>NW_026126482.1:19550000-20750000 GCF_943737965.1 Phodopus roborovskii | reverse complement strand
GCAGAGAGCTATTAGTTTTTCAGAGTGTAAGGTAAGAAATCCCAAAGAGCTGAAATAATTGCTGTGCTTCACAGTGAGGTGGTGGCTGTGGCAGGTGCAGCCTCAGGTGACCAGAGCCACCTTCTATGGAATCAGGTGGCTCTGGCTGAGGCCTGCACCTCTCTGACCGTCTGGCAATTGGTGTATGGCAAAGAAAATATATGTATGTATGTATGTATGTATGTGTATATGTTTAAACTCTTGCTCGGCGTTTTTCAACATAAAAATCCAGAAACCAAAAAGCCACCAGCAAATGTGCTTCCTGTAGTGACTAGGACACTACTTTAGGGACACCCATCTCTCCTAATCTGCACATACTGATGGTAAGAGGTGCACTCGTGTTCTTGTGAGACTCATTTCTCAGAACCAACAGTTACCAAAAGGACTTACTCTGACCACAAGGTATCCAGTTCAGAACACACCACCAGATGTTAAACATCGAGGCGTGGTGATAGACATGAAGAAAGGTGATTTGACTTGTCTTTTTTCGAAGAACAAAGAAAATCGTGTCAAGGAACTCCACTAGTTTGGAGAAGTAGTACCACCACAAGACCTTGGCTACCTACAAGTTCAAGAGGGAGAAAGGGTGACAGAGTACCCCGTGAACCCCAGCTCTGCCCTGTGCGCAGCATTCTGCCTCCCACCCCCACTTCCCTCGGACTACACAGTGCTGCTTATCTGCTAGCTTTCCCTCCAGTTTCTTCCTATTCCATGCAGTCCACCCCTCTCTACTGAAAGATGGGGCACCTTTCCCAGACATGCATCCAATCAAGTTACTCCCCCACACCCACAGGCTACTGTTCACTATTCCCCACCTAAGGTCAGGACCTTCCACTACCTCCAGGGCTTTGTGAACCCTAAACGTGGTCTCGTTAGCCGGTGAGGGTACTGAATCTCCCTCCCACCTACATGGAACACTTTTCCTGCCTCAAATCTGGCACATTTTAGCCATCCCTCACTAATTCTCATCTGAGCAGCCATCTTCTCTCAGGAACTTTACCCAATTGCCTAGTTTTTTTCTCAGAACTGCCTTAACTATACCTCTATACCCAGAGCTCTGAAAGTGTGTGACACGAAACCACTATGTGTTTCCCATCACTGGAGTTGGATGCTCTCTTGTTCACGTGATGGACAGTTTTACAAGGGATGCATCGTGTCTCTGGGAGATGCAAGGTGATGTTCTGATTCTTTGGTGACTTACATATTTTTCTCCCATAGAGAGGTTTTTCTCCTCGTGTATTTGGAAAAAGACACCATGTATGTTTAATGATTTGTCTTAAGTTTTTTCTCAATGACTTGGTGTTGTATCAGCCTTTAAAAGGCAATGTGAGACTTGTTTTCTTTTTAAGATGTAATCTCCTTTTCATCCTTTTAAAACCTGGACTCAGTGTGTTCCAGCTCATCGCAGGCAGTGTTGTTTCTGATGCCCGAATTCCTCGATAGCCAATGAGAGGGAGTCTTTCACGGAAGTTCCTATTACCATGTGTGACCCCAATAGCCATGTGTAGCTCCTCTGCTGAGGGGATGGAGTCATCTTAAATACACTCCCTGGCCCAAGCCTGGAACTGGCTGTGCCCCTAAGAATCCTCATGCCTTCTGGTAGACAGCAACTGAGTAAAGTCATACTCAGTGCCCTGGGCTGTCACAGATAAAAGATATGAAATGTGGCCTCTTTCACGAGGTTAATTATGACACTTCCAATTTGCATATATGATTACTAGGTTTAACTTTTACTACTTTAAAAAATAGATACCTTTTAAAAATGCTAGTTACTAATGATGTTAGTTCATTAAATACTTTATCCCTCAGTGTCCTATGGCTGTCTAAAAGCAGCAATGCATCTTAAACAATAAGCAATAGCAACAAAGAATTCTGAATTGGGTTAAGATGCTGCCCCCCCCCCCGCTATCTGCCCACATGGCTATCTATCTCCCCCTGCCATGGCTGTCATCTGTGCCCCCCTCACCCCCCGCCCCCACGGCTATGCGCTAGTTGTAATTTCGGATGGGTACCTTCCTATGTATGTGAGTTCATTTACCTTTGCTTCTAATGTTTGGGGGAAGAAATTTGCCTTGTTTCCTTTTAAAACCTAATTTTGTTTTACAATGTATGTAAAGTCAAACAAGGTGTGCACTGGGAGCAGTACAGCTTCCATACTATCCCTGCCCGCCCGCCCACCAGCTTCCTATTTCTCCTGCTGCTGTTTCTCTTTAAAAAGTACACACAAAGACATTCCTGATAAACAAAGTCTGCAAGTGCTGGTGTTCACTTAAATATGTCCTGAAACAGCAGATGGCTGCGAGGCCATTCTCACTGCACCGGGTAGAGGCAGGGTGCGTATGGTTCAGTAAGCCCTCCACCCAGCCTTTCCTAGGACAGGTCTTTCCATCAGACCCCAAAGCTCTTCAGTGTAATCCCAGATTCAACTGTAGAGGGGATGGAGACACTTCTCAGGGCTCACCCGGATGTCACCTTCTCCTGCACTGTCAAGGTTCTGACATTGCAAGTTGTAGCCTCCTTCCCAGCTGGACAGGATGAGCTGCCAAAGCACAGAGGAAAGGAAAGAAATCAACACAAGAATGTGATGGCTGGCACTGAACATGTCCCACAAGCTTCCACTCATTAGGGCGGAAGTGCCCCAGAATCTGACCCGGTTGTCTTCAAGCACCAGTGAAGAGCAAGCTCCTGCAGCTGCACATCAGCCAGGGCTTCTATCCCTTCACATACTTCTAATCACTCAGATCCCAAATGTAAGATAAGAGCACCTATAAATATAGTATGAATTATTTAGCTATCTTACAACACAGAATTATAAACAACTGTTAGTAAACTACAGTAAAATATATTCAGCTTCAATACATTTATGAAATGTAGATTACAATTTTCAGCTATAAGGGGTCAGAAAGTTCTTAAAACATGTTCTTCACCATCTGTGCTGCTTGACAATCAAATTGTGTGGCTGACACCTCCCTTCCCAATTAGTCTTTAATGAAAAAGCTGCCCTTAAAAAAAAAAAAAGCCCATTATCTATCCATCCTTGTCCCATCCTCAGGAAGCAGTGATCCCTGAGCAATACCCGATGTGAGGTGATTTGCTCAGGGTTGCACAGCTAAGGAGTGGTAGGCATGTCACTAGAACTCAGAGTTCCTAACTCATTCTTTCCTGGTCTTTCTCCAACATGAGAAAACAAACCTATTAAATTCTTCATTGAAAAATTCTACAAAAGCAGCTCTCTCCCTGCAACAACTTAAAATCCTAGAATATAAAGTTTTCCAGGTAAAGGCCTAGAATTTTCTTCTGCCTTAACAATGTTAATGACTAAGAAACTAATGTTTGGAACCCTGGGTCTCTTCTTCACAGTTCTGATGTAGTTGGTATATTTCTCATCTAAGAAAATCACCTTCGAGTGATGTAATCATAGCTGAAGGTTCTGAGGACAAATGAGTCCTGTGAAAGCAGAAACACAGGGATTTTCCAATGCACTCTATTTTGAATCAGGTCCCAGTAGCCTCCTGAACTGTATTTAAACTCCTGTCCCAAGCTGCCTACTTGTGGCAGGCTGGAGACCCAGGATGCCTTAAAGGATGGAAGGATAAGTGTGTGTGTGTGTGTGTGTGTGTGTGTGTGTGTGTGTGTGTGTGTTGGTGCAGTTTTCAGACCAAGAAGTCTATGTTGCACACAAATATTTAAAACATTTTCAGGATAAAAGCTGTAGTTGAAGGGTTAAGTATATCTTTTCCATACACAGTACAGCCATGGGGTAACCCCTTAGTGAACAGGGTATATTCTGTTTGCCCAGGGCTGTCACCAATCCCATGGTACCTATCTAAACACTTGGCAACTGCATAGCAGAATTAAGCAGCAAGACTTAGGAAACTGCCTCCTGGGCTACTCACAATTCTCGAGCTGGGCTGGGTACCAAAGCCATCTAACCTTTGTACTGAAGGAAATTAAACCTGGTTGTCAATAAGATGGACATGACGCTGCTGGGGGCGGGAGTGGGGGCTGAATAACTCTGAAGCCCAGCCTTATCACCTAACCCAAGCTACCTGCAGCTGCAGCCTGCGAAGCTGTGTGCACAGCCTCCTGGGACACAGCTTCCAGGCTTGTTCCTCATCAAGGAAGGTCTCTTCCAGCCATGTAAAGAAACTAAGTCATCTACTGGGCACTGATGACACATACCTTTAATCCCAGCACTCAGGAGGTGGATGAATCTTTGAGTTCAAGACCAAATTGCTCTAATAGTGAGTTTCAGGACAGTCAGAGCTACATAGAGAAAGCCTGTCTCAAGAAAAAAGAAACTAAACCCATGCTGTATCTGGCCAGTTCACATTTAGCATGCTAAGCACACCTTATCGAAGAACCTGAAACTGTCTTTTCAGTGTCAGAAAACTTAGTGGTCACCTGTGATTTGATGCTGAAGGTTTACATGGCTTTCCTCATCCCAAACCCTTCCCATCAGTGTCTTATTTGGGTCACTATGGCAGCAGCTAGTGGCCATTATTAAAATGGTGCATACTAGATAATACACAAAATAAAGTCAGAGTGAGCAAGCAGAGTGAGCAAGCAGCATTTTAAGATAAGGATTTACTGCCTTTTAAATTTTAAGGTCAGTAGAAAAGTCCTGCTTTGTCATTAGTAACCATTTATAACCTTTGTAAATGGTTTTACCCTAATTTTTCCTTTAAAATGATTATTTTTTGTTCCTTTTACTCTGTTACTTTTGCTAGAGCAAGTTGAATACTTTAGATTCCTCCTTGCAGTATGATTAAACAAAGCAATCATTGCTTCTTCCTGAGGTTCGGTGCTTTAAAGGGTGGAGTTGAAGGCCTGGTAGGCAGCTAGAGTCAACTAGTGTCAACACGGGCTTGCCAGCATGGTCCAGACTGGGCAAGACCCTCCAAGGGGGTGTCTGGATCTCTGTACACTAACTGCATGTCAATCATTTAACACAGTTAGATCAGGATCATAAGGTGTATAAAAGAAGAGACGTGTAGAGCACGATCTTCAAAAGGCCCTCACACTAAATCATGGCTCTAGGTTTAATTTGTCTAAGGATACAGAAACAGGCCCACATTCATGTCAGAAACAAGGGCTTTAGACGCTTTGGGAGGAGCAGGTATCAATGCAAGAACAGCTTTCTGGGGCCTTACAGAATGACACCTGCCAACTGCACCTTTCACAGTTCTGGAAGGCTGCACCTGACCGGTTCTCACACTTACCTCCACCAGCATATATGCAGAAAGAAGGGTGATCCCAAGGTTATAGAAGGTGAGGATTCCCCTGAGAGAAAGAGCAGGCCTGTTCTTCATGTATTTGTTACCCAGCCATATTGAGAGCAGATATATGACGGTAAGAATGAAGGTTGGAAGGTAAGAGTCCAACAGGAACCACCCTCGAACTCGAGAATCTGGAAAGAGAAGCATATGGTGAGAAGCCTGAGGAACAAGCTCCCATGCAGTTAGCAATACTTGCATACATCCTTGTCTGTGCAGTGGGAGCCCTTATCCAAGCTGGGAGGTTCCACGGTCCCCAGTGAACACTGATTTCCTGTTCTAACTGAGCACTTGCCATTTGAGAGGCACTCGCATAACCAACTCAAGTTGCTTTTCCCTGAACAAACTCACAAACACCCTGGTTCTTTCTCTAGATCTTGGCAACCTCAGCACTGGAACTTTTCTTATGAAGTTGGGAACTTTCACCTTTTCACTTAAAGGAGGCAAGTTATGATTTTCTTTGCAGTAACCAAATTGCCAACACCATTGCTCTTGCACCCGAGGCCACTACTAAGTAAATCAGGTGTTAGTTTGATGCAAGCCCTGTGCAACTACATAGTCTTGACAACCAAAAGACTAGAGAATAACTAAGGGGTGGGTAGTATATATATCATGGGTACATTGAACAAAAGGATAATTAAAGTTCCAGACAGAACAGAGTTCATCATTCTACTCAAAACAGCATGTAATTTTAAACATACATATTGTTACTTCTGGAATTTTCCATTAATTTTATTTTGGACTATAGTAGATTGTGGGTAACAGAAGCCACAGAAACAAAATCAGCTAAGGGTAGCACATGTGCACGCGTGCGCGCGCGCGCGCACACGCACACACGCACACACACACACGCACACACACGCACACACACACAATGCTGAGTTAAGCAAACTAAAGTGTAGCAGGGCTGCACAGTTAAGTTTTCATGGGGACTTAAATGAGTCAGCAGTCATCTGGCTTCACAAGAATGAACACCATGGGTACCTACACTCAAGTGTACATATTCATATATGAACAATTAAAAGTAATAAAAATAAATTCAAAAGCTTTCATGGGCTGGGAGTGGTGGTCTACATCTTTAATCCCAGCACCCGAAGGTAGGAGCAGGCAGATCTCTGAGTTCCAGAACAGCCTGGTCTACATAATGAGTCTGTTTCAGAAACAAGAACAACAAAACCCCTGATGTTTAAGGGCTAGAGAGAGGGATCAGAGTTTAATAGCATTTGCTCTTGCAGAGTACTTGGGTTCAGTGCTGAGCACATACATGGCTGCTCACAACCACTGGTGACTCCAGTTCCAGAGGATCCGATGCCTTTTCTGATGTCTGAGGCTCCTTACATACAGAGTGCATGTAAGCTCACACAGGCACACACACATTTAAATCTTTAAGGAACTTTCAAGGAACAAATGGCTGGCACTGACAGAAAGGTGGAAGGAAGCCGCTGGTTACTTTGCATTAATTACTGCATTTATTCATTCTAACTCAACACATCTTACAGGTGAAAAGACAGCCGAGAAAAAGGCAACACAATGACAGCAGGGTCTGGATCTGTGTTCTATCGGCCACCTCAGTCCATAACCCTGGCTGAGACCCTCCCACTGGGAAGATCAGAAGAAAGAGGGCGCTTTGTATCATCATCCCCAACACCCAGGTTCCACAGTGGTGGCCTTCCAGAACAGTCAGCATGGGGCCCTGAGGACTAAGAGGCAGAACCCTGGAATGGCTGATTAGCATGATACAAAACTGTGGCTTTAGCCTTAGCTCTCTCAGAACTAGAATTGTCAATAGCAGGGACTCACAGATGCCCCTCCTCCAGAGAGTGAAACCTGACAGCCTCTGATCACACTATAACACTGGGTAATAACCTGGAAGTGACCTGTAAGTCTCCTTAAACAAGACTGGCCTGGAATCACAAAATGTGCATGCTGTTTCTAACCTACTCAGACAGCACAAAACTCTCCTTTTCTTGACCTTGCTGGTTCTCCCACAGCCTCAGTCCACCTCCCAGGTATGCCCCACACTGTCTAGTCCTACCCTTTCTTAGCACACTTATAGACACACCGATGAGGAGAGTGAGTGCCTCTGTGAGCACTGCCACTGTGCCAAGGAGTATTCTACAGGCAGAGAGCCCCCCTTAGTGATGGAGATGGAGTACTAGGTGAGTGACAGCCTTCCAGACACAGACATATGTACTAGTGCCTTACTGCTCATCCTTTAATGGCCACATGAAGACTCTGCCTTCTGAAGGGAACCATTTCTCACTGCCTTTCATAATCATAGTTTCATTTGCTCAACAAGGTCACGACCACATTGGGTTCTTGCTCAGGCTCCTGTGCCGTAGCTAACTGTGAGGGTTTTCTCCATGTCAGGCGCTGCGTAAAGCCTTGACACATGTTGACAGATATCTAAAAGCAATCCTCCTATATATACAAGATGGACATTCCTGAGGTTCCCTAGGGAACCTGAGCCACAGAGGGCAGAAAGCACACACTGATCATCTTCCCTTTCCATCATATTGGATTAGGATGGGCCCAAACCCTCAGTGCTATCTTTATTAGGAAGGAACAAAAGAAGACAGGAATAGTATGTGAAGACAGAGATGCATTTAGAGGCCAAGGAACACCAGACTGCCAGCAATCTGACCCTGGGAGAGCAACACCAGATGGGTTCTTCTTATCATGTCAAGGGAATCAAGTGAGCCCAACCTTGACTTCAGAACTGGGGGAATATGATTCAGTCATTTCAAAGCCACATGGTCCTAGGGAATGCATGCTTACAGCTTTGTGTCTTGGCTGCTCCCTGACTGTTCCCACGTGCTAGGTTTCCCTCTGCAATCACTGCCTGCGCTCTGTGAGGAGAGGAGGAACCAGTCCCCTCTCCTGTCTTACTTGTAACTAATATCTGTAGAGTTAGGAGGAGGCTCATGTAAACTACATCAGCGGATGCTCTGTAAACATAGCACCTGAATTTTTTACTGCGTTTATCATGCTGCTGTCTATGGCTGCCACAGTTAAAGGTGATCGTAACTGCTGCAACTAAAACATGGGAGCATTTGTTGTGTTGTTTCTTTGATACCTGAGTAGTGTTACTCTTTGTCTGTGTCTGGCATATCCCACAGGCTACTGATAGTGTGTGTGCAAGATCAGAAAAAGCCAGGGATGCCTCTGAGGTCACTGGGTATGGCAGTCACTGTAAGTGCCAGTCACCTTTAGGATTCTTGGTGTGACTGTAGTAACCCAATTCAGTGGTGAAACTTAATTTTATAATCTCCCTGCTACAAAGGGAAAATCCACTAGAATTACTGAAGCACAGTAACAACTGCAATCCTCTCCTCAACTGGACCCATGTCTATATTCATTCTAGCTCCCACTAACCTACTGACAGCAAAGTTTAGTGTGAACTTAGTTCAGAGAGATCAATGATTAACTTTCTGCTGGGAGAAACAGAAAGCTGTGGGCTCCAAGAGTTCACAGCTCCTGTGGTGTCCTGCCTAAGCAAGAGGCCATGCCCTCCACTCTGGGCCAGCTCCTCCCCATTTTTCTAGAACTACAAGCAGGGTGTGTGGAGGTTACAGACAGACATGGCTGGCCCATCACACAAGATCCTCACGGAGAAGACTGGAAAAACCCCTGCCAAACTGCACAGTTTCTATTAAAACAACAAAAGTCACCATTCACTTAGAACAGGTTTCAGAGCCTCAGCGGAAACTGGGGCATGGTCCAAATAATCTCCAGGTTTGGGTAAAGGCTGTGAGAAGTGGGAAGACCTCAGCCCGTCTTCCTGTCTTTACAGTCTTGAGGAAACTGCTTATGGAAACCAAGGATTTCCCACAGGCTTGTCAAACGACCAAGCGCAAGTGAAGCAAAGTATTTGTCCAGACTTCAGCTAGTCAGAAATATCAGTCCTCTGTTCCCAGAGCTGTTTATGCCGTGCTGATGGATGGTAAACAGGGTCATGGCTCCTGTTCTCAAGAGACAAGCAGCCTCTAGGAAGCCTGTGCAGAAGAGAAATGTGGAGACTAGAGTAATGAGGTGCAGTAGAGAGGAAGACACCCTAGAAAGCCCACAGCTATGTCTGCAATAGGAGGAGCTGACCAGAAGGGGCGAGAGGAAGACAGCAGGAAGAAGCAAAGCAGGGAAACAGCAAATAAAACAAGCTTACACATCTGAGGAGTCAAAAGATGTCTGGAGTGGCTGTATCCGTATGAGTGAGAGCGACAGGCTTTGACTAGAGGCTGGCAGGTGATGGAGAAAGCAAAGGGACCATCAGGCTTCAGAGCTGATACCTTGAAGGAAAATTTACATTGCACTTGCCCCTCATTCCAGGGGACACGGTGGGGCAGAAAAAACATGGATTCTGCTATTCTGGGAAAGAGGCCCTTGTGCAAGGCATTTACGGTCCACAAGGTCAGATGCTGCCGTTTTCAGGACCCCAGAGACAAGCAGGCCACTCACCTCGTGGTCCAAACATGTTGTCCAGGAAAGCATTAACTTCATTATCAAAGGCCTTCAGATGCTCCTAAAAGAGAGGGGAAATTAAGCAGGAATTTTTTAAACTCACAAGCGGCCACCACCAACTTCTAGCTACTGTATCTGTGAGGACCTCAGCTTCCTGGAATGTGACTGCAGACTTCTTGAGAGTGGTCAGGAAGCACAGCCTTGCTGTGTCCAGCTTACCTGTGTCCAGGTAAGAAGCATCTCAAACCACCTGGTGGACTCAGACACGTGGGCTCACTCAAACCAATTCCAATCACCTCTAGAATGCTTACAGGCAAAGCTGTTCCATAATCAGCTTCCAGGATTGTAATGAAAGCTGTTGTAGGGAGTAGGGAGTCTGTGTCTACAGGACATAAACAGTTTTCAACAGGGACTCAGCAGCTCCATGTTTCCCAGAGCCAAACCTACAGCTTTAAAGGGGGCTTGTTTTTCTAGTCCAGAAAGAAAGAGAATATTTGACTACTTTCTATTACCTGTATGTTTGCACATCAGCACTAACTAACAGTAATGAATGTTACCTGGATGTCTTGGATTAGTTCTTGCCATACAAACTCAAACTGGGGCCAGGTACTGCTAAGCATCTTATGGCAAACATGTTGCCTACCACCATCCTGCCCTGCCCCTGCCTGTCTGCTCAGAATAGCTGCTCAAGTCTCCTGTCCCTACACAAAGTCTGGAACTCCTTTTCAAGCAATGGGGGTGGGGAGTGAAGACTGAGCAGGATCCAGGGTTCTGGGAAGGGATTTCAGATGATGACTCTGGTAGCAGCTGGTGTGATGCCCTTACAAAGAATGAGCTCCACATTCAAAGTGGAGTGTCATGACCCTCTATAACACCTCATGCTCAGACAATCTGACAGGCCAGGTCCAGGGAGGGGACTGATGCTCAGGAAGCTGAGGAAAGGACCTGTATGGCCCCAGCTGTTGACACCTAATCCTTTTCACTCTTTGACCCTGAAATTTCAAGAAAAATATAATGGGCTTTTGGTACCCCGAGGAAGCTCTGGAGGAGGCTGGGAAGTAGACAGTACTCGTGAGCACCAATTATAGCCAGGCAGTGAGTTAGGAACCATATCTTTCTTATTTCAAGACATCCCTGTAAAAAGTGTCTTGCTAAGTCAAGTTTGAACTTTGGGGACCACTGCTATATCTTTGGCTTCCATGTGGGGCATCTTAGAAGCCCAGGTTTGAGAAGGAGCAGTGACGTGACAACGTAGGACAGAAAGCCAGTTGTGTGGCTGTTGATCTGCGGATCTTTGTCAGACATCATATTCTTCAACAGATAAGAGCATTAACCCCACACCCACAGATGGACTCATGGCTCTTGCCACACCATGAACAAATGTTTGAACCGTTTTGGCTTGTTTGCTCAGGTTTAAAACCCATTTTCCAAAATGTAGAGAACTAAGAAAACTGACTAGTAGACTATAGACCCATTACTGTGGCAAAGTTCAGAACTTTACTTATACTGTGGAAACAAAGCACAAGGTGGTAGGAAGAGAGAGAGCAGAAAAGGAGTAAGAGCAGAGATGGAAAAGGAGTAATAGGGCACCCAGTCTTTCATTCTTTGCCATTCACTACAACTGACACCAGCATTAGATGCTGAGGGCAAAGTCAGCATACATGGTCCTCATCCTCATGACGTTCTCAGTCTAGAGAGTAACTCAGAATTGCAGGCCTAAAAGCATTATGAAGCTCTCAGGACTGTGTTAGAAAAGAGCTCCTGCTGAATCCTGACCCTTGGGGACCCTGTCTCAGGAGAGAGTCACAGATGCAAGTTGACATATAGCTCATCTGGGAAGCACTGATAACCAGAGCATCTAGTGGCTAACATGGTAGAAAGGCAGGCAATGCTGGGAAAATACAACTTTAATGACAGAAAGCAGTGTTTGTTTGAGGACTGTAGGTAGAAAAAAATAAACTATCCTTCAAAAAAAAGGGCTAAATAACGACACTTGGACACACACATAAGGAAGTCTGCAGTTGACAGGACTGTGCTTCTGAGTATGCTGGCGATGTCTTCAAGCAAAAGGAAAACGATGCCATATGGAAAGTAGAGTTTAGAGAAAGCCATGAGCACCAGAAGTGAATCTAATTGAAGAGCTGTAGCCCAGAGCACCCTAATCAATCTGGGCTGCCCACCCAATCAT
Source organism: Phodopus roborovskii (assembly GCF_943737965.1). Lineage (NCBI taxonomy): Eukaryota > Metazoa > Chordata > Mammalia > Rodentia > Cricetidae > Phodopus > Phodopus roborovskii. The sequence goes on along the minus strand of NW_026126482.1, from coordinate 20,738,039 downwards.
GTCCACTATTAACACAGGGCCCCCTATGTCACCTCTACCACCGTATCCACCACCTTGACAGCTAGAAGCAGCACTCCTAAGAGCTGCTTCTACTCCTCCCATAAGTGTGAAGATCTCCCAGAGGAGTGGTGGCCTATCCAGCAGCTCCACTGCACAGACTACAGAAACCTTAGCAGCTTTCTTGGGACATGCCCTCGCCCTAGCCATTGGCTTCTGCAAGCACTTGGGGGAACAAAAAAGAGTGAACTTAATTTAGCTTTTTGCCACCACAGTGCCAACTGGTTGCCCACCCATCTCTAACTGCACCAGTTGGAGGTCAAGTCAAACCAGGTTATCTCAAATGGGGGCTCTTTTCTGGTCTGCTTCTGAAGGCTACGATGCCTGGAAGAGTGCTACATCTTCCTCAGTAGCCTGGGTTTACCTCCAGGAAGGCTTCATTACATGGCCATTACAATCATAATTAAGAGCCATTCTGTAGAAGCAGAGGCAGGAGCCTGGGAGAGATTAGCCCATCCTGCCCTGTGGATGCAGGACTGGATATCTCATCTCGTCTCTTTCCTATTTCCCCTTCTTCCTTCTCCTCTTCACTTCTACCTTTTGTTTTAGGCATTTTACAGGTACACACATGCATGCACACACACACACGCACACGCACACAGGCATGCACACACACGTACACCGGGACACACTACAGCATGCATGTGGAGAGCAGAGGATAATGTGTGGGAATCAGGTGGTCTCTCCTTCCACCATACAGGACCCAGCTATCAAACTCAGGTTTCAGGCTTGGCAGCAAGGACCTTTGCCTGCCGAGCCATCTCACTGGCTCTATATTGTAGATTTTAGTTTTTGCCTATGGTGGTGTTATATTGTATTTTAAAAAGTGACTTAGAATCTTAGTGTTTCTTCTATTAGCAGAATTTTTGAGAATGGGTTAAAGACAGAATAGGCATTTTCAGCAGAAGTTCACTGCTTTTCAAAACAAGTATATTAAGACACAAAACAGATGGTTACATTTGAGTGTAACAGTGTAAAAATCTTTACTTCTCTTTTTATGTTTCCAAATACAGTAATGCTGAAAAATTCAATGACAGCAAATCAGGAAATGGGGTGTGATTCCAAGGCCAGAAACTTCCCAAGAGCCTCAAGTCAGAGATAAGTTGTAGGGAGCTCAGGAGGAGATGTGTCCCCTCAGGGACATATCTTTACCTTGTGTCCAGGACTCAGGATGACAGTCAAATACTGAGCCTATTGACTGACTCCTGGGGATTATTCCTACCCTATCTCCCACTTGGTGGACTGCAGTAAGGCAAACCAACCGATATCAGATGCAAATGACCCCAAATCCTTTACCTCGATTGGCCATACAAAAAGAACTCGTTTTGGTGGTGCCCTGCTATCCATGTAGCCCAGGCTGACCTGGAACTTGGCAGTTCCCTCTCCTCAGTGTCCTGAGAATAGGAATTACTGACGTGCACTGCCACACTTGGCTCAGGAACTAGCATTCCTCCTAGGCATAAAATGTGGAGAGTTTTAGAAAATGAAATAGTTGTTATTAACTCCTTTGCCTGGCTGAGCCAGATTCAGTGACTTCCACTGTTGTTTCAGCCTCCCTGCGTCCATGTCCTCATGTCCACTCTGCCCAGGGCATGTCTTATTATTGGAGTGATTCTACTGCACTATATTCCTCCTCTCTGCCAGCCTGAATTTTGCTTGCTAGTGCCTAGATGGCACTTAATTGCATTTTGTTCCTCTGCATTTCCCTTCTCCCAAACTACTCAAAAGCCTCTTTGTCTGGCACACATTAGGGGCGCCATAGCTGTTCACCCACTGTGGGAATCAGTATGGAGATTTCCCAGCAAATAAAATTAGATCCACCTTATGACCCAGATTCAAGACATCAGGGACTTCCTGAGATCAGGCACACAATGTTCACTGCAGCACTACTCACATGGCCAAGTTACAGAACCTATCTTGGTGTCTAACAACAAAAGAGAGAACTTAAAAATACATAGAATATGTATGGAATACCATTTTTCCAGCAATGATAAAGAACAGAGTGGTTTTTTTGTGTGTTTGTTTTTTCAAGAAAATGGATGTAACTGGAGATAATCATGTTTAGCAAACAAACCCAACCTTGGGGGAAAAAACCCAAAAATTAGTATGTCTTCATATTTTGGTTGGTAGATTTTATGTAGATATGTAAAACTGTTTATATATACATGCTAAGAAAATAAGAGGTGAAACTCTAGGAGAAGAAGGCAATCAGGAGGAGGAGGTAGGGTGAGAAGGGACAATAGGGATGGTGAGGGGGGACATGCACAATGTATGTTTTATGCTTGTCTGACAATGTCCTTCTGTAACATAGTACTATACACAGTGAATATAAACAATGAAATCTATTTAAAAAATGCAAGTATTTGGAAAAAGTTAAGGTCTTCCCTCCAGAATAATGGGGGAAAAACCAAACATTTTTCTTGTAACAGTTTGATCTTATTAAAAGATATAAAGCAACTTGCCTTAGGGTTAGTTGAGTAAAATGAAATCCACTACACATTAAACAAGGAGCCCAGTTTCACAATGAGCACTTCTACTAGGTCAAAATCTTTGTTACAGACATCACAACCCCTAGTTCCACAGGAAGTGGTAAGCTAAAATAAACCTCCTTGGAGATTAAGCCAAAGCCAGATTTCTGTACTCAGAATAGTCAGGACGACTGCAGTCTCCGTGTCTTAAGGACACGGGAAGAATGAGGCTCTTTCACAAGTCACAGTGGCAATGAAAGGAAATTGTGTTCGCATGTGCTCTGGTTGTCAAGTGCGGAGCAGAGGGGAAGCAGGTCGGTGCTTTTCATGAACAAGTGCTATCCCTTTGAACAGGAAACAAAGCAAAGCTTCTTGTGATTTTATGAAAAAATATGGGCCAGATTTTATTCCTAATTTTCCAGGCAAAGGTCATATATATATGTTATTAATGATATCTCCAGCATTTCAATACATTTTTGGTAAAGCCAGATTATTTTAACTGCTACTTCCAATAAGAGAACCCAAAAGTCATGTGGTTGATCTGGTTTGTATTTTCCCTTAAGCCGTGAAACCAACTGATAAAGGACTGCATTGAAGAATAGAGCGCTAGCCCTGCTGAATGTAAGAAACCCTTTGGGGCACACTCTTCTGTGAGTGTGTTGTCACTGAAGTGACAGCTGATAGCTCACTGCAGTCTATCCTAGAAGGCGAAGAAAAACTAGTTATAGCTCTCCCTTAGTTTTTCAGCAATGTCAGGTGAGAGACATTAGTGGTTATTATGAGGATGGCAGACCATCCAAAAGCAGAATGAGGCTTGAGCTATGGGTGCAAAGATGGAATTTCATTCTCCTTGGCCTCTGTGACAGGTAGAAAAGTGCAAGCTAGCTTTAGGTACTCAACTTTCATATATTTAAGCATCATAAGGATGTTAACAGTTCATGTTCATTTTTCATCGCTAGTAAATCCCAATGCAATGTGACCAATGGATATACCTCCAGGGGAGGGGAGAAGACAGTGACAAGTGTCTGTCTATAGATGATGGGAGCAGAAGACAAAGTTATTATGAGCTACACAAATGTGACAAAGCCAATGCTTTTGCCAACATACTGTCAAAATAAGACTTTGATCCTTATTTTCAGAATTCAGCAACATCAGAAATCCTGTTTTGGTTTCCTCTTGGCTCTTCGATGTTTTTAAAATGAGTGCATTAATAAAATATTACTACCCCTTTTCTTACTACAAATATTTCTATTCATTAGGCAGTAGAAATCACGTTGTAGTACAAAATGATCCTAATTAAATGCAATCATCTTACGCCTCTTCTTCAGTCTCTGGAGGCTACTTTTTAAAATTATGGTACAAAAGTTGTTCAGTGTTGTGAGTACGTGCTCTCTGAGGCCCTCTCCGGCTCGAGGTCTTAAAGAGATAATCTAATGAGTGTTTGTCCTCCCGTTCTCTTGTTCTTTCTTCTTTTCCAGGCTCCAAGAAGTAGGAAAAGTGCCAGATTCAGACAAAAAGAACTGACCCTGAGATATTGCTGACCAAGTATGGGCAAGCTGCAAACATATTATCTTGGATTTTGAAACAAAACTACAAAACTCACAAAAGGAACCTTGACCTAATTAATGGGCTATGTGGAGAGAGGCTGGTTAACCCGAAATGCCTGGTAAGTTTGTTCCCAGATCCCATAGGCAAATGTTTCAATTTTCCCCCTAGATATTCCACAGAAATCAATATACAGCCTTCCTCTGTGCCCGTGTCTTAGAAATTCAGAGAAGGGAGGGCTTCCTGCCATGGGAAGAGAGGATTTCTGCAGCTTCCTTAGCAGTGGTGTGACCATGGTAGCAACAACATATTGCTTTGCTGGTCTTCTGTGGTCTGCATAGTCCACCACACTCCCTCTACCAGTCAGACAGGAAAGTTTGTACGTTCTCATCTTCAAAGTGCTAAGGAAAACCAGCTTCATAATAAAGAAAAGCCAGCTGTTCGAAGCCATGCGTATAAGAGAGGACAACCCAATTCCTTTTTAAAAGTATGTGTATCAATATGTTCTCTAGAGGAACCACTAGAGCCTATCTGAATTCTACAAAATAAATACTGAATTACACTAATTGAGCAGTCATGATCTTTTGGTTTTAAAAATATTTTCTAGACAGAATTCTTCATCTCATTTTTCAACTCTCAAAACTTGCTTTTCAATGAAACTATCATTGAGAGAATATGACTACTGTGCTTAACACAGCCATGAAAGCTTTGTGGTGTTTTGTCCTTCCACCTCATAAGAGAGAAGACATAAATCCAGCAACATCAGCAGGTGGTGGTGACAGACTGGGGAAGGAGGAGCACAGCCCTGCCTGACTCTTCCTTCGGCAGACACACTTTCAGGACTGGGTGTTTGTTGGTGACATCTCAGCCTGGATCAGTGCTCCAGTTGTTTTCCAATAAGAGCCAAATTAGGCTTTGGAGAAGCAAGGGCTGGAAGTTTCCATCTGATTGGGTAAAGGAAATGTGTGTTGGGTTTAGGCAAGTTAATAAAGTCAAAGAAAGAGATGCTACACTGAATTATTTTCTCAAATTATTGCTGGTGTAGAAAGAGAAGGTCTAACTCGTTCAAAGCAGACCAAGGGGCAGAAATGTAATGGCTATGGCAGCCAGCAGCCAGCAGCCAGCAGCCAGCCCAGAAGGAAGGTCAGGGAGGTGGCTGCCAGGGCAGGTGTCCTGTGTGACTCTGAGGTGGCTGCCAGGGCAGGTGTCCTGTGTGACTCTCTGAGGTGGTTGCCAGGGCAGGTGTCCTGTGTGACTCTCTGAGGTGACTGCCAGGGCAGGTGTCCTGTGTGACTCTCTGAGGTGGCTGCCAGGGCAGGTGTCCTGTGTGAGTCTCTCGGGAAGAGCAGCAGTGAGTCCATTTGCAGGAGAAGCTTGGTTGGGGCTGCAATGCTTGGTTGGGAATCTGATTTGAAGTAGAGATGACAAGCATGCACATGGGGATGATGCAGCTGTCTACTGCACTGCTAGCATGGTCACAGTCTCACTGGTACAGGGGTCCTCTGTCTACTGAAAGACTTAGGAAGAAAGCCACTGGTAACAGTCCAGAAAAGGGCCTTGTGGTGTTGCTACAGGGTCACTTTTCACCCAATTGTTCATCTTATTCTGCTGATCTCTAGGCTAAAGACTCCTGTAATGGAGGAACCACTCAATTTCAAAGAAAGCCACCTGACCATGCCAACAATGGTTACTCCTGCCCAGGTAACATTATTCAGAGTAAAGCCTATTTCTCAGCCCACACACACTTAAAGGGAAGTCAGGATGCAGAGAGCTGCAATGTCTCATATATTCAATAAAATCCTACTTAGTCACATGGCTTTTCCCAATTCCACTTAAGACGGATGTTTCACTATGACACTGATGATCACTAACAAGGCAGGTAGCACCAGGGTAGGAGTCAGGAGACCCTGGTTCTTCTCTGGACTCTGATGAGTGACAGCTGTGCGGCCTTGGACTTAGGCTGTCTCACCTACACTCCCTCCCTGTGAGAGTGGGAGCAGCTGCCGCTGAAAGAGCTCTCACCGGAACAAGGGTTTCTATGCAGACTTCATGGAACACTAATGTAAGTCACAACATCCAACTCCACCTTAAAGTCATTAAAGAAAGGACACTGTGTGTTGTCATCACACGTACTTCTGACATGGCTGCTGAGCTCATTCCCTGGCCTCGGGAAATGGCCTCCACCTCTACCTGTCCAGAAATGCAGATGGTAGTCTGATTCCAAGTGAACTTTACATGTAGTATTACCACTATAGCTAAAGATTTACATCCTTGCATTTGGATTTATACTTTTAATTAATTTATGATCAATAAATAAAAAGTGTTAATAGTGTCAGACATGTTTTAAAATATTCATACATTTTTGAACTGGCCAAGTAAAATCAACTTATACATTACCTGACCTTTTTTTTTTTTTTTAATTTATTCCTACACTTTAAATTTTCCATCTTTTAACCAACAAAAAGACATTTGTTGATATCAAGCCAATATCGAGAAAGTTTTGGTATGAATACTTATACATTTTTGTTTGTTTGTTTTTTGGTTTTTTTCAAGACAGGGTTTCTCTGTATTGCTTTGGAGCCTATCCTGGAACTCATTCTGTAGACCATGCTGGCCTCGAACTCACAGAGATTCACCTGCCTTTACCTCCTGAGTGCTGGGATTAAAGCATGAGCCACCAAAGCCTGGCTTTATGCATTTCAAAGAGTATAGTTTTGAAATGTAACTTTAAAAATATGAAAATGTCAATTTTTATTATAAAGACTTTCTCTTTTCATACAAATCTATAATAAAGACCTAAGAATTAGCTGTGAAACATACAGTTTTGTTATGACTAGAAATGGTCTCGAAAAGGAGAGATTTACCAGTAATTTTGTCATTGACTTATGTTGTGTATACACAGGTCAGAGGACAATGTGCTGGAGTCAGCTCTCTGTGTCTACCACGTGGGCTCCAGGGACCCTGCTCATGTTGTAAGCGCTGGCAGCAAGTGCCATAACATGCTGAGCCATCTCACCGGCCCCAGTGTCATGTGTTTTAAACTCCAGATGGAGATGGGAACTGCTTATTAACAGTTGCAATTCACAGATATCTAGTTCAACAATCCACACAAGCTGGAAAGAACTGCTTCCCACCGAGCGCTGACTGTGATCTCCTAACCCACTAGGGAAACCCCAGCAGCACATTCCGTTTTCAGTATTCCTTGTTCACCGAGAGCTTTAGTGCTCATCTCTTCACCTTCCAGCATGACTTGTACATCCCACTTCTTCCCCCTGGAGTCACAACCAGCACTCTTCTTCCACATGGTGGCTCTGCGCTATTTGGAGAGGAGGCAGTTCAGGCTAGCTCCTTCCTTCACAGCCAATCAGCTGCAGAGGCTCGGCTTCTCTGCCTCCTGCCTCTTCCCACTCCACCTGCAGTGGTCTGACTCTGTTTTCCTTCCTTCCGTACTCCACAGATGTGGAGTTCCACTGAGTGTGAGATTTCAGACACATGCCTGCCTATATAGTATTCTCAAGACTACCTCATCTTCTACAGCAGTGGTTCTCAACCTGTAGGTCTCAAACCCCTTGGGGTCACATCAGATATTGACAATTCACAACAGTAGCAAAATGAAGTAGCAGCAAAATGATTTTGTGGTTGGGGGTCACAGCATTAAGAAGGTTGAGAACCACTGCTCTAGAGCATTCTCTTCAGTTTTTCTGGTGTGTTTTTTTTTTAAACAGGGTCTCACTATGTAATCCAGGCTGACCTCAAACTCAAGGAGATATTCTTGCCTTCACCTCCACAATTCTTGAGTTTTGGACAATTGTCACCACACCTGCCAAGCATTTTGCTCTGGATTTACTCTAGTTGTCAACTACTTAAGTGAACACTCTCAGAATGAAGTAGAAGTATAAATTCTTATCCTAAACACCATATTTCTATTGATAGAACCAATTCCATTTCCTGAGCCTACCTTCCCCTACTCTTCCCCTACCTTCAAACGGACCTAATTAGGATTAGGTGTGGGGCAGGGACAAGACACATATTTTGCTCATGTCCATCAAGCAAATGACTATAGTATTCTGCTGTAACTCTGTTGGGGATTTGGTTCCTAGCTCTAGATCTGGATGCAGCATTATAACTCCAAAGTAGATTAAAATATGATACTCTAGAAAAGTGTATGCATATCTTCCATGATAAGCCATGGCCCGAATTCATTTCTCTGACCCTTGTGGTTGCTAAAGAGGAATTGCTGTTGACTAGAAGCAAACATGGATCCAGCTCAGAGCAACCATCTCATTAGATGCAATGTACTGATGGTTGTAGACTTTCCACATTTTCACTGGTGAATAAAGAATAATTCTCCAATGTTAGCTACTTACAGCTGTCATGACCCTACTTCCTATATGTAGTTCATTTTAAGAGTGATTTCAGAGTTGCTGTCACTTAGGTCCTCATTTTATATAGGACACACATGACTGATAACGGTAACACTGAATCCAAGTGTTCATACGGTATGTCCACACAAATACTGGGTGTAATTAATACAAGCCACCAGAGCATTCCAGTCCCTACTCTGGAAGACAGGCATTGCTGTTCCTCCTCGACAAGTGATGTAAGTGAACTTAAGCAAGGAAGCTTCTCTGTTCCATTCACAGCAAGAAAGCCAATTCTTCTCACCACCCATCATGTGTGGGTTTGGGGGACAGTTTTGATCTGGGTATATGCGAGATGGTCACCTGAGCTACTGAGGAGACAGCCTGGCACACCATGTGTCACTGCAAGAAACAGGCATGGCTGTAGCTCTCACAAGAAGAGCACACACTTGGGGAAACAATCTGAGTGGCCCCTGTATTCTCTATGAGATGAAGACAAACATCTCACAACAGCATGGCTGGAGATTAAATACTTGAATGTTTGTAAAAACATCTATGACAGCTGTTGACACAAAGTTGATATGGAAGAGATAGGCATTAAGTGTTCAGAATTTCCAAATCCCAAAAGTGGACACATTGTCTCTGCCTTATAACTCCGCTGCCACCTTAATTTGATAGTAAAGAGAGTGGCATTATAGAACAGGTATATCCTCTCATTAGCAACCTATCTCAAAAATGATGACCTTTTATTAATTTAATGAATAATTTAATAATAAATTTAGTGTGTGTGTGTGAGTGTGTGTTGGATGAGAGTGTTGGGGCATGGGCACACTATGGCACTATGTGAAGGTCAGAGGACAACTTTATAAAGTCAGTTTTCTCCTCCCACCTCCCATGGGTGCTGGGAATTGAACTCAGATCATCAGGGTTATGTGACAAGTGCTTTCACCTGTTGAGCTCTCAACAGTAATGGCCCTCTTAAATAATTAAAAGAAGAAATGCAGTGGTTTAACAAGGAGAGGCAGGAATTCCAATTGAAGTGTTTTGTTTCATTTTTTGGTGCTGGCATCAAACCCAGGACCTTGTGCCTGGTAGGTTAAGTATTCTACCACTAAGACACATTCCCAGCTCTCAGCTTAATCAGAGAGGGCACCCTAAGGATTCTCAAAACCAACACTGAATGGAGAAATTAACTGTGGAAGAGAAAGGAGGGAGGACATGACTTCCCTGACATGAATTCAAAGTTGTAAAGTACAAATATTTATGCCATGCAATTTGAGCACAAAAGTTCTCCTTGTTCCATGAGACCCTCTCTATAGCTGCCCTGTCGGTAACCAAGTCCCAGTGTGCTGTGGAAGTGAATGAGTGTCAACAAGGCTGGCTCTTGTGGCTGAGGAGATGGGGCTAGTTGCTCATGTATCTGGTCATTCTCTTTCATATAGGGGGCAACAAGCTTATTCTCGTCTCTGTTATTGACCATGTCCTTCTAGAACTTCCCTTCAGATGTTGATTCAGCCAAGAGACCAGCCTAGTGTCCAAAGAAACAAAGGGCAGGCTCCTGGTTGTGACTCACCTTCTTTGATAGGATCATGCAGGGAAGGCCTTGGACCTTCAACACTAGCACAGATCCCAAATTTAAAGTTGGCAGTGTCTAAATTTTAACTTGGCAGCAAGATGTAAATGTATTAAAATGTAGAGAATAAAATATATCGTCAGTAGAGTGACCAGGAGTGGTAAGGGCCCACTTGCAATCCCAGCACTAGGGAGGCCAAACAGGCAGATTCTTAGAACTTGCTGGTCAGACAGACTAGCCTACATGGTGTGTTCTAGGCCAATGAGAAACCACATCTCAAAAACCAAGTTAAACAGCTCCTGAGGAGTAACACTTGAAGCTGATCTCCAACCTCCACACATGCATGCACGCATGTGCACATGCATATACATACACACACACATATACACAAAATATATCTCATGCACATGCTTAAATTCTGTCATTTGCTTCAAATCCCTAATCATTAACTCAGCTATCGTTTTGGTCTCAGATAGGCTAAGCATGAAGAACAGAACACAACTAATGAAGCAGCTGTCCCTTTTGCTCAACTCCACAACCTGGGTGCCTGTGCCAGACCTGATGTGACAGTCACAAAGAGTAGCTGTGTGCTTTGGGGGGGTTTGCACACACTGTGCATATTTGTTTCTGTAGCTTGTTCTGTCATTCAGTATTTGGTGGGATCTGTTCATGGTGGAACCTACAATCTAGTTCATTCATCCACAGGCTGCATTTTACCATAGGAATCGAATACATTACTTATTTCCTGATGGATATTTTAGCGTTTTTCTTCAATTTTCTGTTATTTCAAAACTGCTGCTTTATAAAAATCTCTAACACCCATAAGTAGGAGTTTCTCTGGGAAAAACCTAGTTGTGAAATTGCTAAGCTGTTTAGGAAATGCACTTTTGATTTTTTTTTTTTCTGTGAAAACTACTACATTGCTCTCAAACACTTATGAAACTTGGTACTGTCAGTTTTTAATCTTTGTCAAGTTCATGGGTGTGACATGGTATCAGTTTGCACTTCCACATTCCTTCAGAGGTTGTGCATGTCTTTACATATTTGTTAGCATACTGTGAAAGCCTCCTCTTCGGGAAGCTGTTATTTCCATGACCATCATCCCATGCTTCTGCTGGGCTGCTTGTCCTCTTCATTTAAAGTCACCATGTATCCTGCCTGCTACCTTTTGTAATAGTCAGTTCCTTCCAGTTATCCTCAGCCTTTTTTTTTTTTTAAGCTCAGCCTATGGTATCTTCTCATCCATGCCAAGCACACTACTGTTGAGCCTAAACATTATATGTTATGGTTTGTGCCAAGTTACCCATACCTTAGCCTCTATTTTTCAAGTTTGAAAGTTTCATTTTTTATATTTTTAGCCTTTTTAATGATCTAGAATTCACACAAAATTCATATATATACATATATATGTATATACATACATATATGCACAGCACTTGGTTCTACATTCTTCAAAGTAGTGGGGATATTATTTTCTGTTACTAAAAATTGAATTGCTACAAATAAATTCTCTGTGAAGAATGCTACCACATAAAAGTTAAAAAATGACTCATGATTAAAAATAATCTCTAAATACCTCTTCTCTAATGATATATTGTTCAAAAATACCCAATTCCTATCACACTGACTCTTCCCTCTGACCACAGTGTGCCTGTTGTCTCATCCTGCTTAACGGTTTTATCCATGGACATCAACCTTATAACATGCTATTTATTAGAGTCTTCATTTAGAGTCCATATTTATTGTTTGGTCCCCTTCTATACATCACAAATATGAACTGACACACCTACAATGTAAATAAATATGAAGCAAATAATTATCTTAAGTATTTGCTACATAAATGAATCCCAAGGAAATGATATCAAATGGAAAATTAGTATTTAAGTAGTTGAAGGAAACTTGGGATTTCTTTACAAATATGTTCAATCAAGCCAGGTGTGTGGCACATGCTTGTAATCCTAGCACGTGGAAGGTGCTGGCAGGAGGGTTGGGTGTTCAAAGTCACCCTCTCAACTACCTAGTTAATTTAAGGCCAATGTAGACTAGTCTATCTCAAAAATAAAGCAACAACTATGATAAATCCTCCCTTCCCTGCCTTCTTAAAAACACTACCAGTTTTAGGGGAAACTCAATTTGAGAATTTTTACAATGCTTGTCAGACAAACTGAATAATTATGCCTCATCAGGGTTGTGTGAAAAGCAGATATACACAATGCTACACGCAATGGTCTATAGAAGATGACAAACACAGACATAAAGTGGGTTTGAGTCTCCAGTCTACCACTTGCTAGTTACAAATTACAAAATACAGTTCTCAAGATACCCCTGCCCATAGCAAGCAGGGCTACTTTAGCACTTTGGTTTTTAGATTCTGAATTTGTAACTAGACTCTTGAGTCTTGGTATCCTCAAACACGGGAAAGCTACAAATCTGTTTATCAAACATTATTTTCTACGTGTCTCCTGTGTGCAGGCTCCACTGTGGTCTGGAATCAGCAGTAGAGATGTCAGGGGAAACACTCACCCTCATGAATGCGGTGGCAGAGAGAGATTTAAAAAAAAAAAAAAAAGCAAGCATAACATGCAAGCTATCAATTACACAGATGATGCCAGATGTTGTTTCTGTACACTAACATACTGAACAAACATGTGGTACTATAATTTCACGTGTAACATGTGTTCATTGGGTTGATCACAAACGGTGTGTGCACATGGGGGTGGATAGAGAGTCAAGCCATGACAGAACTAGTCACTCTACAGCACTATGCTGGAGGGCAGGGACTTTGTCCAGAGACCCAGAAACTTCAGGCTACATGGTCCAAAGTCCCCCGAAGCCTGTCTTCCATCAGTCCCTCAAACAGTAGCTTCACTCCACCAGACAGTGCCCCACATTTGCAAACATTACTGCCAATGATAACACATTCTTTCATTCTCTACTTTGTTCTTACTCAAATTCTTAAATGTCTTGCCAACTGTTATCCCCTCTAAAATGACAGACAACAGAGTGATGCACTCTCTTTCTCTGTAACACACACAGATCCAATTATTTGCTATGTTTATATTTAGTACTGAAAGAACGAGGGTACAGTGGGAAAAGGAGAGAATGGAAGAAATATTTTCTAGTAGAGTGTTTTTAGGGGTTAAGGCCTTAGGCTAAGCACCATTAAGAAGCTCAAACCAGGCAATTTGATGTGGGTGGTTGAGCAAATAGCTGTGGCTTAATCTGATTACAGGAGGCTCTCTAGATCACCCAAAGCTGTTACTCAAATCCATGGCCATTTTCTAACAGGCACTTTGCTATGAGAACCACTCAGTAAGAAAATGGTATTTAAAAAAGCACATGTGAACTGTGTTTCAGGTTTTCCTTTTCATCAATTACTTTAATAGAATTCTTGTAGCCTTGGGGATCTGAGGCTGAGACAATGAAACCTTCCCACATTTTCATTCTTCGTGTGTGTGTGTGTGTGTGTGTGTGTGTGTGTGTGTGTGTGTGTGTGTGTATCCTGAATGTGAAATTTAACATTCATCTTCATAGTGATATACAGTTTCTAAAATGTATGTTTAGATTGATCAGGGTAGTTGAAAAGCTCTCTAGTTCATGCATACAGAAAAGCAGTCCTGGAAAGATGGACATGCCTGAGCTTCTGTAAGCAATTGCTGTCCACCTATTCAGAAGGGCCTCACATGCACTGTCTTCTCCACTATGTATCACAGTCTAGGGGTGAGAATACTGAGTTTTACATGACTAAACAACTTGGCAGACGGAGAGACCAAGGAGTTAAACCCAACAACCAAATCATGAAAACAAGTGAAAAGAGGCAACCTATTAGCTACGCCCTACATCAGCCCCATGTCCAGGAGCTTGGAGCCTGAGATAGAGTGGTAACTAGGTTAGCCTTTCTATAGAATGCCTCCTCCACGCACAACCATCCTTCTCTACCCCTTTCAAAATCTTACTCTCAAGTTTAACACTAGCCCAAACCTGGCCCGATCCATCTCTCCCAGTCGCAATGCCCAGTTTTCACATTACAGTACTCACTAGCTGTCCCAGCAGGGATGAGGCTGGTTCTGTGAAGACACAGCCTTGACCACAAAGTACTCCCAGGATGAGGTTTCTCAAATCCTTTTCTTTCTGTGGCCTTACTCATTACTTCCTCTACCTGTGTGGTTCTAATTGGGTCTACATCACTGTGTTCACACACACCAAAACCGAGCCAGTCACAATCCAGGGTGGACCCCAACTCCTTGAAGCACACATGGAACATTTTTACACCAGGTGCCACTCTTTGTCTGAGCTCCAGGGCACTATTGCAGAGCTGTGTGCCCTGGATTCCTGGCCTTCAGAGCCCAGGCTCTTCCCTTGGGAGACAAGGTATTTGTATGTTTCTTTGAATGCAGTTTTAAAGAGTAAGTTACTCAATACAGAGAACGGATTTCATGTTTTCAAAGGAAGAGCAAAAGCAAACTATTCATTCCAAAGTCTGCACCGGGAACTGTCACAAAGCCTTGTTCTGCCTATAGGAGGCAAGTGCTGATAAGATTAGCATTGTCTGCAGAACGTCCTAACCCAGGAACACTTCCACTTATGCTTCAAATTGGAAGAGGAAAGAAACTTAGGAGCCAGTTAACCTAATTTGCAAACTGAACTTAACAACATCCAAGTGGCTGGTGTCTGAGCATACTACTGTTTAAGGAGAAATGTGGCTCACAAAAGTCACTAGTGTGGTTGCTTTGTGCTTGGCATTTGAAACAGATTTCAGGTTGTGAATGCAAAATGACTTGTGATAAATGCCATTTCTTTTTAGGAGTCAGAACACAAAAAAGGCCAGAAAGGGAGCTGAGGATCTTGATTATATAAAGAAATAGCAACTGCTCAGCCTCTGGAGTAGGATGTGCGAGACCCCAGGAACCATTTGGATGGGTTGCCCTAGCGGCATTTCTCCAGCATCCAAAGCACCCTTCCTCTCAAGCTAAGTTCACCACTGATTTTCCAAGGGCTATGAATCTGATTTCTAAGGCAAGAAAGCTGTGGGTCTCTGAGTGTCTTTCCAGGGGCAGCTTAAGGAAGGCCCTGAGAACAGGGGCAGAGGGGTCCTAAGAACAGGAGCAGAGGGGTTCAGGCACAGGATGCTTCTTTCTCCAGACACAGAGAGGACAGTCAGCTAGAGTAAGCATTGAACACAGCTTGCCACCTGTTATCTCAGCACTCAGGAGGCTGAGCTAGAGTGGCAAGTTCCAGGCCAGCCCACCTTATTAAGTGAGACCTTGCTTCAAAACAGAACCAAACAAAACCAAACAAACACTGTTTCTACAATAGAAACACATGTATCTTTAAAGGCAGGAGTTAATTTAAATCTAACTCCTTAACATGATGGCCAATAAGTGTTCTGACCCTGTCAACTAAATAAGGGTCTCCAAGTAGCCCTAATACCTAGGGAATTCTAAGATCTCACTAATCAAGTTCTGCTTAATCACACAAAAATTCAACATATTTACATCTCTAAAGCACTGCAGTTAAAACAAAATAAACTCTTAAAACATACAATGTGCAAAGCTGCTGTCATCGTTTCTGATAGGATTTACTTTCTTATGAGGAAAAACTCAAAATATTAGGTGTATAAATGCACTGAAAAGCATCTGTTTTAGCTACATTGAAGCCTAATTATGTTTAAATTAGTAGACATATAAAATATTCACAAATTAACACCAAACAGTACACACACACACACACACACACACACACACACGGAGACAGGAACTCCCACTGAATCTGGAACTTTCCAGTGCCGCTAGACTGGCTGGCCAGCAAGCCCTCTCAGTACTTGGTTACAGTGTTCAACGCCATGCCTAGCTTTGGGGCTGTTCATTTTTATGTGGTGCCAGGAATCTGGATTCAGGTCCTCATGCTGGCCCAGCATCCCTTCACTGACCACCATCCCCCCCCCACCTACAGTGCATTAAGTTATAATCATATGGCCAACTACCACAAATAATGTCTAGTGCCTATGATATGCTAGCATCCTCCCTAGAATGATCACCTAATACTGAGATTCATCACTGAACACAGACAAGGCCTGACCTCAGGAAGTCAGAACGCAGTAAGAGACACAAAGCCAAAAGACACCATTAATAAGCATTGATTAGATGAGGCAGAGAGCACTTGAGTGTGCTGATAGGAAGTCTGCTGGGGTGCGAGAGAGTCTGGTGTGTATAGAGAAGGTAGGTAGGCTCTAGCCTTCAGGAGTGTGGTTAGATGAGGTCTAACCACAGTGGTGGTAAGAAGACACACACGACTCTGAGGGAATAGCCCTGGCTGAGTCCCATCTGATGCTAATAATCGTAGGCAAAGGATTAACCCCACTTAGTAAGTGGGTAAACAGTGTGGCAGACTGACCTGCCTGGGGCACTGAGAGCTGGCTCTTCTGACCACCTGTCCAGTATCTTGCTTTGTGCTGTGCCTTTGTTCCGGGGATACAGAGGCGAGCACTCTGCTTCTGACAAAGTGTCAGACAGTGAGAGGACACCCCTGTCATGGTCACTGCTATAATTATTAATCAGAGCCACTGATGTCTCTTGAAAGATTAATTTAATAAATGAAGTTTATGTCCAATAAAGTTATAAAAATGCTCCTAAGGTACTAACATCAGTTTTATTTTTTCTTTCTGTGGCTTATTTTCCTTTCCTTTTCTTGGATGGATCATTTTAAGATCAAGCTGTCACTTACAGTAATTATTATTCATTGGATATTAGAGATGAACTACAAAATAGAAACCATTATGATTTAACATGAGAAAGGACCGAGGGAAGGATAGGGAGATGTGGAGACCAGCGATTCAGAGAATATCATTTTTAAAAATCAAGAGACAAAAAAAGGTAGAAACTTTTTAGATGGGCAAACAGAAAGAAAGCTGGGGTAGAGGTGAGAAAATGTTAAAAACTAAAATAATACATTTCCAAACAAAAACCCGAGAATATTGGACAGAAAAACAACATGAAAGAAAAAAAAAATGGACCAAGAATCAGATTTCTGACACAGTAACCTAGAGGGCTGGTGGCAATGCCAACAGCCAGAGCAGAGGCTGAAAGGTGAGCCTCCTCCTGCGCCTCGTGCTGTGTCTAAGGTGTCAGCGAGGCTCGCATCAGTGGAAAGGGTCTCAGAGATAAGAGGCAAATTTGGACATGCATGCTACTGAGAGCTGCTTGTCCAATATGATGACCTCCAAAGCACGAGCAACTAAAATACAGCCACCATGAACTGGCGCATGCTTTGCTGTAAGTATAAACACATTGGAATTTTGAAAAAACAATCGGATGCTTCTTTGTTTTAAATAGGATCTCCTTTTTATAGTCCAGAGAGGCCTTGAACTCACAATCGAAGATCCCTGTCTCCTAAGTGTTGTGATTACAGGAATGCACCACCATGCCCAGGGAATGATTTTTCAAGATTTTGTGTGAAAAGGATGTGTAAAATCCCTTAACTTTTTGTATTGATTGCATGTGGATGTAACACTTACTTTGAGTGTCTTAAATGTTAAAATTGTTTGCCAGAGTCTCTCCTTTTGCAAATGTGCCTATCAGAAATTCAAAATCACATATATGCTTTCCATTATATTTCTATTAGATATAATGGACTCATAAAATACATGATCTTATTTATTCCTCCCCCAAACCCTATAATATTGAGACAGTCACCATTGCTCTGGCTGATCCTATGGCTAGCTAGCCCAGGCTGGTTTCAATCTTCCGGCCCTCCTACTTTGGCTCCCCACAAACTAGAATTACTTTTATGCATTTCAATGTCCTGCCATAGTACCACTTTTTATGGAAGGAAATCCTGAGGTCACATGGTTAAATGTGAAGCTGAGATTCAAACTCATGATTGACACTAGATCACATCAACTTCAAAACAAGTCATACTCTCAAGTTGCTAAAATGGCTAGATTTTAGATTTTAAATGGTGGAAGTACCAATTCATTAGAATGGTTCTTTGTCAGACTTAGTGATGACCTAATCTTATTACTCATAGCTGAAAACAAAAATAGGTAAATGTATGACTTCTGAAGTATGATGAGCTACCGATGGTGTCCACACAGTTTCACTTAGCAAAGTCTCCACTCTCCTTGGTAAGCACCTACTCATAGCAACTCTATGCCCACCCCTCCACCCCCACACAGTTGAATGGCCTATATCTACTTGTCCAGCAGAGGAAAACCATCATAGACATAATGCTGAACACAACTAAAATACAGGATACAAACACACTTAACACATTTCCAGCAATCTTTCAGACCATAGCCTATGAACCTCCCAAACTAAAATGCAGTTCATTCAACCCTTTACCAAAAATCAAAACGCTTAGCTTACCCAGCTGGATAACTTAAAAATACATTGTGCCTGGTATGGTGGTTCCATCGTGCAAGCCTATCACTCGGGAGGTAGAGGCAGGAGGACTGAGAGCTTGAAGCTAGCCTGAACTAAGAGATTCTGTCTCAAAAAAAAAAAAGTCCAAGAAACAAAATCTTATTTTCTTTTTGCTAGAGTTCTAACAGTAAAATCAAATGAAAATTGAAATTAAAAATGAACCATCATCAATTTATGTTTAGCTCACTGGTTTTAATTTTAAAAAGCAAATCTTTAATTTCTACTATCTGCACAAGACTAGTTGAGGACCAGCAGCTGTACAATCTTAACTCTATTATTTTCAAGTCTTCTCATGTAAATGCCATTGGCAGTTTGTCTGATTAGAATAAACACACTTCCCTAGGCCAATAACCATACATTTACACTGTGCAAGGGGAGGGGGCTTGAATAATATTGTTTGCAATAAGACTAATTAGCAGAGATGTCTTTGGCTTGTATATAGAAGAGTCTATCAACAGACCCACTTACTTATGGAACTAACCCTCACCCTTTCCCCCCAGCCTCATTTCTCAAAAGTGTTACTGCTTGATTTGGACACAGATTTGAAAATGCTTATTGAAAAGGAGCTCAAATGCTATAGAACAAACATTGTAAGACTTCCTTGGCACTGGCTCTTCCAAGTTAATACCCATTGACTGCTTCATTGAGTTAAATATTCTTGGAAGCTTTCCCTAACTAAAAACTCTATCTACTTTGGAATAAAAGTTCAGAGAGGGAGAGAGACAGACAGAAACACACTCCACACATATGAGAGAGAGAGAGAGAGAGAGAGAGAGAGAGAGAGAGAGAGAGAGAGAGAGAGAGAGGGGGCCAATTAGCGCTAAAAGTGCTCTGTCCACTCAGATGTCAGGGAGACTCAAGTGGCAGAGAAAGCATAAGGTGGCCACCAATATTCTGATCAGTGAGTCCCTCTTGTCCAAGAATGGAGTGTGTCCCCGCTCCTACAGTGCAGTTTAGATTCTCATCACCCGTCAAGAAGACAGTCCTTGTAGTGATCCACTTCAAGGACGCTGCTGTCTCCCTGTTAGCATAGCACAAAGTACTTTCCTTTGCACGCGCGCACACACACACACACACACACACACACACAGTGTACCACGCACTGTTGACAAATTTTGGTGCGGGAGATATTCAATACACCCAATAAAGAAACAGATTATAGCATGCTTAAAAGAAAAAAAAACAAAATGAAGGAGGTAGGGAGAATAAGAAAGTGACCGGTGGGCTAGAATTTCAGTGCTAAGACTTCCCCATTCAGTCTAGTAGAGAGGGTATGGGAGGAGGGGGACAATCTAGGGCTGACTGGTATCAGGCGAGGCAAGGAAAGCGGGCAGTCGCTTCACATACTTAGCAAGCCGTGAAGTGCAGGCGAAAAGACAAAGACCAATGAAGACAAATGCGGGTTTGAAGACAAACGCAGGATGTGCGGATTTCTTTTCTTTTCTTTTCTTTAGCGGGGAGGTGGTTTTTGTTTTGTTTTGTTTTGAGACAGGGTGTCTCACCGTGGCCCAGGCTGGCCTCGAACTCGCGGCAATCCTCCTGCCTCAGCTCCCCTAGGGCTGGGATCGCTGCCCGCCCAGGACCGGCTCCTTCCGAGCCGAGCAGCACACAGTCTCCGCCTTTGTGCCCAGGCGCCTGGCTTCGCGGGGGACCGTCGGCGAGCGGCTCCGGGGAGAGCGTTGGGCCCCGGCTGCAGCGCCGACACGCCCCCGCGCCCCGTTACCCGCCGGCGCCCGGGCCCTGGGCTCGCACGGCCCCCGGCCCCAACGTCCGCCGCCCGCCGGGACCAGGCGCGCGGCCCCACTCACTCACCATGGCCGCGCGGCCGCGATGCGCTGTCCAGGGTAGCCGCCTTCCTCTGCGCCGCGCCGCGCGCCGCCCGCGCTAGTCACTCGCCCCCGCCCCCGCCCCCGCGCGCCGCCCGCCTCCCCGCCCCCTCGGGCGCGCGCCGCGCCCTGCCCGCTCCGGGCCGTTTCCTCCGCCCCGCGCCGCTCGCCCGAGGGGGACCACGCGGGGGAGGAGCCCCGGCGCGGCCAGCGAGACCGTGGCCCCAGAGGCCTGCGCGTCCCCGCTCCGCGCGCGCCCCCCGCCCGCCCGCCCGCGCCGACGCGGCGCCCCCTGCCGGTCGGGCGGGGATTTGCAAGCCCAGCCGGCGGCCTTCTGCACGAGCCTAGGCACAGCCAGCACCTGGAGAAGTCACCTGAGGTCCCTCAATTCTGCCAGCCCTGGGAGGAGGGGACCCCTGCAGCGAGGCTAGGGGCGAAAGCCAGGTGATTTAAATTGGGCACGCAGGTTTGCCCGATGTGGGTGGTGTAGTAGATATAGAGACAGGGCATGTGCAGGGCACGCCTGCAATACCGGCACTTGGGGAGCAGAAGACAGGAGGAATAGGAAAGAGTTCAAGGTCAGCCTTGGCTTCTTAGTGAGGTCAGCACCAACCTGAGCTTCGTGAGACCCTGCTCCAAATAAGTAAGTAGAAAATAAACAAACGATAAGTTGTATTCCTTTGGTGTGCCATCGGGAGCAGATTAGTACCAATGTTCAGTCTCAGCTGACTTTTTCAGAAGATCTTACTTCCGGACAATGCCGGGGGCTCAGGTGATTTATTCAATGCTTCGTTAACTGGGAACAGCCTTTGTGTGTCACATGGCTGCTTTTCATTTTGCCTCCATAATGAGTTCATGTTGTTCTTTGGTGGCTCATGGACAAAGAAATATCGATCATAAAAAATGCTAAGAATCTTAAACCTGAAAATACATTCCTTCTCTCTTCCTTTGTATATCTTATATTTCACATGTGGAAAGTGTATCTAATCCACAAATCGCCGAAATCCTGAACCAGTATTCATTTGATCTCCATGGCCACCCAGTACCCACCACGATGAAAACTGGGAAGTATAGGCACTGGCTGATGTCCTTTGTGTGTGTGCATGGTTTTCTTCTGAAGGAGCTCTTCTTTTGACACCTCCTGTGATGTTTCATCCTTACTGTCAATTTGACAGGATTTAGAACCAACTAGGAGACCCACTCTGGGCATGTATTCAATGGTTTGAAGAGCCTTGTTGGTTGCCTAGTAGAACTAGATGGTAAGACCCTGTTGCTGAAGACATCACACACTTGGGTTATAAGAGACACAGAAATCAAGCTGGGACTGATCTGGAATCTTCCTCTCTACTGGCTAGCTTTCATAATGCCAGAGTGCACTGTACACCCCTCTGTGATCTTACTCAGAAGTGAACCTGGGTACTACCATACTGAATTTCCAGGGAGAATGTGACTTCTGGTGTAATCGTGGCATGACTGCTGTGGGGGTAGCCAACCACTTTGTGACTTAATCCGAGGCAAGCTCCACAGGAGTGAATTCATACCTGATACTGTAAATCATGTCAAAAAGACCCTAACTGGGGATTCATTGCTCTAGGGCAGAGCATACTGCCTTCTAAATATTTATGTTTATTCCCATATCTCATCCTTGGTCAGTGTTTTAGTTTGCTTTCTGTTGTTGTAGTGTAATATAGTAGTTTATTTGTCTTACATTTTCAGGCCACTGAAAGCCTGGAGTCCACAAATGAGTCCACAAAACCCAGATAACTGATTAACAGGTGTTTATTAGGGGAGCACTCATATAATGATAGTATACAACTGCTGTGGTCTTTCTGCTCCTGAAGATGCAGTCTCTGCCCTTCCAGATGCTTTGACCACAACCCAAGATCCACACAAGTGAAGCCAAGTACCTAGGATGTGGCTCATGGCAAAGACATGAAAGTATGAAGGGGTCATGTTGGAAAGAAGTCAAGTCAAGACAGTGGGAGGGGGATAACAGAGGTTAATGCAAAAGGGGGTTGCTGTGAAGAGACACCATGACCATGGCAACTCTTATAAAGGAGAACATTTAATTGGGACTGGCTTATAGTTTCAGAGGTTTAGTCCATTATCATCATGGGAGAAGCCTGAAAACATGCAGGCAGACATGGTGCTGGAGAAGGAGCTGATAATGCTACATCTTCTTAATGTGCAGGCAGCAGCAGCAGGAGAGACTGAGTCCCAAACTGGGTATAGATTGAACATACATGAGACCTCAATGCCCACCTCTACAGAGGCACACTTCCTCAAACGCCTACCCCAACAAGGCCACACCTCTTAATAGTGTCACTCCCTGTGGGCCAAGTGTTCAAGCACATGAGTCTATGAGGGCCTTTTATATTCAAACCACCACAGGGACTATGATTAAAAAAATGTCATGTACATGTGTGAAACTGTCAAAATTTATTTTATTAAAAAAAAGAGTGAGAAGGGGCTTTTTCTCAGCACATAGTTCAACTACACACATGGCTACAATCTGAGAGAGCTTGTCAATGTCTGGGAAACAGGGATCCTAAAGTTAATGCCAAGTCATTCTTTCAGGTCAAATGTAGTGTTTTCTGGTAACTATTGAGTATATAAATCCAAAGTGTGCTAAGTGACTTATAGCAGTTCAGCGACACTTGCCCAGTAAGGAAACTGAGTCTTGGGAAAGTCAAATAATGGATAGAAGGGAACAGAGGTAGAATATTGAGGAAGTCAGAATTCAACCAAAAGCATGTTGGGTCCTTCTCACAATGCTATGTTTTCCTGAGCAATCTTATCTTTAAGAATCCTAGGGGCCATCTGATTTCCAAAGTGACTGTACAAATTTTCACCCCGACTGGCAATGAAGGAGTATTCCCCTTCCCTTACACCCTTTCCAGCATAAGCTGTCACTTCTGACAGGTGTAAGATGGAATCTCAGAGTTGTTTTGATTTGCATTTCCCTGATGGATAAGGATGATGAGCATCTCAAGTGTTTCTCAGCCATTTCAGATTCTTCTGTTGAGAATTCTCTGTTTAGATATATACCCCATTTTAAAATTGGATTATTTGGTTTGTTGGTATCTAGTTTCTAGAGTTTTCTTTATATATTTTGGAAATAAGCCCTTTGTTGGATGTGGGGTTTTTGAAGATCTTTTCCCATTCTGTAGACTGCTGTTTTGTCCTATTGACAGTGACTTTTGCCTTAAAGAAACTTTTCAGTTTCATGAGGTCCCATTTACTAAGGAACACATATATTTTTAAGCACAGAAACTTAATGAGTGGTGTGCATGTACCTGCATATGCACACACATACACACATTAAAAATAAAATGTTTAAAAAAGGATCAATTATTGAGGTTAACTGCTCTTACTTCATTTAGAAGCATTCAGTTCAAGGCTTATCACTTCTGATGATACAATATTTTGTGGGTTTCACTGCTATTACTGATGGGCATCTAAAGAGTACTGTGACTTCCTTGTACTGGGGAGCATGCTTTGGAGCACTATTCTCTAGAAAACCCTAAGTTTAGCTTACATGGAAGAAGCTAGGATGCATAGTGATATGTGACTATAGATGCTAAGGACAAAAGGGCATCCAGGTGACTCCTTGTATGTGCCACACACTGTCAGTTAATACTGACACTGGCAAAGTCACAAGGAAAGAGGTCATTTTTACTGGGTCATCAAGAATAACTTCCAGCCATTTTGTTCTATTGACAGTGTCCTTTGCCTTACAGGAATTTTTCAGTCTCATGAGGTCTCATTTATTAGGTGTTGATCTTAATGTCTGTGTTTTTGATGTCTTCTTCAGGAAGTTGTCTCCTGTGCCCATGTGCTCAAGACTATTTTCCACTGTTTCTTCTATTAGGTTCAGTGTATCTGGATTTATATTGAGGTCTTTCATCCCCTTAGACTTGAGTTTTGTACAGGGTGGTAGATATGAATCTATTTGCATTCTTCTACTTGCCAACATCCAGCTAGATGAGCACTGTTTGTTGAAGATGCTCTCTTTTTTCCATTGTATAATTTTGGTTTCTTTTGTCCATAGGTGTGTGGATTTACAACTGAAAACTGGGTAACACTCTACCACAAGACCCAATGTGGTTCTCCTTCTTCCGTGGGAGCATTTAATAGCTTGGTTGGTAGAGCTGAGCTATGAAACTTCAGCTCATGTCATCTTCCTGCTCCAGCTACGAGCATTGCAGGCTGGAAGAACAAGCACACTGCACAACTTCAGGTGATTTTATTTCCTCCCCTTATGAAACTTTTTAAAAGCTGACAGAATACCCAAGCCTGGTGGTGAATACTTCTCATCTCAACCATCAAGGAGAGAGGGGGAGGAGGAAGGGAGATATGGTAGCAAGTTCTGGGCAAGCCTGAGCTGTATAGGGTGACCCTGTTTCAAAACTCAGTGAAAGTAAATCAAAACCCCAAGGGGAGGAATGTTCAGAAAGAGTCATATGAATCCTGGGGCTTCATCTATTACCATCTGTGATAATATGAATGTATTTGGCTCCCATAAACTCAGAGGGATTGGCACTGTTAGGAGGTGTGGCCCTGTTGGTGGCAATGTGGTCTTGGAGGAGGTTGGATGACACTCCCCTGTAATCCAGACCTTGAGACTAGAGGGCACACCTTTAATCTGGACCGCACCTTCTGTTGGCAGTGTGTCACTGTGGGTGGCCAGCTTTGAGGTCTTTCTCTCAAGCTTCCCTGAGTGTGATACTCAACTTCCTGTTGCCTCCAAGATGTAGGTAGGACACTCAGCTATTTCTCTAGGACCAAGCCTGCCTGCCTATAGCCATGCTCCTTGCCATGGTGGACTGAACCCCTGAATTGTAAGTGAGCCCCCTCAATTAAATATTTTCTTTATCAGAGTTGCTATGGTCATGGTGTCTCTTCACAGCAATAGGAACCCTAAGATACCATCTTCAAGGATTGGCAACTTATGACTAATCTTGTATTATTGAGATCTCTAGCTACCTTCCTTCCATTATTTTGAAACAAGAACCAGATATAATATCTTATCTGTAAGTATTTTTGTATGTCCCAAAAGACGAAATTATTTTTTACAAGACCACAGTCATAATACTATGTGACATCTTCAAGATTGGTTATAACTTCTTTTTTTTAAGTTATTTTATGTGTATTAGTGTGAGGGTGTCAGATTCCCTGAAACTGAGTTATATCCAGTTGTGAGCTGCTATGTGGGTGCTGGGAATTGAACCTGGATCCTCAACTTCTGAGTCATCTCTGCAGCCCTAGTCATAACTTCTTAACATCATTAAACATAAACAAGGCATTCAAAACATTCCAGTTCCTTTAAGTCCCCTCTCCTAACACTCCCTTCAGTTCTTCCAACTCCAAGCCTATTTAAACCTCATTTCCCCTCACCCTTCTTTTCATTTTCTTCTACATGGATACATTATTACTTTATTCATCCTGACTAGAGAATTTCCAGCAGTCAGGGTTCCATTGCCAGCATCCCACTCATATGACTTTATGAGCTCTGCGCTTTTCTAGAAGCACAGCTGTCTGTAACTAAAGTTTGATCAGACTTAGGTTAGAGGGGGTGCTTTGTTTTGTTTTGTTTTCTCTCCCAATCAGGAAAGTAAAAACCAAAACCAACCAACCAAACAAACCAAAAACCTGATTGTCATTCTTCTCATGATATTTAGGCGACAGTAAATGGCTACATCCACTGATTCATTGAAGTATTCTATTAGCCCCACACACCTTTTTCATGTGCTAGCTAGAATACTTGGAAAAGAAACAAATATCCTCTCATATACTCTTTAGCTACCTAAGGAATATACTTTATGCCGGAAGATGAAATAAGTGCCAGGTATAAAAGAAAAAAAAAACTGGACTTACTAACATTGCAAAAAATGTAGATGACAGATGGCAAGTCCCAACCCAAGCTATGAAAACAGGTCACGGATAAGGAGTGGTGACATTCCCGTAACCCCAGCATTTGAGAGGCTAAGGTAAGAAGATCACCAGTTTGGGACCAATTGGTGATTGCATAGCAAGACTCTGCCTCAAAAGAAAAAAAAGAATAAATAGTATTTGGAAATAGTTGCCCAAATCAACACTGCCACGTCAGCTGCTGTTGCTCAACTTGTTTTTACTTCTTTTCTGCCCCTTCTGAAAACAGCGTGACTCTTTCAAAGAAATCGTGAGGAAAACCTCGGAAGATGTAATGTGAGTGACGCTTCAAAAGAGGATGGGTCAGAATGCAGGGAAATATGTCATGGAAGAGGGCTTTTATTATTTTAGTGTTTTGGTAAAACCTTCTTGGGCTGCCTCCCTAAAGCAGGTAGATGATAGAACTCCTGGGACAAAATATGGTCTAACATCAGGGTAAAACTAGTTCTGCTAAAGGAAAATTTGTAATGGATTCTACAAATGCTTCAGGTTAGGTTAGTATTTAGCTAAAATGTGAACTCTCAACTGTCTTAAAAACTCAGTTCATCTGGGAGACAGATGAGTCTTTTTCATTTCTTTCCATCCCATACCACCAAAGGTCTCCATGACAGTCTAAAAGATGGGCTCAGAGATCTTCCAAGAGTATACTAATTTTATTTGTTAATAGAAATATAGTTCCTAAATAATAAATACTAACTTAATGATGCCATTTACACAAATGATATAAAATAAATGTGACCATCACTCCTTCAAGGTCTGCATGATGCAGAACGAACACATTTGCAGAAAACAGCTGGGCACTCACTCAGCTCTAGTTATCACAAAGATAAGACATAAGACATGCAAAATAACAATGAAGTCACACAAACCAAAAATGACTGTTCTAGTCGTTAAGCACATTTGAAGTTTGTGTTTTCTAGGCTTCAGTGCTTTCTGAAATGCAGTACCAGCAGTGAGGAATCCTGATGTCTAGAGGGCCTGTCCAGGTCTAACAACAGCTGTAATTCACTGTGCAGGAAACTGCCTTCCAGCAAGCTCACATACGTTAAGGTCAGCTAGCAAGTGTGGGGCCAAGTCATCTATTCTGTTTCTTGCCCTGTGATGGACACATACCTCATAGGCATCTGTCTCACTCATTTACCCTGATGTGAAACTGGGTGAAGCCTGGTGATGTTGCCAGTTGACTTTGTGCTCACCTACTCTTAGGTTGATGTCTTCTACTTCACAGGCAACAGGACAATCCTAAGGAACCGAAGTCACTAAATCCAACCTTTGATACACAGCAGTCCTTAGGGGTGCAACATTCAGACAATTGTCGCTTTTATTATGCAACTTTGAATGCACTTAGTTCCCCTAATGCTCACCCCCCACCCCCCCCACCCTCACCCCCACCCCCGCTCCTGTCTCCCTAGCAAACATTGCATAGCTTTGGACTTTGCTAAGTGAACATCTGACAAGGTACACAGTTTTATCTCCTGCCTTACGCTGCACTAGATGGCGGCCAGACAGTCTCTTGGACAAGCTTTCCTATAACATTTCTCAGAAAACACAGCATACTCATAAATACAAATGCTCAGTTATTTTGAATCCTTTATACAAACAACTAGACACTAGCTTAGATCTTTTAAGTGAAAAGGCAAAGACAGAAAAAAAAAAGCAAGCCACCCATGTTGAAGTTTTGTACTTGCTTCATTTGTGACAGTCTTACTATGCAGCATTGGGTGACCTGGGACTGGTTGTATAGCCCAGCTTCTCCTCAAGCTTGTAGCTGTCCCCCTGCCTCAGCCTCCAAAGTACTGGGATTATAGGTGTGAGTCTGACATCTACCCATGTTTTGTTGAGACTAGTTTAAAATCTTTATTTTTTTTTCCAGAAAGTAAGTTGCAAATTAAAATTTTAAACATTAAACAATAGCCAGGTGTGGTGGGGTGTGAGAATAATCTCAGCGTTTGGGAGGCAGAAGAGGCAAGACAAGGAATTCAACGCTAACCTTAGCTACATAACAAGTTCAAGACCATCCTGAAATATATTTGACCCCATGTCTCTAACAAAAAGTGGAAGAGAAGGCTGGCAAGATAGCTCAGCAGGTAAATGCTTGCTGTGCAAGTGTGGGGGTCCGGGTTCAGATACCCAGAACCCATGTAGAGTCAGGCACGGAACTGGGCACCTGTAATCCCAGAGCTCTCATGGATTGATGAGAGGAAAAGACAGGACAACCCCATAAGCTCTCAGGATACTTAGTCTGGAGAGTGAGCAATGAGACATAAGAGACCCTGTCCCAAACAAGGGAGAAAGCAAGGACAAACACCCGAGTTTGCCCTCTGACCTCCACACTCACACTTCGGCATGTGAATAATCCATGTCTATGAAAGAAGAATGGGTATTTTTGCCATTGAATTAGATATTCATTTTATGCCCTTGAAACTGGGCCACTTTGTGTACAATATTAGGTCTTCTGTCTACATGTGTTACCCTAACCTGTGATTAATCTAGCTTCAAATAATACCAAACTACTTCTCAACTAGTAAACTAACTCTAAAAGCCAGGTGTGGGAAGTTAACCTAACAACCTGACACTTGGGAGAGTGAGGCCGGGTAAGTAAGTGAGAGAACAATTTGGACTCTATGGAGACCCATGTCACCAAAAATGAACCAACTTGCTGGCCATGGTGACACATGCTGAACATCCCAGCACTTTGGAGGTAGAAACCAGAGGAAAAAGAGTTCAAAGCCAGCTTGGGTCACATGAGACCATGTTTCAAAGCAAAACAGCCAACAAACCAACCAACTAAAGAACCAAATAAAGACTTTATATTCTTTCTTCTGCATTTTATTTTTTTCTTCAGTGCTACTGTTTGTATATTGTACTTTTTCATATTCTGCCACCCTATAAGCCTTATCTTTGCCTTAGGTAATCAATAAATGTTTAGAACATTTAGAACTGCTAAAATGAAAGTGTATCTGATTTTGTACTTCTAGGCTAACCAATTAGCTTGATTTATTTGTCAAGATCCAATGTTCGGCCTACCACCATATTTTCCTGCACAGAGAATTTCCTTGGCCATTTCTTTTAGCACAAGTCTTCAAGCAGTGAATTCGTAACTTGTTCGTTCCATGTGCATGTGAGATTTTGAATGTCTCCCTTGAGGCAGATAAATCTCCAGAGATGCATGGTATCAATTTCTCTTCTTCCTTAAGTGCATCAGGACATCAAAAGTAGAATCTACTTCCCCTCTCCTTATCCTGGTCTGACATTGCGGTTTGACACGACCATTGAGTATGGCAGCATCCCTGTGCACTCATCAATGCTGTTTCTAGGCTCCAAAGTGTGCCAGCAGCTTCCGCCTTTACTTGAGGAAGTCAGATACTTTGGGCTCAATTACACTTGAAATTTGAGACATAGTGCAGAAAGAAGAGCTAGTGTGGAGGAAGACCAGATAGAAGACATGTTAGCAAGACCTTCTTGAACCTTCCATTCCAGCCCATGTATCTATTAAATTCAGCTGTCACACTGAACTTTGCTGATTCCCTGAAGAGCTGAAGTATAGCCCAGCAGATCCCTGCCCAAATTCCTAATCTCATTGCACAGGACAAGAAAAATCAGCTGAAATATTTAATCTATTATAAAATACCTTCCAGAAAACTACAGCTTGGTCTAAAGCCAGCTGGGCCATGTTCCCCTCCAGTGAAATCCCAGCAGTTGAGAGTGTGTGATAGTTCTTATTGTCAACTTGACTGGATTTAGGGTTACTTAGGAGACCGGTGGGGCACATCTTTTGGTGGAAAAGAGGAACTCAACCTGAGTGGTAGCATCCCATGGGCTGGAGTTCTAGACAGTAAAGAGAAAAGGAGACAAACAGCAGATGCTGGTATTCTCACACTCTCTGCTTCCTGGCCTCCATGGTAACTCTTCTGATAACTTGATGGAAAACTCTAAAAGCAAAAGCTCAAATAAAGTTCTTCTTTCAGGCATTTTTCCATAACTATGAGAAAAAGTAACCAGTGCAGATGGAAAAGTTTAAAACCATATGGGATCGGTGTTTAGCAGTAATCCAGGGTTATTCAGTATCTAGAAGTTGAATGTGTAGACTAACAATAATAATTTTTCAATGTGCATTTGAATAACAGTTTCATGAAATGGTTTTGTTTCAGGTACTCTTGCCAAGACTTCAGATACTAAGAATCTATAAGCATTTTTGTTGAATAAAAAAATTACTTGTTTTCCATATTAAATTTTAAAAATTGCATGCCATGGCAGAAAGAATGAATATTGCAACATTGGCTGAAACGGAATCACCACCTTTTGGCTGTAAGCCTTTCTCTGGAGATGCACACAGATGGCTCGGGCTCCACAAGCCAAGACTCTCTTGTGAGATGGAATTGGAAGCCTGCCATTCAGACATAGGAGGAAACAAAACTGGATGGGATAATGTGCTAATTAACATGGCTATCGAGGAATTTCCAGTGTTTTCATTTACTTCCTCTAGTTTCCCCTCAAAGGTGGCTTAAAGAGCAAGTTACTCATTAACAAGCTCTGCTAATAAGCTTGCTGATGCTGTGGGAAAACATCCCCAGTTCAGGCCAAGGTGGGCTGGCTCTATTGCTTTTGGATTTGTGGCATGGGGTATCATATCAGTGTGAGCACGGCCCAGCACAGTTGTTCACCATGGCCAGGAAGAGAGAGGAAGAACTCAAGGTCCCACAATCCTCCCCTCAAGGACATTCGCCCAGTGACCCAAAACCTCCCACTAGGCCCCACCTTTTAAAGATTCCACCACCTCTCCAGAATGCCAGGCTGGAGATAAAGTCCCTCACACAGCATGAGCTTTTGGGAGACAGTTCAGGTCCAAACCATGGTGCAGCCTCAAGAAGAATTTGAGCACACATTTGCCCTCACTGGGCACAGAATCACAGAATGTGTCCTTGTGATATCAGTACCAACTGGTACATTGAGTAGTGAAGAAAAAGATGACCTTCTTAAATATGTAAAAAGCAAAATCAAAAAAAAAAAAAAAAAAAAGCCGAAATACATGCAGGGGCTCAGGGAAGGCTCAGCCAATAAAGTGGGTGCCCATTAACCCGAGTAATGAAGTTTAGCATGGTGGTGTGAACCTGTAATACCAGCACAGCATGGTGGTGTGAACCTGTAATACCAGCACAGCATGGTGGTGGGAACCTGTAATACCAGCACAGCATGGTGGTGGGAACCTGTAATACCAGCACAGCATGGTGGTGTGAGCCTGTAATACCAGCACAGCATGGTGGTGTGAACCTGTAATACCAGCACAGCATGGTGGTGTGAGCCTGTAATACCAGCACAGCATGGTGGTGTGAACCTGTAATACCAGCACTGTAGGTATTAGAGACAGCAGGATGCCTAGAGCTCCCTAGCCAGTTGTTTGATACCAGTTGGCTGACAAAGAGACTTTGTTTTAGAAAAACAAAGCAGACAGCACATGGGCTATCACCCATGAGCACATGTACAGCTGAACACACACACACACACACACACACACACACACACACACAAAAGAAAGAAAGAAAGATTCCTGCTTGATGCTATTCTTATTAAAGAGATCTAAAAATCTGGTTTCTTGCTACTGAACAATAGTCATCACTATTCATTATCACTTTATTTCCCCCATTTCTGAGTCTCAGCTTCAGAGAGCCAGGTGTGTTTTCCTAGGGAGTTACCCTTGGCTGAAGCAGAGCCCTGGTCTCGGCCTCACAGCTTCCTTGCTGACTTTGTGCCCACAGGCTCAGGTGAGAGCAGAAAGTGACAGCCAGATCCCTTACCCTAGTTCGGATGGCTTTTTATGGGCTGGAATGGTTCCACTGCCCAGTGTATTAATTCTCTCTCTCTCTCTCATACACACATACACGGACGAAGACAGGAAGAGAAATATACTATCCCTTATAGCATTAGTTTTTCATCTGCTTACCAAAGGAAACCAACCCACAACAAACATATGTGATTGAGTATGTCTCTCCTAAGTCCATTACGTTAAAGCTAAGCCTCAAGGTGATGGGATGAGGTGGGCTCTTTGGAAGCTAAATGGATGCTAAATAGAACTGTGTTTAGCTATTTATACTTTGTTGTGACAAAATGCCCGGTGAAAACTACTTAAGGAAGGGTGGCTTTATTTTGGTCAACAATTTGAAGGGTGGAGAAGTGGTGGAGAGAACACACCTGTGGCAGCAGAAGCAGGAGACAGCGAGTCACACTACAGCCAGGAAGCAGGGAGAGACAGACGTCGGTGTTGGCTTTCTCCATTTCCCTTTTTATGCAGACCAAACCCATGGGATGGAGCCATCTACTTTCAGACGGGTCTTCTCTCTTGGAAACACCTGCACAGACACACCCAGAGTGTGTCTTCTAGGTGATTTCAAAGCCAGCCCAGCTGGCATTGAAGAGGAACTATCACATGGGCTCTGCTGCATATTCAGGGCCAATGTTCATATGAAACAGCTCTGAGAGGTCTTCTGACCATCTGCCTGAGAAGATACAGCAAAACAATTCTGTCTGTTGGGCCAGTGAGGTGATTCCTTAGATAAAATGGCTTGTCCTGCAAACTGGGCCACCTGGGTCCAATCCCCAGAACTTGTGTGGGAAGGAGAGAACTGACCCCCAAAAATTGTTCTCTTACCTTTCCATATGCATCGTGGCACATGTACATGCATACATGTACACACATGAGTGTGCGTGCGCACGCACACACACACACCACATACACATAATTAATACACATACTACACACGCACATACTAGGTATACACACTATTATATACATACACTATTCACACACATACTACGTGCATATACAATACATACAATAATAATAAATACATTTTTAAAAAAAAGAGATGTGGTCTGTGGGTTGGAAAGCCCCCCCCCACTACCTACCAAATTCACTAGTACTCCAATTCCAGAATTTAGGCAGATATTTCTGTTGCTTGTAAGCAACTCCTATTGTGATGTTTTATCATACTTGCACTGAATATCAACTCAATGGCCAGTCTTGACTCATTTAAACACCTTATCATTTCCCCTTCTTTGTCCTTTATTAGCTAAGAGCAAATCCCACATTGCAAATTTCAATCTGTGAACATATCAAGCTGTTTCTCCTCCCTTGTCAACACTTGATGACCCTTTGAGGAGACACACAGGCAGGGTTTAAACAATCTGGGCTACGGGCCCTTGCTGCACAGCCTGAGTTTGATCCCTGGGTACTTTTTAAAGATTTTTATTTATTTTAAAGATTTTTATTTATCACTCGCATGTGTGAGAGCCGGCTACGTATGTCACATGCAGACAGGTACCCGTGAAGAGCAGAAGAGGGTCTTAGAACCTCTGGAAATGGAGTACAGGTGCTGCGAGCCACTGGATGTGGGTGCTGGGAACTGAACGTCGGTCCTCTCTAGAGTAGCAAGTATTCTTAGCCACTGAGCCATCTCTCTAGCCCCCAGGGTGCTTTTAATTAATTAATTGATCAATCAGTTAATCATTTAGTGGTGCTGGGTTTAGAACCTGGAGCCTTATACGTGCTAGGGAAGTGCCCATCCCCAGACCCCAAACTTCTCTTTTATAAAACTATGATCTCTAAACAATCCTTATGTTTTAAGTTAGCCATAATTCCTTATACCATTAGCCAGGACTTAATATGTTTAACTGAGATCTAATAAAATGCAATACACTGCAAAGGACTGGTATGTCTTTTCATTTCCTTCTTATCTATACTTTCCCTCTTTCTCCCTACTTAGATAGCTTTTATGCAACATGCTTTTCAACTTCATTATTGCACTTTAGGTCTCAGGATTATGAGTGCAATTATGTTATAATAATGGCTGTTTTGTGGTATTTGCATGAGCCAGACATTTTTGGAAATACTTTGCATGTATTATCTCATCTTGAGTATATTTTCCCAGGGCTGAGGATTGAACCCGGGGCTTCCTGTTCACTAAGCACGCACACTTGGTCTCTCCTATCTCACGTAATCTTGACCACAACCCACTGAGCTGGTTGTCAATTTCATCTTGTAGACAGAAAGCCAAGGGTTAATGAGGCAAAGTCTTTTTCCTGGGAACACATAGTTAATAAGAAATAGAGCAGAGATTGGAGGCCACATCATTCCTATTCCAAAGTCCATGCCCTTAACCTGCAGCCTCCACATCACAGTAAACGCATCCCGAGAAGTTACATTATTCTAGGTATCTCATAGGTGTTTTTGAAATATTTCTTAAGTTAACAAAGGAAAGCAGGCGCTATCATAAAACAGCCAGGCAGCTAAGCTAAACCAACAGAGACATATTGACCAGCCAGTGGGAACTGAGTAAAATCATCAGGTAAAACAGGTCTTCCGCTCACCACCCAGAGATTGCAGATGGACAGACAAACTCGTTCAGTTAAGAGTGGCTGCTAGGGAGGACTTTGGCGATTTTGCGCATGCAACTGGAGTGGACAGACGGCGACTCTGAAAGGAGTTAGAGCAAGCCGCAGGCTCTCCCACTTAGTGTGAGGAGTACACATCCTTGGAGTAGGGTGTTAACAAACCAAACTTGGGTGACGAGGACCGCCAACTGGCGAGGCTCACCTCAGCTTCTGTCCTTCCAGTGTGTGTGGAAAGGTACCACACACCCCCATCAACCCGATGACATGCCATGTAGGCAGATGAGAGCCCAGCCCTTACCGTGCGTGCCCTGGCTGTCTTTCCTGGCAGGACCCCAGCAGGAGGCACATTGTCCATGCGTGGAAACTGCCCTTATCCTTTCGCCAGTCTTTTTTTTTTTTTTTAAAGCCCAGGATTTTCTTTGAATCCAAAGTAGCTATGGTCCCTTTGACTTCTGTTGCTCTGTGTGTCACTGACACACCGACACAATGCAGCCTTCCGCTGTGTTCTGGTCAGACACTTGCCAGTTCTGTCTTGTCAGGAGGGTCCGGGTTCCCAAGATGACCAGTCCGGAGTTTCTCTGGTTACAGGGATTACAGTCCTGGGTTGTTCTGAATTACAGGGAGCGCCATCACTACAGGAAGCCTATAGCCGTTGCTTAGCAGCAAACCCATCTTAGAGGCCTCTCAGGTCTGTTAAGCTAAGCGATCCTATGCTCGTCTCCAGACCTCGGGAGACTTCAAACTTGCTGCTCCGGCGTTATGACACAGCAAGAAGTGCCTGGCGAGCAGTGATGATTTTGTTCCTATTAGTCTCCTGTCTGCAGAAGCAGCTCCGCCTTAGGGGTGTTGGCGCACTGCTCTACACCTAGTGTTCTTTTTGCTTCCTCGTGCACCCCGAAATGACAGTGTCCTTAAGAAAGCCAAATAGCTTTGAACATGAACTAGAGCACTGGTTCTCAACCTTCCTAATGCCGTGACCCTTTAATACAGTTCCTCATGCTGTGCTGACCCCAACCATAAGACTATTTCTATTGCTACTTCAGAACTGTAATTTTGCTACTGTTGTGAAGCATGGTATAAACATCTGCGTTTTGTGTTTTTCGATGGTCTTAGGTGAACCCCCTGAAATGGTCATTTGACCCTCCCAAAGGGGTTGTGTGTGACCCACATGTTGAGAACCACTGAATTAGAGAAATGCCTAAATTAAAAAATAATCTACCACTTATTCCAGCCCATAAACAGATAAAAAACCAAAAACAAGACATGTTCATTATTCATGTTAGCAGGTCTCCTCCTGACCAGCAGTAATGTGGAGCTAATTGGTACAGCCCCCAGGTGCTAATTTTGAAGATGCTAGGATAATTTCAAAGCCAGATTTGCTTTTCTGCCTCGGATGACATTTTAAAATTACCAGTACTGTTTCTTATGGTCAGTGCACGGTATGTGGTAGCTGTGCCTGTGGTCTTTCAGATGCCTCTGGGTCTCCTTCCAGAAGCATGGTAGAGTTGCAATTACGGAGCTTCTGAGCTATGTGTGATCTGCTTTAAGACACTAGGGGATTGGGATACTATTGGTAGAGTGCTTGACTGGCACATCTGAAGCTATGGGCTTGACCTCCAATACCACATAAACCAGGCATGGTGGGACATGGCTGTAATCCCAGCACATGGGAGTAGATTCAAAGTGCAAGATTATCCTCTGCTACATAGCAAGTCCCAGGCTAGCTTTGAGTACATGAGACCCTGCCTCAAAAAGGAGGGGTTGGGGATTGTGAGCTGGGGGAATGATAGCTCAGTGGATAAAGTGAGGATCTGAGTTGATCCTTAGCACTCATATAAAAGAGACAGACACATTAAAAAAAAACGTTAGTTCTGTGACCTCCTGTGTCTTATATTCTACAGGACTGAACACATATTTGCTGTAGGAGCTTTGACAAGGCTGAACTGGTATATCTAGTATTCAGCAAAGGCTTGTGGCGCTTCATGGTGCCAAAGTTATGTTTGAGCGCCCTCTGCTGGAAGAATTGGGTATGTCTTGGGTAAATACAAGAGTCTACTATCAATGTGATGGGGGGGGGGTTGAGGGGCACAACTTGTACCTTTTAAATGCAAGCTCTGGAGATTTTATCTAAAATCTACACCAAAAGAAGTGTATTCTTTAAACAACTGCCCTCTGACTCACTATCCATGTACTAATTGGTATTTGTCTTTTTCAGATCTCAAAGAAAATGAAATTTAGGTGCATTGTCATTAACACACAGTTCACACATTTAAAAAAAAAAAATCTAAAACATGTTGGGAACGAGAAGGCCATAATACCATGCCTTTTTTCCTTTACAATTATTCTGCTATCCACCTTCATTTTGTGTGTGTGTGTGTGAATGTGTGTACATATATATGTATGTATAATCGGACTGTAATCTCTCTGCAATGACTTCTAATTTATCTGCCAAATCTCAGTCTAGATTCTGCCAGCCTTGTTAACTCATGCAGAAGACCAGGCTAAAGACACAGTGTGAGTAACGGGAAGTCCGTTTTGTCGGCAGAGGTATCATCTCCGTCTTCAGGGACCCTGTACACGTCCAGAGACGAAGACTGTCGTCCAGGGCAGAAACTGGAAGGCTTTGACTCTGAGCTCTGAGAAGAAATGACGCTCTGTGAAGGTGTGACCTAACTGGGAAGTTTGTTGGAAAGCAGGACTGGCAGGCTCAGTGGTTGGTAACCCAGCCCTTGGGAACTGAGGAAGGATGAATACACCAAGTCAGAGGTCCTCTTAGGATGTATAGTGAGTTGCTGGCTTATGCAATCAGGTTCTGGCTCAACAAGCAAAAGGGAAGGGGGAGAGAAGATGTGGAGGAGAGGAAGGAAATGGCAAGAGGAATGGGGAAGAGGGAAGCCCAGAAGTGCTCTGAGCTCTCAACACTTACTGGGAAGCAACTCTTCAAACAGACTAGGGTGTGCAAGGACTTTACATCGATTGCCCATGGATGCCCGGGGCTGATGGGATAGTGCAACTTCCTTTTCTTCTTTTTAATTTTTATTATTATTTTATGTGTTTTAGTGTTTTGTCTGCATGTACATGTGTGGCGCCAGCTGCAGGGAATGCAATGCCTTCTGTGGCCTCTGCAGGCACAGACACGTGAGAAGTTTTGGCACTTTTAGGAGGTAGAGCCTAAATGGAGGAATGGGGCTGAAGGGAGAAGGCCTTGAGGTTTAAAGCCGGCCCTGCTGCCTGCCCCCTTCTGCCTTCTCTTCCATCAGCTTCTCTCCTACTGCCACAGCCACAAGCTGCCCATGCTGCCATGCCTTCCCTACAGAGACGGACACAACTCTCACTCTGTGAGCCCAAGTCGATCCCTCTCTCCTTGGTTGCTTATTTTCAGGTTGTTGGGCCCAACAATGAGAAAAGTAACTAATACAATAGGTAAAAATCTATTCAAGACTGAGTACAATAGGTAAAAATCTATTCAAGACTGAGCGCCCTCCATCAGAAAACAAAATTCTGGTGTTCCAAACTCTGATCCCTTTGAGCATCACTGTGACGATTACAAGTAGAAAACTCCATACCTGACCGCACAGTACAGGCCACAGACAAGACACAAACACAGGCTTGTATGTGTGAAGATGATGTATTAATCATCTTCAGGCTATTCATAGAAGGTATGTAAATTGAACTTTGTGTTTTGACTTGGATCCCATTCACCCCTAACGTAACTTACTGTGAAAATACAATTTTTCCCAAGTCCAGAAAGAAAACAAAGCTCCAGAGACCTCAGTGGTCCTGAGTATTTCCGCTAAGGGATACCAACCTGTAAGCTCTTTTCTGCCACAGAAAACCGACACATGTTAGAGCCTACTAACAACTTGGCCAAAATGTTTCTATTATTGAATGGCAGGGACTCACTGGGTTTCCCTGTGGTGGAATGGGAGTAGGAGACAGACTGTTTAAAGTAATGCTAGTTTCTAGCCAAGGTCTGTGTAAGCTTTGCATCACTATGGCAAAACACAAGAGCTGATCAGTGTTATAAGATTACCTATTTTGTTTCATAGTTTCACAAGAAAAATATAGATATGATCTCCATGTTAATATTTTCAATGGTTGCCATCTCTATTGCTCTGGGCAGGAGAAGGAAATGATGTCAGCCGTGTGGTGAGGAGAGAAACAATTTTCTTTCTACACCTCAAACAGATGCAGAGACACGTGAAAGCAGCCTGGGGTCAAAGGTCACGCCACTCAGCCAAGCCCTCAGCCTTCTAAATTGTGAGCTGGGTATGGTGGTTCATGCCAGGAACCCCTGCACTGGAGACGAAGGCGGGAGAGTTGCTGTGTGTTTGAGGTCAGTCTGGCCTTCAAATGAGAGCCTGTTTTTAAAATAGAAAATATTTTGTTTCACTGCTGTGTACTTAATTATATAAAGATTTTTGTTGTTGCTGTTGTTAAAATAAAGCTAGGAAATTTCCATCTGTGTGGTGTTAATTAGTTGTTTTCAAACACTAATTGGTAAATGGTGTATTTTTATTGTTTTATAAATAGAGTAAAAAAGCCCACAGAAACTGTTGGGGAAATTTAAGCAAGTAAAGCAATTCCATGTCCCTGCTCGACACCAGTTTGTCCTAGTGGTGACACAACTGGGTAGTTTCTGACAACACTGGAAATTTATATAACGAGACAAAACTCTACTGTGCAGCCCTGACTAACTTGGAACTCACTAAGTAAACCAAGCTGGACTTGAACACAGAGATCTGCCTCTACCTCCTAAATGTGGGATTAAAGGCACGCACCTCAGCACCCAGCCTTCCCACGGTACTCTCTCCAAGGGGGCAAATTCTTTTTGAAGCAACTGTCCTCATTTATTGACCATGTTGCTCCCTGAACCTGGTGTGTGTATGAGTGTGTGTGTCTGTGAGTGTGTGTGTGTGTGTGTCTGTGAGTATGTCTGTGTGTGTGAGTGTGTGTCTGTATGAGTGTGTTTGTGTGTCTGTGTGTGTCTGTGAGTGTGTCTGTGAGTGTGTGTATCTGTGTATCTGTGAATGTGTATGTGTGTGAGTGTGTGAGTGTGTGTGAGTGTGTGTGTGTCTGTGTGTCTGTGAGTGTGTGTGTCTGTGAGTGTGAGTGTGTATGTGAATGTGTGTGTGAGTGTGTGTGTCTGTGAGTATGTATATGTGTGTGAGTGTGTGTGTCTGTGAGTATGTGAGTGTGTGTGTCTGTGAGTATGTATATGTGTGTGAGTGTATGTATGTATGTGTCTGTGAGTGTGTGTGTCTGTGAGTGTGTGTGAGTGTGAGTGTGTGTGAGTGTGTGTTTATATATCAATTGGTACAGTCCCCAGCAGTTAAGGGCTTCCTTCAACTTCCCACTTCAGTGACTAGTCACAGGTCTGGGCCTCTTGTAAACAACAGGCAATACACTGGGGGTCCCGTGACACGAACACCTCTTCAGCCCCGTAAGTTATCACTGTGGTTCTCACCCTGTGGGTCATGACCCTTTTGGGGTGGTCAAATGACTTTCACAGGGGTGGCAGATCAGATTTATAACAGTATCAAAATTACAGTTATGAGGTAGCAATGAATTAATTTTATGCTTAGGGGAGGTCACCATGGGGAGCTACAACCATGAGGGACTGTATTAAAGAGTCACAGCTTCAGGAAGATTGAGAACCACTGCTTTCTTAGACTAGTTCATGGAACTCGAGGATGCTATCTACATTCAGCTACTGGTTTATTACAACAGATGTAGACACATAGACAGACAGATGATAGGTAGGCAAATAGGTAGATGATAGGTAGCTAGGTAGGTAGATAGGTACATAGATGATAGATACATAGGTGATAGGTAGGTAAGTAGGTAGATAGATAGACAGATAGATAGATAGACAGATAGATA
Source organism: Phodopus roborovskii (assembly GCF_943737965.1). Taxonomy (NCBI): domain Eukaryota; kingdom Metazoa; phylum Chordata; class Mammalia; order Rodentia; family Cricetidae; genus Phodopus; species Phodopus roborovskii. Next base: position 20,697,587 of record NW_026126482.1, on the reverse strand, counting down.
GATAGACAGACAGACAGATATTATAAAAACACTTGACAGAAGCAACTCAAGGGAGGGGAGTTTATTTCAGATCCACATTTCAAAGGGTTAGAACTGTTCAACTCAACATCCAGGAAGCAGAGCCAAGACAGGAACAGGTGAGGCATGCATGCCGTCTTTCTATGGGACCTACTTCCTCCAACCATAACCCACCTGACAGTTTCCCACATCTCCACAGTCTGAGTCTGTGAGCCCATCAAAGCACTCACAAGGCCAGAAACCTCATGGCCTCTCTCAGGGAACACACTTAGCAATGTGTACCCCCACCCCCTCATTCACAACCCCTACCCCAAAGGTGAGCTTTACTGATCAAGGTGTTTCTCAACCCAGTCAACAGATGATAAGATTAACCACCACAGTGGGAGGAAATGAACTGCCAAATGAAGGTTACATAGAATCCTAGTCCAGAGGGGTCCCCAGTACAGAAGTTCCTGTCATCATGGGGTTGGGCGTGCCATGCTCCTGCCACAACCAAAATCTTAGGGATGTTTGTAGAGGTTTTATAACATAGGTGTGACAGATAATTATCTCAGTGTCTGGCCCGTTCTCTTCTCCGATGAGAACAGGAACAAGGTTGACTGCCCCAAGCTTGTAATCATGGTCTTTCTGTCGAGTGGCCCCATCCAATGGTCTAGCAAAAGTCACCCATGAAAATGAAAACTGTATCTGCCACTGTGGAATTCCCAAGCTATTGAAAGCTATTTCTGAAACCAGAATTAAAAACAGAATATTTGAACCAAAGTTCTCCCCAGCACCTTGACTACTTACAAGATGTTGGGGGCTCTAAGTTAGGAACTAGAGTCAGAGAGACATATATACTTCTAATTATGTGACAGCATTTGGAGGGGGGAATGTCGAGATAGGGTTTCTTTGTGTAGCCCTGGCTGCCCTGGAACTGGATCTGTAGACCAGGCTGGCCTGCCTCTGCCCCCTGAGTGCTGGGACCAAAGGCATGTGCCACCACTGACTGCACAGCTATGACAGATATTTTAAAGTATAATGAACATTGAGTGTTAACAAACACTGAATATGGATGCTGGCTACACTCTCCTTGGTCCCAGCAGGCCCTTGCTGTGAGCCCAAAATGTAGCATCTTAACTCCAGTCCTTAGGACCGTAGAACAAGCATTCCTCGATGCAGAGACATCTCTCTCATCCCATTGTGTTTTGTTTCAAGAAGATATACTGAATATAGATCACGGAAGTGCTGAATCTCAAATAGTAATCATTTTTTATTTTGATTTTTTTAAAGGAAGGAAAGCTATTTGGTGATCCGTAAGGTTCCAGCTGTCATATAACAAGATATGTATGACTTTCTTTTTCTGTACTTTTGGAGTTTTGATTATTATGTAACATGCTGTAAGAGGTCTAATAGGTTTTAATAATAAAATCCTGGAGTCAGATGTAGGGGAAAAAGCTGAGAGATCAGAGAGATAAAGGAGCAAAAACCTACTCAACTTCCCAGCCAAAAAGAGTGAGCGCCTGTCTCCTCCTGCCTTTCCACTTCCTCTCTCTGCCCAGCCATCTCATTTCCCGTCTATCTGTACAGACCTCCAGACCTCTATGGTTAGCTAGTGGATCGCTCAGCAATCTAATCTTCAGCCTAGCTTTATTTGTACAAACCAGATATCATCACCACAGTGACTCGGGGAGTTTCTTTTCTGGTCCTGTTTGGTGTTTGAAGGCCCATCCTAGCTGAGGTAATTGGCAATTGGTCGCAGCTGGGAGAGGGATAGCCAGTTTTCTTTAAGGGTGTGACCCCTGGTAGGTCATCCTTGTCCAGGATACCATCCCATTCTCAAGGGTATTTATCAGTCAGTGGCTAGAGGCACTTGCATACAGACCTTTAAAAAAAGTAGATTTGAGTTGGGCATTGGTGGCACATGCCTTTAATCCCAGCACTCAGGAGGCAGAGGCAGGAGGATCAATGTGAGTTCAAGGCCAGCCTGGTCTACAGAGCGAGTTCCAGGACAGGATCCAAAACAATACAGAGAAACCCTGTCTCAAAAAACAAAACAAAACAACAACAACAAAAAGGTAGACATGAAGTTGAGTGGGTAAGATTTATGTGAATATGGTCAACATAACATTAACTGCAATTTTCAGGAATAAAAATATTATTTGAAAACAACTGCTACATCCTATGCCATCAGAAGTTTATTTAATGCCTCTTAAACTTCAGTTTCCTATCTGTAAATTCTAGGTCTGTTATATTGCCCTCAAAGGATCAACAAAATGATTTAAAGTTTTAGTATAGTGCACATTGGTATCTTTCTATAGCTACCAGTATTAACTCCCAACTAATTTAAACTAATTTAAACTAATTTAAAGTTCTAAGGTACTAATAAACTTAGTACCTTAGAATGATATGATTTAGAAATGGAGCTATTGAAGACATTCATAACTTGTTCAGTTGAAATGAGATCTTAAGAAGGTGCCATTGTCTGGGCTGGAGAGATGGCTCAGCAGTTAAGAGCACTGGCTGCTCTTCCAAAGGTTCTGAGTTCAACTCCCAGCAACCACATGGTAGCTCACAACCATATATAATGAGGCATACAAACATGCAGGCAAAACACATATACATAATAAATAAGTAAATCTTAAAAAAAAGAAGGTGCCACTGTCTCCATATGAATAGTATATCATACTCCATATGAGTAGTATGATACAGATAAATGACAAGGACTCACGGGGAAGAGAAAGCAGAGACAGATGTATATTGAGGAGGCTGAGAAATACCTGCTACTACAAAAACCAGGAGAAACAAGGCAATCTTCCCTTCCGCCTTCAGAGGGAGTGCCACCTTCAAGGCTCCTTGATTTTGAACTTTCATTTGAAAAGCAATTTCTGATGTTTGAAGCCACCTGGGTTACGGTATGGTACTTATTCAGGATTTCCATGGCTGCAAAGAGACAGCGTGACCACAGCGACTCTTATGAAAGAAAACAACATTTAATGGGGTGGCTTACATTTTCAGCAGTTCAGTCCATCATCATCGTGCTGGGACACACTGGCATGCAGGCAGACACGGTGCAGAGAGGTAGCTAAGAGTTCTACCTCCTACCCAGACGACAGGAAGTAAACTGTCTCACTGGGCATGCCTTGAACATATATGAGACCACAGTGACACACTTCCTCTAACAAGACCACATTTCCTAATAATGCCACTCCTTTTGGGGACCATTTTCTTTTAAGCTACAGCAGGCATTTTGTATTTGCTAGTTCTAGCAAAGTAGTACAATAATAGTAAACATTTAACTTATTAAAAATGAATCCCCAAATGTTGCATGACTGTTGATCACACTGTGAACCCCAAGAGGTCAGAGAGAAAGGCACAGGAAGGACATCTGGTTGGAGGACTTTTGTTTCAGGTGGCATAGGAGAGTCCTCTTTCTGGGACAGCCGGTGAGGATGAGGCAGCTGGGTGCTTTCTCTCCCTCTCTGAGCTAGCAGGTTTACACCCTAGCATCTGTCTCCCAAGGCATTACTGGTAAAATAAAGTGATAGAGACTTAGTCAAAAACAACATTTGCCTCTCTACATGGAGACAGCAGCAGAGACAATGGCAGCAGGTGAAGGCTTACCAGGCACAGCCTCAGTGACGAGGCAAAGGAGGTGTAGCCAGCATCTGAGGCAGCCTTAGGTCCAGGTGCAGCCACTGTGCTGCAGATAAAACACCTGGCAGTTACACTTTCTATTTCTCTTCATTGCATCTCTGCCTAGTCTTTGTATCTCACAATGTAAAGTAACAAGTGTGATCATTTATAAACAGACATGTCTAAATGCACATGTGCAGTTTTTAAATCCAAACTGGGGAAAGTATTCCTGATTTTATATGTATGTTTGTTTGTCAGGGCAGGGTCTCATGTAGCCTAGGCTAGCCTCAAGTTCTATTGTTGATGACAGACTCCTTCCCATGTGCTAGATTACAGGCATATACCTTCATACCCATATGGTATATATACCATTTTTAAAATGTTTAAAGCTGTATGTGATGACATATGCCTGAAACCCCAGTAGTCAGTGTAAGCAAAGGTGCAATAAAACCACAAAACTAGACTACTCCTTGGGTAGAAAGAAAGATTTATTAGGGATTCAACTGTCAAGGCTATCTCTGGGGTAGTGGAGAGGGCGGAGAGAAGAAAAATGTCTGCAAAGTGAGCAGATTTTACACAGCAGTCATCAGAGCAGGCATGGTCCTTGAGCTGATATGGGCTGTCAGGCTCACGTTGGGAACTTGATGCCCTGAGGGTAGTTGATTGTGGAAGGTCATGGGAAACAAATCCCACTTCACAAGACTCCTGAGAAACACTGAGCTTAGGCATCTGTTTACCCAGTAACACACCTTCTGCTTACCCAGTAAGAGTCCTTCTGTTGAGGACATTGTCACCAGTACCGCCATTTTGGGACGGGCACTTTGGGTGGAATACTCAGGAGCAGAATAGTAGGATCCAGAGTTCAAAGCCAGCGTATGACTGCTACATAATATCCTGTCTTTACAGACACACACACACACACACACACAGAGAGAGAGAGAGAGAGAGAGAGAGAGAGAGAGAGAGAGAGAGAGAGAGAGAGAGAGAGAGGGTTGGAGGATGTGCAGGGAAATCATGGTGGAAGTTATTTGTAGAAGTAATTTGAAACCTAACTGCTCCTTGGGTGTATCTCCCAGGCCCCAGGGCTACACTAATCCAGGATTTGTTTAATCCAATTTCAGAATTTGAATGTTTGAGGTCACAGGATCAGACAAGCCGACCCAGGCTGCAGGTTTATTTTTGGTGCCTTTATTCCTTTGGTGCCTTTATATTTGGTGCTATTGCCATTTGTTGTCTCAGCCCTGTGTGCCCTCTAGTCTCTAACACCCTAGCCCAGATGTCTACTTTGTCCTCTACATGAGCAACGGTGGGCTACTTTGTCCTCTACATGAGCAACGGTGGGCAGCATCACTCAGTGTGTTTACCTCCACCTCCAAGCCCCACCTTCCTCTGCTTCTCCTCTTACCATCTTCCCAGTCATGGCCCAACTGTTCCTTCCTCCTTATCTTATTGGTTGTTTGATATTGGCAAGGAGTTTTGGGGGAGGGAGGTTGATTTTTTTTGTTTGTTTGTTTTTATTTTTGTTTAATTGTATCCAACCAGAGAATGGACCTTATTTACCTAGTCTACCTTTACCAAAGCCCAGTCAAATATATTGGGGGGTGGGGTGAAGTGGAGGGTGCATTATTGTTTCCAAGTTCTTGGTCTTTTGTCCAGAGAACTGAAAGTAAGGGTTCACACAGATTGCAAAATAGCAAAATAATTTTTTGAAGCAAAATGATAATATATATTAAAGAGGGATACTTGGTCAAGTGGCCACATGACTGAGGCTTGTTTGGGGCTTTCTTTTTACATGATTCAAGAGATATTTATTTACTAAAGGGGGTGGTTCTCTGTTCTGATTGACAGATACTTAACTTTATTTCCCCTTACTATGTATGTTCTTTCCCATAATGCAATGCATCTGATTTTTAACTATATGCATCCCTAATTATATATAGGCACAAGATGGTTGTTGTGGAATATTAGTTGAAAATGTGTTCCACTCTTATGCTTTGGGATATTTGTTCAATGATGCAAAGATGTGTTGCAGTCTTTTATGTTGCATTTGTTTATCTCTGCAAAGCTGTGTTACTTTGCCTGTCTGCAATACCTGATTGGTCTAATGTAAGGAGTTCAGTTTTTCCTGCCGGCCGCCGTTGGTCTTGTCCCGCCGCCACGCCAGCCCCAAATAATGCACGGAGACTCTGTATTTGATACAATGCTGTTGGCCCGGTTACTTGTTTCTTATCGGCTAGCTCTGCCTTAATTATTAACCCATTTCTGCTGATCTATGTATTTTCACATGGCCTTCTCTTACCGGGGAGGCGGCTGGCATCCAGCTCTCTCCAGACTCTCCATCTTGACTCCTCCTTACTACTTCCTATTTCCTCCTTGTCTCCTAGTCCCTCCTATCTTCCTTTCCTATTGGCCAACAGTGCTTTATTATTAACCAGTATGAGAAACATATATACATAATGGCATCTCCCATCAGTCTAATAAAGGGAGGAGCCAGAAAAAAAGGAGAGGAGGATACTAGGGGCCAGCCACTCAGTCACTCAGCCACACAGCCATACAGCCAGCCACGGAGTAAGAAGGAAAGAGAGGTACATAGAATAGACAAAAGTAAAAGCCCAGAGGCAAAAAGTAGATGGAATAATTTAAGTTACAAAAAGCTGGCTAGAAGAAAGCCAAGCTAAGGCTGGGCATTCATAAGTAAGTGTGAGTCTCCAGGTATATACCCCAAGCTAGCCTTGATCCCGCTGATAGCTAGGACTGGCCTTGACCTTCTGATCCTCTTGCCTCCACCTTCCAAATGCTAAGAATACTGACATACACCACTGATCCAGGCTTTTCAAGTCAATTTAGATTTCTGTTTTCTTAGTCCTTACATCCAATCCATCCACTAATCCTAACAATTTTCTTCCAAAGTATGTTTTATATATGTCCACTTTTCACCAAACCAGAGATGACTGCCCTCATCCAACATCCAAGCCTTTTGCTTAGATTACCATAGTAATTTGATTCAATAGTTCTGGGACAGTTCTGACATGTGCCCAAAGGACCCTGCCTTGGAGACTGAAATTCTTTCAGTGTGGTGGTAATATATGGCCATTTGTAGGTTTTTAAGTCTCTCTTGGTGATTCAAATGTACATCCAGGCTTGAGAAACACTGTCAGGGTTCAGAAGGAAGGGTCAGGTTTATTTGGTCCTTGCACATGCTACTCTTATTATCCAGTAGCTCTTCTTGCAGGACTCTCCATGGCTAAATTCCTACTCAGGCCTCAGGCCATGTCACTTCCTCAGGTAGGTCTTCCTTGATCAGTTCTTGTACATCCCTATTTATGTTATTGTCTGCATCTCTCTCTACAATATGAGCATCTTGAGCTCAGGTACAGTTTTTAGCTCACGGCTCTATTCTTGGTGCCTCAAAGAAGTCCATGGCAAACAAAAGTGCTTGTGATATGTGAATGAAAGAGAAGGTAAAAACCTTGAATGCTTTCTTTTGGACTCTATCTATTCAAATGTGTTCCTTTCAACCAGAGTGTAATCAAATGTGCTCTGTTATGCAAGTGAATTGGATCATCCACTAAAAATGAATAAGTTGATTTCTAAATGTATTGCATTCAGCTCACTTTCTTCACAGGAACTGTATATTAAATCATGTGCAAAGCAACTAAACCCTTAATATGCTTTCATATGCATTTATTCACAATATTGCGTCTTAGTTGGAAGGCAGCTTACACAGTAGGTTATCTGGGAATGGGTAGGATATATTTATCAAATCAAAAGATTCCTTAATTTTATATGTGAGTGGAGACATGAAGACAGGGAACAGATATTTGTGGAAAAGTCTTGTGGGGAACAATATGAGTTGCGGGAGATCTTGCAAGCCTTGAATTAATTCTCAAGGAGGAAAGCGCTGCTGATGCCCGCCCCCCTCCCCCCCGTGTAGGGCACCTCTTGTGTTAAGGGACGTGGCAGAACTAGCTTGAGATTACTAAAATACCTTGTTTCTCAGAGGTAAATTCATGCAAATGTAGCAAAGTCTTCAGGGGTCATAAGTCGCTTGAATTCACAGAAACAGCAACAGAACTTGCTAAGCAGGTAGGTGAATTAAGGGCACAGATATCCCTAAGTCACTCACCAGTTACTTCTGAAGTATATTATCTGTGAAAACACAACACAACATCTGTTGTTGGGAGGAGGGGAAAAGGCTTTTCTTTTCTTTTTTTTCTTTTTTCGGTTTTTCGAGACAGGGTTTCTCTGTGGCTTTGCAGCCTGTCCTAGTACTCGCTCTGTAGACCAGAGCTGGACTTGAACTCAAAGAGATTCGCTTGCCTCTGCCTGGGATGGGATTAAAGGTGTGCGCCACCACCGCCGGGCTAAGGGAAAAGGCTTTTCATAGTATGACATCTTTCCATCAGGGGATTTACTTCCTCCCAAGCATCCAACCTTCGCCGGCGGCAATAGGTTGGGTTCAAGTGCAACCAGTTTTTCAAGCAACCGCCTTCCCCTTTCCCTCTTGCTAAATAAAAGCAGTTTTGAATTTGGATTAATGGCTGAAATGTCACTGGCGCCTAGACATAGCCTACTAAAGGAGACAGCGTAAAGCACAGACAGACTTTTTAAGAACACTATCCAGGAGTCTTCAGAAGTGGTGGCTCCAGAACACCAAAGACACAGGGGACGGGAAAAGGAGAGCAAGTCAAAACCCTGAGCACTGTTGAGTTCTGGGAGTTGTAGTTCCTTATTGGGCGGAGACCGGCAGCCTACATGGAGCCTCGCACTCCATTTCCCAGAAGGCCCCGCACAGCGGCAGACTCGACGCGGAGTGGGTGCCTGGTGATGAGCTGCCGCGGGGGAGGAGGCGGGGAGCAGAGGAGCAGCTGCGGCGGCCTCGGGGAGTGGTTGACATCTGGCGTCTCCGAGGGCGAGAGGACCTCGCGCTAGCCGCAGCTAGGGCCCTGCGGCCACCCAGCCACCTCCAGCTCACGCTTTCCCCTTCGGTGTCCGCCATGGCAGCGCGTCCGTTCGCCGCCGGCTTCTGCACGCCGTGGCTCCGGCTTCCCGGAGCGATGAGGCGGTAGTGGCGCCTCGCGGCCCGCTCCTCCCGCGACTCGGTCGCTCCGGCCGGCCGGGGGGCTGGTCTGCGGGCCGTCCCCGCCGCGGTCCGCCCCCGCGCCGCCCAGTCCCGCCCCCTGGGGGCGCTGCCCTCGGGCGCCTGCCGCCCATGCCGCCCAGCCGCTCTGCCGCCCGCCGCTGAGCCCCTGCCCACCCTCCGGCTCTCACGATGTGGCACAACGTGGGGCTGACCCTGCTGGTGTTCGTGGCCACGCTGCTGATCGTCCTGCTGCTGATGGTGTGCGGTGAGTGTGGGGGCAGCGTCTTGCGGGGGAGGGGTCGAGAAAGCGTGCGTGGACAAGTGTCTTGGAGCTCTCGGTGGTCACCTAGCCCCCCAAGATCGAGCTGAAAGGAGCCACGCCTTCTGCTCAGTGCAGATCTCGGGGCCATCATCACGGAGGAAAGCTCAGCATTCAGGACTGGCATCCTGACTCTAGGTAGAAGCACGTTCCTGCTTCCCGGACAGGTTTGTCCTTGATTGCCATTAATGTCACTGTCTCCGCAGATTTTCTCCGTGGCCTGTAATCGAAGGAGAAGTGATCGGTTTTATCTTTTTATTTGGAAACCCTGAGCCTGGTGAGAGATTTCACCACCTTCATTTAAACCAGGGGTTGGAGCACGCTTGGGTTCCCAGTGCACGTGAAGTTGTTTGTTTACTTCGAGTTCAGGCGTTAACCAAATTCCGAGCAGATGTGATGCCAGGCAGTGCCTAAAGACACTAATAAACATACAGGGTCCGGTAACCTAATTCTTGGTTCTGCTCTAATGGTGCTGTTTGGTTTGCTGTATTTTCCCCCTCAGAATGAGAGGACGTTAAACTGTTCTCAAGGCATGTTTCGTTATGCACAGTAGCTGATACCACAGGTCTCAGCAAAGAGGCCGAGAATCTGGAAAGTATTTCAGATAGATGCCAGCGAGCACTGCTATTTACAAGACCAAAGTATGGGTTTGACGTGATGGAGTATTTGGTTACAATTTTATAAATATCGTAGAGATTAATGCCCAGTCCAGTGACTGTAATTGGAAGAGACATGTACGGACTTGTATTTAGATATATGTATTTAATTTTTGTTATCGATGCTGATTGTGAACCAAGGACCATACATATGCTAAAACTCGTGGTGAACTGTTGTGCTCATCTCCAACCCAAAAATTTTTGAGTATTTCTAGTGACACTAGAGCTAAAAGTCTACTTTTTTTTTTTTTTTTTTTTTTTTTTTTTGGTAAAACAGGTCCTCACTATGTAACATTGGTTGGCCTGGAGTTCACCATGTAGATCAGGCTGGTCTGGAACTCAGAGAGATCCAACTTCCCCAGCCTCCCAAGTGGTAGGATTAAAGATGTGTACCACATCTGGCCCAGTATTTCTTTTCTCATGATGTCAAACAATGAAATAGTCACTCTTATTTTTCTGATGTGTGAACAGGTGCTTTCATTAATTGCCGAGTCTAAGATGTTTTGTTTTTGGGGGTCTGAGATGGGGGTGTCAGGTAAACTAGATTGACACTGAACTTGCTGTGTGGCAGAGGACGACCTTGAGTTGATGATCCACAGAGCGCTACATCCAGTTTATTCAATGCTAGGGATGAAACTCCAGGGTTCCAGCAGGCTAGGCAAGCTATGCCTGCAGTTCAAGGTTCTTGAAATAAGAATAAACAAATCCTTGAGTGTTAGTTGGATGAAGGTATATGTTACCCTTTTTACTTGGCATGAGAATGTTACATACAAACCATACTACATCTTGCATACTACATCTTGTGTAGAACACGTGCCCAACTTGCTCCGAGACATTTTAATTCCTGATGGATTTCTCATCTTTCAGTGGCCGCTATCAGTCTGCTTCCTTTTTTTTTTTTTTTTTTTTTTTTTGAAACGGTTTGTCTGTATAACCATCCTGGAACCTGGAACTCCCTGTGTACACTAGACTGGCAGGAGATCACCTGCCTCTGCTGTCCCCCCAAATGCTGGGATTAAAGGCGTGTGCTACCATGTCTTGCCACCACCACCAGCTTTACTAAACAGGCCTTGTCTTTAGCTTCAGGAAACCCAATGGATGAGAGGTAAGGAAAGATACTTTAAAACTAATAGCTTTATAAAGTAGTCCAAACTACCTTGTTCGTTAACTAATGACAGGGCAGGCGGCCTTTTGTTTGGACTAGAATGTGGCTGAAGGTTGAAGAGGAGAGGGAGGGGGCAGGCCAGACTTGCTTGGGACCTGGGGTGCCATGTTAGTTTGCTGGGCTATATTGTAGAATACCATAGACTGGCTCACTTACTCTATAGAAATTTCTCTCTCATAGTCCTGGAGGCTTGAAGGGCTTTAAGAACATTTCTTCTTGGCATGGGGATGGCCATCTTTTCCTGGTACTTTCACAGGGTCTCACTGTATGTACCTGATATACCAGTCTTTGGATCTGGGCCCTGGCCCTTATGACCTTATTTACTTTCCAGACAGAGTCACATTGGGAACTAGGACATGTGAATTTGGCAGGGGAAGGGACACAGTTCAGTCTGTAACACATACCTGTCTCCAGCCCTTGCTGAAGGAGTAGGAGGTAGCTACATAGTTTAGGCATATTCCCTTAAAGTAATTCTTACCTCTCTGATGGCATTGGCCCATTTGAGAACCTGGTTAATGTTCTGAAAAATTTCCAAGAAAAAAAAAACCCCAAAAACATATAAACATTATTTTTCTTTCTTACCAACACTTTTTTTTGGGGGGTTGGGTGGGGAAGGGGTCTTATTTAGGAGATTTTGTTAAACTAGGACAGAGAGTTCAAATTACCAGCCTGTACCCTATGGGCTGGCTGTCCTTTTTCTGCTCTCATTCAGTTCAGCCACCTTTCTCTTTAGTGCCCACTAGACACGGGATCAGAATCTGAGTTTGCTGGAGAACACTGATGAGCTGTTTCACTCAGTGAATTCCAATTTTTAATTTCAGGTTCCTAGGGAGGTTTCCCTTCTTATATATTAATTGCTTCTGCTTTTCCATTCATTCTAAAGTGTTTTCTGCGAGTACTATTCAACTGAAGCTGCCCTTTGTCAAGATGGGTAAAATAATGGCTTCCATATTACTGAATGGGTGTTCACTTACTAGTTGCTAACTTCTGTATAATTGAGGTTTCTCCCTGAGAAGCACTTTGGGTTTTTATATACCTCGGTGCTTTCTGTCCACAGTGGCTGATACTTATTTCCAAATACTTTCCCCCACCAAGGTCTCATGTCTTGATAACCTTCATTGCTACACCTGCTACACCTGTAATTTAGATAGTTATTGGCTGAGATGGTTTTGTTTTCTCTGCTTATCATTTATAATAATTTTTTGGCCAAATTAATTTTCAAGGTTTATATTTAGACTATGTAAATATTCCCTGCTGGACCAACATTATACTCTGGCTACTTATATAGTTTCAATTTGCTTGAACTTAGTGTGGGGACCAGGGGACATGTCGAATATTCCTGAAAAGGAGTGAGAATTGAGAAAACAAAGAGATGAAAGACAGAAGTGTCGGGAGGGCTCTCAGGGAATATTGTAGACACCTCGAATTTATTTCTCATACCCCTTTTATCCCCAAAGCAAAGGGGAAGGGCAAAAGACTTCCTTGCTATGATACAAGGAACAAACAAGCATAATTACCTCCTTAACTCTCAAAACATCAAGTAGCTATGCCTTTGGCCAAACATCCTGTTATTTGACCCTGAGGAGCAAGGGTAGGTTTGAACTCTCTGACCTTAAGTCAAGATGGAACCGAGTCTCTGTGGGCTCCCACAACTTAGCAATTACCTTGTAAGTTTATCCACCATTTTCATTTCCTTGCTGTGGATATAACCCAGGTTCCTGGACATGCTAGGCGAGTGAGCTCTGTCCCTAGCCCCTAGTGTTTTGTTCTCTGTATGTACCTGTTGTTATTTATTCTTTCCTCCAGCCTCCAGAATCTATACAGTCATGAGAAATCTCTCTCACATGTCCAGTCCATTGCTTGTTCCCACCCCTTCCTAGAGGCCCCTCCCTTCTCAGCAGCTGCCATCTCACACACTGAGGTGTGCTTTCTCTGCTGCCCTGTCCTACACTCCACTGACTGGTCCTGGATCTTGTGTCACCATCTTTCTCATATATTCTTCATTTGTGGGAGGGAAATTTCTAAGAAAAGGTACATGACAAAGAATATCTTGAGCTACATGGTTAAAAAGTCTTCTGATTTTCAGTCCTGATATTTGACCAATACTCTGAGTAATCTGAAGTTGCAAATTTTTTTTTTTTTTTGTCTAGACTTTTAAAAATTATTGATGGGAGATGTCATTCTGTAAATATGTTTCTCATACTGGTTAATGAATAAAGCACTGTTGGCCAATAGGAAAGCAAGGTAGGCAGGACTAGGAGACAAGGAGGATTCAAGGAAGTAGTAGGGAGGAGTCAACATGGAGAGATTGGAGAGAACAGAACCGCCGGCCCCCTCTCTCCGGTAAGATGAGACCACGTGGAAATACTTAGATTAATAGAAATGGCTTAATACTTAAGACAGAGCTAGACAATGAGAAGCAAGTAACTGGCCAACAGCATAGTATCAAATACAGAGTCTCTGTGTGTTAATTGGGGCTGGCGTGACGGTGGGACCAGGCTGGCAGGGAAAACCTACTGGTAACAAATTATTGCCTGTTTTTTCAGCTTCTAGGGCTAATTTTGAGAAATCCAGTGTGTGTTGTGACTTGGTTTCTGTCTCCAGATGCCTTTTTGGATAGCCTTTTCATCACTAGTGTAATGGAACGTCTGGCTTCTTTTGTTTTTCTGGATGTAGGCAATTGATAATCCTCCTTTGTTTCTTCTAAATTAGTGATAATTCCCCCCCCCCCATGTCCTCTTCCTTCTTTGCTGGGTACTGAACCCAGGCTTTTACCCTGGATTCTTTTCTTGGACCTCTAGAGAGAGGTTTTGATATGTTATATTCAAGGATGAAGTAATTAAAACAAAACAGTAGGTTCTTATCTGATAGTGTAGAGGCACACATCTTTAATATCAGTACTTGCCCAGCAGAGGCAGGTAGGTGGATCTCAGTTCAAGGTCAGCCTGGTCTATAAAGGGAGTTTCAGGACAGTCAGGGCTACACAGGGAAATCTTGTCTGAAAACAAAGCAGGAAAGCAACAATAGCAACAACAAACACCCATGGGTTCTTTTTAGCTGTGGCTCACCCATGCACAGTGATTTGGTAATGATGTCTCTAGTTTACACACACCCTCAATTGTTAACATGGAGATCTGTTCTATGAGAGTATCAACATTTGTTTTTTTTTTTTTCCCCCAGAGAGGAATTCTCTTACTTCCTACTTGCCAGTTCATTTTCTGTGATCTTGATTGTATCTTGTGTTCAACTGGTATACCCCTCTCTGCCATTAAGTTTTTAGTAATATTAAACCAAAATTGATAGTGGAGAGAGTCTCTGAAATGGAAAGGTTTAGTGAGCTAATTGAGAATCTAGCCTGAATGGACCAAGTCCTGGAACCGGCTCTGCAGCTACTACAGATGCACAGGATCTGAGAGGCAGTTGAATCTGAGAGCCGAGAGCATTTCCAAATCAACTCTTTTAGGGTGATCCAAGAGTAAATGTAGGAATCACAAAGAGCCTAAGTTTTAGAAGCTCATCTGTGTGGATCTGAACAGGAGAGGGCTGCTGGGGTTAAGTCTAGGGTCTGGTCCACATTCCTGTACTGGAACAGGCTTTGTTGGTTTTAGCTCACACCTGCTAGCTGATTAAGCTCCCTTATCTCTCCCACTCCTTAGAATTTTTTCTTATCAGATTTTTAAAAGGCAACTGATAATTTATTAAGAGTAGATTTAGGTACCTGCAATGGAGAGCTCAGCCTTGCTTAGTGTGCCAGAAGTGATAAGCTTAACAACCTGTGCTGTCGCTCAGAAACACCCTCAGTCCAAGAAGCTTCTCCAGCTGTCCCCATGGGATTCTTTTCTCCCTTTGCATCTCTGGCTAAGTAGCTCACTTACACCTCTGGAGACTGGAGGCTGGTTAGGGGATTCTAATCCAGTGAATTAACACTTGGGGTTCTGCTGGTATCCTCCAGTGCTTAACTCATGGCCATGGTGTAGCTTCCTGACTGATTTGTCCCACAGAAACAGTGAATTGGGCAGTTCCCTTAAATTTAGCAGAGGCCTGGAGGTATGTAGTTCATTAGTAGTTCTAGCACAGCGAGGCGGTGTGTTTGTGTGTGTGTGTGTGTGTGTGTGTGTGTGTGTGTGTGTGTGTGTGTGTGATAATCGACTTACTTTTTATTCTAGAATCAGGTATTTATTCTACCCAGTGTTAATGATGGTTTTAGCAGAAGATGTTGGTTTTTCTAGACAGGAAGTACAAACAGCAGGTGCTCATTGCCCTGTAAGGTGGAGATGACAGAACAGTTGGAAAACAACTGGTTAATAGAGATTTCTCAAGAGGTAGGTAGGAGAGAGAGAGAGAGAGAGAGAGAGAGAGTGAGAGAGAGAGAGTGTGTGTGTGTGTGTTCTTAGGATTAAGGTAGACAGAGCTTGATTTTCATGCCAATTGAAACTTCTGGCCCGTTGGAGACCAGGCTGTTATCTAATACTGATTTCTTGTCATCTCTTTAACCCTGATCTCTTGAGAAAGGTCAGATAAATAGTTTCAGTGTTTGAAAGTGCAGCTTTAGCAAGAATGACTGATTTTCAGCCTGGTTTGTTCAGAAGGTCAGTCAAGACAATGGCAGTCTATGACTTAACACTGTCAGAGTGTAAGCACTGGTGTCAGTGACTTCATTGGCTTGGTTCATTATCTCTAGACCCTAGAGTAGTGCCTTGCATATGACATAGTAGACCCTCATCTGAAGAGTGAAGGAAAATCCCTCTGCTACTTATTAATTCCAGTAATAATGGTTAAGTCTGGTATAAACCATGATTGCCTCAAATGGATAACTTATTGAGTGAAATATACTTACTAGATTCTTAGGTGCATTTGCTGGAGAAAGTGGTCATGAGTATTTAAAGTGAACTAAGCCCCACCTGTGTCCTCGAGGCCTTTATCCTCCAGACTAGAGGTAACTGGTAGGACCAAGGCTTCCCTGTATGGTTGTTAAGGCATAGACTTGGCCCCTGTAGAGAGAGGATGCCTTGTTTTATCTTGTACCTTCTTCACTAGACTGTAAACTTCAGATCCCTCCTTTTAAAATTCTGTAAAAGCAAGGATTTCCTTTCTTTGTTCTGTTACTGTTGGAGCTCCTTTTAGCTCTTCTCTCTGAGTGGCTGTCCTTACTAAACCAGAAATGTCTTGGTGCATCTATCATCCTAGAAAGTTTTTTTGTTTGTTTGTTTGTTTGTTTTGGCAGGGTCTCACTGTGTACCTAGCTGGCCTGGAATTCTCAGATCCCCGCCTGCCTCTGCCTCCAGCAAGCATGCTAGGATCAACCTCTTGAGGCAGCACTTCTGGAAGGCCTGTATGATGGAAACCACTAGTTATCTGAAGGCCTTGTGGCCTCACCTAGCTCTGAATCTGCACCTAAAACATGCCCCTTAGGTTCCTATAAACCCTGCATAGATGAGTCTATCTTCCTTGTTTCCTGTTCCTTGAGCTAGGTGTCATACCTGTTCACCTAAATATTTGGTGCGTATTCAGAGGTACAAAGATAACCATACTCTGATTCTCTCTTGAAGTCACAAGCTGGAAGGGGAATCCAGCTTAGTCTCTCAGAAACACTTGAGGTGTTTGAATAGTCCATTAATGTGGGTCCACTGATCTCAGATGTTCATCATGGTGAATTGCATGCTCATTCTTTTATCACCCTGCTTTCTGACACCCCCTCCCCATCCTCCCAAGGCTTCATGAGTTTTATCTCTGCACTATCAGGAAAAATAGAGTTGGCAAAAGCCCTGGAAACTCCACTTCCCTTAGCCTAGCCTATGTGATAGGAGTGTCTTGTTATCAGAACCCTGTCACAAGCAGGGTTCATGCCCATGAAGTGTCTCTGGGGCCCCTAGATTGTTTTAGGATGAAGACTGGTTGCAGGAAACACCAAGCATGTGATTAGAGACCAGGGGGTTTGAGCCCCACTCCTTGACCTTTAGAGAGACCGGGGAGGCAGGGAGCTTGGGTTCACCACACTCTTGAACAGTGCGTGTAACGGCCATTGAAGCTTGCCACTCCTGATATTGCATTCCAGAACTTGCTTCTGCAGCCTTTCCATCCATGGAAACCCTGGCTTCTGAAGATAGCAGCTTCCCTTGTGCTCATCTGTCCTCGCTCTGCTCTTCGTATATTTATTGTCATTGGATGTGCGTATTGCAGCACGATACGATAGTGTTTGGACCACGGTAGGCACTGACAAATATTTGAGTGGAAGAATGAATAAATGAGTCAGTTTTCTGCCCTTGACTAATTAGCTGGGATGAGGTGATAATGAGTACAAGGGGCATCAAGACTTTGGGGGCATATGTAGGCAGCTAAGAGGTTTTATGGAATCATCAAGATTCTCCGGGCTCTTAGAGCTGCGGACTGGGAGGAAGGAAACCAGTTAGGAGGTTTCTGTTGTGTTGATGGCAGTTTTAGCCAAGTGTGGCTTTGTGATTGTAGTGTGACTCAGCAATGGTGGCTGCACCTCTCTGTGAAGAGCACGTGAGCTTTGAAGCTTCAGGGCTGGTTTAAATCTCATGTCCACATAGGTCCTAGGAGGTCAGAGTGTGGCCTGTATAAGGAGAGGGGTTGTACTAAGCTAGGGTCACACCCTCACTATAAGTTGGCAAGGCTGTGCCCCTGGTTCAGCCTGAGCACACTTTTTAGCAGGTGTAGTACCAAGAACCAGGCTACTGCTGAGCCTGGCACACTGATTTGCAGGTGTAGTAGAGGGCATGGAATTTTCTCAGGCAGACCTGTGACTGTTTTGAGCAATGTTCCAACGTCTAATTTTAATAAAGACAAGTTCACAGATAGCGAACTATCAGGAAATGATGTCTGCTTGCCTAGCACTGAAGTACAGGTGTGTAGGTTGAATTAATCTGTGTTTGGAAGTGGCTCTTCAAATATTAAGTATGGCTTTACTCTAGTCTTAGGAAAGTAGATTCAAGTCAAGGCAACACCAAACTTCACCGTGTTGGGGCTCAGAAAAGGCTCTTGGAAGCAAACAAGGTAGAAAATACTGGAAATATGGGGAATTTCTAGCTAGAGGCTGATTGGTTCAGAGTGGGTAGGGTCTTTTGGCTTCACTGTCGATGGCAACTTGGGTTGCAACTTGCCTGTGTGTGTAAGAATCCAAGGTTCTGGAACAGTCTGAAAGTGATAGGTTTGATAAAATTTAACAAATAATTGGTTTTAATTTATGGTTGTAGTCAGTCTTACTTAAGTACAATTAGCAGATAAAAATGTTAATACCAACAACAAAAAAGTGTAAAAAAGTTTCAGTGTCAAGCCATCACTTAGAAGGCATTACTGGGGGTTATCTCTTCTGCAGGATGCCCAGAACTGCTCAGTCTTCTGAGTTCTGACTCGGAAGTAACTTTCCCTTCCCTTTCCTATCCATATCGGGGCCCAGATCTTAAGTGTACTTGCCCACACTCTGGAGATGCTGTGTCTGCAGATGCTTCCAGTGTAGCTGCCTGCTGGCCTCCACTGCTGAACCCAAGGCATGGGACTTTCTTCCTCTTTTTCTCATTTCTCTCAGCAGTTGCTGAGACTTAGAGCTTGTTTGACCCGTGTTGTCTTTTTCTCAGATTCTTAACAAATTGGTACCAACGAATAAAATGAAACAAAAACCCCCCATTAGTCATCGAGTCTTTTCTATAGGAATGGGAGTAATGGTTGGCAGCCTTAACTAATTCAGAGAGATCATGAGGATTCAGTGAGATAGTGAATGTTATTTCATTGTGTGAATTGAAAACTACTGACGGTGAACTTTTAGTTATATTGATGGTGATGGTTAAGTGTTCAGCTCATGTATTGTAACTGCCCTTCTGGCTTGTTTATATGTAGAAATACTATAGTGTGTTTCATAACCTTTATTTACCTTTTGTACTAATGCTTAGTTACTGGCACAAGTGAGTCATCTTTTATTGTCTCAGAACCCAGGGCCTCTGTTGCCAGCCAGTTTTTCTGACTTACAGTGCTTATTAGTCTAAGGGCCCTAACCTACCTTTTAAGAAGCCGTGAAGAACACATTTTAATATGTAGCTTGGTGTTTGAGTATACATAAATAGAATTTTCCTTTCTCCTCTCTTTTCACTCCTTCCTGTTTTTCTTTCTATATCTCAGGACATGGTGCAAGACCCATGTCCATAGAACAAGAGAAAGCAAGAAGTTTGTTCTGTGGGAGGGATCTGGTGAGCTATGCTTCCATAGGCTTGCCCATGATGCTGGCTTCCATGAGATAGCCCGAATGCTTTGCAGTCAAAGGTCATCTAGGTTTTAATGAGTTTCTTTTTCCATCTTCCTGTTCTCCCATTATAAGCACACACCTGGAAGAAGTTATCTCAGAGGCCCGAGCCCATTTAGGCTGGTCTACTTTTAGACTAAGTTGAAGTTATGAATCTGAACTGGTAATGCCGTCCTGTGTGTCTGTGTGGCTCTTGCTTGGTAACTCACACTCACATACCTCATACACCCCCCCCCTCCCCGAACCATTTGATGTGTTTGTCTGTCTATGTCTGTGCTATGTCAAGGGGAGCCTCCATTGCGCTTGTGTCTTCTGACATGCCCGGTGTACAGGAGGGCAAACACACGTGTGGCATTAAACAATCTTGTAGAAGAGATGCAGCACAACTCTAGAGAATAACCAACCTTTTTGCCTAACTCTGACCATCTGCCTAATCTGTTTCCTGCTGTTACAGCAGAGCCCCACCCACTGGGAAAGCCGTAAATGATAGTTGTAGGTTGGGGGCATAGTTGTAGAGGACTGAGGTACCCAGTGAGCAAATGCCTTTGCTGTGGCTTGATGGGGTGGAAGGGCAAGCATGGGTAGGGACAGATACTTAACTGTGATATGTGATACTTAACATATTCCCTCCATGCTGACATTAACTCATTTCTTAATATTTATTTTTTTCTTAATATTTCTTGATCATGTTATATTAACATTTCAAGTATATATCCACATGAGTTTTGGAGGGGACATTTAAATAGCTCTGACCATTATATCAGTTATTCATTAACTTCCTGTGACATCACCCAACTCATTGGTGATATTAGGGAAAAATCGTAATTGAGGTGTTGAGTATTAAAACTATCACCTTACAAATGCTAGTGAGTTATAACCTCCATTTCTGGACAGTTTCTTTGTATAGTCTTCTGTCTTAGTTGGGGTTTCTATTACTGTGATAAAACACCATGACCAAGAGCACCTTGGGGAGGAAAGGGTTTGTTTCTGCTTCTAGCTTCTAGTCACCGTCTGAGGCAGTCAGGGCAGAGACACGGAGGCAGGAGCTAAAGGGTGCTGCCTACTGGCTTGCTCTCCATGACTTGCTCACCCTGCACTCTTACAGAACTCAGGATCTGCAGCTCAAGGGTGGCGCTGCCCATAGTGAGTGGGCCTTTCCCACATCAATTATCAATCAGGCTTGCCCACAGGCCAGTCTGGTGGGGCATTTTCTCTGTGTTGAGGTTCCCTCTTCCTAAATACCTCTAGTTTATGTTGAGTTAACATAAAACTAGCCAGAACATTTTCCTTATGTGACCATCACGTCTCATTAATGAATACTAATGTGGCTTTGGATGGAAATGGAGTGTCCTGAGGCAGTTTCTGGTCAGCTGCTCCTTCACTTCTTCCCTGTGGGCATTCAGCCATGATTCTCCCTTCTCCTTTTCCTTGACCAGTCTGACTGATCCACTTTTTGACAGCCATTTCTGTGTTTTCCAAACTTGCAAGAACATTAGAGTGATCGATGGAACTTCAAATGAGTAGGCATAGCCAGGCATGGTGATGCACACCTTTAATCCCAGCACTCTCGAGGCAGAGGCAGATGAACCTCTGAGTTTGAGGGCAGCTTGGTCTACAAGGGTTACAAGACAGGCAGAGCTACATAGTGAGATTTTGTCTCAAAAAAACAAACAAAACAAAGCAAAGCAAAACAAACAAAAAACAATAGGGAAAAAAAACCAACCAAACAAAAAACGAATAAGAACAGCTTCTAGATTGATTTGGGGTTTGTGGGACGGACCCCTGAGAATCTTAGTGTCTGAGAACTCCCTAGCATATCAGTTTGAGTAATACCATTTAGGAATTGCTGCAACCGGGCGTCTTTAAGTAGGGTCATTACATCGGGTTGTTTTGAGTGTGCCTTATGTTTACAGTGCCTCCCATCCTCCTCTGCCCCCACCTTGCCTCCACCTCAAGCAGTGGAGCCTCTTGCAGTGTAGACATTTACTGGAGATAACGTGTTAACACTCTGAAGGACTCAGGGAAGGTTTTGGTTACTTTGTGTTGGTGCAGGGTCTTGCTGTAGCCCAGGCTAGCCTGGAATTTAGGATTCTCCTGCTTCCAGCTCACCTCTCAAGTATGACAAGGCAACACCAAGCCTAGCTTCTTAGTTAAGCTTTAATTAGTTGATTTGTCTATGAGCTGGATGTGATAGCATGTCTCTAATTTCACTTGGAAGGCTCACACATCAGAATTGTCCCAAGTAGAAGTCCAGCCTGGACTACACTTCAAGTTCCAGGCTTTCCACCAGCCCTCACTCAATCCCTCCGCAACCCCTGTAGTGCTTTTCAGTCAGAGAAATGTTGGTACCCATCTCTTCCAAATATTCTTTATAGCATATTTGTTTTTAAGGATGCAAAGAGTTCTCTTTGAAGTGAATTATACGAATTTCCTGATAGTAAATTTACACTTATGTTAGAAATTTCTGAGTTAAGATTCCCAGTACCACATAACAAAGCAGGGAGTGGTAGTGCATATCTGTAATTCCTGAACAATAGGAGAAGACACTGGCTTCGACTTCTGGCCTCCATACACACATGCACACACATGCGTACACACATGTCACCATATGTGCTCATTGTGGGAAATTTTAGTTGAACAGAATAACATTACAGAACCAGCACAGTTTGACATACAGACTCAGTGCACTGATTAGCTGACTCTTAAGATTCCCCTAGACATGCAGGGGGCCCAGGAAGTCAAAACAATCTAGGGAAAGAATACAGTTGGTGGACATACATACACTTCATGGCTTCAAAATGTAATGCAAAGCTACTGTAGTTCAGATAGTGTGTGTCAGGATAAGATTGGCATATATATAGTGATTAAAAGTCGAGAAGAAAATTGCTATTTATGACTGGTTTTTGACCAAGTTTCCAAGAGAAGAATAGTTCTTTCAATAAATGATATAACTTGATATTCATATGCTAGTGAATGAATCTGGATGCAACTCTGTTGTCAAAATTAATAATAGACCAAAGACTTATGTGTTAAAATTTGTAAAACTCTTAGAAGAGTAACAGGTGTAAATTTTACAATCTTGACTCACCCAGTAGTTTTCTCAATGTGATACCCAACAGTCCAGGCAGCCCAGTTAACGTGATTTATTGGGTCTCATCAGCACTAAACATCATTCTTCAAAATCATTCCAAAAATAGTGAAAAGACACTGGATGGGATGGGGGGAAAGCATCTACTATCTAGAACACACAAGAGCTTACAGCTCACAATTAAACAAACAATAAAACAAAAACCAAACCAAAACAAAAAAGTTGATGAACAGTTAAAAAATTAAAATGGAAGCATGTTATTAGTTATGTAGATCAAGCGCCACTGTAGTGTGCCATTTCATATTTGGTGGGTTGACTGCATATAAGACTGGCAATAAGAAGAGTTGTGTCGATGGAGTTGGTAGAGAAATGGTAACTCATGTTTCTAGTGGGATGTACATAATGCAGTTGCCAACAAGGATAGACCTTGAAAATGAAGCCAGACACAAAGGCCAGATACTGATTCCATTTATGAGCATGTTCATGGTGGTAAGTCAATGGTGATGTAATAATCATTAGTGACTGCTAGCTGGAAGGGGACTGGTGCATGGCTGCTATTGGCCATGCCAAATGCTACCTTCTGACTGTGGTTCTGACACTGACACATTTTTTAAATTGTTGTTGTCACTGGCAGTGCAATTTGGGAGGAAGAGGGTATAGAATATAATGGAAAGTCCTTATATCTAAAGCCTTTGACAACTGTTGTCATCCTCAGCTTTTTGCTTTATAGATTTTCTTTTTCTTTTTTCTTTTTTTTGGATAGGATCTCACTGTTGTAGCCCCAGCTGACCTGGAGCTTGCTGTGTAGACCAGGCTGGCCTTGAACACACAGAGGTCTGCCTCTCTAGTGATGGGCTTAAAGGTGTGAGTCAGCACCTCCAGCAATGCTGGGAGATTCTTAACAGAGTACCAGGATTGCTTTTTCGTTTTTAAAAGTCTCATGTAGTCCATGTAGCTATCTCAGACTCACTATATAGTAAACGTTACCTTCAATTTCTGATCCCCCTGCTTCCACTGCAAGGGTTTGGATCATAGGTGCATAACACCACACTATGCCTGGTATTATGTGGTGCCGGGATTAAACCCAGGACTCTATACAGCTAGATAGGCTCTCTGTCAGCAGAAATCCTTCCCCAGCTATGAATGGCTCTAGAGGAGTCTCTTAGAATTGTGGCAAATGCCTGCGAGTTCAGGAGTGTTCACTGTACAACCTTAGGAATATTCCAGAAGCTGTTAAGTTGTATATTCCAAATGGATAAACTTTATGCTATGTGAGTCATATCTGTAAAAACATAATTTGAAAAAAAAGTTAACTCAGATTTCCCTGACCTGCTAGCATTTGAATTCATGTCAGTTGAGTGGTTTATGGAACACTTGTTAAGTAACAGACACCTCAGCCCTCTAGGTGGCTCCTCCCCCAGCCCTAAAGGTGCAGCTGCAGCTTTAGCTTTGTGAGCCTCAGGTCAGAAGCGTTCCCCATCCCATGGGGGTTTTTCCTCCAAGGCTGTATGTAAAGGAGTATGTTTTTTCCTCCCGCTGCTGGTCTGGTCCCGCCGCTGCACCTGCCCCAATTAACACACAGAGACTCAGAGATTCTGTATTTGATATAATGCTGTTGGCCAGGTACTAGTTTCTTATCGGCTAACTCTGTCTTAAGTATTAACCCATTTCTGTTGATCTATGTATTTCCACCTGTTTTCATCTTACTGGAGAGCTGGCTGACGTCCTGCGCTCTCCAGACTCTCCATCTTGACTCCTCCTCATTCCTTCCTCTTTCCTCCTTGTCTCCTAGTCCTGCCTGTCTTGCTTCCCTGTTGGCCAACAGTGCTTTATTCATTAACCAGTATGAGAAACATATTTACAAAATGACATCTCCCATCAGTTGTACCTGTTTAGCAGAGAATTTTGGGTGAAAGCTGAGCATGTTAATTTGGAATTTCATTAAAATGTTATTTTGCAGAGCTTTGCCATTTATGCACATAGTTGACATAGTCAGGGTTTGGTTAACATGCAGTATTTATTCAGTCTTAAGAGACAACAAGCCCAAGAAATAGAGGACATCTCTCAAGTTAGTCTTTTTGCGGTAAGAAGTGAGTGTTGAGCTCATTTTCCCAAGTGACTGGAGAGAACAAGATAAATAAAACACTGCCCCTAGGTGGTTGCCATTACCATGACCTAGTTTTTCACACAGGGTTGGAAAAGCCATTGGGCTTTGTTTTCCTGAAGGGCATGTCACCAGAACTGCTATGGCCTGCTGGCCTTTCTGAGTAACCGTGTGAAGGAAACAGTGGCAGGAAACACCAGGACCATGGCTATCTTCACCTGCCTTCTCAGGTGTTCTGCGGGGTTTGCTTTAGTTGACCCATCCATTATTGAGTGATGTTTTTTCCTTAAAGGATTTGATGTAAAAAATGTCGTCTAAAAATCTTGGACTTACATTGTTGGTTCACACAGGCTTTATTTTTCTGTCATGTACTGACAGAAATGTTTTCTGTGACATTTTTTGTAAACTGTGGCCCAGTTGACTCCTGCTGCTTAACATCTTTTCATTCTGACCTGATGGCTCACCCTGGGTGGAACTGAGGTACAAACAGGTCCATTCATTAGTCAAGTATCTTTCTTTTCCACAAAAATACTCTCAAAATTGATCTTAATACAGTTAGCACTCTTACTTAGACCCAATCTTATAAGTTTTGTATGGAAGGTTGACATTTAAGACTGGACTCTTACCATGTAGCCCAGGCTAGCCTTGAACTTGCCATCCACCTGCTTCAGTCCCCTAAGAGTATATGTGCAACCATACCCTGCATCAATTTAATGTTAATGCTGGGTTCGAAATTCCATGAAATCAGAAACTTGTCCTCCTGTATGATCCTAGAATCTATCCTTATGCCTCACACATCGTAAGTGCCTTGTGTTTGTTCTATGTATGAGTGCACACTGTAGTATACATACTGCTTTGTAATAGACCTTACAGTTTATTGTAGTGTTCTGAGTTGAAATGGTGTAATGATGCTTCTCAACGTTTTTGTCTTTCTTTAGGTTGGTATTTTGTATGGCATCTATTTTTATCTAAATTCAAGTTTCTACGGGAACTGGTGGGAGACACAGGATCCCAGGAAGGAGATCATGATCCTTCTGGGTCTGAAACAGAAGAGGACCCTTCAGCTTCACCACACAGGGTCAGATCTGCTCGCCAGAGAAGGGCGCCTGCTGAAGAAGGTCACTGACCAGACACCCGCCCTACTAGAACATGGTCTAAGGCAGTTATGAGCCTCTGTCCTTAGTGACCTGGCTTTGAAAGTTATTACGACCAAGGAACATTTGCAGTTGGATTTATATCCAATTCAAAAAAAAAAAAAAAAAAAAGATTTACACGTAAGCCATATAGAAATAAAGGGAATTTAAACCAAATTGTACTGTTACAGATTTCATCTTAGATATTTTGCTTTATGGGTCTACTTAACACTCTTACTTTTTGGCTTCTTCCCCCCCCCCACTGGTGTAAATCTGTAAACATTTCAGGCTTGAAAAAACATGTCATCAGTCATAAAATGTAACCCTTTCTTGACCTTTTAACTTGTCATAAATTGGAACCTGTCTCATTACTGTCAACCAGGTGGTAGTCTTGTCATTATCCTAGCTCATACATATGTGAATTTGCATCTTGTTATAGTGTCATTACCTCAGCTCATGTGTATTTTTGTTGGTCAAATATGTCAGGTTTAATTGGCATTTTTAAAATGTCTTCAAAAAGTACCACGTATCAGCATTAAATGGAAGGCTATTATATATGCAGAAAACCATGGAGACAGCAGTGGAGTGTGTTTGATGTTGTTGATGCCAACATTTGCCACTGGAGAAATGATCACAAGTCAATGTTTCCTTGCAAAGGAACAACAAAATGCTTTTACACGACTTAAGAGAGGAAGATAGCCACAAGTTGGTGAAGATACGCTACATTTTGTCATTGAGATGCTTACAAATCAGTTGCCTGTCTTCATGCCAAGCACTTGTAGTTGAAAGCTGGAGAAATTGCCAAAATCCTCAGAAATGATCTAACAAAATTCAAAGCAAGAAGAGACTGATATGGCCACTTCATGGAGAGGACTGCTGTTAAGACATCAACTGTGTTCTTCAGAGCTGCCTGCTGGTATTAGATAGAAGGTAGTGGTAAGCGTCCCATCAGGAAATGCCGAATTGCTGGTCCTCTTGACACATGTGTGGGAAAACACAGATCCCCATGACTAATTGAAGTGGTTTGGAAGAAGGGGACTTGGAATGTGAAGTTACAGTTATAACTTAACCAGTCTATTTCATACATTCTTTACATAGGCACAAGATTTATGCGATAAAACTATTTTAGAACATGGGATAAATACAAAATAAAATGTTTTTCTGTGATACAAGGCATATGGCCTAGTTTAATGGGCAGGGTTTTTTCTTAGAGCTATATATGGTGCATCTTAACCATTGATGGTCACCTAGATTAAGTAAAAGTGATAATTTGTACATTTACTTTTCAAGATAGCAGTTATTTATTGGAGAACTTAATTATAAGTCGTACAGTGTTAACAGTTATTTTCTATGAAATACTTTTGGGGTAAACCTATTGGGGGTTTTAGAGTTGTAGTTAGGAATCTAAGAACTGTCTTCTCCCTTAGGGAGAGTGAGATTGGTCCCCCGATTATATGGGGACTCGATGTTCTGGCCTTGTGTTGTGGAGAATATATTTCAGACCTCAAAGAGCACTAGGGCTTGAAAGAGTAGTGGTTGAAAAAAAACCTGCTTACCTGTGTAAAATGCCTCTTGCCAGGGGTCCATGTTTGTTTTAACTGAACTTTGGACTGTTTACTGAAGAGAGATGGATTACTGAACCTTCTAGTGTTGTCTGCTCTAGACAGAAATGAACTGCAAAGCCAAGTTCCTTTCCTGGTCCCTGTCCTTCAGGGCTGTGTTTAATCTTGTTTGATACCTCATTCTTCATACTGGCAGATTTTGTCTACTGGCACTGCCCCACACTGACTTCCTCAAGAACTGTTTGTAGACATCCTAGCCCTTTGGGTACACTGGAAGGAAAGTTTAGAGGAAAACCTTCATGTATACATTTTCTGGGGAAGATGCCCAATAGCCGAGAGTGGGCATCTGTCCTGTTCTTTATAGGGCATAAATATTGTAACCAGAAGGCATAAAGAACAGTGACATTGTTTCTAGCATTGATTTTTAAATAATTCTTATACTAACCAAATATCACTAAACGGGTCAAGATGCCCCAAGGCATCTTGGTATCCGGAGGTTGTTTACATTAGGGTTTTTTTTTCCATCTAATGTTTTGAACTCCAGGTTTTCTTTTTCTTTTTTTCTTTTTTTTTTTCCTTATGTTTTGCAGTGGGTATCTAAGGTTTATATAGCAATAGGAAAAACTTTAAGCTGCAGGTGAGCTTGTGTCAGTATTAAAGAATGGTGGCTGATGTTATCCCCTCCACCCCCGACTGTCCAGTTTATACCCAGGCCTAAACTAGTCTCTGTAAAGATACATATAGGGCATTATTTATTGGTATTTATGTTTCCAGCATATCTTATAAAACTTTAACAAAAACTGTGCTTGACCTGAGAAATAATACCTTATGGTGTAACAGCTCATACTTTTGTGTATGAACATAAAAAAGGTAAAGACATTTTGGATGCCAGTATGAAGAGTCTAAGGCATAGTGCTTTGTGTAAAATTGCTTTCGTGGCTCTCCTTTACCCCACCAAGGGAGAGAAGAGAAACTATTTTCCCTCCAGGGTTCGCGTGTGCTGTGGGTTTCTGCCCTGTTTCCTGGTGAAGTGCTTTTGTAGCTGTTATAACTGCCACACCTGCACCCTCAGGTTCTCAGTGCAAGGGGTGTGCTTAGTTTCAAAATTTAAAGACACAACATACAAATACTAGAGTCTTGCCTGATGGCATCATCTCTTTGAAGATCGATTAGAAACTTGAGGACTGAGGTAGATTGTTGTAGTTCATTCGCAGCCAGCCCTTCCCAAATTTGTGGTTTGCCTCTGAAGAGATGTGTGTGTGTGTGTGTGTGTGTGTGTGTTTGTGCGCGCGCACGTGCACATTGCCCATGTAGTAGGTAGCACGGCTCAGATTTAAACCAAGATTTAAACCAAGATTCAAGCAAAAACACTAAAGATTTGTATAAAAGTTAGCTGAGGCATTAAATACACATCTGAAGATCGCTTTTGAACTGAATGGCTTCTCACAGTGGAAGTAGATACTGGATTGTTATTTCATGGATATCTTGACCTCTTTGTTTAGATTAGACTTAACCATTTCAAAATGGTATTTTGCTAAAAGTTTAGAGTATGTATTGCTGACATCTAGAAATGGAAAGCAGTACGTTTCATGTTAAGAGGAACGATGTTTGAAGTTATTCTGAGTCCATAGTACAGTCTATTTTCCTCAGAAGGTATCTGATTGTGACTGGTAACCAGTGTAATTGCAGATCTTGACTGACAAACTAAATGCTTTTTTATTTGAAGTTGACTTCATAAAGCTAATGGGCAATTCTCTGGGCTTGGAAAAGCTTAGGGAACTGTAGAATGGCTTTGGGTTATATAATCTAGAATCAAAGTACTTTGTATTGTCTGTTGTTAAAGAGTCCCTAAGTTAGAAACTTCTAACAAGTTACATTTTTACCTTGTATTAGTAGAAGCTGCATCTCCATTTGTCAGAGCACATGCTACCTGCTGAGGACCATCTAAAATTAACCTCCATGCCAGTTCTATGCATAACCATTCACCAAACACTGCTGCTGTGGTTTCTTACAGGAGCCCTTCTGTCTAGTGCTGCGACGCATTGCCACCTTGTTGCTTGACAAATACATTGTAAGGAATTAGAACTGTGTGTGTTAATAGTACCTTTATATAAATAACAAGATGTAAAATATATATGAGGGATGTGCAAATGAGTGTTCCTATCTTAGAATACTAAAGCTTCTTGTACAGAATAAAGGAAAATGAAAATAAGCAAGTGTATGTCTCATTGATTAAGGATAATGAGTGCAATGGGTACTTTTGTTTTTTTTTCCTTTATGGTCCACACTTCAGCACCCCACTTCATCCACTCTGAAATTCTTAAGAATTAGGAGGATAGAATAGCATCCACCATGCTAGGAAATTAATTAACATAGAGCCTGAAAGACAAGCTGCCCAGCTCTGTTGGTATGCTTAATCATACTGGACCTTCCGCCATCCAGCAGCCTCAAGAGCTTGCTACTTTGCGTGCTGTAGGCAGTAAACACTGACAACCAGGAAGCTGAATACTGTCAAGTGAGGGGGCCCAGGGAGAACCTGTTGGAGGTGGGAAACCATGGATTCCAGTGTCTGAGCCAATGTTTTTCTTCAGGAAAAGGGACTTTGCCAGGGCTTGGCTTTGTAAGGCAGGTCTGTCTTTGAGATTGCTAGAGCTTGGTCTGGGATCTGGACTAGTTAGGAGAATCAGTTTCAGTGCCAAAGACTTGGCATGGTGGGCAGCACCTGAAAGGAGAGATGGAGCCAAGTGTTCTGGATGGACCATGAGACTGTCCTGACTCCCACCTGCACCACTGTGGTCCAACCAGCTGGTGTAAAGATGCTGCTGCTTATGAAGACTTGGAGGGGAGGCAGTAGCTACATACAGTCGTCTTAGTTTCCAGGTAGTAGGCAAGAAGAGGATTTCGGATAAAAGCATACCAGTGAAAGGTCCTTGCTTATGAAGCTGTGTATAGACAGCTGTTTTGGGGATTGAGAATGCAAATAGTTTGAAGGTAGAGATGTGTGAAAGATTTAAACCACAAAGGACTTTGTATGCAACAACATACAAGCCATATGTGATAATATTAAAGGAGTTTTTTTTTTAACTTATTATGTACACAGTATTCTGTCTGCATGTATCCTTGTAGGCCAAAAGAGGGCATCAGATTTTATTACAGATGGTTGTGAGCCACCATGTGGTTGCCGGGAGTTGAACTCAGGACCTCTGAAAGAACAGCCAGCACTCTTAACCCCTGAGCCATCTCTCAAGCTCCTGCAGTATTTCTGATAGCTGCTTCTTGAATATAGCCTAGGCTGACCTCAAGTCACCATCCCCCTGCCTCATCCTTGCACATGTCTTTCACAACTACAGCAGGCTTGAAATATTTCACAAATGAGAATACAGATTGACGTTCTTGAATGACTATTCTTCCAGGCACCTGGATTGGGTGCAGATGACTTAGAAAGATCATGTTACTAATGGGGCCTTTGA
The DNA here is from genome assembly GCF_943737965.1 of Phodopus roborovskii. Taxonomy (NCBI): domain Eukaryota; kingdom Metazoa; phylum Chordata; class Mammalia; order Rodentia; family Cricetidae; genus Phodopus; species Phodopus roborovskii. The sequence continues at coordinate 20,667,117 of NW_026126482.1, read as the reverse complement.
GGTTAAAGAATAAGATGTGCTTGGCCTGTAAAGGCAAGGAGGGGGGTGGATGGTAACGTCTCTATTTTAGATTGGTAGTTGATAACAGAGCATTGCATGTAGGAATAGATTTGAGCTTGAGTATTAGAAGGTGCAGATCTAGTTGAAGGCCTCTAACTGAATTTGGGAATGCTTTTTTTGTTACTTAGCCAGAAATGATGAGCCAGTTGTAAAACTAGTATGAAGTATGAGAGTTGTAACTCAGTGGCTAGCTGTACGTGGATACAGTTGAAGCAATAAGGAAAGGCTATGACAGCCTCCCTGTCCCAGGAAAGAGCTGGAAGAAGTAACCCATACAGCGCGGCTATGGTTTGACTACTTCTGCCCCTTTGACAATTTCAAGAGTAGCCCCCTCCCCGCAGTGGCCTTTGGGGAGATCTTGAACTGGGGGATTCTGCCTTCATGAATGGTTAATGAGACTAAAATAAAAAAGAGGCTTGAGGGGGCGGGCTTGCTCTGGGTTTGCTCATAGACGTGTGAGGACAGAGCAAGGGGCATCATCCTGGACTCAGACATCACTGCACCAGTGCCTTGTCCTTGGGCTTTCAGCTCCTAGGCTAGGGTACTCTGTGATAGCAGAGCACAAACAGGCTCCTAAAGGACATCACTGTTTCACATGTTGAAAAAAAGTCCATTATGGATGCTGAGAAGGACTGATGGAGAAATGAGCACCTATAGGAGTGAGGGTGTGCTGGAAGCAAAACAGAATGGGAAGAACAGGTTGGAGCTGAATGACGGTGCTGTCTGTCAGGAATTGGTAACAGGAAGCCGGTGCAGTGGTTCATACCTAAAATAAGAACCTGTAAACCTGGAAAGGGACAGTCGGAAGGACTTTTTATGGGAGTTGATTGGACAGGTTTGGTGTTAAGATACAACAGATGAAGAATGCAGATGAGCCAGTGGTGGAGGATGCTGGGATAGAGCATATTGGAAGAGACAGATTTGAGAGTGAGATCAGGTCATGTGACAGCAATAAAAATGGTCAACCTAGATCCTAGGTTGATGTTTTTCTGTAAGCTTAGTGGCTGCACATGAATCTACTGATACTTTAATTATCGTCAGTGGCCCCACAGAGCGCAGTCCATGTCCCACCAGCCACTCAGGCCACAGCTTGATAGGGTTGCCAGTGCCACATCTATCGTTGTATTTATCAATAAGACTTAGGAGTCAAAGACTGGGGTGAAAACCTGCTAGCTCAGAGAAGTTGAGTAGCAACTAGCTGATCTTGCTTTTTTGGTTGGAGTCACTGCAGGAGACATGTCTCTTCCCTCATCCCAGAACCAAAAGGAAGCTCAGGCTCTCGTCCATCCTTTCCTTCCTGTGTGTCTCCATGGCTAATTTCAGTCAGCTAGTCTCTGGCTCTGTCCCCCTGATTCAGGGTAAACTTTATTAACTGTTATTTATTTAACAGTCTCAGAGTGTCACAGTGCAATCAAAACATTCCATAACACTAGGTTAAACTTAAGAGAAGTGAGATCCTATCCAACTGTTCTTTGGTCTATTAAGTGGGAGAGTTAAGACTGACTTTTAGAATATTCACTGTATTAACATATAAATAACCAGTAACTATCCCTGCTATTCATTCATCTTTGTAACTGTAGAAGTCTTCCAAGGACAGCTTGGTCCAGAAGTTGCTTGGTTCATTAAAAATTTCAGTTAAGAGGGGTTCACAAAACATGAATTCATTCTGCATTATTTCTGAATAAGACCAAGCCAATTCTCCCTCCCCCTTTTTTAGCCTGATTGGAGATCCATTGAGTTTCATCATGAGTTTGCAGAGGTCAAGTTTAATTCTCTGATTCAGTCTCGTTATCCCAAGAACAGACTCTAAAGAGTTTTTTTTTTAAAAAAAAAAACCATATTATTCATGATACCATAGTATGTGTACATGGTATCATGAATAATATGATTTAAAGGAAAGAAAGGTTGCGATCCTTAATGTGCTCTGTGCCTTTCTATCTGGCTGCATTACAGGCCCTTCCAGCATTAGCTTATAACCTCCACTTTCCAATTCTATAGCCATGGGAACCATCTTGGCTGCACCAATGTGGTCCTCCTCCCATAGGCTGTGAACACTTGCCTCCCCACTCCTCACCTTCTGGGCGGTCTTGGTTTCAACTCTAAGTCATGCTCTAGGGGAGGCTGTCTTGAGCATCGGACACCCTTTCCAAACCCTTCCTTTGTTACATAGTCTCAGAGAACAGATTTCCTTCCCTTCAGCAGCCTGATCTCGGGCAGGTATTCAACATCTGTTGGTGGATGTATTTAGTTAAATGTCACCATCCTCACTATGCTGTATCAATAATATTTCAATACATGGTAGGGATTATATCAAAACAGCACTTCAGCCTGCAAGCAGATATATGTAGTCTTCTTGTTTGAATCCAAGCCTAAAATCCCAGCAGCCCGATTCAGCCCCCGCAGCTCCTGTAAACACGCCACTTTCTATAACTAATAGTCGCCAGAGTATGTTAATGGGATGTTCATTTTTGCCAGGCTCTGGCTCTACTTATTGTCTGTTTTACTTCTCATTGGAAAAGGTCAAAAGATCCTTTCCAAAAAAAGCAAGCAAACAAACAAAAAAATACGCAGCAGCTTTTGACCACAAGGTGGCGACAGTTTTTAAGAGTTAGGATCGAGTATAGCTTCTATTCCAGCTGGGGTCAGGAGTGTGTGTTTTACAAGGGTGTTGGGGTGGAAGTTTGGTGAACTACAGCGTCCTATTTGGGGCCATAGGTGTAAGCAAAGTTAAGTTAGGCGGTTGTAATTCCAGTCCCCGTGACTCCCATTGATGAGAGGCTGACACCTGAGGAAAAGAGCAAAGACAGCATTTGGATTTCGTTTCCCAGGGAAATGAGGATTTTAGAAGATGGACAGGGAAAGAGTGATTGACCCAAAGGCCTGTGTACTTACTTGTGGGAGTGTGGAAGTAATGCTCTGCGCCAGCCAGTACCTTCAATATGAAGAAGACAGTTCTTGTTCCTGTATTGTTTTCATGGGCCTCCTCCTCTTCCTTTTCCTCCTCCTCCTCCTTGCAGTAGATACAGGAGGCAGAGAAGATATTATCCTCATGGGAAGAGAACCTGAGGTCCCAGGAGCCCAGCAGTAGAAGCCAATATGCACCAAACCCTGGGCTCTTGTCTTGTTGCTTAGAGAGGAAAATACTTTCTGTTTTAGAAGTTCCTGGGTCACTTTGTGTCATCCAGCACAAAGGAAAACATATTCAGACACAAGAGGAGGCCTATGTCTGGGGGCCTTTGGGGAGAGTAACAGGGTGATGTGTGAGCAGCGTGGCAGGATTACTAAGGGTTGGCAGCAGAAATCTGAATGCTTTATTCGTTTGACTCTGAATGTGACAAGACTCTGAAGAGGGTGGCTTATAATGTTGGGGGCCTGAACACCAGCTTGTAGCTTTTAAACTGTAGCTGTGTTTCCAGGGAGTGATGCTATTATCTCTATGGTGTCCCACCTTCCTTTGGACCACCAGGACCAGAAGTGAGCATTGTAGGAAGTTTTCTGGGTTGTGGCAGTGTGCTTCTGGCTTCTAAGCAGGACAGTATATTTGTCAGTAATAATTAATACTGAATGTATTAATACTGAATGTACATCGAGAGTCACACTAAATTTGATGTAGAAACAAAATGTATGTAAAGAAATCAAAATCATGAAATCTTTCATGAATGTAAAATTTATTCAACTATATTGGTGATTACAATTACACTAGAAAGTGAAATACAGAAAGAGTTCCCATCCTACACCGGAGCCCTTCCTATCCCCACACCACCAGCCAATCAGATTTGCTCCTTTGCCATTGCTCAGCACTGGACCCATGTTGTCGCATATGGTACCCCTAAGCCAGTCTGGTCACTTCTGACCTTGGATTCAAGGGCCACCTTCTTCATGCAGGCTTCCCTGGACCCCTGTGACCCTGCAGCCTTCTGGTATCTGGGGTGTCACTTCTCACACACAGAAGAACTGCCAAGATGTGTGTTAAATGTAGTCTCTCCCCTTCCTTACTCTGCCGTCAGTGTCTGGGGGACAGGGCTAAGTGTCTGTATTTTCTTCTGGGTGATGTCCACCTTCCCTTTACCCTCTGCACTACCCTGAATGGTTTCCCTGCAGAATTGATGTCACTGGGACCCTGTGAATGTGATCTTATTTGCAGATGTAGTTACGCTAAGATGCAGTCAAAGGGATGGAGGCTGGCCCTAATCCCTAACCCAATGACTAGTGTGTAAGAATAGGGAAATTTAGACAGCAATGCTGTGAAGGACGCAGCGGGCAGAATGACTCATCTCCACTCAAGAATGACAAGGATTGGTACAGCCACCAGAAGCTAGCACAGAAGCATGGGGGCCTCAGAGTCTCTCTCCAGGTCTCCAAAAGGGAATCAAGTCTGCCAGTCTCGGGGCTGAGAATGTTACTGTGGCTCTAGGAAACCTTCCCTTTATTTTTCCCCACCATCTACCATTCTGATTATTTGTATTTCCCTGTCCCTGCACAGAAAGGCATACTTCCTACAAAATGATTTCAATTTTACTGTGGATGCATTGTCGTAGTCACTGTCTTCTTATTGTGAGTCAGCACCATGATCAAGATAACTTACACAAGGACACGTTTAATCGGGGGCTTGCTTATAGTTTCAGAGGGTTAGTCCATGACCATCATGTCATGGAGCATGGTGGCAGGCAGGCATGGAACCGAAGAAGGACCTGGGATCTCACATTGGATCTGCATATTGCAGGCAGGTGGTGGGGGTGGGGGGTGGAGGGGCGGGGAGGTGGGGGGTGGGAGTGTGGGGGGTGGAGGAGATGAGGGTGAGGGGGTGGGGAGACTGAGACTGGGATTTTGGAACCTCAAAGCCCATCCCCAGTGGAACACTTCCTCCAACAAGGCCACACTTCCTAATCTTCCTGGAACAGCCCACAGTCAGTTTTCTTTGGTGGCCCAGTGGCTGACTCCTTACCCCGTTGTCTTAGTACTGAGCCCATCCCTCTCAGCAAAGCCCAGGGTTTTCCTTGCCTTTAGTGTAGCAAGTGAGCAAACACACTGCCTGGCCTCTTGGAAACAACAACTCAGTGCTCAGACGGGTGGGTGCCCTGGTAAGCCCTCCCCCTGAATCAGCAGTAGCAACTGGAGTACCTTGATTTCCCTAGGAGACTCTTCAGGGGTCCTTGGTATTGCTAGCAATGCTTTGTAGTCTGGTTGTTCCCAATGCCCAGAGGTTCAGCTCCCAGCTTTACCTGAGACACTGCGATTTCCAGTGTTCTTTGTAAACCTCCTTGTTGCTGAAATCAGTTCCAGTTGGTTCCACTGCCTATAGCTAAAAAGTCCACTTGTTGTGGAAGGATATGCATGCTCTTTCTAGACATGGACATGTTGGAAAAAGCTAATGGACACCACAGTGTTTTCGTCTAGTACTGTGCGCTAAGGGTATAGCAAGTGTTCTCTGTCCTGGCATGTCACTGGGCTGGATACTTTTGCTTTACCTTAGTTTCAACTAAGTAATTATTACTAGTCATTAATTCACCATCACCATTACTGTCATTATCAGTACTCTTAAAAAATTGGTTTTATTAGATATGGCACTTGGCTTGTAACCCAGGCTGGCTTTGAACTCACAGCAGCCTTCATGCTTTAGTGCCCCCCCCCCAAGTCCTAGGCATATAGGTGTGTACCACCATGTCCAGATAATTCTTACATTTTTAAAGACTCGGCTTCTTCAGCCAGACTCACATACACCCTAGTTTCTTCTCCATTGTGGGAAAATTTGAAAGGTACAGATTGCCATCCTCTGGGAAACAAGCTTTCCTATCTACCTAAAGGCAAGCCTAGGCACCCCGAGTGTCCCAGTGGAGGGTTTGATTTAACTATGGGGAGGGTGGCTTCCTGGGCTAGGCAGAGTTCTAGCTGATCAGAAAAAGTGTTGCTGAATGGGAGAGAAGTGGGTCTGGCATGAGAGGGGGCAATAAGGGGGGGAGAGAGGAGGAGCAAAGAGAAGAAGGGTATTAAAACCTACTGCCTACAGCAGCTGCAAGGATAGACAAGATGCTTGACATTTGTCATTGCCTCTTGCCATTCACTTTGTTGCACATTCCAAGGAAGGATTGCAACTGAAGCCAGGAAGATGCCTACGTGGGCAAAGGTACCCTGCCACCAAGCCTGTTGACATGAGTTGGAGCTCTGGTACCCCCATGATGGAAGGACAAAACAAGTCCCACAAACTGTCCTCTGAACTCCTCCATGCACTCTGGCAAATGTATGGTCCCAGACACAGACAGACAGACCGACCCCCCCCCACACACACACACACTTACACTTAATTAAACATTGAAACAAGCAGGAGCAGGGCCTCTGCCAAGTTGTGTGCTGCCCACTAGGCTCTAAGTTGGAGAGCTTAAAGGTTAAATTAACCGTGATCTGAGACTTTGGAGTCCAGTCTGTGATGGCTCTTCATTATCCATGTCTACTAGGCCCGATGTGAATTTTCAGACCCCTCTACTTGTGTCTATACCCTCTTTCCTCTGCATCCTTTGCTCTTGCAAGAAATAAATCATTGTGGTTCATTTTCAGTATGTGGTATATTTAGAGTTCGTGAATCATACTACTATCTGCCCCTCCCCCCAAAAAACCTCTAGTACACAGTAAGTCTTTGTAGAAATATGCATAAATAGTTAAATAAAAATTTCTCATTTGGTCTGGCAATGCTTCCTCCACAAGTCAAAGAGCACCTAACAAAACTGCCAACACCAGGCATATGAAGCCTTCTTTTGGAGAGTCCCAGAACATTACAGACTATTGTGTCCTTGATTGCTCCCTAGAGGAGGAAGTTAAGTTTGTATTGCTAAAGACACCATGCACTTCAGACACAGGGCGCAGAAGCTCTTGAACTGGATATGACCTGGATGCCTTCTCTCTGAGGACAGGCTTTCACAATACCAGAAGGCACCATGCAGGCTTCCAAAGGAGGGAGACAACCAACAGTCCTACCTAGCTATGAGGCTTATGAACTACAACAATGGCTAGCATAGCATGCTAGCTCCAAGGGTAGAGAAGTGGCACACATATGTTGGCTGTAACCAGCAGCTCTCTATTTGTACCTAAGATAGCTCAACAATAGGTAAACCATGCCTAGCCAGCTACCCAGGACTGGTGAGGTCATGGAGCTTGGAAGAGAACCTACAATCTGCACTTTACTAAGCTAGTATAATAATCCTTAACTACATTAAAATATTTGACTTTATCCCCTCAGTTAAGTATAATCCTCATTTCTTTTTGTAACAGAGACCATTACGGAAAACCACAGCCAATAAAATGCAGAGTTGTAGAGCCCCGTCTCAGTGGATACCACTACAAATCAATTCCTGTACATACGGCTTAGGGAACATTGTGGAAGAGGGGGCGGAAAGGTTGCAAGAGCCAGAAAGTCTGGAAGTTCACTGTGAGACTGTGTCCCAGTAACGTCAGAATCTACACCTATAAAGTCTCACCAGCATGACTGCCTAAACATGAGCTGAACAAGAACTACACCAATTGATAAACAGAAATGGACAGGGGATGAGGCTTCAACTCAAAACAAAGATCCACAGGTAACCAGGGAATGCCGAGAATAGGAGAAATAGTCTTCCCCTGGGAAGAGCACATCAGTTGGTTATCCAATGCCAAATGCTCTGCCCTGAAAACCCAAGTCACATTCTACAGACTGAGCATGTTATATTTAGGAATTTATATACATATACCTATATGCATGTAACAACAATTAATGAAAAAAAGAGGCGGTGACTTTGAGAGAGAGCAGGGAGGGGTCAGCGAACCACAGGTAGGCAGGAGTTCCCAGGCCTTTGTTTACCCCAGCTTGCAGCTGGCCCCTGCTTGACTCACTTCACCACACAGTTGAAAAGTTACAGGCAGTCCCCCATATGACTGAGCCCACTATCAGGGAAGGAGGGACGCTCAAGGCCCGGGATATAAATTAGATAAAGATTTGAATCCACAAACAACAGGATGGGACTCTGGGAAGGGAACAATTCTAGACACTGGGAAGATTGTACCTCCTTGAAGAACTCAGCCAATGAGGAAATCTGGCTGGGAGGCAGGGAAATGTGATTAGGAAAGGGGAAAAAAAAAAAAAAAAAAAAAAACACTCCTTTGTGCCAAATCATTTTGCAAAAGGGCTATAGGAGTGTGGGAAAGCCCCATAGGATTGCCTATTTCCCAGGGCATTTAGAGGACAATGGAGATGATTAGCATGAGATGTACAGAGTGAGATAGATGTTCAGAATGACTGGAGGTGGGAACTAGTGAGCAAAACTGTGAAGGTAATGAGGCTTTACAGGTTGAACTCTTAGAGATCACAAGAACCAGAGAGCAAACCTACTGTATGATAAACATTTTCAGGTCTTGAATGCATGACTAGAAGTTTCAGCTGTATTTCTGGAAAGTGCCTTGAGGTTTGGGGGTAAAAGCTGCCATCCAATAAGTCTTACATGTATTTACAACTTGGGACTAGAAGTCCTGTCATGTAGCTTTAGAATGTTAGTTAATAGACAACTAGAGGCATCCATGTTGGAAAGGGAAGTGGACTGCCTTTCTTTGCAGAAAATACGGTTACATGTCAGGAAAACTCCAAAGAACCAGCGGGAAAGCAATAGAGATAAGAAAGTAAGGCAATGCTACACTAAATTAAAATATTGAAGTGATACGTTAAGTAGTTTGAAAAGAAGATCATGCATACCATGACTCAATGTACATGTCTAGATATAAATATACAAAAGGTAGAAAAACTATAAGATATTCTGAAAGGCTTAACAATACTTTTAAACAATTGAGAAGTCATTACTACTCCACCTTGTTATGAGTAGTTTTTTCCTGCCGGTCTGGTCCCACCGCCACGCCAGCCCCAAATATCACACAAAGACATTGTATTAGATAGAATTCTGTAGGCCAGTTACTAGTTTCTTATCGGCTGGCTCTGTCTTAAATATTAACCCATTTCTATTAATCTAAGTATTTCCACGTGGCCTTATCTTACCAGATAGAGGGCTTGGACCTCTGTTCTCTCAAGTCTCTACAAGCTGACTCCACCTTACTATTTCCTCTCTCCTTGTCTCCTAGTCCTGCTTATCTTGCTTTCCTATTGGCCAACAGTGCTTTACGTATTAACCAATAAGAGAAACATATTTACAGAATGATATCTCCCATCACCACCTTCCTCGATCTTTTGAGAAAAGGTCTTATGTAGCCAAGTCTGGTCTTGGAGTTGCCATGTGGCTGAGGATGACCTTGAACTTCTAATCCTCCTGTTTCAGCCTCCCCAGTGCTGGGATTACACGGATGTGCCATTGTGGTTTTCATACTTTGCTACTGAATAGAAAACTCTGACATCATAGTAATGTTATTTTGCCCTAAATTGCACCTCTCACTTATAAAGCTCATATTTTTCTTCCCTGGAAAGAGATGTGTCAATTTAAAAGTTTATATGAAAGAATAAGGACATGAGAATAACCAGGAAATACTTGGAAAGATCACACTGTCATGCATGGCTAATCCTGTTATATTTTAGCAAAAATGCCGTAAATCCTCCTGATTAGAGCAGCAAGATACTGCCTGCAGAAAAGATTCTACATCAATGCATTAGTGGGATCCCCAGCAAAGTTAGCTCTGATGTCAGAGGGGAAGTCCTGGTTTCTGAACCATGCTGGGGCAACTGGGTTGCTATAAAGAGAAGGTTAAAAGTGGGTTTTCAGAAAAGCTTAAACTCAAGGGTAAATCACAAGTGCATTACAGGTATAAACAACAACAACAAAAACAAAATCAAGTATGCATGTAATCCCGGCACTGGGGAGAGGGGGAAGGGCAGATTCCTGCACTTCACCAGCAAGCTAGCCTGGCTTAATTTGTGAGTCCTAGATCAGTGAGACATTCTGTCTCAAAAACCAGGATGGACATCTGAGGTTTTAACCTCTGACCTCCGCATGCATGTGTATATATGTGCATGTACAACATACATGTGCACACAAGTATATACACACAGCAAAATACTAGGAGAAAACACGGGTGAATTTTCATTTCTAACCCTAGTGCAGATTTCTAACTCTGACTAAAGAGGTCAGGACTAAATAAAAGATATCCTATACACTAAAAACTGCAAAGTAGTATTGGAAAAACTAGAGAATTTTAAATAATGGGAGAATATCTCATAATAACCCATCAAAAGACTGCTATCTGAATATCAATAATTCCAGTCCATCTACAGATTTCAAACCCAATTATTGTCACCATTCATCTGAATATTCAAAGACACCAGGACAACCTGCTGTAGAAAAGACAAGTTGGTTTGCCCAGCATCCCAACTGCTAAATACATCACAAAGCTCTACGCCCAGCATCCCAACTACTAAATACATCACAAAGCTCTAGTGATTTAGACAGTGTAGTGCTGGTACAAGAAAAAACTTGAACCAGAATTGAGAATCAACAGATCATTTGTGCAATTATGGTCAACTTATTTTTAACAAAGTAACCAAAGGCTTTTGGTACAAAAAATAATAGTTTTTTTTTCTTCCAAGAACCAGAGAAAAATATGCAGAAGTCTCAGTTTTTACCCCCAAACCACAGTGTACACAATAACTTTCTCCAAATGGATCATGGACTTATGTATAAACCCATAGAGGAATACACAGTCACAAATATTTTTATAATCTTGGATTGTGAATAATTTCTTAGTATGACAACAAGGTACAGGGACACATCAGTTTCTTTTCCTGTTGCTATGGTAAAATACCCTGACAATGGCAGCCTAAGGAAGAAAGGCTTTATTTTAACACATAGACCCAGGGTACAATCCATCACAAAGTGTGTCCTAGGTAGGGTCACTACTGCTGTGATGAAACACCATGACCAAAAGCAAGTTGGAGAGGAAAGGGTTTATCTAGCTTACTCTTCCACATCATCGCCCTTCACTGAAGGAAGTCAGGGGAGGACCTCAACCAGGGCAGGAACCTGGAGGCAGGAGCTGATGCAGAGGCCACAGAGGGGTGTGTCTTATTGGCTTGTTCCTCATGACTTGTGCAGTCTGTTTTCTTGTAGAACTCACTACTACCAACCCAGGGATAGGACCACCCACAAAGGACTGGGCCCTCCCCCATCAACTGCTAGTTAAGAAGATACCCTATAGGCTTGCCTACAGCCTGATCTCATGGGGCCATTTTCTCAATTGAGACTCCCTTCTCTCTGATGACTGTGTCGAGTAGCTAGCACAGAGGTAGAGTCTGAAGCAGCTATAGTTACGTGTTGCTTCTATAGTTAGAAACTGAAAGGTGAGAATGCTTATGTTCAGCTGGCCTTTTCCTTTGTGTGTGTGTGTGTGTGTGTGTGTGTGTGTGTGTGTGTGTGTGGTCCAGGAACGTTGCCACCATTTTCAAGGCATGTCTTCTACACCCGAGGCTTTCTTCATCCAGGTGTTCTGGATCTGGTCAAGTGATAGTATAGCTACAACCTTGGACTTCGTCAAAACTGAAAACTCTGGGAACACCAAAGGTTGTTATCCAGAAAATTGAGGCCAGGTTATAACTTGGGTAGAGGGCCACCCTTCTTAGCATGAAAGGGGGCCCTGATCCCTTGTGCCTGCCCCCACCCCCAAGAGTAGGAGGACAACACATGGAAAAATTTCCAAAAATATCCTTCTGAAAATAGACTGGTACCAAAAATATATAGAGTCCTTACAACCGAAAATAAAAGGATAGACAGCCGAATTTAAAGATGGAAAGAAGTGTTGAATAAAAATTCTCCCAAAGGACACAGTGAAAAGTTAATAGATGCATAAAATGTGCTTGCCGCCACTAGTAGTTAGAGAAATGTAAACACCCCTTGAGCTACACCACCTCACACCTGCTGGGGTGACTCTAACAGACAACAGCGAGTGTTAGTGCACACATGGAGAAAAAGCAAACCTTAGATCTTCCCAGTATGGCCCTAAGAGCTGCTGTCATGTTGGAAAAGAGGTTGGAAGTTCTTTCAAGTCTTATATTTAGTGTGTGCTATAGCAAATAGTCCCACTCCTGAAAATCTTTCCAAGCAAAGTAAAAACATGTCTATACAAAAATTTGCAAACAAATATACATAGCAACATTATCACAATAGCCAAAAGGCGGATGGAACCTAATGTCTATCAATGGTCAGGTAAGCTGAACACACAACAGAACACCGACCAGCAGTGTAGGAAACTACAGTCCTCATATAGACTAGACCACAGAGGAGTCTCAAAAACACGGTGCTCCATGGAAGAAACTAGTCACAGAAGACCTCATATTCTAGGACATCATTTATATGAAATAGTCAAGCATAAAGTCAGTTCACAGAGGAAGAAAATCTGTTGTAGTTCTCTGGAACTTGGGTAGGGCAAAAGAGGACAGACATGGAGTGACTGTTAGTAGACACAAAAATCTCTTTGGGTGATAATAATAATAATAAAAAAAAAGATTTTCAGTTTTTCAGTTACATTATAGTGATAATGACAGAATTCTTTTTGTGTTCTTTCTCTCTCTTCCTTCCTGCCTCCCTCCCTCCTTCCTTCCTTCCATTCATTCATCTGTTCTTTCTTTATTTTGGGGAGTAGGGGTTCATTCTGCAGTTCAGGCTGGCCTTGAACTTGTGATGTACCTTGGATTATAAGCCTCTACCATCACACCCAGAAATGGTTGCATGATTCTACTTGATCTAAGGTTATTAGATGTCTTAATCCTCAAGGCCAGATAACAAGAGGTTTGATCTAAGGTGTGGTTACTAAATGTTTTGAGAATTAAGGAAGTAATTATGTCTGTTTGTTCCTTCTATCATGGTAAGGAAGTCTTTTGCTCCCCCCACTTTTGGTTGGGGAGATAAAGGACTTTGCACAATAAACTTAAGGTGTATCTCAGTATTCACTGGATGCCTTCCGGACTCCATATTCTGTCTCTAGTTTGTTTCTTCTCCTTAATCTACACTCCCCACCTCAGGTATGGACCATACAGATTGCCTGCACCTGACAGATCTCCCTCATGGGGGGCCAACAAGAATACTACAAAAAAAAAAAAAAAAAAACATTTTGGATTCCTCTGGCAATTTCAGGAGCATCAACTATTATTCTGAAACAAATTTTTCTTTCCCATGGCAATTCAAGGCAACAAAATGACTGATGGTGGAAAGATATTTATTGTGGAATTTTAAAAGCCAGTAAAAGCAAAATGAAAACACGGAATTAGCAATCACACATTGAAATCCTGAAACAATTTCAGTTAGAGAATAATAAAACTGTATTTTTCAAAAACTAACTTAAAACTATAGAACTGGAAAATAAAATAACCGCAAAGAATAATTGACTGTGGCTGAAGAAAGAATTTGCAAACTGAATGGTTAGGAGAAGTGTAGATAGACAAAAAGATACGAGTATCTAAAGACAACAAAAGATACATGTCACATGAAAGTCTGCTGGCATTCATTTAACTTAGTGCACAAGAAGGGCAGAGAAGAGTTAGAATGGGGCATAGAGGTATCCTAAGACGGTGTCTACCAACAAGCCTTAACAGGCTATAGGTATCTTTGAGGGCTGGGTCAAATTCTGGATCAGTGTGGGGAGGACATGTGTAAGCATGAGTTGACAGATTTCTTTAGGATAATGAGTTAAATTCAGGATCTTGTTGCTCATGTAAAGACAGAGGCAGAGGCCTTGAGGCAGCAGTATGCTTCTCTGTTCCCTTGACATTTCTGGTTCTAGTCCCTTATAAGGCTCACTTGTTTCCTATTCTTTTTTTCTTTAATATTTATAAGACATTCACTTATTTTTAATATTTGGTTTTAAACCCAAAACAATCTTTTTTTTTTTTTTTCATGATTAAGTGGTGCTGATTTGAACAATTTTGTTTTAGCTTTATGGAAATTATGTCATTATTTCCTTAGTATGTATGATGCTGGCTTTAGATTTCAGGATATGGAATCATCATCTCTACTGTAGTTTAGGGAAAACATATGTATGTTATGGATGGATGTGGAATTCTTTGGAAAATCTCTTGAGTAAAACATGAGATGGTCATATGGATTTATTTTGCTTCAACTTATTTTTGTGATAATTTATGCTAACAGAGTCACTTCTGTTATTAGCCATTCTAACAGGGACACAAGTAATTTGTTATGGTATGCAATTCTTTTTGTTTGTTTGTCTGTTTTTGAAACAAGGTTTCTCTGTGTAACCTTAGTTGTTATGGAACACAATCTTTGGATCAGGTTGGCCTTGAACTCACAGAGATTGCATGCCTCTGCCTCTCAAACGCTAGGATTAAAGGTGTGTGCCACCAACACCAGGTGGTATGTAATTCTTTTAATGCACAGAAGATGCATTATTCTTTTATGTCATAAACATCTTATTCAGAGACTTTGCATCTGTCTCATAGGATTAGATTTCTTTTTTCTTTCTCTAGTTGTGGTATCAGAATGCTACAAGTCTTCCAGGTTTGAAATAAAATATGTTAATAATTGTTCTTACTCTTGGATAGTTGGATTCATTTAGGACTTATTTATATCTTCTTTAGGTCTTTGTTAGCATGAAGTCTAAAATTCACCTGAATCTAGTGTCTTATTTAGGAGTAATTATTTGAAAACTTTCACTTTCCCTTCTAGGAATTATTTTCCTTGGACATTCCTATTGCTTTTTTATTTACCCTGATTTTGTGGGGAACTGTCCTTCTTTAGCTGGATTCTTAAACATGTTTCTATAGAGTTGTGTTCAGCCATTCCTTCTCTGCCTATACATAAGTCTCATCCTAATGTTACAGACGCAGCTTTTACCTTTCTCCCTGTGCATACTTGTCAGGTATTTATCTTTATATAGGACTTTAGAAACAAAATTCTTGACTTTAGCACAATTCTACTTTAGAAAATCATTTGCTTATTTTTTATTATTATTATTATTATTATTATTATTATTATTATTATTGTGTGTGTGTGTCCATGTGTATACATATGGCACAGTGTGCCTGTGGAGGTCAGCTTTCCAGTCAGTTTTCTTTATCCATCACGTGAGTCCTGGGTCTCACACTCAGGTCATCAGGCTCAGTGGCAGGAACCGTCACCTGCTACACCATCTTACCTGCCCCATAAATTCTACTTAAATTTTGTTTTACTTATTAGCTTTGCTTCCATTCCTATTAATTCTTCATTTCATCTTTTAAAAAATTCTCTTGAGTGAAAAGTATATGTTTTGTTTATCTCCTTGATAAATCCGTTTGCCTCTTTTGGAAATGTGAATATGAAAATAGATGCCTTTTGAAGAGATCTGATATGGCAGTGTGTTAATTATGTTATTCTGTTCAAAGAATGAATCTGAGAGGATTCCCATTGAAGACTGACTGATCTGCAAGAGGGAAAACTATAGCTGGTTGTAGGTGACTTCCTATAGAAACTTGAAATGCCAATGACCACATTTCTATTATTCCTACTTGAATGTAGAGTTGTTCGGATTCTATTTCCTAAAACTGCTCATTCCAGAGAAGTATGTGTCCCTATGGGGTATTTTTTTCACAAGTTTCATTGTATGTTCTCTCATCTTTCTGACTAAGATGACTTGATAGCTCTCATTCCCTTTGACCGACTACTTTCCCAAGGTCCCCCAACTCTGGTCAGAAACATGGAAGATTTGTTTATTTCATATCTTGGAAACACGATTCACTTTAATTGGAGAGAGCTGGCCCAGAGCTTCCAAAATGAAATTTAAGCCTAGACAAAGAACACTTTGGGCAGAAAGGTTAATTCTTCACAAGCTACTAAAACCAGAGGGCATGAACTTCAGTCTGTGACCTTAGCATTCACAGCTCCTGGCAGGCAACTGAAGGGCCATTCTTCACTGTTCTTCTGTGACTCAGCCCTGGTGTGTGGGTACTTGTAGAAGAAGAGAGCTAGCTACACAGCAGGGCTCCTCTGCACTGGTTTAGATTATTTGCACATCTTTTGTGCCTGTCATCCATAATTTAGACATTCCTCTTTGGGGCGTTTATTTCTGTTACTTGGGTTTCACACTTGGGTTTTGAGAAGTTTCATGCTACTTAGCATCTCCTTTCCATGGAAAAGAGGGTGATGGGGGATGGGGATGATGATGTGAGCGAAGAACTCAGTGATTGTGGGAACCTGAAGGTGGGGTGGGGAAGGAGAAGTGACTCCTTCCATGACTGGTAGACAAGTGTACAACAGGTGCTTCCATGTCTGGGAGAAAGTTCACAAAGTAAGTCCAAGACCCTAGGGTCAGAGAGGAGCTGGAGATGTGAGGTCATTCATGGATGCTGATGAAGATTAGAGCAGAAAGTAGAAGTGGAAACTTGTGCCAGGTAGAAGAAGCCAAATATGAGTGACCATGGAATACACATTCAGTTGGTACTGAATGCCACAGTCCACCATGGAGACAGTTCCAGTCATAGGACAATAGAAAGTCATAAATCAATGCATTCACATGAAGCCTTAAATAATTATTGTTTATCAATAAAAACCCAGGAGCCAGATACCGGGGTAGGAACCTGAACGATCAGAGAAGCTGCAGAGAAATTACCAGTCACCTCCTACCTCCTACCTCCTCCAATCCTTCGTCCAAAGGGCTGAGCTCCTCCCACAGCCCCACCTTACTACTTCCTGTCTCCTATCTGTCCACAGTCCTCCAGACCTCTATGGCTATTTTTGGTCAGCTGGTAGCTAGCTCTGCTCTATGTCTCAAAGAAAGCTTTATTGTCAGAATGAAATAAAAATACAACACAATATTCATTAATCACTCTGGTGGGGACATCAGGTGGGCAGGTTATAGCAAAGAGAGTGGATCTGTGTTGTAGTTTCCAAATGCTATCAGGTAACAGCCTTAGTCTGTGGTTGGTGAAGGTTAGTGGCCTGCTAAATTAATCCTCCCAAAGGATTAGTCTGCCAGTTAAAAGGATGTTATGTTAGCGAGGGTAGCTGTTGAGGGGGGCTAACACTGACCCTTTTTATGAGATTAACTTTTGTCAGCTTTGCCAAAGGTGCCAATATTCACCTTTGTGTTTCAATGTCCTGCCTCATTAATTCACAGTGTCCTTCAGCTTCATCCATGTTGCTGACAATGCCAAGATTTCATTCTTTTTACAGCTGTATTATATTGTTTATTTTCACGTTACTGTTTATTTGGGGGAGTGGTCTGATACAAAGTCTCCCCATGTGCTCCAGGATGACTTGGGACTCACAGTTGTTCTTCCTAGACCCTCGAGTGCTGACATTACAGTGTGAAGCCCCTCTTCCTGGCTTCCATTTTGTGTAAACATCACACTCTCTTTATCCATTCATCCATCGATGGGCAATCCATATCTTGAACACAGTAGCTTTCCCAGGTCAGAGAGATGTCTCAAAGCTCCTTATAAAAGGACAGCCACATACAACCAGGCACTTGCATAGAAATGTCACTCACTGCCTGCTCCATCTTTTGAGAGGGCCCTCTTTCTCAGCCCTTCCTGGGCCTTCCTGTCATCACCACTTTTGTGTGACCCAGTGAATGGAGAGTTTCCAGGTCAATACCTAAGGAAAACAGTGTAAATTGGAGGGGAGATGTTGGTCACAGAGCATGGAAGGTTCCTTTTGTGGCCACCTATTATGTAAGGCAAGTGAGTTCTCCCAGCTGATAGCTGGAAGATTATCATTAATAAAACCAAGCAGTACACTTGAATTTTGCTAAGAAAGCGGATCTTCAACATCCCCCATGTGTATACACAAACACCAACTAAATGAAGTGATGGGTAAGTTAATTTTTTGACTATGATATAATCATTTTACAAAATGCCTTTGTGTAGCAAAGCATCATATGCCACTCCATAAACACAGAATTTTGATTTGTCAGGTTATACCTCCATTAAGCTGGGTAGAAAAAAATACAAAAGGGAAGGGTCAGGATTAGGATGGAGGTAGGCCAGCATTTTTCTGTTTCAGAAGCAGAGAGCACAGGAACTTCTTAAAGGCCAGGGCTTGTCCCGGAGGCAGAGAAAATTCCAATTTCACAGGCAGATGATCAAGGACAGGCTCTGCTGGGGACAGGAGTGAAAAGCAAATGATGCGTTGCCTTTTACCAGAACCTGAGAAGGCACCCTCTGGGGTGGTATTTGAACCACTGCTGCTAACACCTTCTGCCCTGCACTCATGGCTTCTCCACCCTCTTCCTTCCTCTACATATAGTAACTGCTTTATGTGCCCAGACCTGCTGTACTATTATCTATTCATTAAATTAATAATTAGTTAACTTATTTTGGGGCATGCGTACATAGGAATGCAGGTACACATGCACCACAGTGCCTGTGTGGAGGTTAGAGAACCATATCGAGTGTCAGTCCCTGCCTTCCATCTTGTTTGCGACAGAATTTCATTGTTGCCCTTTTGTAGCTGCTTATGAAGATGAGGTGGCCAGAAAACTTCCAGAAGTCTCGGTGTCCTCTTCTTTTCCCTCCACAACATCCCTGGGACTACAGATGCTCCAGATACTTCTTAAAACCTGAGTTTTGGGGAGTCAAACTTGAGCCCTCACAATTCTGTGGGGGATAATCTTGTTGTATGTGGTGAAGATGTGTCTTTGCCAAGGAGCCTTCTGATTGGTTTAATAAACAGCTGAATGGCCAATAGCTAGGCAGGAAGAGGTGAGGTGGGACTTCTGGGTAGAGAGAGAAGCAGGGAAGATGAATCCAGGTATGGGCGAGATGCCAGAGGACACGGAGAGGAAGCAGGAGGTGGCAGATGGAAGAGAGGTAAAAAGCCAAGAGGCAAAACGTAGATTAATATAAATGGGTTAAATTAAGTTGTAAGAGGTAATGGGACAAGCCTTTGCTATAAGCTGAGCTTTCATAATTAATAAGTCTCCATGCTATTTTTTTGTGAGCCGGTAGCCCAAAGAAAATTCTGCCTGCAGTAGACAGCACATTTACCCACTGTGCCATCTTTGCAGGCCCAGTGCAGTTGTTTAACAAAGCAGCCAGTGAGATAGTCCATTGACAATCAAATGGGGTGGATGACAGGAAATGGGTGGAGAAAAGCTTTCTATAGAAAGATCTGCTGTTGGTGTGCTTGCCCATCTTTATTTTTGTGTGTCATTGTACTGTTTTACAATCGTTATTTTCAAAAAAATAACCACACCCTCCCTAGAATAGCTTTTTCAAAAGATTTTGTGCATTGGTATTTTGCTTGCATGGACGTCTATATACCATATGTGTTCATGGTGCCCACAGAGGTCCCATGGCCATCATGTCCCCTGGAACTGGAGTTATAGAAAGTTCTAAGCTGCCATGTGGGTTGCTGGGAGTTAACTCAGGTCCTCTGGAAGAGTAGCTAGTGCTCTTAAGCACAGAGCCACCTTGCCACCCCCATACACCCTTAGAATATCTTACTGGATTCGAAAATGTCAGTGTTTCATTTAGTATCATAAAACCATAGACAATCTTAATAATTCTTGTGTGTTTATTAATGCAGAAGACAATCTGTTTTCAAGCTGGGAAAAACTCATAGGGATTCCAGTTAGGAGGCCAAGTTACTTAAATGAACTTTCTTAAAATTGTAATTGTAATGTAAAGGAAGCTCTCTCAGTGATTGGAAGTGAAGGATGTTGCTTGCACATCTGTCAAGTGGGGACCGGGGATGAAGCTAGTAAGAACAATTCTGAGACTGGAGGTCAAGGAAGTTGGTTCTAGGTGTGTGTCTTGCTGGTGGCTGGATTGATCAGGTGCTATGTAGTAGGGAACATTTTTAAGGCTTTGGTTTATTACTGCCTCCTTCGTGCAGTGACCTGGACCTTAATTCTTTCCTGGAACAAAGTGGTAGGGGCCCACCCGGGGGTGGGCTGCAGGATCCTAGGACCAGGAGGATAGTTCTTACTCAGGCCCTACTGAGATAAAGCCTTTCCTAGCAAGAGCATCCAGGAGCTTTACATAAAACTCTTTATTGGTTGTTCCAACTCTTCCCTTTTCCAGGAAAAAATTATAGAACAGGGGACAAAGACGGAAGCATTAGCAATCTCTTGATTAGGTGTCTGGAATGTCATAAGACACTGTCCTCTAGGGTTTGGAGCATCAATCATGACTGTAAGAAGATGGCTGTCTGATTTTCCAGTTGCTTTGCATCCAGAAGCTCAAAGTAATGGCAGAGCTAGGTTCAGAGGAGTAATGAGTTGTCATTTGATTTGTGCTCATTTAGTTCAGGGTCTGATCCTTAATCCATCTCCTTGCTTTCTCCATATTTCTAACTCTGCCTGATTTTGATTGGCACTGTGCATGTTAAGTATGTGAAATGTTGACAAGAAATATTGTAGCCAGCCCAGGGAACCCCAATGGGTAAAATATCATATGGTTATTTTATGTGTAATTTCAGAATAGTACCAATATTTTTATCAAATATTTATATAAGGGAGTTTGGGAAATAGATGATGATCAAAAGTCAAGAAGTCTCCACTACACAGGAAGGACATTTTTATATTACATTACACAGTGTAATGATAATATAATGATATAATTTATGGTAGAAAATCGAACATTTAAAAATTGCTAACAGTGAATTACAAATGTTCTCGATGTACTATTTGGGGTGATGGATGCTATTGAGCTTGATTTAATTATTATACATCATTTTCATAAATCACATCTCTATATATCATAAGTTCATACAGTATTAGTCAATAAATAGGAAATAATAAAAAGGAAACCCCAAATACTAAAACAGTTGTGTGATACTGTTGGTCAGACCCTGAATCCATGCCTTAACCAGTATTCATTTGTAGTTTTCAGCCTTTTAACAAGCTTCTGACTTAGCCACTGTTTTTAATATATTTTTATTATTTATGTGCATGCACACCATCTCTCTAGCCTTGAGTTAACCACTGTCATCATAGTCATAGTACAGTGACATGTTACAGCTTTCAGGGAGACAAGGAACTCCAGGTCACATAGCTAATAGAGATGAAACTGAAAACCTAACCCTTGTAGATAAGGCTAAGATAGGGCTGTTTTTGCTTTTCATTTATAAGTAATTCCCAGGGACTGGGGACACAGCTCAGTAGGAGATTGCCTGTTTCACATGCACAGGACCCTGTGTTCAGTTCTAGACACTGCAAAATAAAAATAAAATATCCTACATTTTAGGAAAGCTGTAGGAATAGCAGTAGCACACACAGTTTACTGAGGTTCCCTTACTATTAACATGTATAAAACCGTCTTGCTGAAACACAGGCCTGTTGCTTTACCTTAGAACACCAGACAACACTGGATTACATCTTTGCTAAGAGTGGGTTTTTTTTTCCTTAGAGAACTCGAGTACATTGAACACTGATTCAATTTGCTTAATTTGCCATCTGTATTTCCAAGTTGACAGTTGACCCAACAATGCCCTTGATTATTTCCTCAGAGATCGGATCCAGCTCAGGGCCAGGCATCTGTGCTCAGCTGCCACGTCTCTCTGCCTGCTGTAATCAGAAACATCTCAGTAACCCCTCTTCGTCTTTTGTAACAATGACCCCTTTGCAGAATGTATTTTTCCGGCCTTTGAAAACTAGAACACACATTTCTTCATGCTGTGTTTGTCTTTTCAAGATGACCCTGCGGCCATCTCAGAGCCTCCTTTCTGGAACCCATGTGTCTTTGCTCCATATTCATGAGGCTAACTTTGACAGCCTCAGTTGGCCAAGGGGTTGGCTGCTTTCTCTACTGTGTGATCACTGTTTTTGTTTGTTTGTTTTGTTACTTTTCCTTGAGACTAAGCAACAGTGTATAGGAAACTGAATTGTGTTTCCCTGCTATGGAGAAGGGAGGAGCATGGGCTGAAAAAAGGGGGGAGGTAGGCGAGATTCTGAGATGTCATCGACCTAATTGGAAAGGCTGGAGTATGGAGGGGGGAAAGAGATAAGAACAATTGATCTGTCAATCTGCTGACAGATGATGGGTCGCATTCCTGAATGTGTGGAGAAACTTAAATCACAGGGCATCACGTAGACCACTAGGACCGATATACATTATTGGTAGTTCTCCACCCTTCCTAATGCTGCAACTGATTAACCCAGTTCCTCATGTTGCAGTGACCCCCAACCATAAACTTATTTTGTTGTTATTTCATAACTGTAAGTTTGGCTGCTGCTATGAATTGTAATATAAACATCTTTTATGCAGGGTATCTGATATGTGATCCCTGTAAAAGAGTCATTCACCCCTAAAGGGGTCGCAATCCACAGGCCGAGAACCATTGTCCTATTTACATGTGAGCTTTTCAGGCTCTTAACCCCGATGAGCACAGAAGTGTTGTGTACTAACCTAGATGAAGTCACCTCCCATCACAAAGCTCCCTCACTTATTTCACTCCTCAACTCCATCCATCATGAATTCTGGGTGCCTGTCCCTAGATGCATCTTCTAAAATGCTCAAGCTGTCATTTCCCTCACTGTTTCCTACCTTTGCTGTAGAAGGTTGTGGGAACTCATGCCAAAGCCTGAGCCTTTTCTGGTTAGCACCTGTAAGGGCTCAGTGCACTTGGTCTTAAGAGGTTTGCTTGACAAGGGGCTACACCCCCCCCCCCTTAACCTTCAGCTGAAGAGTGCACAGCATTTGGTTAGATCTCACATCCAGCCAGAGCATTTTGGGGCTTGGATGTTTGTAGGCTCTGATGACTCAAGATTACATTTGTGAAATTATAAGGTGGCCAAGGCGTGTCCTGAGAAGAAAAAGGAATGAAACCCACTCCTGTGGCCATCTTTGAGAGCAAATTATATTAAAAAATGTCTGTGGTTAGACTTGAGGAAAAGGCAGTACCTCCCTGAAGGCTGACTGATGGTAACCAAGAGAGAAGACAGGCTAGTTTTACACTATGGTCTGGAGGAAGCTACAAGGCAGGATGGATGAGGTGTGTGAAAATGACAAGATGTGCTATTCTGGGGAATGTCCCTCAGTGGGAGAGTGCTTGAGCAGTATTCATGAGGTCATAGGTTCAATCCCAGGTGTCAGCCAAAGTGTGGGGTAGAGAAGAGAGGAAGAAGGAAGATAGAGAGTCAGCCAGTCTACCCAGTAGCACCCTTGTGTTGGGTATTTATTGAAGAGAATGGATGATGGCCCGCAAGACCAGCCTAAGACTGAACGTTTTGACTCTGTATAGGAGAAAGCCTCTTCCATGCGCATGACTACGTGTGACCCGAGGAAGGCACCTAAAATGAAAAGGTGAAGAATAACTTAGGTAGAAATAATCAAAGGGGAAAGTTAGAACTGACATGTGAGTTATGCCATTCAATCACTGCACTGAGCATCAGATTTGCCTTTGACCTAGATAGTAGATTTTAAAAAATAGGAAACATGATCAGTTAGAAAAAAAATCTAATTTTCATAAGAAAAACATATTTT
Source organism: Phodopus roborovskii (assembly GCF_943737965.1). Lineage (NCBI taxonomy): Eukaryota > Metazoa > Chordata > Mammalia > Rodentia > Cricetidae > Phodopus > Phodopus roborovskii. The sequence goes on along the minus strand of NW_026126482.1, from coordinate 20,643,692 downwards.
TTAAAAACCAGAAAAATCTTAATCAATTTCTCAGGAAGAACATGGCACCTAAATATGAATACGTACCCTTTTAATTTACTCATGGGTAATACATCTGTCCCTCAAGTCGGCCTCCTATCAATTGTCTGTAATGCTGTAATTCGTGAAGCCCTGAGATCAAGATGGGTGACAAATGTACTGGCCTTGTTGAGACAGTGCGCGGGGTGATTAACATCAGAGCACACAAAAACCTGGATACTAAATCCAGAGAGTTTCTGTCTGCTTACGCTCTCTTTGCAAAGCAGTACATGGCATCTGTCGCATCTGTGAGCTGTGGACACACCGCATGGAGATTATAGCTATCCAGCTACAGGATAGGCACGTTGCTGTGAGCTGTCCATCTGAAAACCCTCTGCAGACTCATCCATTGCCTGAGTCATCAGCATGAGTGCTGCTTAGAAGGCCAAGGAACCTGGGGCGGGGCCTGGCCATCAGAGTGAGCCTTTGACACTGTCCCTTGGGTCTATTCTAGCTTCATCTACTTCCTGGTCTTGTGCCATGGACTTGCCCATGTCTTCCTCACCAGACGGCCTTCCTCACCATGACGACTCGCAACCCTCCGAAACTCTGTTCTTCACCAAAGCTCTCTTTCCTTACATTGCTCCTGTCAGGTTTTCCTCAGGGTGATGCAAACAGAGCAAACATGTGATGGAGATAAGCTCCCATAGAGGGAAATGATACAGCAACAGCTTATGGGCATCCTGTCCTTTGAAAGGATTTTTGTTTTCTTTTGTGATACTTAAGGAGCCTCTTCCTAGCACTTACACCGGTGGCTCCCAGCCACCTGTAGTTCTAATTCCAGGGGGTCAGACTCCCTATGCTGGCTCCTGGGACACAGATCTATATGCGTAAATAAAACAAAAATAGATATATTTAAAGATTCTGCAAAGGCCCATTTGCTTTAGAAAGGCTCTTCCATCCTTCATTTGATTGCTTGGCCAACAAACACATAATGAGTTCCTTGTGTGACCCGCATCAGAAGGCAGAGATGAATTTATGGTCCAAGAAGCTTAAAATAATAGTGTTTGAGGGGCATTTAAAATCGTCCTAAAACCTTGTTTTCACAGCATTGAGAGAAGCCTTCATTAGCGTTCCCATTTCACAGACTGGTCCATGGAAGAGTTAGTTATAACCCCCCCCCCTCAGCTTTTCTATTTTCCCACTGGACCACAAGGGGGCACTATGTGCAGTACTCCTGAGCGGGCACCCAGAGAACATGGCTTCAGATGAGCATAAATAACTCTTTACTGAAGTGAAGGGGTGCTGGTCCTCTGTACTTGGAGGATGATAACGAACTCTTGGGAGCCCCTTCCCAACAGGGGCCGTCATCTGGAAGGGGCCAACTCCCCACGTTCACCTTGGTTTCAAGCAGCAAAGTGCATTAATTCATTTCTAGCATGGTGTTTTTCTCTGCACAGGTCCCTACATGTCCTGCACGGGGGTGTTTCTCACAGAGCTTTTGTTCCCTGGATGTTGATTTCCTTTGGCAAACAGGACCAGCACTAAACCCAAACTCTTGTCAAATATTAGGCCCTTGCCTGTGTGGACTGGGTGTCTAGACAGATAGGTGGAACTCATTGCTTGAGGGTAAGGATATCTTTAGGTTGTTCACTTACGTTTATATACTCTCCTGAAAACACTGTCATTGGCAGTCCTTTGCTTTGACACTTACTTCAGCCGTGTGCAAGACTCTGAACTAAGTTCCGCTTCTGACCACTTGTAAACTGTTCAGTTGGCAGCCATTGTTCTCCGAAATTGAGACCTCTTGCAGAAAAACTGAAACCCCAAAAGAGCTCAGATGCTCTCAGACACCTCCTTCAGGCTTCTGGGTCGTAAAAGGGGACTCACAAACTGCCTTTGGAGGATGACTACTGGGAGGTGGGCAGGGTCTGGTGTCTGCCAGTACCCTGGTTGCCAGGCAGGCGAGGGCAAAAGTAAGGGTACGTTTTCATTTAGCATCATTCTTTGCTGACTCTGTCTGTGAGAATATAATGTAAGATACTCTTGCTGTTAACTCTGTTTTTCTTCATTATAGTACTTGGGGGAGGACTTAGATAATGTTATAAGGCTCTGAAAAAAAAATCTCTCTCTCTCTCTCTCTCTTTTTTTTTCTATCCTCAAGGCTGCACAGGAGTCTCTTGCACACACAGGTGATAGTAAATTCTATTGGCTGATTTTCAGTTGCCTCCTTTATCCTGTGTGTTCTTGCCTCTATCTGCTAAAATCCTTTCCAGGTTGTGTGACTTCTATATTTTCTAAAAAGCAGCCTTCCTTCCTCCCTCCCTCTCTCCCTCCTTTCCTTCTTTCCCTTCCTTCTCTTCTTTCCTCTTTCTTTTTGAAGTGAAGCCTTGCCTGTATCTCAGGAGAGTGCCCTGAACTCATGATCCCTCTTTTCAGCTCCGCTGAGCTGGAGTGACAGGACTGGATCCCCAGGCCCAGCTGTAGTTTGGAGTTTCTTCTCAGTGTGCCCCCTGTCTTGTTGGGTACCTGTCCTCAAGCTCAGTGCCAGGCAGGGAGAATGTATCAGTAAGGACGGCCCCAGTTTGTGGTGCAATGGACACACAGAGAGTTTTGGTGAAGGGTCATAGCCTACTCGAGCATGTAGCTCTGGAAGCCTTGACCTCCTCCCCTATTCCCCCTGCCTGGCTAAAAACCTTTAGATGACATTCCTAAAGCTAGCGACCAAGGTCTATTACCTTACATGGCCACGTACGTACATCTCCTGAGGCTGACTACTAAAGTCCAGCAATCAGAAGCCCCCTTTGGCTTGTCTAATTAACATCATGCCCAATTAAAATTAAACACCTCATCCTAACCCGGGGAAGGGGGTCATTCCCCCTTGATCTTTATAAACTGACATTTGCTCATGTGCCACATTGTCCCCTCTCTATCCAGAGGCAGTCCCTTGTCCCTGTCCCCCTCCCATTCTCCCTCATCCTCTATCTCCTTTACCTCCTAGATCATTCTAACACAGACCTCCCCTTGTCCTCTGTTACTTATCTGCCTTGTGGCAGCACGGGGGGGGGGGGTGTTGTCCCACCTGGGGCAGGTGGGAGAGCTGGCCCTGAGTTCATAAGAGCAGAGAGCCAAACCTGTTAGCACCGGTGTGGGCGAGCCAGCCCCAAAGCTGTAAACATGGGAGTTCTGTCCCATTTCTCATCTGAACTACCAACCCTATAGCTGCCCAGGCTCAGAACCAGCGTTATGACTTGGCCCATCCCAACATCTGTTCTGGAGCAAGTGAAGGAACCTGACCCAAAGACCCCAAGCTGAAGGTTCTCCACAATACAGTATCCAGAAAGAGTTCTAGTGAGGGCCCCGCCCACATCAATAGTGTAGGGGGAACTGGAGGCCTTGAACCGGAACAATGACTCTTTGCAATGAACACTTGCAAGTAAAGATGCATGGACAAAGGGGTTTGTTGCATGACTCACTGGGTTACACTGCAGCTTCTGTAATGCAATGAGATTTAATTTTTTTTTCCTTTTTTCTCTGAAATTTTGTTTTATTGAGGGTGGGTGCAGGGATGGAGGCAGATGTAAAGGGTCCTGGAAATGAATGGGATCGAGATACATGATGTAAAAGACACATCGAATAAAAACAAAACAACCCCCCCCCAATAAACAAAAAACCAACAACAAAATGACACCTGCGAGGTCATTTGCTGCTGTTTTCTGTCCGAGTCAGAAAGTAGTCACTTTAGCTTTTCTTCTCTGATTAACAAAGGATCTCTCTATGAAAAGCGGTGTTTGGTTATGGTGTGTGCCTCGTCTGGGGTCTGGAAGGGAGCCTGAGCTGTTTGAGAGTTCCCTTCACAACCTGTCTCTTCAATTGGTCGATTGGCCAGCATCTACACAGATGTACATAATACCCTTCACTTGTTTCTTTATCTCCATCTTGAACCACATGCGATTTAACCCCTCTCCTGTGGATATCCTTTCCTACATCCCCAGAGCCTAACCCTTCCCATTATTTCTACCTCTTTAATTTTGACCCTAGATACAAAATGGCCTCCTGACTGGGCTCTTAGGAGCCACAGGCCTCGGCTGATCATTCTCCAAAGTGTTTGGCAACAGAAGCCTGACCTCATCCACTCCTGTTAGAAACTTTTCTGTTGCTCTGGGATTGAGAACCTTTCGGTAGTTTCTCGAGCCCCATCCATTGTTGCCTGACTTTCCCTGAGGACATGTGAACAAACTCCCCTCACCACAAACAGGGCACAGCTCAAAGAAACAATTCCCACTGAGTCTAGCTTGAGCTTACCTGGCTCATGAGCAGGAACCTGGGAGAGAAATCACATTCAGGAGCACTACAAACACAGCATCATCACCAACAAGCTGACCTGCATGGGTGGCAGCTCATCAAAGCACCCTGCCCAAACCTGGGTTCCCTGCACAGCTTGCAGGCAGCTGCACTGAAGTCTCCTCTCCCCCACACTGTTTACTGCCTGTATAATCTTGGTGTTGGACTTCATAAGTCATGTAACTTTCTGGTGAGTTTCACAAGCCCCCCCTCCCCCCCCCTGAATGCTTCAGTATGCAGGAAATAGATACATGACACTCCACCCCTTTCCCCACCATTCCCCATCCCATCCTGCTTCTGTAACCTTCTCTGAACCTTGGAGTAGGCCATACTGATGCTCACCATTTCTTCCACTGATTGTTGGACCATATGCTTAACCACATTTGACTAGTTATGAGTCTCTGCAATAGCCATGCCCCACTGAAGAGAGAAATTTCTTCTGTATGAACTAGGTTGAGAGCAGCAGTGATCTTTGGGTATAAACACAGACATTCAGAGTGGAATGTAACCGGCAGAATATAATTTTTTAAGAAAATAATAGCAATAGCTTCACCTCTAGGGCCTGTGACCTTCCCACAGACAGAATCCCCCCCCCACTGATTCCTCCTCTACCAGTTTACCAGAATTCAGATATTACTACTTATTACTGATTTTGTTTGCTTACCTGTTCTGTTTGTTCCTGAGAGAGAAATGCCAAAATCTCTTCCTACTATTACATAGTTTCATTTTCCTTCCTTCCTTCCTTCCTTTATTTCTTTTTTCCCATTTGGGGGTCTGTTAGTTTTTGCTTCGTGTGTTGTGAGGCTTTGCAGTTGGGTACATGCTGTTTAGGAATGCTTTGCCTGTTGTAAATCGATTTTTTGCATCGTGACACGTCCTCCCTGCTCTGTGCTGAATTCTGCATTGTTAAAATACAGCTGCTCTAGCTTTTCTCAAGGAGAACTAGAATGTGCATTGCATATTTCTTCCCATTTCTTTGCTGTTATCTGTGCATTTTCACCTAAATGGGTGTCTTAAATAGCTTTGCTTCTAAAACTCTAATGGAAGAATCTGGAGTGCTTACTTAAAAAGAGATTGTTGTTTAAGGCTGTGTTGTTTGAAGAGTCTGAATGCGCATATGTTAAACCATCCATAATATCTAGAAAATGGACATTTTTCATCATTTGCATTCCCCTGGCCCTGTTTGGAATTAAGACCCCCCATCTCTTCTCTCCCCAAGTGGCTACTGATATTTGTCATTATACATCAGTTTATATTTGTTCAAATCTAGCCAGGCTGGCCTCAAACATCTGCATCCTGTGTCCTCTTCTATGTGTTGGTTACGTGTTGTACTACAGGCGTGAAATACAACATGGCCTGGCTTTTGTAGCTTCCAAAGTCTTGTTTAAGTGGAACCATAGCATTTACTATGGGTTTTTTTTTTTTTTGTATTTTTTTAACAGACTTTATTCACTTTATTTTTCTTGTATAAAACCCCTTATGTGGTAGCAACAGCTGGAGCCTGGGTCCTCTGAACAGAGACTCTGGAATGGGCTTTCACAAGATGGTCAGTGAATTCCTGATAAGGAGACTTGGTGAACACAGTCTCTTTCCAGAGGTCATGTAGTTGTAGGTCTTAGAGATGGCATCAAAGGTGGCCTTGGCAAAGTTGCCCAGGGTGGCAGTGGGGACCCTGGCTGATGTGTAGCAGTCATCAATACGGCCATCATCAGTAGCTTCTTGGTCACAGGAGCAGAGACGATGCCAGTGCCTCTGGGGGCAGGGATGAGATGCACCAACACAGAGCCACAGTGGCCTGTCACTTTGCATGGAACAGTGTGGGGCTTGCCAATCTTGTTCCCCCAGTAGCCTCTCCTCACAGAGACAATGGAAAGCTTGGCCAAGATGATGGCCCCTCGGATAGCTGTGGCGACCTCCTTGGGGCACTTAACACCAAGACCAACATGACCGTTGTAGTCCCCAATATCGACAAAAGCCTTGAACCTGGTCCACAGGCCAGCCCTAGTCTGCTTCTGTACTGGCATGATCTTTAGAACCTCATCCTAAAGAGATACCCCCATGAGAAAGTCAATAATCTCAGATTCCTTAATGGGAAGAGAGAAAAGATAGCTCTCCAGGGACTTGATCTTCATGTCCTTAACCAGGCGGCCCAGCGTGGTGACGGGAATCCATTCCTTGTCTTTGGCTTTACCTCCACGAGCCCCACGGCCTCGACCACAGCCTCCACCATGACCGACCGCGAGCCCCTGAGACTGCTGTAGAAGCCTCCATGGAATCTGCCGCAGCCCCCTAATCCTGGGACCCTGGGTCCTCTGGGCCCTCTCGCTGCACGGGCGTCATCCGCCATTTGGTGTTTTCCTGAAGTAGAAGAAGCGGTATTTTTTTTTTTTTTTCATAGTAATTTTGAAATTTGTTCATGTTGGGTTTTAATTTTGACTTTTTTTTTTTTTTAATTTCACATGTAGTTATTTGCCTTAGGTAGAGTTTTTATTGATGTGATAAAACACTATGACCAAAACCAACCTGGTGAGGAAAAGGCTTATTTATGCTTACAGTTGTAGTCTATCATGAAGGGAAGTGAGAGCAGGAACCAGAGGAAGAAACTTGGAGGTAAGAGCTGAAGCAGAAGCCACGGAGGAGTGGCCACATCAATCACTAAGTAAGAAAACACCCCATAGACTTGCCTGCAGGTCAGTCTTTTGGATGCATTTTCTCAGCTGTGAATTTTCTCTGCTCAGATAACTCTAGCTTGGGTTGTGTTTGAAAAAACCCAATGTGGGAGGGTAGGAACAGTTTTGTGCCTTCACCTAGACAGATCCCCGGGTTGTTGCTAGCTTTTGTTGTTACACATAGAACTGCAATACGCTATCAAAAAGTCTTTGTATGTTTGCACTTAATGTCTCTTGGGTAAATACTTAGGAAAGGGATTACTGCGTCATCCAGCAGGCAGAGCTCGGTGTCTGCTTGCCAGTCTGTCTGTCTCCCAATGCGTCTGTGCCATTTCTCATTCTCACCAATGCGTCCGTCTGTGCCATTTCTCATTCTCACCAATGCGTCTGTGCCATTTCTCATTCTCACCCATGCGTCTGTGCCATTTCTCATTCCCACCCATGCGTCTGTGCCATTTCTCATTCTCACCCATGCGTCTGTGCCATTTCTCATTCTCACCCATGCGTCTGTGCCATTTCTCACTCACCCATGCGTCTGTGCCATTTCTCATTCTCACCCATGCGTCTGTGCCATTTCTCATTCTCACCCATGCGTCTGTGCCATTTCTCATTCTCACCAATGCGTCTGTGCCATTTCTCATTCTCACCAATGCGTCTGTGCCATTTCTCATTCTCACCAATGCGTCTGTGCCATTTCTCATTCTCACCAATGCGTCTGTGCCATTTCTCATTCTCACCCATGCGTCTGTGCCATTTCTCATTCTCACCAATGCGTCTGTGCCATTTCTCATTCTCACCAATGCGTCTGTGCCATTTCTCATTCTCACCAATGCGTCTGTGCCATTTCTCATTCTCACCCATGCGTCTGTGCCATTTCTCATTCTCACCAATGCGTCTGTGCCATTTCTCATTCTCACCAATGCGTCTGTGCCATTTCTCATTCTCACCAATGCGTCCGTCTGTGCCATTTCTCATTCTCACCCATGCGTCTGTGCCATTTCTCATTCTCACCAATGCGTCTGTGCCATTTCTCATTCTCACCAATGCGTCTGTGCCATTTCTCATTCTCACCAATGCGTCTGTGCCATTTCTCATTCTCACCCATGCGTCTGTGCCATTTCTCATTCTCACCAATGCGTCTGTGCCATTTCTCATTCTCACCAATGCGTCTGTGCCATTTCTCATTCTCACCAATGCGTCTGTGCCATTTCTCATTCTCACCAATGCGTCTGTGCCATTTCTCATTCTCACCCATGCGTCCGTCTGTGCCATTTCTCATTCTCACCAATGCGTCTGTGCCATTTCTCATTCTCACCAATGCGTCTGTGCCATTTCTCATTCTCACCAATGCGTCTGTGCCATTTCTCGTTCTCACCCAGTGATGTTCTCGTCTTTCCTCACCAACATTTGCAAGTTTGTCTTTTCAATCAGTGCATTTGGTGTGGGTTTTCCTCCATTTATTTATCACCCATGTATATCTCTTCTTTGATGAAGTTTCCGCTTGGGATTTTTTCCTCATTAAAATGATTGGTCCTCTGGTCCCGGGCACACCCGTGGCTGATGTTTGTGACATAAGCACGCTGCCTGCAATGAGGCTTGAATTTTGTTTTCTCTTTAAAATTTTACTTATTATTGTGGGTGTCAATGATGTGAATGTGTGAGTGTGAGAGAGTGTGAGCGAGTATAGATTAATGTGTGGAGGTTGGGGAAAAGCTTCCTGGAGTTAGTGCTTTCCTTTTGCTATGGGTTCTGGGCATCAAACTCAGATCAGTAGGCTTTGGTAGCAAGCACTGCCAAAGCCATGTTGCTGGCCCCAACCATCAAACCAGCCAGCCAACCAACCAACCAACCAACCAACCAACCAACCAACCAACCAAACATCCATCTATCTTTCTTTGAAGCAAAACATCTTTTATGTATTATTTGACAACCATATACATGGAAACAATGTATTCTGATCATATCCCCAAACTCCTCCATCTCAGGTACCCCTAAAATGTCTCAATGCCCACTTCACACCCTCTCCTGTTTTGTTTCTGTTAACCATCTTGTCCAATTAGTGCTGCCTGTTGTGATGTCGACTGATCTTTTGGCCTAGTCTTTTGTAGATCACTGTAGCTGCAGGGAGCTCATGAGAGCAACAGCTACATCATGTCCAAAATTAGTTTTACCTTCTTAGCAGTCTCTTTAGAAGAGGAAACATAAAAATTTTTATTTACTTTTATTTTATGTGCTGGGTGCTTTTCCTGTCTATGTATCAGTGCATCATGGCAGTGCAGTACACATTACACACGGGGTCAAAAGTGGGCATTGGCCCCTCTGGAACTGGAACTGGTGTTACAGGCAGTTATGAGTAACCATGTGGGTGAACCAAACCCAGGGCCTCTGGAAAATCTTAGTGCTCTTAACTGCTGAGCCATTGCTCCAGTCTCAAGAGTAAATATTTTTTTTTAAGTTTGAACATGAACAATTATATTTATGAGCTTTAAAAAAATCTATTCATGAAACTGTTGTCTGCTTAAGGTCATAAAAGATTTTCTCCTACATTTTCCCTAGAGGTCTGAGAGTTTTACATTTAGTTTTCTGTTTCTGTGCAGGGTATAAGGTTAATATTTTTCTTCATAGAGAGATTTGGTTGATTTAGCACTATCTTCTCTGCAAAAACATTTCATATCCCTCGGTGCAATATCTTATATTTGTCAAAAATAATTTACTGCCTTTATGTATAAACAAAAAAACTACAGGTGTTATGGTTGGACTTGGAAATTTCACACACAGACGCACTTGTTTGGACACTGTCAGCACGTAGGTTGTGGAGGCTTTGAGACATGGTACCTGGAGTGGATATGGGCCTTGAAGGTACTGAACTAGCCCCACTTGCGGCCTGAGTGAGCCCTTTATCTGCTTCTTGATCAACCAAGACTGAGCAAGTCACGGCACAAGCTTCCACTTCCAGGAACCAAGCCAACAGATCTTTTGGGATGGACAGACTGACTTCACCCTCTAAACTATGAGTTCAAAGAAACCTCTCCTCCATTGTTTATATAAGACATTTTGTGGCAATCACAAGGGAAGTAATTGATACACAGGTGTATTCAAATGCTTTCTATGTCTCAGTTGTTAGGAATTCATGGGATTAGGACTCTGTTCTTCTAATTTGCTTTGGATCGTTTCTCTGTGCCTATTCCAGAATAAATAAAACAATGTCTATTGACTCTAAAACTCCTAACACCAGAATAGAAGTAGAAACCATCCTTCCCTCATTAAATGTGCATGTACTGTAGCCAGATGTGGTGGTTCATACCTTTAATACCAGCACTCAGGAGGCAGACAGACAGATCTCTGTGACTTCAAAGCCAGCCTGGTCTACATAGAGTCTGTAGACCAGCTTGACTTTCTATACTCAGAGAGCCCAGATGAGTCAATACTTAATTCTGTGATAAAGACAGACACATGGAAAAGAAACCCAGTGGCCATGAAGAGAATGATCTAAAAATTTAATAGCTTGTATATACAAGATGACAACGGGCAATACAAATCAAATAGTTTGGTTTTGGCAATGTGGAATGTCATCACTCCTGTTAGGACAAGGCAGCCCTATCCCAACACATGGTATATAGCAAGAACTACAAGTATACCCTTCCTGACTTCATCCAGTGGTATTGATGCTGCACGACCCCCTTCCCTCACATACAGTCAATTGTGGTCCAATAGCTCAGCTGTTCATCTTCTGGCAGTGCAGGACTTTGAGAACTGCAGTTGTGTTTTGTTTTAAAAAGCACCATTTTCTCTTTGAAAACTTCTACTGATTTAAAAGAAGAAAAAAATCACACTGAACTCACACACATTCTTCCTAAGCTCCTCCCTGCATTTATAATTTGGTTGTTTAAAACAAGTAACATTAACTCAGTCAAGACATATATAACAAATAAAAGCACATCTCCAAATAGGCCAAAATGAAATGATTTCCATGGACAGAGACTACAAGAATCACATTTCTCGACTTGGTCATAAAGAAACAGGGAACAGTTCATCTGCCCACAGTGAATCTGGTGGCCCTAACGCCTGTGCTGTGGCCCACACAGAAGGATTGATGCTGTGACTAGCTGTCACACGGTGATGTGACTTACCCACAAGGTGCATGGCCACAGGGAGATATGAAGATCAGATCTCAGCAGTTTTGAGTGTTGAGGCTGATATGTAAGTTTTTAGAAGTGCGCAGGATACACCAAGCAATGAGACAGCAGGAAGTTCAGTGATGAAGGAGCTGGCCATTTTCCTTTGGAAAACGGGGGTAGAAAGCCCTCAGAGAGACCCTCATTAATGACTGACGGTCATTAATCCCTTCTTTTTGTTCACAGCTACAGCCTTCTATTATCTTCATGAATTCCTACTGTAATTTTTTTTTTTTAATTCAACTCTAAAAACACCCTTGAGAAAACCTAGTGGCTGAGTCACTCACAAATGCAGCCCCAGGGAAACAAGTGTTCTCGTTCTCTCTCGTTTGTGTTTTGAGACAGGGTCTCTCTGTGGTTTTAGAGGCTGTCCTGGAACTAGCTTTTGTAGACCTCTTTATTGTAGCTTCCTGTCTGTGTGGAAACAGCTTAAGCACGGCTGTAGACACAGTCTCTTGTACAGCACATAAACCTCACTCGCCTCTCTCTAGCACCAGAGACACTGGGCCTTAGGTTATTTAGGTTGATGTATACCTTTTTGAAACTCTCTCTCCCTCCTCCCCCCTCAGCTTGGAGTGTACAACCAAAGTGGAATCTTTTACCACCGTGTTAAAGACAGTCAAGTTTGCAAAAAGGGTTTCCCATACCATGACTTATTATGTGGGAGGCGAACACTTGGCAAAATATACTGAGTTCCAGATTTGGGTGTGCTGGGCTCAGATCCCTACTGGTACATGCAGAGCAATATTACAACCAACTGGCATAATTTTCTACAAAACCCAAACAGTGCAGCATTTGGAGGCGCGTACTAAGGTGCTTCTTGATTCGTTTTCAATGGAATGTATCAGACACACATCTACAAATATGGATACACAGGCATAGACAAACATGGACACATTACTGTACAGCTTATGTTTTAGATACTTATATGTATATATAAGAACCACACAGGGGAAAAAAAAAAGATTTCCCACTCCAGCTCCCTGAATTGATGAAAATCAACTAACTCACAAAATGTTAAAATATTTCATTTTCATATAAAATATCTACAAAAATAGATAACATTTACAAAAACCAGATTGTATTTCCAGTTCTCCTTAGTAATTATTCACACAGTCCCTTCCATGTCCTTGTCTTCTCAGAAGGTGGCCATCTCCAGCAAGGAACGCTTGAACAGCTGAGCATTTCTGGACAAGTCTGTTACTTGATGCACCATCTCCTGCAAGGCGGTGGTGCTGGGGTAGTGGAGGGCAGCCATCTTGGTTGCCATCACTATGGTCTTGAGCTGTTCACAGAGCTGGTTGCTGGAGTTCCTGACTTTATTTCGAATGTCCTGGGAAGCCACCTGCCTTGTCAGAGTGTCCCCAATGAATACCAGTTTGTGTGCGCTAAGAATGACAAACTTGCTGTGGGCCACAAAGATCCGTGGGGGCTGGGCTGAGCTAACGCAGCTGAAGAGGGCGTCGATGGCGTTGAGGAGGGATATGAAATGGGTCTCGCACTGGTCGTAGTAGAAGCATAGTAACTGCCTATCCTGAGCGCCCACACTGCTGTTTGTGGTTGGGAGGGCCTGGGAGGGCTTCCATTTAGAGATGTCATTCTCCACGGGCTTGGTGATCTCTTGTTCCAGCAGCTGGAACCGACTCAGCTGGAAGAAAGATAAGAGGTTCTGTTAAGGAAAAGACGTGCGTTGTAAAGGGAGGGAGACATGGGTGTGGACTCAAAAGATACCAGCTTCATCCTTAATAGATGCCAGGTACTTAGGATCTGTGAGACCTTGGTCAGGCTGTGCTTCCCAAACTGTATAACACAGACCCCAGGAAGAGGATTTCTAAGGGGTCCCCCAGCCCTGACCTGTGATGACACCATTTGTCCTTTTTTGCATTCTGATGGTAAGGTAATGGGTTCAAACCCAAGCCTCACCTTCTATGTCATTATGAGGGATCAGCCAATTACTACTTTTCACAAAGTGCTGGAAACAGTGTTTGGTGAATTACAGGCTGAGAGAAAGCAAGGGAAAACCAGATGCAGTGACCTTTCTGTCAAACACACCACTGACAAATTTGCTACTTCCTGGGAAAGGCCCTGCCTCTCTCCTCAAGATGGAAAATTCATGAACCTTCTCTATTTCTCCTACCCTCTCTGTCAAGATGTACATATTACGATTCTTTACTCTTGGCTAGTATTACAACTGCATACCTATTTTGGGAAAGGACACGAGGAAATCCCAGCATTAATTGCTTACTGTATTTTATAGCATTTGTATGTTGGTCAGAGGACAATCCACAGCAGCTGGTTTCTGGGGATCAAACTCAGGTCATCAGGCTTGGCAGCAAGTCCCCAACCCTGAGCCATCTCAATGGCTTGGGCATCACCTTTTTCTGATGCTCTCTTTTGCATCCCTAATTGGACTGAAATGATAATTTCTAGCGATTTCACTAAGAATCCCGAGTTTAGGACTCAATCTGTCACCTTGATTCAGAACTGAGTCAGCACAGGGACAATGACATCCTACTTCCCCCTAAGAAGTGCATAGTCAGTTTTGTATTGCACAGAATTGACTTGCTTCTTAGGAATGACTTTAGTGTGTGACAGTTCCCACAAGCTCTGCTGTCTTATGGGTCTAATTGCAAATGAAAGCACAGCAGACAGGGGGTGGTGTTCCAACATTATCTGATAATAATGCGTTTGATTTCAAATCATGTGTTCATAGAGGGCAGAACTTTCCCATTTTACAGAGAAGGAACTGAAGTTTTGGCCCATCACATGATGCTCAAGTGAACACACCCATTGGCTATGAACAAGGGTCTGAACTCAAGTTTTTGTAAAGGTATCTTGTCACTTCATGTTGTGATCTTGTGAGATAGAGCATCTACTGTCGATTTCACCTTTAAAGAGTGTGTATCTTTAGTCCATTTCTCTTTGTTTTCATGTCCTTGACTTAGAAATATCTATCCTTGCCTGCTGTACTCATTAACCCTTAGAGCGAATGTGCCCTGCTCAGAGCCCTAGGGAAATGGACTTGGGCATGTCTCACAAACGTTGGATCATTCCCTTTGACCTTTAGACTGGACCATGCAAAAAGGCAGGTAGAGGGATGGGGTGGAGGGGAGAGTTAGAATCAAACTATCTTAGGAATCTGATAACCACAGAAGGCTGTTGACTAAGGAATCCCATGTGAAACACCGTGCTTTGGAGCTCGGCACAATGGCACAAGCCTGCACTCCCAATACTCAAGAATATCAAGTTTGAGGTGAGCCTGGGCTACATAGTGAGACCCTACCTATCACAAAGCATAACATAATAAAACAAAGCCCCATAGAAAGGGCTTAGAGCATCCATTTGTGTGTTTTATAAAGTTAGGTGGGGCCTGAGTGAGGAGGTGACTAGAGAAAACGTCAGAGTAGAGGAGAATGAAAGAGATGCCGGAAGAGAACCAAGAGAAACACAGGGAGAAAAGATAGCATTGGATCCTGTTGGTCTTGGCTCCATCTTCATTCTCCTGATTTCCTTACCGTGGCCTCAAGAGAAAACCAGGCATGGACCAACCTGAGTGGGACTCTGTCCTGAGATCCAAGGCTTTAGCCCAAGTAGTCCTAATGTGTTATATATTAACAGGTATAGCCTGAAATAACCCCATCATTTGGATGAAATCCAGGTATACTCAGCTGAAGTCACAGACCACAAAGCTTCACTTTGTTCTTATGTCTTATTATACGCCTGGGACTTCTTCATGCCAGCGTGCTGGCAGGACCCCAGCCTTTTGAAGTTACCCACTCCTTATTAAGTAGAGCCCTTTCCACCACCAAAGAGCCTGTTGTTTTGTTTGAACTTACCTGATGATGCTCCAGCTGGGCCTTGCTTTGCTTGATGATGTTCTCTTTCTCCAAGAGCTCCTTCTGCTGTCTCTCGAACTCCTCCTTGCCCTATTGTTTTCAAAACAAAGACCGTATTATCTCACTTAGAACAGCTTCATTGACAAATGCACTCAGACTCTCATTATCCACTGACCACTTCCCTCATGTCCAGCTAGACATTATAACCACTGACAGGTCTTCCAGAGTTAGTGTGGAGACAGGCTTGGAAAGTAAAGCCTGTTTCCAAGTGGGCTGCCATGTTGCTGCTCCTTCTAGCAGGAAGGCTTCCCATGATCCTCTTTAAATCTCTTAAGAGGCTTTATTTTTTCGTGGTTCTTTTGTAATGGATTATATATGAACTCATGCACTTTCAAACCAAGGTTAAAAAAAATGGCTGCACATCACTTCCAATTTCTTTGTAGCTCCTGTATCTCCCCATCCACACTTAATATCCTCCAGGGTACACCATCAGAATCCTGGAGAGTTGAATGTTAAATGCCTTCATCCAACCTAGGCCATTCCTCAGCATGAGATGAAGCTCAGGTGATCCTTTCTACTCTCCTTCACCTGAGCACTTTCAATACTAAACAGTTTTCAGCATAATTCATGGCTCTCAATCAAATGGAAGAGAATGGCAGAATAAGACATTAAACAAATAGTAAGTACTAGATTATGGTAGAGTGAATTCTTCAAGGCAGATGGGAAAGTTTTCAGGATCCTTCGTCAATTGAGAAAATTTATACTTCTAGGAAGCAGTTTACAGAGTTTAACATATGCAGGTCAAGCTGTCGGACAATTGGTAAATGAATACAGGTCTTCTAAATCTGATGGGGCTATGTGTTTTTGTAAGTAGTGAAAGACAGACAGACAGACAGACAGACAGACACACACACACACACACACACACACACACTCTGTAGGTCTCAAGAGTTCCTCAGAGACTCTGTATGTATAGATATTTTCAATAGTGTTTTTTTCTTAACAGTGATATGTTTTAAAACGTATTTCTATTACTATGGGCTGTTTCATGGAACTGTGCCACAAAGCACAGGAAGAGGAAGAAATGATAGCATGACTAGTCGGCCTACTCTTCCCATTGATGAGTCTCCTTCAGCTTGCTGAGGTATATCATCAGTGAGCTTTAATACAACCCTTTGAGTTAGTGCATTCTCAAAATAAAATTAAGGCCCAGGGAGGCTAAATACAGTGACTGCACAATTCCTGTACAACTTCACCCTTAATTTCTACAACACTCGGATTAGCACTCAGCATGTTCTTGCCTTCGGCTGTCCAGCCTATGGACATCTGTCCTAGGCTCCCTGAATGTGAGTGTGGGTGGCTTATGGGTCTGGTTTCCTTACCTGTAGGTGGACATAATCATAATCATCCATCCAACTCCTTTCGGAACCATCACTGCTACTACAGTCTTGTGGTTGGTCCTTGCCTAGAGTGGGAGGCAATGGCTTATTGTGGACCTGGGCCTTGTAGTCACCAGGGCGCAATGGCTGCATCTGGGGCCCCGTATGCGTGTACTCGCTTGAGTTCATGATGCTGTCGGGCCCATTCTTCAGATGGGAACTGCCAGGACCTGCTGCTCTAAAAAGAGTCTCTGCATAGGTGCTGATGGTGGTGGTCAGTTGCTTGGCATCATCTGGTACTGTCTTGGCTACCATCACAAACCGGTCCAGATCATCACATTTATTTTGGGGCTTATTGATAGCTAGGACATTCAGGGACCAGCTGCACTCATTCAAATCATGGCTGGTTTGACTTAGAATCTGGTGGGAGTCTTCTACTCTTTGGAGTTCCCGCTTCATTTTGTTGTGGAGGACCAGTTCTGGGAGGCAGGCGGCATTGGCTAAAGCTCCCTTGGCAAAATGGAGGTATTCTCGTAAAAACAGCTCCACCTTATCCACTGCAGTGCGGATCTCATTGATGTGTCTCTCCATGTATCCGTAACACCGCCAGTCTGTGGTGGCGAGTGACATGAGGCTGCAGACACCCATCTCCAGGGTCTGCTGGAGCCGATAGAGCTTCTCAATGGCCGTGTCTGGGTCCAGTAGAAGCCTTTTGTCCTGAGATGGGGAGGCTGACAATGAGGACTCCTTTGAGGAGGTGGAAGACGTCGACATGTTACTCCTGGTACTGCCAGTGCTGGAGAAAGACAGTCGGTTGATTCCATCTACCACATCCCGAGAGCCCTTGGCATCTGCTGGGTTGTGCAGAGGGACATCGTAAACACCATCTCTTTCCTCTGGATTTGCCTTTTCACTGGTTTCTGTGGGTGCCTCCAGAAACTGAACTCCTCGGGGCACATCATATGCATCACTCTGAGTGCCCCCGGACTGCCCCAGCTGAGAGGGAGGATGATGCAAAGAAAGGCTCTGATGTCTTCGTGCCATTGGTTCTGCAGCTCCTGGGGCATCACAGGTGAATTTGGAGTGAAGGTCCTTCCCTGCTGCCTTGGTGCTGGTTGGAGGGATGTCATAAACCCCCTCAGGTCTAGTATCTGGCCTTCCATCTTGTTTCACTGGAGAAGGGAAATCATATTCCTTTTCCCTAAGCTCTGCTTCATCTCGACAAGCTGATGGTGGAATGGCATAGACCTAAAAAATAAGTAAAAAACCAACTTATTTGTTCAGTTGGATCTTGGATGGAGGCAGAAAATGAGCAGTCCATGAAGGTGTGGTCCAGAGTTCACAGACCTGTTTATTAGGTCTTCTTCCTCCCTCCTCCCACCGTTTACTAATTTCAGATGTTTCCCAGGTGCAGCATGGTCCTTAGAGGATGTGTTCCCTCCTCCTTATACACGAGCATCCTTTACCATTCTCAGTGCTGGCTGGCTTGCGTGTAGAGTCCTAAGTTGCTCACCACTGGGGTGCAGTCTCATATTTCCAATCATTTACTGACTATCCTACACAGGTTGACCCATGCTAGGAGATGGAAGATATGATACAGAGGACTGAGGGACCTGAGTTCTCTACTTGGTCATCAAATGATTTGTAAAGCTGCCCGAGTCTCCTTAGTATTCAGAGGCACAGTTCCCTATCTGCTCAGCGAAGCTAGCTGGATTTGAAGTGTGGGTACTCTTAGAGAATAACAAAACCAAATGAACTACCTCTTATATGCGAACTGAGGGAGCTGTAGACCAACGATTCTCAACCTGTGGGTCATGACCCCTTCGGGGGTGAACGACCCTTTCACAGGGTCACACATCAGATATCTTGCATATATACAGTTTATAACAGTAACAAAGTTAAAGCAATGAAGTAGCAATGAAAATAATTTTATTGTTGGGTGTCACCACAACATGAGCAACTGTATTACAGGGTCACAACATTAGAGAGGTTGAGAACCACTGCTGTAGACCCTTCTAGAAAAATGAGATGTATAGATATTGAAAACTGAATTCACTCTCTTCCCTTCCGATTGACTCTCATTATTGACATCTTGATATTTTAGGGTTATAAACTTACAATTATAAATTTGTGGTTAATTGTGTCCTCTCCCCCTTGCTTCCTTCCCTCTTCCTCCCCTTCCCCCATGAAGATGGTTTTTGTTTTTTGGAGTATGCCATTCTTATTTTATCCCGATAAATTAATACCCATCACCACTGCACCACACACTCGGAGATACTCATCCATGCCCAGTGCTTCTCCAGCTCACTTACCCCTTGAGTAGGGGGGATGTCATATACCCCTTGAGGTTTTATCTCTCCCACTGGTACTGAAAACACAGGTCCTTTCATTGACGAAGGAGGGATGTCATATACCTGAAGAGAAACACTTGAGTTACCCAGGATGGTATTACTTCTCTTGCTACTGTTTCCTTATGGATTTATTTATCAGGTCGTACAAGACTTGGTTTTTAACAGCACCCCATGCCATCAGGGGTTTATGGAAGTTTCCTTTAGAAGTTTTGCATTCTTTGATTTTGAGCGAATATGAAAACGATCTTACGTGAACTATTTGCTTTATAATTTAAATTGCTCACTTCCAGAAATAAGTTGACAGACCGATAATGCAACATTTCTCAGATGGAAGACTAGACTTTCTGGTCAGGCAAACCCAGTAACACAATTCAAAGGACACAGTCCCTGGACAGGCAGCTCAGAGCTCCACATGATGAGGTTGTGACTGGTAATTCTCCTGTGTGGCCCTGAAGACACGCTACCCGCAAGGCCAGCCCCCCTGGTGGTTCCCATTGCCTACCCCTTGAGCAGTGTGGGAAGGAGGGACATCGTAGACATCCTTTTGGAATCTGGATGGGTACTCGTACACATAGCCTTGACCTGTCCTCACTGGGGTGATCACCTGTGGATGAAAATACACAGAGATGTCAAATGACAACCCCGAGTCCTCAGCAGACCTCTCAGCTTATAATCAGGCACCCGTCCCTAATAAATTCCCCACAGAAAGGAAAGAAAGAAGACAAAAGGAAGGAAGGATGGAACAAAAGGAAGAAATGGAGGGCGAGAGGGAGAAAAAGACATGAAGACACAACAAGGTCAGAATATGTAGGAAGTGTCTGAAATATCATTATTTTATTTCTTAAGGATCTCCCAAAAATTCTACCAAAGTTCAACCATAGAATCACAATTCCTTATAGTCAAGGAGATATAAAGTTGTCTTATATCACATAAACTATGACACAGGCTGGAGAGAGGGCTCAGTGGTTCAGGGCACTTGCTGCCCTTACAGAGGACCTGGGATGAGTTCCCAGCACCCACCACGGCAGCTCACCACCGTCTGTATCTCCAGTCCTAGAGCACTGATCCCCTCTTCCGGCCTCCAACAGCACCAGGAACATGTGTGGCACATACATATATACATACATGCAGGTAAAACATTCATTCACATACACAAAACTCAACAAGTCCCATAAGATAGAATAATGAAAGTCTTAAGCTGATCCTTTTGGAGTGGCAGAAGCAGAGCTCTCCAGTTTAGAAAAGGCTCCAAAGCTTTTGTAAAGTACATAATACAAATAGTTTGGCCGCTTGAAATTCCTCTCATATCTTCCCCAGTATGCCTCTTCGTCTGACATTATTACTGTGATTATGACTGAAATTCCATGGGTCACTCTAGTCCTTTCACAGTGCCACTGCTGAGCAGCCTAGTTCTTATAGCTGCCTGGGAGCACTCACTCTAGTTTATGAAACAGGGGAGACCCAGTTCCCCTCAGTGTCTATAGGAGATTGGGACCAAAGTTCCTGGATGCTCAAGTCTATGGGGTGTGGTGTTTTGCATGAAACCTCCATACATCATCTGGCACTTTAAAACCCTCTCTGTATTACTTTATGGTCTATAGTGCTTTACAAAGACTAAGTCAATAGATGGTAGACAGTATTGTTTGGGAACACAAGTCTAAACACGTTCACTGCAGATGCAATTATTTCCTAAATAGTTTTGATGTGCGGCTGGTTGTCTCCTCTGACGTGGAACCCATACTGCAGAGGATAAACCTCGTTGGTGAGGAAGCCCTCAGGACTTTCTACTTTGAAGTGTTCTGACCTCTAATCTCTAATCATTTCCCCATTTACATCAGGGAAGCAAATATCCCCCAAAGCACTTACATTCTGCAGTTGTAGAAATCAAATAGATTCACCATGGACGCTGGCATCTGGAGCCAAAGTTAGCAGAATGAATCTCACCTAGTGGGCTAGCCTGCTTACTTCCCATTGTCCCTCCCTCCCTCTCTCCTTCCCTTCCTCCCTCCATCCCTTCTTTTATGTGTGTCTATGTGAATACACACTCTGGTATGTGCATATGTGGAGAGCAGGGGTTGACCAACTTCATGTATCTTTCTCTCATTTACCTGTTTATTTATTTGTTTGTTTAAGATGCCATCTCTTCACTGACGGGGAGCTCACCACTTGGTTAGACTAGCTGGCTTGTGAAGCCCTGGGATGTGCCTTTCCCAGTGCCCATACCTTCCCTGGGGTCATAGGCACGTGCCACTACACCTGGCTTTTCCATATGCGTTGCGGATCTGAATTCAGATCCTCTCATTTGTACAGCAACACTTTACCCACTGCCAGCTCCTATGTTCTGCTATGTACTGCATTGGGTAATTTTAAGCAGGATAGAAACACTATTCCAGCTTAATTGATTTAATCTTCTCAGGGCTTGCAAATTGCCACAGTCTTATTTTTGCTTGACTCCCTACTACCAAGCCATTTACAGTGTCCATGTCTAAAACTGCTCACTGTGTCTTTGAGAACGACACCAAAAATTAGGAAGATCTGTCAGTTCCCAGGAGGCCCTCATCTTTCATCCTTTTACGTGAAAACTCTGGCGTCAGGCTGCCTACAAAACTATGTGAAAAATGTTCCATGTCCGTCGTAAGCTGAAGCAAGTGGAACACAGCCAAATGTACCAGGGTCCGTACCCCAGGGTCTCCAAACCCTCCCTGTTCAGTTTTGTCTAAAATGCCTGATGCTTACAACTGATTGTTTCTTGCACTGAAGGTAAAAGAGATTAGTATGCAGCAAACATTTCCATCCAGTCTCTCTCCATTGTCTGGGTTTAGAAAAGGAACGTAGCGCTTTAAGTTTGTTGGCATGGAGTGACGGAACCATTTTATGAAGCAGCCATTGTATTGTGCACAGCAAATATGCCTTCATAAAGCAAGGGGCCGTTTTCTAAAGTCTTTTGATGCCCTTGTATGGTTTTTTTTAGGTTTTTTTAGGTTTTTTTTTTTTTTTTTTTTTTTTTTGCACTTACCATTGTGCAAGAGAGATATGAAGATCTTGTAGCCGGTCTGTTTGTAACTGTCTATTTAGCTTCGCAATAGAACATGCACACAACCCAGCTATTGTTGAGTGTGGAAGCTTCTAAGAGTGGGTTCTGTGCCAAGCTGCCAACTTCAGGATGCTAGTGAACTAATGCTCATTAAGTTGAAGCCCTGCATCCCTCTTCATCTTTTATTTTGAAAATGGGGCTTGGGTAGGGAGGTAGAGGGGGCAGTGCTGGTGTCTGAGTGTGGTTTGGGGAAAGCAGGCAGGGCATGACCCTTAGAAAGGGCTGGGGACCAAGCCATCCCTTGCTTTTGTGGCCCTTCCCTGGCAGGGCACACACAGGCTTCTTGGTATTTACCATTCCACTTCCTGACAAATGTCACAGAACCCCCAACTTGCTGTCTCTTTCTCATTTGGAGGATGCCTGTGGTCATCTGGTGTTTAAAACTTTGCATTCCAAACCAGTCATTTTCCCTTGTTTATGCAGTTAAAGAAACAGATGGTGAAAACCACGGGAGGAAAAAGCCAATAAAATACAGCTTTCCCCATCCCAGCATTCCCGATGGTGCGCTCTAACTCACATGGGCCCACTGATGACATTTCAGCAGGACCAAACCTTTGCATCTGGAGGGACAAGTCCAGAGCATTTAAGTGATCCATGTGGTGATTTAGGAAAGATTTCTGAGGCTCTCTTTAGCACTAGCTTTGTCCCCATCCTTGCTAGGACCCTTTCCATGCCAATGGTGTGTTCCCTCCTCAGGGGAAAGGCTCAGCCAGCCAGACCTTCAGGCTCACTCTTCCTGCTTGACAGGAGCACACAAAAATCACTCTGCATTATCTCCTCATCCAGCTTCCTAGGACTACTGACTTTCAGCCGAACGCGCACACCAAGAGCTGGCTAAGACCATGGGTTTGGAAGAATTCTCCTGGGTATTGATGAAGTCACTACATAGGGGCGTTTGCAAACTAATTTAATGAAACCAAGTCAGGCTTTTCATTTCCCCTTTCTCCCTGTTGTTTTTTCTTTTGTGCATTCCTTTTATTCTATGTATTTATTTATAGTTACAAAGGCTTAGCCCTAAGAATTACCAAGCTGACCTCTTAATTCATTGCTGATTCCCAGGGAGCTAAGCTGTGAGGTGGGCTGGGGCCCCTGAAAGGTGCAGTGATTTTCCTTCGAAGCATCTGCCCAATCATACATGGATCTGTGTCTGCCCTGCTGAGGAATTCTGCTCCTGTCAACTAACCAGAAGAGCTATGAAGCAGAGAGAGACTGTAGTCATTTGGCTTTTTCCTTCCTTTCCTTAAAAAAATGTTTGGAATCAACTCTTATTAGTTGTTTGCGTATGTGCACACTTGGGAGTGTGTAGATATATGCTTGTGTGCACATGCCTGTGAGGGTGTAGATGTATGTGTGTGTGTGGTATGTGTGTGCTCATAGTTGGTGAATGTGTGTGTATGTGTGTGCTCACACTTGTGAGTGTGTAGATGTATGTGTGTGTACAGATGTATGTAGAAATGAATGTACATATTTCCGTGTGTGTGCTGTGTGTATGTTCACACTTGTGAGTGTGTGGAGGCCAAAGGCTGATTCAGGGGACTCCTCAATCTCTTTCAACTTTATTTTTAAAAAAGATTTAAGATTAGATGCCCATAATCTGTTTGTATTAGATGTCAAGATACTACTGTTGCTGTGTATGATGTAATAGTTACCTACCTGTAACCCTAGTATTCAAGAGGCTGAGGCAGGAGGACTGTGAGTTTGAAGCCAATCTAGGGTACATAGCAAGACTCCTTCAGACACACACACACACACACACACACACACACACACACACACACACACACAAACCAGAAGGAAACACTGCCAATAACACTCCCCGCCCCCTTGACTATGTTACAGTTGTGTGCAAGAGGCTTGAAGACTTAGGTTAAATTCTTAGCTATGAAGGCTGTGAAGCTGTTAAATAATAATGTTTCACATCAAAATACTCTGTCAAAAAAAAAAGGATTTAAAAATATTTAGTATTTTTTATGTAGGTGTTCCATGAACATTTGGAACCCTCAGAGGTCAGAAGGTGTCAGATCCCCAGGAGTGGACAGTTGTGAGCAGGCATGTAGGTGCTGGGAACTGAACTAGGCTCCTCTGCAAGAGCCTCCAGTGATCCTAACCCCTGCCTTATCTTCCCAGCCCTCATCTTATCCACTGAACCTGGTCCTCTACTGGCTCTACTGGCTGCCAAGGAGCTTGAGATCCACCTGTTTCCACCTTCCGAGTGCTGGAGTTATAGTCACATGTTTGGTTTACATGGGTGCCTGAGTTCCCAGTTCAAGTCCTTACACTTGCATGGCAGACACTTTACTCCGTCATCTCAGGAGCTATTCATTGTACATCTTAATGGAGTTCAGTGTGATAGTCTCACATACACCGCGCACATGGTATGCATCGACTGCAAATATTTACAAGAGAAGAGTCTGTTGAATCTATCTCTAGGGCTGGGCCCTGGCAGGTAGAGTGAAAACACCAAAGACCGAGGATATGCTAGCCCTCTAATTATGTGTTTACATAAGCCAAGGAAACACCAGCCAGCGGTTCTGCCTTGCACATCAGTGGTCTTTGATTCTCCCCACACTGAGCCTTAGATCCTGGCTGTGGGGACAGCTTTTGAAGATGTTCCTGACACAACCTGTCCTTTGTAGCTGCAGATTCTGAAGCCACAGATTCAAGCAAAACTCAGGGGGAAACTGCATGAAACAACTCGCACCTTTACTGAGCATACACTGGCTTCCATTTCTTTGTCAGCCCTTTCCTAAAAAGTACAGTCTAACAAGTGTGTGCACAGCATCTAATTGCACCAGACTTTGTAAGTTACCTAGAGATGATACAACATCTGCGTGAAGATGTCTGTAGGTTAGACAAGCATTATGGCATTTTTGGTAAGGATCTTTAGAGATCCTGGAGTGAATTCCCAGAGATGACACAGGGGTCTTTCTACTTTCATGATTCCTAATTTGGAGAGCCATGCACATGGAGTTAAAAGAAATGCCCACTTGGATAACAGAGGGCTTGAGTCTGTGGTTTGGAGGAGACCCTTGGGGCTCTTTGTTGATGTTTCCACTTTCAGTTCACTGGGCTTGTACCATAGCAGAGCCAAGCATCCTGCATCCAGACGCTTGAAGGCCTAGTAAATAGATGCAGAGGAGATACAGCTGGGCTTCTGTGCTTGGGAGACAGTGCACTTCCCACTGCAAGGTCGGCAGCCATGCCTGTGTCCCAGTACTGGGCTGTGTTATCAGATCTTGCATGCACTCTGCAGTCAGAAATATAGAAATCTGGTTTTCAAAATTGGCTCAAAATTTCAAAGTGTGTGTTGGCTAAATAAACCACATCTCTGGCCCCTAGGCTGCCTGCTTACTTTCACCTGTATATTTTTTGTTGGTTTGTTTTGTCTATGTTCTTTCTCCTTCCTCCTTTGGTACCTTGAAAACCCCAAGTTCTGACCAATAACATTTCTATCAAGACTAGAAGACTCTAGTTTCCTTAAATGCCCCCCAAGCCCCCACAACTGCACCTTTTTTGTCTATGCGACTCTTTCCCCTTCCTTATATTCAGATTTCATTGTTTTCAGAGCCAAGCAGAATGCCTCTTTCTCAGAAAGCCCAAGGCAGATGGATTATCTCTGTCCTTGCAACACTCCAAGTGCTTTCTAGACAATTCTGATGGTGCATGTGATTTGTGGTTGGGCTCTCTCGGTGACCTCGTGGCTTTTCTTAGTATGGTGGAGCTATTTCTTATCCATTTACATATGAGCAGCAGGGTTTAGCACTGTGCCTTGATTGTAAGAAAGATGGTGCTAGAAGGATGGTGAACTATCTCTGTCTACATAGAATAAGCTAGTTTTCCAGGTCGGCTAGCTCTGGAGTGAGTAGCGCCCCTCCCCCCAGGCTAACAGGCAAGAGTCATATCAGCCATGGTGATGGTGAGGACAAAAGGGAGAGAACCAAGAAATGGTGAATGTTCTGTGTGGCTGAGCAACCACTCACGAATGTATCAGCAGCTGTGCTGGGAGAAAGGAGGCAGCAGACTTTGCTGTCTTCTTTGGCCCCAGAAAGAAAACATAATTTACAGGACTAAGCATTGTGTTTTAGTTCCCAGGGCATGGGACAGCCCTCCTATCATAAGAAGTAAGTACCAAAGGTTGAAAAGCTTAGTGGCTCTGCAGAGGTAAATGGTTAATGACATAAGCTGAGCGTGGGTAGAGCTGGACCTGTCTGTGGATCTACCACTTTAGAAGTCAGGAGAACATGAGCAAGGCCGTGGCCAGGCTGTGAGCCATCGTGTGTGGGATGTACAAAAGCTTGAGGTTAGATTTATCTGTGCCTATGAGGCTGGCAGATGGAAGCAAAATCCTCCCTGAAGGTAGAGAGCATGTCATAGACGCCAAATTATTTTTACCAAAATGATCTAAAGGACAGTGTCAAAGACACCCAGCGAACTGGTGCCACAGGAGATAAGATCATGGCACAGGAGGAGAGGCAGAGCTTGCTGGTAGGGATGGAATCTCAGTGCAAAGATCTCAAAGCTGTTTGCCTTCTAAGTGTTTCATGATTAAACATGAAGATGAAACCGAGCTCACTAACTTCTATGTTTAAGTTAGACGAAAAGAAAGTCATCTTTAGACACGAGTGAAGCATTGAAAGTGTGGCCCACGAAGCACTGGGAACTTCAAAGCAAAGCCACAAATGACAGGGGACTTTGCTTCCTAACAACCGTCAGCAGATTTACTTGGGTTGTTATTTGATCAGTATTGCCATCATCATGACTATCACCAACATAGGTCAAGGTACTCCAGTGGAAAGGGGGAAGGGGTGCCTTCCTGGGTTTTAGAGATGAAGGCCTTTTCTGAAGGGAGGTCCTATGCTCAGGACACGTGACTAAAATTCTCATCAGTGGGAGACCTCAAGCTAATGCTTGTCCAAGAGTATCTCACCAAGAAGCAGGGTGTGGAACCTGCCCTAGAGATAACTTCTTACATGATGTCACTGGGGACAAGGCATCAGCAAGTCTACTTGGGCTGGACCTTCCCTTGGGTGTCTGTTACACCTCCCTAATGCAGAGCTGGGGTTGGGACAGCTTCAGCCTCTCATCTGCCTGCTGCCAGCTCACTGGAGCACTAAGAGATGCAGGGAGGAAGCAGCCATCTACCATCTATGAAAGCAAGCTCCCCATATCCCCCCTAAAAGCCTCAGGCTCTCCCATGTCTCTCTGTTCTTCCTTTGGCATCTTCCCTATTTCCCCAATCTACCAGCATCCACGAGGGACAAAAGAGTGGAAGCTGAAAAGTTGATCTCATAGAAGCTTCCAGTAGAATGAATAGAGTGATGGTTAGATAAAGGCTGGGGAGTGGGTGGAGGCAGGGGCATGCAGAGAGCATGGTGGATGCACGCAGCCATCCATTTGTATGGGAGAAAACAATTCTAAAGTTCCACACCACAGAAATGTATTTCAAAATGGCAGTAGAGAGGATCCAAATGTCCCCAACATCAGAAAATGACAAATGTTTGACCTGATGAACAGGCCAACCCCAACTTGACTGATCAAGTACTGAGATAGCCTATAAATATGTACAATTACTATATGCTGTTTTAAAATTATAAATATATTATATATGCATATATACATACATATATATGGAACAGAAAAATATTTGAGTAAGAAAGAATTGAGCAGAGTAGAGACATGGAGATGGGCTGGGAAGAGAATAGGAAACTTTAAAGTTGTTGCTCATATTATAGTTGTTATTATTTATAATTCTACTCTATCTTTTATCAACGTATTACCACCTATCTACTACCCTATCTACCAACCTTTGTATGTAACATAGCTGTGGTTGGGGATGTAGCTCAGTGGTGGTGGGTGCTTGTCCAGTATGTGCAAGGCCCTGTGTCCTGTTCTTAGCACAGCCAAAAAAAAAAAATCTTTACAAAAATCACAAAGTAGAATTTTAGGAAAAATTAAAACAATAACAAGAATTCTACCTGGAAGCATTTTCTTCCATAGTGCATGGAAAATCACAATAGTTATGGATATAATGTCTGATTTTTTTTCAGCTAAGTCTGTAGCCCCTCATCTTCTGCCAGAATCACTGCAAAAACACCGTTTTAGGAACGGCATACACTGTGCGATGCTTGCCCCTGCTGTTTAGATATGGGCAGGTGAGATGGCTCAGTAAATAAAAGGGCTTACTGCTAAACTTGACAGCTTGAGTTCAATCCCTGGCACTCACCTGCTAGAAGGAGAGAATTAATTCCTGAAAGTTGTACTCTGATATCCACACATAAACTACAAATGAACATGTGTGTATGCCCATACACACACACACACACACACACACACACACACACACACACACACACCCCTAGATGTTGCCTAAACTACTGACCAGGACAGAGCAGACAGAGCAGGAAGGTGAATAGCCAGGCTCTGGTGTTCTGCCGTAAGGCCTTCCCCATAACTAGGTAACTCAGGAAATATGCCTCTCAGAAAGCACAGTGGGCGCGGATGAGAGGTGAGAGCATACCATTGCAATGACAGACACACATGCAGCTTGGCCATCAACAAGCCCTGAGGTGGTCTAATGAACAAACTAGCATCTATTGCTTTGTCCTTGCAAGGGTGGGAACCGTAAGAGAAGCTCTCTGCCTCCCTACCCCCCCCCCTTGATTTATATTACCTCTCTTTGGGTTTTGTGCATTAACAAGACTATGTGGATTTCTAAAACTGATTACTTATTACATAGGAGCTATTCCACTCATATAAAATAAAAAAGCGCTAACGGAGACACCAAAGCCTTTATTGGGGCTCATAATAACCCTTTGTCTTAAATGACCAAATTGCCCTCTTCCTTTTCCAAGAAAACCCCAGGAAAAGAAATGCCACTCCCACCATAGCCTGGTCACTAGGACCGGGGCTCAGTTTTCAGGAACTGAGAGAGCTACAGCGGGCTGTCTGTGAGCAGAGGAAAAGCCACACATCGTCTACCGCGGATTTATTAATTCTCTGTAAATTCTCTCTGCTGAGCTTTGTAGTGAGATAGTTCTGTGGCACTGACCACGCCCATTGGGGGGTGGAGCCATGGGCGGAGTGACCTGTGGAAGGAGGTCGGAGGGAGAGCCAGGAAAGGCCCTCTTGCTGGTGTGACTGGGACAGGAG
Source organism: Phodopus roborovskii (assembly GCF_943737965.1). NCBI lineage: Eukaryota > Metazoa > Chordata > Mammalia > Rodentia > Cricetidae > Phodopus > Phodopus roborovskii. The sequence continues at coordinate 20,614,698 of NW_026126482.1, read as the reverse complement.
AGGATGGGGTTGAATTTCCTGGTGTTCATCTGTCTAGGTTGTAAGTTATTTCTCCCTGAATAAACATCTATTTGGCCTATTTGTTTATCCTGATCCTTATTTAACCGCGTTACAGCTTGGGTGCAGCAGTGAGTTCATTTGTTTACCTGCATAGCAACAACATAAGGAAAATTCGTCTGAGCCAAGTCCAGGCTTAGGCCACCCTACTGCTTGCTTCTCTTGCTTTGTTGGAGACCCTTTTCTCTCTGTTTTGGGGACCTGACTTACTTTCCATTAAGGACACTTGAGATTTGGTTTTGTGCTGCAACTAAGCTTTTTGCAAGCCGTCTAAATCCCAGCCAGCCCTCTCTCCACTCAAGGAAAGGGCAAAGGAGAGGCTCAGAAGTGGAAGGGCTCTTGGGTCGCTTGCATTTGACGCAGCTTTGTGTGGCAAAGCAATCAATGGAAACAGTGCCCTGACTGTTGAGCCCCCTAGCATGTCTCCCCTGCTGCGGCCGCCAGTAAGTTTTCTGTATAGTGAGCACTAAAACAACATTTAGTTATGGAATGACCAAGCACCCAAGAGCTGTGAGAAGCACTGAATATCGAACTGTGGCGGGAAATGACGTCTAGGTTCCCCGAAGGACCAAGGTTTTTTTTTTTTTTGTTTTTTTTTTTTTTTTTTTTGTTTTTGTTTTTTGTTTTTTGTTTTTTGTTTTGTTTTTTTTTTGAGACAGGGTTTCTCTTTATTGCTTTGGAGCCTATCCTGGAACTTGCTCTGTAGAGCAGGCTGACCTTGAACTCACAGGGATCTGCCCGCCTCTGCCTCCCAAGAGCTGGGATTAAAGGCATGTGCCACCACCGCCTGGCTTTTGTGACCAAGGTCTTTTATGGGACAAAGCTGAATATAGTCTGTGACAATTAGGTATTGAAAGCCAAGTTTTATATCCTTTTAAATTGACTGAAATATTAAAAAAAAAAAAACACCAGAAAACTGGCATTTGGGCTCCTTTGATATCTGAATAAATTCAACAGAATCATATACGTTACATCCAGACTTAGAAAGAGACCCTAGACTGCCCTTTTGGGCCATGGATGGGAGGTGATGGAGAAGTGTGGGACTCAAATGTCTGTGGGAATTGTTTTCTCTGGAGTAGGAGATCTCTGCCAGCTTAGTGGGAGGAAGGATATGATGGCTGATGGGACAAATAGCACACTTGGCAGAATTTGGTGCTAGTTCTGAAGATGGCTGCCATGGGAGGCAGCAGGTCTTTCTTTGCCCAGACCATGAGGCTTATATAGGGAATGATGGGAGAGAAGTGCAGGTTCAAGGAGGAGGTGCTTCCCTGCCGTGTACTAAAGCACTGAGGGCAGTTCTCCAAATGAGGAACTTTCTGGAAGTTTCCTTGTGTACAAGACCTGTGTCTGTTAAAAGCTAATTTTTGCTGGCTAGGACAGCACAACCCTTGTCCCCCTGTGCCTCCATCTGCCCTTGCCAGCTTCTAGAAGAAATTCATCTAATGTGTACAGTGGCTGTGGATGGGAAGGCGGGACAGGCCCTAAAGGAGGGAAGGAACAAACTGCCGATGTTTAGAGGTCAAGTTGAATTTTTTAAAATGATTTTTGAGGGTAGGTCATTTAATGAAATCTTCCAAGTGATCCTGGCAAAGAATCAGATAAGGATATCTGGGTCATAAAATTTTGTCAAAGACCGTTAGAACCCAGTTTCAGTGGCCATTTCACGGTTGAGAAAACTTGAGCGCAGGAGGCCTCTCGGCCAGTCAACAGAGGAGTAAGTGGGACCTTCGGAGGGTGGCTACCTTTTCTCAGCATCCTAGTCTACATTAGTGACACATACCACACATTTTCTAGAAACACAGGAGGAAATGCTCTCGAAGAAAGTGACTTTCATATACTAGAGATAGAACCTGAAAATTAGGTATCTACAGCTAGTTCAGTCTGGGAGACAACTCCATTTGATTACACCATCTTGTCCATTTGGAGCAGTGATGTCATTTGAGAAGATGTCCACATGGCCATATTCTCAGTGGTACCTAAGATCTGACATCTCCCGGATTCGTGCTTTGGACATACTTCACTCAGGTGGGAACACCTCTAATATCAGCTGTGCACAGTCTTCAGTGTGTGAGCTGTATGTATCCTAGGCTAGCGACGGTGTAGCCCAAGATATTTGTGGACGGCACTGACGTTGTGCAATCTCAGAAAGGTTGGGCAAGCAGGCTGGCTGTTTCTCTGACAAGATGGTTAAGGTAGGAGTACTTAGGACAGAGTGCTTTGACCTCTGATAGTTTCTAGCTCCACATTTTGCGCAATGAACTCTGGCGAGTTGGTTCCTTCTTTTCTTTTGGTCCTTAAAAATGTATTCAAACAAGACCATCCAGGTTTATTTTTCAATAAAATAAGCAGTTTTCCTGCCCACCCTCTGTCCCTCAGAGAACATTGTTCATGCAGCAAGGCCTCCTGTGGCAGGAGGCATCTTCCTCAGATAAGTAGTCCCTTAGCATGCAATCAGTGGAAAGGGAAACTTAGCCTCTTGTTGTCTTGGTGTGGGTGTGTTACTAACGCCCCCTCAGAAATTAGTATTATCTGCAAGCTTTATAACAGAGTGCTGCTGAATCTGAAGACTTTGGCACTGACCAAACAAAAAGGACCTTTGTTCAGCCACAGAGGTGTTAGGGTTTGCTCATTCCCTTGGCATGGGTGACCGTCTGGGAACATAGCCTTTCAGTTCAGGGTGAGCTCAACAAGCCCCACCCTTCCTTGTTGAGGACCTCCAAGACCATGTATAAGATGTAAAATGCACCTTGATTTTTCAGGGGAGACATTTTAGGTAACATTTCAGTCCTCTGGACAATTTTACAAGCTAGACACAGGATCTAATAAATAAAATTTATCTTTATATAGACAAGTACACTTCTGGAACATAATTGTACTTACTGACTTCATTTTTAAAAAAAAAAAAAACTGAGGGTGTCCTCTGCCCTGGGATTAACTTTTTAGTTGTGTGTGTGTGAGAGAGAGGCAGAGACAGACAGACAGACAGATAACAGGGAACAAAAGAAAGGGAGGTGTAAGGTTAGAGTTTGTCATCTCTGGAAACTTTAATTTCCTCTAAATCTATTTTTCACTTGCTAGTAGACAAATAATATTGCTTAATATACATTGCAGTTAGTTGGCTGGTATCTGAGGTTGCTATGGGCAACTGATTTCAAAATGCCTAAATGCCAACAAGGGAAGTCTTTGGTTCCTAAGCCAACAGCACATGGGTGACTGTGTGTATGTGTGTGTAGTTGTGATGATTCAGTGTCTAAGAAGGCATAGACACCATAAATAATGCATTTCAGGATCTTATATTACCTTTTAGGAACCAGTCTGGAAGACCTGCCTAAAGCCTTTGAGTCATTTCCTGCCAGCATTTGTCTGTGCCCTATTTTGGAATTGCCCATCTTAGAGATGATGTCACTGGGCTTGGCAAATCTTGACAATATTTGAGTTTTCTAAGTAGCCACCATAAAATAGTACTTGCCCCAGCCTAGACTACCATGGTAGCTCATCCCATTTCTAATGGGTCCATGAGCTCCACAGTATCAGTGAGGTATTCCCGTATTATGGGATTGGAAAATGGGAAGAAAATATTGGGTTTCCAAGAGAAAGCTGACAGACTGGAGATGAGTTTTAAGGTATGAACAATTTGAAAACACGGTACAGGAGGGAAGGTATTCTAGACTTCATGGCACCCATGGAGGCTGCTCTGAGAGTCAGTATATAAAATCTAAGTTTTTCCTCCAGGAGACTATGAAAGAGTTTGCTAGTCTTGCAGTCTATACGAGGCCAAAAAAAAAAAAAAAAAAAAAGTTAGGCCTCATACAAGTCCAAGTATCAGGTAATTTTTTTAAATTTAATTTAATTTTTGGAGACAGAGTCTCATTGAGTCCAGACTGATCTTTAACTCAAAATGTGGCCCAGGCTGGCCTTGAACTCCTGATATGACCACCTCTGCATCTTGAGTGCCGGGATTGCAGGTGTGTGTCACCACACCTGGCTTAAATGAAATCTAGGGCCTCATGCATGCTAGGCAAGTGCTCTATCCCCAGCCCTAAAGCCCAAATTTGTCAATCATTTTTTTTTGTTTTGGTATCACATTCATTATTTAAGGACAGTTATGATTATGGAAAATGAGTGGTATACCCTCTAATGGCCTCTGGCGGGAAACTCTGCTCTCTGCCACCCCGTGTGGTCTTGAGATGTTGAGGAAGGTTTGACCAGCAGGAAACTGGGTGAGTGTGAAACTCAGAATCACCTTTTGGTGGTTAGTTTTGAGGTTAACAAACTCTACTAGTTTGTTCCTTGTTCCCACTTTGCTCATCCATTAGTCCCGCTGACATTTAGCTGCATATCTCGGCTTCCTAGAGTCAGAAGGTAGCTCCAAGCTGGCCTTCAGAAGGAGGCAGAAAATCTGTAATTCTACTAGTTAGGGTTAAAGCAGTAAGTCTCAAGAGCAATCATCGAGGGCTGGTAGGATGGCTCTGTGGGTAAACGCACTTGCTGTGCTAATGATCTTATTTCAATCCTGGGGCCCATGTAGTGGAAGGGGAGGGAATGGACTCCTGTGAACTGTTCACTGACTTCCACATGGGCATTGCACCCACACCCACACACACACAGAAAATAAATGCAGATGTTTACAAAAATTTAGCTAAGTAAATAGTTGTTTTAAGAAAAGAATAACCAATATTGTTCCCCGGGCAGCTTGAGTTTGACACAGGTGTGTCCCATGGCAGTTTGATGGTCACTGAAGCAGAGAAGTGAGATTGTCTTCAGACCTTTGGAGGCCTTTGACTTTAGGACCTTTGAGCTCTCCAACCCAAATCCAACTTCCATATTTTAAGGAAAATTTTCCCTTTTAAAAGACTGAAATTTTTCTTTTTTTTTTTAAATTCAGCTTTTCAAATTATTTGACTATGAGTAACTCATTTAATTTAGAATTGTCTGTGAGTTCTTGGCAACCTCAACACATATTTAGAAGTCTTTTCAGAGCGAGAAAGCTCTAGCTTACACAAATTGTTTTCCAAATGTAATGGAAGTGTCACAAGCCCTGCATAGAATTAATGAGGCTTGCATGATGTTCTTCCCTAAGCGTGTGTCTATGTGTTGATTAATTTCTGTTTTTCACTTACTAAGCTTCATATTCTGCAGCTCAAAGTTTTCTTTCTTTCTTTTTTCTTTTTAATTGAGCTTTCAAACTTTTGCACAGGCCCTGGGCACCCTGCCCATTATGCCTGATGACTAAAACAGCCCTGCACATAAAACCCATGAAACCAAGCAAAGTGTCAGTGTGTGAAGTTTCCAGATGACTTCTATTCTTCATCACCCTTTCCAGAATTCTTACAGAGCCAGGGAGAGACGCACATGCTCAAAGGGCTCAGCGCATTTGCTGGGAATAGAGGATGTACACATTTGGCACACACTGAGAAACACACAGGATCCATACATTCAGCGTGATCGTGGAAAACTGAGTGTAGCCTCAGACACCTGTTATCCCAGCATCAGGGAGGATCAGAAGTTCAAGGTCGTTCTCAGTTACTTAGGGAGTTTGAGGCCAGCCTGGGGTCACTTGAGACTTTGTCTAAAGCAAACAAAACCCAAACAAAACTCGGAGAAAGGAGAAAGGAAAGAAAGGCTGGAGCCAGGACTCTCCCTTGAAGCTCCCACAATGCAGTTCTCCGCTTACTGTTCCCGTTAACTTTCCCAGTAGCCCTTGTAGTGAGTGGGCCTCTTCCCACTTCACAAATCAAAGGGCAGTGTCTGAGAGAACACTTGTAGTTTGCTGCATACACAAAGCCACAGAGCCATGGTGAGAGCCAGACTGAGGTCCACAGAGCTCCTGGCCTCCATGGTTCACAGACAGTGGGTCTAGGATTCTCATTTGCACTCCTTAGGTAGCAAATTCTGACTGTTGGCTAACATGGATGGGGTGCAGGAGGGCCAGTGGAGGCTGGAGTTTCCAGAAAAGTAGAAAGGCAAGGCAGAAGGCAGAATTCACAGTGTAGCTTTTTGGAATGATTCACTAGGGCACAGTGACAGATGAACCCTGAAGTCCATGCTGTAACAATGCGGGAGGGTTCTGAACTGTGGAAAGCCCCATCACAGTCAGACTGGACACATCCAAGCCCGCCATTGAACCTCCTTAGGGTTTCTCTAAGCGCAGTCCTGGGCCAACTCCCACTGAACTATGCAAGAAGTTTCAGAAAAATGTAGGTTTCTGGGCCTCCCTTCCTAGGCTCTCTGAAGTAGGGGCGGTGAGGCGGGCCTAGGAATCTGCATCTGAATCGATGCACCTCCCTCTCTGGGTGTCAATCTTGTTCATTAAAGCCTACAAGCTCAGAACAAGTTCCCATTGCTTCCCCATTTTCCTTAAAACGCCTCCAAATACCACAGCTGGAACTGCTGGCAACACTGGGCCTCGGTTTGTCACTATTTACAGACAGACAATCAGAAGACAAAATGATGAGAGTTATTTAGCAAACCAAACTTCTCAAATGAGAAATAAAAACAACCAAACCTGCACGTGCTCTCCTGTGCACTGAGACTGGAGTCTGACTTGAGTCACTAGGATGCCCATCCACTGGGAGTTACCGCAGCAAGGAAGACGGAGCCCAAATTCTTACAGCTGGGATTATTTCCTAGCAGCTAGGCTATCTCCATTAGGAAAGAAAATTTAAGAAGAAAGAAAGGAGGGATAAGGAAGGCGGGGGGGGGGCGGGTAAGAAAAGGAGGAAAATCAGGAAGGAAAGTGGGAAAGGAAGGGAAGAAGAAGGGTGAGCAAGAGGAAGAGGAGAGTGTGGGAAAGGAAGGGACGGGAGAGGAAAGGAAGGTTGCAGGGGGAAGGACGGGGCAAAGAAGGAAGAGAAGCAGCTAGCGAGGGATGGAGGGAAAGAAGAGTTAACATTACTCCCTTGTATGTGTGAGCCAGCGGTTGAGGGGGACAGAAGCAGGACACCTGCAGTCTCAGAGGCACCAAGACACTCACACAGGCTGCATTATGGAGGACCCTGGTGCCTGGCAGGGGAGGGCTAGGCTCACCTCTCCTGTCCTTTCCACCTAGCCTGTACCAGTCAGACCACCACTGTGGAAGCTCCCGGTTCAGCTGCAGGAGTACCTGCCTTGGTCTACACGGCTTAAAGACTTGCAGTTTCTTAGAAACCGGTTCACCGTAGCAGGGCTTGCGTGCCTTTGGCTAAACATAGAAGTCTTAGGGGTGTGGAAGTCATAAAACAAAACAATGTATGGAGTGACCTAGGGTCACCTAAGGGCCTCAGTCCCTGACATCAATGGAGGCCAGGAGAGGAGCCAAGGGAAAGACTACCTTCATCTACAACACAGACAATGCAGACAGGGCTGAAGCTCCAGGCTTCCCAGACGTGGAACTGTAAAGGAAGACATGTCACCTTCCTGCCAAGATAAACTGTGATCAAAGTCGGTCCCTCTGCCTTTCAGCCAAGCATTTCCTGTTCTGGCCTCCTCTGTCTGCCTCGAACCAGCTCAGAGGAGGGAGAGCTATTTTTAAGGTGCAAGCGTCTGAGACTAAGAATGAGAGCCTTACTTATTTATAGTTACACCTTTCAACTGTTCTTCCCCGACTGGGGATAGAGTCCAGGCTTGGCGTTCCCTTTGGAGCTGAAATCACTGGGATGTAAAGGGCTTTGGAAGGTCACATGGCTTCGTCTATGGCCTCTAGCCAGCATCCCTATCCTGGAGACAGGGAAAGCTGTTCTCCACATCTTAGTGAATTCCTCCTGGTAGACAGAACTCCGAGGTCATGTGCCCCTGAGATGTATTTTGTTAAAACATACATTTTGTATAATAGGTGATTAGGAAATGCATTCATGGTTAGGATTCCAGGGGCTAGAGAGATGGCTCAGTGGTTAAAAGCATTGGTTCTTGCAGAAGACTGGAGGTTTGGTTCTAAGCATCCACATGGCAGCTTGCTAACTCCAGTTCCAGAAGATCCAGCTCCCTCTTCTGGCTTCCTCGGGTAGCAGGTATGTGTGCGGTGCAGACATATGCAAGCAAACCACTTATATACATAAAATAAAAATAACAAGTCTTTAAAACAGACTTACTTAGAGGAAAGTAAAAGAACTGGTATCATGTAAGCAAATATTACCTAGCTTACATAGATTTGTAAATTCATCTACATTTTGTATTGGTAGAGTTGCAAACTTTTTCTGGTATCAGCTTCACCCTTCCTCTTGTAATCTGGAGATCTTATTGTATGAAATTAGTCTAGTCTTAATAGCAAACCTTGAAGGGACCACTGGAAAGTTCTGACAAATGAAAGAGGAAATCCCTTCCTTTTAATTGCACAAAAAACATTGTGGGTTTGGCTGTTGGCCTGTAAATCCAGTGTCGTTATTTTCTTCCCAGCACACACACCCATCTGACTTTGTATTTTATTGTTTCTCTCGTTGCACTGTAAGCATTTGTGAAGGCTCTGTTTAGTTTTTAATTCGCAACTTTACCACAAGTATCAAAAACACAAAACATGCCAATATTCATTATTTAATGAATGCAGTTCCAGTCATCTCAAATTGTTCTGGTTTGAGACTCTAACAGGTGGTGCCCCCTAGCATTGTGATTTGGGTACGGTCTGAGTATTCCCCTCCCCCCTCAAAAACTTGTTGTTATTGCAGGGTTGGTTTCTAGGGTGAGAGTCAGTTGAATCTCTGAGAGATGGGTGCCAATGAGAGGTCTGAGATCACTGGGGAGTGGCCCCCAGGAGAGTTGTGATGATGCTGGAAGTGCTTTTGCCATAACTGAGTTAAATCCAAAGGCAGGTCCCAGAACCACCAAACCCCGAGATTAATAAATAACTGTTCTTTCTTCATGAAGTTAGCTGTCTCATGTATTTAGTTATAATGATGAAAATCTGAGGAACACATCACATTTTCTTATATTTTTAGATGATGTTTTCCTAAATACTCAAGTATTCACCTTCTTTCTACTTTGGACATTATTAAAAGAATTACTTCAAGAAAGCAAGGATGTGTCCTTCCTAAATCCACTAACATCTATGTATTTTGAATAAATCAGTCTTAAAACCCAAAACTCTGAAGAATAAGTTGGTAGTTGCTTTGTCTACTTTGGATTGATTTTTTGTTGTTGTTGTTGTTCAGCCAGACTAATTCATGATTTAGCTAGAGGCCGAAGAAAAAGGATCCACACCATGTCAGTATGCTTGAGTAACAACAGAGGCCACACTACGCAAAGAAGAGGTAGAGAAGATGCAAGCCATTTATACACAGAATCCAGCTCTAGCAGACCCATCACACAACTGAAGAGATAGAATTGTGTGCTCAAGTCTGATCCAGAATAAAATGCCATTCTGGCTGTCAATAGTAATTGGCACATTGTAGCTCAAGAAAGTCTTGTTGCTGGATGTGATACCACAGGCCTATAATCCCAGCACTCAGAAGTCCAAGGCAAGAGGATCTTAAGTTCAAGGACAACTTGGAATGAACATATTGAGACTCTATCTTGACAAAACTATATTTTTTTGTTGTTGACTCATCAATGGAATTTGATGCAATGATACCTGGGGTAAGTCACTTAGTATGTTTGCTTTTGGGAAATTTCTAGTTATTATTTGGGGATTGCTTCTATTATTCTATATACAATGAATGACATAAAAGAAGGAACAAAATTCTAGTTAATCACTTACCTTTTTCCCAAGATGGGGTCCATTAGTGCCTCCAATGTTTCTCTGAACTGATGGTGGTACTTGATACACATCTTGTTCTGGGGTACCATGGCCAGTAGGTACTTGGTAAATCCCTTGATTCTGATAGGAGGGTGGCACTTGGTAGATGGTATCACGAGATGCTGCCTGTGAATTTGGTACTTGATAGAGTTTCTGTTGGCCAAAGGTCTGATGCATGGGTCCAGGAGTAGGCTGCTCATGACTGGAGGGCTCCTGTACTGGACCAATCAGAAGTTTCACCCGGTTGCCTGGGACAATGCCTTGGCGACCATGTAGGGAACACAGCCACCATCCCTCTAGTCCTCCTGTGTTCTGTTCTATGACAGTTAAGATGTCTCCCTTTCGGAAGGCCAGCTCCTCAGCACACTCGGGGACATTGTCATATAAGGCTCTTGCCATAAGATTCTAGGAAGGGAAAAAGAAAAAAACGGTGTTAGAATGTTAGGGCTTTTTCTGTAGAGCCCACGTGTTTAGGGACAGGCACGGTTCCTGGAAAAAGAGAAGAAATATGAACAATAGGCTGCAAGAAGGAAAGCAGATGGTTCAGACAAAAGACAGACACAGCTACACTGTGTCTGCCACCAGTGACATCAGACAGCCTCCTCGAAAAAGCTCAAAACCCCAGAAGAGATCTTCCCTCCAGGGGTGGGTGCTTTGCCAAGGCGCTGGGCTAGCATCACTCGAGTTAGGAAGGGGTCACCAGGCAAAGCATTTTTCTAACTTTTTCAAAGTGAGCTGAAGGGGAAGAATGTTCCAGGCTCTTTGTGTACCACAGTGGACTGCTCTCAATGTTTTTACATATTTCAGGCAAAAAAAAAAAAAAAAAAAAAAAAAAAGGTCAAAGAAAATCCTAAATGACACATACTACAAACAAAAATTTTATTCGGCATTGAAATGTAAATGAAAGTACATATAATTGTGCCTTGGCAGGACTTACCATATCTTTTATGATTAAGGAGGCCCTTGGATGCAGGAAGAATCTATAAGCAAAAGCACAGGGATGTACTATGGTTGTCTTTCCAGACCTAAGGGTGGAGAGGTACCAGGGATGCACTCATCCACTGCTTTGGTCTCTCTCATACCTCTCTGAGAGTCCTTCTTTACCCTGCCATGTAGTCACCTACTTCTTAAATCTTGCCATTCACATCTGACAGGCTGTGCCTTCCTTTCATGGGCTCAGAACACTCTCTGTCTTTGTATGAAGGCCTGTCTGGCACATCCAGTCCTCAGCAGACAGCTAAAGTAAGCCTTGAGCAGAGAGTGGGCAGGCAGTCTGTGCTGACATTCCTGGAAGGCTTTCAAAGGCTCTGAAGATTTCCAGTACACTGGCAGCTAGTCCCGCATGCCTGCCCCTTCCCAGGGTGCAGAGAACTGGGGGAACATAGGGAACCCATAGCAGGCATCGGAAAAACTAAATGTGACCCCTCTCGTATGTCATTTAAGCATTTGGATGCACTTAGTGTCACTGTGGTGAGGAATCATTTATGGAGCAAAAGACTGCCGGTTGGCCGGGGCACGCTTATGACTTTATTTTACACCAGAACATATTTGTGGACTTTGGGGCTGCTTTTCTTTGGACTCTGGCCCCTGTTTTCTTCTCCAGAAATGTGGACTTGATCTCTTAGTCCCATGCTTTTCATTTCTTTAAGATGGACATGCATTAATCATCTCCTCCTGGACCCTGCCTGAAACCACAGGGCTCACATTGTATGTGGTTCTCTTCTGGGGAGTGGCCGTGTATGGGAGGGGTCTGCCTCTGCTCAGGAGTGTGGAAGATGTCCAGTGCCACTGCTTTCCATTCTTGAAGTGACATAAAGTTTGTTTTATTTTCATTACATTTTAAGTTAGTTTTGAATCTTTTTCATTTTTTGATCTTATTTTTTGTCTTTTCCCCAAGGCCTCTCAAATCCTTCCCATCAATCATCTTTTTACCCCATTAACTTCATATCTCTGTCTCCCCCACAAAACAAAACAAAACAAAACAAAGGGACAAAACCCACTAAGCCATAATAACAACAACAAAAAGCACAGACAAAAATAAGCAAACAAAACCATGGCATATGTTTTCATTTTGTGTTGGTCAACTACTTCGGAATCTTCTTTTTCTTTAAACATAGCATCTTGCCATCCTGTCCAGGCAGGCTGGACTTAAGAAATCCTCCTGCCTCATCCTCCTAAGTACCGGGACTACAGTTACATGTCAGTGCACATGGCTACCCAATCCTCTTTTAGTGTGAATGCATCATTTAAGGAAGGAAGATGGAGCCACAAATATCACTAGGAGACAAGAATTCTCTGACCTCCACAGGGAGGCAGTGAGGGCAGCTAGAGTGGAACTCAATGCTTTTATTTCAGTTGAGGGTTTTACTTAGCAGCTGTATTCTAAGAAGCTCTAGGTTTCCCCTAACAATGAAAAGCTCATATAAAAAATGATAAAATCTGGCCACATCCTTGCCTGGTTTTTAGAGCCGTTAAAGGATGTGCCAGGGTGCTAAGGTCTCTTCTGCTTCTCTTTTCCCATCTTTTGGGCGTTCTGTCACTGTAAAGAAGAGTCAGGTTACAGAGGACAAGGCTCTAGTCCTTTGTCCCAGATGGCAGGGAAAGAATGACACCAGGATTATGGTTTTAGAGCTTGGAGGGAGCTGGTGGCTCTGGTCTGTCCTGTTCTCCTGGGACATTCATTAACTGGGAATGGTTGGGAAGGAAGCCCCTGGAGGAAATCATAAGTAATAGATTTGGGGCATCCCGTGGGAGCTGAAGATTAATAGCTGTGCAATCCTATGGCTTCAGAGAAGGGAAAGAAAACATTAGACAGGCAAAGGGCTACAGCTCCAGCAACCACAGTCAGCTGGAGGCAGTCACAGCTGGGCCACTTCCAAGTCGTGGAACACCAAGAGGTGCTGAGTGGGGCGCTAGGCCACACTTGATTAGAGGCAGATAGAAATCCCCATGAGAGTCTGCTCCATATGCTTTGTATTCTGTCCCCGTGACCTTCCCACTGCCTGGCAAGCAGCATGCTCATGCCTGCACTTGAGCCTAAGGGATGTTCTAAGGATAACCCCAGAGCCTCCTCCACCATGCAAAAGTAGTGGGCACAATTCTCCTGCCCTATTGCCCACAACATCTCTCCAATCTTCTCACTGCATAGACAGAATGGGATTCAGAAAGAACTTGACCCAGCTGTTAGTGGGCAAGTCACCCAGTGTCAGGTTGACACCCATCAGATATATATATCTATCTATCCATCCATCCTAGTAGATGTCAGCTTCGGTTAAATGAGACTGAGTTCTTTAACTCTATGCAATCTAAAGATAGTTGATATGTATAGCTAGTCACTCTCCTAAACAGCTCATACACACCCCCGAAGAGAGCTTGTGAGCCTGTAGCTCTGGTTTGAAGATGAGGACACAGATCTGGTGTTTCCCCAAGGCTCACACGGGTATCAGAGCTAGACACAGAGCTGGGCTTTTCTAGGTTGACTCTCTCCTCTGGGAAGCTGCTTTAGCTGTCCTATCAGGACCCTGGCTGGGCTCTGTCCCATTATGCAAGGAGGTTTTGAAGGTAATCCCCCTTTCACCCCATTTTCATGGAACAAATGAATTCTTTGGGGTTTGCAGGCCCAAATATGTTAGTAGGGCTTTCCCCTTGCACATGCTAACCTCTTCATCCCTGGATAAGAACAAGGTTGAGGCTGGGTTGCTCTTGTGAGTTTGCCATGAGGATGAGATCAGTGAATTCAAGTAAGTTTCAGCACTGCTAGAGATGGGACAAGCCATGGTAGGTTTTTATTGCATTTACTGGGTGGTGTTTCATTTCAGGCATCCGATACTCACTTTCTTCTTCTCAGTTTTCATCAAGAAACAATCCCAGAACTAGAGAAATGCCTCAGTGGTTAAGAGCACTTGCTGCTTTTCCAGAAGACCTGGGTTCAATCCCAGCTCCTACATGGCAGCTCACACCCTCATGTAACTCCAGTTCCAGAACATACAATACCCTCTTTCAGTTTCTGTTGGCACTGGGCACAGGTATACATGCAGACAAAACACCCATCACACATAGAAAATAAAAGTAATTTAGAAAGTCTTGGGTAAGAGGTGTGACTAGTGTGTGTTTACTTGGTAAGAGGTCAATAGTCCAGAAAAAAAGATAAAAGTCAGAACATAGGGTCCTCACTCCAAAGAACACTAACTCATGAGAGGGCCAACCAAGAGTTAATTCCTGTCTTGAGGTGGGGGGATCCTCTCCTTTTATAGAAAAGGTGTGATTCCCTGAGGTCCCAAAGTCAGAAGTTCTTATCTGAACATCTTAAGAAAATACCAGAGAGGCCAGAAGTCCTCTAGTAAGATCTACTCTTTCTCAACCCACAGCCCCTTGGATGTTTATCTGGGGTTGTGGGGGGAGGTCAACACAGAAACAAATCACGGAGAGATAAGAGTGCTGGGTAATTCTATACCCAGCTGGATGCCAAATTTCCAGAGATTGGCAGCTACAAAGGCAGAGAGCTTTGTTGGGGCAGGGGGCAAAACTTGAAAGCCAGAGGGATCTTCAAGGAGTCCAACTCTTCCACTTGACAACTAAGAAAAAAAAGGAGGTTCGGGAAGTTAATAATTTGTAAAGCCACCTGGCTAGAAGACCTTAGGACTTAGGTATGAAGCCAGGCCTCCCGATTCTAGGCTTCTGGGAGGAGGGGAGATAGTCTACATTTTTGCCCCTCCTTTTGGCTAGCAGACTATTGAGCTAGTGGGGCCTAAGCAATTGCAACTTCCCCAGGAATCTCATGCTGGGGGAAGGGAAAGGCTGGTGTCAGTCAGAGGAGGAACTTGTCTCCTGGGTAGAGATTTCACACAGTTCTGCCAAGCTGTCAGACCATCTTGCAGAAGAGACTGGAGGCAGACAACGATGGAGCTGTGATGGACAGGACCGCACTTGGACCAAGACAATTTAGTTATGCATATCTCTTGTCCTCTGTTGAAATTTAAATCCCACATCAGTGTCCTAGAAGATGGGCTTGGGGCTCACTGAACCCTTTTATTTGTTCTTTTCTCCAATGTGGCCATGTTAAATAAATCTCCTCTCCACTTTTCACTACTCTGCCTGACTCCTCTTCTTACTTCCAGTGTCCAAAACCAAATCCATACCCATTCTCTATTAAATTGAAGTGGGTTCTAACTTCTGCAACCCTGGCTCTCTGCGGGGAGAGTGGAATTGGTTTTCTTGAGAGTTTAGCAATTACTTAGCTCTTTAATTGATGGAGGGAACACAGGTGGCCAAGTCTAGCATGTTACGGCTGCCAGGGCTCAGTCATATATACCCTAAAACTCCAGCAAGAGTGACTGTAATGGAGATCAGATGCCAGTGTTGTAAATCCCATCTGAAGGGACCTTGTTTGTCAATCCCACCTCATGCTCTCTAGAATTCACTTATACTGGCTTCTGCTCTTCCAAGACCTTGCTTCCAACTTCTTCCTCTTCCCTTTCTCCATCGATAGATCATTTCCCTCTCATCTCTTAAGTAGCCATGCTCTCAGGGGACCTCTCTTTTGCATCTGTCCTCTCCTCTACTGCATTGCTCTCTGAGTGAAATGTCACCCAGGTAGTGACATATAAACAAAGTTGCTACCCAGAGTGACAGTACGGAATGGATACTTCTGCACTCCACTGCTTACACACTTCCGTGACTGATGGGCCATCTTGATCCCAAGCCCAACAAATGAGAAAACACATTTCCTTCTGTTTTACCTTTCTTGATCAACACAAAATGGAATGACCTGAGGTTGGAACACTCTTCACTACCTGGCCCTGATTGTCAGACTCCATATCCTTCCTCACTGCCTCTCCAGGTTCAGATGTTAGCAATAACTCTTTGCTTGTTTTGTCTCTTTGTTTCAATTCCCTGAAGTGTCATTTCCCATCTGGTTTTGGTTTCATTAACTCTCTTCCCAGCTTAGAACAATCTTCCATAAAAACAGATTAAGTGCCTCTCCAAAATCCACCTGATCATTTCCCGTCTAGTTTTCTATTATACTATTTCTTCGTGACCATGCTGTGCAGTGCATGTGTGTACATGCATGTGGGGGCCAGAGGATAGTTTTCAGGAATTGTTTCTTTCCTTCTACCACATGGGTCTCAGGGATCAAACAGAGGTTGTTAGGCTTGGGGACAAGCCATCTTTCCAGATAGCTGTTTCTTTATAGCAAGGTTTGCATCACTCCATTCCAGGCTGTGAACTTCAGGGATGCTACCTGATTCCCTTTCCATTTCTAGAACAGGAGCCCAGTGTGTGAAACAAAACCAGAGCCATTGTCTACTAAATTGAGGTGTGTTCTGACCTCTGCATCCCTGGTCCTCTGCATGGAGAGAAGACCTGGTTTTCTTGAGAATTTAGCGAGATGCTTAGTTAAAAAAAAAAAAAAATATTGAGACAGAGGTGAAGAAGGAAGATCTAAGAGGCAGAAACAGTTGTCCAGGTCACTGGAGCTTAGAGCCTGAGAACAAGGGAGAAAGCCAGCAGGAAAATGCCAGCCCCTCCCTATTTAAACAGGACAATGACGCAGATCCAGCAGATCCCGGAGCCTGCTCACCCCCTCCCAAGCTGGTGTGTTCGCAACTACTGAGCAAACAGGAAGGGCCAAGAGGAACTGACCATCCCAGTGCATAGAATACAATGGTCTCCTTAAGAGCCTCCCCTTCCCTTCTGTGTCTGGTAGGTGACAGCGTGCCATTCACAAGCTTTACCAGAAAGTTTCCTTGTGCTGTTCCGGGTTCTCAAGCTATGGCTGAGGAGTGATCTTTATGGGAGAGTCACATGACAACTTCTGCCCTCTTTCCCTCCCCCCCCCCCCCGTTCTATTTTCCTCACTGCTATCAAAATGTCAAGAAAGCTTATTACTTCTACTGCCAGGGGAATTATTTGTTTCTCCCAATATAGACAGGTGTGATGTGAAATTTCCATGACCATTCATGCTGTCCTTTGAAGAGAAATGAGGCACAATGGCTGGTGTGTCACTCACTGGGACTGATAGCATCATCAATGGCTTGGCTTCCTTTTATTATTGTTACTTCATTCTATATTTATTCAGGAGAACCTGCCAAAGACTCAGGGCTGCCTCATTCTTGATGACAAGACTTTCCTGTGCCCCCCCTGCCCCCCCCCAGGTCTCTAGTGGGCTCCAGCACACACATGCACACACAGGCACCCAGAGACCAGATCCTGAGAAACAGACTTACTAGAGGAAATGGCATTATCAAGGAAATCAGTTCTTAAAGGAAGCTGCTGAGAGATGTACATGGCCAAGGTCAGCCTCGGGGCACACTGGTGAAGAGAAAGGAAGGCTCTAGTGCTTTTTCTTCCCTTGCTGACGAAAGTCAGCTCCGGTCAGAGAATAGTCCTACCATCTTGGTTGCATTTCCCCTCCTGCCTCCCATGGGCACCTTTGATGTGGTGTGTGTGTGTGTGTGTGTGTGTGTGTGTTGGGAGGGTACTCAGCCTTTTCCCAAGGAAAGCAGTCATAGTCTGAAAGTATGGCGATTTACAAGTATCAAGAGTTTGATTCTTGGAAGCTTGGCTCACACTTCTGTTCTTATACCTGAAGATCTGGAATTCACACACACACACACACACACACACACACACACACACTTTGAAAGCTCTAGATGTTATTAAGTAAACAGACAGAAAGCCTTTGTGTACAGGAGCTGGAAGTTACAGTATATTGTGCTATGGATGCTTGCTGAGTAATAGTTCATTGCATTCTTCCCACTTCCACTGGACTGGAAACAGTCCACAGAAAGGCAGTAGCAGGCTCCTACTAGGTCTTTGGAATGCTGGTGGAGCTTCTGACCACTGCAGAGGCCTGTTCAGCATTCTCCACTGAAGACTACTCTTAGCCAATGGGCCACATTTCCACCAGTGATCCCCATTTTCCGGAATCTGCTTTTATTAACTTCTACAGCTTCTGCCAATAACTTGGACCCTCTGTGAATATTCATACCATTCACTTCACCCCCAGCATTGTGATCTAGAGCAATAATCAGATTCTGCTTTATGCATTTCTCACTGAAAGAAGCTGTAATACATATGACATTAAATACTAGATCCCAAAAGCTATATTTTGGCAAGGCAGAAGACAGCATTAATAGTCCCTGTGTGTGTGTGTGTGTGTGTGTGTGTGTGTGTGTGTGTGTGTGTGTGTGTGTGTGCCGACAAAGCTCCCAGGCATATGAATCCATACATTGGCCTATTCTTATTTGATGAGTATTCTTTTGATGATTTATAAGCCAATGTGATGTTCCTCCTTGAAGGAGGTGAGGACATCTAACACTCCAAAGTATTAGAAAGAAACTTCAGGCTCACTCAGTTTGTGCTACATGATGTGGATAGCATACCTAGGACATTGGAGTGTTCCTTATAATGCTGGCTCTACTCCTTCACCTGAATGGCTATCATACATTCTCTTATGATGTGAGATTGATGGATGGATGGCATGATAGCTTTGAGGGTAAAAGCACATGTCAACCAAGACTGGCAACCTAGTTCCGTCCTTAGAAGCTACAGTGGAAACTGACAGCCAACCCCTGTCAGTTGTCCTCTGACTTCCACATACATGCTCTACACACATGCACACACTAAAGAAA
Source organism: Phodopus roborovskii (assembly GCF_943737965.1). Taxonomy (NCBI): domain Eukaryota; kingdom Metazoa; phylum Chordata; class Mammalia; order Rodentia; family Cricetidae; genus Phodopus; species Phodopus roborovskii. Next base: position 20,596,305 of record NW_026126482.1, on the reverse strand, counting down.
GTTATAATTCTAAAGACTTAATTTTTAAAAATGGAGACCTGCCCTCATGCGAGCCTTGAGCAGAGCAGAAACCTTTGTATAAGAAACATCGCAGATGGGCAGGTAGATAGATACACTAGTATGTGTGTGGCTTCAGTATGTCTTAATTCATGATGGACGATTAATTTGCCTGCAAGAATAAGGAATTAATTTCTCTTGTCATAGGGATAATAGTATTGCTACCTCTGTATCTATCATATGATATCGTATCATAGCTATCTACCAATCAGTCATCCATAGGAGTTCAATTTTCCACTTGCCCACAGCCTACTGAAGTAGCATCAAGGAACTTAAAGATGAACACACATAGGGTCCTCTACATTTCCCACCTAGTCATCCATGCTTGACCAGAACTGATCACAATAGGTGTTTCTGTTTTACAGCCCAGAAGGCCATAGACTAGATTAATGGCAGAGCCAGAGATCACAGCTGGATATCTCCTCTTCTAGGGTTCCTCCCCCACCACCAGGATGTCCCTCCTGAGACACCTAAAAATTTAGTTAAGCCCTGGGATTTTAAGACCTTGTCCCAAATTGCCTGGGTTTTGATGCTTTTCAATATACCATATTGGCAAAGGATCAAAAACATGGGGCAGGCATGAACTCCTTTTAGGGCTCCATCCCTAGATAAATCTTACAGGCGCCATATAATGATGAAGTCTTGACACCCACTCACCCAAAAGATAGGTTTTATTAACAATAAAACAACCTTCTGGATTCCAGCCAGAATTACAGTGTTGGCACTGGATCATATCTGACGGCCTGTCTAGACAAATCCCCTAACATTTAGATTCTAGGGGAAGAGAAATAAGAATTAAGTTAAACAGAGGTAGGAGAGTCCAACCCATTCGATTACAATGTATTTCCAAAAATGGTATCATTTCTCAAAAACCAAAATGCACAGCTATAACATCTATAAAGCATTTGAAAGTATGAAAAGATCCGATTTTTACATTCTCACATCTTTCTCTTCCTACAGCAAAGTCCGAATGCAAGGCTATACTTAAATACATCAGTTCAAATACATCACCGTCCTTGTCAGAAGCCACTTGATGAAACTGGGATGTGGCCCTTTGCTGGGACTGTTGCAGACGTTACTGAAAGAGGGCAGGGGGTAGCTCAGTGTGTATATTGCTGACATTGCAAGCATGAGTGCCTGAATTCAATCCCCATAACCCATGTGAAGGAACACCAAACCCGGCGGTACCTACTTGTAGTCCTGGTACTGAGGAAGTGAAGACAGGTCAGTCCCTGCAGCTTGCTGGCCAGTCAGCCCAGCCAGCTGGTGAGTCCTAGGCTATGAAAGACCCTGACTCAAAAAACAAGGTTGATGATACATAAAAGGAACTGCACAACTGACGTTGCTCTCTAGCCTCTGCATGAATGCACACACCCACATGAACATGAAGCCCTTCCCCCAAAGTTCCTTGATCTGGGTTTGTTGCCTTACTGCTATTACCTACTTACCGTGTGAGCTCTTCAAAGAGTTTTAAAGCTTGGCTCCACACCCTCGGCTAAGAGGGTTGTACACCCATACACTGTCAGCATTGCCACTGAGCAGTGGCCACACAGTTGTTTTGGAAGCTGTGGCATCTTAGTTCCTTATGTGAACGAGAACAAACAGCTTTCTGTAATGCTGGCATCTGGACGCATACTCCAAGATTCTGTGTATACTCAGAGAGGGATTCAGAAGAACTTGGGGGAAGTGGTCGTCTTAGAGATCGTTTGGAGGTTTCACACTTGGCCCGAGGGAGATCTTATGCTTCTAAGTGTTTTGTAGCATTTCCGTGAACAAATGGGGACTAATACTATAGGAGGAAGCTAGTTTGGGGTTAATATCCGCTACATTAAGCTCGACCCCAGCCTTGATTAAATTGTGGCCAGCACTTCCGGGAATGCAATTCTGTGTTTCCAATCTCATAAAACCAACAAGATCATTGTTTTTAAACAGAAGGAAGCAGGAAAAAATAGAATGGTAGCTTAGGGTATAAGAGATGTTGTCCAGCCAGTGGACATTCGATGTCTGAAGATATATATGTGTGTATACACATGTGTGCTACTGGAATCTAGTCCTGGGATGTTGCTGGGTACACAGACTAGCCCTCCACTGGCTGGAGAAATGGCTGCTAAACTTCATTAGGAAAGTCTAGTCTCTATCCTCCTGCTTAAAATAATGACAACTGCCTCTGTTTCCCCATCTTTGAAGTCGGGATAATAAGCTAGTTCTTCTTGGAGGTATTATGAGAGCATGTGAAATTACATATGCAAGACACTCTGATGTCTCCAAGAGAAAGAGGCACTAGGAGGTGGGAGCAGTTACTGGTGTACTGTGCTGAGCTCAGGGAATCGTGTCTTAACCATACTCGCCCCAAAAGAAAACCTCCTCCAGGAAAAGAACACAGACCAGAAATGATCTCATCGTGATTATACCTGCCACACCCAAGGTAGGCACAGCTCAGAGAGGAAATTCCTTCCCTTCAGCCATGAACTAAGTTGCATCTGTAATTAAGATCTTAATAAGGAGGGTGGGAGGGCAGTTACAGATGCTGCAGGCTCCAAGGCAAGGAGCTACCTGACCAGGCTTAAAGTGAGAATGACTGAAGTGCAATCCCCCACTCAGGTGTGCCAAACGAGCCCACACTTCAAAATGAGCCTGCTTGCATTTCCAAAGATGCTTACTCCTGCACAAAGATATAAAATAGTACCTTATTATTTATGACTAAATGTTACTTATGACTCTCTATGAAGAATCCCGCCAAATCACGTTTACAAAATGCTCGTTTGTGTGTGTGTGTGTTCCTGCAAAATGTTGCCATAAGGGGAATGGGATAGTGCCTTGGACCACTGGTTGATCTGTGGGGCAGCTCTTGGCCATCTGCAGAGTGGCCATGTGTTCCTGAACTTTCCATGGTAGTTCTCAGGTTCAAATATCCTTCCCATTGTCAGACCATATGTCCTGTTCTTTGGTTTGTGAAATGTGGATATATCCATGGAAATTACACACACACCACACACACACACACACACACACACACACATACACACACACACACCAAAGAAAGGATAGCCTTGAAAATATACTTCTTGTTGAGGGATCTCTACTTTGGTTAAATTAAGAATTCAAGAGAAAAATGGGTACTGGTAAGAATCTGTGACTGGGAAAAATGGTTGTCCTCTTATGAACATAGTAACCTTTAGTAAAGGAATGGGGTATGATCCTGGGGCCTCTGCACCTCTGGGATGTTGTCTAGGAATCTACGTCACAATGAATGGAGCCAGGGAGAACAAACGGCTCTTGGTCCTTCTGTTGTTATTATCCCCGTGTCCCATTTCCACACCACACTGAGTGGTGAGCAGTGAGGCTGAGAGTCATAGTCCAGCTCTGAAGTTCTAGCCCTGGAAGTGGGGCCTCAGGGTTCTGCGGTCTGTGTTAGTCCCTGAGCCACTTTCCTTCCAAGCTGTACACTGTGTTACAAGTGACCAGGAACAGAGAAACAGAATCGGCAGATGATGAACATTAAAGGCAACGATCTCCAAGAAGGCTGAGTGTGCATAAATCTGTGTCAGCCCTTCCCAGTGTGAAGTTTTGCGTATTACTGCTAATCCTAGCAGGTAGTGGCCCTTTGAGCGGCAGCAAAGCCCAGCTCCATCTTTAATAGTAAGGAGCAGAGCCATGAGGACAAAGAAGCCTACGTCTGTTTCAGCCAAATTGCCTATGGGTGCTAAGTTAAATTAAGCACAGTAAACCATCAACAACTACTAATGAGCTTGCCGTTAAAATACGGGAGTCACCAAAGGACTTCTGCCCAACACAAAGAAATGAGGACAAGTATTCAGGACATGTCACACTGCTGAAATGCACAGCACCTCAACAAAAGGGGAGAAGATGTGGTTCTAATCTGAGCATTCATTCCAAGAGTTTTGATTACTGCAACTTTCCACTGAGCCTCACAGACGAACCTCATGCCTTCACTGTTCCGCTTAAGTATAAATAAGGAATTAAAATGGATTTGATTTCAAAAGGAGCCACCAAGCATTTTTGTGGTTGGCAGGGCTTGTACTTTTACACACCATGGTTGTTCCATGAGCACAAACATCATTTCCTACAGGAACTTTGGGGGGGGGGGTGCGGGGTGGTGGTGGTAGTCTGACATCTTATACCTTTACCGTGATATGTTAGAAATATAAGGAAGAATTCAAATTTCTAACACTAAGATTTGCCAAGAAACATGGCATCGTCTAACTTACTGGCCCCAGCCTTGGAGCATATGTAGAATTTAGCAGATATGGCAAAGCCCGGGCAGATGAGGAAAACATTCCAGAAGCAATGTTGTGTGTTCTGTGTGTAGCTGTCCATGTGTGTATATGCATGTGTGTATTTGTGCTGGAGGGCCACAGCAGGGGTCTTCCTCAATTACTCTGCACGTTGGTTTTTGAGACAGGGTCTCTCACTGAACCTGGAGCTCACCTATTCATCTAGCTTGCCTGGCTAGCAAAGTTGCAGGGAATCTCTAGTGCCTACCTCTCTAGCACAGGGACCATTTTACATGGAAGCTAGGGATCAAACTTGGATCTTCAGGCTTGCATAGAACTTTACTGACTGAGCCATCTCCCAACCCTTCCACTGACAATTTTAGTATCTTCATAACCAGTTGTCCCAAAGCCCCACCTCAACCATGACAAACTGCTGCTATACAGTCTATACTCTTTGGAGTACCAATTCCATTGTCTCAAGATGACATGCCTCCCTCAAGTTATCCAGATGGCATTACCTATTAAAGGTACCCTCTGAAAGAGTCAGCCTTTACAGTTAGGGGTGGAAAAGGTCTCCAACAAGACCACTTATCTTAGGATGGAGATCCTTCAGGAACAGCCCTGGCAGCAGAGTGCAGCTTCCCTGGCGTGCAGAGTCCTCATTAGCCAGTAAGAACTACCACAGGGAGACGACTGGAATGTTCAAAGTAAATAAGACAGAGGGGGTGTTGTTGACAAAGTCTAAACAGGGCTTTTGGGGATTTTTGTCTTCTTTCCATGCCCATGCTCTTTGCAATCAGTTATTGCCTAGGAAACCAACAGCTCTGGCGTTTTAAGTTGGAAATATTGTATTTGTTCCCGAGGGCCCTGCTGCGTTTGTCTTGGCAGAGAGGCTTGGTAATTAAGTCTATACGTTTCTGAGGGTAGTGCCACAGTTCTGGGGGCTAGCATTCCAAATCAATTTGTCCACTGCTTTCTAACCCTAAAATGATCTAAAAATAGATACCACTTCTGTTACATTGACGTCACTGGGTCTGCAGCGGGATGAGGAAGAGCTGATCGTGAACATCCCACATAACCCCCAACTCACTTTCCATGAATTGCGTCTATTGAAATAAATGCCTTTGTCTTTTCCTCACAACCTTCTGTTAGGGTAGCCTCTCCTACCCCAAGTGTGGTAAATGTGTGAATGTGTGGTGTAAATGAATATGCTGTGTCTGAAAGAAGACATTGGCTGTCCTGTCATCCCTGTCTCATTCCCTGAGAAAGGGTCTCTCATTGAACTTGGAGCTCACCATTTTAAGAGCTAGGCTACTTGGCAGCAAGGCCAAGCAATCCTTCTTTAGCCATGCTCCCAATAGCACCAGGGTGATAGATGTGAGCAGTGACGGGACTTTATATATAGTGTTGGGGATTTGAACTCAGGTCTTCATGCTTGAACCACTCCTGTTCCAAGAGGAAACAACTATAGAGAAGGCTTCTTCTTAAACTTCTTACTGTGTAATGTTGATATCTCTGTGTATCTGCATCTGTTTAGGTATAGATATCTCTCTCCACGGCCAGGGGCCCTGATCACACCTTATCCACGACAAAGTTACTGTCATATTCCATCACTATTCATGGATTTGTCTGTGTATCTATATATACTTTTATCTATATAAGATCATATAACCCATAACTTTCACATATTTCACATATTATATTCTTGCAGCTGCCTAATAAGACAAAGGTCTAAAGTAGATGCTGAAAATCATACTGTTAGAAAGAAGCCAAAGTGGGATTTGAAACACATGCTTTTCCTATGTCACAGGGCATTGGAATCCTTGTAAACGGCTATTGGCATAGGTGTTTTCTGTAATTCAGCATTGAATACAGTATTTGCTGAGTACCCAAATTCAAGTAATTTCAGGAATCCCAAGGGTTTTCAATAACAATGAAGAAATCAAGCCCAGGAGACATTGGCATGTGGGGGCTGTGTGCTACAAGCATGCTGCTGGGCCCCTGTACCTGGGATCTGCATTCTGACCATGTATACTCTTGCTGTGGAATACTCAGCAATACTCAGCCAGCTTAATTTAGTAATAGGAGTTTGGGCATAATCTTGCCATGAAACCCACTCCAATCTTTCAATGTCTATCGAGAACATAATTCTACAAAGAGAGCTGGGGTCAGCTAGCATTGTCTACTTACTGTGTGCCAGGATCCAGGATAAGAGCTTTATACATTGGCTTAGATTTTGGAATAATAATATAAAGCTGATAATACCACCACACATTTACAGCTAAACCTGAGGCTCTGGGAGTTTAATTTGCTCAAGATCATAGGGCCTTAAGTCATAAGAAATGGAAATATCTTTTCTCCATACTCCATCTTGTTCCTATTACAAGAGTATATAAAGCTAAGTCCCTGCTTGTTCAAGACTGACAGAGCCTAGACTACATTTTCAACAAGGGTTTGCCTATTAGTCTGCCCCTACATTATCAGGAAAGGATGGGCCTCTTCTATTCAGTGTGGCATCTTTAAAACTGGAGCCCACTGCTGGTATCATTTAGATAATGGTGTGATTGAAAGGGGTTAATAAGTAAGGCAGTGTTAACAGTGTAGGGCAGAGGTAAAAAAGGTAAGGTCTGTTTCAGAGATTAGAGGAGACAAAGGTTTAGGCTTTGATTACTTTATGGAGTGGATAGATGAGGAGACTTTACTAGTAGGAAGTGACTGGCTCCTCAGGTCATATAGGCTTGGTGTCACATGCCCATAAAAGGAGTAAGAACCCCCCATAGGGAGTCCAAGGAGCAGCCAAGGTGATGGGCAGAGGGTGTGCACTAAGGTGTCATGTCCATGTGGGTGGCTGGGTTGGAGTGAGCCCCACAAGTGTCTGGTATTAGAGACACACAAGGAGTATGCCATTTGAAAAGGTAAGATGTGATACTGCCATACAAGCACAAAGGGCAGACAGAACCTGCCAAGGCTTTGAAGGTGTCGAGGCAGGATCTTGTCTAGCTTTGTTCTATTTTGTTGGAGACTCAGGGGCAGAGGACACAGGAAGGCCCTTACAAGGCTCCGAGGACAGGAATGATGTGTGGTCCTGTAAGTAGGGGATGTTGGAGGGATTCAGACTATGTTGTATGCCATGCTAAACTTGCTATTATCAGGACACCTGCATTTTGACAAAGCCTCATCTCTGTGTGGGTTAAGTCCTTTCACTCTGAGATGGGTTTGCTTAAATAAATATAAGACCATAAATAATGAAACCATGGTATTCAAAACACCTTCGGGTGCTTTTAAATTCGTAGACAACATACAGAATTGTAAAGGCAGGTGGGTATGGATGGGCCTCTGCATTTGAATTGAGTACATCAATTTACCAAGAAAGATTTTACAGATGAAATATCAAAGCAAAGAGAGAATTGGTATTTGCGTATGTTATGAATAGCCATATTAGCTAAACCAAAATAAAAATATTTTCAACCTTCCTCCCCAGAAGCTTTTTGTTATTTGCTTCTCTTTTCCTTGAACTACTTTGTCCCCATTCAACTGGACCACAATAATCTGAATTCCAGAATGCAGTTTAATTCTATTGCCATACTCTACCATCCTTTGGGTTTTTGTTTGTTTTTTATGTTTTTGAAGTCAAAACATTTAAGAGTGACCCTTTTCTCTATAATGACTAGAAAAGAATTAGATTATGACTGCAGTAGACACTTGAGAGCTGAAATTTGGAAAGCCACAAAAGCCCCTTGGCCATAAGAACTCACTCACAGTCTGTACTTGCTGAACATCTTCCAAGCCTGGGCATGAAGTAGATAGGGCCTCATTCCTGGCCCATACTACGTGGGCAGAGCCCTCAGGGCTTCTGTTAAAGACAAGGAATTGGAACTAGTCCCTCAGCTTCAGGGAAAAGGGCAACACCTACCAGCCACCCTCAGACCCTCAATCGGACAAGCAAGCCAAGGCCACAGGGGCATGAGGAACATACACTATATTTTACATGGATTTTATATAGAACCATTTGTTGTCATTGTCTTTGAGACAGTGTCTCACTATGTAGCCCTGGCTAGCCTGGCACTCATAGGGATTCACCTGCCTCTGCCCCTGCAGTCCTGGGATTCAATGTGTACTCCATCACGCCTGGCTTCTTTATGTAGAATCTTAACAAAGGAAGCCCAACCAGTCAACTATCTATCACCCAGGAAGACTCCTCTAAGAGAAATGGAACATTAAACACCCATACCATCTTCCCATAAACAAATAAAAATATAAGTAAAATAAAAGCCCACTAGCTATGTACTAAGTAGAAAGATTTACCTGGAGCAATAGCTTGCATTCCGTAGCCCTCATAATTGTAAGTAATTACTAGCCGCCTGGAGCTGTGCATTTTAAGGACAAAATGAGTGGAAGCTGGTTGCTCCTTAGTTATGAGCTCTGAAGTAGCTAAACAAGATCATCCAGTTAACAATGGTGGGTAGGGGGAGGAAAAAAGAAACCTTCTGAGAGAAAAAAGAAACCTTTTTAGCCTGACATAAATATGACAGTGATCCATTTTTAAGCCTATGCTAAATTTATAGTTTATGGTGCAACATAGTGTTTAAGACATAATTCCAGACTCCTGGGTTTTACAATCTAATAATTATCTGGTTTTACTACTTAAGTAGCTCAAATTAAACAAATAAATGCCAACTTTGTATTTCACTTTGTAGAATTGCCATTGGGGGGAAAAAAAAACCCCAAAACTGTCCTGAGGGACACTTGGGATGAGATAGTTGTGAACTTTCTGGGACCAGAACATACCAGTCAGAAGGATGTCTTAGGGAGTTACAGATGATTCTGTCTTAGGTTTTTTTTTGTTTTTTTTTTTTGTTTTGTTTTTCTTTTTCTTTCTTTTTCCTCTTGGTAGTAGCTAAATCATGAGTATTAAATCCCGTGCTCATCAGGTGATGGTACTGGAAAAATCACTTGGCCTCCATGGGCCACAATTACTCCATCTGAGAATGAGTGTGCCTACAAGGCATAGGGCAGTTCAGTTTGACAGTCTTGTACCTCTCTACTCATCCTGGTTCTACTTTACCGTCTCCTACATAACATGACTAATTCTCTCCCGAAAGAAAGTTATCTTTCACTAACTAATAGACTTTGTGACAGAGAGAAAGTGGCTCACTTCTGCTATGGTCAGCACAGGGTGCCTCTGTGTCCTTTGTTTACTTGGGGAGTTCAGCATTTTTGCTGGTTAAGTTTCCTATGATAATAGTACAATAACAACACAGCCAGCATGTATTTCTATTGCTTGGTAATGCAATGCATTCATCTCTGGGTAGACCTTTCCACTTGGAAGGCTTTTCCCTGTCACGGGTTCTCACCTGCAGTGCGCATCTCCGGTCCCCATGTTTCTTTCCATAAAGAGCAAAGCTAAACACGATGAGGCCACTGAATCAAAGTGACTTTAGACTTTGTCACTCTCTAGATTGTGGCAGTCAAAGCTCGCTCACTTCAGCCATTTAATGTCCCAGTCATAGATGGAGGGACTCCTTTCCCTTTCCTGTGTCCTGATTTAATAGCAGGGAAAAAATAAATCCATTCCAGGCTAAGCACCATGTAGCCCCATCAGTTCTGTGAGCAAGAAGACTTAGCAATGGGGAGGAACACTTCCAAAAAGATTCTGTTCCTGCCAGGTAAGAAGCTGCATCTCCCAGTGAACACCAGAGTCGTCCTTTCTTCTGCTCCTCCCCACTGATGCACAAAACAGAAAGCTGATAGCGGGGTGGTAACAGATACCTGCTGGGACTTATCTCCCATGCTTTGCCATAAAGACTGGGTATTCTGGTTCAGGGCTTCTAATCAAGATTTACAGACACTGAAACGAAGATTGATGGTAGCCTGTGGCTGTTAGGTATAGCAAGTGTTTATAGCCACCTATCCAAAAGGAAGGGCCAGAGGCGACATACCTCAGAGACAAGCAAAAAGTTAGCCCCTACTAAGTCAGTTAACATGATCTTTTAAGCCACTTTACCAAAATGTTTTTTTTTTGTTTGTTTGTTTGGTTTTTTTTAAATAGCACTGTCCTTTGAAAGTTGAGGATTTGTATCATTCAACGGAAAAAAAAAAGCATGGTATAAGTCATTGCGATCTGCTACTGAGCCAAGTCCCTTGGAAACTGCCTCCTTAGGCGGGATGTGCTGAGCAAGTCATAATCATTTTGCCAAGAGTAACCCCAGAAACCGTGGTGCAAAATGCAATGGAAAATAATGCTGCCAAAATATGAGCACGACATTCTGTAAGCGTCAGGGAAAATATGCCAGCCAGAGCCTTCATACTTTCAGACCCATTCAAACCCCAATAAAGTGTTACCCAGAAATGGTATAACAGTATAACAGTAGTTTATTCACAAAACCGAACTATTTAAGGATGCTGGAATTCTCCGTCATCCATCCTATGATAGTGTCTGGGTTCTTAATTTGTTTCTGCCTAAAGTGCCTAAAGTAGACAGCTTCCCAGGCAAACTCTGAAAAAAAGGTGCTAGTAGAGCCCGTTAGAGACTTAGTAGTTCTGATTCCTCTTAATAAGGCTCCCCAGGTCGGCTATGGCCAGGCGGAGACCTGCGATTTGCCTGCTGCGATGTGCATTAGATCCTTGTAATCTCCGGTGTCTGCGGCTGCCCCTATTCTAACTTTTCTCTACTGTCTTCCGCTACTCCGGGGCAACTTTTGTACTAGTAGATCTGAAAGCACAAGTTGGCTTGCGGATAAACCCCAGAGCACCCTGGAAACGAGATCAGACGCAGCTCAGGGAGACCAGACCACAAGGGATCCCTGCACAGTTGTCATGGTGGGAATCCCGCAGGCACAGCTGTCCCCAGCTTCTCAGGAGACTGGTGCAAAAGGCACTCTTACCTTATACTTCATCGCGGCGGTGGTCGGACAAGCCCTGGTCCTATCCTAGTCACACAGTGAAGCACTGCAGTGTCCGCCCCTCCATTGAGCACAGGGCTGGATGGAAACCAGAACCTTCGCCTCCCGCGCACTGCGGAGCGTCTGAGCTCACCGCCTCGGCTGAGACCCACGATCACGGCCCTCATTTGCATACCTCGCCGCCATTGGCTGGTGTGGGGGGAAGGTAATGCCTCCACTCCGCCCACCTCTAACTTCTGAAACACTGCGACAAAGAGCGTGTAATATGATCATTTCTTTTCACATTATCAAAAGGGCGGAGGAGAAAACAGAGAGTGGGGAGGCGGCCCAAACCACCCCGCGAAAGGAATAAAAAAATTTAAAGAGGAAAAGAAATAGGAACCAGACAAAGGAGATGCATTCCTTTTGAGATTAACCCAAATTTTAAGGAACCCGAATTCACAAAGCCGTCTGACGATCTCTCTTCCTGTGACCTAGCAACTAGTTCATAAACCCATTTCAAAGCCATTCACCTCACAATCTCTACATGAAACGAGCTGGGGAAACAAAAGGTTTTCTGTCTCCAGACTGCCCCCCCTTTTTTTTAACTAACCACCCCTGCTGATAACTCTCTGTGTCCCTTTCTCTTACCCTTCCCTTTTTCTGTGACTGTTTGCTTTCTTTTTCCCCTTCCTTCCTTCCTTCCTTCCTTCCTTCCTTCCTTCCTTCCTTCCTCCCTCCCTCCCTCCCTTCCATCCATCCTTCCTTTCTTTTTTCTTTTTTTCCTTTTCAGTGTTCAAAGCACTTTGCAAAGTCAGCCTGCTAGGAGCTGGAATACATTTCTCCCTCAGTGAAAAGGAACTCACAGCACCAGGTTTTCTGGGAACATCTCACTAGGACCTCAGAGAGGAGTATCAGACACATTAAGAGACCTTGGCAGTCTTTGATGAGGATAAAGGTTAGATGGGAACCCATGTAGGTCCTATAGAACACTCCCTATATATCATTCCTGTCTGCCCAGCACTCTGCTCTTTGCCGGCTTTGAACACTGAGGCTTTTTCCTTCTGACCTCTCTCCCCAAAATGACCCATTAACCCACTCACACTTATTACCCAGGGAGAAGAACCCCACTGTTTGATAAGCCTGGTTAAAAAAGAACAGCTTCTCTCTGGTAAGGCACAGACCATGATTTATGTAACACTTCCATTTGGAGATTTCTATAGAGAAAGAGAATCTTGCAGGAGAAGACAGAAGCTCCTTTTCCTTGGGCCTCAGGACTTGGAGCATTCAGTGACTATCCCCTAGTTGGGATGCATTCCAGCCAGACTGCTCGACTCGGGTGGAAAAAGCAGCTTACTTTTTTCCTGACTAAGCTGGACCAGAATCAGTTTTGTCTCTTGCTCCCCTCTCTAAGTTCCCAAGGATTAAAACTTTTGAAAACAAACAAACAATAAAAACCCACACACAAAAAACAAACAAACAAACAAACAAACAAGCAAACAAAAACGATTGAAACAAAAAACACAGGAGAGCAGATGCCCCACAAAAGTGGTTTGTGGGTATAGGGTTTACATTTGCAGTTGAGTTCACGGTTGGCTGTGGCTCGGATTGCCTCATCACGATGCCCCAGCAGCCTTGGTGAAGTTGATACCCTGTTCAGGCCTCTTCCAGGTCATGGCTTTTGCTCCCTGGCCTCAAAGCAGAGCTGAATCTGTGTGATTTGCAGGGTCTTTGGGACACAGATTGGCACAAACGAAACACAGTGTGGTAAAAGGATCATCCTTGAAGTCCTGAGGACACAGTAGTGAGGTATGTTTGCAGAAAGCATGTCTTGTGACTACACAGCTATGGGAGGACAATGAGTCAAAGGTCTTTCTCTCTGGAAGAGGTGCCCTGGGCCCCAGGAGATGAAGATAGCTTTACTTTGGCTTCTTCAGCAGCCAGGCTGAATAATCTGTTAATGAATGTGAGCAAGGCTAGCCCACCCCACCTGAACATTGCAAAACAGTTTGCTGAAGCCTGTTCTAGATGTTTGTGAAATTGCATTCTCCAGCTAGAGTATTCGATTCCTATCAGGTGACCCTCTTGTTTAGGAATCTCTACAATGTTGTTGGCAGTTTTTGTCTCCTTAAGTATAAAACAGAGGACATAATGATACATACCTGTTGCGGTTAAAGTGAGGATTAAATGAAATAATGTCTATAGGAACTAATGAAACTAAGTATGGTTGCTTGTTCCTAGCATTGTTATTTTATTGTCAATGTAAGTTTTATTATATATTTTTGCTCTTACTTATTTGTTATGCACCATTAGTGTTGTGAATTACATATTTGATTGTTATGTTAATGACGACTAGCACTGATGTTAAGTTGCTCTTGATAATGAATGTTGTAGGTACTCAAAAATAGGAGGGAAAAAATCCCTCCATTTGGGTCTTATTTTTTACATTTTATTTTATGTGTATGAGCATTTTGCCCGTATGTGTATCTGGGCATGCCTGGTGCCCACAGAACCCAGACAGAGCATTGGATCCCCTAAGGCTGGCATTAAAGATGTTTGTGAGCTGCCATGTGGTTGCTAGGAATGGAATTGGGGTCCTCTAGAGGAGCAGCCAGTGCTCCAGAGCACTGGGCCATCTCTCCAGCCTCCCCCCTCCCTTTGTGCCGTATCTTCTCAGAAGCGCACTTTTCTATTTAAGAAGTCTCACTTGAATGTCTATCATGGTGCCTTTCCAGGAGGGCGAAGATGAAAGTAGCGTAGACAAAGTTCCTGTCCCTCGTGGAGGAAAATAATTGAGGGAATACACAGTATGAATTGCAGGGGCAATTTCCATGAGATGAATATTAAACAGTGGAAATTTCTAGAGTAAAACAGACCAGCATCTGTGTGGAGGGTGAGTGGGTGTCTTACTTTCAATAGAGTCATCAGGGAAGCTCCTGAAGGAGGTGATATTTAAACAAGATCCGAATAACATGTGGGATGCAACCACTCCCTGATCCGAGGAGAGAACATTCCAGACAGCAGTGACACATGGACCGGACTGCAGGAGACATGAGCTGCATGTGTTAGGGGCTGCAATCAGAGGCTTGGGCTGTGTACGCAGGGCAGAGGAAGAACATAGGAGTGGAGGTGGTGGGAGGGAGCTGGGAGTTTTCCTTGAGTGTGACAGGAAGACACTGGAGTGTTCTGAGCAGAAACAGTCCATTTTCCCCCTAAAACATCACATTGTGATTTATTGGTTATGCTCCCTTTGAACCCTTTGGGGAGACACAAATTCTCTCAATGAATAAAGAACAGCCCTTTCTGTATCTATTGTCTGAGATACTGTTGTGAAAAGAATTTTAAGGCTGGACTATATAACTGAATTATGCAGGAAACCTGCAGGTTGGTACCTTCCCAGAATGGATCAGGACCCTGGGGCTCAGCCCCATCCTGCATTCACCAGCGTTCTTTTTAGTAACTACCTCTTCAGCTAAAATGATGCTTCCTTCAACCCTGGCACTTTCAGGAACCAGGGATGTGGTACCCAATGCCATCTGTGAGATTTTATTAGTAGCCATTGGCCATTGGCTGGGACACAGATGGAAATCAAGCAAATGCTGGGGCTGTCGGTAGCTCAGGCAGAGCCCTGTGGCTGGCTGTTCTCTAAGAGCAAAGGGCAAAGTCTCAGAACTGGAGCCTGTGAGCTGCCTGGGAAATCACCTAGTCAAAGCCTCATAGAGAGGGCAAAGGGGACACCCAGAGAGGTTGGGCCCCCTGCTGCCTTATGGACCTTAAGCCACTCAACTGATTTCATTTCAGGTTCCTTACTTGAGATCTCTCTGTGGTTGTGTTTGACAATCACTTTGGGACATGTTAATGCCTTCGGAGACAGAATTGGGACGCTTTGGTGTGGATGCTAATGAGAACTTCTGCCCTTCCCCTTTCAGCTCCCTCCTCCACGGCCAGGCTTGTGCCTTCCTGGCTTTATAGACTGTCCCACTGCAGAGAGTGCTGTAGCAGACGTCTCATGCCAGGCCTGGCCTAACACACTGATGCCTTTGTGTGTGCTTGTCCACAGCCCCCACCCTGCCCACCTCGCCCTTTCAGAACAAATCCCTCCTTCCCCTGACTGTGCCCCCATTGTTCTTGGAACACAGATCCCTGAAAGTGCTTTCCCATGTTTGCATGGTGATGGCGTGTTGGCGTCTGTTTCCCCAGCGTTGGGGTGGGTAGTGGACGAACAGGGTGGTGGCTGCTTGGTCTTCTGCCTCTTTATACCTTGTAGGTGCTCCAGTCATTGGCGTATGAATGAGGAAGTAATACCTCCAAGTTCAGTATAGTACCCAGAAAGGGAATAGGAAAGACTTATATTAGCTGAGAACATCCTCCAATTTACATTTATTAGAACAGACATGGAATGCACCTTTTCACAACCAATGGCAGGCTGCTGTCAGTTCTGTCTGGGCAAACTAAGAATAGCACTGACAATTTCTAAGTGGCTTGGGAGGAGGCTAAAGAATAACATTTTGAGAGATGTGAAAATTACGTGTAATTCAAATTTCTGTGTCTCTATGTAAAGATTGTTGGCACACAGCCACCCCTGCTCATTTGCATACTGTCTGCTGAGCTACAAAGGTAGGTCTGGGTGGTTGTCCCTGAGTTGGTAAATACTGCAGAGCCAAAGAACACATTCATTATAAAATAATGCAATATCCAAATAAAAAATAATTAAAAATTATTATAAATAAAATGCTAGCATGTGCTTATAATCCCAGCACCGAGGAGCACTTGGCAACTTCAAATCAGTAAATCCCACAAAAATAAAATAAACAAATAAAATAGTATTATCTGACTCTCCACAGAAAATGTGCTACTTGTGGTCTAAAATAAAATAGTACAAGACCTTTTTGGTTTTGACTTCAGATACTTCTACACAGGAAACAACTCGGAAGCTGAATGAAGAATAGACCAGAGGAGGCAGGCTAAGTCCTAAACTAAGAGTCATGCTAGGACTATGGGCTACCATTTCTAATCTGATATCAGGGTTTTTCCTTTTCTTTTTTCACCTCTGTATATATTAAATCATCCCCCAAAATATTGCTTGGGCCACTTTCCCATTCTATGTCAAGTCTATAAAACCTGCTAAAGACAGACCACTGAGTGTTCAACTCTATAAAACCTCCACTGAGAGTTCAATTCTAGTAAACCTACCAAAGATAAGCCACCGAGAGTTTTCTCTTTTAGTCCAATGACCCTTGACCCAAGATCCTCAGGTACTGGGCTCTGAGGTGGATGTTTACAGACATCATCTCACTTAGCATTTGTCTTGTGTTCCAAATCTATGAGGTAGATTGCTCTTAGTTCACATATTATAACATGGAAACTGGAAAATTTTACAGTTTGCACAAAGTTACAGGGCAGATGAGTGACATGCTTGCAGTGGAAACCTAGGAGTCCCCCCCCACCCCCCAGTTGAGTTGTTGTGAAGTCAACCATAGGCTACACTGCCTGCTTGGCTTCTTATCAGTACCATCATCTGAATCCTGTTGATTGCTTCTTTAAGGGTAAGTCTACAGCTTAGTGAAGGACTAGATATATCTGAGAAGCAGATGGTGGTACTGTTAAATATTGTCAACACACACACACACACACACACACACACACACACACACACACACACGGTTCCTTTCATTATTTATTGTCCTTTTCATCCCTGGCTTACCTAAATCTCAACTTGTGCCAGCTTGCAGCCCATTTCTGTCAGGAAACTTGCCTTAGAAAATTCACTTTTGCCTACTCTCTCTCATTCCAGGCTCCCACTCTTCTCTGTGTCCCCCATCATCTAAGGCCAAGGTCACAGCTTCCCAGATCCTACTTTCCTTAAGAAACAATCCTGACTGTTTGGCCTTCTCTCTACATGTTGGATTCAACAGCCCCCTCCCACCCCTGCCAACCCCTTTAATGCATTGTAGTCTAGAACATATGGGACATTGGCTACTTAACTGCTCCCTCTCACTCTCTCTATTAGCAACAGTGAATTAGGAATATGGTACATTCCCTGAAGGAGTTGGCAAGGGGATATTTCTTTAAAATTTGTCTTTGAGGATGAAGGTAGCATATACTAAAGAGTCTTGTTGGTTCATGATCCCTGGGTTACTTTAGACTTATTTTCTCTCTAACTCAATGACAGGTCACCTGGGGCCAGGTGGGGCTCTGAATTCCATGAATTGGAAATGATCCCTCTTACTGCATGGCACTGGAATGACTTCATGGGGTCTTACCTTCAGCCAACATTTCACTTCATGACACTGTACAGTCTTCTAAAAAAAAAAAAAAAAAAAAATCTACCACCTCTCCCATGTCTAGCTTTAGTCCTGAGAATACAATGGTAGACGTCGGTGTCTTAGTCCCAGCCAATCATCCATAAACCCAGGCACTCCATTGTAAGTGTTGTGAGTGCTTGTGAGCAGTACATGGAAAACCTGTGAAACTGTGAAGTTTTGATGTTTAATGCCATTAACTTGGGAATACTTAATTAGCGCCCTTTCTCTTCCTAAAGAATCAAAGAAGGTTGACAGCTTAAATTACATACTAAGTGAATTCACTCAATTCTAGTGAAATATGACAAGCAATTGTGGGGCTCCATTCAGCACTTAGTATTTCCTTTCTTTGGAACAGTGAGAGAATTAGCTACAGGATGAAGTTGTAAGAAAAAATATAGAAGAATACAATAAAGATTTACATGTATTGGATTCTAAAAATATGCAAAGGTTCACATTTCTATAGTTTATAGGTACTTAGTTGGACTAAGGCATAATGTTCGCCAGAACAGAAAGGGCTTAAAAGCAAAATGTGCAAGTTGCTTGGTGAGGATGTGTGCCCGCTTTCTCTTGCTTTGAGGTCATCTGTTCTTGCATGCTTTACTTTGTCCAACTTGTTATGTGAAACTTCCATGGAAACCCCTTCTGTTGGTAAGCTGAAACTTTAGATTGTGGATTTTTACAAAGGTTGAAGTGATCCGCCAATCTCAAACAAACAAGAAGCCCATGACTGGATAGAGCACAATTTTCTTTTACAAGCACTACCCATCTTAACAACAGTGCTACAGAACATCTTTTAAATGATAAATACCAAGACATTTGTTTCTATCCCTTGCTAATCCTCATACAATGTCAAGCTTGGAAAGTACTTGCTTTAAATATTCTTCCTATTTTTAATTGAATTTATTTAATTGTGCATTCATGTGGCTATATGTGTTTTGTGTATATTTGTGCATGTGTGGGTATGGATGTTTGCAGATGTCAGAGAATAATATGTATGTATGTATGTATGTATGTATGTATGTATATGCTACTTGTGTGGGCACTCTCAGAGGACAGAAGAGGACACTGGATCCTTCCCAGCGCCCTAGAACTGGAAGCTGGAGTTACAGGAAGTTGTGAACCACCCAAAATGGTGATGGACATTCTCTTAAAAGGCAACATGCATCCTTAACTGCTGTGTTCTCTCTCCAGCCCCTGTCCACGTTAGTGTTTGAGATAGATCTTCTTGATAGAACATGGTCTTGCTCTTGTAGACTAGGCTGACTGGCCAGAGAGCCCCAGGAACTCTCCTGTCTCACCTGCCCAGAACCTGTGTTGGTGGAGTAAGCTGAATAAATCATGGACTCTGGGTCCTGGCTCCTGGGTGGGGCTGGGTCCTCTGTTCTCAATGTACTCAAGGGCTTTGCCATTTCCAGGGCACAGTGGCTGTTGACAGTCACTTTCAGCATCCAGCATCTAGAGTAACTCCAGAGCCTGTGGTGGTGGGACAAAACAGGGCAGGGAGGGGACTGGAAGTCCCAAATGACCACTTTACTGGAGTCAGCTATTTCTTTATGGATTGGAGATGCATTAGCCCCGCCCCACAGTCCTAAAGAAGCCCAGCTGCTCCAATGCTCAGAGGAAGCCTGCCCTGTAGCAAACACCCATAGACTCAAGGGCCTCGGGCCTGTTTGTACAGCCTGTTCATTACCAGCTGGTGCCAGGAGATGGTATCCCAGCCACACAGGGCCTGGTGGAGGGGGCAGGAGGAGAAGAATGTGGGGTGGAGATATAGGACACTGTGTCTGGTTCCAGCCTACCTTTTCAAGAGTTTGATTCATTAAAAACAAAACAAAACAAAAAACAAAAACAAAAAACAAAAAACGGTATTATAGCTATCAGAAAGCTTTTATTTTAAATGCCCATCCAGTGTGGGCCCCAGGCTTAGGTGGTGGCAGAGGCACTAGTGTCCACCCTCAATTTGCCCAGTGGAGTGTGGATGGCACATTCCTTTCTGCCCTCAGAAGCTGAGAAGTAAGGGGCAGCTCCCTTCTTCATATGAAAAGCTGAAGGGAGGCTGCGCTGATGAGCAGACACAAGTTTCTCCATTTTACTCATGCGCACTCTGTAAAAGCTGAGGTTTACAAAGTATGAGATCTTTTTCATTTGCTGAGTCTTGGCACTCTGTGGTTTCATCCTTGAAGATGCAGACAAGTGGGTGTTACAAGGGTTTCCTCAGACTTTGATGCCTGGCGGTTCCATGACTCATGCTCTAAACTTGAGCTTCTGGTCTTAGGAAGGGCAGACAGTAGTGACTAGAAGCAAGACCTGGGCCTCTGCTGAACTTCGGTGGCAGAAACCACAGCTCAATTCACCATCCCCCAATCACCTTACATAGTTGTTCCTCCTTCAGTATCTGGGGGAAGGTTTAATTGGTTATAGGACCTCATATGGGTACCAGAATCCATGGATGCTCAAATCACTTGTATAAAAATGCTCTAGCATTTGCAAAGAACCCATGCACATCTTCATGTATGCTTTAAATCTTCTCTAGACAGCTCACACATTATACCCAATGCAATGTAAATGCTATGTAAATAGGTGATATAGGGGATAGTAACAAGTAAAAACATCTGTGCACGTTCAACAGACATGCAAAATTTTTTCCAAGTTCAATCCACAGTTGACTGAATGGAGAATGCAGAACCCACAATATAGGACAGACCTATATACCTCCTGTTGTCAGAATAAAAGTCCCTCTTCCATTCAACTCTTTCTTTCCTCTCAAGTTGACTGAGAGACCCAGCTCCCCAGTCTCAGTTCCATAGCCTTTTGTGCCCTTAATAGCTTGTGGTTGACTTTGCTTTCTGAATCCTCAGGTAAGATTTAATAAATCATAAATAGTCTATCACCACAATGCCTTTTCCTCTTTGTAGCATGCCTCTGTAGGGAGAATGAATGTGTTTACCATCAAAAGGAAGCAGAGACATTAGGAGCAGAAGAATGGAGAGAGAGAGTCCTGACCTTGTTTGTGTCTCCCAAATGAGCCATGCTTGAAGTCTTCTCTAAGACATCTAACTGATAACGTGCTGGTTGACTTTTGTTAACCCGATACACACCTAGATAATCTGGGATGAGGGAATCTTAATGGAGAAAATGGAGCAAGGCATCTCCCATTCATGGGCACTCCATGTGTTCTCCACATAGATGTCTTAACACCAAAGATACTCAGGGTGTAGCACTGGACCCCTGACATGGCCTTGAGGTACCAGACACATTGTGCAATGGAGGAGGAAGAAGTGGCCACTAAGGTGGCAGGAACAGAAAGGAGAGTCAGGTATTAGGGGATTGCTGGGTGATAACACTTCAGAGCTTGGTGACACAGAGTCACTGGTTGATTGGGACACAGCTTTAATAATGAAAGGGAGATTAAGACATCCTTTCTGTGAGGTTCTGAGGAATGGGGGGCTTGTGCACCTGTAAACAATCCACTCAGATGTCAGCATCACACTTCCTTGCCAATTATTTGGTCCTTGTTAATAGCTGCAGAGAGTTCATGTTCCACTCCACAAATACTAATTGCTCGACATCACACTAGGCACCATGGGAGCCACAGGGATGAATAATAGTCAGACACTGCCCCTACTTCTTAAACACCTATTACAGTGTAACTTCATGAAGATAAACTGGTGCTGACGAAAAATAAAAAATAAAAAAAAGTCACACCATCAAGTTATGTAAGTTTCTATTTTAAAATCATCTGGTTCTAATTTGCTAAAGTTAATGCTTTCTAGCTAATGCCAAAGCACCACATTTGATTTATGGAAATGCTTTAACACATTTTTCCATCGCACTCTTGTACAATATATTTACCACCCTTTTGTTATGGTTAGAAAGATTACGGACTTTAAAACAGCCTTCTTTATGAGCTTGCTGATATTTTATCATAAAATTCCATAAGATGGAACAAAAAAGTCTAGCAAGCCCCAGTATGTAGGGCCCATTCCACATGGTTTAACTTTATTTTACTTTTTAAAAAAAATTTTTTTAGCAAAGAGATCCATCTGGAAAATGGATGTTTAAAAATTTTCACTATGCCAAACCAATTCTTTTCAGGGCAGAACGGTGTTTGGGGGTGGGGGGGGGTGTAAGCAGGAGTGGATGTATAGATAAGAGTCACCAAGTCACACACTGCTGTCCAAATACTAGTGCCACAACAGAGACATAAAGACATGCACCAATCCAGACTTCCTCTACACCACAGAGGGAGCCAGAAGAACATTCCAGGCAAACAGAATGAATGTCAGAAGATCTCACAGGTTTATGTCTATGGCTCAGGACGACTCACCTGGTAAGGAGAGGTCAGCACAGAGCATGACTCAAGCCTATTTTCATGTCCCCATCCTTCATGTCCCACACCACAGTGACCCATGGCTCCAGGGAGAGGCAAAGGCAGACCCATTAAGGCTCCAGGAGGGAAATATTTTTATTTATTTTGTGATGCTAGGGATTGAATCCTGGGCTTTCTATATGCTAGAGAGTTCTACCACTGTGCCACATCCTCACCCTTCAATAAAGAAATTATATACACATATATAATATACACACAGGACATACAATGTATACATATAAACTATATGCATGAAATAGACATCCATTCGCATTTATAACACACACACGTATAATTATATGCACATATAACAAATACGTGTACATACACACATGTAACACATGTAACACATATTTTTTTTGAACCCAAGGTCTTGCACAGGCTGGGCAATGCTCTATACCTGAGGTCTGTCCATAGCAGAAGTGAGCTATTTTTATCAGTTCTTCTAGTATCAAGTTCAGCCACATCACTGTTTGTTCACTACCTTGAGACCCTGTACAGAACAATCAAGAACTCTGAGGAACATACTGGCACAAGCCTCCCAGACCTCCGGTGGTCTCCTGAAGGAAGCCATTCTCAAAAGTTGATTGAGCCCAGAGATCTCCTTTCGTTTCTGTTCCATGCAGAAGTGTGGGTTTTCACTTCACACCCACTCAAAACAAGATGGCTGCCCAGGAAACGCCCCCTCCACCTGGTTCAGTCTAGTTCTTTAAAACAAAGTTACATTTCTTTCAAGTGGACTTCAGTCATATCTTTGCAATGAGAAGCTCCAAAAGGCACAGCAAGTCAAGACTCTGTCTTTCCTGGAGTCTCTCTGTTTGCCTCTGGGGCTATCTAGAAACCTAGACAGGCCTGCAAACTTTAAACACACAGATTGCTCTCCATAGTCAGTGGGCCTTATCCAAACAGTTGAAGGTTTCAATGAAGCAAGCATTTGACTTGGATGACAGGAAAGCTATAAAGACTGGGCTTAAAGCAAGATGGACATGAGTTCACTTCTCATGTTCTAGAAGTCTAAGATGCCAAATTGTTGATGAAAGACAGGCAAAGAGGCAGATTGGGAAAGGAGCTGGCCACCTTGCTAGAGGGGGCTACTAAGGAAACGTAAGGAAGCAATGCAGTATGGGGCAAATAGTTGTTTAACTTGGGTTTTAAAGAAATATAACCTACAATGGGAAGAGTAAGTCCAATCCCATAAAATCAAAGTCACGTAAGAAGTAGTGACTTTCATTACATACTCTTGGTCTCCAGTCTCCTCAACAGGACAGACTGACTTAAATCTAAATGATAGAGTCAGTTCCACACTGACATTTCAGGAAAGAGGGTGGTTTTAGGGACCATAAAAATGAATTTGTTAAGCTAGGTGGTGGTGGTGCACACCTTTAATCCCAGCACTTGGGAGGCAGAGGTAGGCGGATCTCTGTGAGTTTGAGGCCAGCCTTGTCTTCAAAGCTACACAGAGAAACTCTGTCTCAAACACACACACACACACACACACACACACAGAATGTGCTGTGGTGACCCTTACCATTCATTTAACCCCTCTTTCTCTTGTCCCTTGACCTTGGCTAATAGGATGCCTATGTTGGGGTCCAAGTGCTGAGCTTTAATGGACAGGGGATTTCACAATCCAGGGGGAGTTGAGTAAGTAGTGCCAAAAGAGCTACTCACATTGCAGAGAAAAACACAAGCTCCCTAAGCAGCCACTCTGTCCTGAAGCATCTTTGTTTTACCTGGCTCACGTTTGTCCTCCTCCCCCTCCCCCACACACCGGCATACACCTTGAAGAAGGTCAAGGCCCATGACAAAACTCTCTAGCAGTGAAAGGAGCCAGTTCACTAGGACTCCAAGGATGCTCAAATTCATTCCCTTCCATTCACTAGGCTCCAATCTGCTGACTCCAGGTACTGCTTTTTTATTTCTCTTGGATCATAGGAACCTGGAACACAGGCGAAGCTGAGCTGATGGATGCTGACCTTTCCCCTTGGTGTCTAGAGGAAAAAAACCCATGTACTCTAACTGCCCTTTATGGCATGGCACTGGGACCTTCATACTGATTTATGCCTTGGCCTGAGTCTGTGGTTCCCTCTAGCCAGATACCAAATTACGGGTGGGAGTTCTCTCTTTCTTCTATGGGGATCAATCTTAGGTCCTCACACTTGGTGGCAAGCACCTTTACTCACTGAGCTTCTCACTAGTCTTGTTCCAGGACTCTGCCCAGTGTCTGGGAGGCCAGGCCAGAGGTGACAGGCGTTCTCACTCTCTCCCAGCCTGAGCATTTCAGACACTTTACAGCTCACTGGCTGCTGAGAATACAGGCAAACACAAAAACCCAACAGGACGTTGGGCAGCTCCAAAGAGGGTGCCAATCAAGCAAAGGACAGCATGCGCCCTGGGCTATTCCAGCCAGCATTTGTGTACCCATTTCACACCAACTCATTTCTGATTTCTGCGTACACCGAGTGCCTTCCCATAGCCTGCATCCACAACTGTCAGCGGGCCTGGGTGATCTCTTCTTTGCCTTTAAAGAGACATGTAAACTGCCAGCATACACAGCACACCCCCCTTCACTGATAGGAACTAAAACATGAATCCCTGCAAACGGGCGTTAAAGACCCCGGATATTCTAGTTGACCTTTTCCCATGCCTTCTGGATTTGCCCCATACCATGGTCTAAAAAGCATTGTGGAGTTCAGAAAGAAGCTAACAGAAAGCAGCCATGCTTGTTCCTGTTGCTACTGGCTTGGGCGAAGAGCTGTTACCTTAATATGAGAATTTGGAAACGACAAACTGAAGAAACCAATCTCTCAGAAAATAAGAATAAAGAAGGCCAGCATTTTAAATATGCAGTTTATTTCATGAGTGAATTGATTCTAGGGTCAAACCTAGAGAATGTTTGAGCTAATCGTAATGACCTGAGTCTTGTAAATGTCTACATCATGGGGAAGCAGGGTGCAGTCTTAACAGTCCCTCCATACCATGCCAGGTTATGGGGAAAATGCAAAGATTTCAGTGTGATGAGTTCTCATCCCATTTGCTCACTCACAAAAGTGCATAACCCCTGAGCTTACACAAGTCTGTCAAATCAAGCCAAGCTTTCATGCTTCTCAGTTAAAAATGGGGGCAGGGGAGTGTCCTTTTGCAGGACAGTGAGAGAGAAGATGCTTAATGATGCCCAACAAGCCTTCCCACTCTCAGGAATCCAGCCTCCCCCAGGAGGTGAGATGGAGGATGTGTCTTGTAATGGCTTGGTGACTGATTTTTCTGAAAGCCAAACCCCATCAGGCATCAGGGTACATGCCATCACTTTTAATTCCTTCTGCTTGAAGAATCCTGAAGCTCCAGGAAAACTGCCCTTTCTCTCCCTCCCTCCCTCCCTCTCTCTCTCTCTCTCCTCCCTTCCTCCTTCTCTCTCCTTCCCTCTCTTTCACCCCCTCCTCTCTTCTCTCTCTCTCTGTGTATGTGTATGTAGAGGGTAATGCCTTTTCTTTTAGATTGGAACTCAAGCCTGAATTTCCACAATAAAGATTTTAGAGGTTTAAAACCACTTCCTACTTTTCTTAATTCTTTTGTTATTGCTTAAATATACATTTTAAGTGTGGAAAACCAGGGTATGGTTTTGAAATGTAATTCTTCCATGGGAGCATGTTAAAAGGCTCCACTAAAGTATATTCCTCCTTCCTGGAGAGCACATGGAGGGACACACATACGCTTTAAGTCCAGCCTTCCATGGATTCTAGAAAAAGACTGAAATAGTTCCAGCACTACCCTCTAAGACAATAATGGCTCAGGCACTGATAGCAGGAACATATAGACAAAAGATAAACACTGCAGAAGAGTTACACACAAGGATAATCTCACACTAATATTCATGGGATTCTGGGGAGGTCGTTATTGTTTTAGTTTTTGAGTTAGGGTCTACTTATGGAGACCAGACTGGCTTTGAACTTGAAGCAATAGTCTTTTATCTTATTAATAATATTTTATTCACTAACTGAAAATTCATGTATGTATACAATGTCTTTTGATCATACCCACCTGCACTATCTCCCCCCAATCCCCCTATGACTTCCTAACATATCTCCTTCCGGGTTCATGTTCTATCATCATTGTTACCACCACCATCATCGTCGTCATCATCATTATATCCCATCATCATCATCACCATGTCTTGTCACCATGTCCTATTATCATCATGTTCCTCCATCGTCATCATCACGGTGTACTGTCATTATCATCATCATGATGTCCTATCATCATTACTTGTGGGAATCATAGAGTTGGCCTATCTGGCGGCATTGAGAGACATGCATCATAGGTTTTTCGGGTTAGAGTCCATGGCTCCTGGGACACTGTGTGCCTCTCAGTTCCTAAGAAACTGATGCATTCCTTGGGCAGTGAAGCATTCAGTCTGCTTTGTGTTTCTCTGTATGTTCCCTTAGGAGTCAAGGAAGCATGGAAGCTTGACAGGACAATTGGTCTTAGACATTAATCTTGTGTACCCTGTATAACTTGCAAACATTACTGTATCCTGGCAACTACAACTGTATTGATTCTGGCAATCATCACTATATTCTATTTCTGATGAGCGTATAAACAGTCTTATTGCTCTCAATAAAAATTTTCATCCTCAGTCTTTCAGTGGTCCCTCTGACCGGAGCCTAGTTTAATTCATTGGCCAGCCATAACAAGTAACCTTAGCCTTGTAAGTAAGCATGGACACTTACTATTATCATCAGCCAGTTCAATTACTGTTAACCATATGTACATGGGTGTGGGTTCATACAATAGAGCATGGGCAAGCTACAAGCAGCCATATTCCTGAAGAAAAGTGATTCTCCCTCAGTAAACATTGTTACTTGTTACTTCTTTTTAGGGTCAGGGTTCCTATCAATGCTGGAATTTTGACAGGTTTTGACAGGTTAGACAGGTTTGGTCTAGTGCAGGCAACTACAACTGCCGTGAGTTGATGTATGCCAGCCACGCCATGTCTAAAAGACAGCAGTTCACAGTTCTCTTCCACACCCTTGGACTCTTAGGTTCTCTTTTTCCCTCTTTCTGAGCTGTGGATGTGGGAGGTTGATATAGATGGCGCAGCTATGGTTGAACACTGACTCGGATTCTTGAGTATCAAGATTATAGCTGCACACCACCACATCCTGCCCAGTGATGCTTATGTTTTGAGATTTGTCCTTTACAATCAGTGGTTAACATTTTCACCCCATAAAGCATTTGGCAAAAAGCAGATGGTTAAAGTTGTGGGTAAAGACACAGGAGAGCCTGTCACACTTGGATTTCAGGTTAAACTATGACTTTCAATAAAATTATATTCCATAAAAGATTTAGGACTTATTTATGCAGAAAACTGTTCTTTCTTTGTCTAAAGTTTGAATTTAACCGGAGTCTTATTCTTTTATTTGCTAAATACGACCACTTTGTATGTTAAGAATAGTAACCTCCACAACTAACTGAACAAGAGAAGTACCATTAGTCTCAGAGATGGCAAGAACTCACTGTTGATTACGAAACTTTCACAGCATGCCTGGCTTCTCCCCATCTGCATTCTACATTCTCCAGGTGGAATGTTAGGATGCTGGTATCATCTTCAGGTTGCCGTTATATCCCGTTAGCTTGAATTGGTGGTATTTCAGTTTAACTGATACTGAGCAAGTACTGCTTTGTGAAAGAGTATGGTGGGCTGAGTCTTCGTTTGCAAAAAGTTCAGAGCTCAGGGAAGACTTCATATCTCCAACTGGTGACAACTTACAGAAACATGAGTGGGAAGAACAAGATGTTACAGGATTCCATGAAGACTGGGAGATGAACAAAGAGTTAACAAGAGGAGGGGTCAAGTATAGAGTGATGATGACGTTCTTATGGACAAAGCCCACAGCTTCCCATGTTAAGTAATTGGAACCACTAAGGAGATAAAAATAGGAATGCGTGGTCCAAGAAAGTTTCTGTTCCATCCTGAGAGGGAATGACTCACTCATCCATTTGTGTGCTAGTAGACACATATTGAACTCTGAAGCATAAATTAATGTGAAATTGTGAATGTGTAGAACCATGAAGAAGAGATCCATGGTTCTATGAAGATGTTTGAGGGATGCAGTAGAGGTAGGGAAGACCAAAGATCGAGTCACACCGTAGATGGAGAACAGAATTAATCCCATGGGAAGAGAGTGGTGAGGCCTTGAGGGAGTAAAATACAGGGTAGATGAACCTGCGTGTGGGGAGACCCTGGTGCCGACCAGGAACATCCAAGACCAGTATGCTTGGATACAGGGGTCACGGTGGGAGAGTAGACATGAAGCTGTTAGAGCTGTGAACATTCTGATATCTGCTGGGAACTTATCCTAATCTTCAGGGCACTATTGAGCTATCATTTGCATTTAATGGTGAGGTACAACATCCTCTGTGGACAGGGGAAATTGCAATGCAAGAAGGTTAGAGGAACATAGACAAGGACAGAGGAAGGGGGGTCCATGGCATGATGGCTTCTTGTTGACAGAAGACATTGCAAGAAGGAATGATAAAAAGGCATGGGGGTGGCATTTAAACAGGGCCCATAAAGGAAAAGAGGGAGGCCGAGGGGCCCTATAAAATACCCAGGCCAGCCTCTCTGCAGCTTTCTCTTTTGTCTTTCCCAGACACTCAATTCTATTGCCTTTGCTGGATGTTCAGTTCTTTGTCCATGTCAGGGAATAGGCTTGTTGATCTTACGCAACTACCAGCACCCCCAACATGGAGAAGAAGCCAGGCATCCAAGAGAGGAGTAGGTAGGGAGTGACAGCACCTGCAGTCACCTGGTAAGGCAGTCTGCTGCACTTCATCTCTTCAAATAATGGACGTAGCTCCACGGGCCACAGAGCAGCGTGTACATGAGCCCTTGTTTTGGCTCAACAGAGTAAGCAGGATTTCACAAGCTACCATGTGGGTTTGGGCTGGAGTGTCGTAAGGCACAGAGCATGGAACAGCCTGAACTCACAACAGCCACACAGCTATGTCAACCTCAGAGAACCAGGGGGTGAAGGCATCCTGACTCACAAGCCAGTTGCCCTACCCTCTTGAGAAGAGTCCAGTACGCTGAGATAGAGCCTGAGGGAGAAACTCAGCTGCTGCTTCTGGAACATCCCTGCTGAGGGTTTCACCTCTGGCCCCTTTCCTACCAGCTTGTGGGCAGCATAGTTCTGTAACTCTTGGCCTACTTATGGCAAGTCTCCCTACCCACACTAACTCCACAGAGGCTCCCCTGCCTTTGCTGGCTGCACTCACAAAAAGGATTGCTAAGAAGTGTATGTTCTGCTGTGTGGTGGATTGGGTGTTTGTGAGGAGATGCTCATATCCATGTGTGCTCATGGGTGTAGGAGTCAACCTTGAATGTTGAACCTTATTTTATGTATCCACCGTACTTTTTGGAGACAGGGTCTGTTATTGGCCTGGAACTTGCCAATTAAACTAGTGAGCCCCAGGGATCCACCTGTCTCCACCTCCTCAGCATTGGGGACACATGCACACACTGCTGTGCCTGGCTTTTTTATGTGCCTTTGGAATATTGAATTTAGATTGCCAGGCTTCCTCAGCAAACACTTTACCAACTGAGCTCTGTCTCGGCCTATCTTTCAGAATATTTTGGATAGTGAGTTTTAGATCATGTATTAATACTTCACTATGATCCTGGATTCAACAAAGTCTTTGCCATAGAATTCTGGTATCAAGAAATAGGAATCTATTTGGGTGACATTCTATCTTTTGTACAAACTCAGAGAAGTCTCCAAGTGGACAACATAAATCTATGGCAAGGCCCATGTTGATGTGCTGTCTCTGTCTCTGACCTTGCGTGACATCAAAAGTCATCATGACTTACTCCTTACCTCCTAAGTTGTTTGTCCCCTGCCCACAGACGTGGGCCCTTGTGCCCCTCTGTTACCAGCATGTGAAGCCTTTGTGACAGGTATGAAGTTTCACTCAGCAAGCCATGAAAAAGAGCTCATAGTCCCACACAGCAACCGTATGTGGAGCCAGAGCACAGAAGGCAGAGGCCCCGTGACAGCTATGTGAGTGCAAACCACTAAGGTCCCCTTTCTAAACGAACCACGAACCCAAAGACAAGAGTCAAGGCAGACAGACTTCACCCCAGCACCTTTGCATGTTCATGGCCAATTTCCTGATGTTGCTAAAGTTTCACAGACTTCAGAGCACCAGGTTGTGGGATGCTCTGAGGTGGCACCTACCGGGAAGGGAGGTTTAGAGCTACCTAGGCCATGTCTTGAATGTCAGCGGTTTTTTCTTTTCTTTTCTTGAGAACATTGTGGGAAGTGAGCCCTGGTGCCTCAGCTAGCTCTCCTGGAGAAGGTGTGAATGCTTTTCTCTGAACTTTGCCTAGAATAAGTCGCACTTGATGCTCTCATGTTCCGTATCTAGAACTGGAAGGGAAGTGGTTTTGTGGGTTCTTTCTTCCTTTCTTTGTTTCTTTCTTTCTTTCTTTTCATGAAATTTCATGTCACTTGAAGATTTTATTTTATTTTTTTCTTCTTTGACCTACTTCAGAGGGCATTTCACCAGCCAAGTTCTCTTGTCAGCAGGCCTAAAGTTTCCAGGTCTGAAGGACCTGTGCAGGGGTATTTCATTAGTGGGGGTAGGGGTGGGGGAAGTGAATGTCCTCAGATGGTGATGGCCATTAGGCTACAGGACATAAAGCATGCATTCCTCAGAGCCAATTTTGTCTCAAAGTGAAGCAAAGCTCATCAAAGCCTGGGAAGGTTAAGCTATCACTTTGCAGTCTCAGATGTGGCCCATGCTGCTCATGTTAGAGGAGGAGCTGGAGAAGCTGCCATGACCTGCGCATCTCATCACTCTCTGTGGCTGTTGGAGCTGCCTGTGGTTTTCTTTGAGGTCCAATAGAATGGCTGTGTACAGAACTGAAGGGTCCTAGCAGGATACATTCTGAGTAATAGCTATCAAGGTGAGGAGGGAACCTGGCCTTGAATTCAGGCCAAGTGAGAAAGTGCCCTTTCTTCTTCTCACTCCAGTGACCCCAGGCAGGCTGAGAAGCCTTGCAAAACAGAAGCCTCTGGCAGAAGCAGGGCTTCTTGAGTCGTCTCTTATCTCGGAGCCTGGAAGAAAGAGCTATTTTGCAAGAGTAAGAACCCTGAAGCTGGTTTTGTCAGACACTCTTTGCAGCTCACCCTCTCTGGGAGACCTTGCTCTTTCAATACTCACTGGGCAGACTGGCAGAAATGGCTGCTCCCAAGAATCTTGAAGCAAGTCATTTCAGAATCCTATATATTGCCTGTAAAAACAACAGGACGATACACAAAAGTGTGTGTGTGTGTGTGTGTGTGTGTGTGTGTGTGTGTGTGAGAGAGAGAGAGAGAGAGAGAGAGAGAGAGAGAGAGAGAGAGAGAGAGAGAGAGAGAGAGAGAGAGCTTATTGTAACGCTGACATGGAACTCACTTAAGATTTTAGGCTGCCCTTGAACTCATGGCAACCCACTTGCCACAGCCTCCTAAATTCTGGGATTATGGACATTTGATATCATACAGGACTTGAGAACTTGGTGTGATAGAGGGGACTTTGAAGGTGAGCTTGGTTCCCTACCACCAGTCTTATAGAAAAGTTGAACACGCATGATTATTTAACAGAATTGACTGATCACACAATGTAAGCACATTCTCCATCTGCCTGCCTCACTGCTGAAATTATACGACTAGGATTTCATTCATTTGGCTCATAGCATGCAACAAATCTTTTGCAATACAAACAACCCCAGAAAAGGGAACTAAATTACCATTAATCACTTACATTCTAGAAATAGTTTTTTTTAATGTTCCAGTATGCCTAACATAATGGGGCACATATAGTCACTGCATCAAAAAATGTTACTAGGTTGGCAGTAATCCACAGAGTACCCATGAGCACCTCTGCTCCCTGGGTGGTTTCTACTCAATGCACCCCAAATTCCTGTAATAAAATCACCTGGGCAGGCAGTACAGTGGAATGCTTAAAATACAGATTTTTAGATTTGGGTGGTTTGGTTTGGAGTCCAGATACTGTCCTAGGAAACTATGTGCCTTTGGGGAAAGAAATGGCTTAATCATTGTAAGCCTCAATGTGCTCCTATGTCAGATTGGGTTGATCTTTAATAGGGTGTTGTCAAGATGGAAAGAGACAATAAACTTCAAGATACAGTGAGTAAACACTAAGGAAGAAAAAGGTGATGCTAAAGAAAATATTGTCGCCCTGTTCCACAATTTTGTGAATAGGGTTGACTTCCTGAAAAGAAGTGATAGTCATTTGGAGGGCATGGGTAACAGGGCCTCCATAATATGAGGATTTTGAACACTTTGGCAACTCTCTCTGAGAACAATATTGAAGCAGAAGGAGAGGAATAGGAGGAGGAGGAAGAAGAAGAGAAGACACAGAAAGTTTGTTAATTGCAGAAGAAAAAGTCTTTCTGTTTTTCAAGGGTGTGTTTTCACACCTACCAGAATCATTTTCAGTGCTAAAATGGTGTTTGGTGCCGTGTGCATGAGTGTGTGTGTGTGTGTGTGTGTGTGTGTGTGTGTGCATCTGTACACACATGCGTGTGTGTTTTGTAAGAGAATTCCTCTGAGATTAGTGCTTCTCTAATTTCCAAATTGTGATCATGCCTTTGTTGGCTCACTGTGGTGACAAAACACAGAATGCTACGAATTATTGTATAATTACTGTAAAATCTGGGCCACTTGGAAGAGTAAGCACAGACATGGCATGTGACTTGTGGTGGCTTGTGGCAGTTTTCACTTTGGCAGGATTTGTGTGGCTGAGCTCCCAGAGTCCTAGGAGACTGTGATTAGCAATATCAATGATTATGACACAAATACGCATTTGTGGAGTGTCCTCAGTTTACCCCCTCCTGTCAGACTCATTGTTGTCCTTCCTTACGTAAAACGCTCATAGCATTAACAAAGCTAGAGGAGTTATTACTTCCTTTTTTTTTTTTTTCAGATGAAAAACTAAGCCTTTGGAAGGTTTAAGAGCTTCATCAATGACCCTGCAAGGCTACCTAGGAGTTTGTTTTTACTGTTTTGACTTTTTGAGACAGGCTCTCACTGTGCAGCCTAGGCTGGCCTCCAATTCACAGAAACCCCCCTGCCTCTGCCTCCCATGTGCTGGGATTACAGATTGTAGGCCACCGTGCCTGGATTGAACCCGGGTTTTTGCAGTCTTAGTTTATGATTAAATCCAATAACCGTGAAATAATAACACTGTAAATGAATAGTCTCCTTCCCATCTATCTCTTGATTTACATTAGCTGACACATTTTTCAGTTTATTCATGCCATATATGTTGAGGCTTTTTGTATTTGCCATTCGTCATGTAAGGTATTAGAAATACAAAGATAAACATTGTCCTCGAGGGACAGTAAACTTGAACCTTGGTTTTGAAAAGTATACCTACTTCATAAGTGTAATTTTCCTAATTAAAAGTTGAGACACCGTATATCCTGGCCAGTGAGACAGCCTTTATGTCAACAGGCCGAGATGCTAAGAGCTTGAGTCCCAGAGAGTCCAGCCTCTGTGGTTGTTGGGAATACTCACATCATCTTTACTTCAATATCTCTGATATCTCAAGACCTACATATCCATGAAGGGAAAGATCACCCTGGCCCAGTACCAAAGTTCACGGAGGATCATGAGGTCATTATTGCTGTGTGTTAAGATTAAGATTCTTGTGTCAGGTGGTCAAATTTGAAACTCATTTTTGGAGTTCCATTTTTGTTCCTTCTAGAGATTTCTACCTTAGCATCTCTCAAATTCCCTAACATTATCTGACTGCCAAACTTTTTTTTTTTTAAAGGAATAGACAAGATCAAAGCTATAAGTATTGCCAAACATTCCCCAGGGTAGAATATTAAACTATGTGTCTAGATCAGTTCTGGAAATTTCTGTAGTAGTGAAGCCCTTTGTGTTGCTGGTCCATGTTCTGTTTGCTATGAGCCTGGAATGTGCAAGCTCCGGCTCTCAGATTGCCTGGGAGTCTCAGGGGAAAATTAAGAAATCAAAACAAAACAAAACAAAACAACACAATCAAAAACCAAAACAAAACAAAAAGAGGTTTTGCTTTTTAAAAGCTTACTTCTTTGGCATCTTGGAAATGTTGGCAGCTACCAGGGTGACAGATTTGTGGTCACATTCTACCTGCCTTGCTAAATATTTGACCTTTCACACCACACCAGCCTTCCAGTTTGTGCCGTCCAGAGTTTATGGGTCTCAGGTCCCTGCTTAACCTGAGGTGTAAACACACAGCTGGCTCTTTCTGGGGGAAAACTCAGACTTTGTTCCTTTCCCAGATTTTCTGTTGGAAGCAAACCTAGGAATTTATATGTGGCTGGAATGGGAGATTTGGACTGTTCTAGAATCTAGATACCAGCATGGGCCCACAGCTTCAATTTGGCTTCAGTTGCCACTCCCGGATAAAGTTCTCATAGGAAAACATTTCTATCCACACATCCCAGGAAACAAGATGAGAAAACTCATGCAGCATGGATTTGTTAAGAGAATGAAATCATAGAAAGCTGGGGAGCACTGTATGTGAGGAAAAAAGGAAGCATACAGATGAACAAAAAGCCACGGTAACTAGGGCTTCAGATAGGCATGGCTTCACAAATCATGACACCTGCTTCATGTGAAAGTCACAAATAAAATCAGGCAACATTTAAAATGCAAAACGATAACATTCAAGTGTAAACTCCGGGGCAAATTCTCACTCAATAAAATTTGATAGGAGTTGTCTTAAAGAAAAACAATTCTTTTGTTTCCATTAGTATTCCTGATGGCAAAAACTTGGGGGTGACTGATGTTTTAATAGGTAATTGAAGGGAAATGAACAATAAGTCCTTGGCTAATTCTTAATTCTGATTTCATGATATGATTGTGATTTTTTTTTGTAAAACCATTTGAAAGCTATTAAAATAGATATTCAGTGTGGGTCATATATTCCCTGCAAACCATTGTTTGAAGTCATTTAACTCAGATAACCAGGCTGGATTTTGTAGCTTTGTTTTGGTAAGGAGGATTTTGAATGTAAAATGATTCAAAGAGGTTCAAGAGTCTGGCTTGCATGATTAATAGTCTGCAGGAGATATTAAGAATCCAGACAGACTGAAGGCAAAATGCCTTTGCCTTGTAGACAGTCTGTATTCTGCCCTCCAAGGACTCTGCATATTTAGTCACTCTTTCAATCCAACTGTCTTTGCCAGGCCAGGCTTCATTGGATTAGAAAGTAGTGGAAAAAACCCTCCCCGGAGTGTGTGTATCAGATTCCCTTAGTGTTTAATCCGTCTGGCACACGCATGTCCCTTTGAGCTGCAGAGCGCTGGCCTTGGGCTGGCTGGCTTGTGCTCGGAAAGTGAAAGCAAGCTGTTATTTTCACCACACCAATTCACATTCCTGGCCTTTGACATCATGAGATCATGGTTTGGTTGGACTGGAAGTCTGCTCCAATAGGTGCCATTTCTGTCTGGGACATTGGTTGACCCAGGGGACTCGAAACCTCTCTTGATAGATGTAACCCTATGCCTTGCAAGCAAGCACGTTCAATCCTTATTCCTAATGCATAGTTTAAATTGTGCTTCCATAAGCTTGTGTCTCTTCAAGCCTTACCCAAGATGGAGAGTAGTCCATCTTATACAGTCTGTGTCTAGAGATGTCCCATGTTCTCTCAGAGAACTTTCTGGGAATGGATTCCAATTTAGATTGTACCACTCATAGGTATATGATTTTGGGCAGATTCCTTAATCCAGATGTGCTTCAGTGTCTCCTAAAAACAGGCACAAGAGAGTACCACCTTCCTGGGGTCATCATGTGATTGAGCAAAGCCATTTAAAAAGAAACCAGTGCATTTGTAGGGCCAATGCAGTGGGATTATATAACCTACTGGTCCCATAGACACTTTAGTTTGTGTGCATGCTCTCTGCACTGTTTCATGGGTGGTGAAATATCCCAATGATATAGAATGTGTCTCTCACACTATGACCTATGACTGTTATTAAAGTTTATGCCATCACCTTTCACTTATTTTTGATGTTTCTTTATGGAATTTCTCCTTGAGACAAGAAATTATTAATAAGAGTTCCTGATAAATGCCCTTTACTAAAATACTATAGACTACCTTCTTGTATAGGGGGTTACTTTAAGGTGTTTTTGTTTTTTGCCATAATCTAAAAGATGACAGCTACTATGCAGGATAGTGTCCTCATGTACTCTTGTGTACAAAGCTTCCTAAATACATGGCCAACATTTATGGTGCTAAGAGTAAATGG
This sequence comes from Phodopus roborovskii, assembly GCF_943737965.1. Lineage (NCBI taxonomy): Eukaryota > Metazoa > Chordata > Mammalia > Rodentia > Cricetidae > Phodopus > Phodopus roborovskii. The sequence continues at coordinate 20,560,153 of NW_026126482.1, read as the reverse complement.
GATGGTGTTTCTTAAAGAGCATGGAGGTTTTCCTGCCCAGAAGGAAATGGTTTAACCCCTACTATAAGTGCATTTTTTAAGATAATAATAAGAGTACAAAAAAAGAATTCTCTATCATCTGTTAGGGTCCTTGGGGTCTCTTAAGAATTGAGAGAAACTGTAGGGCATCAAGGCAGAAAGGACATAGGAATGGCGAGATGGTGGCTCCCCAGGGCAAAGAGAGGAATCGAGGGTACTTTGCCTTCTCCACCTGATGGGAGGAAAGTGGGAGGAAGGGAATGGAGGCTGTCAGAGTTCTCTGGGCACAGAAGAAAGGGCACTTCTTTGCTGCTGTTCTGAGAGACAGAGAGGTGACTGTGGCATGGCCTAGTGTCTGGACAAGAGGTCCTGCCCCAGAGATGTATCCTGCACCTCAGGGAAGTGTGAGAAGACACAGTGCCCAGCATCTACTGAGACTCTGAGGTCACTGCCGAAATGACACTGAACTACAGCAGAGCAGGGTCTATTCAGCCTGGAAACAGAGATGATCACCAGGAATTTGATCTCCTACTGAATTATTGGGACATCATAGTCAGTTATTATCAAAGTTTACTAGTTCATGAAATAGTGTCGGTGAGTCTTATTTGCCAAAGCTGTGACTTGAAAACCAATTTAAATGGACTGAAAAAAAATAGAGTCAAAATAAGGAATTCACTTAAAATAGAATTGACACCAAGCAGCATTAGGAAATGTAGCTAAAGAAAAAAAGTGCAAAGGTCACATGTAAATATAGACAGTGCCCAAAGTAGGATGATTTGAGTCGAATGTTTTGTTTTTTTAGTCGTATGAAATCTATACACATTCACTAGAAAACTGTACTTTAAGTCTTTTCTTCCCCTGGATGGTCTGTCCTCTCGTGTGATTCTCATTAGAGGCAGAGTCAGGTCTTTTAAAAGAACCCATCAAAGCTGGGTCCTTAATTCCTGCACTTAGGAGTCTTTAAAAAGTACACCAACCAAGAGAGGAAAGGAACTGACTGGCATCCTGTGTACAATGTGCATCTCAGTTCTGGTGACCCTATAGGTGAGGAGCGGTCAGTACATTTTTAATTCATGACACTTCCAGCTTCCAGTGGGTAGATTGGGAAAGAAGAGAAAGAACATCTCTACCACAAGGCATATTATCCAATTATCAATGAAACTTCATTCGCCTCATCAAGGCACCAATAGACTTCTAACACTGTGGTAGCTTGAATGATAACCGCCCCCACCTCATAGTTAGATGCTAGGTCTCAAATAGGAAAGGATTAGGAGATGTAGCCTTATTGGAGGAGGTGTGTCACTAGGGGTAGACTTTGAGATTCCCAAATCTCATCCATCCATCCATCTCTCTGTCTCTGTCTCTCTTTCTCTCTGCCTCATGCTTGTGGATCAGATGTTTGCTCTCAGTTACTGCTCCAGGACCATGCCTGCCTCCCTGCTGCCATGCTCCTCACCATGATGGCCATGGTCTTTAGTACCCTCTGGAACCACGAGGCCCAAATTAAATTCTTCATTTTGTAAATTGCCTTGGTCATGGTGTCTTATCATAGTAATAGAAAAGCAACTAAGACAAACACTGAAAACTACAACTTAGAAGGTATAACTGGCCAGGCTCAGCGGTTCATTTCTGGTAATTCTAATACTCCAGAAATGGAGGCAGGAGGATTTTTTGAGTGTAATCTCTGCCAGGACCCATAGTGAGTTGTGGGTCAGTCTGAGCTACAATGTGAGACCTTGTTTCATAAAACTGAATCCAAAACAACACCAGCAACAAACAGACAGACAAACAAATAAAAAACCCAAACAACTGGAAGAACATGACGGCACTTGCCTGTGATCCCAAGACTGGGATGGACAATGGATTCCATGTTTGAGGCAAGTTTGGGCTATACAAGAAGACCCTGCTTCAAAGGTAAAATTAAAAATAATAATAACAACTCAGTTCTTTATGTTTTGCATAAATATTTTCTCTTTGTGGGGAGGGACATGAACAAGTAATATTGTCAACTAGTTGGACCAGGAAGGACTTTTTGTTTTTTTTTTTTTTTAGTACATATATAGGTATGCCTATCAAGGAGTTTCTAAGCCATATTAGTTATGAATGTTCTTTTTTTTCTATCAAAAGTGGCTAGCTCAAGGCCCAATATTCCATAAATCTCCCCAGCCTTATAAAAATTTTATGCACAGTAATTTAATCTTTTAATCTTCCCCACCTGGCAACACTTCCGTGTGTGCAGAGGCCTGACTGTCTTCTCCCAACTTGATGGCCCAGAGCAGTCAACTCCTTTTCCCCTTTCTTTATCTTCTGTATGCAGCTTTCCAAATTATCCAATCAGAAGTAGACTGTGAGGTTGACCCTCAGCCAATGAGGAACAGCCAAGCTCTATCTTTCTAGAGGTAAAAGACAGAGAGCATCTTGACCTAGTATGTTGCGTGACAGCCTAGTTTGGGTAGTGGTGACATCTTTTCTCAAAAAGAAATGGTCTTGCCAGGTTACTTTCCCTTTGTTTGTGTTTCTTTGTATACTGTGAGAATATTCTATTCCAACAACTGGAAGACTGCTGTGAGTGAGGCTGCTGCATACAGACTTTCTGCTTCCTGGCCGCCGTGGAGCCACTCTGCTTTGACATATCCTCTCTCCTAGGATAGATGGAACCTCTGACACCATAGGCCACATGCATCCTTCCTCCTTCAGTTGTTCTAACACATGGTTGTGGGGAAAAAACCCATCTAGTATAGGGACCACCTGGAAGCTAATTTCTTGAGCTGTGCAGAGACATCAGTCCTTCTTGGGGTTCAGGTTAACAAGAGACAAAGACCTGGACCCTAATCATGGTGATGTTAAGACATTCCACCCTAAAGTCCTAAAAGAAGAAGCCATTATGTAAAGGATTATTCTGTTCATAACTGTGAGCCTACAAGAGAGGATCCCATTATGGGTATGAAAGTTCTTTCAGAGCTTGTGGTTTTGTTTTGTGTTTGGGCCATCAGGGAGATGTGTGGTTGCTTGTTTGTACATAGACAGGGCTTTGCAGTATATATCAGGCTGTTCTTGAACTTACTCTGTGACTCAGGCTGGCCTCAGATTTGTAGTAATCCCCTTGATTACAGCCTTTTGAGTGCCTACCCAAGTATGTTTATTAAGAACATTTAAAAAACATTATATTGGCCTCTAATTAGGCTCTAACCTATGCAACAAGTTGGGGGTTCAGTGTGGATGGAGAATGGTAGTTGTATCCAGCTGTTCAGGTCTAACCAAGGACAGCTATTGTTCCCAGTGGTAACTTGAGTGACCTTAACTGAGGGGTCTCTGATCTCAATTCCAGCTGGCCAAGGATACCTAGCCATGCTACTGGAAGTTTCTGGGAAACTGCCAATTACATTAGTCAGTAAGTTAAAGCCTTCAGACCGAATCTGTGTGGTGTGCACATGGTGGATGATCTTATCTCTATTCTCTTTAAGGACTTTGAACCAGTAGCAAAACCCCAGATACAAAAGGAGAAAGGCTGCACTCAAGAAGAGATTTTGCTGTCAGTCCAACACATTTTATAGCAGCTGCTCCAAGAGAACCTGTACACAGTGGATTCCCTGTCTGGTTTATGACTTCAAACAGACTCCATTCAAAAACTCCAGCATATCCAGATACCACCTTCAGCTGCTCTTTCTGAAAGCAGTAACCCTGGTGCTTGTGTTGTGTTTCAGCTACAGTCAGTCTGTTCCATTTCCCTGCAAACACACCTTTTAAGGAGAACTAAGCCTGGAAATGGCTTGTGACATGTAAGGAGTTCGGTTTTTCCGCCTGCCGACAGGTCTTGTCCGGCAGCTGCGCCTGCCCCAAATAACGCACAGAGACTTTGTATTAGATATTATACTGTTGGCCAGTTACTAGTTTCTTATCGGCTAGCTCTGTCTTAATTATTAACCCATTTCTGCTGATCTATGTATTTTCACATGGCCTTCTCTTACCAGGGAGGCGGCTGGCGTCCAGCTGTCTCCCGACTCTCCATCTTGACTCCTCCTTCCTACTTCCTATTTCCTCCTTGTCTCCTAGTCCCTCCTATCTTCTTTTCCTATTGGCCAACAGTGCTTTATTATTAACCAGTATGAGAAACATATACAGAATGACATCTCCCATCAGTGACACACCACCGGTCTTATCCTATAAAGAACAAGTGTCTCTTGTGCATATTAAATAGCAGATTAATTGAATTCTTGGCCTGACTCTCTGACAAGGTCAAATCTTTGCAAATCTAAGAAGCGATCACTTCCTTGAGCACATGAAGGTAATTCTTAAATATAATCTCATAATGCCTTGGGAATCATACGTTGGTTTATTGAATACATCTTAGATAAATTACATTACTTAAAAATGGTAGAGTAATACAGAATACTTGAGTACTGAAGGGGAAAGCTGAGCTTCTAGGGCTGTGAGCAACCTTGTTTTCCAACTAATTATGCTGATTGTAGCATATACTGCCAATTTGCAGCAAAGATCCATGGGAGCAAGGAGGTGAGCATGGGTAATCCAGCAGGTGTGGTGCTAAGCAGCTACAAAGGAAAAGGAAACCGCGGAGCTATTATCAATGTCCATATCTGGGTCTATTCTGGGAGGACCAAACCATGGCCTCCTTTTGCCTCTTCATATAAGTGTATTTAAATATATGCATGTCAATCCTATAGTGAAATTTATTCTAAATATATTCCATAAGTGTACATTGAATTTAAGAAGGTAGTCAATGAGAACACTACAGATGCCCTGCCTCCCCGCAACCCCCAGCTTCACCCTATAGAAAGCTCAGACCTTTCCAAGTTGGGCTTAGCTTTATACAGTATTAGTTACCTTGAGCTTTTGTGGATGGTTAAAGCAAACTCATAGGGATCCATCTCCAAAGGGCCGACAATAGTGGCATCTGACATGAGGATAAACTTAGAGGGAGAGTGTTAGTGGCCAGGTGGCCAGGACCCTGGGAATGCAGAGTTAGCATACTCTTGGGTCCTGGAACCAAACCCTCATGAATATGGAGGGGTGATTATAACTGTAAAAAAATTGAGAATATTTGCTTGATGGAACCCGGGTGTTCCCCAAGCCTCCTTAGCACCCATTTATGACCCTCAAAGATGAATGTTCTGAATCATGAATGAATCCATCTACTTAGTGTTGATTTCCACTAGTTACTCTAGAAAGATAACCCTTCTCCATAGTATCCCAGGTTTGGATTTATTTACCATACCCTCATGGGAAGAAATATTAGTTTCATTCAGAGGGTGCAAAGTATAATATTTGAAGCGGGTCTTTTAAAATATTAACAACAATGACCTCAGCTATCATTCATTATATCCACCTGGAACAGGATTCCATTGTTGGCAAGGAGTGTCATGCAAAATGCCTCCTAATGATCTGATCCTTGTATTATAGAACATCAAGGAGGAAGGAGACAATGATTCTCCTGTGGCCTCCCTCAGCCTTGGTGTTTTTCATCAGGCAAGATATCAGCCCTCATATCAGATCTGATTGTCACAACACTCTGAGGCTTCCCCACATACCAGGATAAAAGACAACTCACACACCAATAAAGCATTTTTCTGGCTGGCTGTGGCATGTCAGTAATTTTAGCACTGGGGGGGGGTGGGGCTAACAGAGGAGGATCAGGTATTTGGGGCTAGCCTTAGCTATGTAATGAGAAATGTTTTCAGGAGAAGATGGTGACACCACCCCAGACACTGATAAGACCATGTTTCTGAGTTTTCAAAGCAAAACAGCAGCTCCTATAACATAACTACTTTCTAGAAGCAGCGTTCTGGGTTCTACACGAGTTGCTGGCCATTCTCTCTCATTTGGTTTCCGTGGCTTATCCAGAAATCTTTTATGGATTTGATTGGGCTGAGTCAGATCTAGGGAAGAGAATAACGTTCATTTCATTTCTTTATTTTTCCAGGTGGTGGGGTGGGGGAGTTCTAGGGACATATCTGAAATGTCGTGACTAAACCTGAGAATAAGAGGCCTCTCTGTTTCTTTGATTGTAATTAAACATATGGCAAATGAAAAAAAATTAAATATATTAGCTGTAATATGGATAGCAATAGAATTGGTTTCTATTTTGCCTAATGAAATATGATTTATATTACAATGTCTTGGCTGCTTTTCTGTTGCCATGACAAAATACCATGGCCATGGTATCTTATAGAAGAGAGCATTTAATGGGAGCTTACAGTTTCAGAGGGTGAGCCCATGACCATGTTGGCAGGGGGCATGGTAGCAAGGAAACAGACGTGTTGCTGGGGTATTAGCTGAGAGCTTACATCTGACCAACAAGCATGAGGTAGAGAGAGCTAACTAGGAATGGCATTGGGATTTGGAGCCTCAACACCTACCCTCAATGATACCCTTCCTCTAACAAAGCCATACTTCCTAAGCTTGCTTAACTGGAGACCTAGCATTCAAATACGTAAGCCTATGGGAGGCCATTCTCTTTCAAACCACCAAACACAGTTCATTTATAATGAAGAAATCCCTGATGTTTAAAACTATTTGGCAGCCATTATAACATTGTAAATCTGAAAGTCTAAAACAAGCAATACAATCAATGTTCATTTTCCCCTTTTCCATTTCTCTCTCTCTCTCTCTCTCTCTCTCTCTCTCTCTCTGTGTGTGTGTGTGTGTGTGTGTGTGTGTGTGTGTGTGATGTCCATGTGTGTGGGCACACATGTGCAGTTATACATGCACATGGAGACTCCAGGATGATGTACATTATAGTATTTCATTACCTTTCCATCTTATTTATTGGCACAGGGTCTCTCAGTCAAACTCAGAGCTGGCTGATATGGACAGTCTCTCTAGCCAGCTTGTCTGCAGACCCTCTGAGCTTTCTGAAGCTGAGCTCACAGGCAGGCTGCCACCTGCATTTTATATTTAACATGGGTTCTAGGAGCCAAACTCTGGTCCTGTAAACACTTTCACCTCTGAGTCATCTTCCCAGTCAGAATCACTATGCTTATATTAAAAAAAAATCACTTATTAATACAAGCTCAAATAATATTTAGTTCCTGTTATTGGCTCTTAAAGACGACAAAGAATTTTTCAGTGTTTGGGAAAAAGAGTTAAAATTATATTTCAGCTGACCAAAAAGGGAGCATTATATCTTATCTCAGGCTTTTAATTTGGTTCCAGAGAAACTCTTACCTTGAAATCGGAAGGGGAAATTTTACTTGTTTTAAGAAATTTCAGTAAATTTGAAGATTGAAAAATTGGGATATTTGAATTTAGAAAGAAGGCTCAAGTTCCTGTAAGTAGTTCTGATATCAAAATGGTGATCTCATCTAGCTCTGAAATACACAGTGACAGGCCATGCACCTCTGTTTGAAGGGATCAGACCCTCACCTAGACCTCTGCTTTAGCAGCCATGACAGGCTGTAGAAAAGCAAGATGTAGCTCTGACTCAGCAACATGTGCTGAACTTCCTATGTTTCCCGCTCTTATCCCAGTCACTAGGAAGACAGATACCCTCCATTTGGCAAGGAACCAATCAAAAGTTAGCTGGCCATTGGGCTCTGGCTGGTAACTGAGTCTTACAAAGCCTAGCAACTGTCCTTGGAGGGGTTATAGGCCATAGCAACCAATTGACCAATCAACACAGGACAGGTTCCCCCCAAGCCTAGAAGTGCACCAATCCTCCGACTGCTGTGGACCCCAAACACTCCCTTTGCTCCACTCCAATAAATTCCCTGACCTGTGATCCCTCCGGGTCCTTCTTTCTCTATCCACTGTGTCAGACAGACAGAGGGCCCGAGTCAATGCAATTAACTCGTTAAATAAAGACTCTTTGCTTTTGCATCAGATCAGGTCTCTTGGTGATTTTGGGGTTCAGAATTTGGGCACAACATGTTCTAACTAATCAGTGCATGTAAGGACAATGGGTTCAAGGTAGTATTGAGGGCGGCATGTTGCCACATAGCCATGAGGTCCTCAGTGTGTCACAAAACACCCACATATCATCTGGGTGTGGCTGTGTGCACCTCTAACCCAATGCTGGGGCAGCAGAGACGGGACAAGTCTAACTGAATCTGTGAGCTCCAGGTTCAGTGAGAGACCCTGCTTAAAACCTATGAGGGAGCGTAATTAAGCCGATACTCAGTGTTGAGCTCTGGTCTCTACACGCACACACGTCTGCACTCATGTGAATAAGAATACACACATCACACAGCAAGTTTGGGGCTGGGATGTCAGTGGCAGTGTTACAGGATTGCCCTTTGATCTCTGCTATGGCCCTTCTACGGAGCGTGTACTGTCACAGCGCTGTTCTGGACTTCGGTCCTTCTTACTGCTATCAGCTACATAAACAACTCCATTCCAAGCTTGGACGGCATAGGCTCTTCAGAGAGCCGTTGGGAATTTTGGAAAGAGAAGCAGGAGAATCAGAGCTGTCCCCCTTACTTTGTTCCTTTCATTTCCTTCCTCAAGAGAAACCCAGTTTGTGATGGTAACATGGCTTCCTTTCTAGCTGGGTTGTGCCCGTTCGTGTTCTGAGAGAGTGCTCACTCACAATGACTGGTCTCTACCCCCAGGGACTTTCTAAGAATAATCTCTTGACTTCCTCTGAGTTTAATCTAGACTAAGGCCTAAGAAATAAACATCCTTTGTTGATAAACAAAAGCAGAAATGGTGCCTAACCAAAAAGAAAGGGCTTGCCTGGAGCTCTCTCCAGCAACTTGCCAACTTCAGCCGAGAAATCAAGCTGGCTGTGGTGTGCATTATTCTTTCATTACAAAATAGAGAGTGGAGGCTGTGAGTAAGAGGAGCTGGAACCACAGTATCTTCAAGTCCCCCCTCCCCTCTTCAATGTGTCAGGGGTTCCCAGGTACCACCACTCTGCTCTGAACTTTTCAAGAGCTCCCAGTGGCAGCTCCCAGCATCTCTCCCCTTCCCAGGAAGGATAGCAACACTCACCACCTAACAACCAAATAGATACATTCCGAATAGCTGACACCATGAGGCAATTTACTTCTCCCATCAGCCTCCAGGGACAGAGCTTTGAAGCAAGTAGACTGCAGGACATTTAACTTCAGCAGAAGAATATGAGGACCAGTTTTCCTGACTGTCATGCCTGCACACCGAGGCTGGCGGGACTCCAGGGAACAGGCCTTCAGGCCTGTCCCTTCATCTCAGTGAGGGGCAGTCATCTGATCAACAAGGCGCTGGGGTGGAGGCCATTCACCCTTCAAGTTGTTGCCTTCCCCAGAGATGCTTCAGAGCCGAGAGGAGGAAAGCAATGCCTTGGCTCAAGGCAGAGGAATTAGAAGACCAGAGAAGGGAATGAGTGGCTATCAGGGTGGAAGGCTGCATGTTCCAAACTAGGGTGGCAACACAAAGGCCAGCTGTGGGCAGATGGTACCAGATGGTACCAGAGCATTGTCTTTTTATAAACAGCACAATCCTAAGATATCAGATACCTTTACACATAATATTTTCCCTGCATCAGAGGGACAGGGAAACCCACGCAGGTGAAGTAGGCTGGTCTCTGTTACAGAGGGCTCTGGGACCAACTGTGGCTGCGGATGTTCTCAGCAGTGAACATGTTTAGGAGGAGCCCTCTTATTCTTGGAAGGCAGCGACTCCAGAGAAAAGGACACAGTGCCTTTTGAGCATTTCACAGTTCAAGCCCCAGGAACGGGAGCATGCTGAGAGGGACTACATCAATGTTGGACTTGACAGTACGAAGGTAAAAAGTCCTTAGCCTTGCTTGGCATGGGGATTCATGACTGTAACCACAGCGCTTGGGAAACTATGGCAGGACGATTGCAAGTCAGGACAGCCTGGCCTCTAAGTGAGTTCGTGTGTGTGTGTGTGTGTGTGTGTGTGTGTGTGTGTGTGTGTGTGTATGGTGTGTGTGTTTATTTTCCACTCCACTCCTCCTTTCTGTGTTCAAAGCAGTCTCCGTCTTGTCACACCCATTCCAGGTGGCTGGGCTGAAGCCCAGTTCATCAAGGACGTACATTAAGTCTTTATCCTACAGCCTATACTCCCTGGCTTCCTCAGCCCTCTCCCCCATGTCTCCCAGCCATTCCCTGGCTGTTGTTGGTAAGGGAGTGATAAACACATGCATAGTTGAAGAATGACTATATCGCACAGGGCTGCCTTTGTGACACTGCTATGTCAAACAGCCGTCAGCCACATGACATACCTTTGCCCTCCATAGCCTACCTAGTTTTTAAATATTTTATACATTTCCCCAAGCATGTCTGAGGTGGCCCCACCGCAGGAAGTAGCTGTCCTTTTATAGGCCGTGCCACCACAGCGCTAGCCTGCCCAGTCAGGATGAGCTCCTCCCTCTGTGCTTTCTCCCTTGGATCCTGAGCCCAGGGGCTTGCCTCACCCATTGCTTTCTAATGGAGAATGCTTGTAATGTGATGGAAACAAACATTTTTCTATTCTCCTCCACTGACAAATCTTTATACCTAAAAAACAAAAAACAAAACAAAACAAACGGGCTCTCATGTAGGTCAGGGTGATCTCAAACACACTAAGTACACTATGGACCCTCCCACCTCCACTTCCCAAGCTTCACTGGGGTTTAAGGTTTGTGCCACCAAGCCCTGTTTTATCCATCCATAGGTTGTTCTTCAGCCTCAAGCTTTGTTCACCTGCCAATGCTTCTTCCAGGAAAGGAGAGGCTGAGTGGAAGACAAAATATGGAATGGATGCTCTGTTTTCAAAACCTTCAGCTGTAACAAAACACTTGCTTCCTCCTTCTGTGGTTTCTTGCTATGTGCATAGTTGCGTTGGTGAAGGTCTGCAGTGAGAGTTGCTCTCTCCCATCAGACTAAGCAAATTATGCCTGATGAATTCACTTCGAGGCCATTAACCAGGAAACGAGGAAGTCTCGTTTTTCATCAGTAGCAGCACGCATTTCTTTCTTCCCTCCCTAACGTCAGGTTGATTGGTTTCTCACTGCCCTTGGCTGACAACAGCCCCTAGAAATGTACAACCAAGATTTAGAGCCAAAAAAAAAAAAAAAAAAAAAAAAGGGAGACCACAGAGGAGTCCCTGTGTTCAAGACAGAATAGCGGGGAGCTGCCCTTCCTGTTACCGGCTTCATTCTAGTCATACTTCACTGCATACTCCCTCAAGTGTGCCAAGGAGAGCACTGTTCATTCCATACCCGTATTGGATTGTTTTTTTAACTCCTTTTAGTCCTTTGTAATTGCCTGCTTGTGTTCCCCCATCTCTCCTGGTCCGATAAATTGCTTCACTCTGGACTCTGAAACCATTGGCCTATCCATGCCTGACCCTGCCTCCCACAGCAGCAGGGTCTGGGGAATGTCAGTCACCAGGCTCTATTTGTTTTTACAGATTGATTATTAGCAGATATTCAAAGGGACATAGGCTTTGTGCTAGCCTGTGGGAGGAAGAACCTATTATTTAACTGTTGCCTCATTTAACTTGTGTCCTTGAAGGTGGACAAGGTAAGATGAGGTAGAGATATATTGACAGGCTTATGATATTTAGAATTGTACAGGCATATGATTATCTAACTCTATTTGGTTGTGTCCTTAACCTAAGAGATGAGTTCTTGTTTGATTGATTTTTTTTTTTGAATTTTTTGAGACAGTCTTATATAGGCCTAGGCTAACCTCAGAATTGCTAGAAAGCTGAGGATGGCCTTGAACTTCTGATGCTGGGATTATAAGTGAGAGCTGACATGCACAACCCTACCTAACAGATCCATTCTTGAAAAAGTTTGATTAAGGTGAATCTATCTATCTATCTATCTATCTATCTATCTATCTATCTATCTATCTACCTACCTATCTATCATTGGCACATACCTATAATCTCAGGAGGCAGAAACAGGAGGCTCACCACCTTGATCTACACAGTAGACTGTAGATCAAGTCCGGACTGCATAGTGAAACTTTGTTCCAAAATTCTCCAAACAACAATAAAAACATCAAACACTGCCTTAACTAGCACAGAAAGACTGGCTGCTTAGAAACGAAAGGAGAAATTGTAAATGAATAATGCCTCTCTACTTAGCTTTTACAGAAACAAGTCCATGCAAAGGAGTTGAGTTTGCTTATAGTGAAGGCAGCTTGGATCGTGACAAATCCCACACACAGTGTCACGGAGGCTGAAGCTTGTGACCGTATCTGGTATCTGTGTCCACTCCCTCATGCTGCCCTTTACACTGTCCCACCCTGGGCTGAACCCCGTGCTCCTTTCCAGCTGGCAGAGTCTGTCCATTAGTGACTCAGTGTGACTTCATTTATTTCAAGGGTTTGAGTCAGTGTTATCAAGATCCACATAACCCAAGGCATTGTTTGCATGACTGCAGGCAGACATGGACACCCAGTGACTTGCAGGGCACCTGTATCCATACAGCATTACCTGGTCCGGGCTTGCTCTTTGGGAAACACTTCTCTACACCCAGACAGCCTCCCTTCCACACACAGGTGTCAGGGTGAGCAAACACTGTCATGGGGGTGGCTAAAACTGAAGTGCTCTGTTCTTTTCTGTGTGACTAGGTCTTTCCTCACTAGAACTTTCCACACTGCCCACACAAACAACTCTTCCTTATCCACATTTGCTTGACCCCTTTCTAATGATGTCCCTCAGCCAAAGGCTCCGGTGAGAAAACAATCATGGGCTTTTTTTTTTTTTTTTTTTTTTTTTTTTTTTGGTTCTGCTTTTTTTCCTAAAATTGTTTCACAGCAAAACCAAGCTGTTCTATTGAGAATAAGTTGCAAGATTCCACTCTGAATTCAAGTGCAAGAACCAGGTTAGACCTGAACTTACTGTTTGCAATGAGCTTCACCTGAAGGTCAAGCTTGCACACACTTGAACAGGTCAAGTCTGCACGCATCCTTATCTAGGAGTTTTACAGGACTAATACAGGTGGCTTATAACCACAGATATGATTTAAGAATAGTGATCTAGTCCCAGTCTACCCAGCCCCATGGACAGTGTCCCTGGCATCTGTTCTGAAGGGTCACCCAGGCCATGCCCTTAGATCTTTGTTAAGACCTAGAAATGATGCCCTAGTCATGTGTCAGTCATCAGCCCTTGGTACAGGGTCACTGCAGCAGGGGTCACACACGGATCCTCCCACCAGGCAAGGGTGTGGCGTTGTAGGTAAACCTCACTCCATTGCCATCGCCCACATCTGTGCTTCTTGCACTCCAGGAGAATGACCGTTTCCCACTGGTCAGTTCCTTGATCCATGCCTCAGTCTACCTGCTCCTTGGGCCCACCCTGTAGAAAAACACCATGTTCCAAGTAGGTAGTGCTGAGTTTAGCAAGGTCCGTTGTAGCATTGGGAGAGCCACAGCACACCTGTCCAGGTGATTACATCCCCAAACATCAAACGACAGTGAGAATGTGGAGGCAACAGGAGCTTCCTACACAGCTGGAGGGAATGAAAGTGGTGTAGCCATTATGAAAAGTTGTATGCAGATGCCCCGGGACTTATAAATAGAGCTAGCATATGATATAGTAATCTTACTACTAGATATTTGTCTAAGGGAAATGCACTTAGCGTATCAAAGAGTTACTGACATGCTCATTTAAATGCAATAGATAAGATATGGAAACAACCTATACATATGTTGATAAATGAACTGATAGATATGAATGAATACACACACACATGCATGTAAAACATACTCACACAGACTGTTTACTCAGCCTTTAACATCTCCTCAGACATCTGTGGCAATATAGACAAAATTGGAGATCTTTACCCTAAGTCATATAAGCCAATGACAATAAGGCAAATAGCCCTACCATGCCATTTATATGTAGCACTTAAAAGAGCTGAGTAGATGGGGTTTTTACATGAGGAGGGGCCGTGTCTCAAAGGACACACAACTATAGACAAGGCTAACGAGTTCAAGGGATGACTTCTGTACATAATGGTGACTACAGTTAACAGCAAACGACTGTGTTCCTTAGAGAGCAGATACTACGAGTCCTAAGTTCCTTAGAAAGCAGATGCTACAAGTTCTAAGGACCAAAAATGATTGAGAGAATAGATACATTAATTAACTTGATTGAACTAGTCTTCAATGTATTTCGAGCCCTAAGGACAAAACATGATCGGCGTGCTAACTGTTCTTCAACTGTATGCAAGCAGCATGTGTTATACCATGAATACACTCTGCATATCCCTTTCCTACTGGGGAGATGGACATGCTCAGCAGTCATCAAAGGTGCTGGGGCAGATGTGAGGACAGAGTCCCAGGTAAATGTAGCAGGTGTTACTGTGGCAAGTTAATCATTTACTGTATTTGAGTTCATCTGTATGAACTGGGAGCTGAGGCATTCTTGCTCAGAAGTAAGCCCTTGTTTTTCCTTATTTAGTGACACAGGTGGCCCAGTAAGGAAGGTACTAGCTTTGCTGGAATAGCATCCCACCGAAGGAAGTGAGGACTGACACAGGAAGTGCAAACTCCATTTCCACCTGTGCCAACAGGAAGAGAAGGTCGCACAATTTCTACTTCATAATGCTTTAGCCATAAAATGCCACTTGAATCCATCTTCAGCTACTGGCAGGTCAGTGTTCTGCACACATGAAATACTGTTATAAACTCAAAATGTCAACACATGAGATCTGAAAGTGGGAGACATCTCTCAGCCACCTAAATTGTGCATGTGAAATAGAGGTGAAGAAATCCAGCAAAAACTCCGCCATACTTGAATAAGAAGTGTGTCTTCATTCATAAAAATGCTAATGTCACAGATTAAAAAAATAACACAGTGCAGTTATTGTTATATTGATGTTCTATTTAAGTAGCATCCATCCTATACTAGTCCAAATTATCACACACCATATCTTCTTATAACTAGGACACAGATGCTTAAACTGTTGCCATGAATGCCAGTAAAGAACCAAGTCTTTAAGGTGTTTTATTCAGACAGCTTTGATCTAAGAAGGTGGTGGATTAACACTCTATACAAACTACATCCCATCTTATCTCCAGCCCTCCAGCTACCTGGTTAGACAGGGATGGATAAATGAAGATAGCCAGTCATTCTGAGCCCAGACTTGCCTTGCTGGCTAGATGTCCAGTCACTCTTGAGACATGTGATGTATATTCCTCTCTTGTCATCCTTGGCATCCTTGCATTGTCTCTGGGTATCTGGTCTTGGACATTCCTTGGATCCACTCTCTATGCCATGGTTGGAGAGTTAACTCAGAAGGGTTAAACCATTAACTGTAGTATGCTAAGATATTAGTGATCTGCACATGCAGGTTACTTTTATAACACGGGGTATGAATGTGCCTTTATAATATAGAATAAATCCTATATTAATATATAGAATACATAATATAATAGAGAACATAGAAGCTCCCCGTCACTCTCCTGCCCTGTCACCTTCTCCTAATCTAAAACAAGTCTTTGAGAATGAGGATGCATTGACTGTTTAGAGTTGGATAAAGAACTTCAGGGAGTGATTGCCTACTTGGTACCTTTGGTACAGCTCCTGAGGCTTTGGGCCCAATCAGAACCCAATCTCTAGTTAAAATCCTACCAAACACAAGCTCACCAGGCCTCACTGAACATCAAGACCACACCTTGTCTGGAAGTCTCTCATTATTCTGCACGGGAACTAAGGGAGGCACCAAGCATGGGTTCCTATTCTTTTCAGTCATCACGGTCACCAGACTTTCGAAGAACAGGTCAGGGTAATGGCCATTGGCAAAGCACAATGAGTATGTGTGCAAGACAGAGGCCAAAGGGATTAGAGAGGAGCTCAGAAAGAAACAAAGATGAACAGTTAATTAAATCTGGTAAGGGAATATGTGCTTGTAGGATCTGGAAAAACCCCCATGTAGGAAATGAAGGCAGGGTCTCTGACTTGAGCAAGCATACAAGGCACGCAGAACAAGGAAGTCCTGAGATCCTGGCAGGAACCTAATGTTAATCATTTTGGTTTACCGACTAGGGCAGTGGCAGAGCCTAGAGGGAGTTAGCCAATGGCAGGGATACCTACTGCAAGAGCCACTCCTCCCCAGGATGCATGATTAGTGAGGCAGCAAGAAGGAGGCGGTCTCAGGTGCAGGGTGGGAGGAGCACATGAAGAAGGCACAGAAGGGGCAGGGCCTAGTCCATGGGGATGACTGGACATGCCTGGAGACCCAGTACCCAAAGAGCTTGTGACTTACGAAACAACTGAACTTTTGACATCACAGCATTGGCCCATCTTAGTTTTGGGAATGAGTATGGATGAGGGGTCAGTCTGTCTCAGGTGCCACAGCTGGTGTTACGTAGCCTTGCTGGCTCCTGATGACTTCCCAGGTCCTGGGACCATGACTACAGCTCCCTGTGCTGTTGATTGCTTTGCGCTCCTCACCCACCTGATTCATCCTCTGTCCTCTGCTAGTGGGTTCCCCATTCTCTTTGGCTTCTGTGGGTAGTCTCCAGAGAGAGACAGAGACAGAGACAGGAGAGGGGAGGGAGGGAGGATGAGGGAGGGAGTCTGGGGGTTTCCTCCCTGCTCTGTGCCCTCTCTCTGTCTTCCCATTTATAGTGTGTACACATGCGTGCTTGCATGTGTGTGTGTGTGTGAGAGAGAGAGAGAGAGAAAGACTGGCTAGAGATTGAAGTCCACATCTTGCACTCCTAAACAATACCCAATTTATTTATTTATTCATTCATTCATTTATTCATTTATTTTTGAGACAGTGTCTCGTCGTGCAGTCCAGGCTGGACTCAAATTTGCCACCCTCTTGCTTCTGCCTCCTGGGAGCTGGGATGATGGGTTGGTGCCTGACTGTGTGCTTCACCCATGTCAATGGCACAGCCTCCACCTGCCCTGCTTGCTGACGACCCCCTTTCTTCCCCTCCCTGCCTAGATGAACACAGCTTCCCACAGTGGCTAACTTCTGGGTGCCACGACACCCTGGAACTCTTATCTGCTCCTACACCTGTCTCTCCACCTTAACCACCTGGAGCAAATCCAGTTCCCTGCGGGTCCTGGGTGCTAACACTTTGTCACATGCTGCTCTGCATAGGCTCGGTTAACCCTTCTCATGCTTTACACTTTGTTGCTGAAGCTAAAGGCACAGAAAGCTTAAGACACTCATCCAAAGTCACACCGAAAGGGCCATAGTTGAGGTCTGAAGCTAGGCAGAGCTCCGTGCTCAGAAGTCTCTAACTACTGACTCACTCTGCTGCTCCCTTACCCGAGGTCACGTTGCTGGAGTAGCAGGAAGAAGAATGCAAGACCCGAGAACTCCACTCACACACCCAGGAGGTTCATACACTACGCTTATTTGTAGGAAAGTCTCAGATCATATTAACCTACTTTACGCACATTTCTAACAGATTATCATTTTCATATTTCCATTGGTCCACAGACTGGACTGCTCAACAGAAACACCTAAGGAGGTTTATGGCCTCTCAGTGCTCAGGTAATGCCGTGGGCTGATGGAGCCACAGCTCTGGGGATGTGATCCAGGCACACATAATGAGCCTTAGAGAACTTCAGCTTACTGCCACAATTGAGAACCACTGTCCTAGCCCACAGTGGCAATTGCTAGAAGGCAGAGATGACAGATGGAGTGGTCTGGGGCTCTAAGCAGAGTCCTGACCATACATGGGGAGGATAAAGAGGAGCTTGCAGAGTTTTTGCAAGACCTGAAAATAACAGAAAACAAAGAAGCCGTGCTCAGTGATCATTTAATGCCTGGGTAAACTGCTTCTGGATCTGTGAACAACTTACCATTAATTTATTCCGTCATAGCCATTTACCCAGTCACTTAAATAAATAGAATGATTGTCTATATGCTTTATTGAAGCAAAGGAAACGGATGTCCTTTAGAAAGTTTGTTCTTCCTGAAAGGTTACATCATTCCAGCTATCTACCACACCCACCCTTTTAAAACAGTGTCTTCCTGTAGAACACAGCCTGGCTTTGAACTCCCATTCTTTCCACCTCTTTTGTCTGAGTATCAAATAAAATGATGGATTTCCAGATGACAGCAAATAATTGTAAAAACACTTGCACCTGTTGACCTTCAGCAGAACTGAAGTTTCTTTGCCTTTGATTCATGGACACAGATGGTATTTCCATACTTTCTGGACAGATGTGAGCTTACCAGGTCATGGTGCGGGGAGACCGTGAGCCAGTGTCTTGCTGTATTGGAAACACTCCATAGCACCAGAGAAGGAAGTTGTCTTAGACATGAGTGTGGGATGTGAACTCCCAGTTGTATCTCTGGGTTTTTCTTTTAGACTGGGCTGGACTGCTCCAACCGTGTACCCCAGACAGCAGATCAGACAACTTTTCTTCCTCTTTTGTTTTCCTCCAGGCCTGTCCTCTTGTTTATATGCTTGCTGAGCAAGCTGGTAGTGTGAGCCACCGATGGCTGGCTCACCTCTCCATCTACCATGAGCTCAAGAGCTAGGGCATCATGGAAGGAAACATTCAGCAGTCATTGAACGGACAGATTCTGGCCAGCTCAAGTATGGCAAGCATGGCTCTGGCAGGCCTTGCCTTTCTCCCCAATTCCCTGTGTATGGTGAGATATCCACCCTGCCCACACCTGTTGCACTGACTGGTCAGACATGAGTTTGACCAAGTACAGATAGATAAGAAACTCAACCTCAGTAATAAGAAAGCAATCTGCTTAAAATGGGTAAAATTCTTGAATAGAGACTTTATGTGTGGGGATCTAGGGAGATGGCGTATTGGTTAAGTGCTTGCTACACAAGTATGGGAAAAGCACGGGTACTATGTAATCCTAGAGCCAGGAAGGCAGAGACTTAAAGATTGCTAGAGCGTGCTGTCCAGTCAGCCTGACCTCTAGGTCAGTGAGCTCCAGGATAGTGAGGGACACTATCTCAAAAACAAAGAAAGCGAATCACTGACATACACTGTTGACCTCTGGCCTCTGTGGTCACTTGAACACACACGCTGGCATATAAGAGATGTCCAAGAATCACATGAAAAGATGTTTTAATGTCACTAATCACAAGTGAAATCCAGAAAACATCACCACCTCTGTAGTAGAATGACTAAAATTAAAGGAAAATCTGACTACACCAAGTGTTGACAAGGGTCTGGAGGAAACAGAACATACACATACAGCTGATGAGGATGCAGTTTGGCAGTTTCTTAGAAAGTCAGGTGTGGACCAGATGCATGACCTATTCCCTTGTATTATCCAAGAGAAAAGAGGTGTATTTCCATACAAATATTTTAACATAAAGGTTTGGAGAACTTTACTTGTAACTACCCCAAGCTGGGAACAACACAAGTGTCTTAAGTGTCTTTCAAATATAAACAAGTAAATTTTGGTTCACTCATACAAGGAATACTATCCAGCAACAGTATGAAGGAATGGATTGCTGATATAGGATAAAACACGGATAGAAACCAAATCAAGTATGTTGAGTAAAAAAAGCCAGCCGGGTTGAGGAAATGGCTTAGTCAGTATAATGTCTACCGTGTAAACCTGGACACCTGAGTATGGGTCTCTAAGAACACACATAAGAAAACTTTAGGCACTGGCTCACATGTCTGTAATCCTATTACTAGAGTGGTGGGGATGAGAGGTGAATCCTGGTGCTCATTGGCCAGGAAGCGTAACTGTAGATGAGCTGTACACTCAGTGAGAGACCCTGCCTCAAAAATCCGGTGGAGAATGATTGAGAAAGATTCCCTTGTGTCTTTGGCTTCCACATACATGCAAATACACATTTGGATTCCTGCATTCATACAGGTACATGCATTAATGAACCTTTATACACCCCATGTGCACCCACGTGAGCACACACACACACACACACACACACAAACACACACACACACACACACACAAACACACACACACACACACACACACACCCTAAGCTAGTTCATCTACATTTCCTTCACATATATTTCTAGCAAATCCTAATGATTAAAGAAACAAGTTATCTAGGGCAGTTTGGAGGTGACAGGGGATGGAGCTAAACATGTGTATAAGGAAACTTTAGAAGTGGATGGAGGTGTTCAATGTCCAGATAGAGGTGATGGCTTCACAGGCATTTACATATGTTACCATTACAAAAGTATAACCTTTTTGTATATTTAATTTATCACGTGCCCATTCTGCTTCAATAAATCTCTTTAATCGAGCAGTTAATGTTGGGATATAGGTTTGTATTGTGACAAGCTGGCATGACCAGGGCTTTCTCCTAGTCACATAAAGCTATTTTTAAAAATCACGAACCTATTTTCTGGAAATTTCATGCATGAGAATAATGCACTTATGTCAACACCATCCACCTACTCCGGCTCCTCCCATCCACCTACTACATTCTGTCTCAAGTCCATGTGACTTATGGGACATTTTTTAACTGACATATATTTGTTCATATTTATGGAGGGTAGTGTGAGACTTTGGTACCTGCATGTGAAGGGGTCACAATTAGATCAGCATAATGGGCTTGCCTACCTCAAACACTTACCACTGAACTGGGGACATTCAAATCATTGACACCAGATTTCTTTGCTTTTTGTTTTTGTTGTTGTTTTGTTTTTAATTAGTTGTAAGATATAGTGCCCTGCTGAGCTGTAGACCCTCATGTTAGTCTCCTTGCAACTGTGTCTCCCTCCGCATCAACCATTCTCATCCTATCTCTCCTCTTTAGACTCTCACCCTTCCAAACCTCTACTGGCCAGCCCTCTACATCTTCATCTGTGAGGTCAGCTTCTTGATGTCCTCTGAGTGTCAAAGGTGTAGCTGGTGTCTCTGGCCCATCTTACTCCACCCCAGGCCTGGTTTTACTCCGCATGTCATCTTGTTCTATTCATATGGTTGCAAATGACAACATTTTATTCATTTCTGTGACAGAGCAGTATTCCACGGTATGTGTCAGGGTGTGGTATTCCCCATCCCCCTCATCAACTAATCTTTATGGACTGTTTTATGTATTCCTACCGGAGATTCTATAGTAAGCCTTATAACTTTTTTCTTATTTTAACAGGTTTCATATAAAATCCAATATCTTATGCCCAAGATTCCAGATGGAGTTGGGGTTGGTAGCAGAGTGGAGAAGGCACAGGGGTAAGGCTTACCACACCTATAACCCAGCAGGTGGATGGGGCCCTGTACCCCATCTTGGAAGCTGGATTTTGTAATGAGCTGTCACTGTATTTCCCACATAACCCCATTGCAAGGGAAGAAGGTGTGGGAAAACCTGGAAGGCATTACTCTCCGGTTTTGCTGCCACAGAAGAAGCTGTCAATGACAGTCACAGATGCAATGACTGTTAAAATGATCTTGGCTGTTTCCATCTCTTTAACCCACGGCCTGTTTCTGGCTTGCAACGCAGCAAGTGTCTTGTCAGGCCACTGAAGTCAGTTGTAGCATTAGAACAACCTTTAGATGTGATGCTGTCACAGTGACCCATGTCTCATTCAGAGGAAGGGCTGAGTGTTGCTAAGCAACATCTTGCCTGCTCAGGTGGATCCATCCTTCACTGAGCTGTTGATATTGAAGAGTATACAATGGCCTGAAATCTTCTGGGCTCATAAAAGTGATGTGTCAGTGTGTTCACAATGGAGGCGGCACCTAGCATTGGTAGGATGGTATTAATTTAAATTAATAAGTACAGTGGGTAAATAGACCAGCATGCTTTGCTGTTCTGCTGACAGGTGTCTTGAGATATCTGCAGTCAGAAGAGAGTTCTGCAAATCTGACTGCTGGTGACTTAAGGCTGGTGACTAGATTCCATAGTGTGTCAAGGAACCATAGTGCCAAGACCATGACTTCCCTAGCTATTTCCACGTACATGGGCACTTTGTCCAGAGGTACCCAGTGGCCCTCTGTTTCTCACAGAGCTTTCTTAGCTAATCAACTCCTGTTCAACCAGCAATTGACTCTCTGCTTATTAGCTGGCATATGTATCTATCTATGTCCTCCTCACTGCAGTCCATACTTGAAATTTGAGGTACCTTCCACCCATCTCTGTCCCTTGACAGGGCCTCACTACATAGCTTAGGCTGCCTTGAAGTCAGGATCCTCCTGCCTCAGCCTCCTGAGAACTTAGAGTTGCCACCCGCAAGCCTAGCTCCACACATGCCTCTTCTGTATAGCGGTGGATAGCTTCTTGGCTTACTTTCATAACTGGATAATTACATCAGTGTTGCTTCACTAGCTCCTATTGTATAACTACTTCATGAGATTAACACATTTTGTCCCTGTCATTTATTAGGGAAATGTGGTACCCATTTTTTAGAAGCCATTTTTAAACCAACAAGAGGGGTTTTCTTTGTTTTGTTTTCTGAGCACTGATGGGGTATGTCCTTCTGTATGCTGTTTCTCTTATTGTTTGCTGAATAAATGGTGATTGGCCAGTGGCCAGGAAGGAAGTATTGGTGGGGCTACTGGATGAAGAGAATGCTGGGAGGAGGGATGGAGAGTGAGTTTCAAGAGAGACGCCATGTAGCTGCTGAAGGAGTAATACATCATAGCATTATGGGTAAGCCACAGCCTCGTGGTAATACATATTTTAATAGAAATGGGTTAATAATTAAGAGAGAGCTAACCAATAAGAAACCAGAACCATTGGCCAAACAGTTTATGATTAATATAAGCCTCTGTGTGTTTATTTGGGACTAAATGGCTGTGGGACCAGGTGGGACAGAAACTCTATCTTCAGTTCAGATTGGTTTGTGGCAAAGCCTGAGTTTGAACCTCAGTTGCCAGGGTGGGAAGCAAGAGGGGAAGGCAGGTGGCTTAGATACCCTAAAAGAACTTGGAGGCAAGGAAGTTGCAGCGTTAATCCCACAAAACATTCAGGCAGAATGCAAAGGAGCTAGAGAAGCAAGATTGACACAATTAGCAAGTACGCAAGTGAGCTGGGAAGCCACACATTGTGCACTCTGTGTGTGTGTGTGTGTGTGTGTGTGTGTGTGTGTGTGTGTGTGTGTGCATATGGGGGATGTATGCACATGTGTGCAGTTAGCATGGAGAGAAGAGAATGAGATGAGAACCTGAAGAATGAAGTTGGCTGACCGTGAGCTTTGTGTGTTATGCTTATGTTTCTTATGCTTGATCTGCCATCTAGGAAAGGAAATTATAAAGATACTGGGAAAGATACAATAAAATTATTCTAGTTACTACTACAGACTTATTTCCTGTCATTATTATCTGATTTTTATATGTTTGTTTTGAGATAGGGCTTTACTTTATAGCCCAGGTGAACCTCAAACTCATGGTAACCCCTTGCTTCAGTGTCTCGAGAAATGAATTCACAAACACGTGATGCCACACCTGGATTGTTATTTACCTTTATGTTCAGAAATGTGCAGACAGTATTAACACTTTTTAGCCAAGTGCCAGATGCTATTTATTTATATATTTATTTTTCTCTAGCTGTTATGGGACAGGAGAGGTCAGAGTGTTAATTTCTTTAAGAGCCTTGAAAATATGGACGGTCTAACTGGGTACTATCATACACATGCTCACAATTCCAGAACTAGGAAGATGGGGGAATTATGAGTGTGAGGCTGGCCTTGGACACATATTATGACTCTTTTACACACCACAAATGGAACACACAGACACACACACACATATACACACACACACATGCGCACACACTCGCGCATGCACAAATGGGATAGTAACACACAGGTTTTTACTAGTCATGCTAAAGACCCAACACAAGTGAGGTGCCTCAGTAGGTGCTCTTGCCACCAAACCTCATGACTCAGGCTGTGACACACCACCCACCAAGCCAAATAAAAAACTAAGTATAAAAAACAAAAGCAAAAACAAAAACAAAAAAAATGACCTCTAGATGTGCAGACTCTCGGATGGTCAAGTGAGGATTTGTAAATATTATTAAAACACAGGCATGAAACTAACAGCAGTGTCTCATGGGTGTGGCGGGCTGGAGATGGATGTGTGGATTGTCACCACAAAGGAGGCCTCTCTCGGTTGACAAGATGTCATGCTTCCCCGGGCCGTTCTCAGACTCCACCAGTGAGGCCCTGGTGGTCCACACCTGTTTCCTCGTTTTTTATCCAGTGATTTTCGGAAGCCCCTGTTTCTTGTCACAGTTTATCCGACCAGAGGACAACCCTTCCAAACTCATTTTCCCCAAAGCACGTGATGGCTGCAAGCCAAGCTCCTTTCAGAGCTTCTTTCCCATAAGCCCCATCTGCAACCTTTAAACTTATCTCAAAAGAACCGAGTTCCAAACAACATACATAAGCCTTGGGGTTGGGGGTGGGGGTAGGGGTGACACACAGCCTCTGAGTGAAACCTTACACGTATTCAATTTCTATTTTTCTCAGCTTTCTCTGAAGCAATTGTACCTCCCTTAGGAACCAGCATGCATTTCCCCATAATTATAGTTTGCTACTGGCACTGGCTCCTTGGAGCTTGCCGCTGACTAGCTCTCCAGGCCACAGGCACTGCCTGGGAACTGTAGCTTCAGGGTGGAGTCGTCATAGACTTCCTCAACCTGCAGCCCTGGAGACTGAGATCTGGGATGAAGGGCCCACTATATCTGGCGCTTCATGTGCACTTCCATATTTTGATAAGGAGGTAAGAAGCCTTCCGGAAAAGACTGAGTTGAGCCACTCTTGTCACCTGTGTCGGCCCATTTCTCTGCCTTCTTTGAGTTGAGTTTAAATCCACCCTGTAACTTCATTCCAGTCATTGGGAAGCTAGTGGGAGCAATTTCTCCATTTTCCACCTTACTGTCTGGAATGTTCTGTTCTTCTCTCCACTTCATCAACACTGCAGGGAGTGAGGGACCCAGAGAAGCCAGACCCACAAAATGGAAGAAGCCCAGTTCACCGGGGATAGCTGACAGAGAATGAACTCACTTGTACTGTGCAAGGCCACTAGGATTTGGAGGGCTTGCCTGTTAGCACAGCTTACCATGGCACTAGCCTGACTAATGTGCTTTGCAGTTGTGCTTAATTAGAGAAAGGCACAGTATAGGGCAGAGGTAGAATGAGATTAGAATAGAGGGGATAGCACTGTGTATAAACTATGTACAGAAAGATGCTTCTCCAAGTCAACCGTGAAAACCTGAGTGGCCTTTGCGTAAGACAGGGAAAGATATACATGCTTCTTTTTAATGTGATGATGAGTTGATGTGTGATACAATGCAGGGGTTCAACTGGAAGGTAGTTTTAAAAGACAGTAAAGAGAAAGTGTGAGGGAATGATACTGGGAATTTTAGTTACCAATCGTTCAGATTCAGAGTCAACCTAGTGATCAGGGGTAAAAACCTAAGGGCAAGAGGGGTCTCTCTCCCCAGTTTCTGATGCTCGTATAGAGTTGGTACACATGGACACCGTAGAGTTCGTGGTGTGTACATGACTTTTGTTGTACTGTTTCTAGGATTTTTTTTTTAAAGATTTTTTCTTATCTGAAGTGTGTTTGACCTGCATGTTTGTATGTTACACTGTGTGGTGTGTAGTACCTGCAGAGGCCAGAAGAGGGCAACAGATATTCTGGACCAGGAGTTTCAAGACCATTGTGAGCTATCACAGGGATTCGAGGAACTGAGCCCTGGTCCCCTGGAGGAGCAGCTGGTGCTCTTAACTGCTGCCCCTTTAGGATCTTTCTCATCGTGTGGAAAGGGACTTAGGCCTGAGTGACTACTGATGGGCTGGGAAAGTAGCCTACTTGTGTCTGTTCTTCCTTTAATGGATTCCCACACAATTTCCATCGTCCCTTATTTTGATGGAGTAAAAGGACAATTATTGGGAAATCACTAAAGCATCGGCTTTTAGAATAAACGAGGCCTATGCATGGGGGAAGAGTACCACAGATGGCAGTGTAAACCCCCTGTGAGCTGGTGTTGAATCAGGGGTAGGTGCGTTCAGGAAAAAGGAGACACTCATTGGCACTGTGGGGTCACTTGCTGCTCCATAGACCTTCCTGCCATTCCAAGACCTTAGTCCGTCTTCCTAATGGGCAAATCCCACAGTTGGACTTCATGAACTGTAGTGAGACATGGATACCCTTGAGCAATGCTGTCTGAGGAGGAGGAGAAACTTTGGTCCAGATATGCAGCTACTTTCACATCTGCAAGGCACTCCTTTCTTGAAGATGCTTCTCATTCCCCAGACAAGCTCGGGGGATCCTGTCTGTACTTAATTGCTTTGGAGGCCTGACTTACACCTCAGTGAGACTAGAGGGCCAAAGGAGAATTAGTTTCATTTGTTAACAAACATGGTCTGCACATGCTTTAGTTTTGGAAGACATGATACTTGGGCAAGAGGATGGGGTCTTCAAGATGTGCTGTGATGTACATCTACCTCCCTCATAGAATCCATGACAACAAGGGCAGTAGAGTGTAAGGAGTATGGTTTTTTTTTTTTGCCTGCCGCCTGGTCTTGTCCTGCCGCCACGCCGCCAGCCCCAAATAATGCATTGAGGCTCTGTATTTGATATAATCTGTTGGCCCAGTACTAGTTTCTTATCGGCTAGCTCTGTCTTAGGGAGAGAGAGTAAGGGAATCAGAGAGAGTGCTTGGGGTAAGAGATAGATAGATAGATAGATAGATAGATAGATAGATAGATGATAGAGATAGATAGATGCCAGATAGATCGATACAGATAGATAGATAGATGATAGAGATAGATAGATGCCAGATAGATAGATGGATAGAGATAGATAGATGCTAGATAGATAGATGATAGAGATAGATAGATAGATGATAGAGATAGATAGATAGATGATAGAGATAGATAGATGATAGATAGAGAGATAGAGAGAGCCATAGATATATAGAAGAGTGAGAATAGCTGGGTTATAAGGATGAGTATCTGTGTGTGTGGGGGGGGGCATCCCATAAGCTGGAGGAAGTTTAGGGTAAAGAAGGCCAGAAGGGACAGGATGCTAGCATGGACTTTGAAATGCGTAACAGGTACTTGTGATACTTGAGGCCAGCACTGAGTTTATAGGTGCCACAAGTAACCATATGTCCCTTCTGCCAAAGGTAAGTGAAATGATGCCTTTTGGCAGATGGGAGCCGGTTTCACAAGTTCCTGAGAAATGCTGGCTTTTCTCCAACTGCAAGAAATCCTATAGTCCATTTGGAGCTCATTGCTGGGTATATGGACTGCCCTCTGGAGTCTGGGAAACTTGAGTTTCCTTCGGGTCTGACATACATCACAGACTTCCTCTTAAGGGGATTTAAGCACACAGCGTAAATAAATGTTGACCTTGGCCGGACACTGAACTTGTATCTGCTGGGAAGAAGGGACAATGTCTGTGGACTGTTTTAGTCTCTGTGAAGTATGATCTGGCTTTTTGTCCTCAGATTAACCACATCTCTTCACTCCAATGGTCAGCTTCCCGCCTTCCTGTGAGTGGGCAGAGTATGAATGCCAATGGGACAAGTGTGCAGTTTCCAGGGCTTCTGAACCAGTCCTCGCCAGGTGTGCCTGGGTAAATGTTTAACTCCCGGCAATTTGAAAGCAAATAAATTCAAACAACTCTGCAAAGGGTGCCTAGCTCTGCTACCTCCCTCAGATGCCCTGCGGGTGTGATGTGACCACTCCACTGCCTGCTGATGTCATATTTGAACAGTGACTTCTGGGCCTGCTTTTCTTTGCTGAGGTGTTTTTTGTTTTTTGTTTTTTGTTTTTTTGTTTTTTTGCGGGGGAGGGGGAGCTTAGTTTTGAGGGTGTTTATGACATCTACACAGGTTTTCCCGAAGGATGGTCCTGGCCAAACTTGTACCCGAGTGATTTTCAACTCATGTTGACTCTCATTTTGGGCATGAAGACTTAAAACTGTAACACTTCTTTGTCTGGGAATCTTCATTGTTGCTGCTGGCTGCTGGGAGCAGAGACTAGGAAATCCAGGAGGGCCACCAAGACATGCCTAAGGCAGGGTCCCAAGGCCCAGCTCCCAGTGGAGTTTTCCTCATACCCCACCTTCCTGTCTCTCCTTGGGTGTGTGCAGCTTATGCGACTCACGTGTCCCAGGAAGACCTTAACGGTCTAGAATTTGGCTGTCATATTAGAAGTACTGTACCTACTTAATCATCACAACCACTCCTCCAGGTGGGTGCTGTTCTCATCCTCATTTTGAGGGTGAAGTGAGTTAAGCACATAGCAACTAATTACCTTTCTGAGGCCCTGCTGCTTGTTAGTGGCAGGGCTGGGGTTCAAGTGCAGCCTGGCAGATTTGAAAGATGCGTGCTCAATCTTTCCCATAAGCATTTGCTTAAGAAATAGACATAGCAACAGATAAATGCCCTTGTTCTTCAGGTAATGATAATAATTTCCAAAAGTTTAAATTCCACTGACTAAAAAGTAAAATTTTACAGGATGTGAAGTGAAGCCTGAGTACTACATCCTACTTTCGCTAGTATAGTGTGTGTGTGTGTGTGTGTGTGTGTGTGTGTGTGTGTGTGTGCATGTGTGTTTATACACATGCTTGGGATGTTGAAATAAATCAATGGTAAGGAAAACAAAAATATCCATCAGAAGCCTTGGAATTAGACCCTCAAAAGACAAGTTGACTAAATACGTTGAAGATTCCCAGCAGTGAACTGGTCTGCACTTTGGGTCTCACATGCCAGGGCAGTAAATGAACACGCATGTGAAACAGCAGGGCTCTGATGTTCATGGCAGGGCTCCAATGGAACCAAACACTGGCTCGTTGCAGACTGCTTTTGTTTTTTTCCACTTTTTGTCTCTGTTTTTGTCTCAGTAGATCTGGCCGGGTAGGGATTAAAAAGCCAGAAGAGCTGATGTTTGGTGCCTGCGTATAACCGGAATTGATGTTGTGTTGAAGGGCCTGGAAGTTTTTAGTAAATAGTATAATTCATCCCGATTTGGATTAGTGATTCATCTGAGTGGAAACCTCTGGAGCGTCCGTTCTGTGACAGACCTTTGTCCTAGCATCCCATCACTATGGGAGTTTTTGTTCGTTTTTTTTTTAAGAAAGGGTTTCAGCAGGTAGTCCTGGCTGGCTTATGTAGAACAATGGGGATTTTTATGAAGTCGTCACTTTGTTTTAAAATGCCACAGTAGTGTGAAAATTCAAGCGGTTTTTAAAGACTTCCGGGCAGACATTTTATTTTCTGTAATGGTTAGCTTCCATCTCTGAGTGCCATGGCTGCTCCCTGCTTCTCTGTTTGTCTGTAGTTGGTGCTGTTCTGTGTGACATGGAGCACAAGTGTCTGGAGCTGTCTTTTCCTTTGCAGCCCAGCACTTTAAGAATTTTCTTTTTACCCTCTAAATACCGCCCCCCTCATAGCCATTTTATAAGTTTGGGGACAGGGATCTAAAGAGGCCCAGCAGCTGGCTCTCAGCTGACACTATTAAATAGAAATGCAGTTCTCCGTGACCTTCAGTGACACTACTCCATGCCATGATTCCTGCTTCCTTTAGGAGTCAATGGGTATGTTTGTACACACGTTTTTCTATTTATTTTTAAGAGCCTTTAGGAATCTGTATCTAGATAGATGAATTGATTTTCCTGTGTGTGTAGTGTGTGTGTGTGGTGTGTGGTATGTGGTGTATGGTGTGTGTGGTGTGTGTGTGTGTGTGTGGTGTTGCTTGGGACTGAATCCAGAACTTCCCTTATGCTCAGCAAGCACTCTGTTACCAAGCTGTACCAGTGACCCTCCTTTTATTTTGAAGCAGTGTTGCTAAGTTTCCTTAGCTGGCCTTGAGCTCATTCTGTAGCCCAGGTAGGTCTTGAACTTCTCCTCCTGCCTCAGCCTCCCAAGTCATTGGTATTATAGGTCTGAATCATTAGGAACAGCTAACATTTTAATCTGAACTTCTACCCTAGGACAGGTCAATTTTCTTGTGGAGTGCTTTACTATGAATGAAGTAATTCAGCATGATCAGCACAGAAAAGCTTTCACACACACACACACACACACACACACACACACACACACACACACACACACAGAGAGAGAGAGAGAGAGAGAGAGAGAGAGAGAGAGAGAGAGAGAGACCACACATGCGTACGTTCAGCTTCCTTGCTGGGCCATTTATCCAGTGAGTTCTGGGTTTGCCCTGGCACCTGCTCTGCTCAGTCTCATTCGATCCAGATGACAGCAACAGAGACTTCAGGTTGGAAAAAGATTTCCTATGCTCTGTGTGAAAACCCACCAAATAGAGCAAACTCTGAAGGGTACAATGCGTGTTTCCTTTTCGGGCATCAATTTCATGTTTGGAGTACCAAGCAGGTCCTCCTGAAACTGGAGAAAAGAGAATCACCAAAATCACGGCTTTTATGTGTACTCACCCTCGCCCACATTTTCTCTGAAGGAGCGTTGATGCTCTGGATCTG
Source organism: Phodopus roborovskii (assembly GCF_943737965.1). NCBI lineage: Eukaryota > Metazoa > Chordata > Mammalia > Rodentia > Cricetidae > Phodopus > Phodopus roborovskii. The sequence goes on along the minus strand of NW_026126482.1, from coordinate 20,529,855 downwards.
CAGGGTAGTTCGCAGGGCTGCAGTCTGCTGGCCTGTTTGCTCCTTGTCATAGCTCCCCTTGAAGAATGTCGGCGTGCCTCTCTGCAGGTTTCTGACCTTAGAGACTCACAGTTCTCCAAGCTTGAAGACACAAGTTGGAAATGGAAAGGTGTTTAAAACTCTGGAAAGGGTCGAGTCCCTTCTGTCAGGTAAGGGTCACATCTCCGTAGTTGGGAAAGTCAGACCTACAGTGTCATGAATGGGATCCACCATTCATGTATTTGTGTATACACAAACGCGTAGAAAGTTCCTGTTACATCTACTTAAATGTTAAAGATACATAAAACATGCTCCTGCCCTTAAGCAGTCACACAGGTAGACTGAAACGTGTAGTGACGGGCACCTTGGTCATATATGCAGTGTCAAGAGAACACAAAGAAGAGAAGATGAAGAGGAGAGGAGAGGAGAGAAGATTAGGTGCATCTTGAGTGGTGGGTAAGGTTACAGGTTTTGTCATCAGGAATGGAGGGCAAAGGGCTCTTCACTGTGTGCAGTCAGTGGCTTTGGTCATGGACTTAGCTTGCTTTCTGCTCTCCACACCTTTTGTCTCATCTCGAATCCCCCTGTGAGCCGATTTACCATGTGTCTATTAATCTGGCTGAAACTACCTGCAGTGCCTGTTGTACCCATTATTAGCAGCTTGTGAGGGTACTGGAGCCATGTGCTTTTCCATTTTCCTCCCAAAGAAAGAAAAGTCATATTTAGAAATGTCACTTTTAAGTAGTTTAGATACAAAGCTTGGATTTTTGTTTTTCTTTTGAGACAAGGTTTCTCTTTGTAGCTTTGGATTAGAGTCTGCCCTGGAACTGTAGACCAGGATGGGGATTTTGACTTTTTTTTAATTTGGAAGAAAAATCAACTGGGTTTTCAGAGGGCTAGTGCTGGCCAATATTTTAATTTCTTTTCATTTCCTCACAGCTGTAAGATCTAGTTTTGGAGTGGTGTAGTGGTGTGTGTGTGTGTGTGTGTGTGTGTGTGTGTATTTATGGACTAGTATTAAAATACATATTCTTTAAAAAAAAAAACCCGATAGTTAAAGTACACACGCTATGTAGAAATATTTTTGAGAGCTGGCAATATAAATCTTTGCTAGAGGAAAGTTTCCCCTGTCAAGAACAAAATCAAAATTGAGTAGGTGTTGGAGCAGAAAAGTGAGGAATGGATCTGGCACACAGTAGCTGCTTAGTTAACTGTTTCCTGAACCCACTCAGCTGCCCTCATGAGGAAGACAAGCATTTCTAGAGCTGCATTCCAAGCAGAGGGCACTGGGAGTTGGTCTCCATTGCTTCTACAAGGATGGTAACAGCCTCCTGCAATTTTGGCTTCATAAACACAGTATTTTCTCATCTTGGCAAGGAGGAGGGGAAGGAATTTTCCTCTAAGACACTTGCAGTGGCATGGCAAGGGGACAAGAGTCTGTGACTCATTTGCTCTGCTGGACCCATGCATGGTTACCCAAGCTTCTCCATCCCCAATGGAGCAGAGAACCAGCAGGGAGCTACATGTCCCGTCCCAGCATCCTGTTCATGTCCCTGTAGGTCCTCACACCTGCATATATTTTAACTGCCAAACCGTCTGTGTTTACAAGGCAATCACTTAGGGCCGAGTCTGTTGATAGAAGTCATAGAGTACAGCACCAGGAATTACATAATTATATTTGTATATGTAGGTGTGTGTGTGTGTGTGTGTGTATAAATGTAACATGCATGTAGAAGATGATACACAACAAACATAGCCCTTAATAAATTGTGAGAAATGGACCTGACACCCAGATGAAAGCATACAACAATGCTGGAACCCTGGAAATTTTCACTGATGCCTCAAGCATGCTAGGGAAATGTTTTACTCATAAGCTCTATATCCAGACTTCTTTACATATTACTGAACCAGGCCTACGTTCCTAAGTGGGCTTTGAGCTGGTGGTCTGCCTCCCCCAGCCTCCTGCATAGCTGGGGCTGTAGACATGTGCCCTGAGGGTCTCTACTGTCCTTTCTCGACACCTAAAAGGCAGCGCTGCCCTTAGCGCTGGGCAAGGGTGATTCTGTGCAGAACCATGGGCTTTGGATCCGGACTTTTTTCCAGCCATGCACCTTCTAAAGGAATCTTTGGCCAAGAGGTAGTGTGAATGTGCAGACTGTGCTTGCCTTTCAAGACCACATGGAAAGTTATAGGACACTAGTAGTCCCAGCCCAGGGATTCTAGCCACTTCTGGGCCTTTTCCTCTGGCTCCTCCCTGGGGGTGGGGTGGGTATAGGATAAAAGTAGGCTTGAAGGCTGGGAGGTACATGACCGAGGGCACCAAGGCCCTTGAAACATGGGGTGGAAATGGGAGTCTGGGCCTGGGGACACACTGGTATCACGTGTTCCAATGTGAAGCTGTGAATGTCCCAATGGTTCTCAAGCTAAATAGAAGTTTTGCTTGCCAGCATTTTGGTGTAAGCTATAGTTCCTAAGTATATAGGCCTATAGTATACACTCTTACCTTAAATACCCCATTTTGGGGTGGGGGATTGTCCCAAATTTATTATTGGAAAAATATCCTATGTGGCATAATATAAACATTTTGAATAGTGCTGCTACAGAGGCCTTTACCTATCTATATTGTGCATAAACTGAGGCATGGGTGCGCCGGTTAGGTGATATATGTGTATTTTTTTTAACTTTAATGGGGACTCTCCAATGGTTTCCAGAGAAGTGTATGTCTTCATCAGCATGGTAAAGTACTTATATTGGCATATATTTATTTTTAGCTTTAGCCATTTTGTACTAGGAATAATTTCAGTATGTCATCACTCCTGTGAAAACTATCTGGGCTCCCCATGTTCAGATCCACTCTGTACATGAGGAGAGCAGCATGATTAGAGTAGCTAGGAGACACAAAGTTACTACTTAAATATCAGTGTGATATAAAAACAGTAATGGGAATATTCATGCTAATAGCCATGATTATTTGAAATGTGGCAGCTAAGGGAAGACCTGCAGTCTTGGAAGATCGAGGTGGTGAAGTCCAAGCTCTAATCAGACTCAGTTAGGGCTGTGATTTTAAGTTGCCACAGAGCATATGTAGCACATGGATCTAAGGGGTAAACCACCCCGTAGATATGCGCATGAATGGTGCTAGCTTAATTTGTTTGTTTGTTTTTGTTTTTGTTGTTAGTTTTTGTTTTTTGGTGTTTTTCGTGTTTGTTTGTTTGTTTTTCGAGACAGGGTTTCTCTGTATTGTTTTGGAGCTTGTCCTGGAACTAGCTCTGTAGACCAGGCTGGCTTTGAACTCATAGAGATTCACCTGCCTCTGCCTTCTGAGTGCTTGGATTAAAGGTTGTTAAATGTTCCCCACAGCTCCCCATAAAAGGGGTTGGTCCTGAGTGCTGTGCTACTGGGAGAGAGTGGAACCTCTGGAAAGTGGGGAGTTATTGTGGGAGGTCCTTGTTATTGGGGGTACTGTTAAGAGGGGACTAGGTAACTTTCCTTGGTGCTTTCTGGCCAAAGATGTGAGCACTTACCCAATTTGTTCAGTAATGTGTCACCCTCACCAACCCAGTGGGGCCTCTTGTTCTTAGACTTAAACCCTCTAAATCCATGAGCGAAATAAACTCTCTTGTGTTCATTAGCAGCACGCCTGTAGGAGCATGAACCTTACTGATGCCCTCTGAAGTGGTGTGTGTATCCCAGAGCATCCTCTGATAATTATGATTACACTGTACTGCACTGAGACAAAGGGAATCACTCATCACTGCTGGTGGAACATAAACTAGTCTAGCCACGTTGGAAATCAGTATGGAGGTGTCTGTTGCTGTGATAAAACACCATGACCTACAGCAGATTGAGGGAGGAAAGGGTTTATACATCTAGGCCACACTCCATCACTGAGGGAAGTCAGGGCAGGAACTCAGAGTAGGAACTTCGAGGCAGGAACCGAAGCAGAAACCATGTAAGAATGCATGGCTCTCCATGGCTTCTTCAGCCTGCTTTCTGATCCAACCCAGGACCAACTGCCCGGGTGACACCACCCAAAGTGGGTGGGGCCCTCCCACTTCTATCACTTGTGGTTCTTAGATTTCATATAGCTACATAAAAACATGTATATACATCTATCATGAAAGAAGAAGCAAACTGTTTAGGGGATCGAGATAACTGGGGGATGAGAAAAAGGAGAGATGTGGTCTCTGGGGGAGAATATTATCAAAATACATGTATATGCTTACACAAAAATAGTCTCCTGTAACCCAGTATAATATATTAGAAAAATAAGGAAAGACAAAGAAAACAGCGGTTGTCATGGGAAGCAAAGTTCCCCAACTCCCCCTGTCCACATGGATTCATTTCACATATGAACTCATTCCTCCCTGAACCCTTTATAAGGGAGCACCCGTCTGTTCCCCCCCCCCCTTCCCTGCCACCTCCCAGTCCCCCGCCACCCCCGACCCCCACTACCCCCCACCCCACCCCCATGCCAAGCTACTCTTCCACCTGTGGCTCAGTGCCATTCTCTCTCAGCTTCTTGGGGACATCTCAGAAATTGTCTCCTCTCTCCTGACTTGATCTCACAGTACTCAGATCAGAGTTGGGGATTCCTTGGTTGTTTGAATCCTTCTCCCAGGACCTCTATGTGAAATGGGAAGGGGTCAGTGCTGGGGACTGACTCCCCACCTTGTCCATTCATATGTTCATTCATATGCTGATGTCCTAACCCCTGGGGCTAGCACTGATTTTTGGAAACAGTGTTGTTGTGGCAATTTGGCCCAATAGCTGATTGAATGGGGTGGCTTCACTCAGTGTTCTTCTCTGGAAATATGTGACCCAATAAAACAGGGGAGGGGGTCCACATGCTTGAGTGAATTGAGGAGGCATTGCTGAGACAGTGGCTTGGTGACCTTTCCTGGGTCTTCCCGATTGCCCCTGGGAACTAGAGAACCAGCAGTTCATGGGTGGCATTACAGCCTAGTTCTGCATTGTGAGTATAATTTATTGACTGGGACCTGTTAATAAATCTGACTTGATCACAGAGTTCCCTCCCTTATTACCTGTATCTCCAGAGAAGACCACGCCCATTGGACCAAGCCATCCCATAAAATGGCTATTGGACCAAATTCCCACAACACATTGTCCTTGCAGATACACTAGTTAGTACTGTTCGAAAGGGGAATTTCAATCAATGCATACACAGAGGACAATAGAGATGAACAGACATGGTGAAGCATGGAGAAGACCTCTATCTGCATTCCTAGTATGGAAGCCTGGAACTGCTCTCTTCCTCAGCCCTCAAAGGAAACCAACTCTGGCAGACTTTAAATTCCAACTTCCAGTCTCTGGAAGAGGAAGATAATGGATCTTTGTGGTTCAGGCCCCACTCCCGGCTTCTTTTGATACTAGGAAACTAACCCTAGGAAGCTGTGTTAGGGTTTTATGCACTGACCTTTGCCATTTATTAGCTGCCATTCCTTACAAGTGGCTTCACTGACCCCTCAAAACATTAATCTCTTCATATATATAAAAAGGGATAGAGAAACATTTGCCTCATGGAGTACTGCAGAATATTTACACTGTGTGAATATGTGTCACTGTGATTGGTTGAATAAAGGACTGAATTACCAATAGCTCGTCAGGGAGAGATTAGGCAGGACTTCTGGGAGAGGATGAAAGGTGGAGTCACCAGTTAGACAAGGAGAAAACAGCACGAGCAGTACAGAGAGATGAGCTAACAAGCCACGCAACAGAACATAGATTAAAATCAACGGGTTAATTTAAGTTATAAGAGCGAGTGGGACAAGCCTAAGCTAAGGTTAAGCTTTCATAACTAATAAGTCTCCATGTCATTATTTGGGGCTGGTGGCCCAAAGGAAAGTCCAACTAGAGTGGAGCTTTATGACAATTAAATAAGTAACAAGTAACACACTGACCATAATGCCTGGCTGAATACATTTGCTGGTGCTACCAAAGCAAGGTAGCAAGAGAGGTATTAGCTTGCACTCAGTTCTTTTCATGGGTTGGAAAATCAAAATTGAAGACAGCGGCTCTCATGGCTGCACTCAGCACAGACTGTCTCAACTCCTGTGTTCTTGTAGCCGGCATTTTCTACTCCATGGCTCTTAGTACCGAGTATACATTTTCCCTATCTCTCCCAGCATGTATGATCCACCTGATGTTTGATCCTTACATTGAAGGTAGCTACTTGATAGGATAGGCTATGCCTTCCATCTTTCTATGATCCCTTTTCTGCCATAGGCAGCTGGCAGTGTGTTAGGATGTTCACAGCAGGGGGAAACTGAGCTACACATCTGGAGGCCCTGGATCTAGTCCAAGTGTGCAACTTGGGCAACTCAACCATTTCTGAGCCTCAGTCTTGTCATATGTAAAATGAAAGAGTCTGATAAAAATTCAGTCTCAACCCTGGATCTGGAAATATAATTGCTGAAACACTAGCAAAAGCATCAATAGCCCAGAGTCTGTCTCTCTTCAACCCTGTTGTATCGTGGGACATTCCCATTTGAACATCATAAATCGAGGGCAGCTCTCCACTTGACCTGCCTTTGAAGAATTGGCACTGTGAGGAAATGAATACAGGCCTGTGCCAGATTTACATCAAAGATGTCAGGAAAGACCATGATCTAGGAATCGGCAATGTCTCCTAGGAGAGCAGGACAAGCACAAGCACACTTCTTGAGCCCCTGATTGTACACAACACAAGGGTCTTTTGACCGACATATCTTCCTTAGCAACTTCATTCCCTGGGGCTGTGGAGCCCTGCTAATGTTTGGCCTGCCAGCTGATGATAGAGTTCTCCTAATATGTTGGGATTTGCACAGTTTATTTTGGTAGGTAACTAAGAGAGAAAGACGGAGATAATTACTCCCGTCATAAAACAGTCCATCAGCCACCTGCGTGCAGAGCAGAAAGTCAAAGCTTTTGCTGCTCTTTGGCAGGGAAGATGTGTTCAGTGTTCTCTTGGGCCCCATTTAGTGATCTAATCAAGTTACCTGTGGAAGTTTCCTGGTTCTAGTGTAATTTTTTCCATTTATGTAAAAATAATAAATAAATACCAGTGATCTTGTCAGGTCACGCCAAAGGAGATTTGTTGAGGATTTGGAATTCTAATGCATTGGACACACTTGAATTTGGCTAAACAATCAAAATGGGTGGTTTGGCTCAATTTAACTGATATCTTGTTGGTATCCAGCTCTTCAAATGACCTCAGCTCTTATAGATGGTTCCTTGGAGATGCTTGGCTTTTCAGGGAATTGGAAATCCTCAGGTATGAGGAAATCCTCAAGAGTTTCCTTTGTTTTAACTGGGGAAGACTCAATAAAGAAAGCAAAGTGAAAAGGACCCTGCTTGGGCATTTGAGTGTACACCTTGGAGGCATAGCAACAAAACCCTTCACATTTTAACATTCTCTACAAATAGCAAAATATTCCAAATGGGGCCAAAGCCTGAGGAAGAGGAAACATGGTGATCATGAAAGACAGGAGAGTGATGTTTGTAGTTCACTGCAAAGGTCTAAGGTGGTGTCTTGCTGGGTGCTGGCCCTGCTTTCCTCTGGTCTTTTTAGGAATCTTGCAGAAGAGAAAGCATGATGGCACCTTCTACCCCAGTACACTTTTTGGATGGTGACCCTTACCTCCCTTGTCCATCTGCTATTCATTTTATTTTCTTTACTAGGCCTCTGACTCATCTTTGCCTAGACCTTCGGGTTCCCTGAAGTCGTGGCTACTCCAGATGTGTGCCTCGGCCAGGACTTAACTTGCTGGAGTGGAGGTTGAAAAGTATCCATTACAAAGCCATGCAAGTACAGCTGTCCTCCCTTACCCGTGGTGTCAAAGTACTAAAATGTTAAATGGAAATTTCCAGAAATAGACAATTCCTGTGTCTTAGACAACTTGTATTGCAATATAATCATTTTATTTTTAGTTACTGCTGTTCATCTCCTGCTGTGTCCAGCTTGTGAACTGAGTGTTATCACAGGCAACTCGTGTGTGTGTGTGTGTGTGTGTGTGTGTGTGCGCGCGCGCACGCGCGCGCGCACGCGTGACATCCATGGTATCTACTAGGAGTCCTGAAATACATACCCACTTGGGGACAGCTTTTATCCAGATGAGAAATACGGAGGGTTTTAATTAAGCCGTTGATAGAAACATTGAAGAGAAAGAGAAGAAGGTCTCAATGAGTAGGAGAAAAGAACAGAGGCTGGGTATGATTAGAATGAAAGGGAATGGCTCCCGAGAGGAAGCTCAAGAGACTGGGTGAAGTCTGGTGTCACCGTGGGAAAGGAAATTAAGAAATAAGCCAACAAAACTGTGGTATTTAATGGGATATGTGACATTTTGGTTTCATGTTGGGGATGTCACATGGGGAAAGTCTAAGCAGCTATGCACACACATCTGGGATCTAAAGAGATGTGACTGGTAGAGACAGATACTTTGGAGTGTGGGGCTCAGAGATCGTGGTTCTGAAGCAGACATGCTATGCTGCTCACCAGCATAGCTTGTAAAATAATGAAGGGAGCTAGCAGTTACAGGGCTTTTTCAGAAAGTCCTGTCATCTCCTAGGCCCTGGCTGATCTTTGGGTGTCCCTTCAGCCATTTTATCCACATTGGTAGTGGCCCCTAAGCCTTAGCTGACAGATACCCAGCAGGACATTTTCACTGTCTTAAAGAGAAAGAGAAAGATTTTGGTCTCAATTTTTGTGTAACAGTAAGACAAAGCTTAGAAAACTAGGTTCTTGGATTGTTTGTTGTGGTTGTTAGTCTGGTTGGTTTTGCTTATGAAGATTTGATTTCCCAAGGGGTTAAAAGCCTGATGTATTTAGCAGAAGTCTGAATCAGTCTCAGGGAGGCACAGTATGGAAAGGGCCAGAGGAGCGAGAAGTTTAGAGTAGCATGTCGTCTTACAAACCACAAGAGGGGAGACTTCTACAGTTAGATTATGGGTGTTCAAAGGGGAGGTGATTTCAAGGGGGTAGTGGGGACAGACACCAGATGCCACTGGGTTGAACAGCGAGAGAAAAGAGAAATATGGACTCTTTTGTCAAATGTAGCATAGGACAGAAAAATAGAAACTACAACCCAGCAAAGAAGGAAGGGATGGCCAAAAGAAGGGGTGTGGGGGTGAGGGTGGCGCTCAATGGCTTTGGGAGGGAGGCAGGCAGAAGGTTGACCTGATGGCATGATCAACTCTTACCTGTCATGCAATTAGGATTGCCTTTCAGGGTTTTAGAAGCTGAGGTTCCTGGTGTGGCTTGCTTCCTTGTTACCCAGGAGCAGCAGCCAGCATAAGGTCACACTAAGAAACCAAACCCTGACACTTGACAGCTGCGTCCCTGCCAATGTTGTCTTGAAGTTGCAAAAAGGAAGAGTCCCTCTTCTAAAATGACATTACCTGTCACTTCTAATTATGTCTTCTAAATCGCCTCTGAGATTTGTCATTCTGGACACTGTGATAGAGACTTTTACTTTTTTAATGTTTAAAAATAAAATTCTGTAGCCCATCATGGGTGGTTCACACTTGTAATTTCAGGCAGGAGGATGCCTATGAATTTGTGGAAAGCCTGGGTTATATAGCGAGTTCCAGCCTGGGCTACCAGTTGATATTTGTCTCAAAAGCCATGAACAACAATATTGAATCTTAGTTTTCCACTAAAGAGCTGTTCTGATGGCTCTGCTTATAGGGAGCTACCTTGGAAAAACAACAGCAGAGGTAAGTGTCTGTCCAGTGTATACCTAACTTATTTCTACCATGACGAAATGAGAATCGCCAAAGTACTTTAAACAGTAGTGTAGAGGTTTGAATAAGAATGGCCCCCATCAGATCATAGATTTGAATGCTTGGTCACCAGGGAGTAGCGCTATTTGAAAGGATTAGGAAGTGTGGCCTTGTAGGTGGAAGTGTGTCATTGGGGTGGGCTTTACTGTTTCAAAAAACCCATGCCAAGCTCAGAGCCCCTCTCTTCCTGCCCCCTGTGGATCTGGATGTAGACCTCTCTGCTAACTCTGCCCACAGGCCACCTGACTATAATGGATTAAATCTCTGAAACTGTAAGCCAGCCCCAGTGAAATACTTTCCTTTATAAGAGTTGCTGTAGTCATGGTGTCTCTTCACAACAATAGAACAATGATAGACACAGACAGTCTTAGTGGGCAGTTAGGCTGCATTTTGTTTCATACACACACACACACACACACACACACACACACACACACATATATATATATATATATATATATATATATATATATTTGCCATCATACTAAAGTAGCAAAGATAAACAACCCTTGCAGCTACCATTTGGAGCATCCACCCATGTTACAAAGACTTGCCCACGTGCTTGGTTTATATAGAGTTGTGGTGGCTCTCATCTCAACTTGAGAAATTCATGAAACTCCACTGTTCCAACTCCTCTGGCCAGGGATGGGCACATGGCCCCACATTCAGAGCCAAGCCCCTTCTCTAGAGGTGGGGAATTACAGCAGAAAGGTCTTAGGTTTGCAGGTGCATGCATATACACTAGTTTCCTCAACATGAACTTTGTAGCTGTAAACTAACATCTGTTTTTGGTGTGAAAGAGAGAGCAAAAATTGTAGGAGTCACTGAGCTAGGGACAGGATTCGGTGGACTTCTGGTCTCCTGGTTCTTGAGTGCTGTCCCTTCTAGAAGTCTGACTGTCCTACCGTGGCACCACAAGATGTATTCTTGTCCCCACCGTGACCACCTCTTGCCTCTCCTCCTTTCCTTCTCCCCTAGCACCAAGTTGAGTTGACTGTCTTTTATTACTTGCAGTTAAAATAATCTTAGGGTATTCAGTTATATTTAAAAATAAAACAGCTGTGTGCAAAGCAAACAGTGTGGTGAACTTGCCTAGCATGCATAAATCCCTGGGGTCCGTGTCTAACAGCAAAGCCCTGTTTGGGTTGTACAATAACAAGTCTGATTTGAGGATTTGGGGGAGCCCCATCTTTTCATTAAACAACCTTGCCTACAATCTCATTCTCTCCAGAGCTCAGGAATCAGTCCCAGCAAGGATTGCTACACTCTGTCAGATTGTGGGTGAAAAGTCTGGTCAATGCAATGCCCAGGATAGGCGATGTGTTTCCATCAATCAGTTGAGAGCACTGTATTCTCTTCCAGAGGATCTAAGTTCAATTCTCAACACCCCCATGGCAGCTCACAACTGTCCGCTACTCCAGTTCCAGGGGATCTGACTTCCTCTTCTGGCTTCGGTGGGTACTAGGCAATCACATGGAACATAGATTACAAGTAGAAAAAACACTCGTACACATAAAATTGAAAACTAAAACAGAAAGGGGAGGGGAGTGGAGGGAAGAAGAAGGGAGAGGAAAAGCGGTAACCAATGGCTACCACCAAAATTGATACCTTTGCTTTCTCAGAAATGTTGCTCATTAGCTCATGATTCTAAATAGTTTATGGGATTGCTTCTCCTTGAGCTGCCCCACCTCCCACCCTCCTTATTCCCCTGGGCAGCAAGTGTTAGGCAGGCCTGGGTTCTGAGCATCTCCAACTCCATCCACCTCAGCCAGCAGCAACCATTTCTTTGGGGGAGGAAGGAAGCCAAACCCTCTGTAGAACATTAGACATGAGAAGGGACATGGGACATTCTTTCCCTGACTATAGAGCCGTTACCCGTCATATTCCCTGGTGGAGAGCAGGTTCAGCAAGTTGACTTGACCATGGAAGAGAAAACAGTGACTCATAGCACACTAAGGTTCATGACCTCCAGCCACTACTTTTCTTGAAATAGATTTCCAGTTTGCATTTTTCACCTTCATCGCCAAATACAGAATGTGAAGGAAAAAAAATCACATTTACTTGGGACTGCAGATAAATGGCAGATAAAACCAGAGGCGCCCAGTAAATTCTGAATGTCAGAGAAACAGCAAATATTTCACATGTTAAGTACATTTAATAAGCATTATTCATATTTTGCTAAACCCAGTCATTCTGGCTCTAGGCTCTGGCTTCACGGTGTAAGAACTCTGACTCTAAAAGGCTGAAGTTATTACAGGAGGGCCCCTTTGTTCTTGTCATTCCAAAGAAACAATAGTCCAGCATCTTTTCCTCCAGGGCTCAGACCAGCACCTCTGATGCCCAGTTGCAAATGTGACAATCAATACTAGCTACCCTTATGTCTCTGGTCACAACACAAGGAGACCACCCTGTTCCAGGGTGTGGCTCATCGTCCAGACAAATTGTGAGCTTCTTTCATTGTTGTTATTGGGGTTTTGTTGTTTGTTTGTTGGTTGGTTTTTAACACACAGTCTCACTATAGCCTGGGCTGATTTCAAATTCTCAGTGACCCCTCTGCATCAGTTTCCTGAGTGTTTAGATTAAGGACATGAACCACTATATCCAACTTTCACAGGAGGACACAAATGCTCTTTGGGTTTATGGAATTTACTGCTTCACCATCATAGGATACTGGTTTGCGTTTTTGGCAGGGAATATGCAGTTGTTTCACTAGATTTTATCACTAGATTTTATCTTTGTGTTCCCATGGCTCACACATACAGAATGACAGTGTACTCCACTGAGTCTGGAAATCTAATAAGCAGAATGTGTCTCGTGCAGTCCCTCTCAGACATGGGGAGGGGGGCTGTATCTGGAAGGCTGCCGGGGTGGTCATGTGACACGTGAGGAGCGAGGCATGATGAAGAAGCCAGCTCTCTGGTTATGAAGTGGCCTGCACAGATGACATGTGACCCACTGAAAGAGCGTGTTCCAGGCCACACAGACAATCAAGCTCTTCATCTGTCCTACAGAGATTTCAGACACACGTTATGTATGGCTGTACAGTTTCTCAGGCTTCCCCCTTCATCAAAGAAGGAAAGTGCTTGTCTAGCACAAGCCAGGCTCTGGGTTTGATCTGCAGCATGAGAGGGGAGGGGTAAGAGAAAAGGAGGAGCAGCAGGGAGTGGAGGGGGGGACCTCAAACCTTCGAAGACTTCTTGGAAAGTGTGCCCTCAAGTTAGATGGGGCCCACATTGCACATATAGCAGGCTCTGACAGGCATAACGACAATGAACTTAGTTCCCAACACCCTACCTCCCAGGGACGGAGGAGACAGGCAGACACCACAGACAATGGGGTTGTCTCTTCGGAACCTCAGACTCCTGGGCTCTAGCTCTGAGTGAGTCAACAGTCTGTCTTTCATCTGAACGGCCTGGCTGGGTCAATGGCACAGCTGTGAACAGGATTAGGCTTTCTGGAAATGGTGAACTCGTGGAAGAACAATTAAGGACAGCAGCTGTGTTCAAATCTGGGTCACAAGAGTGGCAACAGACCTGTCCCGGAAGCTACACCTCACGGAATGAGAGACAGTCACCAGCAAGCAATGACCGGGCCGGAGGAAGAAGAGCGATGCAATTGTAAGTCAGAGACACCAAACTCTCAGCAAGCTGGGTGGGTGAAAGGCTGGGTGTGTCACATTACAGGTACCCATTTAAAAGTGCCATGACCCTGGGGAGCATTGCAGGTCAGACACACAATTGCTTCCAAACAAGTGGTGGGTACAATGAGCAAAAGGTTTTATCTGTAGGTTTTCTTTTATGTCTCTTGGGGGATTTGGGAAAGCTGGAGTTTGAAACATAAGCCTACCTTGGATATTCTTTTCCCTTTGGCTAGATCTAAACCTTGAGAGAGAAAGAGTCCCTAGGTGATTCACTGAATTTTAATGAACCCAAGCATGGCTATTGGGTCCTAATATTCTTCTCAGGAAGGTACATTGCTGCAGGGTGTCTTACACCTCTGGCTTTGTCTTACTACTTAAAAGCAAAAATGACTAGACGAGGCATCCAACATTGGGGCTTATCTAGGGTTTTTGGGCTCCAAACAGGAGTCAAGATTTTAGGGAAAGTGTCTATGGAAGGCCAAGGATTTTGCATCTTGGAATAAATGCATTATATGGGGCTGTGTCCAGTAACAAAATTAAGCCAAAGAAAGAGGCTTGGGAGTAACTGTTAGGGAGCTGAGTTCCTGCTGGAGAATCAGCCAGCTGAGCATATGTGCTTGGTTGCACAAGAGCAAAGGAAACCAAGGGGTGTCCCTCTGGGGGTAGAATTTTGGATCTGGTATTGACACTGTCAGACATTTGACTGAGGATGAAGGAGAAAGGGTAGTACCTACTCCTTCTTCAACTCCACATGGCCAGAGTGTCTCTGGCCTTTCCAGTCTCCTCCCCCTCCCATCCTTGTTTGCCAGTGGCTCAGTGGAATGGAGTTCGGGGTTCCCACTATAACCTCTACAGACACGTGCACCGGAGTCAAGGAATGGGTGTACTGATGTCCTGGTTCTCAGGGGTAGTCTAGCCTTGCTGACCCAGTGTCCGGGAGTGAGACCTGGGAATATGCACTGTGCCCAGAATGAACCCTTAGATGACTCTCATGCACTCAACTTCAGAAGCACCAGTAGAAGGGAAAAGGTCTTTTCATTAGCAGCTAAGAAATTCAAGTTCAAAAGGCTGGAGGGGTGGCTCAGCAGTTAAGTGTACTGGCTGCTTTTCCAGAGGACCTTGGTTCAATCCTCAGGTCACAACTAACTCCAGCTCAGGGTACTCTGATGCCCTCTTCTTCCTTCATGGGTACCAGGCATACATGTAGATAAAATATACATACACATAAAATAAAACTTAGAAGAATAAAAATCCAAGTTCAAATCCATTTATACCTTGGTGATCTTGGACAACTTACTTATTAATTCCTGATCTCATTTCCCATTTGTAAAAATGGACAGACTACTTAATTGGAGCATTTATTTTTCTTCACCACTTAATTGGAGCATTTATTTTTCTTCATGAGAATTAAAAGATACAGGACATGTGACAAGGCTGATGAATATCAAGCTGTTGTCAAATATTAACATATGCTACTCTAGAGAGTTAGAAATGGGGTAGTATGATAAGAAAAACCTTTTAAGGCTTTAAGTGTCTGTGTGTGTGTGTGTGTGTGTGTGTGTGTGTGTGCGTGTGTGTGTGTGTGTGTGTGCGTGTGTGTTGGTTTGAACAAGAATGGTAAGAGTGACTTCCATAAGCTCACACATTTGAATGCTTACTCACCAAGGAGTAGCACTATTTGAAAGGATTAGAAGAATCAGGAGGTGTGGTCTTGTTGGAGGAAGTTTGTCACTTTGAGGTTTCAAAAGTCTATGCCAAGGCCAGTGTCTCTCTCAGTCTGTAGATTAGCATATAGTTCTCAGCCATTACTCCAGAGCCACGCTATCAATGGACTAAATATCTGAAACCATAAGCAAGTCCCCAATTAAATACTTTCTTTTTAAGAGTTATCTTGGTCGTGGTATCTCTTCACAGCAACAGTGACCAGAGCAGTGTGTGTGTGTGTGTGTGTGTGTGTGTGTGTGTGTGTAGTGATTTTAGATATTGACGTAACTCTCTTTGTGTGGGCCCAGAGCAAGGAAACTTGACACTAAGTAGTAGCTCTATTTCCTACTAACGCTTCAGTGTCGTATCCAGGATTGGGGACTGGGAGCTATCAGTAATAAAGAGACACTTTCAGAAGGCAGACACTGGCTACCATTGAAAGCTCTGGTGCCCTCATCTATGTTCTTGAGCAGCATGGACACTTGTCTGTGAATTTTAATCAGGGTGACACTGGCCATGTTCAGTGACTTGATTATCATGCAGAAATAAAGATCACCATCGGCAGCTGGTGGGTAGATGCTGTCCTGGTTTTCTTTCTATTGCTGTGGTAAAAACCATGGCCAAAAACCAACTTGAGGAGAAAGGGACTATTTAGCTTATTCTGATCATAGTCTATTATTGGGGAAGTTAGAGCAGGAATTCAAGCAGGGCAGAAACCTAGATAGAGACAGGAACTGAAGGAGGGACCTTGGAAGTCACCGCTTGCTGGCTCAATTTTCATGGCTCACTCAGTTTGCTTCTGATACCCACCCAGGACTGCTGCCAAGGTGTGGCACCACCCACAATGGGTGGGGCCCCACCACATCAATCAAGAAAATGTCCCACAGGCTTCCCTACTGTCCAGTGGGATTGAGACATTTTCTAGGTTGAGATTCTGTCTTCCCAGATGACTCTAGCTTTGGAAAAACACAAAAACGAACACAAACACCCAATCAGCACAGAGGCCAAGGATGGTGTGTAATCTAATTGAAGTACTTGGGATAGAGTCTCTCAACAGTTATCTCACCCAGGATGTTGGCAGGGCTGAGGCTGAGAAAGCCTGTTCTGAGTTACCACAGAAGACTTGTCCACAGGCAATGATGGACAGAATCATCCAGTGGTAAAACACTCCCTGTGACAGCCATTAGCTGCTGTATTGCAAAAGCTTGCAGAAACACAGTGGGTCTTGGTGACTGGTGAGCTGGTGATGCTCTATTAACTACTGTTCAGGTAGCCTGTTTCCTGCCTGTTTTCATACTGAAAAATCAGGGAAAGCAGATTCTCCATAGAGGTGGATGGAAGTTGCTTTATTCTTGGAATAATTTTGGTTTCTTACCAAGGATAGAGCAGGCAAAAAGTGATGGGGGGCAGAGGTGTCCAGCAGGGTTGACACTTTGGAGAGCCACATCCATGCCAGCACACCTCAGGAGTTTGGGGGATGTCACAGAGTCCTCAGTGTCTACAGATATATCCAAATGGCCATGGGGTGCTGCTGACAATCACTGGCCAGGCCAGGAGAAATGGCTCTCATGTGAACCCACAGTTCAAAATGACCCAAATCTGGAAACTTCTTAGGGTTACTAATCCCACACTATAAGTTTTTGTTTCAGGTTTCATGAAATTCTTAAAAAAAAAAAAAATTGTACAAAACTACCTTCAGGCCATGAATTTAAGGAGCATAGAAAACATAAATGAATGTGCTGTCTGGTCTTGGGTCCACCTCCAGACAGACACCTCCTTAAGTAAGTATATACAAATAAATTAAAAGGTACAAAATCTGAAACGCTTTTGGTCTCAGCAGTTTTGGTTAAGAGAATGTGCAGCCCAACCTGTGTCTTTCCTTCTCACGCTCCTCATCTCCATTTCATCCATGTCCCCTGGAATCTCCAGGGTGGAGCATTAATTAAGCCACTTCTCTAGCTCTTCGTTCTCTCGGATCTCCCGCCTCTGTGTGTGTCTTTTCTACCTATATTTGGGGGTGCTGCTCCTCTGGCAATCAATGCCACTGGCTGCCCAGACTCCTGCTGTTCACAGCCCTCTGTGTGAATGGTGGCTGGCTGCCGCTGCTCCTCACAAGTGCACTTTCCACAGCCCATCATCCCTTTCCTATCTCCATGCATCCTTCTTTCTTATGGCCAACACCCCAAGGTAGGCCACCTGTGCTGTTGCATAGGGCCCTTTGATGGGCCTGAGATTTCCTGCCATCGCATTAAAAGTCTTATTTGGAGGGGGTTAGAAAAATGGTTCTGCAGTTAGGAGCACCGGTTGCTCTTCCAGGGGATCCAGGTCTGTTCCTAGAACACACAAGGTAGTTCATCACCATCTAGGTCTAGGGTCACCATTCCCTGGTCTCTGAGAGCGCCAGGAAAGCACATGGTGCACGTACATACATGTAGATAATACACACACGCATATACTCTCTCTTTCTCTCTCTGGTAAGTTTTTGTACAAAGTAGAAAAAAGCCAAGGCAACATGTCAAAGAGCAGGAAGCATGTACAATATGTATGCCTGTACTTCTGGGCTACCTTACTTAGAGAGCACATTCACCATGAGCATCTGTAGTATGTGTGTCCACCCTGTGTGAGAGTTCGTGGACTCTCAGGGGAATTCAAGAGCACCACATTTCACTGTGGAGAGAAACGGAAGCTGGTTGTCCCCGGAGGCCACACTTTCCATGCTATGATGAGATGAAAACCTACCCCCAGCATGGATGCCAGTGGTTTTCTAGCACTCAAGGTAGGTAAGAAGCCTAACCTCATCCTTACTCATTTTACTACCTGCCTTTGTCAAGAGATAGCTATGGAAATGAAGACACTAAGGGGAACTCACGAGCTTTGCTGCTAATCTTTCCTCTCTCATGGAGGAGCCAGTGGCAGAGAATGTCGGTAGCGCTTGTTTATTTAGACCAAGAAGTAATTTAATTTTTTATTACCTGTTTGAAGGGGGGAGAGAAAGAGAGAGAGGGAAAGAGAGAGGGAGAGAAAGAGCGAGAGAGAGCATATGAAGCTGGATGTGTAGGGACGTGGGGAAGATCTGGGAGGAGACGGGGTGAGGGGACCCATGATCAGAATATATTGAATGACTTTTCAATTAAAAACAAAAGAAGCAGAGTGAAAGCAGTTGACTTGGTTCTGAGCAGTTTCCATTGTTCCAGTTCGAATGGAATATGCAAATCATGTATTTTTGGCCACTTAGCATATGGGTTCAATTCTCCTTTGTTTGCATTTGAGCTGATACTGTAGAAATGAAAGGGAAGACTCATGCTAACAATTGAAATTTTTGAATTTTCTCTTACTTGGAGTGGCATTAAATCACACGAAATGTTTAAAAAAAAAAAAAAACACACATGGAAAGTCAGAAGACTGTGGACAAAAGGAAACTTTTATATTAATTGGAACACATTTTTGTAATTTTGGCAAAAGGCACCATATTTTCAGGTTGTGTTGGCCCATCTATATGGTTAGCTACTGGTGACAAACACCAAGAGAACCTATATATCTTTGCTAGAAGACTGAGAGCCCACCTTGCCAAGGTCCTGGGAGGCTCCTGAGAACTGATGTTCCCTGGGAGAAACGCTCAACCAATGGGAAACAGACGTGGAGGTGTAAGTACTCCAGCTCCTGTATCTCTCTCCAGAACAGCTGGGATGTGGCCTGCACTGGCTTCACATTTCCTATGGAATTGGCCCCAAACTGCTTCTGTAAATGCTGGCTGTGCATCTTCTCGGGCTCCTTCCCTGCCTGATCCCTCCTTACCCAAGCTTCCTAAACAACCAGATTCTCTCCTGCAGAACTCCCTGTCTCTGTCCAGAGTTCTGGCCCCAGCTAGTGGGGTGATCTGAGTCATGTTCTGAACAGACTCACCATCCTGACGAGTTCTGTGACCCATTTCCACCAAGATGGCTATTTTATATAAGTAGTCAATGTAAATAAAGATCAAGTTGTGGGGCAGAAACCTCAACAGGAGGAGACACTTACATGAAATTTGGGTTTTTCTCAAAGCCTAGTGCTGCACACCCATGAGTCCAGCTATTCAAGAGCCAGAGGCAAGAAGATCACAAGACAGAGGTCAGCTTTGCCTATAGAAAAAGTCCCAGGCTGTCCTGGTAACTTAGTGAGACTTTGTCTCAAAGATGTAAA
The DNA here is from genome assembly GCF_943737965.1 of Phodopus roborovskii. Taxonomy (NCBI): domain Eukaryota; kingdom Metazoa; phylum Chordata; class Mammalia; order Rodentia; family Cricetidae; genus Phodopus; species Phodopus roborovskii. Next base: position 20,510,534 of record NW_026126482.1, on the reverse strand, counting down.
GTACAAAAAGGGTTAAGTTATAGCTCAGTAGTAAAACTCTTGCCAAGAATGTTAAAAATTTAAATCTCTAGAAACCCTCACCTCAAAGAAAGACAGAGACAGAAAGACAGACTGACATAAACAAAACCAGACAGACAGACAGACAGACAGACAGACAGACAGACACACACACACACACACACACACACACACACACACACACACACACACACCAGGGGTTAAGTTATGTACTAAAACATCCTATACAAGAATCTTCCCACTCAGATGAGCAGAAATTCAGGGAGAAACCTGAAGAATGGCTCCTTCGCAGGTAATACTCTTGGCAGATTTTCACCACTGATGACCAGGTAAACAGAGATCAGGTGGCTTGGACAACAGGAAATCATACTTCCTATTCCATGGTGTCCCTAGTTCTGGTTGTTTTGATAAGGGAGTAGAAGGTAAAGCTAAGCAACAGTAAGCTTTAATTTCCCTCTTAGACTTAGTTGTAATCTGTTCCTCAAGAGTTGGCTTGGAGCTAAGCCCCAGATCATCTTTGCCACCCACTTAGGTAAAGGTCACTCAATACAAGTGACCTTAGGACCATTGTCCTCTATATGGGGAGGATTTTTATCCATGCTTCAAAGTCAACATAACTAGCAATAGCTAAGGAAAGTCTGTGTCATCTCTAGACACTGATTCTCTTCCCCTTCTGCCTAGAACTGTCATGGGAATCCTGAACTAATCACTCTAACGCCAGTGAGAATGGAAGAGAGGAGGTGTCCCTCCATGGATGGAGCCAGGACAGCTTGGGTCCAGTCTGCATTCCCATTTTATACTCTAAAACTCAAGGTGGTTGGGCAAGCAAGTGAGATTCTACAGAAGTGTTCATGGTTAAGGGCAGCAGGTTAAGATCAATGATCTATTGTTTCAGCTGATTCTCCAGGTCACTCTGTTTCAGGCAGCAAGTGAAATCATGTTTGGCAAGAAGGCAATGCTTTAACTAAATCAGTAAATAAATCAATAATTTATTATCTAAAAACTGATCTTTTCAACCTTATTCTACTTTAGACTCCCCATATAAATATCTGTGTTTTTATCAGCTGCCTCCCCTAGGCTACAAGTTCTTCCAGACAAACCTTTTGCCTCACTCATCGGTGAGGCCTGTCTTGTGCAATACTTGCCACTGGATCTCAAAAGAGTTTGGTTGTTTAAATAATACTAGCGGTGGTTCATGAGCTGGGGTCTATGCTGAGTGCTTTCTGTAAGCTACCTGTTGTTTCCCCTTTCCTAACAACTTAGTAGTATCTATCGGGGGCCAATGTCTTCATTGTGCAATTAGAGCAGTGAAGCTAAAGGCGGTTTAGAAGTTCACTCAAGAGCTCACCTCCTCCCTGTTCATAGAACCCACCCTAACCCAGGTTTTCTGGCAGCAGAGACTGTATTCTTGAGGCTGTATTAAATAATGTTTGCTGAGTAGCCATTTCCAAGGCTGTCAGTTAGAACACTCATTAGGAAAAGACTCATCTGCACAACACCCTTTTAATTAAACAGCATTACCAAGTCCCTCTGGCTACAAAGAATCCATTTGTATCTCCCAATTCTACATAGAATCGGTTTTCATTTTAGCAAGTTGCTCCCACCTCCTCTGATGGACCCAGTTATCAAAAGGTCCGCTTCACACGCACTAACACTGGCATGAGTCGAGTGCACAGCTGTGGGCCCTCCCAACCCACAGCTGGTTCCTCCCAGCTCATGATTACAGGAACTCCACCAAGTTACATTACATGTGAGAAATTCATAAGGTTGGCATTAATAGACAGATTCAGAATACTGGTATCTTCCACTCCATTAGGCAGATGAGAAAAGAATATATTTTTCCTTCCTTTCTAGCTTTCTTGTGTATATATGTGTGAAACCCTTCCTCTTTCATGCCTAGCCTTTATTGTTTCCAAGTATTACCAGCCTATGAGTTTCACATTGAGTCATCTGGACATAGGGGACTTTCAGAGCCTAATGGGTGGGATTTTATATTGCATTTCTTTTCAATTCTGTGTGCATTTAAGTAAACAAAGCACATAAGAATGTGCCATCTTCCCTACTGTCTACTTGTCACAGCTTTTGTCACAGAGAACGGGGGGAGCAGAGGGATGGTTGTCTAAGGTGTGGTCAAGGCTGTGGATTTGCCTGGTGCCTGGTTGATCCCACTCCTCTGGTAACTTGTTTCCTCATCCTCCCAGGAACAAAAGGACCCATGGTTAGGGAAGTCTGGGTTTGGAGTGTCATTAACAGCCACCCAAACTTTCGAATGACTAATTTGCAAACGTATAACAGATGGATTAAACAGGAGGAACCATTTTAAGAACCACAAAAAAAGAGAGAGAGAGAGATGAGGCAGAGCTGTGTAATGGGGAAAGTGACTAATCCACAGTTAGGAAGACTTCTGTTTTAGATAAAGTGACATCACACATTTTCTCCAAACTGGAACTCCTACAACGACAAAGATTAGTACTGATAATTAGGCCAAGACAACAGGGTCTAATGGGTACTACCCTGGTCATGGCAGTCACGGGACACGGCTAGCATGACCTCCAGCAGGCCAGTTTGTGTTGCTGCATCTCAGCTTCTTTTGCAGAAAATCAAGGACCTCATTCTAATGTCTTCACATGGTCTCTGTGTTTCAAAATAATCATATCAACTAACGCTGGGTGATGTAACAATCAGAGCCTTTGGTCGGCATTAAATGACCAGCACTGCCCAATGCTGATGTTATTTTAGGTTAAATAAACCAGTCCAAACCAAGCAAACACAGAAAACATGGCATTTTGATATAACTGGTATTTTTCATTAAAGTAAATCTAATAGTTCTGCTATTATTTTGAAAAGTGTTGGCAGTTTTAAGATCCTTCCCAGAATATTTATGACCAATAGACCACTAAGTCTCAAGGTTGAAAACCACATTAATGGATGCTGCTCTTTTTATCCAGACCCAGTTCTAACATCTCTGGTCACCTGACAGCTCTGGTGTCACCTTACCGCCTGTGACATATAGACAGAGAGAGGTACTAGAAAATGAAAGACACTTAGGAAGCAGGCAGAAGCACCTGGATGCGGTGCCTGTGGAGGCAGAGGGAGCTTTGCCTTGGGGGCATTTCCCTCCTACATAAGGGTTCTTGCCCCACCTCTGGGGAAATTCTTAGGGTGTATTCACATCAGGATATGAACAGGAAGCAGGAATAGAATATCTGTGCAATTGCTCATTCTCGCCTCCTCTCTTCCACCCATATGATCTCACTCTGGGGCCAAAGAATGAACAGCCCTGGAGGGGCACCTCCACAGATTTAGGATAGCAGAAAGCAGAGAGCAGAAAAAAAAAAAAAAAAGGACATGCCTGTTGCTAAATGTCCCATGACTTGCATTAACATTCTAGTTTCTAGGGCAATAAATTTTGTGATGTGCTATCCACCCAGTGTGTTGGGAAATGTATGTGTGGGGTGGTGTGACAAGGACACCAGTTAGCAACGACTGCTCAGTGAAACCCTTATAATGAAGATTTATCTTACTCAAAATGTCAAAGGCACCTTCTATGAGAAAACAAAATCTAAGAATTTCCTTCAATTGTTCCATAGAAAACACTATTTGGCCATGCTATACTGGTTCAGATTATACTGGGTAACTTGGTATGATGCTGCATCCGGTAGACAGTAGAGCATATTGGTTTCCACAAGTCTGATAAAAGGACTAAGTCACCATCATCACCCAAGTCATCCAGAAACTCTTTCTACCGCAGGCTCACGTACACGCGGTATGCTGTGGGGTGGCTTCTCTTTTATCTCAATGTCATCACAATTGCTGAATCATTGTCTTTATTTTCTCATGAGATCATTGCCACCATCCCCCAAAGCAGAAGAATACTAGTTAAACCCATGGTTTAGTCATGCCATTGCCAGGGTGGGCCTCCGGCCACTTTAACTGGCCCTGTTCTGGCTTCAGTTCCATTCAGTTAGGAGTATGTGTGATAAAAAAGCTTTTCTGCAGTCTTCCCACACCAGAGTTGGTCCAGTTCTTCTGTGAGTTAATGGTCCCATGGGAGGCAGGCCAAGGGCTTTCCTTCTCTACAAGATGACTCCCGAAAAGAGGTCAGCAAGGAACCACAAAGGGAGCTCTAACCATAAATATTTCAGAACCTGATTTCCTTAAGAATCTTAAATAATGAAAACCATTTGCCTGTTTAAGACTTTTAAGTCTTCCCAATGCCTTGCTTCAGAATCCCATGGTGAGATACATGTATGACATCATGATTGAGAGGAATGTACAGCCCATAAAACCATGCCTGGGGCACGGAGAAGTGCTAAGCTCTCAAGAGGGCCCAGGGACAAATACGCAAATGTGGCCCAGCACATGTCAAAGATTCATGTAAGGATAAACATTTTTATGACTCTGTTCCTAGGAAGAGAGACACAGCCTGGGATTAGAATTTATAGCCGGCATGTTGCAATGAGGCAGTGATGGCCATTTAGTGTGCAAATGGCCATTTGGGGAGATGGGAGCTTAACACACTGGAGTGGAAATCTCAGAATGATGCAGAGGGCAGGACCCTTCACCTTCACTGGAATAAGTTGACTCACCCTGCAATCTGTCCCTTGGGCCTTTTGTTTCTTTGTATTTACACTGCCCCCTACATTTTCTTGGGGCTTTGACATACATGACATTTGGTATCAAGAAAATCTCAAAGTCAAGGGAAAAAATACCTTTCTGGCTATAAATGTCACTCTTAAATTCTTCTCATCTGTCACATTCTAAGAGCGCACATAATGCCCCCTGCAATGTCTCCATCTCTTAATGTTCACATATATAAACTCATCTTGCTCATAAGCATGTTTGTTAAGCCCTCTCTAGCCTCCACTGCTTCTGCCAGCTTAGCATATTTTCTCAGGGAGGTCAGTCTTGTTCTCTAGGGGATATGGAGACATTTTCTGATAGCTGCAACTGGAAAAATTGTGCACTACTAACCTGCAAGGTGACAGATGCCAAGCATGCTTCTGGATGTCCTGTGGTGGCCTCCTACAAGCAAGAAAGAGCTCATTCAAACCATCTAGAGGCAAAGTTGAGAAGCCCTGTATTGGAGATAAGAGGGATGGCTGGTTTCTGCCTAGGCCAAGAAGGTCATTGTTTCTATATACACTGCCTAGCAGAACTCTCTCTGACATAAGAAATGTTCACTGACTGTACTTATCTGTATGGCAGGCACTAGATATATGACTACCAAGTTTGTCCAATATGGACAGGTTGACTGAAGAATTAGGTTTTAATTTTTGTAATTTTAACTCATGAACTCCTAATCTTGGCATATGGCTAGTAACTACTCTGTTGGGCAGTGAAAGTCTATATAAGAGACAATCACATTGAGATAGCCTGCCTCTGGTCAGCTATTCCCCTTATTTATAATTGAAATCTGGTAATTGTATACTACTTCTATACGTAAGACTTTTGTCCATGATGATAAAACATTAATTTTGGGAGAGAGAAGATCTTTGACTCAAAACAAGTAGTTGTTTCATCAATACAGACAATGAATCAGAAAGCTATTTTGACCAGAATAGAGAGTACTGGGAACTTGCAGTGAATGAAGGAATCTTCATTCAGCAAGAAACATGCTGAAGGACTGACTTTGGCTCATAGTTTGAGAGTACAGTCCTTCTTGATGGAGAAGTACTGTTCATAGTCAGGAAATAGATGACTGCTGATGTTTGAGTATCCTCTTCCAGGACCCTAGCCCTTGGGGGAGTGTTTTCCTCCCAAGCCAAGCCTCTTTGGAAACAGCTTCATACACACACCAAGGTGTGTGTCTCCTAGGTGATTGTAATCCAGTGAAATTGGCATTGGAGATAAATTATCATGAAGTTGGGTAAGTATCTAGAACAGACTAGAGGAGCTGAAGATGTACTCCAGAGGCAAAACACAACTTGTGTTTACCTCAATTGTACAAATTCTTCTGAGAACAGAAGTCAAAATCCCAACATCATTATCATTCAGGGACATGTCTATGAAAGCCAAACGAAAGCAGAAACAAAGGGGACATTATTCCTATTCTTTCTCTGTCTGCCTGTACACCCCATTTCTTTCTTTCATTATTTATAAAGGACCAGCCAGGTAGCCTGTTGTTATATTCTTGATGCTGAGGGTGTAGCCTAGGGTCTGATATGTTCTTGATGCTGAAGATGTTGCCTAGGGTTTGATAGGTATGTTCTTGATGCTGAGGGTGTAGCCTAGGGTCTGGTATGTGTCTTAGGCAAAATACTTTAGTATTGAGTTGCTCTCCAGGCTAATCTGCATTTTGTTGGTGTCTCCTTGGTAACCTAGTAATTCCTTTTGGTACTGATTATGAGGGTCCATTTTCTTCCCAATCCATCTGATAGACAGGTGGTTATACTAACCTTTATAGATGATTTTTGTGAAGATATTATGCACAAAGATTATCAGGGAGAAATCCCTAATCACACTGGGGAGCCACATCTACCCATGTTTCCAAAAATGGAGAAAAAACACTAAGCCACAAACTGAACCACATTGGAGCTATTGGGAACTCTGATTTGAGTGATTGGTATGAACCATGGTGTCTGAGCTGAAGGAGTAAAGGTCTGAGAACTTCTCAAAAGATGCCCCCCTCCTTCCCCTAGAAAGTCAAAGTTGTGATTGGTGAGGTGTCAGAAAATAGATGGTGAAGGAATTCATTTCCAAACCCTCAAGTCACCACGTGGCAAGGGCCAGTCCGGTGGGGAGGGTAGATAAGTAATTCAGGACAGTGAAAGGCGAACGAGGTGGCCTCACACCTACCTACTGGTAACTTCATTCACTGATTTGGGGGTGGGGAGGCTATGAGGGCATGCAGGCCGTGCGCAGTGAATAGAAATCATGCCTGGAATTTGGAATTTAGGTATTTTCCTGAAGTAGAGAAATGTAGTCCATTCTTTTGTCACAAGGCTAGGCGGCAACAGTGACCTGGGAGCCTCAGTCTGCAGCAAGGCTAGGAAGGGAGACAGCTGCCACTCTGTAGTGTGGGCTGCGTCTGAGCTATGCGGACTGGTGAATTTGGTGTAGTAATGCAGCTTGTTTGGGGGAGAGTATGGACATATAAGTCATTGCTTAATCATTACTTAATCATCCAGTGTGATGGATGGTGATTGGGATGTGCAACTTAGAAACTTTTTTTTTTTTTCAAGACGGGGTTTCTTTGTCCTGGAACTGGCTCTGTAGACAAGGCTGGCCTCAAACTCAAAGAGATTTGCTTGCTTCTGCCTCCCAAGCAATGTTAGAGGCTTCAAAACTGAAGAGCCCAACTAATGTTTCTGGGTAGTGACAATTCACAATACTGAGTACTGAGAATAAGCAAGGTCAAAACCAGTCTCTTGAAAACAGACTAGCATGCTTCATCTTTTTCCTGGTCTTCATAATACATCCCCATTCTAGTCTCCATGTGGGACACCCAGGCTGATCTGACCTAAGTCAGTGGGTCCATTTCACATGGTCGCTCTTCTGTATACTAAGGGGTGACTGGACCTCCTGGGTGAGGCTGTAATGCAATGGTGTTTGACCTAAGATCTTCTACCTATTGCTGTTGAAATAGGCAGAGAAACATGACACCTCCCTGGGTAGGAGGGGCTTTCTTCCTGTGCCAGTGGCAAGCCCAGGCACATAGGTTGGGGAGGGGCCTGTGCTGGGACCAAGCTTCACTTCAAACACAGTAATAGCTGTTTTGCAGGTGCTCTGCCCGAAGTCTTAGGGTGTAATGGCTGGTTGTTAGGTTGGCATACATGAGAAGCTTTGTCATTGGCTCAAGTAAGAAGCAGAAGTGGAGTGTCTTTCATGAGGATGAAAGATGTAAACGCCAGAAACAAAAACCATTTCACAGTCTGTTGATCGTGTGTTTTTTCCTAAGAGTAGGCAGTGAAGTCTGTGAACAGCCTTTGATCTTGTTTCCACACAGAGCTCTAAGTCCTGTTACCTACACGTTAGGAGATGGGAGGGCCGGCTTCTGGTCAGACTTCCAACTCAGAGATTTAAAAGTTATACCTATGTGGGCTACAGTGAGTGATGACTTGGGGACCCCTCTTCTTCCTGATCTCTCTTTGTCTCTGTCTTTCGCTCTGTGTCTCTCTATTTGCTTTTCTGTTTCTCTGTCTCTGTCTCAGTCTTCCTTTTTCTCTCTGTCTCTGTTACTCTTCTCTCTGCTCTCGTTTGAGACATGGTCTCATATGCTAGCTCAGGTTGGCCTCAGACTTGCAGTCCTCACTTCACGAAATACCTTTTTGACTATGAACCATCCCCATACCCACTATCCTTAAAATTTGTTGACATCTCCCTATTATCTCCAGGACAGGAAACCTCCTTGTTAGGATGCTCACCTCTGCCTCATCACACTGAGTTATCCAGATGTTCTTATAATGCCACACCCTTACAATGCTGTTTCCTCCTTTTAAAAACCATACATCTCTTCTCCGAGGAAACATCCTCAACATTCCCCGAACTCTGTGACTAATTTGAGTGTAGCAAATCTTATACCCTGTTTAACTGGCTCCCCGATTAAACTGTGAGGTCTCAGAGGTCAGGGCCTGGGTGCTATGCTTTCAGCACCCCAAGCCAGGCATACAACCTATAACAAGTGGATGCTTGCTTCAGGTGGGGATGGAGTTTCAGAAGACTGAGAAGGTCTTGGGAGGGGGCTGTGCAACAAGGGAGCATCTCTTAAATTTCTGTTTGGCAAAATTAACAGTCCCCTCATAACAGCTCTGTCTACCCTTCTTGACTGGGGTTCTATACCCTGTGATTTATCAACCATGGGTGGAAACTTTTCCAAAAACGTCATGCATGGATGTTGATGGTGTTCTGACTTCTCTCTTGTCACCATTTCCTAACTAGCACAGCTGTAGCAACTGTTGTACACACACTTACATTGTATTAGGTACTAACAGTAATTTAGAGAGGATTTAAACTACCCAGGAGGGTGTGTGTAAATTCTAGGAAAATGCCATCTTATAGAAGGATACTGAATGGTAATTCTAACCAAATAATGAAAACAGACAATGCAGTTTGCCTTAGTGGAGAAAACAGGCAATATTAGAAATGGTTTCTACAGTTTGGAAAGAGAAGAGAAGGGAAGAGGTAGGGAGAGAAGGGAAGAAGGGACAGGATTAAAGGGAGGGGACACTCCCTTGTTCTGAGTGTTAGAAAAAAGTCAATAGGTGAAACAAACACACCAAGTTCCATCCAAAACCCATGTGAGAGACTGATGTGGCGGCGCTCACCTGATATCCCACCTCTGGAGAGCTAGAGGCTGGGGGTTGACAAGTTCAAGTCCATCCACAACTACAGGGCATGTTTGAAGCCAGCACAGGTTATTTGAGACCCCATCTTAAAGCAACAATAACCCAGACAATTTCGGTTTCAACTCCAATCTGTTTCTAAAGAGGCTTGAGGGCTGCATTAGGCAATGGAAACCAAATGGGAAGGATCTGATTAATTAGTGTTTTTTCCCAACACCTCCCTCAACAATGCCTTTAGCTGCTTTAGAGATGATTAAGCTTCATTATTTGTCTCCGATGGACTGATGTGCCACACAGGTATCAATGCCTGCATCAGCAAACGTCACTTCTCTGCAGCTTCTTTCACTATGGAGACAGGTTGAGGGAACTGAGGGGAGACCAACATGCCCTCCCAGGATGTGGGGAAGACAGCAGGTGCAGATCTCGGCAGGTGGCCAGGCTTCCACAGCCTGGAGAACTTTTCCTTCCATACTGAGCACATAGTCTCTACTCGCTTCTCCCCAGATTGCTCATCAGCGGGGCTGGGGATTTTGGCAGCCTGCAGCTGTGTTTAGTGGCGATTTTGCCTCACCTACCACATCATTTGAGGATTTCATTATGGGCCATGCTATCCACTTTAATGAATGCACTGGCAGGTTTAGCGCTCAGGGCTATGCTGGTGTGCTCCAAAGTGGTTATTATCACCATTGTTGAGACTCTACATGACCTGCCTCCACCTGTTGTGGTCTATGCCCTTTTCACTGGATGGGTAAGCTGGTTGTGCACTTCACAAGCAAAAGCACCTTAGAGACAAGCGTTTAGCCTCTGAGTGTTGTAGTTCCTCCTTCCCCCTAGTTACGCGTCATCCAACTATTGGCAGCCTCCAGCTACTCACTATTCCTTTGCTTTCTTCAGATTTGTTCCCTGGGTCAGCTAAATAAATACAGCACACAACTTGGAAAGCAAGTTTTACAAGTTTCTTTGGTAAGAGGGAACTGTGATATATAAAGTAAAAAAAAAAAAAAAGTTGTTTAGAAGTGGCAAGTGATGATATGATTCTGTCCATCTGATTTTGAAAAGAGACAGGGGAATACTACTCTTTTTTTTCTTAATGTGGCGTGGAGGCGAACTTTGGCTCTGTTCTTTCCACATTTAAAGTCATTTTCTTTGCTTACTCTATCCCCTGCTTTTGCCTGCTGCTAAGGGTCCAAGCCCACTTCCATCTCCAGCCCTTCCCACGGACACTTTCTCTGCTTGAAACCGTTTTCCTGCAAGGATCTCTCATACCCTGCATACCGCTGTGAAAAAGGAATTTCCTCAGACTGCTGTCTCTGATGGAGTTACTAGTGTTACACCAGCCTATCCCCACAAACTTTCAAGACAAACTACACAAAATAGCTTTGAGAACATGGAAACCAGGACCAGCAAGATGGCTGGGTAAGGGTGCTTGCTGCCAAGTTCTGTTCCGGTGACCTATAAGTAGAAGAAGGGAATCGACTCCTGAAAAACCAACTCCATGCTTGTATTGTAGTACACACATGCACACATGCACACATACAGAAATAAGAAAGTCTAATAGAACATGGAAAATGAATAGCCAGTGCAAAATTCGTGAAGAGGGGGCATGAGGTGATCGGAAGTTCTACTGAGAAGGGCCAACCTACAGATCCCACTAACATGCACAGTGTCCAGAATTCAGTAATAATCCTGAGACACGCCAACAAATAAACAAACCAGGATAGTGTAGTCCTAAGGGAAAAAATGAACTCAGAAGAAACTGGTTCTATGATGGGCCAAATTTGACACTTAAAAGATTTTAAAATCAAACAAATTATATGTTCCAGTAATTAATTAATTAAAGAGAAAGGCGCCGATGTGTGAATAGAAAAAATAATTCTTATTAAGTAGAGACAAGAGAAGAAAGAGATGGGGGGGGTTGGATTAACCAAAGCTGGGGATATATGGAAAATCCTTATGGAAACCCACTACTTTATAAACTAACTAAAAACTACAATTACTTTTTTAAGGAGTTTGAACAAAGATACCCTGCATGGTAAGCAATGCTATCCCCCAGAAGACATGACTTATTAAGTGAAAATCTCAGTTCTAGATATGAGATACTTTCTTGTGAGTTGTTGGTTTGGGGGACCACAGAGGTAACCCAAGCAACACAGGCTGTTGCCATTGCTCTTGGTTGCCTACAGTAACTAGATGGTTATACCCATTGCTGAAGACACAACGTACTTTGGTAGCAGAGTACAGAGAAATCGAACTGGAACTGACTTGAAAGCCTTTTACCTTCTGTCTAGTTTCCATAGTACTGGAGAGTGTTACACAGGTTACTGAGGGGAAGAGAACAAAGGTTGTCTTACTCAGAGCTGGACTCTGGATACTACAATACCAACCTGCCAGGTAAGATGACTATAGTACTATAGTGGCATGTAGGCTATGGGGCAACTAAGCCCTTCCTGATTAGATCTGAGTCCAGTCCCACACACCTGTATTTTAAACGTGGTCAAAAACTCATGGCTTGTGATATATATAGTCACTAACCTGAATAATTCACATGTGTAAATTTTACATACATATGTTATACCATAATAAAGTCAGTTCTAAATAATAAGCTTTAGAGATGATATTTTTTAAGAGGAGGTCCCTGGAGATCCTAGTTTTTTTTTTTTTTTTTTTTTTTTTTTTTTTTTTTGAATACTTTCTATCTTTAATTTTATCACTAGAACAAGACGCTATATAACAGACTAAGTATTTAATTTAATTTTTTGGTTTTGAGATAGGATCTCATTGTGTAGCCCAAGCTGCGGCCTAGATTTACTTGAACTTCTGCAATCCTCCTGTCTCAGACGATAGGGAACTGGAATTAAAGGTGTTGTGTATATAATCCAGCAAATGGCTTTTTCTTCCCTCTATTGACTTTGCTGTTATTGTTGGTGGTGGTTTTGGTTATTATAGACAGCATCTTGCTACACAGCCCAGGTCTCAGTTTCTCAAGTACTAGAATTACAGGCATCTGCTCCCATGACTGGTTCAGGGTGTGACTTTCATATGGACAAGGCATTGGCCTGTTACACTATCTTGTTAGAATATTAAGTGCCTGTCATATACAAGTTACTAAGTAAATCTCACATGAGCAGAACAAATAAAGTCATAAATCATGAATGAATTTCTTGACTACCAGTACATGCCTAATAGAGTGTATACACCAAAGTTTCAGGACATTCATTCACACATTGGAAATTTAGGACACAAAGTCTTGCCTAATTCAAAGTCAAGAGGCAAGGAGCAAGTAAAATGATGTCACACAGAGAGGAAGGACATGGGCAGTGCTGGCCAGCTTTGTTAGATGCTTCAGTCAGCTCTGACAGGAACACAGATGCTTACGGTAAATGTGACCACAGATACTTTTCTGTTCTTTATTCCTTAGAAGATAGGAGGCTACTGGGGAGTTACAGTAACAAAAGGGAGAGAAATGGGGTTAAGTGGCGGGTGGGGGGGTGGGGGGGGTGGGGGAGGGTGGTGGTTGAGTAAAAGACCATCTGTTGCCCAGCCATGGCTGCCCTGAGGCCCCCTCCTGGTACTTGAAGGCAATTAATATGCTTAAAGGCTCAAGTGTGTTATCTCCTGACACTTAAGTCTGGCATGTCTCAGGCTATAAAATGTGTGATAAGCCCTTGTAATGCACACACTGGGTTGTGAAGGTGGCCTTGGAGTTAAGCATCTCATTTAGCAGTAACTTCCAGAGGGATGAAAAGCGATCCACCTGGTCTACTCTCCTTGAAGATATTTATCAGGGAGAGAGCCACATTCAAGGTGAGGAGAAGTTCAGAAGTGGGCAGAGAAAACAGCAATGGCCACACTGGGAGACACTTCTGTCTTGAGAGGCACACTCTTCTAAAGAATAGAGCAAGCTGCATCCCAGGTTTGAGGTGAGGACAAGTCTGTTCCAGGCACACTGTTGGTGAAATGAGTCTGACCTTCAAGGGCAGGAAGGAGAGCCTGGTATAGGTGGCCTCAGGGCCATCTCCTGTGAAAGACACCCACTGTTTCTCTACCTCACTTAGCGAACCTCCGACTTCTGACATGCTATCCTATTCTTGAGACCAAAGCCTTCTCGTCAGGTGGTCCTTAGCTCCTATCTCCTCAGCCCTAGCATACACATCAGCACCTTTGTCTCTTATTTTATGTTTATCACGCACACACACACACACACACACACACACACACACACACACACACACACGCAGCCCTGTCCTGTGCTGGAAAAAACAAAACAAAACTCAGTGAAGTGTTTTCTACGAAAGCATGAGGACCCAGGTTTGATCCTTAGCACTCACACAGAAAGCTGACAGGGTGTCTCGTGCTTCTAGAACAAGGGCTGGGGAGGTAGATCTCAGGGAGCAGTTAGCCTAGCCTAATTGAGTCTCACATCCTAGTGAGAGATCCCATATCAGAAGACAACACCTAAGGTTGACTTTTAGTCTCCACACACATGTGCATGTGCATCCACACACAGTTACATATCCATTTACACACACACACACACACACACACACACACACACACACACACACACTTTCTGTTCTTTGGTTTTACTCACTATTCTTCCTAAAGTTCTGCTACTTCCTGGTAAAGATTCAGTGTTTTAAGAAAACACCAGCGATTGAGACACCGAGTGGGAGGAGCCCACATATTTCTCATTCCAAGCCCTTTTGACTCCAGAGTTATAAATGCCAGGAGCCAGCTCTTTCTGTATAAAAGGAATCCGGGGAATTCTTGCTGAAGTAGGGGTGATAATAGTGAGGACAGATAATAGTTTTTTTTTTTTTTTTTTTTTTTTTTTAAGGCCTTCATGTGGGAAAGGGGCCTGAGAGGATGATCATCAGGTCAGAGAACAGGGTTAGGGGCTGGAAGTGAGATTAATATTAACTCGAAGGTTCTGAGGGAAGAGAGAGAAGATATCCAATGTGGGAACATCTAAGATTTCACACGGAGGAGTCAGGAGGGGGATGACAGCCAGAGAAGACAGGATGATTATTGCTTTCAACCTGAGCCAAGAAAACAGCACAGGGAGAGACCGTGCCATTTGTGACTTGTGCTGACAGTGTGTAGTTGCAGATGATATGACGGGGCTTTGGGGCTTTCCAGTTATTTATATAAGAGGTTATCTTGTTGCTCAGGACAGCAGAAGATGGCATAGAAAAATGGACACCAAGATAGCAGGTGTGAGCATGAGCAAGGTATGTTTATTGAATACATGTGTGTGCTGCTACTGACAGTCTTACAGAGACCTCCTCCCTTATCCACCTTGGCTCTTAGTGTAGAGCCAGAATATGCCTGCTGCCTTGTTGTCTCAGCCTCGGAGGACAGTGGCTTCATTTCCAAGTGGAACTCAGATCACCAATACTGAAATCATTTCAGTCATCCTGTCCTCTGCTCTCAAGTTTCCAAGGAGACGGAGGAGGGTTGATCATGACCTCCTTTGAGATCCATAGAGACAGGGTGGAATTTTCCCTGAGTAGACCACAGTCTTGGTTTGTAAATATCAATACAGCATGAAGCTAGTGCATTGGTGGAAAGTGCTTTCAGCTAAACCAAAAAGCCGGGCTAGTGAGATAGACGGAATGGAGACAGCATCCAAGTTAATCTCATACCATTGTCCCTGGCTTGCACCCTGACATTCCACTGACCTCCTTGCTGTTGCTCAAGTGCAACTTCAGCATCTGCTCCCTTTAGCTGGAGACTCTGACCCCACCACACCTGCAGGGCCACCAGGATCTCCTTATCTAAATTCCCTCTTACAAAATTTCCACATCCAGCTTCCTCCAGGTCCTAATCGCTACTTGACACAATCTACTGCATCAAACGATTGCTTTGGCCTGTTTATCTCTCCATCCTTGGAATGTGGAAACTTCTCAGTTAATGTTCATCCAATGAGCAGACATACCTGTTAGTGCAGGCTTTATATCTTTTATGCTACACAGAAGCAGGATTTCTGCACTAGGTATTGGCTCAGCAGACTCTCTCAGCCCTATTGTTTTGTCTGTTGATGGGGGACAGCCTTGGAAACGAGGGAGACCAGTGTTAGCTGTTAAGGACACACCCAACAGAGCAATGCTCTTTACTAAGGAAGTAAATATCTGAGGTGCACTTTAGTTGTGTGGTTATAAAAAGGCTTATTGGCCCCCAGGTGAGTTCAAAGTCCCCTATGTTTGCTGAGTGGAATAAATCTTGTTATAATGGACACACTAGAATTCACAGGCAGAGAGTGCTTGGCTGTCTTGTTTGACCTATCTCTATAGAGATGGCCGTCTGTTTCCGACTAGCTGATCACCCTTGGGGGAGGAGGGTAGAACCCAGGAGCCCTGGAGTGTTGAGATTAGTTTTTCAAGTCTATTTGACTTGCTTTGATTACTCAACCAGTGGCTGCTGTAGGTGGTGGGCCAGGGTTAATGCTTGGTAGGGTCCCAGCTCTCAGCTGCCCACCTAGAGAGGATGCATTCTCTTCAGTGTAGAACCCTATGCTTAGACAATGTCAACCCGTGAACAGTGGCCTGACAGCTGCAATGGGAAGGGTCAGTTGCTGGTTCCTCATAATGGATTCCTCTTTGCCTTGCCCTCATGCCTTCCCACGGACCAACTTCACCCAGCCTATTCTTGGTTTTTGCCCCATCTTTGCCTCCAAGACATTGTATATTTAAGGACTCCTGGGTTACCACGAGAAGGGCTGAGGCTAGAAACCCTAAGGCCCAAGATCAGCATACCAGGCCTTCAGCATTTTTTTTCTAGTTGCAACTTTGGGGATGAATACTGTGTTTCTTTCTGTGTGAGTATGGGATAGACATCCTCACTCAAGGATATTTATTGGTTCTGAATTGACAGGTATGTATAAGATGAGTGCAAACTCATCTTGATGTTCTAGACTGAAGCTTTACCTGATCAACAATACATGAATTAACAACTGGGTTTTCAGAGTCAAAGAATCCAAGGGTTCCACCTTTTGGGAAACATGAGTTTATTTCCATATAGCCTTTTTGTTTGTCTGTTTGTTTCAAAAAAGGGTTTCTCTGTGTATCCCTGGCTATCCTAGAATTTATTTTGTAGACCAGGTTGGCCTTGAACTCACATTGATCCAAGTGCTGGGATTAAAGGTGTGGGCCACTACATCCAGCTTCACCCAGCCTTTTTGTATCTTTTTGCAATGAGATGTCAGGTGCCAACTGAACACTCAAGCACCAATTTTTCCCTGAGCTCATGTACAAGGCTGACCCACATATAGAACATCTAATAATCTGGGTAGAACCAAAAGTAGTCCCTGGGGCCACCATCATTGTTACACAACTGAGCATTTTGTAATTCTTGGCTCATCAAAGCTGTATTTTTCCCTTGGTTTAGTTTCTCTTTCAAATATCCTGATTCTAAATCGTAGACCTGGGCAACCCAGACAGAAGTGTCATCATCTGGCTTTGGCAATCCCCTCAATGACTAATGGTGGGGATAGAAATATGGGCTCACAGGCCCTCAGAGTGGAAAGGATCTGAGAAGTCTGTAGCCTGGCATTTCTGCAATGTCTTCAGTCAGTTAACAAGATTATTAGATTATGGACTTAATGAGTCCCTATTGTATGCCAGATCGGGAGTGGGTGATGGAAGAGGTATGGTCAAAATACCAAGCAAGATCCTGCCACTCATCTCAGGAAGGAGATAGTTAAATAAGTAGTTGGGGCTTCATAAATCCTTCATAGGAGAAATTAAATATATTCCCTACCCCCATCTTTCCTGAAGTAAAATTGACAGATAAAATTTGTATCTATTTAAGCTGTACAACTTGATATAAGTCCATATTATAAAACCGTTACCACTATCAAAGTTCCTTAACACGCTCATCCTCTCAGAGATATCATTTGCTTCCCAGGGTGGAAGCTTGAAAAGAAAGAAAAAGAATGAGCTAAAAAAAAAAAAAAAAAAAAAAAAAAAAAAAAGACACAAAGGTAGAACATGTTCTAGCTAGAAAGAGTTCACCGTGTGTGTGCATACAAGGTAGGGATAAGAGAAATAGTGAAAAGGGAGAAAGCAGAGTGAGGTGGAGAAGGCCAGTAAGGGAAGGGGAGATGGCCAGGGTTGGGGGGGGGCTGCAACTACACATCTGCACTGGGAATCTCCAGGTAGAAGCATGAAGGCGAGGGGTGGGGGGAAGTGAGGCCAGATGGGGAAGCAAGAGCCAGTTATCAGCAGTCTCAGGGACTTTGCTAAGGAGATGGCACCATTCCGATGCATTCCAGGCTCTGCTGGTTTGACACACTGAACCTTTACAACGAGCAAGCAGAGAGACAAGAAGGCCACTCTTATCTCCAACTCTGAAGCATGTCATGACTCTAATGTAGAGATGTTCTCCTTATACTCGGAAGAAACACCTTTATCTTGAAGACATGGGGGTTCAAGGAACAGACTTTGCCAGACCCTGCCCAAACACACCAGCATTAGATCACACCCTTTTATCAGTCTGCATGTCTCTTTGGGACTGTGCCCTCTTTGTCAAACCAAAGCATCAAAATACACACACGCTCACATGCACACACGCATGCGCCGGTTGTAGCTTCAGGTCTGCATCTCCTGTTGTAGGCTTCGTGTCATGTACATTTTATATCAAATACATTTGCATGGTTCTCTCTTCTGCCTTCTAATCCAGGGACCTCAGCCACAAATTTGACAATGAATAAAGACATGAAATCTTTTGACCCTGCAATCCCCAACAAAAAAGGAGTCTCTTGGATTGCAAATAGCATGGATGTAAGAGGTCAATAGCCGTGTCTTAAGATATCGGTAGGGGACCCTTCGGTACAGTGTATTTTACTCTGAGGCAGGTCCAGTTGTGAGAAACATGTGAATGCAATTGGAGCCCCAAGTTGCTTATGTGTGAGGACAGACGGGCCCCTACTTTTCCTCCATCCATGCTGGGGGACCCTCCTTTGCACTACTTCCTCAGGTTGTCTTTCCTTCCAGATGGACAACCTTGGTCCCCTCTACCTTTTCTCCTTGCATGAAGTAGATTCATGTCTCAGGCCCTGTGGCTTGGATGCTGTCTTTCCTTTCCTCTTGAGATGTGAGTCCTCTGTACTCCAGATGTTCCCCCAGCCACTATGAATAGATGGTGAATAATGCTCCTGGAGAGCACTATAGACATTCACACAGACATAATGGTCTTGCCTTGCTGTTTCCTAAACCATCTGTGGCATTTGCTCCTCTTTTTTTTAAATTAATTTTATTTCAATTAATAACAACCTTATTTTGCATACCAATCCCAGTTCCCTCTCCTTCCTGTCCTCCCATGTCCCCCACCAACCACCCATCCCCCCCCCATCCACTCCTCAGGGAGGGTAAGGCTTCCCATGAGGGATCATCAAAGTCTGACATCATTTGGGGCAGGACCTAGGCCCTCCCCTGTGTATCTAGGCTGAGAGAGTATCCTTCCATAGGGAATGGGCTCTCAAAGTTCATTTGTGCACTAGGATAAATACTGATCCACTGCCAGAGGTTCCAAAGACTGCCCAGGCCTCCCAACTGACACCCACATTCAGGGTGCCTGGTTTGGTCTTATGCTGGTTCCCCAGCTATCAGACTGGAGTCTGTGAGCTCCTACTTGCTCAGGTCAGCTGTTTCTGTGGGTTTCTCCAGCATGGTCTTGACCCCTTTGCTCATCACTCCCCCATCTCTGCAACTGATTTCCAGGAGTTCAGCTCAGTACTCGGCTGTGAGGCATTTGCTTCTTAAATTAGCTTGATCCCCTTCCAGATGGCCAGTCCCTTTTTCCTGACTCTTGCCTGCTCAATCTGGAACATGTCCTTCATAAGGCTCATTCTGTTACACCTCAAGGATATAGTTTCTTTCCACAACGTCATGCTCTGAAGCTAAAAGAGCCGGATGTAGTTCAGTCACTGATGACACAGCAATTACGCTAGCAACAGCTTGCATACTCAGAAGGGTTGAGTTGTAGACTTAGCTAGGTAATGAACATATTAATTATCTGAGGCAATTAACTTCTCTGAGATTCTTCTTCATCTGTCTAATACTCACAACATCAAGCTTTCTGAGATAGGCAGCTCACTAGTGTATTTTCTAACTGGGGGAAATTCAGCTTTGCCTGTGGGGCTCAGATGCCTGCATCTATTGAACTGCTAGAAGAAGATGGATGCTGAACACATTAATTTGATCACAGTTGTGTGTGGTCATTTTCTGAGCCCTGGTAGCATGTGGTAGGCATGCAAAGGGCAATGACTCTAACAATACAGAGGGCCAGAGAGATGGTTTGTCAGGTTGAAGCTCTTGTTGCTCAAGCCTGATGATCAGGTTTTGAACCTCAGAATCCATCCTCTGACCAATGTACATACTTGGCAATACATGCTCATATTCAAATAAGCACATCACATGCCATAAAAAGTAAAATAAAATGTAAGGATGGTAGCAACAACGGCACCTTGCTCTTCTGCTTGTAGTTGGATCCTCGGTTTCCCTCACTATTAAATGAGAACCATAGCAGTCCTTTGGGCATTTTCATCTGAGGATGTACTGTGATGAAGCCATTTCAAATACACAGTGAGGTCCTAAAACCTGGTCATGGCTGGTCTCCTAGCCTTCCAGTGGACTCTTGTGCTCATCAGCTGCAGGCCATTTCTGTATGTTTGCAGATGTCAGTCAGAGAACATTGGGGCTCATTTTCGGCTTCTCAAAACTGAAGAGTCATGGTTCTGACCCTTGTTCTGACCCTATTTTTTTTTCCTGATGGTTATGGGTTAATCTGTGCCCTACCCCCAAAAGGGGTATATTGAAGCTTTACTCCAAGATCTTTTGAGTCCAAGTTCCTTATTTGGACACAGCTGTTCAGTAAGAGGGGGTCATCAAGAGCTGCTCTAATGCATTAGCCATGTAGTCCTTATAAGAAGGAGCAGGGGTCCACAGTGTGAAGACAGAAACTGAGCAAGAAGGCGGCTCTGTGAAGATGGAGGAAAGATCAGAGTGATGCTGCCTAAGAATGAGAGGGCTTCTAGGAGACAGAGGGGGAGTAGAGCCTTTCCTTGAAGCTCTGTGGGGGCATGGCCCTGTGTATGGAAAATGAACACACTGGCCCCATAACTCAACTCACTAGAGTCCAAATGACTGAAGGTTTACTAATTTGAGAAATAACATTTCTAATGCCTGCCTTTAAAAGAGCTAAGCTTGTAGGGCTGAGGGCTGAGCGGCAGCTAAGTAGTAAAGCATTTGACCAGTGTGTGTGAGGCACTGGTTCATCCCCAGCACCGGGAAGGCAAAAGCAGGTCCAAGACAGCCAGGGTGAATTAGAAGGAAAGAAAAAACGCTCAAATGGACCACCTTCCTCAGGGAGAAAATACCCTGACAAAGTTGAAAAGACCTGAAATGTTGAGGTGGGAAGAATAAAATGAGGAGTCATAATTTGAGGGCCTCAGGGAGCCAGCATTTTCACACTGGTTTGATCTAAGATTTCAGCATTAAAAAGGGATAAGTCTACAGACGAAAATTAGCCTCAGGGATAAATTTACCCCTGGCTTAACTGCAGGCTAGAAGAGTAACGCAAACAGCTCCGTCTGAACTTGCCCAGAATCCTGAAAGCCAGTGGTTTGAACAAAGCAGACTTGGCCTGCACATGCATTACAGGAAGGACAATGGGAGGGAAAAGTGTTCCAAGGCTATTTATTCTTTTTCTATGGGACACACTGAAGAAAAGACCAAATCACTTGTCACAATCCTGGCTGGAAGATATAGGACCAACTAAAGGCAAGAGGTGTGAATCTCCCATCCCCAACTTTCAAGGACCCTTCCTTATCTTGACAGAGTTATGTTAATACTGGAACTTCTCCAGTTTCAACTAAATGCTGGGCACATCTTTAAAATTAGGCCTCATGACAACAGTCACAGACCCTGGCTTTTTTGGCTATCACTTAGATCTCAGCTGGGTGAAGAAGGAGAAAGAATTGGGGCTTTATACTGAGACCAAATGATCAGCGTTCTTGAATTGGGTTGCGGCTTGACTGAGTCCATTAAGAATGCCCTGGCACCGGCTCTTTACTTCACCAACTTCTTTCTGTCTTTTGTCATTTCCAGGAATCTTATTTTGACTGCCTTTGTGAGATGCAACTTTCTATTCTCAGTCCATGTTTGATGGGGTGAGTGCAAGGCCACAGCACAGCCTATCAGGTTATTTTGTCCCAGGAGCTGTAACTGGGTTAGAGATGTGCCCGTGGCACAAATCAACCCAAAGAAGTTTCTCAAGAGTGAAATAAATTAAAACAACGGCATCCATTTGGGGCACTTAAAATGGAGTTAGGAGGTTACTGTGTCTCCCTCTCTTAGCAGTCATTAATTGCCTGTCGTTTGTCATCTAGGAGTAGGGGCTTTTGACAGTTCCCCCATCCATGTTCACATGTCAACTAGGATTGCCATTGTTTATGTCTTATTTAGCCTACCGTATTGTTGAGCTCTCCCTGAGCGATACAGAAGACACAATTTCAAAGCAAACACCCTGATCCTCTGGCTCTTAGAGTCTTTTTCTGCCTCCCCTTCGGTGCCATTCCTTGAGCCTTAGGTGCAGGGGTTGTGCTACAGAAGTGTCATAC
Organism: Phodopus roborovskii; assembly: GCF_943737965.1. Taxonomy (NCBI): domain Eukaryota; kingdom Metazoa; phylum Chordata; class Mammalia; order Rodentia; family Cricetidae; genus Phodopus; species Phodopus roborovskii. Next base: position 20,488,613 of record NW_026126482.1, on the reverse strand, counting down.
CCCGCTGGGCCCCACATGGTCAGTTGCTATCTGCACTTACCTCCTTTCTGTTACAGGAACTACTGTACTTCCTTTGTTTACTTAGGGCATTGGAAACTAGGTATCTTTTACTGCCAACCTACAATGCGTAATATACAGATTTTTCTAAAGTATAATGACAAGTGTCTTTCTCTCTTCTCTCTCTCTCTCTCTCTCTCTCTCTCTCTCTCTCAATGTATTGAAGCCTAAGACATTTTGTATGCATACGACATTGCTGGATACGAAGATTTGAGAATCAGAGCAGATGTGAATACAGGCAGGATGGGGTAACAAAAATTTTGAAAGCAAGGTCCACACTGCTCTTTCAAAGTAGAGAATCAGGTTTTACGTGGGAAAGCAACAGTAATGGGAGCGCTCCTTGCAGCAGCATGGCTCTTTAAAGAACATTCCTAAAGGCAAGAGCTATGGAGTTGTCGAGGTTCTGACCTGGAGCGGCCATTGGACCCTGCTCTGTCCTCCAGTATCTCTGGTTTAAAGCGAAATATCCTGACTCCAGTCAGACGACTCCATGGATAAAGGCACTTGTTGCCAAGCCTGATGGTCTACCTATGATTCCCTGGAACCTACATGGTGTAAGGAAAGAACCAGCTCCTGGAAGTTGTCTTCTGACTTCTACTTCCACACTATGGTGTACGCACACACACAATAAATAAGTAAGTAAATAAATAAAAGCTCAACATGTTGTGTCTTGGAAATGGCTGGTCCCTGGCAAATCTGGAAGGCTGGTCACATGCTTTTCTACTGTAATCAGGTCACTTTGCTTTTCTGAGACTAATCTCATTATTAATAACCAAGGAGTGTGAGGAGGGGTAGTAGTAGAACCCTCTGTGTGTTTCAAGCAGGCTTTTGGAGAAACAGATTTTCATGAAGGGATACATGGGCCACAGCAGAAAGGGGGTGCAGGGAGCAACCTCTTCTTCTGTTGAAACCAGAGAAGGTTCTTTTGTGTAATTTTTAAAAATGGGATTTGCCCATTTAAATCAGGGAACACCTGCTCTTTGGGAGACCTCCCTTTAGAATACCCTGATTTCTTTGTTGAGGCAAGAGGTTCCTATAGATCAGTATTCCTGCACCTGGTGGCTACTTAATGCCACCTGGAGAGCTGTAAAACTCAGTACTGGCTTCCACACCTGTGAATCTGGGTTTCACCTGAATTGGTTAGAGACAGAGATCTCTGTTTTGCTTTTAAATCCTGGCTGCTGACATGCATATAAATTATGCACAAATGTCAGTTCTTTGACTCTCATTAATGATAGATTGCTTTCCACGCATTTCAAAAATGACCAACACAAACCATTGTTCCAGGCACCATGTTCAGGACATCTTGAACTTTCCATGCATCCTGAGGGCTTGTGAAAAGTGGGATTGCCGCTCCACCCACTCCCATTTCTGTTACAGTAGAGCCAGGCAGGACCAGATAATTGCAGACATTAAATTCAGAAGGCTGTCAGCTGCCATTGGTAGTGTTGTTTTAGATCTTAACTCAGTTGAGTATCTTGCCCAGTCTCTTTAATCTTTGTGACATTTATAACATTGCTGTTGGACCTCTCCCTAATGTAGTACTTAGTAAATTTCTGGTGAAGAATGGGGAAGGTTGAAGTGGTAGTTCAGTAGCAAAACATTTACTTAACACACAGAAGCCCTGGCTTAACCACCCCCATACACACATTATGCATACAATAAACAAAAGAGCAGATAAATGTTTTATTGCAGTCTTTCTCTTGTGTTTTTCAAATTGCAATTGCTAAATAATGACAATGCATATTTGTAGGAAACGATGTGTTATTTTCTTACATGTAATATAATGATCAAACCAGCTAACTGGTATAGCCATCACCTCAAGCATTTATCTTTTTTTATTTTATTTTATTTTTTTATTTTTTGCAGCCAGCTGCTTGAGGACTATGGAGCTTGTATCCTTTATCACAGGAGAACTGATTCTGCTGGCTTTGAGGCACACAGTCTCATGGGACCTTGGCTAAGGACATGGGTGGGAACAACAGGATTTCCAGATTTCAATCTTAGGGACTTTGTGCTGAGTACAATGCACCAACAGTGGCTGCGTTCTGTTCTAGGGATCCTGGCCAATTCTGCCAGGCCTTCTCCAAGATTCCATTTTCTTTCACTTATTACTGTTGAAGGTTGACTGTTCACATCTCACCCACAAATTCCTTCATGGCTATCTTTTTCTTGTTGTGTTTCAGTTTTTAAATCAATTTGTAGGAACATTATACAAGTGTGTCCTGGTTGCCATATCTCTTTATTCTTGTCCATAAGCTTATGATTGTCCTACCAAATGACCACTGCACTGCTTGCAGTGTGTACCAGGCTCTCTGACCATTCCACATTATTTCCCTTGTTTATGTTCTCAGTGTGGGGACCACTGTAGGCAGCACAATGCTGTCTCTTTAACTGTCTCCATTAGGACAAGAACTGCTTCTTAAACTACAGAGACTACTCATGGCCACATCCCAGACCTCAAGGCCAGACACACCCCAAATAAAGTCAGAAAGGATGAGAAACTACTGACCATTATTAACCACTAAATAGGGAGAGTGAGATCCAAGCTCTGGAGGAACATTTGGAGGACGGTGCTTAAGTGGCTTCATAGCTTTTACATAATGGGTTGAAATAAGAGATGGAATCCCCAAAATAAACACAAGTAACAGTAGTAAAAATTTCAAAGAGGTTTTTTCTCTTTCATTTTGTTTCCCCAACAGTAAATTTGTTGGTGCATAGTATGACAATTCCTAAGAAACAGGGGTCTTCTGGTTCCTCCCTGGAGAGGGGGTTTGGTTCTAACTGGAGCCTATGCTTTCTAAATTAGTCCTATAAAATCTGCCTACGGGAAGGGCAGAGTCTATGGCCATGATTAAAAAACCAGCCTTCTCTGCCTTTCCACCCAGGCAGTCATTGTGGATTCCTCCTCCAGAGGTGACATTCCAACAGATAAGGAACAGTAACTTAGCTGTTGCACAGCCAATGCACTTCCTCCTAATGTTGTAATCAGGCCAGGTGGCTCAACTTTGTCAACTCTAGAGAGTTCTAGAATCCAAAATCTAGTGGGTTTTTGTTGTTGCTTTGTGACAGGAGTTCATTGTGTACCTCAGGTTGGCCTTGAATTCATGATCTCCCCTGCCTCAAACCCCTGAGTACTGGGATTATAGGCATGCATATGTTTATAATATTGCCAGTTGTACTAGAACCTTTATGGTTCTGAATTAACAATCTTTATGTATCAGGAGGCATCTCCAAATCTGCCAGCAGGAAAATGTTATGTTTGGGAAGTTTCTCCTTGGAAGACATTTAGAGAGACAGGTCATCCTCCAGGGAAAATGAATAGTAGTCTAGAGGGGAACCCTGTGGGATTTCATGGGCATGACAAGTAGTAGAGAGGACACTTCGGTGAGAGAAGGGAGTGGTCTTTATGTCACTCTTGATAACTGCCTCTTGAGCAGGAGAGATGACTCAGTAGATAAATCACTTGCCGACAGCCTGATGAGCTGAGTTTGAACCCCTAGAACCCATGTAAAAGGACATGGTGGCATATGCCTGCAACTGCAACACTCCTACTTGAAAGAACAACTCCCTTTTCCCCATAGTTACAGGGAGGGCTACTTTGCCCGTGACAAATTCACACAATAGAAATAACTACATATAAGTAAGTATAAAGTGACCCATGAGTTCTTCTCGCTGTTCGCTAATTCACCTTTGTCTCATGTCCTTGCAGATACCATGTTCAATGACGATAACTGAAATAATTACATCAGTCCATCAAGAGCTGCTTCATCTATTGCCAGGCAGAGTTGAGAAGCCTTCTCTTTCATATCATGTTCCAAATCACCTTGGACTTCAGGGAGATTCCTTGTATGAGGTGGCCATCCACTCCACTAGACATGGTCTTGGCCATGGACATGTTTTCTGGGTGAAAGATGTTGGTTCATTCCTTTGTTCCTTGATACCTTAAGATTTATTTCATACCACCAAGGGACAACCAGCCTTTCAGTGCAACATAGTTGATAGATGTGTAGTAATCACACTGAGCCATGCAGACAACAGTAGAGTTCTGCAGGTTTCATTTGTTAAAGTGACACTGACTAGAGGGATGATGGCCCTTTCCAGCTCTGAATTCTGTTGTTTTTTGGCACTGCCAATGGAACAGGACTCAGTCCCTCACAAGGGAAGGTATTAACACAGTCAAGGGAGATTCACAAAGAAACTCCATTCAATTTGACATGAGGGCAACCATCTTGTGTAATAACCAACACAATTATCCCAGAGATGTCAGAGATGGTTTTTTATGTCTTCTGTACTGTCTCTCAGAAAAAAAATTATAAGCAAGCTAAATGATTAGAGTGGCATTCAAGTATTTCAACTGGATCTTGGTTCTGGAATGTGTCTGACACTGATGTTTTCTCAAGATAGAGTAGATTACATCCAGGCTTAGAGAAGTCACCTTTACCCTAACCAACATACATTTACCTTCTTCTGACTCAAATTGTAGAGTTCTACCTGGTATTGCTGCCACATAGCATCATGTTTCAGTCAGAAAGTTGATCAATAAATTATACTCTGTGTAATACTAGATCTGTAAGCCTCTTTTCTTTGGTCTCATAAGCATCTTTCTGCCAGTTTTCATTCTTAGGGACTAGATTATTCTAGAACACTTCTTCAGGGAGAAGAGTTGTTGTTAACTCATTGAAGGACATTATAACCACATTGGTGATTGGTGTGTATGTCTGTGTGTGTGTGTGTGTACACATGTAAGCTAAGTCTGGCATCATGGGTAGATAATTAGTCTGAGCAAGGCAGAGGCACAGATATCCAGGGAATATTTTGGAGGCACATTAAGAAAAATAAATCTTAATGAATAACAGTACATTGGCTTTAATGAACTGAACCCTTCAACTAACATGGTAGTGTTATGAGGCAGAGCATTTGTGAAGGGTTATATCATGAGGGTAGAATCCTCCTGAATGGATTAGGGCCTTGATCACAAGACCAAACAGTGATCTCCCACCTGTTTTGTTTTTAAGATGTGAGACTACAACAAGAAGGCAACACCTGCTGTCCAGGAGCAGGACCTTAACCATGGTGACACCTGGTTCTTCTAATTATGGACACAATAAATAAATCTGTGCCTCTCTGCTATAGTAATCTGAGTTGATACCAGCATCATTTCATTTCCATCTTTCATCTCTCTCTCTCTTTCTCTCTCTCTCTTTCTCTCTCTCTCTCTTTCTCTCTCTCTCTCTCTCTCTCTCTCTCTCTCTCTTTCCTTATGTTCGTGATGTGTTCTCCTTACTTCTACTTGACACATCTTAAATCATTCAGTAGCATCCATGGGCCCAGGTAGGAGCAACCAGTACTTTGACCAACATATTCTATGAGTTAAAACACACATATTCTAATTATGATATTAGACTATTCCACTCACATTATTTTGTGATAATTCCATTCTCTTGTTTACTTTTTGTCTTAGTTCTATTGTTCTGAAAGGACACCATCATCAAGGCAACTCTTACAAAAGAAAGAATTCATCATTTTGGGCCTGCTTACAGTTTCAAAAGATTAGTCCTTGATCATCACGGTGAGAAGCAGTCAGTCACAGCACAGGAGCAGTAGCGGAGAGCTTTACAACCTATCATGAGCAGAAAACAGGGAAACTAAAGAGAGACACTGTCTAGAGTGGGCTTTGGAAAGTGAAAGCAAAAGCGAAAGTGAAAGACCACTTCCAGTGATAACCTCCTCCAACACAGATACACCTTCCATCCTTCCCAAACAATCCTATTTCCTTGGTGACTAAGAATTCAAACATATGAGCTGTTCTCATTCAAACCACCACACTTTTCATGCCAAAGGAAGTGATTTATGTAGGTGTCAAGATCTGGGACTAGGCCGACTATAGCTATCAAGGAAATAGACACCTACTCACCTGGGATGGTATCAACCACAAAACCCGAAGATGAATCACCTTATTTAAGTTGAATGCTTTGGGGTTTGCATGTTAAGGGATCTGATCTTCACTGAACACTCACCATGTCTAAATCTAGACAATAAGGGAATAAAAAGGATTAGGAGGTTTACAGAAACCTCTGCATATTGGGGGGAAAATATGGATGCATAGCAATTGATAATTCCAACACTGAAGGAAATGATTCATGAAAAGTTGCTTCTTTTTACTTTGTGGCCAGATAGCAATGATCCATTAATGAAGTTACTTTCAGGAAAGTTTTAACTTCCCTTCTGAGGAATTCTTCTACCCCTTTCCCTTTTTATAGACTCCTAGTCTTTTAATCCAAAGCTCTCTCAATTGGCTGCAATCATTTCAGTGCAGACATTCTGTGAGGTAGTCAGATTGACTGGCACCACAGTTGCCTAGTGTACTTTTGAGCTAGCTGTTGGGTACTGTGATGGGCATTTTTGGAACTTGGCTACATCTGAAATTAATTGAAACCCAAAAGGCTCAGTATACCTGTGAGGGATTTTTCTTGATTGCCTCCCTCTCACTGGCAAGTTCATTCCTTCACTGGCATTAGAGCTCATTTCTTTGGGATTCTGGCGTATAATGAAGACAAGCTGAGATATCCAACCTCAGGAACTGAACAATCATTGGATTCTTGGACTTGTATTGGTAGACAACCATTTTTGGAGTAGTTGGAGCACAGCCTATAAGCCATTCTAAAAAGGGATATGTATGTATGTATGTGTTTAGTATTTTATATATAATTTTAAAATTATATATATAATATATAACTGTGTGTGTATGTGTTTAGGTGTGCATCTCTGCATGTGTATCCTATATATATTTCATATATATAGTGGGGAAGGGAGGGAGATTTATTCTATTATTTCTGTTCCTCTAGAGAACTCTAACACAGTTACTTCTGCTACCCTCAAACCTAGAGAAACAGGAGACAGAAGCCATCTATTAATAAATGAAATTGACTATGGCTTCTATGACTATAGAATTTTGGGGAGGGGTGAACAATGGAAAGTTCTTTGCAATGAATTTTTAAGCCTAAAATTCTTTATAGCTGAGTGATTTCTAATTTTCATAGATCTACTATCTAGGTCTTACTAAAAGAAATTCTTGGGGCATCAAGGATATATATCTTGAGAAACAAGGAACATCAGGAAAGTATGACTAATTGAGTAGGAGAGATGGTTCAGAGTCCAAATTATGATTTCTTGGTTCATTAAAGTCGTAGCCCATAGACTTACTTTCTTCTAGTTAACTTCAGCTGTTGACTTGACATAGCCTAGAGTTATTATCTAAGGGAGTCTTAATTGGGAGATTCCCTGGATGAGATAGGCTGTGAATGTGTCTGGGGAGCATTTTCTTGCTGTTGATTGATGTGGGTGATACCACTCTTGGAAAGGTGGTCCTGGGAGGTATGTCTAGTCTGAGCTTGAGAGACAAGCCAACGAGCAATATTCCATCATGCTTTCTGTGTTTGTTCTTTCCCCTACTTCCCTCAATGATGGATTGTACCTGGAAGTGGAAGCCAGGTGAAGACCCCTGCCCCACCCTCCACCACCCACCAAGTTGGTTTTGGTCTCGATGTTTACCAGAGCAACAAGAAATCCAATTGGGATGCAGTCTGAAAAGGTTTAACCAATAATGATTCTGTACCATAATGTACTATGACTTGAAGCTGTGCATTCAGTACCATCACTCACACTTAAAGGCTCCTCCACTGAAACCCTGAGAGAGCAGAGAGCTACCAACTCCATTCTGTAGTGGTTTGAAGAAGAAGACCATTTTTGTTCATGTTAAAATGGAGTGAACTGATGCATAGATGGGTGGGTTTAATCAGACTGATGGGAATTCAAATTCTAGCTAGCTAGCTTAGGCTCTGTAGTAATTTTAGGTCTCAGTGTTTCTGTCTTATTTACTAGTAATTACTTTAAAACTTTTAGAGTTTATCAAGTATAAGGTAGTGTTGTAAGGGTACGCATTCATCATCTAATTTCCCAATGAGGCAGAAAAACATGAATGTGGCAGGCCCGAAACTACTGTCCTCCAGACCCTGCTTGTAAGGCTGGCTCTTGGCTTACATCTGAGGCCTCATAGGAGATTCCTACTATTCCATACACACTTAGCTATATGTGTAAACATGTGCTTAGTGCCAAAACACTGCTTTTCTTCTAGGCGTCTGGAATTGTGATTAATACAGACAGTGTCTCAGTGTCCAGCCCCAATCAATACTCTGGCACCAAGGCTCTAATGAGCTTCCCAGATAGGCAACATCCCATATCCCACATAAGACACTGTTGGAAGACTCATGTGTATCCTGTATGACTCCATGGGGACAGGATTCCGGGTAGCTGATGCCAGGTCTCCTCCCTTTGTGGATCCTGGCGTGTGTCCTCTTGATGTAGCATCACTTAACTGTGAGTGTAACTGTGTGCTGAACCCTGTGCATTATCCAACCAGTCACTGTACTTGAGGGTGGCCTTGGGAATCCCCTTCCCATGGGGTATGGCATTATCATTTAAAGTAATGTAAGCTACCTATGGCATTATTACTTAAAGGTGAGAAAGCTGATTCATGAAGAGGTTAAGAAACTACACAAAGGTCACACAGGCCTTTGGCATAACCAGCGTATGGGCCCACACAGATTGGCTGCTTTTTAACCCCTATGCATATTCAAAACTGTAGGATTGCTGCCGTTTTGAATCAGAGCAGGCGTGTTTACCTAGAACACACAGAGTACTGCATAAACTATTATTATATCATTATGCATTTCCCCAATCCCTTCCACATCCTCACTGAATAACACAGCTCCACTGACCAATACAATGTCCCTAAGAAATGGAAATATCTTTGAGGGAAAGGGAGAGCAATAGTATGAAATTCATTCTGCTCCCCATCTGTTTATTGTACAATAATATCTATTTTGACAGATTCTTTCCAAGACAAAGGAAGTCCGGCATTTCCTCTCTCTTGGCTCCTATAGCCTCTAGCTTCCCAGCTTGGATGGTCAACAGGTGCAACAGGTAACAGTGAGGAAGTCAGCATGGCAAGCTGGGGTTTAGAAGGATCAGTTTATGGAAGCCCATTTTTTATGGTGGTCATATTTTCTATTACCCACAATGTGGTGATAGCTTGCTTGTACAAATAAAGCCTGCCTATGTGAGCTTCAGAAAATGGAGCTTGCCACTAGCTAACCATACAGGTCTGGAGGTCTGTACAGACAGACAGGAAGGAAGGTAGCTGGGAAGAAACAAGATATAAATAGAGAGAAACAGAACATGGCTCTCTTGTCTGCTGAGACACCAAGGAGGTAAGGTGTACTGTGGCTTGCTCCTTCTCATTAATCTCTCAGCATTCCCCTCTATATCTGACTCCAGCTTTTTATTATCTAGACCAATTGGGAACTCCATTTACATAATTAAGAGAGAGCTAGTCAATAAGAAGTCAGAGCCATGGGCTGGAGAGATGGCTCAGAGGTTAAGAGCACTGGCTGCTCTTCCAGAGGACCTGAGTTCAATTCCCAGAAAGTACGTGGTGTCTTACAACCATCTCTAATGAGATCTGGTGCCCTCTTCTAGCATGCAGTCATACATGAAAATAGAGTACTGCATACATAATAATTGAATAAATATTTTTAAAAAGAAGAAGTTGGAGCAATTGGCCAACAGTTTACAATTAATATAAGCCTCTGTGTGCTTATTTGAGACAACAGCTGTGAGGCCAGGCAGGACAGAAGTTCCCATCCATACACTCTCAACTGAACACACTTTCTTAGTAAAAGTGGTAACATTTGGTTTACTAAAATTGTTATTTCTCAATACTCCCTCCTACTTCCAAGCCTTCTGATTAATAAAGAGACACCCTGTTTCCTTGGAGGGAATCAAATGACTTCAGCCTCCCACAGATCTATTCTTGCATTTCTTTTAAAGGGAAACTCTTCCTGTTGAAAGTCTGCCTGTGATGAGACATACTGAGGAGATGATAATGATGATCCTGCAGTGAGACGTGATCGTGTGAGAGCTCAGGCTGCCTTAGTGGGGACAGCAGGGATGCTGAAAGACAGAAACCTTCATCCCTGCCTACTCCTTGAAATTCTCTTTCCTAGAAAAATAGTGTTTGCCATACTATAAAAACACTCCTTTGAATGGAAAGGCCAGGAACACTATGGCTTGGAGCTATAGTGATCAACGGCCATGGGATCAAATCCATCCCTGCTAGACCAGTTTGATAAAGTAAAACTGAGGAAACCTATGGATGTTCAGTACTTGAAAAGACAACATCACTAATCATGAGTGATAAAAAGGGAGAGGACAAAGGAGTAAGATTTAGGAAGAAAAGCTGGTGGTCTCCAAGGGACACTTTATACATGTGGGAACTTTCCATACAGGATAATTCTAGTAGGCAGTATTTGGTATGGGGGATAAAGCATGAGACATGGAAATAAAGACTCCCCAACCTTGAAATAAAAGGCACATTAGTCTGAGGAAAGCTGGTATCTTCACAACAAAGATATAAATGATGCTGAGACCCCGGCAAGGAGTTGCCTTGTCTTGGGATGAGCTCTTCAATAAGCCCTTAGCCCGAAGGCCTGGGTCATACCTGCATCATTTGATCCGCTGCCCAAATGTTTATTTACAGCCACCCACTGCAATCTCCTGAGCTTCACTATCAGTAAAGAGAAGGATGGAAGCAACAATTACTAGGCCCATTCTGAAAATCCAATAAAATGATAGGGGTTAATATGCTGAGCAAACAACAAATTAAAATGCTAATGTTGGCTGCTATTATTTTTGTTTTGTTGTTTTGAGACAGGGTCTCACTCTAGTTTTGGGTGGCCTAGACCTCACTAGGTAGCTCAGGTTAAATGTGAACTTTCAGAAGTCCTCCTGAACACAAGTACTAGGATTACAGACAAGAGCCATCATGCTATGCTAAATCAATGTTTTGTCTAAATTAACGATGTTTATTAGAGCAAGGATTAAAGAGAACACTTAAACATAAAATAGAAACCCAATTTTCACTCTACTGAACATTGAGAAGAAAGGATTGCCCCAAGAGCCAAACCTAATAAAGCTAAATTATAGGCAGAATGGGCATAGCAATAAATTCCACGAATGGTCAGTCAAAATATCAGCCTTTTCCTTATTGTGGCCGCCTTAATCCTTCCTCCTGGGACTGTCTGGTTAAGTTGCACACAGTGGTCTAAACAGGCCATGAGCATCAATTAAGATTTAGGTCAAGGCCTCTGTCACAGCCAGTGATTTAGTTTCTGAGACTAAGGAAGACAAATGCTTCCCCATGGCTGGAGAAGAATAGCATTCCTTTCTATTGTAATCATGCTTCATCAAGGAAATGTTGGAAACCTAGGCAGGGCAGTGTGGGGTGTCTGTGAAAGTGATTATATGGTTGAACTTTTGAAATATACAGCCAGCACAAATATGTTTTAACAATTTTTACTGTTGGAAAGGATCTCAGAGAAAGGAAAACTGACTGGTGTTCCAATGCAGTTCTCTCCCCACCGAAGGGGCCCACCCTGCTTGTTGTATAAAGAGATTTCCCACCAACGATCGTCACTGAAACCTTCTGATCTTTCCCCATAAACGCTAGACTGTAGTTAGATGTAGAGTAAACTACAATTAGCAAGTCTCTCTGCTTCTCCTAGAAGGCTTGCCGTGGAAATTCTTATGATGGCTCCTATCTGATTTTTAACCCTTCCCAGGAGACCAAAGTCTTAGCTCCATCACAGCAATGTGATTTTAAGATTGACAGATTCCCTCTGAACCAACGAGCCACTAGAATCCTGTAACTGGAGCTACTAGCCCTTTTGACATCATCTGCCTCACCCTCCTGTATACAAGCCATGCTCAGCTGTGTGAACTTGGGATCCCCATCAGAATCCCCAGTAGCTCGGGAGGCTCATCTTTGACTTTCCCTGAGTGTGGTGAGAGGCAGCAACTGCTGACTCTCAGGGGCATATTCCCAAGGATTTCCGTGAGTGAGACAGGCAAGGTGTTAGCCAAAGAGATGCTGTGAGTGCAATGTTCCATGGGCAGCCTGGCACTCAGCTCTTCTCTGGGCATTGGTCCTTACAGGGTGTTTGCACTTAGACAGACAGAGAGAGAGAGAGAGAGAGAGAGAGAGAGAGAGAGAGAGAGAGAGAGGATGGAGGTGAATCAGAGACCTAAATATGTGTTCAGGAAGGGCAAAGCAATGAAGATCTATTTGACTTATAAAGAACATCACAAATCTAACACACACCTTTTATTCTATGATTCATTAGCACACAACAGTTGTCAGTGTTGAGGACCAGTTAGATGGGCAAATGCACTTAGCACCAAGCCTGATGACCTGAGTTAGGTCCCTGAGATTGAAACAGTGGAAGGAGAAAACTGACCCCCAAAAGTTGTTCTCTGACTTCCACACACACTTTGTGCCGTTCATACATGTGCTCAGGATAAAACAACAGAACACACGAAATAGATAAATGTTTTAAAGAAGTGCAGTCAGTGTTGAAAGTCTACTACACCAAATCTTTCTCTTTATTAATGGACCATGCCTGGGTACAAGCCAACACACAGCAGAGCAAATGAGCCCAGTAATTTTCCAACTTTAATCCATTTGAAAAGGCTCATTCTGGTGATGGTCATGTCTGTGTTGGGCTCACCAGTGCTCAGCACACTGAAGAGACCCAGGACATGTTTGGTGACCAATGACTGGTGGCTACAGGTTGGTCTGTATAAGAACAAAACTGCTTCAAGACCCCCTTGTTCTCATCAGCTCTAGACATCACGTGACTGTGTTCTGAGGCTGAGTGGAGTTGAACTGAAATGTTGTAGATACATTTGGGCTTTGTCCTATTTTCCCTGTTCTCTGATGCAATTCTCTTTTCTTGCCAAATCCTTGTAGCCCTTCTCATATCCCAGGTTGGCCTGGAACTTACTGTACAGCTGAGAATGACCTTGAATGTCTGATCCTGCTGCACCCACCTCCAGAGTGTTAGGATTCAGTGAAGTAGGACTTGTCCAGTCCTTTGTAAATGAGAGATTGACTTGCTCCAGGAAACAGGACAGGTGTGTGGCAGAGGTGGAATCTGAACCCCAGGCTGCTGCTAGCTTCCTTAATCCCCACCAAGAGTTATTCTAGCTCCCTTGTATCTGTCCATCTCCTGAGTCTCATCCATCATGCCTCAATATACACTGTTGCCAATTGTTTCCTGACTCTTCCCAAGCTGCAAAAGAAGGGGGTCTCCTTAGGCAAAATGCACATTGTTGTTTCTATGTAGCTTAGAAAATGTTTTCACTTTCTGTTCTATTTTTGGCAGTTGTTAGTTACCAAATGAACAAGAGAAGTAAACAATAAAGATCTGAGACTTATTACAAAGTCTGAACAAGAATGGCCCCTACAGTCTCTCACATTCAAACGTTTGGTTCCTAGTTGGTGGACTGCTGGGTTAGGTGTGGCCTTTTTGGAGGAACTGTGTCACTGGGGTTGGGCTTTGAGCTTTCAAAGGCCGGTACCAGGCCCAGCCACTCCCCCCCCCCCCAGATCAGGATGTAGTTTTTAGCTACTTCTCCAGCACCCTGCCCCACCTGCTACCATGATGAAAATGGACTAACCTCAGAAACTGTAAGGCCCCAATTAGAAGCGTTGCCTTGGTTATGATGTTACTTGACAGAAATAGAACAGTGACTAAGACAACACAAACATTTAATAATTCTCCATTCCCCTCAATTGCAGATTCTCCAGTGCACCAGTGTGTGTGCCAATATATACACACATCGACATAATATTACAGGATGCCTGAATCTGTTGTTAATAGTGAAAATAACAAATTCACTCGAAAGTTCTGGAAGATTGACACTGTTGGTTGCATAAAAGAAGCCCACCCCACTTTTAAAGATTTCAGGGTCTACATTTTATTATTTTGTTGCATAAAGTAATAGATGAAAAAAATCATTTTAAAAATTAGCCTCATGGGGCCAAATAGATGGCCCAGTGGATGAGGGCACTTGTTTGTATAGAGGACCCAGGTTTGGTTCCCAGGACCCACAGGGCTCATATCCATCCTTAAGTCCAGTTGTGGGGATCCATCTCCTTCTGACCTCTGCAGGCACCAGGCACATAAAAAGGTGTACATTCATACTCACAGGCAAATCACCCATAACCATAAAATAAGTAAATCTTAAAAGAAACTGGTACGACACTGATTATCTTACTGTTTACTGATTTAATCTTGGTACCCATACTACTGGCAATCATACTTGGTAATCACGCTACTTTTTTTAGAGTAGCCTGCCACTCCATAGTGGGCTGCCAAATGTAACTTGTTAGGACCCTGCTGATAGGCACTCAGATCATATTTGTGCCTTCACACACATAGTCCCTAAAGGAAAAGCCCCATCAGGAGGAGCGCTAGGACCAAGTCACCCTTCTATGCTACTCAGAAAATAAAATTATTAGAAAGAAACAGCTCTCTCAGGAAATACAGTCAAGGACACTAAGTGATATGTAGAGAAACTGTCTGTGAATCACAGCTCAGGAGATAGGGTCGGTCCTCTGCTAAATCATTTTTGTAGGAAAGGAGGAAGGCCAGGGCCCGAGTGCGAGGCAGGTTTGGAGTGTGGGGCCGCATGCAGCATTGCTAAAGGTTTCTGAAAGTCACGGCAGCCAGCAATATTTTCTCTGTGAAATATTCTTTGCTCTGCTCTGCTGAAACTGTTTATCCATCGGGCTGCTATCCAAACATGGGAACAGGGCCAAATTTGCTTCTCCTGAAGAAGTCGTACGTGGCCTACCGTGTGCACAACTGGGTGGAGTGTTCTTCTGCCCATTGCCTGGCCTCTCGACCTTTTCTGCAAGGTGCAGAAGGGGGTGACCCCTTCACAAGTTCCCCACTAAAGTTCACACACCTCTGCTTAAGCCAGATTCGACCCTCACATTTATTCCTGCTTTCCTCTCAGCACCATGCTATAGCAAGATCACTTTGGCTTCTTTCTTATGAGCAGAGAGCCCTCTTCCCCTGTCTCAGAGATCTAGATTCCAGCACTCACTCACTTGATCATTCATTCATTCATTCATTCAAGCACTTCCTATGCGCTGATGTATAGAGAAAGAAACAGAACCCGAAGGCCATGGAGATGACAGTCCAGACACGCTGCAGGTCCTTGCTGCGTCCTCTCCTGAGAAACATGGGTTACAAGAAGAGTGTGTGAGGGGGTAACATGAGCATGGTGAGGGAAGGCTGCCGTGGCAAGGTGAGCTGTGGCTACAGAGCTGACCAAGGAAGGAATACAGCCTTGCAGCTGTTTCCCGAGGCTCGTGGTTTGGGTTTTTTGTTTTTGTTTTTTACTTTTTATTGATTGTTTGTGGAATGTATATCATGTATCTCAATCCCACTCATACCACCGTCCCATCGCTTCCATCCTTTGCCCTGGTAACATAGACCCCCAAAACAAAATTTAAAAGTAAAACAAATCAACCCAAACAACAAAACAAGTAACTAAAAAGTCTTGGCTCAGAAGCTGTAGTGTGGCCCAGAGTCGCACGGCACTCCCCTGAGTCCAAGCATCTTTACTTGTCAGTGTTCATTGCGATGCTCATTAGTCTGGTCCGAGACCTCCGGCTTCTTCTACACTATTGCTGCTGGGCCCTCACTCGGCCTCCTCTTGGATATCTTATTGTTGCCTGGGTCATGGAGATCCTGTAGCTTTGGATTTATAGGCTTGGCTCATTCATAGATGAGGTGGATGCTGGGGTGAGCTACTGGTTCTGGGCCTGAGTCGTAGCTGGGTTGGTCAGCCTGCCAGCCTCATCTTTACCACCTGGGCCAGGTCTCCAGCACTAACCCAGGTAGCTCACTCAGTGTAGTAGACAGCAAGAGAGTTCTCCTGGTCCTGCTCTCCTGAGTCACAACACCAGGGTCAGTCGGTTCTGCCGTTTTTCCCAGGTGAGCAGCAGGGCCCACTTTCTAGACTGCTGGACTTGGTGAGGGGCAGAGCCAGCTCTTCCGTCCTCATGTCCCCGAGGCTGGGCTCTCCCACCTGTGGCAGATGGCAAGTGGTGGGGGGGAGGGCATATTTCCCTTACCCTTGTCACCCCGTGACATTGGCGGGGGGGGGGGGTGATCCCTGGCTGCAGATGTAATATGACCAGCCACCTTATGCTCCTGTCTCCCCAGACAGAGCCACTCTTGATGCCAAGCTTTCCTCATACAATGGACCACATTCTCTCTTGAACCAGAAGCTTTGTCAAGGACTCTGTCATGATAATGAGAAAAGTCACCAGTAGCACCCATGCTTGGACCTGTGACAGGGCTGCATCTCATAGCAGGAACTTGTGGCAAAGAGGACCACAAACCTTCGACCAGAAAACAAAAGAAATGCCTGAGGTCCCAGGCTCCCTTCAAGGGCATGCTTCCAGTGACCCAAGTCCCTCCTGGTAGCCCTCACCCCCTGCAGGTTCCACCTTCTCAATAGCACAATGAATGTCTTTAACACATGAACCTTTGGGGTCACTATCTAAACTGCAGCAGATGGTGGCCTGCTGCCTCCAACGGTCACATTTCTTAAGAGAGGGATGATGTTCTTTTGTTCCATTTCCTTACCCGTAGCCATGTGTGTCATTTCACAGCAGGCCAACACAGACACATTCATTGTAAGCAAAGAGATTCCCAGTTCTAAAGAACGTGAACCAATGCCTTGATTTCTTATGCTTGTTCTCTTTTAACACACTTGGACACATACACACATGCACACCCCCCCCCCCACACACACACATACACACACACACACACACAATGGCCATGCAGAAAAACAATACACCTCTGAAATCCTTCTTTGAACTGGTTAGCCATTAAAAAAAAAAAATAGAGAATTTGTGAAGAATGGGAAATAAGTGTACACAAATGACTCTGGCCACGTAATTGTTGACTCTCCTGGTGTCTTACAGCTGAGTTCTATGATCCAGTGCCACTGAAAACTGCACAATGGATGCCATGTTGTGTGTAGGTGTTAGAGTGTGTTTCACATGGTCATGCCCTTAGATCTGTTATCCCACTGGACAACAAAGTCTTGTAAAGTGAAAAGTCCTCGCTCCTTCCCTTAGTGTATTCCAATAAAGTTTGAAAGGAACAATTTAAATTTAATTGTCATTAACTGAACTCAGTGCTTCCGGAGGTCTGAAATCTACCACAAAGACTTCAGTTCTTTTTACTTGGACCTCCTCTCCCACCTCCATATACGATCTGCCTGAGGATGGGGTTTGTCTGCCAGCTTCATGATGTATCCCCAGGGCCCAGAACATCACTTGAATTATACTAGGCCTTCACAGATAGTGAATAGATGATTACTAAGCTTCTGAAAAGCAGGACAGAATCTGAGACAGTTAATTTTATGCATCAGCTTGGTTAGGTTGATATATATGTAAAACATATTAATAATTACTCTGGGTATACTCGTAAGATTTACATTGAACTCAGTTGATTGTGATGATGTTAAGGTGGTTATCCACAGCGTGGGGGGGAGGGCAGGCCTTACTAGGCAAAGGCCTTGAGCTTGAAATGCAGCATCCTACTGGCTTGAGACTTCTCAGCTCCTACACTAAAACAAATTCTCTCTCTCCACTCCCACACTTTGTCTATATAATATGGTCCTCAATTTTAAAAGGCCCAAGTTAGGATTTTTCAACTTTCTGATGGTGTAAAGGCGATACGCCCTCAATAGGAACCACACTTGGGGTTTTCAGTGTGGATCCTCAGGCTGTTTCCTTGTATTTGAATCCTCTCCCATGATGCTGGGCAGCAGCAGTGAGCCACAGCTTCCGGTCAGCCCCTGACTATGACTTGCTGACCGTGTCCCTTGGTGTGACCTGAGGCTCCAGCTTGCCACTCTGCTTCCCAGGGCCTCACGGAAACACCCACCGTCTCAGTTCCTCTGCGTGTTTCCTCTCACTGCAAGCGAGGCTGTGGGTGGGGAATTCAGAGTCATGGAAAGTAGTCAAAAGGTTACTAGAGGGCCACAGGCAGTACCACTGCATGACGGTGTGCCAGCAGCAGCCCAGCCCCTGGATGGCAGGGAGAGACAAGAACACATTCACGGGAAACTCCCAAGGGACAACCCTGGGAGATCGGGCTCTCTCTAGCATCAAGCAAAGTGGCCAGTACCTGCCACCTGATTTACTGGTCTGGGGCCTAGACTACTTACAGGGACTCCTTCCCTGAGGGCTTATGGGTTTTGTGTAATGGGGAAGTCGATGGTAAAAGTGAAAGTTGTCATTTCCCCAAACCTTCACAGGTTGAGCTGGACACAATCTTTTTCCTTCTCACATTCTGAGGTATCATTACCTTTTCCTTCTTCCCTCTCCCATTCTGGAAGTCTCTTCTCTCCTCTGATAACACCTCCCCCTGTTGCTTAAGCTTTCAGTTCATTCATTCTTGATGTCTACTTAAAGTATCTCATCCTCCAAGCCCAGCTCCTTCCCTTGTCTCTCAAGCTTCTAATTCATCCACTCCTAATATCTATGTCACTTGTTTAATTTCCTCCCCTCCCCCACCCCCATCCTCTCCCCCTTGTCCTTGATAGCATCTAACTATGTAGCTCAGGCCACCAAGCTCTCATCTTCCTGTCTCAGCCTCCCTAGTGCAGGATGACAGGGGCGAGATGCTATCTGGGCTCCTAAAACCTGTTTCTAACTTAGGTTAAGCCCTACATCTTTGCTGACAGTAGTTTGTTCTGGAGAGAGGGAGAATTTAACAGCCATTGTGCCTTCTTGACATCCTACCTCAGAACCTGCATAGTTGCCCATTGCTTAACACTCTAAATTTATGGAGACAATAGACTATCATGAGTTCACGATAGATTACCATGCTGCTGTAAAGCTAACCACTACTATAATCAATCAAAATCTCTCTCTCTCTCTCTCTCTCTCTCTCTCTCTCTCTCTCTGTCTGTCTGTCTGTCTCTCTGTCTCTCTCTCTCATATGCTGCAAGATAAAGGTAAAACTCTGGCCTCACATGAGCTAGCTAAAGTGTCTATCGCTGAGCTATCCCAGTCCATTATCAATAACTCTGTATCAACATGTCTAATCCTGGGAAACAATGTTGAGTCAAAGACTAAGTCACACAAGACATACAGTAAGATTTCATTTACTTTCAGTTATCAAATGGGCACTTTCTGTCTAGCTGTCTGTCTCTTGTACACAAATACACATATATTTTATTTATCTATTAATCTATCCACATATATATGTATATATATCACATATGTGAGTGTATGAGCTCTGTCTCTAATCTGTCTGTCTGTCTATCTATCTGTCTATCTATATAAAGCTATATAAAGTTTAGGCCATGTATATCTTGAGAGAGAGAGAGAAGAGAAAGACACAGAGAGAGAAGGTGAACTTTTAGATGAGGTCAAACAGACTTTGCTAGTACACACTAAAAATTATTGCTGGGGCTAAAATCAGTGGACCACAGAAATGAAATGCTAAAAAGCACTCTACATGACTCAAGTGGATTAAGACCCTAGCTCCACACCCTGGAAATTTTGCTCTAATGATTTGTGGAGGAGACAGATCAGCCAATGAGGTGGAAGTTATTTGTAGCAGGTCTTGAACCCTTGGAGAGATGTGTCACATCACAAAGAGCTTTTCCTGAAGTTGTGCTTGTGCCTCTCTCCAGGATGACATCAGAGGGATGAAGAATGCCTCCCACCTCACTCCCATCGCAGCCCTTGAATGGATGGCAGAGCTCTCAAAACCAAGATATCTCAGGTCGAGGGCAGATAGCCATTGGATAATAAGGCAACTACATTGGCATGCCAAATAACATTAGGCAGTGATAGGCTGTGTATACAATGATGGCCCTGTCACATTCTGGTGGAGCTGAAAAGACTGTCCCCCAGTTATATCACAGTCACTATGCCATCCTACACCATATCACCCATTCATGCATGGTGATACTGAGGAAACCGACTGCCAATCAGACCTAAGCATGACATACCCAACTTATATGGTACTCGATAATAAGTTACCTGCTGCTGGTTTAAACATTTACTGTAATGTACTTTTTTTTTTTCATTAAAGAACTTATTCTTACAACACAACTTGACAGTAAAACATTCTGCCACGTGACCCCAGCAACAACCTTCCTTGTTCCCTGTACCTCTTCACGCAATCTCTGGTGCTTGTTGTAATCGTATGCTATTTTGTTTATCATGGCTGCAGGAATGTGCCACACACATACAATACATAGCCTGTAGCAGTGGTTCCCAACCTTCCTAATGCTGTGACCCTTTAATACAGTTTCTCATGCTGTGGTGACCCCCTAGCCATAAAATTATTTTTGTTGCCATTTCATAACTGTAATCTTCCTGGTGTTATGAATCATAATGTGGATATCTCTTATGTGACCCCCGTGAAAGGGTCATTCAGACCCCCAAAGGGATCACAACGCACAGGTTGAGAACCAGTGGTCTATAGCATCCCAAATGCCACCTGTACCTTTCCATACTCCAGGTTCGTCTTGAGTCTCTCTTTTCCCTCTCACTCTCCTCTCTTGATTTGACAGTGGGTCTCTCATCTCAGAGCTTTGTGTGGCTGGTCCTACCTCCCTCTCACTACCTCCTGAGCCCCTCTACCTTATCCGGTTTCCATCTCCACACTTAATAGTGTGTCTTGCTTTCTACACCAGGAAAATGGCTAAGTCAACAGAGACTCTGGTCCGTGGAGTCGATGCCTGCTAAATCTGAAGAACTTCACTCCTTCTCGTTTTCACTAGGATTCTTGGGGACATCAAGCTATGGCATGCTTTTTTCTTTACTGTCACATCATTGTTCCACCACCCACTAGACCCCTAGATTCTTCCTGCAGTTCAGGATGATACAAATGACGCCATCGCCTGCCTGCTTTGAGCCTTCTAGTTTTATGTAATATATAGTTAAATTTGTTTTCCTCTTAATTCACATTAATTCACAGACTGCCCAGGCTGGGAACTTTGAAGAACAGAAGAGAGCAGTTCTTCCTTTCCTGTATTAATTCATGTCTGCTTCTCTCCTGGAGTATAGATTTGTCCCCATTTCTATAGGTTTTGACTTAAAATATGGCTGGTAATAGCGCACTCTAGATAGCTGTTAAATAAATCGACCCACTGATGAGATATGGTGGAACTCTAGTTCAAAACTGGTTGCATATTATCCCTCTCTGTTCTTATTCCCATTCTTAGAATGAGAATGCCCTTGAAAACAACCAAGTTTGCAACAAAACCAAGACAAGGAGAAAAGGCATTTGGTTGGGCTGCAGTGTTTTATTCAATTCCAAGTGGGAAACCAACTTCTAGGGAAAAGAGAAACACCCAAAAGGAAGTTTGGAAGACTGGACCTTTCATTCTCCTTTATCATAGAAAAAAAGATAGTGGCCATTATCTCCATAGTTTCACTATATGTGACATTTTTCCTTGTGTGTGATATTCATTTTAAAAGCATTTCAGGAAAGGGGGGGGGAGTTAACTTCAAATCCTTTGCATCATAATAAAGATAAAAGACAGGAAGAAAGAAGACTAATACAGGGAAATGAATACAGAGGAAAGTAAGGTTGGAGTCACCAGAGTGGCCAAGCACAGCTGGTAGAACACAGCACAGTTTGAAGCCCTCCTTAAAGAGAAAGCAATAAGAACTTCTCTACAGAGTCGGAGCACACATAGAACCCAGTATCTATCATAGTTTCTTGGCGCTCCCCCACCCCAGAGAGACTGAAAGTGACACAGACACAAATGACTACTGTAACCTACGCTTAAAGGACTAAAATAATGTAAGAGGTTTATCTCCTCCAGGGTAAGTTCTGTGAAGACAGTAAGAAAGGAAGAGTCCTGTACTTAACACACCAGGAAGCATTGGGATAGGATTTAAAGATTAGGAGTCCTCAGACGTTTACATGACCTAGAACCAACTGCCTCCTGGGCAGGCTGAACCCTCCCCACCACTGTTAAGGGGTGGTAACAGTGGAGACATGCCGGATGTCTGACACCAACACAGGAAGTCAGAATCTGAATGCATTCCAGCCCTGCTCTCACCCCAAGCCACAGCAAGTGGCTGGCACTCACCCAAATCCAGAACCACAGTGAACAGACCATCTTGTGACCCTGGTCACCTTGCTCTCTCCTGGGTGGGCAGGCAGGGATGGGAGCTAGGCGCTCTGTGTCAGTATCCTTATCTCTCTGCAGCTGCCCTGCTTACATCTACGGGCAGCTGACAGCTCTTCTCTGCTGAGCAACCACACCCGTAGGATGTAAGTGGCTTGTGAGGTGCATGTGTGTGGGGTTTTCCTTCCGGTGGCTGAGAGGCGATGTTGTCTTAGTTCATTTCCTCTCAGTACTCCTGTTACCATCTCCGCCTCCTCTTCCTCCTCCTCTTCCTTCTGCCCCTCCCGTTTTTCCTCTATCAGACTTTCTTATAAGCTGGAGATACTTTGTAATTTTGAGTAGGGTGACAAAATTAATTTTTATAGGATGCCTTTTCTGTGGTTTGAGACACGTAGGTGATCTCAACGTTGAGATTAAATTCTCTTGAAATGGCCTTTCCGAGTTGCAGTGCAGCAAAATATGGGCTATTTAAAAAGCAACAAAAACAGCTGGATTTGGTATTTTTGTTGTTGTTGTTGTTGTCTGTATGGACTGAACTTGTTCTGGAAGTTTTTACTGTTAATTGACTTGGAGCATTCACACACATAGTTCATATTTATTGAGCTTTAGGAGTTTAATAGGTGATGAGTTAGGGGCTGTATCCCCAATGGATGTCCAATTTACAGTGTAGTAAGAAGTAACGATTTACAGTGTGGTAAGAAGTAACGATTTACATACAGTATAGTAAGAAGTAACGATTTGAAGCAGTAGAAGGGAAGTTGAAAGCCATCTAGCCCCAACCCGGTTTTTTTCTTCTGTGCTTTTGAGCAGTAGATCAGTAGACCACCCGATCAGAGTTGTGTTATGTCTTACACATTTTTGGGGCCTTTGGCCTCAACATCCTCACCTGAGTAATGGGAGAAATCATGGACATCCAATAATAATTGAATGGGTGAGAATCTGTCATAAAATGAAAACTTACATGAGTGTTTCATAGTATTAGCACCAATTTTGTATCTCTCAACCTAGGTCTTTGTTTGCTTCTTTTTCTTCCTATTTCCTATGCCTGAGAGTTGCCTAGGGAATTATTTGGAGACATAGAAGAATGAGAAAAAAAGAGAGGGATTAATTGAACAAACACCTCTAAACATCCACTGGTGCCCTGTGTTCCTCCTCAGCTCTAGCCTGCTGTTGTGAGAATCCCCTCCCCCGATCATGGTGGACTCCAGGAAGAGAGGGCATTCTCCCTTCTCATGGGGTTCCAATGGCAAACTAAAGTTCACCCTAGGGAACCAATGAGTTTATCTAAGTTACTTATGGAGCATGGATGATGCCCATGAATGATGGGCAGGGATGTGGATGACCTTAAAACAGCCACACTGGAAGTCCTGTACCCAACAGCAGATGATGGCTTCCCCAGGGTTTCAGAGATAGAGTCTCCTCCTCTGCTCCTTCTCCAGCTGTTTGTATGCTCTAGTCCCTCCTTGAGAACTTTCAGGCCATGTGCAATTAAGACAGAATTGCATGAAACTGGTTGGGAGAAGGGCTAGATACTCAAGAGGGTCCTATAACCTTCTGCCCCTCTTCTACGAGGGGTCCAGAAGAGTCAACAAGCCCAGCTGTGGTGATCTTTTGTAAGCAGGCCTCGCTGAACTCCTGAAGATGGTCCCAGTTTGGCTCAGAGGATGGTCATCATGTACAACACCGTTTCCTTTTCAAGGCAAAAGAAAATCTGTATTGTACCTCCACACTGTTAGTCCTTTTATGCTCTTGTAAGTTCAGCTCTGTGTGTGTGTGTGAGTGTGTGTATGTGTGTGTGTGTGTGAGAGAGAGAGAGAGAGAGAGAGAGAGAGAGAGAGAGATGCTGTGGTTTAAATCCAAGCCTTGAGCATATCAAGTCACTTTTCTGTGAGTCCTGCATGTCCAGTTTATACAACACAAAGTCAAACAGTCCAGACAAGAGCAGTATCTTGTCCAAATGGCTAATCTTGCCATATTGGAAGTAAACTCCATCATGAGTTTCTTCAATGTCCATCTTCATCTTCCTTTTTGATGCAGGTGGTGTTGCCAGGAGCAATTGTGCCTCATTATCAAGAAAAACCCTAAACCATTTTAAACGCCATATTCTGTAGGTCTTTGAAAGGTTTGAAAAATTCCTATCTATCTCAAATACATCTCTGCATATCTAGAAAACCTAACTCACCTAGCTATAAGTTTTTACTATTATAGGTAACTATCAAAAATCTGTACTACATTATATATTACATTTCTAAATGAGTTATATAACACAATACCTAAACAAGAGGAGACATATACTTAATTACAAAATTGTCCTTAAATTTATATCAATAAATGAAAATCCATTCCAAAACAAAGTATTCATATCTATACCATAATTCCCTTTTTACCTTTAAAAAGAATTGGCTGTGATTATTAACCATTTATAACCAAGCCCATTTAAATGAAAACAAACATTTATAAACAATATTTGGGAATTTGGGCGTCGTTCTTTCCAAACTACTTCCTGTTGATAGGGGGCGCTGTCATGGGGATCCTAAGAACATGCAGAAATCCTGGTTGTAGTCTGTGAGGCTGCTTTGTCCACCACGTTGCACCTCCCCTCCAACTTTTGTTGTTCTGCTTTCCTGTACCATTCTACTGAAATCCAGACCCGTGTCTGAGATGGCAAGAATCTCACTAAGGAATATTCTACCCATAAACACACTTCAGGCAAATAGAGAAATACGACTCGGCTCGAGAGCTGCAGGGCCATCTATGAACATGCCAATACCAATCACCTCCATTTGTCTTTCTGCATGTGTCTGTCAGTGAGACAGAATGCCTCCTGAGCTACTCTTCCTCTTCTGCCTAAAAAGCATTCGTGAGTACATGCTATGTATCCAGACCTCGTACAGGCTCTGAGTAGATTATTCTGTTTGCAGTTTGTAATTTAAAAGCACAGACTCTTCATAATGAACCAGCAGGGGCAGAGGAAAAGGCCTGTACATATTTTGTCTAACTATCCCTGTATGCATTTCTCATTACTAAAGGATTATTTCTTCATTGAGCCTTTAATCTTGTTGTATAATTTAAATGTATGAACTTTTCAATGTGCTTTACAGTTTTATAGTATAACAAATGCCATCAGATTTTCGTTGTGAATCAATGATACACTAGATATACTGGAAAAGGGTGGGCAGCTTGTTCATAAAATGTTGGGATTTATAGCTTACCCACTGATCTTTCTTCATCTCTAAATGCCTAATTCTCCCTCTGATGAGGTGTGTGTGTGTGTGTGTGTGTGTGTGTGTGTGTGTGTGTGTGTATACATACATACATACATACATACATACATACATACATACATACATATATATAGAGAGAGAGTGTGTGTGTGTGTGTTCAGGTATGCTTGCCCATGAGTACCTATGTGGAGGCCAGAGGTGGAGGTTGAGTACATCCCTCCATCACTTTGCAGGGCCTCTTACTGACCCTGTTGCTCAACAATTCAGCTAGACTGGCTGACCCGACAAGGCCCTGGGATCCTTCTGTCTCCTCTTCACCACCAGGGTGGCAGACATGCACTGTTTATGTAGATGCTGGCGAGATCTTATGGGTATCGTTCCACAGGACGAGTCCCTTCACCAGCTCCAGCAGGTCCTAGATGGGGTAGATGCCAGGGTGGGTCAATCCAAGTCCTGGCTGTGGGACTGGATAGTAGCCAGACTGTCAGTCCAGGTCTCTGGACTACCCACCTCAGCTGTGGTGGTGGAGTCAGCTCCCCACATGCATTCCCTCAGGGTCAGTTCACCCTGGCATGTGGTGAGGGGTGGGGACTATCTCTCCAGCATGCAGGGGCCAGCTCCCTTGCTGTAGTGTCTAGTGAGAGGCAAAGTGAGCTTTCCCAGGGCCAGAGAAGGGCGTGGTCAACTCTGCATGGCCCTCTGATTTCATTTTGCCTCCTAAGATGACATGGGCCACAGACATCCACACAGACCCCAGCTGTAGCTGGACCATAAACCCAGACTTGACCCTCAGCAGCAGCTCCCAGAGACACCCTGGCTCTGGGTGGAGGGACTGGCCACTCAGATGGGAATAGTTGCAGCCCTAACTTTGGCCTCTATGTGACTTTGGTAGCAATGCAGGACCTGAACTTCAGCACAGACCCCAGCCATGGTAGTTCCATGGACCCCGACATGGTCCTTGAAAGTGGCTGGGTCTGGGTGTCACCACTGCCCCAGAGGCAGTATGGTCCTGAGACACCAGCATAGCCCTCGATGTAGGGTGTCTGCATGGCATTCTATGAAATAAATGCATCAGACATCAACACAGACCCTGTCTACTATAGGACCAGGAACCCTGATATGGCCCTTAGCAGCAGCCTGCCCTAGACATCATCATCATCATGGTTCCAGGTGGCAAGCTGACTGCTCCCCCACTCCCCCCCAGTCTATTACTCACTGGTGTCACCATGGATTCTGGTGGCAAGCAGGCCTTCAATGTGTGCCCAGTCCTCACCATATTCATGTCTTCCTTTCACATCTTTCCACAGAGCATGGACCCTTCTGTTGCTCTACCTCTTCAATTTCTGTATGACATATTTCCTTATTGAAATAAGGCCCACATGCCCAGCACCAGGCAGGCCCCTGGCTGTCTTCCTGCCAGCCTGGGCCTGGAGGACTCCTGGTGGGCTATTTTCCCCCACATCCAGGGTCTTGGGAGCCCCAGGCCAGCTAGCGCCTATCTGAACAATGACGCATCAGGCAAAGATGGCTGTCTTCCTGCCAGACAGGGTCTGCATTTTTCTTTTAAGGCAAACTGAAGAACTGAGCATTTGCCCAAAACCAAATCTGAATTATTTTAGAAAAACAAGTTAATAGTTTTCACAGTTGATAAGGATGTAAAGATTTCTGTATCTGTTTTTCTTTCTTGGGATCTTATGTTTTTCCTTCTGCCTTTTGTTTTATTTTGTTGCTTACTGCCCCCCCCCCAACCCCGTTTGATTAGTGACAGGTAATGCTGCTTGTCAAAATTTTACAAACTGCAGATGTTTCTGACAAAGAAGGAGAAAGCAATTTCTGACTACTCAGGAGGACCAAGAGGTGTTTACATTCTTTCTGCACTTAAACAGTCTCCCTGGCTGCTTTAATTGGCTTCTCTGTGCTATCCCCATTGGCTGAGATCTGTTAACACCACAAAATGGTTCACAACTCTCTGCTAAACAGCAGCTTGCTTTGACTTTGGCCTGGGTGTTTGGTCTAAGGGGCAAATGTTGCATGGAATGGAGAGGAAGGGGAAAGTGACATGCACTTAAGATAAAAGGGCTGGTCAAGGTGTACATGCATGTGCATGTATGATTCCCACTTGTTTGACTCATTTCCTTCCCGAGTTGAAAATGTCACCAGCCACTGGGAATCAGCTCCCACTAAAGAATTCAAATAAGTGCTCAAGCATTGGTTTGGCAGGTTTGTTAAGAACAAAGTTCTTTGTCGTTTCTTGCCTCATCCCTGCTTAGGCATGGGAATTGGTGTACGGTGTCCCTTTTTAGTTGGAGAAAGCTGAATGCAAGATCTAGTATCTTCTTCTTGTTTTTTTTTTTTCTTTCTTTCTGAGTTAATTTTTTATTTAAATTTGGAACAAGCTTGTTTTACATGTCAATCCCAGTTCCCGCACCCTTCCATCCTCTCCTGTTCCCCCCACCTGCATCCCATCCCCTTTCTGCTCCCCAGGGAGCAGACTTCCATGGAGAGACTTCAAAGTCTGTCATAGGTTTCTCTGTATACTCCTGGCCATCCTGGAACTAGCTGTGTAGATCATGCCGGTCTTGAACCCACAGAGGTCCACCTGCCTCTGCCTCTCAAATGCTGGGATTAAAGGCGTGTGCCACCTCAGCCTGGCTTCTTTACTTCTTTCAACTTCAGAATGGTATCAGTGGACACCATTTTCAAGGAGGCAAATCACATTTGCAAAGATGAAACTGTCCTCCTGGCTTAGAGGCAAGTGTGTAGGAAGCAGGAACACAGAGAAGGAAGACTGAGTGCTTTATGAGAGCGAATTTGTGGGAGTACCAAAACAAAAGCATTTCTCTTTGCATGCAGGCACCTAGCAAACGCGAATTTCTTTGTAGCTTATATTTTGCTTTAATGTCTCCCTGAACTTTTTTGCTTCTTTTAAAAAAAGAGGAAGCAGAGGCAGGCAAATCTCTGTGAGTTCAAAGCCAGCCTGGTCTACAAAGTGAGTTCCCTGACAGCCAGCACTATCATACAGAGAAACCCTGTCTTGGAAATCCAGTAATAATAGAAACAACAAAAACTGTTGCCCTAACATGGTAAAAAGAGATTATATGAATGTTTTCATTCTAAAATTAGCCTTTACTAGATTGCAGGTATATTTGTACATGTATGCACAATGAATATAATGACATGTATGGTTATTTAGTATGGGATTTGAAAATGAACTATAGATGGAAAGGTCTTTTCCAGTGAAATACAGGGTCAGCATTTTAAACTTACCTACACTTTAAGTTTTCTTAAAATTACTTACTTCTTTACTGGATAGTAACTGCATTTTTTTCCTTACAAAAACAAACAAATAAATAAATATATGACAAAATCTTGTTAGTGATAATTCCCCTGTAATTCTTAAATCAAATGTTAAGCTCCACTTGTCTTGTAACGAGATAATGTAGCAAACCAAACTTCTGTTCTACTGACCACCGGCCCTGATTTCAGTTCTCTTCTGTGTTTTGCCCACAGCAAACCCTTGTTCTCTGTTTCAGATGCATTCTACCGGGACCCTCCTCAAGTATTTATAGAAACACACGCAGCATTGTGAATTTACAGTTGTGCACATGTGCCGTCTTGCCCGTGAGTGTGCCCAGCAAACAGAGCATGAAATGACACCATCGCACCCTGTTTGTGAGAGAAGGGAACCATTGGCCATTCTGGTTTCGCAAGTCGTCACCTGCAGCCAACTTATTCTTGAGGCTAGGAAAGGACAAAGCTGCTTTTTATGGGTGGGAAGGTTGGACTCTGTTTACTTGGCTTCTGCTCATTTGTTCTCTGAATGTTCATAGATGAAGATTGACATCCATCTGTGTCAGCAATACTGGAGGTCACGATCATCTGCTAACTCCATTTGTTGGATTTTTCCTTTTTGGCCTGCTTGACTGCGCCCCCGGGCCCAGAGAAGGACCTGCCAGGTGTTGTGTTCACACGTGTCCATTTCCCCTCCCTTTCTCCCCACTCCTTTTCATTGCATCCCCCCACACATGTTCACTCCCCCCACAATCCCCAATAGAAGCAATCACCACTTTTCAATTGCGGTATTTTTAACTAATAACCCCAGTAGCGTCTGTTCAGTTTGTTTAGCTTGCATAGAATGATTAACTATAAGGTAGAGGCGATGTCAATGGGATCCAAGCTATTCTTCCTTTCTCCCTGCCACTTTCCTGTCACAAAAGCAAAGTTCTTTTCCCCACGTTCTCCTCACATGCATCCCTCTGTTGCGCATACCCTGCTGGCTTTGTCTTCTTCCTTCCACATGCAGCTGTCTGTACCTCTGCTTCTTGCTTTCCATTCCCCTTCTCCTCCCTGCATCCCTTCCATCTGGATGCCTCTAATCCCCGACTCTTCTTCATTCTGTCCTTCATTAACCCAGATGATGAAGCCACAGATACTAGAGAGGTTTGATGTTTGTACTGCATTTTTAAAAGCTGGGCTGGAGCATGTCTCGGTGGTGGAGGACTTGCCTACCCTTCATGAGACTTCCAGTTCAATGCCCAGCACTGGAACCAAGAGGGAAGGCCAGTCACTGCTTCCCTCTCCTACCCTCTTTCTTTGATGGACACCTGACAGCCATGGTCCTCTCCTCCATGGCTCAGTCAAGCCTCTTCTTCTTCCTGTTGCCTAAGTTTCACTGTCAGACCTGCTGTGCATCCCTCCGCTGCTCTTGGAGGAGAGGTGCCCATCACATCCAGATCAGGAAAAGCCTCTCTGAGTGTGTTCTCCATTCACACAATTGCCATACATTTAATGTCAGCTGCAAAACAATGCACCCAGGTAGCTGAGCAGGTAAAGGAAGGCAAGGCACTGGAAACACTAGCCTAACTCCCTAGGTCCATACGCATTTCCAGTTGCTTTGTCAAAAACAAATAACCCTCAAATCGTATTGGCCCATTCAGGTTTCTGTGGCACACTCCTGCC
This sequence comes from Phodopus roborovskii, assembly GCF_943737965.1. Lineage (NCBI taxonomy): Eukaryota > Metazoa > Chordata > Mammalia > Rodentia > Cricetidae > Phodopus > Phodopus roborovskii. The sequence goes on along the minus strand of NW_026126482.1, from coordinate 20,458,278 downwards.
ACTACTTGCTTTAGACTCTGTTGCTTGGACTGCTGGGACAATTCTTAGCTGCGATGGCCATGTTCTATTGTCAGTACTGAGAAGGCCATGTGGCAGGTACAACAGCCTGAAAGTTTGTGTTCCTCTAAGCGTTACTTGCTGAAATGCACCCTCTTGTGATTATACTAATAATAATAAGCAAGGCTTGTCATAGGAGGATCAGAACATGAAGGTGCCACCCGTATGAGTGCTATTGTACCTGTAGAAAATAGTTCCACCAGAGCTTGTTTGCCCCTTACAGTGGTGGTCACACTGTATCATCTGTGAGGACGTGGGATCTATCCAGACTAGTCAGCATCACAACCATGGATCTCCCATTGTTTACAAGCTAGCCAGTCTAAGCCATCACTGCAGCTTGACGTGACCAAGGCAACAGATGCTTGGGAGCCATGGACTGAAGGAGCATCTCCAGTGATATTCCCAGAGATCTCCTGCCATGCCCTCCTTAGAGACCTCTACCAAGTCCTTGTTTCCTACAAAATGAAACCGAAATGAATCCGTAGCTCCAGACCCATACTGTCTTAGATTTTCTCCAGCTTTGTCCAAGTCACCAGTCCCTTCACCTTCATGCTACATGGAACACAGTGTCCGCCACGTAGTCTGTGGCTTCTCATGATTATAGCATGGCCTAGAAAGCCCTTCCTCCTTCTCTTTCTGACAACATGACAGTGGCCTTCAATATCACTGCCCTGAAGAGTTATCCTTTCCCCACAGTTACTTCATTTATCACAAAATGTCACATGGTGCCTTCCTCTTCTGGGGTTCAAGGCTCCTAAGGCCAAGAAACTGTTGCTTATTAATGTTGTTGACTGAATTAGACAGCTGCAAAGTAGTCCTTGGAAGTCCCTCATCAGATTCACCGAGGATGCTTCCTGTCTGAACTGTGGAATGCGGGTCTATTTGTCTGGGGGTAGAATGCTCTTGGGTAATCCCAATGTTGGAGAACACGTTTATGGTGCCTGGTGAATATTTGATAAATAAAAACATGTTTGGAGGTACTAAGATCTCTACTCCCAAAAATCTGCTCTCTTTTCTCCTTCTGTCTGGGGTGTAGCTTATCAGGTGACAGACCTAGATATTTGGTTCAGCATAGATCAAAGTGACTTAATGGGAAACAGCTTTGCATTATTCTCTAACTGAGTCATGCAAAGTACCCATTGTCCTGTCCAAATGCCAAGTTGCATTTAGGGTCATTTAGAGTCCGGAAGATGGTTGGCTGTGATAAGGACTCAGACATTCTTGCTTAAGTGGGGAACTAGTATTTGTGCATATACTCTGCAGTTTTTTTTTTAGCTCAGCGAAGCCATGTTCTTAAGTGGTTCACAAGGGTCTACTAATGAGCTCTCCAGTTCCCTTTACAGAGCTTAGCAGCAATGAGGATAAGACGATTCTGGTTAATAGTCCTTCCCTGGTTACTCTGGATGGACCGTGAACAGGTTTTAGAGAGCTTTCCAGGCTGTAGGTGAGGCTGGGGAAAAACTGTGAGGATGGACAAGACTTGTTTGGCTACAGCATCTCTAAGATGCCTTTTGAAGTATCCCTTTAAGGCTGATCTCTGTCATCATCTTGAGATATGTTGTAAAATGCACCATGTCAAAAAGCATCACAAAGCATCGGATATCTGAGAGTCCTCAGGATGATATGAAGGATACTTGAAAGACTGGTTTGTTAACAAAAGAGCAAACTCTTTTTAAAGGCAATATGGAGTCAACACACCCACTTCTGACTATATAACCAAAGGACTTGATATTATCAGGTTAAAGTTACCTGTCCTCCCAAGTTCATGTAATATAATTCACAATAGCCAAAGTATGGGACCTCCCTAAGAGTTACCAGTGGGTGAGTGGATGGAGGGAAAAGGTGGTACTATGCCCTGTGGAGTACTAACCAGCCAAGAAGAAGGAGTCTTTCTTTTGTGATAATATGGACGGAATGAAAAAAGCCAGGTACAGGCCAAAAAACACCTGTTCTCATTTATATGTATTGAACTTACAGAAACAAAGTAGAAGGGCAGTTACTAGGGCTGGAGATGTTGGCCAAATACCAGAAAATCATAGGAAAAATAAATAAATATTCAAGGTGTTGAATATAATAACAGGCTTGATTGAATATTTCCATTATTTACCTCTCAAAAGCATACTCTCAATGATGAAACTACAAAGCCTTAGTTAACAAAAAAGAGTGATGTAATCAATGTTACACAAGAGTGTATGTTCCTTTAGACGTTTTCCCATGAACATTCAGTGTGATCTACTATAATGTTTAGTTTTCTATGCTCCTATATGTATCAAGTTACCACACACACACAGCAGTTTAACATAGCACATATTCATTGTCTTATGTTTCTGAGGATTAGAAGTCCAACACAGGTCCCACTGAGGGAAGTTGGCATGGGAGAGCTTCTCTTCTCCAGATGGGGAGAATCTGTTTCCTGACCTTTTTCCACCTTGCTTGGCTCATAGTCACCATCTCCATAGCCTCTAGGTTGCCTCTCACATCACCTTTTTCTGGCCACATCTCCTCTTCACTACAGCAGGGGAATTTTCGATCTTATTTTAAGGACAAGACTAACATGAAGCCCAACTCCAGGTCTCTAATATGGTTACAACTACAAAGTCTCATCACATAATGTCACATATTTTCAGGTTCTAGGAACCAGGACATGGACTTAGTTGTGGCTACAATATGGCCTGTCACACGTGGAAATAAGACAATGAATATTTATGGAGATTAAGTGAGTTGTCCCAGGTTATAAATCTGATAAATCTATTTAAGCTCAAGTGGCAATATCTGATGTAATCTGACTATTAACCAATGAAATATTACAATAAAAAACGATTGTTATAGAAAAGAGCAGAGGATTTGAATGAACTTGAATCAAGCCTTTCAGACATAAACACTTTGTTCTGGCTGCACTTACGACAGTTTCATCTATTTCTCAACAGCAGGCCTCTGTAGCAACACAAAAGGAGACTTCCTGTATCTATGACACTGTTGGTACCTCTCTCTGGACTCTCAGCTCTCTCCAATGTCTCCCATTGACACTTGCCCTGCTCTCGACCACTGACTCCTTTATGGGAGTCTCTTGGATCCTGGACTACATTGCTATTCATATGTCTACCTGTAAGTCAACATCAAGCTTCTTGAGTGAGAGGGTCTGACCTAGTTTGCTCATGGCTAGAAGTCACTGAGCATCCTTGCTGTAGAGTTTGTTGAGTTATCTTGCTGTGGAGCAGCTTATGGATGGCTGTCTTCAAAACCAAGTGTGTTTTCCGGTTCCATCATCCAGGAACATGAGGATCAGATACAATCAGCTGCATGTAAGAAATTGACAAGTGGTGGTAAAAGATAAAATGGTGCTTAAAATAAAAACCCACAAAAAGAAACAAGGAAAGTTGCTATGTAATGCTAAAGGACTTTAATTCAGCAACATGTTATAACAACCATAAAAACCTTTACACCCAACATCAGGGCACTTAAATATATAAATCAAATATTAATATATGTAAAAGGGTAGATATGAATAAGATACTTTGTATACATGCATGAAATAGCTAAAGAACACTTAAAAGACAGTCAAAAATGAATCAATGTAAAGGGAGAGTTAGACCACAGTAAACTCTGGTTGGATTCTCTAACACTTCCTTCTAGCAATGGACTGGTGATCCAGTCAGAAAGTCAACAAAGAAACCTGTGATTGAATTTCTTTCTAGACCAAAGGGATAAAACACATCTGCATATAAGAAGTCCCTTGTGGCCACTCATCTCAGAGGATGACTGTGAGCCTGGAGTTTCTTCCTCATGCACCCCTGGGCATACCCATGCTAAACTGTAGCTGAGAGCCACAGCAAGGCTTCTTCAGGCAGATGAAAGGGGGATGGGAGGGGGGAGGGGAGCAGAAGCCGAAAGCTGAACACAGGCATCCCGAAAACAATTTAGGTGATCACATTCAGCTCTTTAAGATTCTAATTGCTAATCTTTACAAAGGAGGCCACCCAAGTTCAAAAATGATATCATTTTTTTTTTTTAATCCCAAGGCAGGACCACAGTTTTTTCCCACAAATTGCACAGGGCCTTGTACCATCAGCCTGTGGGAAACAAGAGCTGATGCTCTGAACTGCACATATTAGTTATGTAGCTGCGTTAGCCCTGAAGGTGGGAATAGGGGTGGTCACCTTAACTGGAAAGAATGATTCTCAACAAGATCCAGAGGTTGACCATTCCTTTGAATCCCCTGAGTCTGACTCTGCCACCCTCACCATCTTGCTGGCGGAAACTTCCGTGGAAGTCTTGTGCGATGTGTCCTATAAAAATGTCTGCTGCTCTCACAGCTTTAAAACGCCAAGACGGAGCTCTAAGAGAATACTTTATTGGGCTGATTTTACTTTCAGTCTGAGGAACTGGGGACAAAAACTGCTTTTAATTTTAATTAATCACACAGGAGGAAATGGCTATCTAGTTGACAGGGAAACCTAGCACATTGTTGCTGCAGGCGCTCTGTAGGAGTAATGGAAGGAATATTACACCTGACTAGACTCGTGTGTGTGTGTGTGTGTGTGTGTGTGTGTGTGTGTGTGTGTATGTGTGTGTGTTGTGTGTTGTGTGTGTGTGCTGTGTGTGTGTATGTTGGGGATCAAAACCAGGGCTTCTTCACATTGCAGGAGTACTCAAGCAGTCTACCACTGAGCCACATCTCTGATCCTTTCTGGACCCCATTGCATTTTTAGAAAGAATTCTCATGGGGCATTGTCTCTCAGGATTTCTATTATGGCAATTAATGGATGTGTTCATTTTTACTCTGAAATACATCAAAGTCTTCATGTAGTCAACGAAGGCATATTTTGCGGGCAATTATCTCTCTGTTAGGACCTGGGAGTGAACTGGTAAGTGAAAATATCCACGGGAGAGCTCTTGGCTCCAGAAATATAAACATTCAATTTGTGATGGATTCAATGAATCTTTGCCTTACAGCAGAGCCCTGGAGGTGGATAGGATGGTCAGGGGTTGGCTAATTTGCTAGCTCTGTAAAAGTATGTTAGCTTCTCAAGTTCTTTATTACCTCATGATTGGAAAACAGTTACAGTAGCTTTAGGCAGCAAGCTCACAGCTGCATCCAAATGAATATAAAGAAGAAAGGAAGCAAGAAAACAAACAAGCAAACAAAGGGGACCTTCCTGTCTTTGGGGCCCTGAAGAGTTTTGTTTTGTTTCACTATTATCATGTGTATAATATGCATATGTGTGTGATCATATGAACCACAGCACACATGTAGAGGCCAGAGAACAATTTATCAGACTTTTCCGTTCTAACCCTTCAACTCCTATTTATACACTCATAACATTTTTGAGACATGAAATGCATACTATTTTCAATCTTCAACATCTATTTGTGGAATGCCTACTCTCTGCCTGGTATTATTTTATCTGCTGGAGACATAAACAAAATAGACAGGCTGATTTCTATCTTTGTGAAATTTATATCAAGGTGACAAGACTGGTATTGAAAAACCAGGAAGAACATGTCTTATGTTGAATGGAGTAATTTTAGATCAGGGTGGCCATGAATTGAGAAAACCTTTGCTCATTATGGACACTCGGGTAATGACTTTTAAACATAGGCAAACCAATGACCAACATGGGCCATAGCAGAGACAAAAAGAAGCAAGAAGCCTGTGGTGGGGCTGCTATTTGCATCTTCATGGAACCTTCAGATCACCAGTATGAATTAAACAAGAAGGAAGAGGAAGAAAACAAGATCAGAAAGGCAGCAAGGATGGGCGGTGGGTGGCGGGGGCAGTGTTAGAGCTTGGGGCATGAATACAACATGGAGTCATTGCATTTTTTTAAGGAGATGATCCAACTTATCCTCTAGAGCAGTGGTTTTCAACCTTCCTAATGCTGTGACCCTTTAATACAGTTCCCTGTGTTGTAATAACCCCGACCCTAAAATTATGTCGTTGCTGCTTCATAACTAATTTTCTACTGTTAATGAAGTGTAATGTAAATATCGGATATGCAGAATATCTGATACGTGACCCCTGTGAAAGGGTTGTTCAAGCCCCAAAGGGGTCAAGATTCACAGGTTGAGGACCTCTGCTCTAGAGGCCAACAGAGTGGCCAGTCTGAGCCAGAGGTGATGAAAGCTGGAGCCAGGATGGCAGAAGACACTGAGAGATGCAAAAATGAATCCTACAACTGATCATGTGAACCATAAGAAAGATCTATTAAGTTGAAGAAGCAAAGGAAAGAAAGCAAGACTCAGATTAGAGATATTGGCTCCAGAAAATCAAAGATGGGGTGGTCACGTTTAGAGAGAAGCTGCCCCCAGAGGGGCTAGTGGGAATGGGACTCTAGACTTCATTAGGTTAGATTCGATACTGAAGGTGAGTTTATGAATGTGGAGTCTTACGAAGAAGCTCTGGCTGGAGACGGAAGTATGAGAATCAGCAGATGACGTCAGAGACAGGAATTCTGGGTAAGGTTCTAGGGGAGTTGCACATGGAACAGAGACAACTGACATCTAAGAATCAGGCGTGACAACTCAAAGACGTCTGCAAGAGAGGGAGCCCAACATGAACATCGGGGATGGGCCCAGTGGACACACCTGCAAAGCAGCTCCTGCACCTAGAGCTCAAGGCTCATCAAGGAAGGGGGGGGCAATTTTAACAGCCAGAGAACTAGGAAGTCCATGGCCAGAGAAGCTACACCCAAGATATCTTAACATATTAGCTACCAGAATGAGACTACCAGAATGAGATGGCAACATGGTAACACCTAACAAGAAGGGGGCAATCTCTCAGAGTTCTATTCCTAGACAAAGAACTACAGGCAACTAATGAGGGAGAATACGTCTTCCCTGGGGGTGAGCTCCACAATTGATTATCCAGTACCGAGTGGTCAGTTCTGAAATCATGTATGGACAAGCAACATTAAAACAGGCTTCACATGCTGTATTTATACATTTACACACACACACACCAGAGAGAAAAAGAGGCCATGAATTTAAGAGGTATAAAAGGGGGTATGGGAAGGACTGGAGGGAAGGGGCATGGGGACGGTTAAAAGGAGGAAAGGAAAGGGGCGAATGTCATAGTTATATTTTAACAAACACTTTAATTTTTTTTCAAAGAAGATTTGTAGCTGGATATGGTAGTTTATGCCTATATAATCCCAGTACAAGGTAAACTGAGGCAGATACAGAGTGCTGTGAGTTGGAGGCTAGCCTGAGCTACAGAGTACCACGCTGCTTCGAGAGAATAAAAGTCAGGGCTGCAGACACACAAGGCTCTGGGTTCAATCTCCTGCATGCAGTAAGTCAATCAAGAAGCAAGAGCAGGCAAGCAAGCCGTGTGGTCAATGGGAACAGAGACTAGGGTAATAGGAAGGCTGTACCAGCATGCAAAGGCATTGCTTTCTCTCAGCTAAGAGCTAATACTACTGAATGATAAAAGAAGCAATCCAACAGAAAGCTCACACTCTGACAGCTACATCTGCAGCTGCAGACACAGACAGCTTAAGGATGAAGGAAGAGCAGACAGGGTTGTTAGAAAGGAGTTCCTGAGCCGGCCAAGGGAGCAGGGCAGGAAACTGGCAGAGAGGTTAGCTTCTAATCAAGATGAGGGCAGCCTTCAGGCGTGGGAATGGAAGTTTAGGTTCATGCATATCCATGTTGTCTTCAGAGTGCTTCTGCTTTTTCTGTGAGACAGGAAACCCATTTATCAGCTAAGATTGAAATCTGTACGCTGGGAGGAGGCGTAGGTTTGAGGAGGAAGATCAGGTTGTTGAAACAGCCTGCTTTGGGAGCCATAGTGTGTGGATATGAACGGGCCAAGGAAATGGAGGGGGTGGGAGTATGCCTCAGTAAACACTCAACATATGCCAGGTCTGCAGTCTGTTTCAGAACCCGGAATCTCTCCTGAGATCCAACCCCTATCTATTCCTGAAACTATGAGATCACCAAAAAAAAAAAAAAAAAAAAAAAAAAAAAAAAATCCCATTTCTGAGGTAGGCCTCTAGCAGTTGTCCCTGGCCATGTTCTGCCATTACTATCTCCTCAGCACATTGGACTGCCCTTCACAACTCAGAGCATCACCACTGCTGACTAGGTGGGTTAGGCTTGTGCTTGCCATCTCCATTGTCAGGGTCCACTTCAGTAAGCCAATCAGAAGCTAATCTAGCACTGCATGTACAAAATGAAGGTTACCATTCTGTGAGGGATCGCGGAACTTATGAAAATTTGGACACCATTAACTTCAGCTGTCTGTGAGAGATCTAGTGGGACGCTGGCTACTTTATCTGATACATATTGGACCCAAGGTTATTCTACTAATAACTAGGAGGTACATGCATTGAGCTTTCAACTCATCCCAGGTTCTTGTGACTAGGTAGGGCTAGTGCCAGGCTTCATATTCTATACTTTAAAGCAAAGCAAAGCAAAAGAACAATGAAAGCCCTCCCACCTGATGCCAATTAATACTGATCCACACTCTTAATGTTCAGGATGGAAGATTGGAGGACAGGCCCATGCAGGTGATTTTAACGGGGTGTGCTAATTGCTATAGTAATGACACCCATGGGTATAGTTTAGTGCATGCATTAGGGCACTTAGGAACCAAGAAATGTATACTTGATTTTAAATACGATGTAGAACCTGGAGAGAACGTCAACAGTGTTAACAGAGAAATGATTTCCTTTTGTACAAAACGATGACTGAAAGTGATGGATGTGTCAGCTGCTATCTAGACACAACAGTGGGCAAGAAAACCAAGTACTCACCAAAGCCAGGGATGTAAGGAGACAAATGGGCCAAGCGATTTCAGACTGTCAAAGTGTGCGAACAAACACAAAACTAGCATGAATGATCCTAAGGGGCTGTTATAGGAGAAGGCAATTTTTGACACATGTAAGCACCTGGGGGGAGATACATCCTGGGATCAGGGAGCCACAAGGCAACATCCTGGAGACAGATTCGACTACAGAGACAGGAGGTCTTTCAGTTTCCATCAAATCATAGTGATCCTAAGACCTGGGCAGACATGGTATGGGCACGGGGAATTTGAAAATTGTGATCAAGAGCTTACCTTTGAATGTTTTATTTAGAGATATTTTAATATGTAAAGGGTAATATAATCTCCTGATACATACTTTTTGGCCTGAATTTGGTAGCATGATTATAGTACTGTGAACATTTCCTTCTGAAAAGAATTTCATATGTGTAGAATGTATTGTGATTATATTCAGCCTCTATCACCCTCTCATCTCTCTCCCACTCTTGATGGCTCTCTTCTTTCAAACTACATCTCCTCCTACCCTGTGCCATCTATTTATTTATCCATTTATCTGTTTATTTGTTTATTTATTTTTGTGGGTCTCATACAGGTAGCCATAGTGGCGGTGTGTTTGAGATGTCTGTAGCCATGCCATATCCAGAAGAAAATGTTTCCATCCTCTGGCTTATCACACCCTCTTCTGAGATGTTCCTTGAGCCTTGGAAGGAGTGACATGAGTTTCCTGCTTAGGTTGAGCACTCAATAATCACTTATTCTCAGCACCTTGACTACTGGTTAAACCTGTGCTATAACTATGTCCCTCAATAAGAAGCAGCTTCTCTGACCCAGGCTGAGGGCAGCACTGGTCTTGATTACGAATATAAATATTTAGGAGGCAGTTTGGCTACACATCCATTTAGCAGAACATTCAGTGGTATATCATCTCCTACTAGCTGTGACCTCCCCAGCCAGGTTTACAGTGACAGGCATGCATCCCCCACCTCCCATGAAGCAGGCCTCAACGCCACTCAGAAAGAGATCGGTTACCCCCTAAGCAGCCATACCTCTATTACGCTAGTGGATACATCTTGCTTGAAAAATCAGTATTATAGCACACAGGGGCCACAGTTGGGAAATCTGTTGGCTTTTCTCCTCCAGCAGGCTATCTAGCACCTTGGGCTATAAAAGCAATACTTTCTTTTAAAAAGGTAACTGATGCATCTGTGTAGACTTGATGAGAGTGTAGATTTCATAGGCATGCTCAGCACTATTCTATAGGAAGGTGAGCCTGTTAGAAACGTGCAGAATGGCCCAGAGAGGAAAGAGACACTCGCTGTAATTGACAGCCGAGGAGAACACACAGAGGGAAGTCAGACTCACATCTTCCAAATGAGACTATAAGGAAATGAGACTTGATTCAAACAGGACCCTTTAATTTTCTCATTTATTATTCTCCATAATCCTGTTTGTATAAATGCTTTATACAAAAATCATTTCTGGGGGTTTAATGCTTAGAGAGTCATCTTGGGGGTTTTTGGTTGCCATCATAGACATACTTTGTGTGATCTCTAAATTCAGAGGATGTGAGGATTACGAAGCAGGCCTATAGCCCCTTCCAAAAGAAATTAAGACGTCATGCCCAACAGTCTGAGTTCTAGTCTAATAATCCTTGTTGACTCTTTGTGCCTTTGAAAAATATGGCTGATCTATCTACATCCCAGTGACTCATCTACGTCCACGGGAGTGTCAAGGTTCTCCAGCAGGGATCCACCTTTAAAATGCCAGGTAGCCAGGTCCGATCCTCCTAAAGACGGCATCTTGTTTTTTGCTGCAGCTCGTTTTGCTGCAGCTGGTTGGAAATATTGCTGCAATGTTTAAGAAGCACGTGCGGAGGCACTGCTCTCAGCTGCAGCCCTCATTTGTATCTGAATGTAAATGAGTTTCAGATCCTGCTTGACAGAAGATTTTGGCTGGGAAACAGTGGACACTCTGGCCCCAGCATGGGGGGCAAAGGGCCTGGGGGAGTAGAATGGGGAAGGAGAAAGGGGAAGAAGCAGCTTAAAGGGTTGCACTCAGTTTTCTTCACACACTTGCTCAGACATAGAAAACTGTCTGTCTCCCACTCGTAAGGGACAGGGGACCCTTAAGTTGATGGTTGAAGAAGAAAATTGGCATTATATGTGTGTTATTTCTACTCGATTTATTTCTGGTATAAGCTGTGCATCTTAGTGGTGGCACTTTTCTTAAAAGAACATTTTCGGGTCTGCCATTTGGACCACTTGACCATAGAGGGGCTGCTGGGCTGCCTCCAGCCACCTTCAACACTAGCCAAGTTTCCAGGGACTCTGCCAGGCAGCCAGGAGAATCAAGCACTTCAAATCTTACATCACCAAGAGATGGTCAAAGTGGAAAAGAGGAAAGTCATTACTTACCGATACCAACTGTATACACAGCTCTGCTTGGCATCTCCAACATAAAAGATATCAAGGGTTCTGCATTCTCTCTAGATTTCCATGGGATTCTCATGGGCACAAATAGCAAACATACCTTCTGCTGGGTCGTTTGTGTTAGCAATGATTCATATTATGTGACAACTTGTAGCGCACCCCAAGGAAATACTGATGGTCAGGTTCTGGATGATGTGAGTTCACCATGTAGTTGATAAAGCAAATGTTTATCATGTAACAAATAACTGCCAGGAGATACACAAATGACAGTAGTGAGGAGAAGGGAAGGGCAGAGTTCTTTCCCTCTCTGGACCTCCATTCAGGTAAGACTAGATTCTCTAAGAAGAGCAAAATTCGTCAACGTGGGAGAGTGCAGGCCCCTGAGCAAGACCGTGCGCTTCAACGTGCTCAAGGTCACTAAGGCTGCTGGCACCAAGAAGCAGTTTCAGAAATTCTGAGGACTCTGGCTGACTCCCTGGAACAAATAAAGTTATTTTCCAGCTTAAAAAAAAAAAAAAAAAAAAAAAAAAAAGAACCTCTTCTGGCCTCTTCAGGAACATGCACTTGTGTGCACATAGATGTCCTTCCTCCCTGATGTGTAAAACAAAATACAAAGTTTAGGATGAGGCAGAGTGATCAAAGTTGGTGAATTCATTAAGTATTTAGACAGAGTAATGTAAGAAGAGGACAGCACAGAGCTGGAGCAATGGCTCAGTGGATAAGAGCACTGGCTGTTCTTCCAGAGGTCCTGAGTTCAATTCCCAGAAACCACATGGTGGCTCACAACCATTTGTAATGAGATCTGGTGCTTTCTTCTGGCTCACAGGGTTACATGCAGACAGAACACTATATGCATAATAAATAAATAAATCTTAAGAAAAAGAAAAGAGGACAGTACACCATCCTATAATCCTTAGATGTGAGTATGGGCCTCTCCAGAGAATTGTGCTTGAGTGTCTCTGCATTGGTTATGTACACGATTCTGTTGTTTTCTACATTACATTCCTCATGGACTATAATTTATAACAAGGTTTAGAGATTAAGTGAAACTTAAAATTAAGTAAAATCTTAAAATTAAACAAAAACAAATGAGTTGGTTTACTTACTTTTCTTATCTAAAAGGTCACTTTTGAAATTAAAATGGAAAGGCAGTTTTATGAGGTGTATTGCTTAGATTTAGGTATAAGACAAGAGTGCTGATATGGTAACAATCAAGGTCGAGGACATTCTGGCCCTGCGTAAGAACAGGGCATTTGTTGCTTTTGACACATTTGTCTGAAATGTCTCAAGGGAAACACACATCTCTGCTGGCAGTTTAGGCTTTCAGCTCTGTTTATGTCTCTGGACCTCCCACCCCCCCATCATCAGGACCACATCCTCAGGATAGGAGAACTAGATTTGAGGGCAAAGGCTTCTTTTTTCATGTCCACTTGACTTCCCCCTCTTTTTCTATTGTATTCCAGAAAGAAAAAAACTAAGTAGTTGCTGCACAGTCAAAGTACTATAATTTCTTTAGGACAAGCACTGCTTCTGTCCCTAAACAGTGTACCTCATAAAACAACCTTACAATTTGTGTGTGATTAAAGGAACATATGTGGCAGAAAAAGATCTATAATGAGGCTAGCAGGGTGGCTCAGTGAATATAAGTGCTTGCTGCGCATGCCCAGTGACCTGAGTTTGACGCCTGGAACCCAGATAAAGGTAGAAAGAGAAGAGATTCCACAAGATGTCCTCTGATTTCCACATATATGGCCTGCACACCCATGTGTGCACATCCTACATACAAAACCATACACACACACACACACACACACACACACACACACACAGAGAGAGAGAGAGAGAGAGAGAGAGAGAGAGAGAGAGAGAGTAAAATGGGATTACCACTCATCCAGTAAACCCTGGCTGAGAACTTACAAAGTATCACACACTGTGTCAAATAGGACAGATGCAGCCCTTGCTCGTTCTGAACTGCATAGTAAAAAGTTTGAATGTTCCAATGAGTGCTAGGATTTGATAAGCTCTAGCAGAGTTCATGACAAGATGTTTGCCCGACTCTTGAGAAGACCTGGTGTCTGCATTTTCTTTATCCGTCCATCTTCTGGTGGCCATTTAGGCTGATTCTGGATGTTAGATATTGTGAATAGTGTTGCAATGAATACGGGCATACATGAATATTTTGATGTCATTTCCTTTGAATGTACACCCAAGGAAGTCATATGGGTAGGTTATATGTTGGTTCTACTTTACATATTTTAAGGAAGCTCCAGAGTGCGCTCCAGCATGACCGTACAAATTTACATTCCCAACAACATCACTGCCTACATTTGCTATACTTTACACAACTTAATATACCCATTCTACTTGGGATGAGGTGTGGTGTTTATTTGCATTTGGGGAGAACATCATTGGCTAAGTTCTAGACACATGTCTGAAATTGAGATCATCACGGAGCTCTAAGTGGCAATGTCAAAGGTAGAGCAGAAACCTTTTGGTAACCACACAGCACTACATTTTTCCTCTGTAATTACAAGAAAGGTGTATTGTAGTGCCCGTGCTACAGTCTGTTCCACTAATCAGATGAAGGCCTAGAGATTTTAATAAAAGACAAGACAGTAGGTCATTTGTGCAACAGGAATGCTGGAATGCCGAATGCCATTTATTGAGGGGAAGGAGCAGGCTTATATCCTGACTCACAGCACAGTGGAAAACAAACAAGTGTCAAGCGTGTAAGTTCTCGGGCTTAGTTCCTCCCCAGCAGATGTATGTTAGCAACCAAGAAGAGTATCAAGAACTACTCTGGTGCAAGATGTTCCAGCTAAAACTGCAGAATATTCCAGCCAACAGCTCAGGCTTGTTCAAGGTGCCTCAGGAGTTTATGCAGGGCCCTACAGTGTGTGACTGAGTATGGCCAATTACAACATCTGACTTGCAGGCTGCAGTGGCTACTTAATGGGTAGGCACCATGGAAGGCACAGCTAGCATCGTCACAAAGAAGTTCAATGAGTAGAAAGGATGGAAGCCAGGTGGAGTGGGCAGACAAGGAAACAGAGGCCAGGAAACAAAGCCTGAACAAGAAAATGATTCGTCTTAGGATTGTGCCTGTAGATGGAAAAAGTAGAAAGACTAGAAAGAAATGTAGCTGCGGAGGTTGCTTCTGATTTTCTGCTGTGCTGTTGTGCTTTAAAGTCAAGGGGCTAAAACAAAACAATATCTAAAAATCTACTACAGCAGAGAGGAAGAAGCAGCTAGCTGCCCAGATGGATAAGGTGTCCTTCAAGAAGATGTTCTTGCTGGTTAACAAACCTTTCCAGCAGAAGGCATCTCACACCACAGGGAAAATGTCAGCTGAGAAACAATGACATCTTCAGTTGCTAGTGCCACTGTTCTGTTCCAGAGAAGGGAACTCCGTGAAAGACTTCACTGTGCCTTCCCCATACTGATCTATCTTTAAAGTGGATGGAGCCAATGACTTCTCTGGCCCATCACGATATTGGGGTCTGTAGCTAATGATGTTGAAGGTTTTGTTAGATTAATGATACTTTCCTAAATGAACAATCAGAGATGGTTCCTGAAATGTTGATTTTTAATATATAATAATGTTTATTTTTATTTATTATCAGATTAGAGTGTCAGCCCAAGCTGGCCCACTTAGGAAAACAGCAATAGTTTCCAAAGTCTTCTGTTTTCAAATGTCATGGCATCCAGTTGATGAATTTCATAGGATTTTTATCATAGAAGTAATAGCGTTAGTAAAGTATTGGTGCCCTAGAAAGGTCACTTCTCATATTCGATATTTCTTAGTTGTTATCTGTAAACACTCAGAGCAAGGATGAAGTTCAGATCAGGGCCAATCTCCTAGTCTCTTTATTTGCACCTTGGCTGTCATTCTCCCAGATACAGTGAAACAGCAGCATTCTGTAGAAGTGAGCCCTGGTGGGAGCTGGGGAAAGGGAAGGGAGGGGAAGGAAAGGGAGAGGGCAAGGAAGGGTTAGAGGGGAGGGAAGGGGAGAAGGGAGAAGAAGGAGGAGAGAGATGAAAGAGAGGAGGGAAGAGGAGGGGAGAGAAAGGGAGGAGAGTAGAGAGGAGGAAAAGGGGAGAGGGGAAGGGAGGAGAACAGAGGGGAGGAAAAGGCAATAAGGGAGAAGAGGGAAGGAGAGGGGAGGGGAGGGACAGGGTGAGGAAGGGGTGATGGTGGACTGAAGAGCAGTTTAAGTGAATTAATTGGTCTTCATGAGCGTTCTGGGTCTATGGAATTAGTAGCTACATTGGCATCATAGATGCCCCACAGTTATTTTTCAGACACACTTGGCTGTATGGACTTCCTTCATTTAAAAAAAAAAAAAGTAAAAGATATCAAGACCCCCATAAAACTTCCCGGAGGAAAAGAGCCACACACATTAATTGGATTCTTGGCAAAAGACTGAAAAAATGTCCCAGGACTGATGAAACGACTTATTTTTAGACAATTCCGCTCTAAAATATGTTGGTTCCTCTCTGAATGAGTTCACAGCACATGCCACAAACTGCTCTGGCCTGGTCCCATCTGGGGGAGGGGGATTAAAAACTCTCCATTTTTCCTTTTTATTGTGCAATAAAATAAAATGAGCAGTCTCTCAGTCGCGTCTGGGGAGCGTTCCTCCATGGAAAGTCCTTTTGTCAGCTTCTCTGCAGTCTTGCCTTCCTGTGAGCTCTTTGCTCTGCTTTTACAACCTGAAGACATTAATAGATAGGAGGCCTTTCCACCAATCATTTAACTTTCCGTTGTCCCCATTTTTAACCCATAAGATCACACTAATGATCTGCCAGGTTTCCTACACTACATCTCCCGCCACCTGAGTCTGTCTTTCTTCTTTTCCTTTTCTTTCTTTTCTTTTTTTCTTTCAGTGCTTTATGTATCGTGAGTAGGAAGGAGACCCATGCAGGTGGTTAAAGATCTGGCCATGTGATAAGAGATCTGCCAGAGATTAGTCTCACCTTCCTAGTCTTAAAATGGAATTAGTGGAGACATTCCAGATGGTTCTGAGGGGAATTAGCTGACTTCATGGTTCCAGAGCAAACACAATGCCTGCCTCTTGGCTGCTCTTAATCTCAGGGCAAGTGAGGGAAACGGGGCTTTGCTGGCCTTGCTTCACATTCCGTGGTGATTATAGGACCAAACACTAGTGACTTTAAGTGACTTTTTATCAGATACTAGAAGTCTTCTAAATCATCAAGGGATTATAAAGGTCTCTTTTAAAATCCCTTGTCATTAAAAGTAACAGGAGTTCAAAGTTTTCGTATGTTTCAGAGTCTTTGCCAGCTGAAATTTTAAGTGTATCCTGTAGCTGTATTCTTATGCACATATACAATGTGTACCAGTATGTAGTTATATAAATAGTGTACTGTGTATTGGGGGGAAATGCAAGTTCAGCTTTTCAGGAAAGCATGACCTGGATAGAGAGGTGTCTTCCGTGTGCTTGGCTGACAGGACTTCTACTGTGCACACCCTGAACAAGCTTTGGAATCTAATGCAAACAATTTGGCACCAGAGTTAAAATAGTCTTGGTAAATATATGGCTTGCAATTATTTTATCATGTTTATCTGTTGTGGGTGGGAGCAATAAGTGTGCGTGCCATGTGCATATGTGGAGATCCCAGACAACTTTTAGGAGTGTTTTGTTTTGTTTTGTTTTTTCCTCTACCATATGGTTGCAGGGATCAAATGCAGGTCATCAGGCTTGCCAGCAAGTGCCCCAACTTGTTGAGCCATCTTGCCATTCCCAAACATCCTGTCTTTCCAGGTCAGGAAAATCTGGAGGCCTTCTGCACCCAGACTCTCTTCATTCCTAACTTGTTATCTATAAAACTGTCGGCCGACATGAATGAATGATCAAATGAGTCTAGTGTTGAGCTTTAAGCTTGAATCTGGTAAAATACACACACCTTACTGAAACATTTTTAGACTGTGATCATTTGCAAGGCCTTAACCTGAAGGGAAATTTCAGGCTTTTTTTTTTTTCCATTTACTTAGTGTGTATGTGTCTCTTTGTGTGTGCACATCATAGCCCACTGTGCAGAGGTCAGAGGAGGACAATTTGCATACATTGTTTCTCCACTTCCACCCTGCAGGTACCAGGGATGAATTTGAGCTCAGCAGTCTTGATGGCAAACACCTTTGACTGTTGAGTCTTCTTGAAGTTCTGGCCCATGCAGTGGTGAAGAGTTCAGGGTCTTGGGTTGGCAGAGGATAATGAAGGGAGACGTTACACTGGGGGGGGGGGGGATGAATAAATCCTGATTCTGTTGAACCTGGCAGTGCACATTATCTGCAAGAAATAATAAAAAAAAATGTGGGGAGAGATGCTTCTAAATCTTGGTGTACTGCCTCTCTGAATTGGAATGGAGCAGGGCTCTAAAACCATCTCCCATTTCTGAAGGCTTCTTGTGGCCTTTCACTCATCTGTCCAGGTGATAGGAATTAAAACTGCTGCAGCTAGGGGGCTCTAGCATTTTGTCCCTGTCACATATTCTTTTTGACTCCTGTGCTGTTGGTTTTGGCTATAATTCTTAGGGTTGAGTGATGCAAACACTTGGTCTAACATCACACAGTTTGTAGTAGTTTTCTTTCCCTGTGATATTTTTGTCTGGTTTGATATCGGGTAAATCTAGCCCCATGGAGTAAATTGCCTTCATCTGTTTTGTTTGAAAAGTTAATATAGGACTGGTGTGTGTGTGTGTGTGTGTGTGTGTGTGTGTGTGTGTGTGTGTGTGTTTCAGTGATGCTGGAATTGGCCACCAAAGTGACTTGGACCTGGACTTCTCATTATAGGTTATTTATTTATTTTTTTCCATTACTGCCTGTGAATAGAAAAGAGATATGTGATTGACTAGTGACCTCTGAGAAGTGACTGCTTGTTTTGTGTCTGCCAAGGGTCACACAGTTTCTTTGTGGGGGGGGGAGGGGTTAATGTATCATGGTGACATTATGTAATGACCAGAATCTGTTCCACACCACTGATTGGTCCCTTTAGGGAGCTGCCTGAGTTGCCTGGCCATCTTGGTTTGAATCTGCTTAGATTAGTTTATCTGATTATTAATATTATTATTATTTGCCTATCATTATTGATCTTAATTTGAATGAGAAAAGGCTACCCAGCATGATTTACTAATTTAATCACGATGCTTCTTTATGATGAGTCTTACTTAGATCCAACTTGCAAATTGCTTTAGAAATTCCTTGAGATCAGTTGAATACAACCTGCTCTTTATTGAGAGACCAGAATAAGACACCCCAGAGTTTTTCTCCCACAGAAACATCACTCTGAGCAACTATCCAGGCATGAAAACACCTTCCCAAGCACTGAGGACACGGGGTGAGTTTCAACACTGAAAATAAGCAAGGACACATGGGAAAGGGGGACATTTTGCATTATCTGTATCACTCCATCCTCTAGCCCTAGAGAGCATAGAGAAAAAAGATACTCTTTGTTTGGTGGAGGCAGCGGCTAGACATATGATTTTGCCCCAAAGCCCAACATGGGGCTTTGCCTGGTAAAACTTAAGCTGGGAAGGTTACCACAGAATCAGATACCAAGCTGATAACTAAGGGATAAGCTTCCATTCCTACCTCGGTGGCAAGTCAGCTCATAATCCAGTCCTGCCTAATAAACTCAATCCCACCACCAGCTCCAAAGCTGTTGGCCTCAGTGGCCTTGGGCTTTGAGCCTACACCAGAACTAGGGAAACCTTTGTGGACTGTTCCCAGACCCTTCCAAGGGCCATACTATCTAGAAGTCCCAAAGAACAGCTTGGGTCCCTGTGATTCCCTGGCTTCATACATGTCTCAGTATAAGTCAGGAATCCTCAGCCCTAATCATCATATTGCAATATGCATACTAAATCACTGGGCTTTAACTGTGGACATATGCTCCAGGCCTGTCCAGGATCCGTTTAGCCCAAGGTCCAGACTAACTTATAGACAAGTTGACATGGACAGCCAAGATTCCCAGGTTATCAAAAAGACAAATTGATATATGTAGCTTAGATTACTAGGCCAGTCAGAATGGACATGGTCCCCACAGACATGGGATCTAGCATGAGACCAGCATTTGTGGATATAAGACTAGGACTTAGGCACTAGGTCTATTTTAGCACCTGTGTGAGACCACACAATACTCAGGATAAAGACCTACCCAACACCAACCTATTCAGCCCTGTGAGGCTACAGGCTGAAGGTTGATTCTTGGAGACATGAGATCCAAGCCCACTCCTACTCAAATTGACAGGCCTATTGTAGTAGATCCAGGATATCCACACCCAGCTCCATGTTCCTGGACACTGGGTGCACAGTTCAGAGTAGGACTTTGTGAGGGACAGATTGACCCAGTGCCAGTGACCCTCAGGATCTTTCTGCCTCACCTCCCTCTCACACCCTCCCCCACTGAGATAATGTATGAATGCCTCTATGCACAGCTTTTTATGGGAGTACTGGGGCTCAAACTCAGTTCTTCTTGCTTGTGTGGCAAGTATGTTAGCATCTATGCCACTTCCCCAACCAAGCTTTTATTTTTGAGTCAAGCAAAAATCGTAAAATTGCTGTGTGTATGAACTTGTAATAAAAGCAAAACCATCTGTGTTATCAATTCTAAGTACTCAAAGTAATCAAAGCTCTTATTTCTCTTGAGTGATATAAAATGAATTTGTATAAGATCTAATAAAATGATCATGATGTCAATTGTTACTTTAACTAGTTATGGCTTTGAGCTTTATTTGTTAACAAAAGTAGTGTAGACCCTGGGAAGTGTTACAAGGGAGTCAGTCCAATGTAGAAAATATAATAGTGTGTGAAATTAATTTCCACATTAGTCAAGTTTCAGCTTCTTCTAGACTAATGAATCCAGTTTTATTAACTGTTCTAACAATGGCTATTATACATTTTCTGAATTTCCAGGTATCTCAGCAAACTAGGTAGAACATTTTAGATGTTAGAACTTCCCCATCCTCCATCAAATGAAATATTAGCAAACCTTGCTACTTCTGGAACACATAATCCTCTCAAAGAACACTATTCTGTTATTAAATTGCTTATTTTCTAAAGGACGGACCACCTTCTCAGTAGATCCCTAAATCATGCTACTTACAGCATCGCCTGTTTACACAGCTTAGAAACATTGGTACTCCATCAGCCTCCTGATGCTGTGGCCAATCTTTAGACATGCTAATTTGTCACATCTCTGGGAACTCATTTGCTCATTGGTAATGGGTTTTCCCAGTAATTCCCAGTCATGTCATAGTAAATGAAATCAACACCAATAATCACATTGCTACATAGCTCTTTTCTCATGGGAATCTCCAAATGGTTTCCAGATTGGGAGGAATCCGTTTTCAAAATCCCCTTGTAAGGAAAGAAGGGGATGAGGCCAGTTTTCAATCAAGGTGGGAATAATTACTGCTCTCAGGGTCAAATTAGCACCCCGGAGGCATCCAGTCCATCTGTGCTGTCATATTCCCAAGCTGACAGTGTTTTCCCACAAGCTCCAGCACACCTATTTGGCAGAAGATCCTCTTATGCTGGCTATGGGAGCATCATATTGCCATCACAGCTGCCGTGACAGTTTGCAGAGCTCTGGAATTTGCTCTTGACATGATGGGAAGCACTTTTATGTTCTGTCATCAGGAATGCTTAATTTCCTTGTTTCACACTTACTGTAATTTGGATGCTGGATGTTCCTCATGGCCCACATAGTAAAAGCTTGTTCCCTCCTGAAGCTATTTGGGAGGTAGAACCTAGGGAGAGGTCTTTAGGTCATTGGCTGTTATGCACTTGAAGGGATTCTGGCTCTTAGGCCATTTCCTTTTTCCCTTCCTGCCCATGGAGTCAGCTGTTTGATCTGCCCCATGCTCCCTTGTCATTGACACACTCTCCAGGCATCTAGAAGTAACACACTAACTTGATCACCAACTAGAACTTCTCAAATCATGAAACAATGTAAAGTTTTTCTCTATAAGTTAATTATCTCAGGTATCCTGTTACAGTGACAGAAAGCAGACCACAGATCACATTATCTGTGAATTTCCTTTCTAGCAACCAATGTTTAAAAGGGCCCTAACGTGTCTTATTCAAGGCTGTGTTTCCAGAGCCAGGTATGCAATAGGAGCTCATTAAATACCAATCATGGAGAGAGTGAATTGACATCAGAATTACACTGCTGTGAAATATTATTTAACTAGGCAAAAAATGTGTTACATTTGTTTATGCTCTGAAATGTTACTTTAACTGAGTAAAAGTGTGTTACATTTGTTTCTGCTGCCTTTCTTAATGATGTAAAGATGTGTTACATTTGGATATGCTGCATTTGTTTAATTATGTAAAGATGCATTGTATTTGTTTCACTTTGCCTACTAAGGCACCTGATTGGTCTACTGGAAAGCTGAATGGCCAACAGCTAGGCAGGAGAGGGATAGGTGCAGCTGACAGGCAGAGAGAATAAGTGGGAGGAGAAATCTAAGCTCCAGAGGAGAGAGGGAGGAAGAGAACAAAGGAGAAAGAGAGGGACACACTTGGGGCCAGAAGTCAGGCAGTTGACAGACAGACAGACAGACAGGGAAAGCAGTGAAAGTAAGATATACAGAAGGTAAAGAGCCCCGAGTCAAAACATAGAAGAAGAGAAACGGGTTAAAATACCAGCATATGCTAAGACCAAGCATTCTTCACTACTAAGTCTCCATGTTGTGAACTGGGAGCTGGTTGGTGGCCCAAAGGAAAAAGCCAGGTACATCACACCTTCCTTCAATAAGGAGCAGGAGCTGGTGAAACCTAGATGAAAATTACTGCAGTTTATAAGCTGCCACATTGCTAGCAAGCTGTCCGGCTTTGCTGACTTTAGGGGGGTTTCAGTGGAAATACAGTAATAAAATCTCTTATAGGTGACCTGGGATTAGGTGATGTCCCATTGTTAGCTCGTGATAGGTCGAAACTCACATTAGAAGGGTTGTTGGGGGGTGATACTTCACTATTCTAGTGGCCTCTCACAGGGAAGATTTGAATTCAACCTCTTTTTGTTGTTGTTGTCGTCACAGTGGTTGAAATTCCAAAGGTAAGTCACATTCCTTCTGCATGGGTGCCAGGGCTTTAGGGACAAGTATGTCTAGCAAGTATGAACACAGTGTTTGAGAATTCCTTGTTCCCCACACATGGGCCCCAGGGCTGCATAACACAGAACCCTACTGGGGGAAGGTTCTGAGAAAAGCATGGCAGGTCATAGCATCCCACAGTATTTGGCATTCACCAAAAGGAAGAAGAAAAAGGGGGTTGGCTGAGCTGCCAGAAGCTGGGGGTTGGCTTTGCTGAACGGTACTTTTCCTTTATGTGGGCAGAGCAGGAAGCCAAAGGAGCAGATTGCATTCCTAGACCCCTGCTCACCAGTTCTTCCCCCACATTGAGATTGCGCAGAGACAGCTAACTAACCCAGCACACCCCCGAACTTGACAGGAAGGTGCTTCTGAAAGCAAGTGTGTGTTACATGCAGAATCTTACCTGCTCCTCGAAGTACTGAGGGGGATGTTTTAGCAGTTCCTTTAAGCAAACATTTTTTTTAAAAAAATACAATAATAAAGTTTACATGATAGGCATTCAGACCTTAAGAAGTAAGCACATGCAGAGCAATTCCGAGTCTTCATGCTACAAATATATGGAAACCACTTTTAAGTTGTTTTCACTTTCCATGTGTGAGATACTTTTATCATCAGCAGAGCCAGAAGAATTTGAAAGACTGGAGTTCAGGGAATGGGGTATTCCTGGACTTGGAGAATCCTTCCCAAAGCTTTGCATGATGACCAACAATCTTCTTTCTCTAAATGTCTATGACATGTGTATGCAAGGGGAAGTTTGTCATTGTAACTGGAAGGGCAGAGTAAGTCAATGCCCTTCACAATATTTGGCCCACTGCCCCCATCTCCAACAAAATAAAGAATGTGTGTGGCTCACTCACAAAAGGCTTGTAAATCCTGACTTCTCCCTCTAATGCAAGGGGAATCTTTGAAATGCTTTCCCAGAAGTGGGAAGTACTCAACACACAGAAAACAGCCTCTAGATTAGTGGTCCTCAACCTTGCAGCCTGCAACCTCTTTGGAGTTGTATGACCCTTTCACCAAGGAGCATTGGAAAACACAGATATTTATGTTACTGTCCATAGCAGTGGCAAAATTAATTATGAAGCAGCAATGAAAATAATTTTATGATTGGGGGTCACTACAACATGAACCACTGCTGTAGAGACATCTGCAAGACTCTGTGTTCCTCTCTGAGTGAGAGTCCTGACTGACCCCCAAATTCTTTGTTGGAAGGTCAGGGGCAGAGGATGTCCCAAATCCCACCTTGGGGAGACTAGAGTTACTGGGTGGGACTGAGGGAGTTAACAATGTAAAGAGTGAATTTGATGGAGGAGAATTATTGTATTAGTATAGCATAGGTTGAGCTATATAAGAAAATATGCATTCCTTGATACTGAAATGGAGAATAGGATTTTGAAAGGTAATACTTGGTTTTTGGAAGGTGGTGTTAGAGCATGTGTACACATGTGCATTTGTTTCCATGGCTATCTGTAAGATGATGAGAAAGTTTGTTGTCTGCAACTCACATTCACATTGCACAGGAGACTCTTCAGGAGACTGAAGTTCGAACTCCCTCAGAATCCCGTATAGAATACAATTGGTTGAGCCCTTACTCTGTGTCTAGCAATGTCCTCCCATCCTCCAGGCACTCCCAGCATGCCCCAAGTGAGAATACTTGATAAAGGACCAGATGCAGGGATGTTCTTCTGACATGGTTAATACTGACAGTCAGCCTGCCAGAATCGAAAGTCATCCAAAGGGAGTCCCTGGAAAGAGAAGGCCCATCCTAGATATGAGCAGCACCTTTCCATGTGCTGGTCTTCTGGAATACAAAGAAGAAAGTAAGATGGACACAAGTATTTGTCAATTTCTGCTTCTTAACTATGGGTTGAATGTGACCAGCTACCCCAGGTTCCTGCTGCCATCATGAACAGTAATCCCTAGAACTGTGAGCCAAATTAACCCCTTCCTTCTTTAACTTGCTTCTTATCAGTTATATTGGTCTAGCAACAAGGACAGACCACTAATAAGACAGCTAATAGCATAGTAAGGGATGGGAGACCAGCTGATCATTCCAATAAATATAAATAATGTTGCAACATGGGTAGGAAAGCTAATTATAGATAAGTTCTCTCTTCCTGTCATAGAAGCCATTTCCTGTTACCATCTTACTGAGAAATCTAATCCTAGGAGTTTTGATTTTCTTTATTCCATTTTTTTTTCTGATTATTTTTCCCTGACCTTTTTTAAATGTCTATGGGTGGGGCGAGGGCTGGAGAGAGAGCACAGTGATTAAGAGCACTAGCTGTTCTTCCAGAGGTCCTGAGTTCAAGTCCCAGCAACCACATGGTGGCTCACCACCATCTCTAATGAGATCTGGTGCCCTCTTCTGGCATGTAGGATACATACAAACAGAACACTGTATACATAATAAATAAATCAAGTTATGGGGCTTTACTAAGGTCATTTAGTTTTACAGAGGTGGAAGAAGATGCTGTTCTACTCAGAGGAATGACAATGCTCAGGCCCCTATTGTCTTTTTACCTATAGGGGCCAAAGAGGTCTCTTTCTCCTGTGGAAGATCGATATCTGAGACCTAGAAATTGACTATGGATATATGAATAGGAGAAAAACTTACCAAGCTGATTTGTACATTGGGGCATCATGGAAAGATGAGTACCAAAACCACAATGGTATCTAGAAGCTTCCATTCTGTCTGTAGCCAAAGTAGAGGAAGAATAAATCATTTTTAGAAGAAGGAACGGGCCTTGAACACTAAGGACAGGTGGGGACAAATGTCATCAGGGCTCTGGGTGTTGTTTGACTTCAGGGCCATCCTCCATAGAGTGAATTCAGGTTCCTTTTGTTGGGGATATTTCAGAAAGGCACATTCACTTGTGAGTGGATCTGGGGTTCAGATGATATTACAGCTTTAGAGAGAGGCCTCTAAATGTTACCCTAGTTAATTCCAAGGGACGGATTTGGGGTGCTGTTTCTGAGCATAAACACTTCCTCACACTCTCAATGCTCATTCTCCCCCATGCCTCCCTCTCTCTCCATATATATATGTGTGTGTGTGTGTGTGTGTGTGTATCTTGAAGTTTATGAAAATTTATTCTTTCTGTACCTATCTTTACATCAGAATTGACTGTGAAAATTATAATCCTATGACTCACTTGGAACAGTACAAGGGAAGGCAGGTGATTTCTCTTCCTCCTTCCCTCCCTCCTTCCCTTACCTCCTTCTCTTTCTCTTTCTGCCTTCTTCTCTCTTTCTCTCTTTCTGTCTTCCTTCCTTCTTGCCCCCCCCCCCCTTCCTTCTGGATAAAGCTGAAGCAGGGAGAGGCACCCAGGATGAGACTACCCAGGATTGTGTGCAGTCACACCTGGCAACACTCTCCAAGTATCCATGATCCTCTACCTCCTGGCCACTTTGATCATAATCTACCCTTCTCAGGTCTTTCTCCTACTTCTGAACCTCTTACACACCAGCCATTCTGCCTCCTGAAAATGGCTGGGTCTCTCAGTTTCCAGGCTCAACTATGTCTGCTTATCCGGAGAAGCTAGCTCTTTGCCCCTCCACCAACTGTGTAGAGCCCTACCCCTTCCTGACAGCATTGCTAAAATTCCATCCTTTTCACAGCCATTCCCACTCACTTCTCACCTGGAACAAACTTGGAAGCCTCATGAGATGCTGATCTCATTCATGTACTTGACAAATATTTGTAGAGCATGTAGAATTTACTAAATAAATACAATGCTACGTGTAGGAAAGACAGTGATGATGGAAACACCATGAATAACCTTTCTGTCCCATGGCCTGGTTATAGGTTCATCACAGGTCCTAACTGGATATAATAGTTCTTTGTAACCCCAGGAAGATAGTAAGTATTCAACACAATTTACTGGTCTGGTAGACTGATGAATGCCTGCTTTATTTTTTTTTTTTTCATGCTGAGTTTGGATCCAAACCATAAATGACCCCTCTAAATAACCAAGGCTGCATGTGGAAAAACAGGAAAACATTTAGTTCTTATTATAAATACCAAGTGATTGTTTTCACCATCAAATTTAGAATTCTGCTTTTACCAAACATATCTCAGGGAAACACACCGGAACCCAAAGGAGACATCTGTTGTAAATATCTTCACTTCCGGTTCAGAGACCGGTGCTGAATTCCGGAGGAGGGTCTGTAAAATTCCAGCTCTCCTTGCCCTCTAAGGGGGTGTAACCTCAGAAACCAGCGTGTTTAGCCCCTAGAACTGGCCCAGCAGTGAGCTCAGCCCACAAACCACCAGGCAAGGAGTTGAAAACAAGATAGACAGACTTGGAGCAAGAAGAATAGCATTGCTCAAGGGCCTGGAATCTCCATCCTTAAAGCCAACCGCTGGTTAACCACATCACTTCATTAGTGACCTTGTTCTTTGGTACATAGATTCTTCCCTGTACACTGTGTCTTTTTCTTTCTTTAACCAGACTCCTCCTTCCCACCAACATTGGTTTACGCTAAAAGATAACAAATGGCACATGTAACTGGTATTTTCCTAAGGTTTAAGAGATGGCTATGGTTCTTGATGACTTAAATGAAAAACAAATGACATCAGCTGCTTCCTTCTCATAGGCATACTGTTTTAAAAGACCTTTGAGGTTTCGTTTATAAAAATATACCGATGATTATGCAATAAGTGAGATCTGTGTTTCCACCAATTTTTGTTTTAGCTCATGGAGACTCAAAAAAAAAAATTCAGCCTTCATTTGATTGGATTTAAGACCCCCTCCATGAGACAGAACCCATCCCTGACATTACTTAGGTAGCCAAAAACATGAGACATGATATGCCATGAACCTAGGAGAAAATCAAATACTACTGTTCTGTTCATGGAATATGTTAATAAAATTACTCCTAATGACATTCTGCTATACTTGTAAATCAGTGTCTAGCTCAGCTACCATCAGAGAGATGATCTCCTACAGTAGATGGGAACTAATGCAGAAACCCACAACTGTACAATGCACAGAAAGAAAGGCTTTGAAACACTTGGTCCAAAACATAATACCTCCATCTAACCCTCTCTGCAGGGCTCAGGGAACTCTGTGGAAGAGGAGGCAGAAAGATTGGAAAAGCCAAAGGGGATGAGTATCCTCTGAGGAAGCAGTGTCTTCCAGACACAACAAGACTGACACATGTATGAATACTCAGTGAGACTATGGGAACATGCATAATGACCACATAGGACCAAACCAGATAGTGTCCAGGCACTGAGAGGTAGAAGTAGACACTAGTCCCCATCCCTAACCAAGAAGCCATCTCCAACCGATAAATGCTCATGAGGGAATAGTTAGTTTTCTCCAAAGGAGTCTCACTAGGTACATAAAGCACACAATTAAGGGCAGGCCCCATGCCCAGCAGTCGAAGGCCAACACAAAACTAACTCAATGATATTTTGGGAGAATGTTTTCTTTTAACCTTACTGGCTTTGTGCTTGAGTATTATAGCTTCTAATTTTTGTGAGGTAGGTGTGTGTGTGTGTGTGTGTGTGTGTGTGTGTGTGTGTGTGTGAATTCTGAACTGTTTGTTATTTTATTTGCCTGATTATTTTTGAAAGAGAGAAAAAAAAAGATGTAGAGTTGGATGGATGGATAGAAGGTGGAAAGGACCTGGGAAGAGGTGCAGGGAAAATGATGATCAGAATATTTTGTATGCAAAAATTTTATTTTCAATTAAAAAAGTCAACTCACCCCCCCCCATTTTATACTTACTTGGAATCTATGGATTACAAGGGACTGAAATCTATGGAAAGAAGACAACGTGGGGAGGATACATTTGCTGCCTTAAATTAGCACTGACCATAGGACTTGGCTGACCCTGTGATATCAACCCATGTGTCACACAACAGTAGGGAAGAAAAGGAATGATTCCCCCAAGGCTCACCATGACCTTTAACACTGAAGCTGGTGAAGCTCCCTGCTCACTCTAGGCTGGACATCCTAGTAGGTTTCTGAAGAAGCATTTTGTGACTAAGACAAGACTGTCTTAGAACTGTGCTGAGCCTGTCTGAGAAGCCATTACTGGAGTGTTTTGTGGGTTACAGTGGTCCAGGCCATAGAAATCTCGGGGAGGGATGGGCTCAATATGTTCATTTCTCATCTTACAACAGTGAGTACTAGTGATGGCTGTGCTGTGACTGGATGTTTGTGTTCTCCCATTCCTCTTGCCTTGTCCAGTTCATACACAGAAACCCTGATCACCAAGGTAGTATTTGGAGGTTAAGCCTTTGGGAGTATCAGGTTTAGACGGCACCATGACAGTGATCCCCCACCACTACCACTCACCATTGTAGGACAGAGACGTTGTAAGAAGCAGGAGAGATTGGAGTTCTTATCCTCTCTGCCATGGGGGGGGGGACACAGAAGATGGACATCTACCAACCAGGAAGCAAGCCTGCACCAGGAAGCAAGCCTGCACCAGGAACCAGATCTGCTGGTGCTTTGTTCTTAGACTTCTCAGGCTCCGAAAGTGTGAGACACAAATGTCTGGTGTTTAAGTTGTCCAGCCTGGGCTTTTGCTTACAGTAGCCTGACACAAGAGTACTTGGTGAAAAGAGAAACACTCAAGCTCGGCTCTTTGAGACACAGAAATATCCCTTTTCTTATTCACTCAAAAAACTGTAACAATCAGCATTTTCATGCATGTTCTTTATACCTGTCTAGTATTATCTCCTGTTCTCTTGCCTCCTTCTCCATATTGCTATCATTGTCTACATAGATCCAGCTACCTGACATTAAGACTCAGCCAGGCATTCTCTCTTACCTGTGTCCTCTCAAAGCCTTCTCCTTCTTGCCTCCAGCCTAGATTTGGATTCTCCCATACCCCAAACGAACACTCAGTAGACATTTGTGCAGATCTAAAACTTAAAGCACCATGCTAAGTGTTCCTCAGACCTTAAGTTGGAAACTAATGGCTGTAGCAGGTATAACATTAAGTGGCTGGAAACCTGTGGCAGGCATTTTCCATCCTGCTTCCTGCCCTCAAGCCGCTGTTCTGCCTTTTCTTTGTGGTAGGAAGAGGACACCAAAATCTCCAAGATGTAAGAAGGCCATTTATGAGTGAAGCCATGTGTGAATGGGGTGACAGAGGACAGGGCGTCCTCACCCTGGGTCACACCACTCTTACCCTGGGGTTTAGCTACCCCATAATTTCATAGCTAACTCATATTTTTGGATTATCTAAAGGTTACATGAAATTGGTTTCTAATGAAAATGTAAGAACTCTGGAAAGCTGAGCTAGGGAGACAGCTTTACCTTAGGGTAAATGCTGCCAAGTCAGGGAATCTGCCAAGTTTAAAACTGAAGCGATGGGTTTCTGTGGCTCCCTGACCAATATGGATCCTTGTAATAAGAATAACAGAGGAAAGGAGTCCAGCCTCACGAGAATTTTCCCTCTACTCAGCTGAAAATTAAACCAGACAGGCAATTACCAGGGTTTTGCCATAATATATACTACACGGACACCACATTGATGGCACATTCCATGATGCATGGTTATTATTCTCAAGTTTGCATCTAATCATCTTGTCCGGTCTGATATTTTCATGTAGGGAGTGACTATAAGCTGAAAGTCTAGTGAGAAAGGCATGGGTAGGCAAAGCAAGTAAAGATCCAATAAAGTAAAGCCTGTTAAAATGACCACCGTGGCAGCAGACCACAAATGAGGGTGCTGATGGTGAACTCTGAGAGGCTGGAGAAGGACTTAAGTAGTAAAGCCGAGAAGCACTGACTTTAATACTGTAGTTACTGCCCTGACTCGTTTTGGAACTCACTCAACTATCATGCCATGATTACACTTCTTGGCTCTTTTCTTCAGCTTTGTGATTTGAGAACATTTTCAATGCTCTTGTAGTGCTCTCTACATTTAACTAGACAGACACACAGACAGAGAATATGTCAAAATACAATTGGTTGTATTTTAATTTGTTTTTTAAGTTCCTAGAGAATGTTCTAATGTTATAGAACATTTTGATCTTCCATTAGCAAAAAAGGAAACAGATCTACGAATGCTGAATATAAGCTCAGATCCATTTCAATGGCCCATTCAAGTGACTTCTTGCTGTGAGCCACTCCACGCTCTGGGGGAAGGGGTGGGAATTGGTGTCATTTACTGGGAACTGATTTGACTCCTATATTAGTCATGTTGGACACAATAGATTATGTAAACCAGGATGCTGTTTTTGTTTTGCTTTCTAGCAGTTGATCCATTTTTGCACGTCTCTCCTGCCCTCTCTTTCTGCACACCCTTCAGTTCTCTGTCTGCTTTGAGAGCTGATGTTTTGTTTCCCTGAGTTCATTTCCTACTTTTTCTAATGTCCTCATTTCCCCATTGGAATGAATTTTCTAAAACTTTCATCACTGGGATGCCTGGAATTTTTCATCCTAATGTTTGAGTCTGCTGCTCCACCGAGCAGGTCTGAGAATACAATTTGACTTCTTATATCATATTCTAAACAGTAGGATTTCTAGAGAGATTTGTATTTCTTTTCTCTAGTGTCCTGAATGGACATGTGAAGTACATTCAGACTGAAGAGCCAAAGTGTCACTGGTAGATAAAATGTGAGTTGTTGTCTATCATAATTATATATCTGACTGTGTATTCTGACTTTGAACTAAAAGTCAGCATGTATATGTCATGGACCATTGTTTTCTGCCTCCCTAAAAGTTAAAATGCCAGAGACCATTTGAAAGATGTATCCTTTCTATAACCACTCTGTACCATAAGTGAGTTAAGCTCAGGGTATAAGACAGATTATCTCTGCCCTGTGGCTTAATGTCTAGTTCACAATTGGGGTTTAAGGTTCATACTAAATCAAGCTATAGGAGTATATATGTAACTGCCTGTTGGAATAGACATGTCCTGGCTGTGTTCTTTACTGGTATTTTGGGAACAACCTGGGTAACTGGACACAACATACTCAGGTTTTGATGAGTACAGTGCCAAAACAAGAATGGCCAAGACACAAGAGTAGAGGGGGATTTCCTGCCTGCGGCAGGTAAGGACAGCATCAGAGTCATGTCCAAAGCAATGCCTTCAACAAAGAAAGTGTGGGACTTTATTCAGGAGTCAGTGTATAGTCAGTCACACAGGAAAGTTCTTCAGGGCTGGGGATATCACCAAACACACTCAGTTAAGGAATACGGTCCTGATAATGCTCCCTTAAAGAAACAAATTCTAAAGCATGTTTTAGCTTAAGGTCACAGAGCATGTCTTTAAAAGATAAGAAAGATGCATAAAAGTATCTCTGAGCATTCTCAGTTTGTATTATAAAAGTTGAGCTGAAAATAAAGAAAATGACACTTTGAAGGTGATGTGGATTACCCCTAAAGGTACTTCCCTTACCTAGCAGCTAACACTCAGGGACCAGCAAACACTGCAAAAGTAGTGACCCTGTTTTCTACTTCTTGCTATTCTATGTGTGGCCACATGGAGTACTCTACAATAGCAGGTCAAGAAATATTTGTTGAATCAAAATTAAAGCAAAAACCATTGAAAGAAGTTTCTGGAGAACAATTCTTTGCTTTGCAGATCAGGAATGTGTCGATCAGTTATAGAACCCTGGATATGTTCTTAGGAACCCAAACCTGATTTCAAGAGATCATAGTCCCCAAGCTATGCAATGCCCCAAAGAATTCCTTACAACCCGAAAGTAAATTGACAGAGAGCCTAGATACTTGATTCTAGTCCTTCATTTTTTTTTATAGCTTCTGTAATCAGTGAAGAAATCACGAACTGTGTTGTCTTAGCAAACAAAACTATCTGCATGCATTGTTATACAAGGTTAAGAAAACCAGTTCAACTTACAGGGGCTGCTATGAGCAGTACCACTGGAGAGGTTGACCAGATGGCTGTGAGGGAGTCAATTTTCTTGAGCCCACTTCTTGGGTAATGTATAGGCGGGAGCCATCTGTTGCATTACTCTACTGTCTTCTATGCATTATAGTGTAATGGTTTTGAATTCCATAGACTGAGTTGTTGAACCAGCCACTGGCTTCCAGGCTAGTTGGGAGATGTTGACTGTGCTCAGACATCCAGAGAAGGGTGTGTAGGGGTCAAATTTAAATAGGTGGTATAACATAGGGTTCAATTTTGTACAGCATTGCAATCAAAGTGATCCTTAGGTTACAAGTAAGCCTGATTGAACACTGCTCTATGTGGGCTGTTTGGATATTTTTTTCAGCAATCACAAATTTTTGAATAGGGAGAACATAGACTATAGAGACAACCAAACTTGTCTAAAAGAAAGAAATAAAGAAAGAAAGAAATGGTACCAGCATTTTTTACTTTATTTTCATATTTATTTATTTATTTATTTATTTATTTATTTATTTTCTAGACAGAGTCTTACTATGTAGCTCTGGTTGTCCTGGAACCCAGTAATTAGAACCCAATGGCCTCTAACTCACCTCTGCCTCCAGAGTGCTGGGACTAAATGTGTGTGCCACCACAGCTGCCTACTACTTAAATTCTTTGAGCATCATTTCCTTAATCTGTAAATTAGGAGTTACACTTACCTTGTGAGCTATTGCTAGTTCAGATTTATAGTATCTGGAAAAAAAAAAAAGAGTAGTGGTGGTGGTGGTTACTAGTTCAGACCACTTAACAAACACCAAGCAGCATCCCTTTTTCTCTGTTATTTGTTGTTGTTGATATTCCTATCATTGTTATTCTTCTCTCTTATGTTTGTTCTCTGTAACTGGAACAATTACTCCAGCATAAAAATATTCTGTATAGAATGAGGCATTTCTTTTCTTTTAACAAGGCCACACTCTGTAGTTTAGGCTGGCCTCAGACTTTCTGAGTGCTGGTATTAGGTGTTCACCACCAGGGCCTGTCTGAGTGAGATGTGATTAAAGTAGCCTCTCTCTCTCTCTCTCTCTCTCTCTCTCTCTCTCTGTGTGTGTGTGTGTGTGTGTGTGTGTGTGTGTGTGTGTGTGTGTGTGAAAGCTGGAAAAGAGTTTCAGATGAAGGGTACATTAGTTACTATTCTTGTTGCTGTGACAAAAGACTTGACAAGAAAATACAACTTAGAAAGGAAAAGGGTTATTTTGGCTCATGGTTTGAGGATACACTCCACAATTGTAGCAAGACATGGTGACAGATGCTTGAGGCTGCTGGTCATGTGATAGTCCCAACTAGGAATCAGAAACACAAATTCTGGTGCTTAGGGCTTTCTCCCCTTTTTTTCTTTTTTATTCAGTCTGGAACCCCAGCCCATGGGATGGTGCTGTTCACTTCCAGCCTCCCTGGCAGTGTGTCTATGCTATTGATTGGAACACTAACACCATGTCCCTTCTAGCATGACAGCTAAGAGATAATCTCACTTCATGCAAGGTATCTGGCTTCCTTGGGAGCCACCATTTCAAAGAAATAGACCAAAGATTCATGTCTTTTCCTAATCTGGCCTTGGAAATCAGGGTCATTGTTTCTATGCAGTTCTATTGGTCACTAAATGCAGAGGAGAAGAATTTGAATCTCCCAGCCTCTGCCACTAACTCTAGTTTCTTGAGGGACAAACTAAATAGGACTGTTATGAAATATTATTTTAACTATGTAAAGATGTGTTACATTTGTTTATGCTGTGGAATATTACTTTAACTGTGTAAAGGTGTGTTACATTTATTTCTGCTGTATTTGTTTAATGATGTAGGGATGTATGTTTGATTACCAAAAGATGTGTTACATTTGTTTCATCTTGCCTGCCTAAGGTACCTGATTGGTCTAATAAAGAGCTGAGTGGCCAATAGCTAAGCAGAGAAAGGAGCTGGCAAGCAGAGAGAATAAACAGAAAGAGAAATCTAGAGGAAGATCATGAGAAGAAGGAAGAGAGAATGAGGGACACACCTGGGGTAAGAAATAGCCACCAGCCAGGCAGACATGAGAAGCAGTGAAAATAAGCTATATAGAAGAAAAGTAAAAAACACCAAGGCAAAAGGTAGATAAAGAGAAACAGGTTAACTTAAGTTAAAAGAGCTAGCTAGAAATGAGCCTGAGCTAGACCAAGTATTCATAGCTAATAATAACGGTGTCATGATTTGGGAGCAGGTTGGTGGCCACAAAGAAAGGGCCTGATACATAAGACCTTGTGGGGTATGAGGTACAGTTACAGGCATCCTTGGAAAATATGATCTGCCAAAATGACAGTAGGATTGTGAGTGAAGAAAAGTAATGTACGGGGAGATTGGATCTCCGTTTCTACTGTTCATCAGGAAGTTTTCAAAGAAAGTGCTCTCCAAGCTGAGGCTCCATGGAATCTACCCAAACATAGACTCTGTGTAAAACGGTATTTAAAACAAATGGAACATGGCAAAGACCCAGAGTCTGCTGGGAGCCAGTCCACACACATATAGTCCTGAAATGATTTCCATATGGCGGCCTTACGGGCTGTGAGTGTAGAGCCTAGGGAGGTAGTGTGTCATGAAGTTGGTGGAAGGGATGGTAGTGTGGTGGTGAATTCCTATAATTTTATATTGCTTTAGTACCATTTATGAACACGAGTCAGACTCCCTGTTAGGCACAGGACCTGATCAGCACTAATAGATTTCAGTTTCCTCCTCTTCTAGGTTCCATGGATTCCATTGGTCAGGCAGGCATGTCTGTGCTTTGAACAGTTGCCTCCTGGTGGCCATCTCTCTAGGGGGCAATGAGTGGCCACTGCCCCCGACCATGGCTTAGATGTGGTGCAGTTACCTCTGCTCAGCCACAGTGTGACCACCCCACACGTCTGACTATTTGTTGGAAGCCCACCAATTAGAAATCACCACAGAGAATAGAGGGGGTCCTGCTAAGTGAAACTAGCCAGACACAGGGATGAAAGTGCTGCCTGTTTTGTCTTATATGTGGAAATTTATTTTCTTTTAATGATGACTTGAAAGGAGAGGGTCAACATTAGGGAAAGGAAAGAAAACAGTAGTTAAGGGGGAAGAGCAGGCAGGAGAAGGAGGTAGCATGTGTGAATATGCTCAAAGCCAGCTATGCATCTGCCTGCAAGCGTCTTAATAAAGCTCATTCATTCTTGCAGTTCATGTTTGAGTAATTCTAATGAAAGCAGAACAGCCCTTAAGAAACCCTTTTGGGTAACACTGCACCCCAGGAAAGTTTTTGCCCACAGCTTCCCCTCCTCTTGCCTTTCTCTGTGTCGTTCCCCATCTGCTGGTTGAATAGGTCCACCTCTGGTCATGAGAGGGTAAGGTACCTAGTCATGGGGGTCAACTGTCAGGAAACAGAGAGATGAATGCTGGTACTCAATTGGCTTCTGCCTTTCCTCTTTTTCTATCCAGTGTAGGATCCCAGTTCGTGAGATGGTGTCACCCACATTCAGGATGAGCCTACCTCATCAGTTGAAGCTCTCTGGAAACGCTCTCAGAGATGTACCCAGAGGAGTATCTCCTAGGTGATTCCAAATCTAATCAAGCTGACATTGAAGATCCTCTATCACAACCAGTATAAACAAGTTTCTATGATCAGGACACTTTGATATGCCTAGGTAGTGATAGATCAGGTCCATCAGGAGAAGTAGCTGTGGAAGTCACATTGTTAAGTCCTTGTGGCCAGATTTCCTGGTGAATTACACTAGAGAATGTAAACAGCTGCAGACATGAGGCAGAAACAAAGTCACCTTCATTCAGAGACAGTGTGACAAGCAGTACAAAAATGAATGTGAAATTTAAAAACCGCCAGACCTGAAAATTTCCAAGTATGCATTCTGGGAAAGACAGGGAGACCAACCTTGGCAGTGAAGAACATGACACTTGTTTGCTTCATTTATTATTATTTAAAAATGTTTAAAGGAAGCTGGTCATGGTAGCACATGCCTTTAGCAACATTCAAGAGGCAAAAGCAGGTAGATCTCTGTGAGTCTGAGACTAGCCTGGTCTGTTATAGGGAGTTCTAGGCCATCCAAGACTACATAGTAAGACCCTGACTCATTTTTCTTTTCTTTTTCCCTTTTCTTTTTTGTTTTGAGATAAGTTTTCTCTATGTGGACTTGGCTGTCCTGGAACTTGCTGAGAAACAGCTGGGAAAAAAATCTTTTTCTAAAGTAAAATCTTCATTATCCTAAGTAAGTATACTGAAGGCTGTAGACTCAGACAGCAGTGAATTTCCTTCCATATATCAATACATAAGACTCACATAAGGGTTTTCTGACTTTCATCAAAGGCAGGGGCATGCCTAAAATGCCAACCTACCATATTAATATTAAGTATTACTTATGGCTACTATCACTTTTCGTAAGCATAGAGAAAATCTTTATAAGAGGAAATATAAACTCTACTCATCAATTTCTTCTCTAGAAAAGCTGACCTTTCCTCATCTAGGAAAGATGCCGAGTCAGAGATGCCATCATTGTAAGATACTGTGTGACATTGTGGTCCATGTGGTATCTAGGCAAAACCATTCATTTCCTGTAGTGTTGTTCCCATGTGTTTGCCTTCTTGGAACAATGATGGGAAATTTCCTAACATGAGAAGGGCTGGATGACAGTTCCAGTTCTCTGTTGTTCTTCCTGGTCTTGGAAAATGTCCCATTGTACTTCAAGCACTAGCTGGATCTAAGATAAACAAGAAGCCTAGACAGGGGAAGACATAAATAAGCCCTTTGGTCCCTTTACCCTTATTTAGTGACACAGAATGGAAGCCAGTCAGTGATCTCCCCTCTGCTCAAAGGAGAACTGGAGGAACACACAAAGGGGGAAAATACACTGAAAAGAGAATAAATCTGGGGCAGTGGATAAAAATAACATGTTAGTTGATAAAATTGCATTTATAGAGTATGGATGCAGTTTATTCCAACATAACCCAAATTACCCAACTGACTCTAGTCATACCTAGCGAATATTTAGTGGATGGGCTCAACCAATTGAATAGTTGATGACCTAGATCATGTGCACTAGTCTGTTTTATTTTCCTAAATTCCAGTGCAATTAGTAGTCTCCACGTGAAGATATTTGGACGTAAACTTACTATCAAGGCTTTCTCCTCTTCCTTACCCACCTGGGAAGCACATGGCTTTCTCAAAATCAATCTTGTTCTTGTTCCCTATATTTGCTTTATATCTTCCAGGTGAATGTTTAAATTATCTTTTATTTAAAAAAAAAAAAAAAAAAAAAAAAAGGTCTGTAGTGTTTTAACTTGGCTTGCATTGATACACTTGGAAAAAAAGACACCCTAAAAATCAAAACTCTCTGAATCATGGGCAAAGCATTTGTACTTATTTTTATCCTCCAATTTCTCATTTCTCTCAGCAGAGCTTCATAACTGTTCTAGTTACCTTTCTATTGCCGTGAGAAGACACTATAACTAGAATAACTTATAGAAGAAGGGGTTTCTTTGGGGCTTACCATTTCAGAGGGTTAGACACCATGACCATCATGGCATGGGAGCATGGTAGGAAATAGGCAGACCTGGTGCTGGAGCAGTAACTGAGAACTTACATCTTGAGATACAACCGAGAGGCAGAAAGAGAGACAAACATATACTGGAAATGATGGAAATCTTTTGAAACCCTAAAACATGTCCCCAGTGACACACCTCCTCTATCAAGCCCACACCTCCTAATCCTTCCCAAAGAGTTCCACCAACTGGGGCCAAGTATTCAAACATATGAAACTTATGGTGGCCATTCTTATTTAAACCACTACAAACCCTATGTCAGATTTGCCCCTAAGTGTTTTGTATCTTTTTTTTTACTAGCTTTAATAAACACTTTTTTATTGATTTCTTAGTTTCCAATTTCTAATTGTTTATTGTTAGTTTAAAGAAATAGAATTGGTTTGTGTGTATTAACTGACATTGTATGCTGTCAATTTGCTAAACAAATTTACTGGTGTGAAGCTTCTACTGGTTTAGAAGCTTCCTTGTACAACAACACTCTGAATTTCTTATACAGATAACCAGGCTGTGCTGGGTCTCCTTTCTGACCAAAACTTATCCAAAGGTCCACAACACACAAAACTAAAGAATTGTGCACACACAATGTTTTCAGACAACAGAGCCATTTCCAGCTGCATAAAGGCCTTCAAGGTGTTTCTACATGAGGCCTCTCTGCACTTCAGACAGATCATATTTTAAAGAAGAACACACTAACACCATTTTTGTGCCAAAAAGAAAATCATACTTGAAAGTATTTTTCCTAATTTCCAAAGTAATTCCTAAGGGCTCATGGACAAAACTCTGTAGGAATAAGAATGTATGTTGTGTCAGGAGTATGCTGCATGCTCATAACACATGTTTAAGTGTGGAAAATTGAATTGGATGACAATGTATTCTTTAGAAAAAAAAAATGATTGTTAGATGGCTAGAGTTCTAAGCGTATGTGAAACAAGTCGAGACTCACAATAGTAAAATCATAGTTTCAGTGTCATGGCTTAAGCCAGGGCTTTGATCTGCCTTTAAAGACCCTACAAAGATTTTAAAAGCAATTTGACTCATTTAATAGATTGTCTAGACCCAAACTGGCCAGCAAAGATGGCCTGGGGACCCTTAAAATGTCCCATAAGTGTAAAATTCACACTTGATTGTAAAGACTTAGAATGGAAAAGAGATTGCTAAATATTAATAACAATTGCATTTTATATACAATGATCTAAACAGCATGTTATTGAAATTAACTTACCTGTTTCTTTCTTCTTTTTAATTTTTTTCTTTGAAATTTTCATATATATGTGTGTGTATACATGTGTATACATATATATTACATACATACACACACACATGCACTCACACTCACAGGCCTTTATGCTTTTCTGATGGGACCACCAGAACACTGAAAAATCACACATCTGAGTTGTTTTTATAGCTTACATCATGCTTCTACTAGACAGTGCTGAGTAAGAGAACCCATGGACTTGTGACATCCTAGGTTCCATTTTAGTTCTCAAAATTTGGGGCATTTATTACTCCTTTCCTTGGGTTCATAAGTAAGTCTCAATCCTAGCCTAATCCTCAACCTTCTGACTTCAGTTCACACCTGACTCAGAGCAAGGAAAATCACTATGCTTATTTGAGATCTCTCTAAAGCTGGTGTTCCTAATTTTTTTTTTTTACATTCATAATAGACAGTAGATGCTCAACGGTGGCAAGCTTTGCTTTATAGTATCTATGAGTTTATCAATTTTACTACATATAACATGTAACAGAAAACCTCTTCTGTCCTTTAGAGCTTTGGCCAAAGCAGAAGATACTCATGAAGGGATAGAAAAGACTCTGATAAAAGTGAGATCCTCTCTAGACTTTTATTCATAACTAGGCAGTTCTTTTGCAATGTGATAAAATGCACAGAAGATACAATGTTCAGTGGGCTCAAGAGAGACATAATGGAAATAATAGAACTGATGTTGCTGCTGTAAGAGTAGAGAGATGGAAGACTGAGGAGTTAAAGGAGAAACAGGCAGGATTAAGAATGTACTCTGTGGGCTCTCTGCTCCTCCCTGTTCTAGAGACAGCCACATCTTTTCGTGCATTGCCAGCCTCGTTTCTGAGACACAATGGTGAAGGTCGGAGTGAACGGATTTGGCCATATTGGAACCCTGGTTACCAGGGCTGCCATCAGTTCTGACAAAGTTGACATTGTTGCCATCAATGACCCCTTCATTGACCTCAACTACATGGTCTTTATGTTCCAGTATGACTCCACCCAAGGCAAGTTCAAGGGCACAGTCAAGGCTGAGAATGGGAAGCTTGTCATCAATGGGAAGGTTATCACCATCTTCCAGGAGCGAGATACAGCCAACATCAAATGGGGTGATGCTGGTACGAGTATGTTGTGGAGTCTACTGGCGTCTTCACCACCATGGAGAAGGCTGGGACCCACTTGAAGGGTGGGGCTAAGAGGGTTATCATCTCCGCCCCTTCTGCTGATGCCCCCATGTTTGTGATGGGTGTGAACCATGAGAAATATGACAACTCCCTCAAGATTGTCAGCAATGCTTCCTGCACTATCAATTGCTTAGCCCCCTTGGCCAAGGTCATCCATGACAACTTTGGCATTGTGGAAGGACTCATGACCACAGTCCATGCCATCACTGCCACCCAGAAGAATGTGGATGGCCCCTCCGGGAAGCTGTGGCG
This sequence comes from Phodopus roborovskii, assembly GCF_943737965.1. Lineage (NCBI taxonomy): Eukaryota > Metazoa > Chordata > Mammalia > Rodentia > Cricetidae > Phodopus > Phodopus roborovskii. The sequence continues at coordinate 20,417,815 of NW_026126482.1, read as the reverse complement.
TGATGGACGTGGGGCTGCCCAGAACATCATCCCTGCATCCACTGGTGCTGCCAAAGCTGTGGGCAAGGTCATCCCAGAGCTGAACGGGAAGCTCACTGGCATGGCCTTCCGCGTTCTTACCCCCAATGTGTCCGTCGTGGATCTGACATGCCGCCTGGAAAAAGATGCCAAGTATGACAAAATCAAGAAGGTGGTGAAGCAGGCATCCGAGGGCCCACTGAAGGGCATCCTGGGCTACACCGAGGACCAGGTTGTCTCCTGTGACTTCAACAGTGACTCCCACTCTTCCACCTTTGATGCTGGGGCTGGCATCGCTCTCAATGACAACTTTGTAAAGCTCATTTCCTGGTATGACAATGAGTTTGGCTACAGCAACAGGGTGGTGGACCTCATGGCCTACATGGCCTCCAAGGAGTAAGAGTCCAACCTGGACCATCCACCCCCAGCAAGGACATGAGCAAGAGAGAGGCCCTGGCTGCTGAGCAGTCCCTGTCCAACAACCCCCGACACTAATCTCCCTCACAGTTTCCATCCCAGACCCCCAGAATGAAGGGGCTTAGGGAGCCCCTGCTCTCTCGAGTACCATCAATAAAGTTCACTGCACCTGTCCAAAAAAAAAAAAAAAAAAAAAAAAAAAAAAAGAATGTACTCTGTGGGGTTCTGTCAATGATACATGTGAACTATATACAATATACATTAACTTTTTATTTACTAATGAAGGGTTTTCAATATGGGTAGTTGGTTGACAAATAAACAAGTGGAATCCTGCAATATGTTTAATATTGCTTATTTGGTGCATTGAGCAAAACAGATCAAAAGACACAGCTATCTGTTTTAGCTTTAACTATATTTAGTGAATTTCTATTGGTAGACTTATAATGATCCCATAAGCTCACATTTAATTTATTTTTAAATGTGCATGTGGGAAGGGGATTTGTGCATGCTTTTTACATGTAGCTGGAGGACAGAAGAAGCTCTGAAATCCCCCTTGAACTAGTGTTACAGACAGTAGTAAGTCACCTCATGCAGAAGCTGGGGAGCAAATTTGAGTTCTCGTAAAAGTGTCCTTCACTGCCAAACCAGCTTTGTAGCTCCTAAACTGATCAATCTCATCACATCTAACACTCCACTGTTTCTCAGTACTGTTCATCAGCTGGTTTCCTAGACAACTGAGGAGCTTTAGCTACACTTAGAACGTTTTAGAACAAACATGGTTCCCTTGCACAGTATGGAATACTCCGACAGTCTTCTTAAAAATCCTAAGACGCATGCACTATTTTTCTTGTGTAGTATTTTACTGTGTCTGGAGCAGCCATTGATTTTTCTGGATGTTGTCCAAATGTCTCTACCAGTGTTTGACATTATAATAGGAGTCAACGTTTTTTTTCCACTATAATTTCAGCTTTTGAACATACTCCAAGATAAATGTAGCCCACAGTATGTCATTGCCATGAAGAACATAGGTCATCCAATTCTCCACCACGCCTGAGGATTGATCTTGGGAATTATAAGAAGCAAATGAAACACAGGAGGTTATTTCCTGACGTCACTTGTGGTTTGCTTGACAGAGCTTGAAATAAGTATTGAGTGAAAAATAACGATGTGTTTATTTTAATGTTTGTTAAAAATGAATGCGGCAATGTGTTTTCTCTAGAAGGTAGCCCAACAAGCTTATTTGGAAATTTAGGATAAGAGCCTAGAAGAAGAGTAGATGACTAATTTATTTAATGTGTCTTTACTGTTGACTTGGTGCTATAGTAATGGTTCTTATTATCATTGCAATTTGACATCAGCCTTAACTATATTCATGGCTAGTGGTGTAATAGCTAGATTTACAGTAGTTGTGCATGCTGAGAGCTACTTTCTGCTATTATTGTTGACATTGCTATTGGGGTATTTCTTCTTCCCATACAAAGGCCAAAGTAGAGTCAAGCCCTCAGAAATACCTCACAAACAATGCCAAATGGGGATATGGTGGCTGAATATCACAGTTTTCTTGTCCCGTTTGACTTATTTGGGACCACACTCTACCCCACCAACTTAACAGCAATTCACCATGTGGAAATGCTGTTAAAATGTTTTATTCTGATTCAATGGATGTGGGGTAGAGCTTGAGATGCTGCTTCTGCTGGTAGTGACGATGAAGATTGTGATAGTGGTGGTGAGGGTAGTGATGGTGGTGATGGTGATGATGTTGGTGGTGGTGGTGATCATGATGATGATATATTTTAAATTAAACTCTACATTGTCTACCAGAAGGTCCAGTGAAACTGAGCTACACTTGCAAATGATGGCAACTTACTTGACAATTCCCCTTTAACAGATTATCTTCTCTTCTCTGTTTCTCTTTCTCTTTCTCTGTAATTTCTCTACCAGTGTTTTCTACTAGGGTGTGAATTCTTATCACAAGACGATTCCTGGAAAATCCATACTAAGAATACTCACTGACCTAGTTTGCTAGCTACTAGCCAGCTGGAACATAGCAACATGGTACAGCCTTTTTCAAATTTTATTTTATATTTTTAAAGTTTTCTTTTTTATTGTTTCAGAATTTCATACATGCATATTGCATGTTGACCAAATCCACCCCCCTTTCCCTCCTCTCCAATCCCTTCCCTATCCTTCCTACCATTTTTCATTTTAATTTTATGTGCTAATTTTTTAACCCATCACATCCACTTAGTGCTACCTGTATGTACACCAGTATAAAACAATCTACTCAAATTTGGGGTGTTCTCAGAGGCCAAATCCCTAAGGAAAACTGACTCTGACTCTTCTTCTGCCAGCAGCCATCAGTTGCCAATAGCTCTTCTGCTAGAGGGTGGGACTCTGGGAGCCCCCCCCACCCATGTGGGACTTTGGTGGTTTGATCTGGTGAGGATCTTCTTCATTTGGTCTCAGCCACTGTGACTGCAGAGGCACTGGCATGTCTGATATAGTGTCCTCTTAAAGAATGTCCTGAATTAAAGATCTGGAGGTAGAACACATCCAGGAGAGGGTAGAAATGAACACCGATGACTATCTGCTAAATTGATTTTTGTCTTTCTCCATATGTAATTATGGAATGGGGGTGATGTTGGGCCTCTCTTATGGAGGAGTCTGGGCAGTTAGTCACATCTGTATAAGCAATACAACTCCCATAAGTATGTAGAGGGATAGGCATTTCATTAGGGGAGATGAACAAGATGACTCATTCTGTTTCTCACTTCCCATTGTTGGGTAGGTGACCAATAGAGCCATGCAGAACAGAAGGGTCCAATGTTAATCTTGAAAAGGACTGAAATCCATGTAAGAAGAGGGGACTACAATTCCTAGGCTTGCATGCCAACTATAGAGGAGTGTCTAGTGAATGGGATTTCTTGGAGATTCCTCACTGTCTGTACAATGCATGCTATTTATCTTATGGGATTATAAGTGAAAGCAGAACTCTGGAATTCTTGACCTCAAACCTACCTCTGTTGCTTCCTACTTACGCTAATTCAGCAAGTTACTCCACTTGCTGGTAGAGAGTTCTGGTTTTGCAAACAAGGAAAGAATAGGCAATCCATGCACAGGACACCAGCATTGTAAGCACACAAACTTAATATAGTATGTGGAGAAAAATGCCTGGAGTAGGGCCAAGCCTAGTGGTACAAATCTTTAACCCCAGCACTCAGAAACTGAGACAGGAGGGTCATGAGTTTGAGGCCAGCCTAGGTTACAGAAAGAGACTGTCATGTGGGAAGGGCCATCACTGCTTTTTAGCTATGCATGAAATCAGCCATGTGAAGTCTTGTCTTGAATAGAACAAACACCTGTCCTTGGTGGAATTTGAAAAGGAAAATTAATTTGAAGTACCTGCTTCCTCTTTCCACAAGAAGTTTGAAAACCCCCATAACTGTGTAGTAAATACAGATATGAGTCCCAGGGCATCTGGCTGGAAGGTTCTTTTGGAACTTCTCAAAGTACACAAATTCTTGCATCCCACCAGAAAGAATTTGATCAGGGACACATAGTTAGAAACAGAAATAGAGATGGTTATTGACAAATGAATGCAGTCCCAACAATGAGAGCGGGCAAGAGAGCTAAGGGGTTAGCAGTGGCACATATCTCCTGAAGGGCTCCAAAAGCACTGGACCAGGAAGCACATGGGATGCTTACATGCACCTGCTATTCTCACATTTGTGTATGGCAGGCTCTTCTTAAGCGTGCTGTTGGTTACATGAAGCCCAGGTGGTGGCTTCTATTAGTTGGTGGCTTTTACGCTTCTATTAGTTGGTGGCTTTTACATGCTAAGTTTAATGTAACATTCTCATGTTACAAAAATCCCCCAACGAGGGCACTTCCAGTCTCTCCAGTTCAGTTAGAAAGCTCTCAGAGGAGGCTCATTCTTGTCAGTGATGTAACTGCCAGTCTAGGCTCTAAAATAGTTGGGGATTGTTTGTTTGTTTTGTTTTTCACATCTGGTGGTCTCACCTGCTATGACTCCTCTTTGGTGTCTTGACATGTTGGAAGTAACACTCTAAAAGGCCAAGGACAGGTCATTTCTTAGTACCATATAAAAGAGAATCTACTACTGCACTGAGCCTTTGGATTTCAGAGACCCTTTTATCTCAAAGTCCTTTGAACACCACTTCATCATTTTAGGGAAGAGCTGCCCCTAGTCCTTCGTGGAAGACAGTGGGTGTTGATGGAAATCACAGCTGCAGCCCAAACTCCCCAGTGACAGTGTAGTCAGAGGTCACTTGGCCCCATTCCACTAGTAGGTAGTACTTGGTCTTCAGAATGACTTTGGCTTTTTATGACACACTCAAGGTGTGAGCTGTCCCTTTGCAGTTTGATTTTTGTGCAGCCACTATAAGCTAATTGAGAGCTGTGTTTGGAAAGAAAATGTAATGTAGAAGGACCGTACTTATCAGGGACAAAATCTGTCCTCACTCATCAATGTGCACATTGCTGCTGTTTCCAGTTTCATTTCAATATAATATGTGGTACATGCACCAAATACATGCACTTAATTCACACACTTCAACATGTATATTTGTGCAAAGTATGGAGGAAGTCATAGAAGGAAGAATAAGGAGTTTAGGTTAATGTCTAGGTAAAGGAAAACAAATACTGCCTTACCATTTTAACAGCTATACCAGCCTGAATGTACACAATCTCCTCTGCTCTGGGAAGCTAAGCAGGGTTGGACATGGTTAGTACTTGGAGACCATTTTAAGAGCTAATTGTTTGTTGGTTAATTGATGTGCTAGACTTGAAGGCAGAGCTCATCTGTTTTGGAGCTTGTAATGTTTGTTCTCTCTCCTCCAATTCAAGGCAAACAAAGGCTATTCAATCTACACACTTGTGAAATTCAAACACCCTTTTTAAGGGAATTAATAGGCAGTAATTTTAACCTGAAGGGTTGAAAACAGACATCTCAGTAAGCCCTACTAATGAAGAGACTCAACCATTTCCTGCTGAAGAAATGACCCAAATAATAAGTTGCAGATGTGACAGGCATATGCCAGGGAAAGACATGGATAAGCCTGGGTGACTTCACTTAGGGCTCTATTAATGCCACCAGGGGCAAAAGCATCACTTCTGACAACCGTGAGATTTCACACAACTGTCTGGCAAGGAAAACAGTGGTACTAGCTGTCCAATCTCCCATATGGAACAGTTCCCTGGGTCACCAGCCATGTCCTGTACACACAGCCCTTAATTCAAAGTTCATATTTGTAAGTCTCCTAAGACAGAACCAAAGGCTGAAGGTAGGAGGGCCACACTTTTGTTTAGATCAAGGAGCACAGACCACAGCTGTGACACACTGCTGAGATTAGCCACCATCAGGAAAATCACCGATAACTCTGTCAGACCTTGTAGACCAGTAACAACAGAACTCACTGGAGGCCACTCTGGTAGCCATCATTGATATGGTTGACATTTGTATTTGTTTGTTTATTTATTTATTTTAGTTATAATAAAAACACATGTTGCAATAAGCTTTTACCATCTTAGGCATGTTTAATGTACAACTCAATAGCAGTAAATACTATTGCATTGCTATGTAACTGATCCCCACATCATTGTATCCCGAAACTCTACATTAGTGACCTGTCTCTATCTCCCCTCTCCCTGACCTTGTAAGCCACCATTCTGTAAATTTGCCTAGCCATGCTTATCTTGTGTGTGAGAAATCATCCAGTATTTGTGCTTGTGTGACTGGCTTGTTTCACTTAACACACTAAAGTTCCCACATATTGGAATTTCCCTCCTTTAAAAGCTAAATATTACTCCGATTATGTATGCCATAGCCAGTTTATCAACTCCTTCTTTGAAGAAGAGGGCAGTTGCTTTTATCTTTTTCCTATAATGAAAATGTTGCTACAAATTTGGGTGAATATGATAATTATCATTTTTCAATTACATCAGGCAAATAATCATTTTAATTTATGAATAAATTCTGTCCTGCTCTTCGATGAATTGGATACATTGTAGAGCACTGGCTTGCTCTAAGTCAGGGAGCCCTGCTAGCCCATGACACTTGTCACCATAGCTGAGTAGATGAAGGCATGTATGAGCGTGGAGCATTATCTTGCCCTCCTTAATATGAAGTTTTCACAGCCTAAAGCACTCCAATCAAGGCAAGCACACAAGCGATATTACTCAAGTGTTCAGTCCTCCTTGATCTAAGTCAGGGTTAATGTTCACATGTTTAAAATGGTCTAGACATTTTTTTAAACTCTAGACAGTTTAGTAAATTTTATGCTAGTTTCAAAGGACAAGATTATAATATAAAGACATCTCTTGGCTTCCCTTTGGATTCCAGACTCAGGCAACAATTATTTCATAAATCAGAGAGTGAGTTTCCTTCAGATACCATTTGTAAGCTATATGTACTCCGTGTGCATGTTTTATAGGAGGGAAACTGAGTCTGAGTGGCTGTTCTTTTCTCATAGCACACAGGGCTAGTTCAGAAGTTTGAAAAGTAAAAGTGTTATAGGAAGGCCAAGATTAATGCTGAGGGATGGAGTCTCATCCCAACCTTTATGCTCATACATTACTCTATGAACTTAAAGAGACAGACATGTGTGCATGGAGGTAGGTGATTTATGTATTTATTTATTTACAATCATCCATGAGTGAAGATACATTAGAGTTACAGGTTGATAGACTGGGAATGTAGTTCAGCTGATAGTGTGCTTGCCTAATACATTCAAAGTCTTGGGTTTGATCCCCAGTTTTGCATAAGCCTGTCATAGTAGTACCTACCTATAATCCCAGTACTGAGGCAGAAAGGTCAACATTAGCCTCAGCTGTAACAATTCCAGAGTGATGTGAGTGAACAGTACCACACCATCCAATAGAATGTTTTTTGTTTTGGTTTGGTTTTGGTTTTGCATTGAACATTGATTTGAAACCCTCTGCTAGGAGCAGTCTGGTAACATTGTCCTTTTTTTTTTTTTTTTTTTTTTCTGTTTTTACCTTCTTACTTGTAGTTTCTTCACCTGAAAATAGGGACAATAAAGATGTCTGCATGCTTAGTTCTGAAAGATGGAAGGAATGATGTCTGTAGCATGCTTAGCTGGTGGTAGGTACTCAGTCAACAGCAGCCTCTCTTCCTGGTAAGAGTGTGATCTCAGAGAGGAGGAATGTGTTTGCATCAAGTCCTTTAGCTCATAAATACATGCGTTTCTTCAGTTTCCTTGTGGACAAAGGTACTTAGGAACTGAGATGTCTCCTTTGTCTGCTGTATCCTGCCAAGACCTGTTCGTAAGTACACCAGACACACACGTTATACCAGAATCTAAATGACACACCCTGGTGAAAGCAACCCCATGTTTATTTCAAATGGGAAAGGAGCTCAGTTTAATAGAAAAGGTTGAAAGTCCAACATTTTATGAGCAAAACAATAGAAGTATGGAATCCTAGGTAACATGCTTTCATTTAACGGAGCCGGCTTAAGATTCCCGTGAACTCTGTTGACTCAAGAGTGATCACTGTTGTCCAAGGAAAGGTGCATCCTCATTGTTCCACACTCTTTGATTTGACAACGTGCATGGGGAGTGACTAAGTACTCATGAGGCTTGTGACAAAATACCCCATAAGAGAAACTTAAGGCTGGAAAGAAGAGTTCCTTTCACTTTCTGGCTTGAGGCTTCAATACCCCTGGGCAAGAAAGCTAAGGAGGAGTGACTGGGGAGATGGATCAACAGTTAAGAGTATTTCCTATTCTTGCAGATGACCAGAGTTCAATTCCTAGCACCCACATGGTTTTTCATAATCCACTTGTAACTCCAGTTTCAGGGGATTTGATGTCCTCTTCTGGCCTCTGATTGGCACCCAGCATTCATTAGTATACTTACATATACATAGGCAAAACACTCACATACATAAAATAAAAAAAATAAATTTTATTGTAGTGATATATTATTTATGATTTATTAAAGTTTGACTAAGGATTCAGAAAGCAAAGTCAGCCACAAGCCTTACAAGCCAGACACACACCTTTAATCCCAGCAGCCAGAAACTAGGAGGCTGTGCCACATACCTTTAATCCCAGGACTCAAGATGAAGAGGTAGATGGATCTCTCTGAGTTCAAGTCCATCCAGATCAATCTAAAAGACAATTACAGCTCATACCTTTAATCCCAATATTAGGAAGTATATAAGAAGTAAGATTTCAACAAAAACATTCATTCTCCAGCCACAATGAGGAAAGTTCTGAGGCTTGGCCAGAGCTTGTGGAGACAGGATCAACCCATTCAGCCTGAGGTAGAGGTAAGAAGCTAGTGGTCAGCTGATGGGAGATGTCATTCTGTATATGTTTTTCATACTGGTTAATAATAAAGCACTGTTGGCCAATAGGAAAGGAAGATAGGAGGGACTAGGAGACAAGGAGGAAATAGGAAGTAGTAAGGAGGAGTCAAGATGGAGAATCTGGAGAGAGCCGGACGCCAGCCTCTGCGGTAAGAGAAGGCCATGTGAAAATACATAGATCAGCAGAAATGGGTTAATAATTAAAGGCAGAGCTAGCCAATAAGAAACAAGTAACCGGGCCAACAGTATTGTATCAAATACAGAGTCTGTGTATTATTTGGGGCTGGTGGCGCAGCAGCAGGACAAGACCAGGCGGCGGCGGGCAGAAAAACAATACTCGTTACAAATGGCGACCACGTGGTTAATAAGAACTTCCACTTAAAATTTAACAAAAGCTTAAAAAAGGGTTTTAGAAGCAACAGAACAGAGACAAGCAAGGTTTCTTGGTATCAGCATTTTTCTCAGTTGAACTCTGCTTTGCTAGAGACAAGCAGATATTCGCGTGGATCCTTTAAGGGAAGATTCCTGACTCAGCATATGTGGCAAAAAACCGCAAGGCTTTCAAGAAACTCTGCTAACAATTTATTGGTGTGTATGAGAGATGGCAATGGCAGTGACCACATCTCCAAGCCGGCAGCATGCTTTCTGGGTGGCAGCGCAGACCAAAGCGGTGAGCACAGCTTTCCGTGCTGGCGGTAAAAGTACCCACCACCATCTTTGGTAAACCGCGGCTGACACAGCTATGACTTTCATTTTAGCAATGTTGTTGTTTACCAGATAAAGATTTACAGTAAAGACAGATTCATATTAAGAAAAACCTCTAAAGGTTTACAGTGTGTTTTAAAATATATGTAGACATGGAAAAAAAAAATAAAGTGGTTTTAAAGAGACAAAGAGGAACTGGGTGTGGTGGCACACACCTTTAATCCCAGCACCCGGGAGACAGAGGCAAGCAGATCTCTGTGATTTCAAAGTAAACCAGGTATGCAGAGTGAATTCCAGGACACATAAGAGTTACACAGAGAAACCCTGTCTCAAAAAATAAAAAGTAAAAGAAACAGAGTAATAATAAAGCCACGTAAAGATGAAAAGCTCAGAGAGAATCTGGTTACTGTATGCTATTGTGTTGTCTCTACATTGTTTGACTGCTGAAAAAATAACAACTGATAAAGGAAATGCTGCTGGATTAATTAAATTTATATATTTTAAAAATGCTTTGACTCCAACATTTAAGTTCAAGGACAAGTTACTGGGGAAAAGGATTTCTATTTTTGTTTCCACAGGAAATAAAAAGCTGTGGATTCCTTCCAGACTAATGTGGTTTGATCAAGCCAGGCCCCCTGAAACAGTCGCTGGTGATCCAACATTCAAAACAGCTTGGACAAAGCAGCCTCGCAGACTACAGCCAAGATTTCTACAACTTCTTAGGATCCCCATGACAGCGCCCCCTATCAGCAGGAAGTAGTTTGGAAAGAACGACGCCCAAATTCCCAAACATTGTTTATAAATGTTTGTTTTCATTTAAATGGACTTGGTTATAAATGGTTAATGATCACAACCAATATCTTTTTAAAGGTAAAAAGGGAATTATGGTATAGATATGAATACTTTGTATTGGAATGGATTTTCATTTATTGATACAATTTAAGGTCAATTTTGTGATGTATATATTTCTCCTTTTGTTTAGGTATTGTGTTTATATAGTTCATTCAGAAACATATTGTATAATGTAGTACAGATTATAGATAATTACCTATGATAGTCCAAGCTTAGAGTTAAGTTAGTTAGGTTTTCAAGATACACAGAGATGTATTTGAGATAAATAGGCATTCTTCAAACCTTTCAAAGACCTACAGAATATGGCATTTAAAATGGTTTAGGGTTTTACTTGACAGTGAGACATAATTGCTCCTGGTAACACCACCTGCGTCAAAAAGGAAGATGGACATTGAAGAAACTCCTTATGGTGTTTACTTCCAATATGGCAAGACTAGCCATTTGGACAAGATACTGCTCTTGTCTGGACTGTTTGACTTTATGCTGTATAAACTGGACATGCAGGACCCAACGAAAAGTGACTGCTGATTCAAGATGGACATTGCTACAGAGATCCTAGTTCATGGAAGAGTCTGTGAGACAGTCTGCAGGACACAGAGAAAAGTGACTGACAAACTGCCAATACAAGAAGACAGTTTAAAGTTTCCTGCTTTGCTGAAGAGTCTGCCAGACACACTATGGCCTATGGGCTGAAGATGGAAAATTACAAAAGAACTTCGGGTGACCAAGCAGTGAGTTGTCTCTGTCATTTCTAGAGCTTATATATTATCCTTCTGTGGTCTTTGAAAGAGTTGAAGACAAATAGTAATGGTTATAGTTTTCATTAGTTAGGATTAAAGATAAGTTACTTAGACTTTAGACACACAAAGTTAGAATAGATGATGAAATATTTTCTTCAAATCTTGCTATATGTTAATGGACTAAATATTGTTAACTGTGATTCTTACTTGATAACTGTTGTATAATATATTTTGCTATGTTAAGGTTAAAACCCTTTTTATTTAAACAGAAAAGAGGAGATGATGGGAGATGTCATTCTGTATATGTTTTTCATACTGGTTAATAATAAAGCACTGTTGGCCAATAGGAAAGGAAGATAGGAGGGACTAGGAGACAAGGAGGAAATAGGAAGTAGTAAGGAGGAGTCAAGATGGAGAATCTGGAGAGAGCCGGACGCCAGCCTCTGCGGTAAGAGAAGGCCATGTGAAAATACATAGATCAGCAGAAATGGGTTAATAATTAAAGGCAGAGCTAGCCAATAAGAAACAAGTAACCGGGCCAACAGTATTGTATCAAATACAGAGTCTGTGTATTATTTGGGGCTGGTGGCGCAGCAGCAGGACAAGACCAGGCGGCGGCGGGCAGAAAAACAATACTCGTTACAGTCAGCTGCTTTGCTTTTCTGGTATTCAGCTTGAAGTTGGAACCCCAATGTCAGTCTCTGGGTTATTTATTAATTCATGTTACATTTTCTTTTTTAAGGAAGAAGGAATGGCTTTAAGATTGGCTCTAGCTGTGGAGGCTGAAGTCTGAGGCAGTTGGTCACATTGTTTCCGTCGTCAGAAAGTAGAGAGGTGAATTCTAATGTCTGTACTTTGTACATGCTTTCTCCTTAATTCTTCAACAAAAGGTTTTCTTAATTTATTTTTAATTGAGTGGATATGTGTGTGTGTGGGGCGGGGGAGAGGTGCCTATGTGAGTCCGGTAATAGTGGAGTCCAGAAGAGGCTGTTGGGTCCCCTGGAGTTAGAGTGGCAAACAGAGGTTATGAACTGCCTGTCATGGGTGCTGGGAACTGGACAAAGATCCTCTGCAAGAGCATATGCACCTGACTTCTGAGCCATCTATCTCTCCAGCTCCCCGCCCAGTCCTTTTTATTCTGTCCAGCACCCCAGCCCATGGGATGGTTTAGCCCACATTCAGTGTGGGTTTCTTCATCAATTAGAAACACCTCAATTGGAAACACCTTCACAGACACACCCACAAGTATTGCCTACAGAGTTGATTCTAAATGCCATCGAGTAGACAATTAAGATTAACTATAATAATGGTTAGTGAGATTGTAACCATTGAAATCACCAACAGGACTGATGAGAGATGAATCTAATTTTAGGGCAGCCACGCCCAGAGGGAAGATGAGGCGGTGTTTCCACATAGATACTGAAGGAATGAATGCTCAAAGATTCTACTTGCATTTGTGCATATGTACATAAAGTACACACTTTCTGTGAGATTTTCTTACTTGTCAGTTTTCATTCTTTGTAATGTTTTTCTTTAAGCAAAACGTGTAAAGTCTCAATTTGTTTTCTGGGTGGGATGTATAGTGAATGGATGTTGTTGAGTCAAGTTCAAGAAAACCTAGGAAAGTCTAGGACTGACTGCAAGATGGATTCTGTTTCCACATCTGTACATTAGATACCTCATCACCCACATTATTGATTGCCATATCTGCAAACAGATAACAACAATACAATTCAGAGAACAGAGATAGAACTGGGCTGTGCTTTCCTCCATTCTTTCCTTGTTTATGACCCGAGATGATAAAGTGAATGTCCAACCCTAGCTAAGCTGATGGTAGGGTCAGGCATTTCTGAATGTAAGGATTAATTGAGGAGAAAAAAAAAAAAAACTCTTGCCTAGAAATGAATCATTCTTATGCCTCTGAATACCCACTTGCAAGGTCTCTTCCTATGAGTTTGAGTTTTCTGATGTCTTCTCCTGAACCAGCAGGCACCTCCTTGGGAGTAGGGAGAAGCCTCCTTCCAGCATTTGCATCAGGTTCTATTGTTCCGATTTAAAACTGTTTTGATGATGTAACTGCCCTTGGAATCTTCATTTAGCTGCTATAGTGCAGCAGCCAGAAAACATTTGCATTTTAAGTTCTGGGGAAAGCTCTTCTTAGTTTCTGCACAGGTATCATATTAGAGTATGGTCCAGTTTTAGACATGAAACCAAGCATGAGCCAGGCTAACTTTGTGAGGTGAACAGTGGATTGTGGTTCTCCATGAGAATCCACCTGCTTTGCTCCACTGGGCCACGTTTCCCAAACCCACAAGCAGCTGTTGTAGATGCCACTCTGAGAAATCCTCTCTGCAAACCTAAACTGCTCTGTTTCTCTCTTCTCTTGGCCAAGAACCTGCCTTATCCCTTACATGCACTGTTCCACAAGCAACTTACCAGATCCACACGGGGCCTATTCTAGAAAAGGAATTCTTTCAACTAAGGTGGTTCCTTTTCTCGTTCCTGGACCTGGTATCTGACAAGCAGCAACTCCATGGAGGGTTAGGGTTTATAGTTGAAGAGAGCAAATGGTCTATCCTGGTCAGGAAGACATGGTGACAGAAGGAGGTGGCGGGTCATGTGAGTACAGGAAGTTAGGGCTGGGCTACCAAACTTCTAGGCACATCCTGTTGCCGAAATTCTGTCTCCTGAAAGTCCCACACCCTTCCAAGACAGCACTGGCAGCTGGAGGCCAAGTGTGCAAACACTGGAGCCCACAGGAGACATTCTATAATGAGACCAGGACAGGAAGAGTCATCTCTAAGAGTCCACTTCCAAGTCCTTGACATTTGGCCAGCATTAGGAGGCAAGGGTATTGATAGATAATTTTGTGAGAGGAAATATTCCATTTCCTAGTGGCTACATCATTAAAACTGAAGGTCATGACCCTTACTCCTATAATTTTTAAACTGATTTAGTTCTTTGTTTCTCAAAGTGTCATCATTTGGCTCTTTTCCCTTTGTACCTGATGTCCCCTCAGTAAACAGCCAACCCTCCATCTCCATGAATGCTTGACCCTAGGACTCCTTGAGCTTTTACCACATCTCAGGGGCTCAGATATTAAAATGGCACAGTATGTGGATCTTTCCTCTGTAATCCTCCTGTATACTTGAAATCATCTTTTGATGACTTGTGGTACCTAATACGATGTAAATGCCATGTAAATAGGTGTTAAGCTGTTTGGCAGAGAATGGTGATAAGAAAAAGTCTGTGCATGTTCAATACAAGTGCAAGTAAAAGGATTTTCCATGGCTAAATCCATGGATGCTGAGCTTGTAGGCATGGGGGGGGGGGGGTGATTCTGTCTTTAAATTTTTTCTCTATATCACATTTCTATTTCCTTCTGTTCTCTCTCTCTTCTCCTCTCTTCCTCTCTCTCCCTTTCTCTTTTGCCACTATATATATTTGCATCACTTTGAACAAATAGTTATTTATTAAACATCTACTTTAGACTAAGGCATAGAGGCTAGGTACAAAGAAAATATAATGAAAGTCTCCATCTCTTAAGAAAACAAGTTCTTCTATAATTTCATGTCTGTCCTTTGACTATAAATTTCCCTAGCTTTTAACGATGTTTCTCATATGTAACTGAAAAGGAGAAATCTTAGTATGTCGAGATCCTTATTATAAAGAACAACAATAAAATCATCTGCAGAGGTTTATTTTGGGCCTTTATGTGACTCTACTGGTTTTATGACTTTTGGATCATGAGGCCAATTTATTTGTCTTTGCATTCCTCTGTTTTCTTAAGCATGATAAAAATGCTAAGAATACAGTTCAGGTGCCTCAGAGAACCCCTGGCTTCTCTAGCTCATCAGTAAGCATGGGTGTGGCTGACACACTTGCAGATACCAGGTGGCCTTTGGCACAGTGAATTGAGTAAACTCAAAAGTACTTCAAACTTGACCTTGCAATTAGAGTCACCTGGAAGGAATTCATTCTACCGATAAGCATCAGTCCCCCCCCCCCCCATACTCCCCAGCTTTGAATTCAGCGAGTTTGGGATAGGGTATGAGGCTGAACGTTTGTGACAAACCTCCAGTGTGCTGCTGCTGGCAGCCCAGGGACTGGAGAAGCAGGGGAGAGTTCCAGACCAGAGTAAGCTATGTAGCTAGTGTGAGAACCTGCTGGGGGGGGGGGCGGGGTGAGGAAGGGGAGAAGGAGGGAGGGAAGAATGAGGTAAGGAAGGAAGAGGGAGAGGAAGAAAGGAAGGAAGGAAGGAAGGAAGGAAGGAAGGAAGGAAGGAAGGAAGGAGAGTGAAGAAACTATGGAAGGTGTATTTTATCTCACAACAAGTTTAACATAGTTCCAAAGGTCAGAAAGTCCTCAAATACTATCTGGAGCTTGCACCTCTCTTTGCAACTGGGCCATGCACTGCTGGGAAAGTCTGAGGATACCCTTGATGACACTTATTTTCCTAGGCAAAGGAGCAAATCACGAACAGGTCTCAGATGATTAAGTGTTGACTTTCATGGCCTCCTGTTTCTACTGTTATTAACAATGCATGTGTACCTTCCCCTCTGTGCCTCAGGCTGATATCATGTTTGTTGGAGCCTGGGATTTCCTAAGATCAGGATTTGAAAATGAAAAGTAAAGAAAGCAGGCTCTTAAAAGCCAGAGTTCCTTTAAAGCCAGGCAGCAAACAGGCCAGCTTTGTGGGTGAGGTGATGGATGTGTGCATATCGGCACAGGGTGTGGGAGGGAGACACCAAGAGCTCTATTGCCATTCAACTTGTTGAACAAACACCACTGAATGATCCCACAGATCAGGTGTGCAGGTGGACTGTAGCACAAGGAAAATAAAATCAAAAGCTCCAGCTTATTTAGAGATCCAAGATAGCCACTCTAGTGATAGCAACCTTCGTTCTGGTATTTCTCAATCGAGGGACACTTTGATTTCCTGAGACAAAACAAACCATCCCAGCATTTTCCATTTGAAACCCCCAAAGTCACTCATTACAGCCAGGGAGTGCTACACTTTTGACTACCAGGCTAACCTTGTTGATTCAGCAGACTTGGCCTGAAATGCACTTTGTTCAGCTCTAGCCTTGACTGAGTGTTGGTTATAGGTTGACATTTGGACTTGGGAGTCCCTGACCAAACTCAAAAGGATGAAAATTTGAATGTCACAGCTTAACAGTTGGGCAGCATTTCCAGCTTGGGTCTCCTGTACCTGTGTGGTTCTACCAAAGTTGGAGTAGAGCAGATCACCATCCCCATCATCTTTCATCTTCCAAAGACCCTCAGCTTTTCTGGGACATGGTGGAGAGACCTCAGATACAGCATAGTAGATCCAGACGGCAATTCTTTGTTCTAGAACTGAGCTAACCTAGACAAAGCACGTCATAGCCACACACAGCCTGTCAAAACCAGTGAGATCTGATCCATACTGCAGCATATGGCTAGTGATCACTGAAGAAACTAATGGAGAGGGAACAGATAATGTTTACTCAAGATAAAGCCATCATCATCCAGCATGACATATCCTGAGGGTCTCTACATAGTAAAGAAACTGAGTCTGCCTTTCCATGACTGTGTGTAATGACCGATCTTGGCTGTCAATTTCGCTGTGTAGAGAGATGCCTACATGGTTGGTCAAGTTCAAGTCTGGATGTATCTGTGAGGATGTTTCCAGAGAAGAATGGCATGTGGGCCAGAGAGCTGAAAGTGAAATTCTGCCTGGAATGTGGGGACCAGATAATAAGTAAGCAGCTGTGGTAGAACGGAAGTGGGAGGGGGAATGCGCATGAGCAGAACCAACTCCTCAGGCGCATGTGCAGAACCAACTCCTCACTGAGTGCATTTTCCTTGTTGCTATTGACAGTGGACACAAGGTTACTTTTTTTTTGTTCTTTTAATTATTTTATTTATTTAAATTTGAAACAAGCTTGTTTTACATGTCAATCCCAGTTCCCTCTCACTCCCCTGTTCCCTCACCCCAACCCCCATCCCATCCCCTTTCTGCTCCCCAGGGAGGGTGAGGCCTTCCATGGGGATCTTCAAAGTTTGTCATATCATTTGGAGCAGGGTCTAGGCCCTCCCCTGTGTGTCTAGGCTGAGATAGTGTCCCTCAATGTGGGATGGACTCCCGAAGTCCATTCGTATACTAGGGATAAATACTGATCCACTACCAAAAGCCCCATAGACTTCCCAGTCCTCCTAAATAACATCCACATCCAGAGGGTCTGGGTCAGTCCTATTCTGGTTTCCCAGCTGTAAGATGGGAGTCCATGAGCTCCTCCTTGTTCAGGTCAGTTGATTCTGTGGGTTTCTCCAGCTTTGTCTTGACCCCTCTGCTTATCACCCCTCCCTCTCGGCAACTGGATTCCAGGAGTTCCCCTCAGTGTTTATCTGTGGGTGTATGCTTCTGTTTCCACCAGCTGTTAGATGAAGGCTCTAGGATGGCATATAAGGTAGTCATCAATCTCATTATCAGGGAAGGGCATTTAAGGTAGCCTCTCCACTATTGCTCAGATTGTTAGTTGGGGTCATTCTTATAGATCTCTGGACATTTCCCTAGTGCCAGATTTCTCTTAAAACCTGTAATGGCTCCTTCTATTATGGTATCTCTTTTCTTGTTCTCCTTTATTCTTTCCCTGACTCAATCTTCCTGCTCCCTCATGTCCACCTCTCCCCTCCTCTTCTCCCCTTCTCTTTCTCCTGACTCCCTCTCCCCTCTGCCCATGCTTCTAATTTGCTCAGGAGATCTTGTCCTGTTCCCTTTCTCCAGGGGACCATGTATGTCTCACTTAGGATCCTCTTTGTATCCTAGCTTTTCTTGCGGTGTGGACTGTAGGCTGGTGATCCTTTGCTCTAAGTCTAAAATCCATATATGAATGAGTACATACCATGTTTGGCTTTTTGTTACTGTGTTACCTCATTCAGGATGGTTTCTTCTAGTTCCATCCATTCCATTGGTTTTTTTCTCTGAGTAGTACTACATTGTGTTAATGTACCACATTTTCTCCATTCATTCTTCACTTGAGGGGCATTAGGTTGCTTCCAGGTTCTGGCTATT
Organism: Phodopus roborovskii; assembly: GCF_943737965.1. Lineage (NCBI taxonomy): Eukaryota > Metazoa > Chordata > Mammalia > Rodentia > Cricetidae > Phodopus > Phodopus roborovskii. The sequence goes on along the minus strand of NW_026126482.1, from coordinate 20,399,674 downwards.
ACAAATAATGCTGCTATGAACATAGTTGAACAGATGAACTTGTTGTATGAATGTTCATCTTTAAGGATCCTCCCTTTTTTCCATCACTTGTGTTCTATTGGTTATGCCTGATCATTTACCTAGCTTTTCTATTTCAAGCATCCCCTCAGACTGTGTTTATTGTTTGTTTGTTTGCTTTTTGTCTCTATGTCAGCTTTCAAGCTTTGAACTGTTTGAATTGTTTCTTGCAATTTTTGATTTGTCTTTTCTCCATTTCTTGAAATTTTTTGTTTGTTTTTTTCTTCAATTTTTTCAAGGGATTTTCTCATTACCTTTTTGAGGGTCTCTATCATTATCATAAAGTTGTCTTTAGGGTCATTCTCTTTCTGCTTCATCTGTGTTGGGATGTTCAAGTCTTGCTGGTGTGGAGTCCCTAGACTCTGGGGGTGTCATAGCGATTTTTCTCTTGTTGACTGTATTCTTATACCGCTGTCTACCCATCCCTTCTTCCAGTGCATACTGGTGGGGTCTCTCTCTTTCCTGGTGGGATGGGATCAAGGTTCTCTTCCAGTGGGTGGGTCCAAGCAGGTCCAATACTCAGATAACTCTCCTCCAGTGGGTGGAGGTGGGACTAGGACTTGGCAGATGCTGGCTGGGCTGGTGTGCTGAGACAGGTTCCCCGTGCACAGTCCCCAGTCCTCAGAAGCCTCTAAGCAGGGCACTGAAAGGTGGACTCCTCTCATGGGTAGAGGCAGGATTAGGATGCTGGCAGGCTCTGGATAGGCTGGCTCTGCCGGGACAGGTTCCCCCATGCATGCGCAGTCCCCAGGCCTCAGGTGCCCCCCCCCTTTTTAAATTAATAAACTCATTTGGGTTAGATCACCTCAGCTTACTTGTGTTCCTGCCTTCATCTCCATTTTGGGCTCCAGATTTGTGATGTGGCCTCACTCCAGCAGTTCCCCAGGGCTTCCAGGATATTAGCTTTGGTTTGAGATGGACTTGTATCTTTGCTCCCTCTTGTTTAGCTTCCAGGTTCTTGGACCAAGTAGCTACCTATTTTCTGGCTTCAGATTTTAGACAGAAATATTGAAATACTCAGCTTGATAATGTAAGTCAACCTAATAAATCCTCTCACAACCATGCTCACACATATACACACATACACCACACACACACACACACACACAGCCACTCAAACACTCACATACATGCATACATACATACACTATATATATATATGCATTCACACACACAGAAACTGCCATGTAATTTCACTAAAGTCAGTTCCTGCCCTCCAAGTCAACATACCAAAAGTGAGCAGTAAATATTTTTGTTGTATTTGGTTCCTTTTCCTATATAACTGGTGAACCAAGCTTTGTAACCCCATTCATTCCCTTTTACTATGGGATGGATGCTATGGAGTGGAGTGGGAATGATAAAAACCCAAGTCAAAGAGATAGGCAGAGATAGGCTAGAAGATGAAAGACCCAAAATTCAGGCTCGGGTAAAGAGCCGAGCAGAAGGGGTGGCAACCAATAGATGAGGCTAGATGTTGGTAAAGGAGCATGAGAGACTGGGAGCATCCACAGCACAGGAAGCTCAGAGAGAGGCAGGATGCTAACATGGATCACAGAAAGTCAGTCAGGTCCCCAGAGCACATCCAGAGGGGCCGTTGTCCAGGAGGCGTGGCACACAGTGTCCCTGTGATGGTCATTCCTGCATGTCCATGGGGATTGCCCAGAGTTTTGGAAAGACACCAGGGTGTCTGTGGTAAGTTTACATTTATATACATTTACGTATGTGTAGATAGATGAAATCAAAACTATTTCTCTGAGACAGGACTTCATTAGCCAGGGTGGCCTCAAACTTCTGACCCTTCTTCCACATCTCACTGTCTTCCAGAGGCTCAAACCTTTGGACACTTTGTCCTCAGCTGGTGGCACTGTTCGGGGAGGTGATTGAACTTTTAGAAGACAAGCCTTGCTGGGATAGGGATAAGCTTGTCACTGAAGGTAGGCTTCGAGGTGTGATAGCTTCACCCTTCTTATTTTCTCTGCTTCCAGATGTGGTCGAAATGTGCTCCCCCAGCTTCCTGTTCCTGCCATCATGCCATGCCTTCCCCACCGTGGCAGATTCTATTCCCCCCAGAACGGTAAGCCAAAGTGAGTGAGTCATTTCTCCTCCAAGGTGCTTTCCATTTGGATATTTTACCAAAGAAACAGAAAAAATAACAAATACAATAGGCACCTATCACCCACCCTCCTTGGCTTAGAATAAAAACAAAAGACCAAAACCACCCATAAGCAAGAACCTCTAAAATGTAGTTATCTTCAGTGTAAACAATGGATGCAACGTTTACCCTACAATATTCTGAATTTTAAATGGTTGGCAGGATCCTGTATACTTGTCTGATTATTAAAATTCAGCTAAAAGGCAAGAAAGATTTCTCAGTGACTAGAATGCCTGCTACTTCCCCAGAGGGCTAGGGTTCGGTTTCCGACATCCACAACGGGCAGCTCACAACTAAGTATAGTTGCAGCTCCAGAGTGTCTGATACCTTCTATTGACCTCTATGGGAATCCTCACACACATATGTGTGCACATATATACAGACACACAAATTGAATGTTTTCAAGCCGTACTATTTGATTAGAAGGGAGCACTAATTACAGTTGAACTTTATGATGAATCATGATTTAAGCTTATCAAATTCTAAGTACATCAAAACCAATTTCTGTTAGTTAATATCAATTGTGTAAGTGATAAAATTTCTTGTACATTTCACATGTTCATTTAATATATTTTCAGCTCAGATTGGACTTTTAAAATCACTGAGTCCTTGTACCCACTGGGATTATTACTATTAAAAAAGAATCATCAATAAAAAGCGTTAGTGGGGAACAGAAGATGCTATGCTTTGTGACATAAGCCAGTCTCCTAAAGATGAGGGCTGCTTGGTTCTACCTGTGTGAGGAACGGCTGATTCAGAGAAAAGAAGCAGGGTGCCAGCTGACAGGGCTGAGCACGGAGGGATGGTATGCATAGGTATAGTCTAACTTCACAAGATGGATTCTAGAGATGGATGCAATGTTATGTGTGAGCTCTAGCTGCTGCCCTGTGCGCTTAAAATGGTTTAGACAGGAAATGTTGTGCTCTTTGAACTTTAGGGCAGCATAGAGAATATATTTTCAAATGTCATGATGTAAGGGGTATGTCAGACAGCCTGAGCATCGGGGTCTTCTCAGAACTTCCGGCTCTATCCAAACAGGTTTAGGATAACTGTTCCAGTATGCGAATACAAAGTAGAGTAGTTGACTTCACAAGAGAAGGAGGAAAGTGAGGTCTGGGGACCTGTGCAGATGTGGGTCTGGAGCAGGGACAGGGTTTCAAGAAATGTGCTCAGAGTCAAAAGCACAGGGAGTGTGAGCATTTGTGGCATGCTCAGAGCAGCCCAGCAGCCTTCAGGAATTGTATGTGGTCACCTCTGTGGGTGTGCCGGGATAGTGTTGGAGAGAAATGAGGTGGGGAAAATAGACTGGGGCCAATTACAAGCTGCCAAATGGTATGTAGGATGAGGGACTTTGGTACAGTCAGTGGAAAACCATGAACAATTTTTAAACAAGGAAGTGATGTTTTAAACAACAGAGTTTATGAACGAACATGGAGGGGATCATAAAAGAAATGGAAAACAATACTCTCATCAGCAAACTGTCTAAGGGGCCAGACAAATGAGGTGGGTGTGATAGTTCATACCTGTCATCTCAGTACCGGAAGGCTAAGCAGGATTGTGATTTAGGGGTCAGATGACGCTACATAGGAAGACCCTATCTCGAAAGAAAGGAAGGAAGAAAGGAAGATAGGAAAAGAGCATGAGCGAGAGAGCAAGACATACACACACACACACACACACACACACACACACACACACACACACACACACAGAGAGAGAGAGAGAGAGAGAGAGAGAGAGAGATAGAGAGGTCTGACTGCGTAAAGCAAGGGTGAAGGTGAGTGGAGGGTTTGGAATTAATTTTGCAGGGAGGAAATAAAGGCCATATCCATTTTTCCCACGTGATTAAGCTAAGGTTGAGGCGAAGCATCCAGTTTGTGACATAGAAAGAGCCTCAGATGTTTGCAGAGTGGGGAGGATGCCCTGAAGGGCAGACAGGAGAGGAACTTATTTGAGGAAGAGATGGATGCAGAAAGAAATACTGAGGGATGGGGTCGGGGTGATGTCGGCTAAGGGATTCTAAGGAAGAAAGCTGCAGAAATGAGGACGGAGTGGAGAAGGAGACAAGCTGGTGGCCTGGCTGGAAGGTCACAGGGGAATCCCAAAGACTGCAGAACCAATGGCTGAGGGAGTGATTTGGGCAATGGTAGCTTCTACTGCTTCTTTGTAGTCATTGTCGTCTCCTCCTCCTCTTCCTTCTCCTCCTCCAGGCCCTCCTCCTTCTCTTCCTTCTCCTCCTCCTTCTCTTCCTTCTCCTCCTCCAGGCCCTCCTCCTTCTCTTCCTTCTCCTCCTCCTCCTTCTCTTCCTTCTCCTCCTCCAGGCCCTCCTCCTTCTCTTCATTCTCCTCCTCCTCCTTTAGATGCAGGGGATATGAAAGAGCAGCTGTGGGGATGGGCATGGCAGTCGGGACAGAACTAGAAGGGGCTGGTTTCCAAAAGCAGGCAAAGGATGTAAGGTCCAGAACACAGTGATGAAGAAGACAACTGTTTTAAAAACTAAGAAAAGAAAAGATACTAAGACACACAAAAGTGAATGAAGTTGGAACTGTTAAGAAGCTGATTAAATTTTTTTTCTCTCTCTCTCAGACTTTTCGTTGTTGTTTGTTTAATTCTCTCACCTCACTTTCAACCTTGGAAGAGGAAGTTTTATTTTTAGGAGGCATGTGAAGTGTTATCCTAAAGTAGGGTCCTCTTATGAGAGGGGATGAAAGGTGCTATGAATATTTACAGACATAGCTGGATGTATCCCAGAGTACTGGATTAGGTACTTAGGCAGGAGGATCGAATGTTCCAACCACCCAGGGCTACTTAGCAAGATCTGGTAAAAACAAACCAAAACCACTATTCATAGATGTAGATGACTTCCTGAGTCATGGGGAGATAATTTGGGAGGCTCCTAGTGGTCTCTTTTTAAAAAATCGTTAGTATTATTGGACAAATCATCGTTATGCCAAGTGTGGGTAAAATCTTCAAGTTTGCCTATGGCATGGTGGGGTTAAATGAAGCTAACCATATGGGTCACCTTGCTTTCCCATCACCTGTAAGGCAAGATGTTTGAATATTCTTAGTGATTCAGAACTTTTCCAGGCATGCTAAGTGGAGCAGATGCTTCCTCACAACTTTGCCCTGTCCGTATCTCCTGTAAAGCTTGCTTTACCTTGACCCTGAGTCTGTTTCCTTTTATCCCTCCATGACACAAAATACCTACGGAAAGCAGTTTAGGGCAGAAGAGGTTTTCCAGTTCCCAGTTTGAAGATACAGCCCCATCATGGTTGGGGAGGCCTGACAGCAAGCCTGTGAGGTAGCTGGTCACGGTGTATCCACTTTCTGGAAACTGAGAAGAAAGCAAGTACCCAGCTCCCTTTCTCCCCTGGGGCCTGTGGGACAGAGCCCCATGTGCTCATGCTGGGTCTTCTTTTGTCATTTAAATCTCTCTGGTGGCATCCTCACAGAAAAGCACTAGGTGATCTGAACCCAGCCACCATGCTGACAATGAGGACTGGGATTCACCATCTTTATGTCCATCCGGGACACAGTTGATGCCTATTTCACCTATAGAGTCCAAGATTTAGCACCCTTCTTACTCAATAAACTCTCAATGAAAATGCAAATGTCTGGTTGGAGGAAGAAAGTGGATTCTTTTCTGAGAACAAGAGGGAGAATTTTTGAAAATGGTGGACTGGACAGGGGCTGCCTCAGAACTGTAAACACACTCTTAGAGGGAAAGCTACCATCCAGACAGGAGCCTTTTATCGTGTCAATGAGTGATGGAGGCCTGGCCCTATAAAGGAAGGAAGGAAGTCAAATGGAGGTTTCCAGAGAGATTTGATAGACATCAAGCAAGTCTCTCCAGATGCCTTCCACCCAGAAACTGGTGACTGAGGAGTCCAAGAGTCAGGGAGGGTAACATCAGCCCCACCTCAGCCTAAGAGACATTTTTTTTTTTTTTTTTTTTTTTTTTTTTTTTAGTGTCAAACATGATGCATGTGCTGTGTCTGCTTCCCAGCCACCTGGCACAGGAACAATCCAAAGTCCCCTCTGTTGGTAAAAGGCCACAGTCCAAGATTTCAGGTAAGATGGGGGTCAGAGGCATTATCCCGAGGACGCCAGCTGGAACTGGGGTATCAAGCGATGTCTCACGTTCCCTGGGCCAAGTCTCCTGTTTTGTAACAGTTCAGTCAAAGGCTTTTACTGGAGGAGACAGGCATGAAATGAATTTTCCAGAGAAGTTTCCAAATTGGGAGAAAGGTCATGGCTCCGAGGCCTTGGTGGGTAATGAGAAAGGACTACAAGCTTCTGTGATCCTTTAGAAACAGTCACACAGTTTCTCAACCCGAATCTACTTTCCAATCTGGGTTCACCTTTGCTACCTAACCCCAGTGTGACACATGCTTCCAAACTGCCCAGGTGGTTTCCTCCTCCCGTTCCCTTCTGCACCAGAATGTCCTTCCAGGCCCTTGGCTGGCTGCCTCTCCCCCCTGATCCTGGTGCCTTATCAATATTATTGTTTTCTTGATTATGCTGCTCACGAAATTGGTGCACCAGACACAGACAAGGCACGTAAGCAAGTTGTCTTTCTCTTGTCCTTTTCTCCTTTACTTCTTTTCTCCAGTGAAAGAATGTTTATATTGGATTATTCATTTTGATTAGCAATAATTACACTCAGCTTTGTGTGTGTTTGCTTGTGTGTGTACGCACACACATGGGTGTGGATGTATGTGCGAGGGCAGGAGGTCTTACTTTATAAGCCCAGGCTAGGCTGGAACTCAATGTGTAGACTAGGCTGTCTTGAATTTATGGCAAACCTCCTGCTTCAGCTTCCTGGGAGCTGGGACTATACACACGAATCACTAGTGCCCGGCATTCACTTATCATTTCCTCGGGCATTTCAGGAGTAGTCCTTTTCCTTTTTATAGACAGTAACTATGCTGTGTAACCCTGCCAGCCTCTGCAGACATGATCTCAATTTAGAATTTCTGACTGCTGTGTGCTATGTGTGAAGCCACACACCTGCTAGTTGCAACTTTTGTTTTATTTTCCCTTTGGCTGATACCAAAACCATTGTAATCACATACTGTGCCCCAGGCTGCTTTGGCATCCATTTAGGTTATGAGCTCAGGGCATTGCCTCAGTGTTTTATAGATACAATTTCATCCCCCGGGGCTTTGTAGCAGTGAATTTTATATCAACATCTTTACTTGGTAATTTTAGAGAATAAGGTTAGCATGACATAGTCTTGGAATCGATGTGTTTGAAATAAAAGAGACGTTAAGTTTGTAGCATTTCAGCCATTGAAAAATTACATCTAAGTGGTAACACCCGTGGTTATGACTAAATTCTAAGTCCGGATCAGATAAAACTTACAGCCAGAGAACAGAAAAGGTGAAGATGTGGGCCCGGGGAAGTCCGATTCTGCCTTAACTGTATCTTTGATGGTTTGCTGCCTTTAAAAGACAGCATTCTTAAAAGCTAAAAATGGAAAGCACATACCTTTGCCCAGTCTCTCAGATTCTGTCGTCTTTGAATTATTAAATTAAAAACGAAACCTGGGCCTCCCTGCAATAGACACTTCATACAAAAGTAAAGTGTCCAGAAATCAAGGGAAGCTAGCGACTTTATGATCCTTAGAAGGGACCGATCCATTCACCAGGTATTTCTTCATCAAGTGGGTAGGGTCTGTTGTGGGTAGATGACAGTGATACGGGAGTTTAGACAGTCACTGAGTCCCTGCTCTTCTGGAGCTCATGTATGTTAGGGAACTGGATCTCCACAAATGAGAAAGACAAAAACAAACCCACCACCACCAACAACAACAACAAACATGCCTGCAGTTGTAACCTGGGGGCTTGGATGGAGTTAACTGGGAGCAGGAGGTAAGAGGGTGGCCCCTCTGAAGTGTTATCTAGAGAACCTGTTCGAAGGAACTGGCAGAAACACAGAATTAAAACCTGATGAATGAAAAGGAAAGCAGTGAGACAAAGGCACAGGGGAAACCAAGCGTAAGGACCCAGAGGTGCAGAATAGCGTAACACATTGGAGTGGCACAAAGACCAGGATATAGGACTGAAGGGAGAAAAGAGACAGGGAAAGATGGGGGTCACTAAGGACCAACTCAATTAGTGTCTGGCAAGATGCTAGAGAGGCTGTCTGTAGTGCCTTTGGGAAGGAAACACCTGGATGCTCATCAGCATGAGTATGCCATGGTGGGATTTGCACCCCTGGGCACGTCTCCATGGCTGCTGTGTGGGAATGGTTTGAAGGGAGAACAGAAGCTGGGAGACACATGGAGGTTGTTTCTGTCATCCGAGGAAGGGATGGTGGTGGTTCCAGATCAGTGGGCACCATCACTGTGGAGATGAGGCTAGCCAGATAGAATTGAGCCATATGTTCAAGATGGATCCACCAGGTTCACTATAGATTAGAAAACAGAGTTCCATGTTGTTGTCTCAGTTTGGGACAATTAGGCGAGAAACACATTGGCAGAGAGGAGGAAGTTGATTTATATCTAAGGTATTGTTTAGACAGCCAACTGGACATGTTGAAAGAATAGTATATCTTTGTCAACCCAAGACAAATGCTCAGGCAAGTAGTCAGGGTTGAAGGGGAGGGGGTGGTCACTGATGTACTAAGGCCCTCTCTCATCTAGGACTTGATTCTTTCCCTATGTGTATTGGAGATAGGGAAGATGGCCTAGAACCTGGTCCTGGGGAACTCTAACAAGCTGAAAAGGAAACTCCAACAAGAAAGACATAAAGAACCAGCCCAGGAGTGAATAAAGGGCAAGCAAGTAAGGTTTCAGTGAAGGAAGTGATGGGATGCGTAAAAGGGACTCAGCTGGGGCTGAGACAAGGATTTGAAAGACCACGGATTTGTCTGCTGTGTGCAATACAGCCAGTACCCAGACGATGGTGGCTCGATGAATTACAACAGGGCTGAGAAATGCCAGTTGTAATATCACAGCTGGGATGGTATCGTGCCTAATACACTCCTGTATGATTGTGGTGACACTGACACACACGAATGCATTGTATAAAAGCACAGCTCCCGTACTCACACGCCACTCAGCACTTAATGGTGATACAAGACTATGTTGCTGATTCAGGATTTACTATGTGCTATCTGTGTGTGCATGTGGCACACGTATGTGTTCATGTGAGTGTGCACATGCACATGTATGAGCATGGAGGCCACAGGTCAGCATCAGGTGTTTTCCTGGATTGCCCTCTACCTTGTTCTTTTTTTTTGTAATTTTATTTATTTATTTTTTATTTTACATATTGATCCCAGTTCCCTTTACCTCCTTCCCTCCCTCTCTCCCTCTTCCCCCTCACATGGACCCCCAACCACCCTCCCCTTCCATCCCCCCCCACTCCACATGCAGGGTTATGCCATCCAGGAGGGGGTCATATAAGTCTGTCACATCATTTGGAGTAGGGACTAGGACTTCTCTCCTGTCTCTAGGTTAAGGGAGTATCCCTCCATGGGGGATGTGCCCGCAAGGTCGTTTTGTGCACCAGGAATACATCCTGGTTCCACTGTCTGAGGTCCCTTAGACTGCTCAGGCCTTCTGGCTGAGACCCATGTCCAGGGAGTCTGAGTCAGTCCTATGCTGGATTCCCAGCTATCAGTCTGGGGGCCCGTTAGTTTCTCCTTGTTCAGGTCAGCTGTCTAGATGGCTCAGCTGTTAAAGGCTAGGCTCACAACCAAAAATCTACCTTATTTTTTAGATGGATTCTCTCACTGAATCAGGAGCTCACGGATTTGGCTAACCAGCTGGGCAGACCCTGGGATCCCCCGTCCCTCCCCTCTCCAGCACTGGGGTTTCATGTGCACACCACCATGGCTAGCTTTTACACAGATTCTGGGAACTCAGATCCTCATGCTTGCCCAGTAGGTACTTTGCACATCGAACCATCTCCCTAGCACTATAATTTGTTTGTTGTTTGGTTTTTTTGAGATAGGATCTCTCTGTTGTAGCTCTGGTTGTCCTGGAACTTACTCTGTAGACCAGGATGGCCTTGAACTCATGGGAGATCCACCTACCTCTGCCTCCTGATTGCTGGGATTAAAAGTGTGCGCCATCACACCGTAGTTTTTAATCCTATTTAGGAAGTATTTCTGCTTGCAAAATCTGTTTGCTACATGGCACCGTGAGAGCCTCATCTACCCGTATTCATTGTGACTCTTGATTGCACCTCTGGGCCATGACAATCTGCTGGACTCTTTGACACGTGACTCTAACTGGATGTGACAGACACGGAACTTCTCAGATGTGGCTGGGAATGTCTTAGAAGGATTTCTGGGAGGGAAACCCTATCATGGCAGGTGAGAAGCTGAACACAGACCACTCTGATTAGAGTTGTGCTAAGGAGAAAGGAGAACAGAGGTACCAAGGCAGTGGCTAGATCAGACTGGGGGGGGGGGGCGGGAGTTGGGGGGTTGGTTTGTTTGTATGTCTTGTTCTCTCTGAAGATGAGAGCCCTCAGGAGGCCAGCCAGCCTGCCCGGGCATGAAGGAATGTGGTTACTGAAATTTGGCCAATGCCTGATTACAGAGTGATTATACTCCCTAAGTAAAAGCAGGGACCCAGGAACATAGGTAAACTTCGAGCTTGACACATTAAGATCAATCTTCTGTGTCCAGTATTATAAGAAATTATAAGTTTGAGTGAAAATGCTACAACTTGTTTTCCACAATAGTCACAACATAAGGACCTTTATCTCTCATGATTCTGCTGCTCCTGCGCATTTTCTGTAGCTGCTCTTAAAAAGACCAGAATCAATGCCAGCAAAGCTTTTCAAAGCCAAGTCCAGCTCGAAGGAAGAAGCAGCACATTTCCTCTGTCCCAGAATTCCATCTGCCTTGGGAAACGCTTGAACGCAATTGATCTTGAATGGAATGACTCTGAGTTTAGAGAATAGTTAACTAAAATCTAATTTAGATGAGTGCTGTGGGTGCATGGTGTCAGAAATAGACCTGAAGAGGTCTGCGTGTGGCTTTCCACACTGCCAGGATCCATGGGATAAGGAGAAATACACCGGGCTCAGCTCCAGCAGCAGCAGCCTATCAGACACTCAGCCTTTCCCTGACTGCCCTGGCCAGGCAAACACCCGTTCTCTGAGTTCAGTCTTCTTACTAATGTTAACTCTCAGATACACATCACACAGAAAGTTCTCCCATCTATATCTATGCATATATGTAGACTGCAGCATGACTAGGAAGGTTTAAAGAGGCAAGGAGTTTCAAAGGGACTTGAGAAGACAGGCTGGTAAAAGTGCAAATAGAGTCCCTGCTGGGCTGGAGACATGGGGGGAGGGGGTTGGTTCAGGCTTCTCCTGAGTTACAGGGCTGAGTGGAGCTACAAAGCCCAGTCCAGCTCTAGAAACCAAAGGGCAAGACCTGACCGGGACAAAGAAATGATGGGTCAGCAGCAAGAACTTGGTTCAACTAGAGCCCCTGGGATGGTCAAGTTCTCCACCGGCTGGTCCCTCAATGCACATGCTGGGTGGTAAGATGACAGGTCAGTGAAGTCATTGTCATCACAACACTGGGTGTCCACCTCCTTGTGGAGTTCAAGTTTTACCTTTTTCTAAGCCTGGTGTGCCCAATAAGTCCTCAGGTACAGTTTCCCTGATATTTTCACACATCCATGTGCCCCTTCATGTAGTGTCAAGTCATGCAGATAAATTGAGCTTCACCCTCCCTGCTCTCAGGAATAAGTCATCGTGTGGGTGGCATTGGGAAGATTGTGTCATTCCTGTGTCCACCCAGGTGCAGAGTCCTCCTCCATCCTCAAAGTGGAGTCAAAATCTCCTAGTGTAGTGGAGTCTCTCGGGGAAGGCATGGTCTGAAAAACCCGTTTGACACAATAGGGAGGAACAGGGCAAGGCTCAGCCTGGCCTCAACATTGAGGAACAAGGCACAGTCCATAAAATGCAAGAGTGGTAGAATACAGTTACTGAATCTTTGACACATTAGCATGTCTTTTAAAATTATGAAACCATGACTACACTGCATGAAAAAGAAAGAAGTGGGCCTAGGAAGACCCCAAGACTATCAGGGCAACATACTAAAGCAAACGTGTTAGAACCCACACAAAGGTGGCAGGAGAGATCGAACTCCACAACAGTTCCCTTAGACCTTTCCATCTTCGCATCCACACACACACATGCTCACACACAATCGTAGATATATTTTTCATGAAGAGAAAGTCAGCCAGGGTCATTGAAACACTTATATCATTATTATTTATCAATTAAAAACTCAGGAGTCCGATATAGGGGCAGATTAATCAGAGGAGTATTAGAGAAGTGACCAGTGACCTCCTTTCTCTTCTTTCTCAGTCCAAAAGAGCTGAGCATCTCTCCAAACCCCTCTCTACGAATTCCAGGCTCTCTCTATATGTTCTTAGTCCTCCAAAACCTCTATGGCTAATTTGATCAGCTAGCAGCTAGCTCAGCCTTCTGATTCAAAGTAAATTTTATTGACAATCATGGGAGTATCAGAATGTGATCAAAATATCTCAAAATGGGTCATGAGAACCTGACATGAGAGACACATTTCTATTAATGCTTCAACATTAGCACCCAGGAGCTTCTTAGAGTTTTGTTATTTTAGTTTTGTTTTGCTTTTTGAGACAGGATTTCTCTTTGTAATAGTCCTGGCTGTCCTGGAACTCACTTTGTAGACCAGACTGGCCACAAACTCATAGGATCCACCTGCCTCTGCCTCCCCAGTGCTGGGATTAGAAGTGTGTGCTACCACTGCCTGACAACTTCTTAGGTTTTAAGAGTCTATAAGTGTTATTTCTTCTTGACTTCTGAAAGCTTATCTTTTTTCAGAGGCCAGGAAAGTTCTAGCAAATGAACAAATAAAACACCTTATGGGGCTAGCTCTACATCCTGTTATTGCTTGGGATATGTGATACTGTGCTAATAATAGCTATGTGATAAGTTTTTATCCAAAGCACAAAACAGCCATGTACTAAGCCTACAGGTTGGACAGCAGGGATAAAATGTTTCTGATAGCTGTTGGTGTTGATGGTTTTTCTCTACATTGGTACTTGTTATTGGCAAGAATCTAGCAGGGTTGTTGGCTCAAATACCCCCAAATAAGCTGTGTTTGTAGCTGGGGATCTAAAGGTGATTATATTGGGAAAGAGATGGAAAAGGAAGAGAGGAGGAGAGAATAAATCAGAATCTGCAACCTTCCATGTGATTGCCTCAGAGATCACTCAGCTATGCTCTTTGGGACATTCTGTTCAGCAGCAGCAGCAGCGATAGCAACAGCAAGGCACTGAATCCTGCCTATACTGAGGGAAGGGAGCTATGCCTCCGCCTCTTGATAGGGTACTGTCAACATGATGTAAGCAAAGCGAGTGGGTGGAAACAATTTTCTCTTGCCTATTTACAAAGTACATGTTTAGCTGTTACCTAGGATATTTCCAAGGATATTTCTACATGAGTCAGGTCTGCTATTATAGAAGCTTTAAACAGACCTTTTGAGCCTGAGCTTGCATTGCTTCAGGAAGACCTAGAAGGAGGTATAAAGGGGTCTGCTTTCGCTGAATGTAAAAATATATGGATAAGTACATAATGTAACATGCACTTACCTATTTATTTTTTGAAGCAGGGCCTCAGTGTGTAGCTCTGGGTGGCCTGGAGCTCATAGATATCTACCTGCTTCTGCCCTCTGGATGCTGAGATTAAAGGTGTGCACTACCACACCCAGCAATTTCACCTATCTTGTGAGGCTGGAGATTCTATTGTCTAATGTTGAGCTTCCCACTTCGGGACAGGCATGTGCATCTTCCTGACGCCATAAATGCTGTTTCTCCAGTCCTGTTTACATTTGAGGAAGCAGGATCTTTGCTTTTATATTTAATTTACCATGGCTTTGTAGATTCCCCCCCCCCTTCTCTAACATTCCACAGCAACATGATATGACTCATGTCGCCGTATTTTTTCCATCCTTTCATATCAGCTACTTCTGTATCAGTGACGTTTTCGTGACTGGCTAAAGCAACATTAAATGGAAAGGTCAAGGCTTCTTAGATGCCTGTGATTGCCATTGTACTTAAGAGAATACTTTGTATTTTGTTAAGTGTTGAATACATATTTCAATACTAGCTGGAAAGTTTTAGGGTAGCTTGTGTGATGAAGGTCTGCTGAAGCAACACGGACAAGCATGTTTGGCTTGCTCTTAAGGAGTGTTCTTAACACTAGAACTCACTCTATCTTCTGGAATCTCTGTGAGAGGTGGTCCCCTAGAGCTGCACCAGAAAGAATCCCCTTTCATCACCCAGACCTTCCATTGTGACAGAGTTGTGTCTGTCACTGCACACCCATGAAGAGCAAGGCTCCATGGAGAAGCAAAACAGAGTGATTGAGTGTGGTTTAGGGGATACATATGTTGGGTTCTATATTGTCCCATTCAGCTCACCTTCCAACGAGCCTACTTCACAGGCTTGAACCCCCAAAATGTTACTTGAGATGCTTTCTATAATTTGTTGCTGGTCTGTGTTCTAGAAGGCTCCATGCCCGTGTGTTTCTTCCATTCCTCTGCATCTTCATTCACTAGCCTGGACTTCCTCACACATGTGCAGTCATCCAAGGCTTTTTGTCCCCAAGTCTTCTCTTCCTTCTCCACATGTTTCATACCTGTCTGACAATCTGAAGCATTTCCCTCTCCAATCTGCTAATGCTGTCTTATCCCCTTAAGTGTTGAACCCAGTAATCCTAGCTTGGTATTTGCCTCTAAGAGGACACTGCTACAGATCTTAACTCTCTTACCCATAACTTGAAGATATGACCTTGAATAAAGAATTCAAGCTCTGCCAATTTCTCCTCTTGCAAAAACAGGAAGAGAACAGCATCAACTTCACTCTGGGGAAGTAAAGTCATTCATTCATGTGCTGGGCCCACTGTGTTGGTCATCGTGAAGATGTGGGTGCTTGGTGTGACCATACATCTGATCAGTCCAGGTTGGGTGTTAAGTTACTGTTAGAAATAAGCATTCCTTCCCTTAAATTCTCAATGAAATGTATTCCTGGCTGTCACGAGCTACACTCCAGTGATACGCAGTGCTGATTAACCTGGACTATACCAGGACAAGTGTCTGAGTCCCTGAACATTGCATTATTACTGTTTTTGAGGTGCTAGGAATTAAACCTGGAACCTCATGCATGCTAGAAAGGTTTTCTACCACTGAGTTAGATCTTCAGCTCTGTGTTATTTTTTATTCTTGAGAATTTCATAGCAGTACACAATAAAATGTGATCATATCCACCATGACTGACCATCACATTTCTCCATATTCCCTTCAGTGTGTCCCTCTCACAACTTCATATCTTTTTTCTTTTTTTCCTTCTGTTTTTTGGATAACCCACTAAGTCCAGTTAGCAGTGTCCACATGTACATGGATATGAAACTATCCACTGGATCATCAGAAACCTAGCAGTGGCCAACGCCCTCCAAGAAGACTGAGCTCTTTCCCAGCATCCATCAATTGCCAGACGCTCCTCAAGGACAGGCAGGACCTGGAAACCATCTCCCCCATCTATATGAAACTTTTGACTGGCTTGATCTTGTTCTTTGAGTTTCTGAGTGAAAAGCAATAGTCATGCCACATCCCGAAGGCAACATTTTTCCTGCCTCCTCTTCTCCAATGTTCCCTGAGCCTTGGCACGGGGTGAGGAATTGGTAAAGATTCTCCATTTAGAGCAGAGCTTCCAGTCTCAGAATGTTGACCAGTTATGTATCTCTGCATTGACAGCTGCCCTTTGAGGAAAGAAACTTCTCTGATGGAGGTTGAGAGTAGCACAGGCCTTGGGTGTGATCTGATCCCCACGCTGGATCTGTAGCTTTTGCTGTGAGGAGGAGGAGGAAGATGGTAGAGGAGGAGTATATGGAGGAAGAAGAGAAGGTGGAGGAGGAGAGGGAGGAGGAGGATGTAGAGGTAGAGGATGTGAGTAGTACATGGAGGAGAGGGAGGACAAGGTAGAGGAGGAGAAATTAAATACATTGAATCAAACCCTATTCTGCCCATATTCGTTTGTTCTGGCTCCCTTACCCCGTGGTTAAAAAAAAAAAAGGAATTGTTCTTGTCCTATTTATGAGAGTTAGGAAAGTATGTCTCTACTCATTCTCCCTTTCTCTAGACTAAACATTTCCATTCCCTCTAATGCTTTCTTTTTGATCCTCATTTCCAAATTATTTATCATTTCTGTGCTTTTTCCCCAAATGCTCTCCAGAGTCCCAAAGCTGAGCCACACATCGAAGAAAATTCTCCTGAGGAGGACTAGATGATAGAAAAGAGAGGCAACCAGAGCTTGTCCCGTCTGTCTTTCAAGGCCTGTGATTCATAAAACCCAGGGAGGAAGTGTCTTCCTTTAGTTTATACTGACCTGGAGTCAGGTTGGGGGAGGGGGCTGCTTTTATGTCTCAGTGTCCTGACTATAAAAGAAAATTGGTGCAAAGAGTCTTGGCTAGTTCTAAAAAGAAGCGTTTGTTTAAGAATTAATCACTTCAGGGATAAATTTTCTACGATTACTATTATTTAACTTATGTATCACCTATTGGTTACTGTCTAACTGAAATTTTCCTAGGGGATAAAATGTAAATTAAACTGTGCTTTAGAAGTTGATTTAAGGGGCTGGGGAGATGGTTTTTGTTTTCACCCTGTTTGTTAAGAGCCTGGGTAAAGGCTACTTGCCTGACCACCAGAGCTCTAGTTTGTAATAACTCACAAGCAGAACATGCTTGGGTAAGGTGTTCAGGCTTGATCCGTGGTCCCCATGCCACATGTTGGTAATATTTGTGACAGGAAATTCCAAGTCACAGCTACACAATGTGTCAATGATAGGAATCTGTAGAGGTCAGAAGAAGAAACTTGAATGTCACCTATAGAATTGGAAAATGTCATCCTTTCGAAACAGGCTGAAACAGTGTCCAGGGATCTTGGCCTTTTTCTGGGACACTAGGGATATCCAAGATGCCTCCCTACAAACACAGTTCAGTTAATTGCGCTTCACTTAGAGGCAAAAACCTGGCCTTATCTCTAAATAAAACAAATGGAAGACAGCCACTCAGAGAAGAAACTGGAGATTTAGGACAGCCTGGAATGTGACCACAGCAACAGTGTACCTGGGGACAGGAAGGCCACAAGACTGAGTCCTGAAGCTCCCTGACACTAACAGAGCCATGCTTTTGAAAGCTTGTCACCAGAAGCTAACAGGGGATTGAGAGAGAAAATTAGCTTGGCGTCCCAAGGGCTTAGTGCCAACAAAAGCTAAAAGACACATGTGCTCTGCAACAATAACAGACCCTAAATCTAAAACAAAATTCAATTGCAAATACTTAAACACGCCCCCTTCTTCTCACTAAATCCCCTGCTGTCCTGTGGATGTTCTCCCATCCAGGAGCCTTTGGGAGAGAATCAGCGGGGGCAGAGACGTAAATACTAAGGGGACAAGATCTTCTGGTGAGATTTGGGCCCATTAGTCTGAGTTGGTTGAGCATATTTAAATATGGTGAAATCACTTTGGAATGTCTACACCCAGTCATTTCCCCCAGTTAGGAGCGAAGTAGGGGTGGGAATAAGGATCACAACAAACCGCCTAAACTCCAGGACGAATAAGGTAGAACAGGAGTCAGAGGGTTCTACAAGCGGCTGTTGAGTCAGAGAATAGCTAAACTTTCCATTCCTTCCACATGATGGGTTAGATTCCAGAGCCGTGCCTCTCCACCATTCTTCCCTGTCCCTCTGGAATGCCACTTAAGCCAAGTGCATAGCTGCAGCAGGTAGCAGAGCCTTTGAGCTGGGGACGAGAACCCTCTGACTAAGCACTGACACAAGCCACTAGATGGGACTCTAGACTCGCATTCTTCAGGAGTGAAGCTAAAAGTAGTTTATATCCATGGTCTTCACTCTCTCATTTTCACTGTTAGCCTTCAAAGTCCCGGAGCTCTGACCTCTGAGTCTACTTTTCTTCTCTTGACTCCAGCTGAAACTAAATGTTCCTCTTTCATTCCCCAGACTTTTTACTGTGTTTAAAACTATCGGCTGAGGCCAGCGAGCTAACTTAGGTGGTAGGAGTACTTGCCACCAGGGCTGAAGAATTGAGCATGGTCCTCAGAACCCACGTGATGAAAGGAGAGGAACGGACTCCTACCAGTTGCCCCCTGACCTCCATGTGCCATGGCACGTGTAAGTTCCCTCCTCCCAAGAAACAAGCCGAGAAAAACCAAAACCACTGGGCATCGCTGTTTTGTTAGGTTCCCTAGTTTAGCGCCTGTGGAAGTATCCCCAAAAGATGGGCAAGGTGGAAGGTGGGTTAATTGTAGTGAGTATGGCATAGGTGGGCCTGGGCATGGATCTTGGCTTGCCAATGCTCTATGAAACACTGTGCCTACAATGTGTCTTAGTTTTGTGCACCCATTACACTTGGGATAATTGTGCAACCAGGACGAATTGCAATGAGACCAGAGTATGAGATGATACAAATAAGCAAAACAGGAAGTCAACCACACTTGTTATAGGTAGAGACAAACATACCTTGATCTCACATCTATGCCTGTCCCTGATTTATCTTTCTTCCTCAATCTCTTGACCATGGTGACCACACTGACAGAGCTGCTTCCCTAAGGCCCCTTTACCATAGTTGACTTTCCTTACTCTTCCATATTAACTTCCATATTAACAAGAGCTCATACAGCCTTTGTAAACACATGGATAGAAGCTAAAATAGCTTCATTATCCATCTCTGTAATTTAGACAACATGAATGAGGCTTGTCAGATGTCTCAGTAGGTGAAGGTGGTTGCTGTACAAGCCTGGCTAACTGACTGTGGTTCCTGTAACCCACAGAAAGTGGAAGAAGAGAACCCACCTCACACAGTTATGCTTTGACCTACACACACACACACACACACACACACACACACACACACACTCATACTCACACATTCACACACACACTCACATACACATTCACACAGACACATACACACACTCACACAGAAACATACACACACTCACACACACATACACACAAATACTCCCACATACACACTCACACACACACACACACACAGTGGCATGCATGTGCTCATATAGATGTGCACAAATACCACATACACAGAATGATAATAAATAAGCTATTTAAAGCAACAGGAGGAATGGACTTTAAACCCCAGTCTTCGTTGTGATTTTTTAATAGGAAACTCATGGAGGACAACTGATGGCCTGTGACTTGATCTTCATTCCATAAGGTATGGCTATTATTCTTTTAGAAAAGCAATGAAGAGTGAAGAACTGGCCCTAAACTTGCCCCAGATGGAAGGGCACACTGAGAGGTATGGATGACTGACAGTAGGAGCTTCAGAAAGCAGTATAAAGCAGTCCCTTCTTTATTCAGGGGCATCTTCCAGTACTCAGAGAGATGATGACGGGTCCCAAGTTGGGTGTAAGGTTTCAGCAAAAACTTCCATTTAACACTGTGTGGACACCCAGGCAACAAGAACTTGGTTTGTAGAGCCCAACAACTGAGATAATCCCATCTCCAAAGAGAAGACTGATGGGTGAGAGGTAGAACCCAATGCCTAATGGCTAGAAGCTCCACAAAGATGTCAAGCCTGAAGCCCAGACTGTGATTCCCTTATGCTGGCTCATGGATGATAGAGTGTGATCATAAAACATTCACCACTGAGGAAGTTATACAACCACCTCCTGTGGGTTCTCATGTCTTCATCTTTAAGATGGGGATAGATGGGCTGGAAGGATGGCTCAGCCTGTAAAGACAAGGCTCACAAACAAAAACATAAGATGGAGATAATTTGTGATGAGGTGGACATTCAGGAGACTGAAGCAGAAAGAGTGAAAGCTAAGGTGTAGCTTCCATAACACCATGAGTTCGAGGCCAGCCTGGACTGCACAGTGTGAATCTGCCTCCAAAAAAAAAAAAGAGGGAGAGAGAGAGAGATGAAGATGATTTAAAAAAACATAGTAGGAATGGACCTACTGTGAGCTACTGTGAGGATACTCAAAAATGGCCATGGGTAGTTCTGGGGTAGCCCACCCAGGTGAAATCATAGCAAGAACATTTCACAACACAGCACGGACACTAGTTGTTGAGATTATTGTTCTCTGATCATAGCCTGAGATGCACACTAGATTTGTAGGTTTGAGGCTTTTAAGTTGCTTATGCAACCCAAGGTTGGTACGGGAACCACTGTGATCTGAGCCCTACTGCTGTGAGCCTTAGACTGGACAGAGAAAGGCAGGGTAGGAGGAAAGTGTTTTAATAGAACTGTGTTATCATAGACATCACAGGAAACAATTACAATGTAAAGTTGGGACCGGAGCAGCAAGAGTGTACAAGCAGTGAGAATGGCCACTCCAGGGTTCTCTGAGGGATATCACGTCCTTTGTAGCCCTCGCCAAAGAATCCTGCCTGGTGTTCCAATTGCTGATTAGGCCTCCAAGAGAGAAACCCTCTCTCCAGATGGTGACGATTATACCACAGCCGCTATCACAGGGCAAGGGACCAGGGATGCTGGCATGGGTATCACTCCTTCCTCTATTCAATTCCTTTTGTTGGTGTATGGCTCCAGAAAGAGGAGGGATGGTCCTTTCTAGGACTGCACATGCAATGAGCAACTTTCCTACTTTTGAAAACAGTTACTTGCATTCTTTGAGTCTGATATCACCTCTTTAGTATGTGGTCAGCATTCACATGTGGTCCCACTAACTTCCCCAGCAACTCCTCCTAATTGCAACCAGGGAACAGACTCTTCTAGTAAATGCCGCCATGTTTAGCCTTCTTCTCCTGCCTGCCAGAGCTTGTGATATTCTAAGCAGCAAGGGAGATGTACCAACTGTGCACTCCTCTGCCGCAGCCAGTCCGCTCACGCTCACGCCATCAGACTCTGAAAGGGTCATGTGGGTAGGCTTAATGAAGTGCCAGAGGCAGGCCCCGATTTATCAGATCATGGTGAAACAGAATCTGCTTGAAGGGCTTCAAGTGGAGAGGCAAAGAAATGAGAAGCAGGGTCAGGCAAGGAAACGATGGCAATTGCTTCCTTGGTAAACTGCCTGCTTCCAGGTGGTCAGTGTTCGAATCACTTCATGAAACCCCTCCATTATGATGAAAATGGAATAATTTTGGAAGGCCCTTGCAAAATCCTAAGAAACAGGCATTGCTCTTGTTGCTGAATGGAAAAGGCCAAATTGCCCTGTCTCTGAGAACACTCTAATGCTGGCAGAAAGAGGGACATGAGAAATGCTGTGTGGTTACAGAAAGGTTCAGAGGGTGTGTGTGTGTGTGTGTGTGTGTGTGTGTGTGTGTGTGTGTGTGTGTGCTATGTGTGCATACGCCCATGCCTTTGCATGCACACATCAAGACCAGAGGTTGACATCTGTTGTCTTCCTCTATTGCTCTCCACCTTATTTTGTGAGATAGAGTTCCTTAGTGATTTACCTAGATCTTCCAAACCACCTAGGCAAGGCCCGAGAATTTTCCTGTCCTGCTGGCAAGCACTGCTTGCCAACAGTGTAAGTCATGCCCACATTTCCAGCTTTTACATCAATGTTAGAGATCTAGACTCAGGTCCCCATGCTTTTGCCAGCAAGTGCTTTACTTGCTGAGTTGTCTCTGTAGCCCCAGAGAGTTGCACAGTCTTGGGGTTTGCTTCTGCTCTGACTAATCTTCCTGACAGTGGGCAGCCTCCATGGGCTGGACAACCCCTTCTAGTGACTCAGCTCTTTCAAACATGACCCATTTGGAAGTTCAAATACAGACTTAATCCCTATTATATTAACTTACTGGAAAAGAGGTTACTCATTGAGTCTTTCACCTGTGAAACCCAGGTGCCAAGCTCCTGTGTGTCCACTAGAAAGTTGTGTAACCAGGAGGAGGGAGAAACCCATGCATTGGCTCACTAGGGGTGTTAGCTGCCTGAAGAGTGAAAGAAAGCATTCTCAGGCACACGTGCAGATTCAGGTCACAGAACACAGTCCTTGTTCATTTTTGAAGGATGTAGCCTGGTTAGCATCTCACAATCTTGGGAACTAACCTTGAACATGAGGCCATTGAAGCCATCCTAGAAATAGGGGTACCGGGATGCCTCCCTACCTCAGTGTTCTTGTACTGACAAGCTTCAGGGAGCAGGGGACAGAAGAGTAGTCACATGTGTCAAGTGCTATGGCACATCAGAGTGACCTGAAAATCTCAATGTCTTTGTCAGTGCTTTGGAGACCCAGTCAACAAGTCCCTAAGCAGTACGAGGACTTATTACCATCTCCACTTTATACCCAGGAGTCAGTTCATGGAGCAAGATGTAGGTGGTCTAAGTCAGGGGTTGAGTCCAAAGCTGTAGGATTTTCCAAAGGGGGAAGGAAGGAGATGAAAACCAGTGCCAGAGCTCAATCTGTCCCCAAACTCTGTCTCCCTTTGATTTATGCCCTACTGAGTTGTAAACTCCAAGCTTTGTCTCCTGACATACTAATCAGAGATGCTGACTACAAAACCGTCTTTATTCTCAAGATCACTGGCCTGTTGAAGCTCGACTCTCCTTGATCCGTCTCTGAGCCACCACAGCTCTCGTCCAGAGTCCCACAGAAGCTGTCATTGTAACTACAGGTTGCCAACCCTCTCAGGTTACCCTGCACAATTAAGGCTAAAATCTGCTTTACATCTGCCAGGAAAGCAGGAGACTTACCATGTGTTTGGTTCCTGCAATTAATTCATTGTAAGCAATTTGGACCCCAGATTTCCTGTAGTCAGAATAGCAGCTCATTTTCACAGTCACTGGACCATTAAATCCCTGTGTATACAAAACAAAGAACTAGAAAAAGAATGTAGATTAAGAGTTAGGTAAGTGGTGACACAAATGTTACCCTTTTAGTAATAGTATTAATATGGTATATAACACAAAAATATAATACAAATTGGTGTAAGATAATATGCTATTAATAGTATAATGTTATTAATATGTAATAGCCTAAAATATGTTTACTATAGACATGCATTGGTTAATTAGTTCATTAGATCCCTTCTCCTTTTCCAGGAAATGCTATCTGCTCTGCTGCACTCAAAATGGGAAGGAAGGTAGGATTTCTCTGTCTTCTGTCTGTAAACCCAGATTGAGAATGCTATTTGTCATAATACGGCTCCTTGTGTTTTGGAATACCTCAGGGAACATTCTCGCCATATTGTCTTTGTGTGTGCTATGTGGCTAGCATCTTGAATTTGAAGCTTTTTTTTTTTTTTTTTTTTTTTTTTTTTTTCTGTTGTCAAGTTCACCTTTTCAAAAAGGACAAAGATAAATTAGGAACTGGTTCCCCCTAGTGTTTGATTCTGAAAACTATACTTCCAAGTTCCATGGATGGGTGTCTGTCTGTGGTTGGACAGTTTGCCCTCTGGTGGTGACCACAAACGTAGCAAAGTCCACAAACATTGCTAATTAAATATTTGTTTACTAAGTTTTAAACAGTAACTTAACACACAAATGTTTAAACAGTAAAGTCACAAACTACTAACTGTCCCCCACAAAAAAAGCCAAGCAGTTATTATACCTGATAAGCATGGTGCCAATGACACCTGCTTATAGGTTTATTGCTATGGAATAATCACCCCCAAACTCAGGAGTTTAACTGACAGTAATCAACTACTCACTGCCATGACATCTTGGGCCCTGAAGCAGGCCAGTGCACTGGTTCTATCTAAAGATCTGGTTTTCACCTGGGGTCATGTTAAGCCATAAATGCTTGCCTGCTGGTGGCTGCCTCTTTGGCTCATGGCATTCAAGGAAGTGTACTAAGAAAGAAAGCCAAAAGACAGAGCTGCCTTTCATGACCCACCTCAGAAGAGGTGGCTCAGAGCTTAAGGTCACTGGCTGCTTATGGTAGCATATTATTTTAAGGTGTGTTACTTTGGTTTATGCTGCATCTGTTTAATTTTGTTAAGCTGTGATTTGTTGCCTGTCTAACACAGCTGATAGTCCAATGAAGAGCTGAATGGCCAATGGCGAGGCAGGAAGAAGGATAGGCAGGGCTGGCAGGCAGAGAGTATAAATAGAAGGAGAATCCAGGAAGAGAGGAGGAACGAGAGAACAAGGAGAGGGAGACATCAGAAGCCAGTCCCTCAGCCAGCCAGCCATAAGTAAGAAGAAATGTAAGATATTAGGAAGTAAGAAAGATAAAAGCCCAGAAAGGAAGGGAAGAAGGGCTGGAAACATACCAAGCTAAGGTTGGACATTCATAACAAAGAATAGACCTCCATATATGTGAGTCATTTGGGAGCAGGGTGGCCGGCCCCCTGAGGAGTTCAAAAAATCCAAGAGAAAAACAAAAACAAAAACATCTCATGAAATCTGCTCTTCCTGGGTTCAATTCCCAGCAACCACATGGTGACTTGTAACCATCTACAATGAAATCTGGTGCCCTTTTCTGGTGAGCATTCATACATGCAGACAGAACACTGTATACAAAATAAATAAATGAATAAATCTTTTCACAAACAAAGAAAGAATTCATTGGTATCACTTCCGCTGTGCTAGTAATAGAAATGGTTCCTCCAAGACTTGTGGGCAGGGACCATAATTCATCCTTCAGCCTAGAAATGGTCTTCTCAGAAGGGAAGAAGAGATGTGTTGTGACACATGTATTTGAGTGGCTATCTTCATAAAAATGTGATCAATTACAGTGATTTTATTTCATTCTTTTAGAATTCTGAGGCCACTACTATCATTATCTCAAATTTGCATTTCAATGAATAGGGCCAAAAATAATAAAAACCGTCTTCATATGACCTTGCTATATCAGAACAGATTGGGATCACTAAGTCTGAATTTTTGTGGGGGCTACTTGAGGAGGGAGGCAAATCTGTCCCCACACCAGGCAAGACTGTAAAGTTAATGTTTATTAGTGTGACAAAGACTGATACGCTTTACTTCCATCCAGTAAAAAACAAACCCACAGGGTACTGGCTGTTTCCAATCTAGCTTGCAGTCTGTTTCAGCATTCATCTTGTCTGTTAGCTACATGCAGATCTTCTTCAAAATATCCTTGTCATCATGTTGGTTTTTCTCTTTTTAATTTTAATTTTTTTAAGAGAGCGAGAGCATGCATGTGAAGAACAGAGGACAGAAATTGGTTCTCTCCTTCCACTATGTGGGTTTTGGGGATCAAACTCAGGTTGGGAATAGAACTCAGGTCATCAGTCTTGATAACAGGCATCCTTACCCACCGAGTCATCTTATTTGCCCTGATGGTTCTGTTTTTAATGAACTGAGGAAGTCTTTCTGCACTTGTGTGGAAATGTGCGCGCGCACACACACACACACACACACACACACACACACACACACACACCCTTCTTGGCAGAGTGAGAATTGTTTCTGTGGGGTTAATATGGCAGCTTTTCAGGGATCCCTTCAAGAAATAACTTGGACATCGTTAGGAGGGTGAGTTCGATGACAGCTGTGAAAGGCTCTAATGGGCCCAAACATTGCAAACATGGTGCCAGCAGATCTTGTGCTCTCCCCTTCCCTTCCCTTGCTAAACCATTAGATTACATTCCTAAAGCTAACTAGGCACCAAGGCCCATTCCCTTATTTGGCCACTTCCTTATACCTGCCTCAATCCTACCACATCACCAAGCTCCAGCTTTCAAAACAGAAATCAAAATTCATCACTTGGCTACACCCGTTAACATGTCCAAGCAGGACTTACCAGCTCACCCAGCACAGGCTTCCCTTTTTCTCCTTAAAACCCACTCCTGCAGCAATGCCTGCTGCTGTCTGCCCAATCCAGAGGCAGCCCTCCCACCCCACCCCCACTTGTCCCTCCAGGGTAAACACATCTCCTTTGTGCTGAGAATTTGGTGTCTGGGTGAGTTCTGTGCTGACTCCGAGGTCCCTTTGAGCCATGATTATAGTTCTCTCTGGTGACTCAACCAGAGCAGCGTTTCCTAGGTAACCTCATGGCAGCGAGAGAGAGCATAGTGGGGATAATTGGGCGTGGCCATGGGCAATCTTTGGTCTGCAGTGTCTTGCCCGGGCTGGGATGGTGCTGACTTGTAGACCAGTACGGCAGCTGGCTCTCACTGATCTCCCCACCCCCGCCCTGCCCATCCAGTACCTCACCTGCCTCATGGCCAGCTCCTCCCACAGAACTTGTTTATACTTTGGGCACCACAAAAAGGTGGCAGCCAGCATACTGTCCTTGCATGAGCTGAGATGGCATTCTTTGAAGTGCTAGGAGCTGCCTTCAGAACGCAGACACACCTACCAGGCCCTGGATTCCCTTCTTTGAGATCAAACATTCAACATGCAATGATTAGCTTGTGCTCAGAGGAACTATCCCAACACCAATGCCACTGTTGTGTCCCTTGAGAACGGTGCTGGACACAGGTCCCTTGTCTTTATGGCCTGTACACTCTCTTTTTTTGGAGCATGAATATTTTACCAAGGCCTCCTGCATGCTCATGTTTCTCCTGGGAGGATATTGACGTGTGTGTGTGGGGGGGGGCGTGTCTATGGGTCTACATGGTCTGGATCACTTCACTGTTGTGGGAGAGACTGGCTGAGTTAGCACAGCCCTGCACACAGCAGCAAATGGATACCATAGTCTGTTTCACCTGAAGGTAGTGTTCTCAATCTTTTCTGAATGCCACAGAAAAAAGGCCACACCTACCTAGTGACCACAGACCATGTACCCAAGGCCTTGTGAGTGTGCTATAACTGTGACCTCATCCCTGGCACAGCAGCCACAATGAAGAATACTACCAGGCTGAACTTGGAGTCATCTATGATTCGCCAAGATCCAGCTCAGTAGGAGAGGGTGGCCATTAAAGGCAATATGACAGGGACCACTGATCTCTCTTTTGTGTTTATTATCAAGAGGACAGTTGCCATTTAACTATTCCCACTAAGACAGCACTGACCTCATAGACCAAAAATGCAGGTAGGGTTTATTCCAATAGCCAATGCTAAGTAAATAGATGGAAATGATTTTTCCTGGATGTGGGAGTGGGGTCTATTCTGTTCCCTCCAGATGGAGAGAACAATGACAAAGGACGACTATGGCCAAGTTCAGCTTGGCGAACCAATGAGCTCACTTTACTCCATCATTGGCTTGGCTAAATTAGCAGAAATACGGTCTCAACATCAAAATGGTAAAGTACTGCAGGGGCCAGCAGCTGGAGCTGTCATCAATTATGCTCAATGAAGCAGTATTACTAAGTGGCACATTCTGTGGATGCCACATGGGTAAAAGTATGGCATGCATAATTTGCTTCAGAACAGCCCTGTGGAAACAATGTGCAAAATCAGTAAAGCACAGATTTTCTCGGTACCCTCTAGGAACAGTTATTTAAATAAAAGTAACAAGAGCTAATGTTTATTGAGCAGTTAGTCTGTCCTAGGTAGTCATGTTGCTTCAGGGATAACGAAGGAAACTGCTCAGATTCTCCCAGCGAAAGTGATGTGAGTAGAGCCAGTTGTACAATGACTGTATAGTTAGGCATTGTTTCGTTATTACACCAATGCCACTTAGTTTCTGACACAGAAATGCTATGCTTATTTTGTTATATTGCTAGCTAACTAGTCTTTTGATAATGTTGAAAATAAACACTAGTTTTAAAATGCTACTTTCTGGTTGCTCACTGGGAGTGAACACAATTAAATTGCCCTAGTAGTATCCTGAGATAGTGATAAACCAAAGTGAGGGTTTTTTGAACAGATTCTGTGGTATTTTCTATGTAGACAATTATTGCTTGCAAGCAGAACTTTTTCATCTTGACTGATTATATTATACTAGCCAAAACCTCTGGCATGATAATTAGGGCACTAGGAATAGCTATCTTGCTTTTTTAAGAAAGCCTTCAGGATTTGACCTTTTCATTCATCTACAGCAACATGTGTATTTTCACTTTTGTCTGATAATCTGATACAGTGATTTTTTTTAATTTTTTCTAATTTTTTTTAAAAAATTATTTTATGTGTATCAATGTTTTGCCCATATATTACATATGTGCACCACTTGTGTGCCTGGTGCGTGCAAAGGCCAAAAGGGACATCTTATCACCTGGAATTAGAGTTATGGATGGTTGTGACCCATTATGTGGGCTCTGAGAATCGGATCCAGTTCTTCTGGAAGAGCAGTCAGTGCCCTTAACCACTGAGCCATCTCTCCAGTCCATTCACTGATTTTCTACTATTGTGCCAACTGTATGTGTAGAATGAATCTCACTCGGTCAGCATGCATTGTGCTTTTTTACATATTAAAGGGGTTAGTTTTTAAATATTTCTTTTGGAGTTATGCTTAGGATGGGTACTGGCCTGTGTTTCATTTTGATAGCATGTTCATTTGATTTTCTTACAATATAAAGCTGTCTTGATAAAGAACGGAGAGGATTTTATTCCCTTCTGTTTTATGGAAGAGCATGGGTAGATTTGTTTAATTTTTTTTGATTTGGTAGAATTTATCAATGTAGATATTGCAGTTTTATTTATAGTATGATGTGCACTATAAACTGAATTAACTTAATAGATATAGCATTAGAGTATCTATCCCCTCTTGAAGGAAATTCAGTATTTTGAGTCATTTAAGGATATGATGATGATTATTGTTGTATTTTGTGACAGGATCTTTATTATTCTGGCTGACTTCCAACTTGCTCTGTAGCTGAGGCTGACATTGAACAGCTGACTTTCTTGCCTCTGCCTCTTGAGTGCTGAGACTACAGGTGTGCACCACCTTATCTGGCATGTTCAGTGCTGAGGATGGAACCTGGGACCTGTGCATGCTGCACAGGTACTCTACCAACTGTGCATTGCCCCAAGTCCCTTTATTTCATTTAGCAAATGTATTTGTGTAAGCTTGTTTGCCATGTTCCCTTAGCTGTCCTTTGAATGTCTGTGGGGTCTGTAATAATGGCCATTTCTTATTTCTGATATCGGCAATTTCCATCTTCTTTCTTTTCAATCTATTAGGTATGGTTAGAAGTTTATCATCTTTGTTTTTCTAAAAAAAGAAAAATAAAAAATAAAAAAAAAACCACAAGCTTTGGGTCCATTGATTTCATTTGTTGTTTTTCTGTGTTATTTATTTTAGTTTCTACATTTATTATTTCTTTTCTTTTACTTGGCTCTGGATAAACTTAAAGGTGAAAATTGAAGTCACTGAAATGAGGAAGTTCTTTCTAATAAGATATTTAATGCTAGACATTTCCTCCATTAGCTGTAGGCTACAACCACTGATGGTCAGTCACTTCAACTAATGAAAAGAATTTAATGATGCTCTTTTCAAATTTTAATTTAATTTAAAGTACTTTCCACTTTCTATTTTGATCTCTTAAAAATCTGCATCTTTTTAAAAAAGAGTACTATTCAATTTTCAAATCCTTGAGGATTTTTCCAGATGCCTTTCTATTACTGATTTCTATTTTAATCCTGTTGTAACCAGACAATATACTTTATATGGTTATACTCTACTTAAATATGCTGAAATCAATTTAGTGAGTGTATAGTCTTTCCATGTCCTACTATCATTGGATAGGTGTTTTTTAATTGCTTATTAGATCAAGCTGTTTAATAATATACATGCCTTCTATATCCTGATTTTCTGTCAGCTTCTTTGACTTTGGAAGGAGGTGGTAATCTTGATTGTTAATTTGACACACTTGAGAAGAGGAAACAGGCCAAGACTGGCCTGTGGACGGTCTATGGCCCTTTTTTTTTTTTTTTTTTTTTTTTTTTTAATTGATCTTTGATGGGAGAGGGCCCAGTCCACTGTGGAAAGTACCATCCATAGGCAGGTCTGCCTGGGCTGTATATGTAAGGTAGCTGAATGTGAGCCTGGGTACAAGCCAGGAAACAGCGTTCCTCCATGGTCTCTGCTTGAGCCCCTCCTCCCGCTTCCCTGGATGATGGACTGTAATGCGAGCTCCCCACTCTTCCCTCCCTAAGTGGTTTATGGTCTTGGTGCTTATCACAACAGCAGATACCAAACTAGAATAGAAATGTTCAAGTCCAACTACAATTGCTAATTTTTCTTCTTCTTTCAGTTCTAATAGTTTTGGTTTTGTGCATGTTAAATCTCTGTTCCATACATAAGGCTTTTGAATTTATTCCTTTATCATACTGTCCTCCTCTATCACTTTTATCATGTTTGCCTTTATTCTTATGGAAGATTTACTTTTGTTTTACACAGATAGTATGTAGTCAGGCCTTCCTTTTTTTTTTTTTTAATTTCAGGACACACAGTCTCCAACCAGCACAGATTCTATAGTCATGTGTCTGCATATAGGGAGATTACCTGTAGAGGTTATTACACCTGGAATACAACACACAAAACTTGCTGTGGGAAAACTACCATGCTCATGGTGTCTACTCCACCAAGTACTTTTTGGTTTTCTCTCCCAAGATGTCAATTTGATCACCTCTTCATTTTGATTCAGCAGGTTACTGTAAATATTGCTATGGCTGGATTTAGATTTTATATCTGGGCTTTGAAGATAAATCTGAGGATTCTTGAAATTGAATGCAGTGAGTTGTTATAATTATTAGTATGGTTGCATTTACATTTTACGGATGTATTGATAAACTAAATCTGATGGTCTCTTCCCCTTAATGTGGTCATTTAACGAAGTAACTGGTGTGACTGCTAACTGGTTTTGACCAGTCTTGGTTATTTGTCAGGTCTTTATGATCCTATCTTCTCTCTGAGAGTATTTATATCTTGTATCTCTACTTTAACTTTGTGTTGCTCACCCTAGTTTATTCATATATAATTATTCACAACCTATCATCAAACTACTTCACGTACAGTTTCAGAATCTCACAACTTACTACTTTCTCCCAAATCAACTTCCCATTCTTTATACTACCATTTCATACATTTTAATAGTAATATGCTTCAACATACATCAATTTTGGTCATATGATGACCTTTCTGGGATCTAGCAATGTAAGTTTCCTTTCCAGTTTACCTATTGTATTATTATTATTATTATTATTATTACTATTATTTTTACATTTCGTAATTTTCATTTCTTTATGTGCTACTAAGCTCCTGGTAGTATAATTCTTTTGTTCAAGTGCTTATTCAACTTTTGTTTCAGTGAAGATCCACTTATTAATTCTTCCATTTTCTTTTGTTCACAGTTATTTGGCTTCATTTTTACAAGATACAAAATCCTTTTTGGAGAGTTTTTTCTTTGAGTGTGCTACAGCTGAAAAATCTTCTGGGCTGTATAAATTCTAATGAGAAATGTCAGTCATATGCGAGTGCATGTGGGTGTGCACATGTGTATGTGTGTGTGTGTGAATGCTTATGCAAGTGAACTCAGATGTGCATAAATGTGTGGAAGCCATAGGTTAATTTCTGGAATCTTCCGCTGTCATTCTCTACCTTATTTACTAAGGCAGGATTTTTTCACTGAGTTCATAGTTTACTGTCTTGTCTAGATTGACTGAGGAGTGAGCCCCTGGAATCCACTTGTCTCTGTACTCAGTGCTGAGTTCCAGGTGTGTGTGTGTGTGTGTGTGTGTGTGTGTGTGTGTGTGTGTCTGTGTGTGTGTGTGTTACAGCTTTTAGGTGCATCACTGCATCCTGAGTGAGCACTCCAGCCCCTCTACTGGTATTCTTTTGAGAACAGTGCTCAAACTCCTTCTAATACTTTGGTTTCTAGAACTCTGAGTACTTTTCTATGCTTACTTTGCTTTGGGATTCCTATATTTCTCAAATATAGAAGTCTTTCATTATTTTTTAGCTCTTCAGTTCTTTAGCTTTTAATTCTGATTGTATGGCATCCAACTTTTCATATGCTTATGCTGTAACTCAAATATGCTGTAACTCAGATTCTTGTAAGGGCCCAATTTTCTTGAATTCCCAGGCTTCTTGAATATGCTGAAACCTTACTTCTTGAAGGGTTCAAAGGGTGTAATTTTACTTTACCTGCACTTTTGCTTGTCATTTGAAATTACAATTTGGTTGTCTAGAGAATTTTAAAAATTAGAGTATGCTCCACTGTCAAACACGAGATTATAATAATATTTTGAATGTTGTAATCAAATACTGCAAGGTATATTGTCACTTTATACATTTCTATATGCATCTCTTTCTCATCGTGTGTGTGTGTGTGTGTGTGTGTGTGTGTGTGTGTGTGTGTGTGTGTGTGTATGCTAGCATACATGTCTAGGATTCATAAAAAGATACCTCAAGTTTCAGGTTTATATGGTTGGGAAAATAAAAATCACTGGTTCTAGTTCAGTTTTCATCATACCTTGTAAGGTAAAAATTACATGCCTTCAATTGACTGAATCATAAGTGTTCACTCTAATGACCTTTAAATTTTTGTCTGCTTGATATCACACTAAATTTAACCTCTCCTCTGAAGACAGCCTAGGCTAATCTCCAATTGTGTCTTTGACATCCAGTTATTAGACAATGATTACAATTATTTCCCTTAGGATATGTTTACTAAAATCCACTTCATTAGAGAAAGGGACTGTGTCCTTTCAATTAAACAATATCTAGAATAGCGCTTCTCAACCTCCGAATGCTGCCACCCTTTAATACAGTTCCTCATATTGTAGTGACCTCAACCGTAAAATTATTTTATTGTTACTTCACAACTGTAATTTTTGCTACTGTTATAGATGTAAATCTGATATGCAGAATATCTGATATGCAACCCTAGAGGGGTTGCAACCCACAGGTTTGAGCACCACTGATCTAGAATGTAACGAAGTGTCAGTAAATGTATGTGTGGCCATTAAAATTCTATCAGAACACATAGCTTGTAGCTTTAAATAAGGGAGTGTATCAGTTTTAAATATCTGCTCATTACATCTGCCAGCTAAGGGAATTATGACATGAATTGTCAAGACATGAAAGAAAACAGAAGGCAGCAATTGGAATGCTAATAAATCATTATGTTCTTATGACTGTTTACAGAGACACGGGCTTCTTTTTATCACTGATCAACTAGTCTTTGGAATAGGAGGGTGGAGGACAGCTTGAGTTACTAAGTCATTTCCACTGTATATATTAAGACCTTCAGTTTTAACAAACTACTTAAAAGCAAATATAGGTTGCTTATCCAAAGTTATTAGGGGAAAAAATGTTTCTAAAGTTCATGCTTGATATTCTGACAGCTGAGATGTATTATTTCAGATGTCTAAATGTAGCAGGTAATCTCCCTTGGAGTGGAAGAGGGAGGGGCTGCATAACTGACATTTGATTTTGCAGTGGCTTTGAGTCATGTCTAGAGCTGTTTGACTTGTCTTTACATAACAACAATAATGACAGGGGACACATATGTTTTTGTGACTATGATTCACTCAGTGCATGCTGGCAAATGCTATACTGTACAGTACATTGCTAAACTCTTAGTCAAAGAGGGTTTACCTACTTTTATGTAACCAGTGCTTATGACATAGGATAGGCTCAGAAGCAAGTGGAAGATGAATGATTAATTAATTAACATGACAAGAGTAAAGTAGAGCAGAGTTTTCATTTAATATAAATTCCAGGCAACTACTCCGTGCAATTAATGGGAAAATTAATAAAAGATTAACTTCTTGATAAATAAAATCTTATTGCAATTGAGTTTCCAGTAATTGAAAAGTGCCTTCTATCAGGTCGACCTGCCGCCAGATGGCAACCATAAATTCAGCACAAGATGTAAAATACAAGAATCTGAAGGCACTGAAAGGTTTGAAAGAAGCTGGAAATACATTAACACTTGAAAGAAGGAAATGATGCATTGCAATTCCTGTTTGACACAAATATTTGTCTATGGGTGGGCCTTAGTCATGGAAGAGAATTTGGGAGACCATAGTAACTGGAGAAGGAGAAAAGCAACATTGGACAGGAAGAAGCATGGCCATGACATGGACAGGGTATTCTGTAGATAAACTTGACCCAAACGGGGTTCATTCCATTACTATGTGTGCACAGAGAAGATACCAGATAGGCCAGCTAAGCCAAAAAGAACTAAACAGAATTTTCAGTTGCTCCATTGCAGAAAAAACAAAGTTGGTGATCCACCTGAAGTCAAATTAATTGCTTGCTTTAAATCAAAAACAGGGCTTGGGATGGACCCAACATTTCTAGACTGAAAGAGAAACAGGACGATGTCACTAAACACAATTTATTTTAAAAGGACCCAGTAGTAATTTAAATGTAATTAACTCCCAAAAGCTCATAGGGAACGAAACTATTAGGAGACAGAAGTTGATATCAGGGACTGGGATAATTCTGTGGCAGGCCTAACCATACCTTTGTTTGAAGGAATATGGACCTTGGGAGTATAGATTAGAAAAGTATTTGAATGCTGTAAGGGTTACTTAATGGGCCATACTAATTGGGACATGGAAGACAGTGGTGCTGAGTGTGATTTGATGAACTTTGGGGGCCTGGCTCAAGAGGTTTCAGAAGGGAAGAATAGTAATATGTAGCCAGAGTTCATTCTTGTGCTATTTTGGTAAACTAATGTGACGTCTTCTTGCCCTTATCCGAAAAGTCTACCTGAGGCTAAAGTGAAGAGTTTTTGATTAATTCCATTGGCAGAGAAAAATCTCAAAACAGACTAGGATGGACTCTGTCGTGTGGTTACTAGTGTTCATACTTATAAAGGTTTACAATGAAAACAAGCAAGCTGAGGAGGGTAAATTACAAAATGTACACTTTGGGAAGGAAGTGAAAGAGAGCTGAGTCCTGTGTTCAATACCACCAGGTTAAGGACCAATCCTTGATTGCAGTTTGTGTTTGGACCCAGCTTTCCCACTATGTCCCCAATATGGCGAACATAGCTCAAGAAGAGCGATGCCCAGGGTTGCGGAGGCTCTTCAATGGACCAGAGAGAGGAATGCTACTTTCTGCCTTCTCCTGAGGATGTGGACAATTGAATTCTGAAATTTCCCATTGTCAAAACTGAGAAATAAAAAGTAAACAGGAAGTGCTGGCGTGTGTTGCCTTGGATGACATTTACAGGATTTGCTCCTACAGTGGAAGTCAGGCAGGGTCAAGAAGACCTCGAGAGAAATAAGTGTAAGACATGCTCGTTCTTTGCTGTTCCTTCCCCCTCAGATTTGTATCTGTCGAAATTGTTTGGCTTTTGTGAGAATATCTGTTACTTTTGGAGCGATTAAAGATGTTTGTTCTTTTTTTGGCAACTATGATCACTTCCAAACTCCACAATGTAATTTTGTCTTCTTTTAGAACAAATAAGAAAATGGCACATGGGTTGAAGAGAGGTGGGGTGGTTTTGTGATTTTGTTGGAGCTCCCCAAACTCTTGATTTGTATCTAGATAATTCTTTGGTTTGAATGTGATTTACCCCAATTCCTCAGGTACTGAAATGTTTATTTCAGTTTGGGGCTGTGGGGCTGTGGGGGAGTGGGATTTAGATCACAGTACATTGCCCTCCAAGTTAATTAAGGTAGGCATTGACAGACTGTTTTACTACTTTATAGAGTGTTTTGTTGTTTGTTTGTTTGGTTTGGTTTGGTTTTGAGACAGGGTTTTTATGAGTAGGTTTTCCCTATTAAACCGCAATAAGGGTTTCTCTTTAGCTTTGGAACCTGTCTGTAGACCAGACTGACCTCGAACTCACAGAGATCCACCTGCCTCTGCCTCCCAAGTGCTGGGAATAAAGGTATGATCCACCACTGCCCGCCATTAGAATGGGGTTTCAAAGAGGTCTTGGGAACACCCCTTTATTCTCTTCCACATATGTACCTACCACTGTGATACCATGTGTCATCAGGCCACCACCAGAGCTGCACAGATGCCATCATCATGGCCTCGAACCTTCAGAGCTATGAAATGTGAACTTCTTTTCTCTATAAAGTACTTAGGTACAGTTATCTTATTATAGTAACACAAAAGTACCAGCATAGATAATATAAGTGATGGCATGAATGCCAGATGAATAATTTTGGTTGGTTGCACTTATATTATCTTCAGAGCATTAACTTATTTTTATTTAATTATTATCAACCAAATATCAAATAGAGCCTTTGAAGGAAACAATCTCCACATGACTTGTGTCTTTACTGTGGCCATCTTGATTGCAGAATTTGCATCATATGAAGGGGTAGAAATATTTATCACAGATGAATAAGGTGGACACAAAGTTAGCAACCACGCTTTACACTGAAATGCAACTGTCTGAGGATTTCCTTGAGCGTCAGCAAGGATATCTAGAATTTGTCTCATTATCGAATTCTGTCGTCCAGGACCTCCAAGTTATTTTTTTTTTTTTAGAACAATCCTTCACCTTACATTCTTATCTTTGTGTTTTTACTCATAAGACAGCTCATATGACATCATGACAATGCTGAAGAGACTATCTAATCCTGAAATCCTGGAGCATCCTTGAGTCAAAATTCAGAGAGAAAAATCGGAGAGCCTTTGTTTACATCATCTCAAGCCCCATTAGTTTCATTTCAAGTTTTATTGGTATTTGTTTGTTTTGGATTTGGATTTTTTTGTTTGCTTGTTTTTTGGTCTGTACATTACTGAAGATCATATGTGTTCTGTCCTGATGAGGTTTGAGAAAGTAAGCAATGGAATTATAAGAGCATCTGAAAATATGATTGGGAAAAACTTACCTGGCCAGACATCATGCTATTTAATTTTTCTTAAAAATATTTAATGTAAAACAGGCATGGTGGTGTGCACATCTGTAAATCTAGTCCTTGAGAGGCAGAGACAGGAGAATCAAGCATTTGGGGCTATCCTGGGCTACATAATAAGTTCTAGGCAACCCTGGGCAATGTGCTGAAACCACCCCCATCTTAACAAAAACCAAGACACCAGCAATAAATATATATTGCTTTAATTAATGGTATACAATTACATCAAACTATCCATTCACATTTTACTTTTGTATTCATATCCTATATTAAAATTTAACTTAACCAGAGTTGACCTCTGTTGAAGTATCTCTTAATTTTAAGATGCTTTCATCCAGTCTCACAGCTTTCCTTCTCGTATTTCAGAAATAACATTCAGGACTTTCAGTGATGTATAAGCAATAAGGAAAAGAACATCAGAAACACTGAATATATCTAAGGCAGTGTTTAGAAATAGATTTCTTCTAATGTTCTATATTCACAGGGAAAGCTGTGAGGTGCATGTAGGTCACTTAGTCATTGCATATTTGGACCTTCCACTGAGCTTACAAATCTCTGGTATTTGAATGTTCACTCTTTGAAGACATCTCTTTTCAGAAGACACCATTAAAATAATTACACTTTTGTGTAATTTCTATTGTTAGCACTTTCGGGATACATCAGCCCCCCTCCCGTGTGTGTGTGTGTGTGTGTGTGTGTGTGTGTGTGTGTGTGTGTAATAGGTTCTTACACAAGCTAAGCAAGCACCCTACCACTGAGCAATGTCACCAACCTTCTTATTTTTATTTCTTATTTTGAGATGGGGTCTGTCCTAGTTGTCCAGGTTGACCTTAGACTCACTCTGTACCCCTGTGTACTAGGATTTTTCTGTCTCAGTCTTCCAGGTATTGAAATTACAGATCTGTGCCACCATATAACTCACTTTGAACATAACACCATGCATGCCATTATAGGGGTTAAGTTACCTGTTCTTTGAGGAATTTATCTTATAAAGTATTATTATAGGGTTGGAGAGATGGCCCAGTGGTTAAGAACACTTGCTGTTCTTCCAGAAGAGATGGAAGCAGAGGGCCTAAGTTAGTTCCCAGAACCCATCTTAGACAACTCAAAATGCCTGCCACTCTATCTCCAGAGTTTCTAGTGCCCCTGTCTAGCCTGTTTGGGCACCTACACACACACACACACACACACACACACACACACACACACACACACACGAATAAAACTTTTTAAAGTATTTCTATAGAGCAAGGCTTAACCAACCATCAACTAGTAGATATTTTATGTGCTGCTAAAATTCTGTGATAGGTACATTAGAAAACTGCCAACAAACAGCAGAAATTGACTTGAACAAACACAGATTTCATTAGCAACCAACAAGAGAAAATTAAAGTGGGACTAGGAAGCCATCCAAAATTGACCTCTCTGGACTGTTTCATTTGTTCAATTTATACCACGTCAGGTATCCAGTTCACTATAGACTATCATAAGCTTCTAGAAGATGTGCATTGAGCACTTAGGCTTCACAGGCAAAACAGAATCAGAGTCCAAGGCTACTGACTATGGATTTGACTATTTCTTTTATGAACATATTCATTGTCTTGTCTGAATTTCTAAGAATTCTCCAAGAGAAACAAATAAAAAAGGAATTTTGATGCTTTTGTGAGAGTAATACAGAAATTACTGTTGCCATTTTGGATGAGAAAGGAGATTTTATACAATTAATTTTCAACAAGTTATTTCAATTGATTTTTTTAAGAGAAAAATCACCACATTATAGCCTTTTCATAAACATACATGCAAAACACTGGAAAACTAAGTGTACAGATATAATAAAATAATGATAAACCATGGCAATGTGGAGTGTAGAACTGGTTTTATATTCAGAAATCAATAAATGTAAATTGTTATATTGACAAAATAAAGACTCAAAACCATAGGATATTCTCAATAGATATATAAAACACACTTGGAAAAAGACAAACTTTTAATTTAAAAATTTACAAAATAGATATTTAACTAAACTAGAAATCGAATGGAGCATCCTTGACCTGATAATGGAAACCCACACAAAATTTTTAGTTAATACAATATGTAGTGATGAAAAATCATCACTTTGTTACCTTCCC
The DNA here is from genome assembly GCF_943737965.1 of Phodopus roborovskii. Taxonomy (NCBI): domain Eukaryota; kingdom Metazoa; phylum Chordata; class Mammalia; order Rodentia; family Cricetidae; genus Phodopus; species Phodopus roborovskii. Next base: position 20,360,691 of record NW_026126482.1, on the reverse strand, counting down.
AGATAGACAGGGGGGAAGGTGTCCTCTTTTAATGTGCATTGAAATCCTAGATGGCCGAGTACAGTGGCAAAGTTAGACAAGTACCATAATATTAATTGATGACGAAAACTGGAAGGCATCTACTAAGCAACTAGTGAAACTGTTGTGTGACAAGATTTCTGCTGGGGAGACACAACACAGACACCTACTTATTCCAGATAGGGATCCCAGGACTAGCTTGTAGGACAAAAAGTCTAAGCCTGCTTCTGAATTTTGAAAACACAGCAATCCCTGGGCTCACCCCAAGCTCAGGACTTGAAATTCCACCAATCCCCACACTGGAAATATCCACCCTGGAAAACTTCACCCATAATAAATCCTATAAGCCTGCCTTCCACTGAGTTCTTGCCTGCTTCTTGCCCAAGCAGAGCCAGCCACCCTGATGTGTCTTTCCCAATAAATGTCTTGTGTGAGGTTTGTTGTTCAATGTGACTTTGTGGTATTCTGTGGTCCTCATCTGTCAGGATACCTTTCCCTTCAGAACTGCAGCACCTATATTGGAGAAACCTTTCCCCTCAGAGCTATAACATTTATATGACCAAAGTATGGATACCACCAAAGTCCATGTTGGTGAACCAATGAGTTTTTTGGGGGTTACTTATATAAATATGAGTGAGGAGTTACTTAACAGGAGCAGAAATAACTCAAAGACAGCCGCATCACCAAAGCCCACCCTAGCATGGGTGACAACTCACAAAACCGGAAACTTAGGCCCACTGCATAGCCTACAGGCAGCTCAACAGGCTGGAGAAAGTCCTTTCCCAGTATTTCAGTCTAAACCTCTTCTGGGCAGCTCTGCTGGTTTCTGCTTCTTTCGGGAACTGGTCTGGTTTCAGGGACTGCAGTTGGGGATTATTTGAGAATAACTCTCATCAGATTATACTCTGGGAGGGAGGGGCCTGGAGAATAAAGTCAGTTTCAGGTACTTCCTAAAACAGTTTCGAGTTGATTACCATCTTTCTTAAAACCTTCCCCATAGGATAGAATGTTTCAATCTTGGGAAGAAACTGCTGCACAAGAGAAATTAATCAAATTTAACTAAGTTTCCTTATCAATATTCTAAAATCAATAATTTTATGCACTAACATCAGACAACTGGAAAAACAAATGTTTTATTTACAGTGTCAATTTGGAGGCATCAAATACTAGTAAACTAATTAAGAAAAGCCGCACAAGATTTGACATTAAAAATTATAAAACTGCTGAGAGAAATTAGGAAAACCCAAATAGCTAGAGATATATACTAATTTCTGGATAAAAAGATTCACATGCATTTGAGAAACAATAGAGTTGAAGGTTTATACTAACCAGATTTAGCATTTACTAAAGGCATATTCATCATGAAATTGCTATACCATCATAAGAACCAATTGGTATCATAGCCTAGAAATAGACTCCATTGCTTTTCAACAGAGGCAAAGCAAAAGTTTCCCAACAAAGGTGTTGGAACTATTGGGTATTTAAGTAGAAAAAGTGTATGCAAAATGAATTTGAATGTCCTTCAACACTACTTTTATCTAATAGAATAATCCATGCATTATTGTTTTATACTCATACACTGGTAATGCATTATTAGTTAATCAAAGTGTTGTTTCTAAAAATATTGTGCTATTGTTGCTGTTGGGATATTTATCTACAACCAAAGAAATTGTTTTAAATTACAAAGGAACGGTTTTTCATTAATAACTGTAAAGGTAGCATATGAAGTAAATAAAAAGTATCCAGGACTACACAATCCAGAAATTACCTGAAAATGACATTTGGGGTAGTTTCCCAAAGCTTTTCTGTATAACGCCATAAAATTTGCAAATTTCTTAGCATGGTATTATGTTACTTACAATCTTTTTCTTTGTGAATTCTTAAAATAATTATAATTATTAATTATGATTGTTTGTATGTTATCTTTTATTTCAACACATTTCTTGATTTTTGTGATTTTATTGTCAGTGGCATAAATTTTAATTGTAAGCTATGTTCAAGTCACACTTCACTGGATATCTGCTCCTAGTGTACCCGTCAAGCTCATAAACATTCTTTCTCCATTGAAATTCCCCATCAAAATATGCCTTATCTATTGAGCAAGCATGCCTGAAGGAAGTAATTTTGAAACAGTTATATTTTTGTTGTCCGTGGTGACTTTGAGTTTGTCTTATCTGCTCAGCACTTCCTTGCCCACAGTGAAATTTAAGGAAGGTCATAAGCCGAACATTTCAACACTGCATCTAAATGTCCTGTTACAGAAGTAAGCACAAAAACAGCTATCAGACCATTCTTACAGCACATAAAACATTGCATGACAACACATGATTGTCCAAGTGCTCGTGATCTGACTGAAATTTGTCAGTTTTCCTCTCAACCAGTAATGTTTGTTCTCCATGTGGCCTGAGACTATGCCCTGATATTGTGGGCTCAAGAACAGAGAAAGGCTGTCCTCAGAAAGAACACAAGAGAACAGCAAAAAAGAGACGCAAGGATGGACCAGAGGCACTTCCTCAAGTCTGCTAGCTGTGGACCCTGGTTTCACTTCCTTCTAGAACTTCCCTGGCTTACTGCCTGAGAAGATCCTTGTTCATAACAATTTTTAATTTTTCTCCCTCCCTCATTTCTTTCCTCCCTCCCCTCCTCCTGCTTCTCTTCTTTTTCCTTTTGTAAAGTTGACTTGTTATCAAATAAACCCAAATAATAATAATAAAATAATAAAGTAATTCATGGGAGGCTTTCTCCTATAAATAATTAACCAACCCTATTCATGTTCTATACGTCCTTAGCTTTACATATGGAAAGTATCACCTACCTAGTCCCTCAATATAAGTTCAATTTTGGCTACAAATCTATAGTGTACTGGCTCATTCACCAATTTATTGAGCACCAACAATAGACCAAGGAATGGATTTTACTGGGTCCAATATGTGAACCAAAGAGTTTCTTTGGCTTACTTATAGGACCTTGTGCAAAAGGCTACTTCTGGTAACTGGTCACACCTCCAAACAGCTGCATCAACACAGAGTTCTGCCCCTTCATGGATGTTGACATCATGGAAGCTACATCATAGAGTCCTACTTTTAGTTAACCCAACATTTTCTATTTACTCTGGCATCTCCCAAGGTCATGTACATCTAGGAGGTGGAGGGGGCAAGAAGGCAGCAAAAGTGGACTCTCAGGTAAGAGAACTATTCCCCAATCCCCTCAGCCTACTAGAGTGTCCTGGTATATTTATTACTGATACTACAGAACTATCTAACATTGTAGTGTTCTGTTTATTTTGTTGCCATGAAGTTATCTATCGCCTCTCCAAGGTGGCTATGGGATAATCATGCCTAAAGGAAAAAAATCTATACTGAAACAAAGGGAAATCAAGTTTAGTTGGCCTTGCTATTATTTCAAATGTTGTCAATAAATTTAACACTATAAAAATGACTCTTGAATGTCAATGAATTCTGTTTTCAAACATTTGGCTTGGATTCAGCATATGGTTCTGTGACATGATTTTAGTGATTGAGGCAAAGAGATAATATTCACTCAGTGTTAACATTTATTTTCAGTAATGTCCACCATCAGCTTTCTGTTACTATAACGGTAAGTGTTACACCCCTGAAAGAAAAGGCATCCTGGTAGTCAGAAGCCAAGGGTTACCTACAGCTCCGAAGGGAAGGGTATCCCAAACAGAAGTGTTACAGCTCTCTTCCTGTGGGGATGGTTTCCCCAACAAAATGTTACAGTTCTTACTTTAGGAAAGGTTTCGCTAATATAAGTGCAACAACTCTACTCCAGAGAAATGTTACAGCTTTGCTAAGGGAGTTTTCCAGCAGAAATGTGACAGTTTTGTTCTACTCTGGTGAAAGTTGCTATATCTCTGCTCTTCTCTGTACTGACAAGAAATTCATTAGCACAAGCATCACTCAAGAAGTTTAATGGGAGGGAGGGATCCAGGAGAGTAGCTCCCTCTTGCCTGGGTGGGAAAAAGGCAACCCCAAACTGAATAGGTACAGGGATTATAGAGGTTTTTTTTTGGGGGGGGCAGAATTTTTCAAGGTAGAGATTTTCAGGTGGGAGTTCATAGGATTTCAATTCTTGAGCTTGGGACAAGCTCAGAGATTGGTTGGTTTTTGTGCTCAGGGACTGGTTGGATTTCAATTCCTGGATTGGTTAGGGGCAAGGTATGTTCCTTTGGCTCTGGTCTCAGGGCCAGGGTTTTCTTTCACTGGCCCTTTTCACCCTACAATAACAAATTACCCCTCAAAGAAAAGGTTCAACTTGTTTTATGGGTTTGTTGGTTTCAGTCTGTGATCCTTTTAGCTCCATGTCTTTGGGCTAGCACACATTTAGCTTTCAGAAACTTGTTTTCTATATATCCTATACAACATCTCATTCTCAAACTGTTGGATAACTTTGTTAGTTAAGCTAAAGTGACTCAATAAATATCCAACATTAGTTGTCAGTGCTACAACATTGCAGAAAAAGAAGAGAGATGGAATGCGGAAGTGGTATGAAGAAGCAATATATAAAACAAGGCTGCTCGGAGTGGTGTAAATGTTGAACTTTAGAAGTTCTGAGATTAGAGGGGCAGAGAAAAACATAAACAGAGAGACCAACTGCAGGGACACTCAGACGGAGGGTCCACCCTGTATTTATGATAACTCTTCTATCACTCTTAAGGTGAAGTAAGTGAAAGCTGAAATGGTTGGAGAGAAATTTCTAGAAGGGGGTGATGTTTGCTGTGGGTCTTGAAGGTGGGAATTTGAGAATAAAGCATTGAATGGAAAACCTGAGCCAAAGCATAGAGATGAGAACATGATCTGTTTTGCAGAGGAGTGATCCATCTTTCTAGACTCTAGTGTATGCCAGAAACTGTGGGAAACTGCCCAGGTAAGTATGCTGGACAAAGACATGTCAGAAGCATTTGAATACAAATGGCAACACAGAAGAGATTGCTGAACCATGGTGCTGCAGGATAGAAACTGGGGCGAGGTTATACAAGATGCACTGGAAGGGTGGAGGCTGAAGCCAGGTAAACTAACTGGGGCATCCTCCAGTGAGCCATGTGTCACACGGTGAAAGCCTCACCAACATAGTGCAGATGTGAGAAGGGAGGCGCGATAATTCAAGAGATGAAAATATCTGGTTTCCAAGCATGAATAGCTAGAGAAGACAACGGAACTTCTTGCCTAAAAGGAGTCTCCATGTATGGGGTTGGGGCTTAGGGTAGAGTGCAGGATGGGAATGCAGGTTGATATATAAAGAGTAGCCAGTTGCATAGAACATTCCACTGAATTCGAGGAAACGGAGATCTTTGGAGAGGGAATGTGAAGAAAAGGATGGAGAAGTGTGGTGAAGATCACCGACATTAAAGGCCTTGGACAGGTAACATGAGCCAGCGTTGGTGGAGACAGGCAGCCTGGGGGATGAGACTCAAGGCTTGTCACAGAATTAAGAGAACAAAGTGGATGAGGAGCTACAGAAGCTGAAAGCGGAGGAAGATGATCACCTTTAGGAGAGTTTAGTCAAAGACCTGGGTTTAGAAATCAAAGACAGGAGGAATAGGAGGCGATGGACTCGAAACGCAGGCAGAGTAATGAAGCTGTTATGAGCATGCGCTCTGACAGCCACTCTCCCTGAATGCTGGTTCCACGAAATCAGGCCAACTTAATTTTCAGAGGCTTACCCACTATCATGTGCTAGGTTGACCATCTGCCACCCCCCTAACTCATGTCTTTCCCACCACTTCAGCTTGTGATCTTATTTAGAAAGGAGGGTATTGCAGATCTAATGAGTCCATGTGAATTCACACTAGAGAAAGGTGGGTCTGTGGGGCAGTGTGACTGGTGTCCTTGTGAGACGTGAAGGGAGACATAAGGAAGACACATGTGCCTATAATGACAGGGGCAGAGGAGGGGGTTACATAGCTGCAAACCAAGAAGCACCTAGGGCTGCTGAGAACAGCAGAAATGAAGGGGAGGGCATGGATCAGTTCCTGAGTCAGCACTGTAGAAGGATTTACGGGGCCCTTATCTCTAGGACCACAAGAAAAGAAATTTTGTTCTTTTGAGCCTCCCGTTTTTGGCGTTTTGTGGTGGCAGTCCCCAGACCCTTAATGCATTCAGCCATCTTGTTCTTAAAGTGAAGGCGATACTGTCTTTATAGTGAGAAGTATAGTGAGAAGTGTCTGTTCTGCAGCTAGAGCTCAGGCAAGTGTTGACAATATGTTATGTTATTCTTTACGGATCTGGTTGTGGACAGAGGGGGGAAAATGATCCTAGTCTGCCATGGAGATAATAAAGTCATATTGTTTTTCTTGCAAAATAATCAGTGCATATTTAAATTGACATGAGTCAGTTTAGATCAGAAGAAGCATTTTCTAGGCTGGCCACTTAATCGGTGTGATGATGCATTTCAGAATTTCAGAACACTAGACTCACCCTCAAATTACAGACATTAGCACCATTGAATACAACTGTTACAGGAAATGTCAATTTTATCAAAGATAATTGTAGGTATCCACATATGAAAGAAGAGAATCTTATTTTAAGTAAAAACAAAAAACAAAAACAAAAACAAAAAAACCCAAAATAACAAAAAATAACTTTCTTGGATTAAATTATTAATGATTTAGATCCAGACAAAACTTTTTTTTCAACATAACTTTTCAAAATGGTAGACTGCACATCATTCTCCCTCACACATGTAAACAGCTCTATTTACCCTGTCTGAAGCCCTGACCAGAAGTCCAGGGGTGAACTTTTAATTGAGTTCTACTCAGCAAGTTCAAAACAAATGACTAATCTAATTTCATGGATTTACTTGCTCCTCATACATTAGACATCGGTACAAAAGCTTTTACTAAATTCTTTTACTAAGAATAGAAAGGAACAAACAACAATTTGAAAATGCTTAGCAAACGGCTCATATCATGTTCACATGTCCAGAAAGGCAGGAAGATGAGAAAAGGGCAAAGACACTTTGAAAAGTGTTCTTCTTTAAAGAAACAGTCGCAGCAGAAGAGGACCATTAAAAAAAAAAATAACTATGAGAGAGTATAGCTCAGTAGTATACTGTCTCTTGAGAATGTTCCCACCATTTTTTAGCCACACTTAAACCATTCTTTTTTTTTTTTTTTTTTAATTTCTAAGGAACATTTAATGTGAAATTGTCCTATAGCAACAAGACTAATGTAGACCAAGAATTTGGCTTTATCTTCACCTTGGAGTAAATGAAAGTCTTTATTTACCCTTCTACTGTACTTTGAGCACCATAGTTGACAGTGAAATATTACATTGTACCTCATTTGAGCGTGGAAATCCAGGACAAAATATAAGGAGGCCGAACGTAAAATCTGAGTCCCCTTGGCAATCAGACTCCGATTATTTGAAATGTTCCCTGGTTTCAAGGAGGAAGTTACTTTTTGTTGTGCAAGATGTTGATCATAGAGCCTTTGGCAGACTGAGAGATGACAATCAACAACTGCCTAGCTAGTGAATTTCTCAATATATGTTGGCTAATGGAATTGTAAAACATTTCCTTCCATTCCTTACATAACTAGTTAAGACAAAGATACTTAGGGAGTGGATTATCTTTCTAGTTGATTCAGTCTCAAACTTGTGATTAGATTGTAAGGCTTTGGTCACAATATTTTACTTTCCAAAGGCAAAGGCCAGATGTTTATCTTTTTCTGTTTTATAATACTCTCAACATTTATGGAAAATATATACACATGTCAACAAGTATACATATATAGATTATGAGTGCACACCTATATATTATGTAATATATTCATTATATTTACTGAGTACTTATATATCACATATAAACATATACTAACTCCTGAAGATGGGTATTTTGCATATTTACTTTTATCTCACAGTTTGTAAACCCTTGTAGTGGTTTGAATAAGAACGGGAGTGGTCGGTTTGAAAGGATTAGAATGGCCCCCACAGGCAGCCCTGACTTTCCAGCTTTGCTGCTCATATCCTGTCTTTTAGGTTGTCTTCACTCCCATGCACCTGCACCTGCACCATCCTAATGGAGCCTCCATAAACATTCTTCACCTTCGCAGTTCCACAGTGTCTTCTTGGGGACTTCTTGCTTGGCATCTGACCTTACCACACATTGCAGGGCTTTAGGAGCTTTCTGGAATCCTGGTACAAGCCTTTGTGATGCTCTCACTTTTGCATGATTCATGTCTGAAAAACTGTATCAAGTGGTCAAGGCTACCAAGCTCTGTTGTTAGCTCTAGATGTAGTCTGGCCCCCTTGAACCACAAATTTTATTTGCTTCTGTGCATGGACCCTGATGAAGAATTTTTCTAGGTGATTGTTTTTGGACAAAGAGTCTCTTTAGTGACATTGTCAACCTAAGCTCCTTCCTTAAAAATGAATTTGAGTTTTCACAAGTTCCTCTTACTGCCAGGGGGCTTTCCTACTGTTAGGTTTCTTTGTAACAGGACTAACCCCTTTAACAATCACAGTTGCTTTTCTGTCGCCTAGTTGCAACTTGAAACTTTCCTGCCAGACTATTTTCTCTTCCAAACTGCAGTTTTGTATCTCTTTGCTCTACTTGTCACTTTCTCTTACTAGACCTAGATAAGAGCAATTAACAGTAACCACAACATAGCCTGAATACAATCCTGTTTTGAAATGCATTCTGCCAAACATATTAGTTCAATTACCTTTTAATTTAGCCACACTCAAGTTCTCAGGACACTGGCAAAGTGTGGTTCTCTGCCAGAATACAACAGCTATGCTCTGTAGCCTGGTCTTGACAGAGTCCTTGCTCACCTCTGAAACCCTATGACCAGTCTCCACGGTCCACATCTGTTGGCATTCTTCTGAACTCCCACCAGAAGGACCATTAAGCATTACTTGCAGCACTGTAGGGCTTCTCTAGCTCACACCTCCAAACTCTCTCACACTCTTCCCACACACCTGCTCCAAATGACTAAGAGCTATATGGTCAAGTTTGCATAGCAACAGCCTTAATTCTTGGTAATAATTATCTGTATTCCATTTGTGGAGGGAATACTGACTTACTATTTGGAGATTTTATTATTCATTTAAGTGTGGGTATATGTGCAGGTGCCCTTGGAGGCCAGAGGGTGCTGGATCCCCCAGAACTTCAGATTCGGGCAAATTTGAGCCATCTGATGTGAGTGCTGAGAAACAGACTTGGGCTCTCTGAGGGAGCAGCAAGTGCTTTAACTGCTGAGCCAGCTCACCAGCCCCCAACTTTTTGTTTTTAAAGCCAACAGTCAATGAGGTTGAGTCAGGCTACAGCAGGCTCAGAATGGTCTTTTGTGGGTTGTGATTGCAGTCTTCACACTGACCCTTGAGCTTTCCCATGACATCACCTTATGGCTCAGCTTCTCTGCTATGTATTTGCTAAAAACAAATGCCACAGACTGTGTAGCTTAAATAATTTATGCCCCATAGTTCTGGAGGCTGGAAGACACAATAAGGGTGCCATCAGACTCCATGTTTGTTGAAGGTCCTTTCCTGGGTTGCAACCATGTTGCATTTTACATGGATGAGAGACCATCTCCCTCATCTTTTCTAATAAAGACATCAATCCCATGCACTGTCAAAACTTCCTAATAATCTGGGAAACTGTGTCCATCTGGAGAGATACAAACATTCAATACACAACATGGTCTATGCTGAGGTTCAGGTTTTCAGGTCTAGTGTATGTATTTGAGGTCAGATCCATGCTTTTCACAGCACTAGAAAGAAATGGTAAAAAATAAAAGATGAGGTTTAAATATGCTGATTCTTCTCATCTTTTACAGTTGGAGCTGAGAAGATGTTATTTAACCTGGCTAAAAACTAGGAATGAGTCATAGGAACCTTGGACCTGTGCTTGGGTGAGGAGCAGTTGGGGAGGATTCTTCAATGTACACACTTCATATGTTAAGAGTTGTGAGCTACACGAATATATTATCATCTTCAAAGGAAGAAAACATAAGTAGATTTTTTTTCTATCAAAGGACTCCTTTACAGGTAAGTCCCCTTTGCTTCTTCTTTAGAAGAAATATTTACAAGGCAGCAATTTTCATCTGGCTTCAAAAAAGTCAATATTTAAATGTGACAGGAATAAAACCTTGCACCTATCCGTGTTTACAGACCCAGATTCCATTCTGTGTGTTTAAGGACCCACATGTTAAGTACCCCGGCCCTCAAAAACTCCCAAGAAGTATTGCAATGAAACAGAAGTATAATGAGATATATATTCTCTACAGTAAGTAACATATGAAATATTAAAATCCACAGACAATGAAAAGGAAGCTTAGCGGTTTCCCATTGTAATTAAGTGCTCACACTGGCTAATGCAGTTTAATTGGGGTTAGAACCCAGATGCTTGGGCTTCAAAAGTAGACAAAATATACAGTCTACTGTGCGGTGGGGGGAAAGAGAAGAACAGGTCTGAGAAGTGAAAATGTGTGGTTGTTCAGATTGTTTGGAATAAATGGACAATAGATAGACTCTCAACTCATGTATTTTATCAGTTATGGTGATAGACATTATTAGGGATGACCATAGGATGAACCTCAAATGTTGTACAGGTATTTCCTTGGAAGGAAGTAGGGGGAACTCAAAAGAAAGTCACAATAAGTCACAACAAAGTTAAAAGACTCATACAACCTTCCCCAGGTTGTATACGTAGTAGACAGTTGCTGGAAGGAAGACTCATGTGACACAGATGAAGGACCCCACCTCTCCATGAGGTGATGGATGGACAGGTGTTCGATATTGTTGAAGTACTGTACACACACTAAAGACCCTGTTAGTGTTCATTTCTTATTGTGGGCTCTCTTTCCAGTACTCATTTTCTACTAACAAAGATGTTGAGGATGGGTTAATTTGACCACTTGGCAGGTGTCGACTCTCTCATGCTTCCCTGTCTGTCTCCAGCAAAAGGACTGCCAGTTAAGCAATTGGCCAGTCTACCGGCACCAGCCATCTGGAACACTCCATGGATGCCCTGTACTTTTTGCTATCCAGTCTTTGATGAACTCGAGTTGATCCTGCAACTATTTCCACCCAGGGGAGCATTCCACCCACTGGCGGCCTAGTGGTAGGATGGTTGTTGCTGATACAAAAAGGACTACTGTGCAGTTGGTGCAACCACAAACCTTCTTAAGTATGAGTGATTTTCTGTGCTTGGTGCAAACACCTCTTCTTTGGCTATGTAAGCAGGTTTGCTGGCTCATTTTGTAAGCTGTCTATGAGACAGTGTCCTGTGTACTGCCCCTGGCTTCTCTAAAGAGGTCTTTACTGGCTGTTCTAATTTGCTTCCTATTGCTGGGATAAACACCATGTCCAAAAGCAATGTGGGAAAGAAAGGGTTTATTTGATCCTACATTCTGTCATGGAAGGGAAGTCAGGAACTCACCATGTGCAGGAACTCAGCACAGGAACCTAGAGGCAGGAACTTAAGCAGAGTCCATGGAGGCACTCTGCTTGCTGGCTTGTTCCCCATAGCTCACACAGATTGTTCTTTTACATAACCCAGGACCACCTGCCCAGAAATGGTACTGACTGCAGTGGACTCAGTGGTACTGACTGCAGTGGACTGGGCTCTCCCCGCATCAGTCATTAAGAAAGAAAGCAACCCAGGCAATCAGATGGAAGTGTTTTTTCTTAATGGAGGTTCCCTCTTCCCAGATAACTCTAGGCTGTAACAAAGTAACAAGAATAAATAAATAAATAAATAAAACTAAAGAACATGTCTGCCTATTTGGAGTAGGGTAGACTGGGCTGGAATAATCCCCCCCCACTCCCCCAGCCCCCACCCCCGAGAAAGCACAGAGAGAACAGGATGACAACAATAAAATAACACTAGGGGTGGCCATAGGGGAAGAACCAGCAAGCTGAGTGGCCAGAGGGCTGTAGAGGGCATTGGCAATTACAAAAGAGGCAGAGCCACAGGCCTTGGGGGTGGGCTTGGCAGCAGCAGTAGCAGCAACCATCCTGTCAAATACCTAGAGACACACAAACTGCCAAGGAGCAGTTCTTGAAGAGCTTCTCCTTGCTTACCCACCATTTCTATTGGAGTACAGCAGCAGGGGCCCAGCCAGCTGACTGGTAACAAAAGTGCGAGACTGCATTCTGTTTTTATTTAAAATGATTTGGTATTTCATTCACTATGAAGTTTTGTATTTTAAAAAATACAGCATTTTAATGTTATTTATCTTGATAAAGGTTATTTGTAAAATTGCCTTAAAATTTTCAGATCGTGTCTCAACCATCTAATATAAATGCTTGAATATATATGTATGTATATAAATATATATATATATATTAAATCACATGAAAAAGGAGAAATGTTAACTTTGTTATGAAGTTCACTCAATTATTCATTAAATAAATATTTCTGGAGCATTTTATTGTAAGCATTGCCCTAGGTTCAGAATGTTTTCAATATGTATTTTTAATGGGTGCTAGAGCATTTTAAATAATACTGTGTAATTATAAAGACCCCAATAGCTTAAAGCTTAAGATAGGCGCGTTTAATGAGATGCTCCAAGACTTGGCTATAAGCCTTTCACTAAACGTGTTCATATTTCCTAATATGTCAAATCCTTTTGCAGCATCATTAGGCAACTTCACATTCTAAACTTTAACGCTAGGGAGGGGCTAGTGAGTGAGGACAGATACTATGGCTGCTGGAAAGAAAAAGAAAGGGAGGAAAGAGGGAGGGAAGGAAGGAAGAAAAAAGAATAAAATTAGAAATGACGCCTCTTCAAATCACTTAATTCCTCAGTTTCTCATACTAAGATACAAAGAATCAGAATGTTGAAGCCTCATTTATGTATGATAATCTATAATGTTTGAAGTAACAGATTTAATTCAGCCGATAAGCTCTAAATTACAATGGGTTTTAATTCATTTCCTATTAATGATCCCCAAACTCCCTTTTTCTATTGTGGGAGCAAAAGAAAAATATACAAAAATATTTACCTGCATATACATGATTGCCATTTTAAAGTGCTCACCAAGAGCAACAGTATTTAGGCCACTCAACCCTTCAGCATCTGGGCAAATACACCTGATTGGTTTTTTCACTTCATCCTGTAAACTTTATCAACAGAGTGTTTGAAAAAAGATGGAGTTGGGCCAGGGGAATGGGGTGACTAACATGTTTTGCAAACACTTATATTTTTATTTTCCAAATTAAAAGGTTTCAAACTTCAAGGAAGAGTGTAACCCGCATAAATTGGACTTAAGGTGCTTCTGAGACTGACGTTTGATTTGAAGGATAGGGAGAGGGGGCTGATCTAGTTTAAGTGCTGGGCAGGCATGTATGATGACAGAGATTCACGATTGTAGATGAAAAGAATCCTATGAACCAACCTGGGCCTGGAGGATTTGGACACCTGCCGGGCCTTGCGTCAGTAAGTGATTTCAGATCCTGCATCCACCGGAGGTCAAATTCTTATTGTTGTCTGGAAGGCTAGTTGAAATGAAAACAAAGATCTATTTCTGTTTTGATGGATTTAGCAAAGGGCAAAGGAAGAGACGTATCCAGGTCACTGGACTCACTCTCGGAAAACCCCGCAAATAAACACACCTGAACATTGTCATTTACACCTTTGCAAAAAGTTGCTCGCAGACGCCCTCACGGAGAGGGAAGGATCTGGAGTCGCGAAGCACCTTCTCAAAAAACCCTGACAGCTCCCCAATTCCATGCACCCCGCTCTTGGGCCCGCCCCACTCGCCAGCTTCAGGTCTCCGGGGGCGCGCAGTCCCGAGGGGGCGAGGGCCGTGGCGGCTGTTCCCTCGGAGCACCCAATCAGCAGCGAGCCCCGGCGGTGGCGCCAGTGACGTAGGAGGCGCTCCCTCCGCCCCACTGCGGGCGGACGCTGGGAGCAGACAGTCACTCGAGCTCCGGGCTGCTGCGGGCGGTGCACGCGGAGCTGGAGCAGTGCGCGTGCGCGGCCGCTCACCGGGGGAGGCGGGGCAGAGGGGCGGGCACGCGCGTGCGCGCTCCCGGGGCGGTCGCGGGCGGAGGGGGCGGCTCCTCGAGTGTCGGCGGCGACCCTAAGGCCGAGCGGCGGGCGGGCGGCAGGTGCCGCGGCCGGGCGCCGCAGCCTCTTGGCGCGTCCCCGCGATGAGCCTCGATCCCCGGCCTGCCCCCGCCGGCTGCCGGCCCGCGCGGGCCTCACGGCGTGACCTGAGCCTCGTGGCGTGGCGGGCCCCCGCGGCGCGACGCGGGCCCTGAGCGGGAGCGGCGGTGCCTCCCGCGGCCCAGGCCTCGCCCTCCCGCGCTCCTCGATGTCTCCCCGGCGGGGAGGACGCTGCCTGCGACACCAGCCGAGCGGCGCCCCCCGGAGCGCCCCGCTGCCGCCCCGCGGGGACGATGAGGGCGGAGGGCGCCAGCCACTCGATGATCAACCTGTCGGTGCAGCAGGTCCTGAGCCTCTGGGCCCATGGCACGGTGCTGAGGAACCTCACGGGTAATGCGCGGGGCGGAGGGAGCGGGGAGGGGGCCCCACTCCACGCGAGTCCTGGGCGTCCGCACCCCCGACTCCGTGCCGGCCGCTGGAGCACGCCAGTTCCCAGACTGGATCACAGTTCACGTTTGTGTCATTAACCCCCCCACACCCCTGTCCCGCATGAACGCACACGCGCGAGCGCGCACACACGCTCTCTCTCTCTCTCTCTCTCTCTCTCTCTCTCTCTCTCTCTCTCTCTCACACACACACACACACACACACACTCACACTCATACAGAGCTTCTTGCAGCTTCGATCATTTTTATTCTTTCTTTCCCAGTGTAGCTCTTGCTAACAAATCTCAAACCAAATGCTGCACTTCCATCCCTGCTCACGGTGATCTGTTTGCTTGGACCATTCATTTCTTTTTCAGAGAGAGAAATGACTAAGTAGATTATAGTGGGTCAGGGGCTGGGCCAAGGTCTAGAGCAGTCGAAGCAGTTATCTGCCTTCTCTCCTATTTCCTTTATTTCCTTTTGTCTTTCTGTTCTGGCCTGAAGTTGGTCTGTGACATTTGCGAATTCAACAATGAAGGTGGTTGGGAATTGAATTTATCATCAGTTGTGGTTGCTAGAGTGAGGCATTAGTACACATAATATTTTCATCTGATCTGTAGGCTTGCTTTATGAAGAGAATTGGTTTTCTTAATGTGGAAATGTTTAAACTCTGAGTTCTGAGTTTTTAAACTAGTTTATAAAGAGCAATGTTAATAGAAAATAATAGAAAAGTGATAGGATTAACAATTTGAGTCCAGGGTGTCTGCTTTTCTGAAGTAACAACCTTCTAACACCACCACCCCTAATTTTTTAAAAATGTCTTATCTCCAATTGAACAGTAATATTTCAAAACCGGTGTGATATCAATCAAGTTAATAGCATATAATATACATATGCATATTGGTAAAATCTGGCATGATAAAGGGCTCACATTCAAAGAGGAAAATGTGATGGGATCATGTACCACCTGGACAATTTTCAGGGTACACAATTCCTTATAGATGGAAACTACAGAGTTAAAGGAAACTCTGGAGCCAGACTCTTCTTGGTTGCATGTTTATAGTTCTGAAAAGTTAAACCCACATAAAGATAATTTCAAGATTGACTCAGCTGTCTCACTTATGACATTGTGTGTATTTATCCACAGCTCCATATTTCTGAATTATTTATTAATTAATAATGATAAAGACTTAGTGAGAATACATGTTGTCTATATTAATAATTAGTTTATCTCATCAAGGTATTTTACAAAGTAAGTCTGTGGAGTGGTAGTGTAGATGTAATGGACCTGTGAGCAAGATTTAGCAATATTTTAAAACATTTCAGATTCTCATCATTATAATGGCTTTTCAGCTCCACAAGTCATCCATTTGGTTGGTAATAGCAGATAGCAATCTCAGAGAGTTTCTCTGGTGTGCGCCTAATAATTGCCTATAGAAAGTGTCAGCCTGTGGTTCTGTGTGTCCTGCACATACAGGGGAGCATAGCTGTCCCGAATGTAGCTTGAGGCTTAGTCAAGAGGTGTTGTCTGCCGTGCTGTGTACAGTCTAGTCTGTTCAAATCAGGCAAGTACACACAGCTCCCAAGACAATAAACTCACCATTTATTGAGTGTCTCCTATGGATTTCTCTCTCGGTATATAATTTCTAACCTTAATAACCCTGCAAAGTATATGTTCGAAGCAATTTGGACAAACTAAAAGTGAGCAGTGGGGCTTCAGAGCAAACCTGCCTACAGAATGCCTTCCCTTTTCCCTCTCTATAGCTCTTTATTCGGCTTCATCCGCTTCGCTCCATCAAGTAGTAGGAATTTCTTGCTTCATCCTGCTACTTCTGCTCCTGGTACCTACTTATGTTTTTAATTGCATTCTAATTTTTGTCTCTTCTGCCCTGGGTGTTTTGAAAGTAAGGCCTCTGTCTTGCTCATTTCTGAATTCTCACCTAATAGCATACAAGAATCTGGCACATTGTAAGTGCTGAATCCGTGTTTATTGAAGTGAGATTATGAAATGGTACCTAATACAGGACTTAAACATGCTGCTGCACTGTAGTTCATCTATGTCTCTTGGAGTAAATGTGCCATAGGTGCTTAGGCAGTTTTTATAGACCATCGTCTCACACACTTGGAAGACAGGTGAATGCATATTGAATACAGTTGTATTTCGTACTAGGTGGCTCTAAATTATTTGATGTTCTCAATAGTTTTTGAGAGATGTATATCTTCAGTGTACAGATGCAGGCATTGAAGCAGAGAGCAAGCTTCAGTTTGGTAGCTAACATGATTGTAACATGTACTGTTAATTCAGAAGGCATATTTGGTATCATAGCAGGTGTATAAATGAAACAGATGACGGAAAGAAGCGTACTGTAAAACCAGGCTGTCTTGGATTATGGCTGAAGGAATTATAGAAATTTGGGTATTGGGAATTTGTGTTAATTAAATACCAGATAAAAGGGAAGTAAGTGCTTGTTTCTGTTCTTTGTAAAAACAAGCAATGTTATTTTACTCTTAGGATTTTGGCTAAAATGCAGGAGTCTGACCTTTGGAAAATAGTCTTATATATGTACTGCTTTGTTGGGAATAAACTTAAACCTAGAAGAACTAGAAGCATCTGAACCCGAGAGTTTTAGGGTTTCTGAACCACTACCCTGTCACTCTTACCAGTGAGAGTGACACTGCAGTGAGAGCCCACGGCAGATTCTGAGTTCATGCCTGTCCTTTCTGCCCTACATAGCTACTTAACAAAGGCAGATTTGAGAAGTAGTAAATCTTCTGATACTTAAGATTAGCCTGGCACCTATTTGTCACAGCCTGAGAATATGTAAAGGTGTCTCCAGTGGCTGGGCCCCATACATTCCAAGACAGCTCTCCTACCCCCAAACCCCACACACCCATCCCTCCTTCTCCCTGGCTGCCTGAACCCACAGAGAGTATGTAGTCCTTAGCATGCATTCTTATGATACAGTGTACTTTCTGTTAGGTGCAATATAAAGCTGGAGACTTTTAACTACACACTATCACCACTGTTGCACCCCTGTTGCACTCTGATGCTATTAAGTAAAACAATGGGCTGTTTGAACACAAGCTTTGCAATACTGATGCAACCCATCCGGTAGCTAACAGTCTCCTGATAAGGGAGATGAGGCCCAAGTCTGTATGCCCTGACAGAGCTGATTCTTAGTGAGATCGAGCAGAACAGTAAGAGATGGCATCATACTGTTTGAATGGCCAGCAATTTTTAAAGCATGACTTGCTTGTTCCTAGAATTTTCCATTTAGTATTTTTGGATGGTTTGTGATGCAGGTAGCCGAAACCATAGCAACTGAAATCTTGAATGATCATTTACTGATTTGTCCAGTAAAAAAAAAGGTGCTGGAAAATGTTAGATAATGTTGAAAAAAAACAATGCTTTCTAACATTCCAAGTGGCTATTATTTGTAAAAGTTACTGATCCATATTTATTATATTCCCAGACTAAGGAATCCTCTAAGGTTTGGTCATTTGTTTAATTTTTGCCTCTTTTGGAGACACTTATGAGGATTTTGAGAACAAGCCATTCCCAAATCCTGTGTCTATCCCCCCCCCCCCCGCCCTTTAAGCTTATAAGAGAGATGAATGGCTTCCTTCCTTTCTTCATTCACAAGTACCCTTTTCTATGAATGTATTCTAAATTCCTAACACTCAGTCTGAAGTTGGATTCCACACTGTGTCTACCTTTTCAACTTTGTAACTTGATGGTTCCCCCTGCCAATAATTACCTGTATCTTTTTGCTTTGTTTTGATTTTCTTAACCGATTTGGCTCCCAATTTGTATTCTGATCCAAATTTGGTTACTAAGGATTTAAAGAAGAATTTTACATTAGCAAAGGCAGGTCCTTAAACTGCTAGCCAAACATAGTGGAGTAGGGAAAGGAATGCTGGACTCTGGGAGAAAAGAAGGTGCTGTCTTAGGCTTGTCCACTTCCTCTTTGACAGCAGAAAATATGGGGGGCAAGTGTACCCCTCCTCCTCTTTACTGGCAGTGAAAGGTAAATGCACACACACACACACACACATACATACACACATATATACGCACATAAATATATACAGCTCATTTGTGTATGCATGTGTATGTGTTACAGTGGTTCCTCAAATTGCGATGTGATTATGGTCTGATAAAACCATTGTAAAATTAAAAAGAAACTATTATTAGAAAGTATATTTAATATATCTGCCTTACCAAAACCAGCACTTAGCCTAACCTGTCTTAAATGAGCTACAGTGTCCCCTGGTTAACGCTACATCACATCAAACACACAGCGGAGACCAGAACGGGCATAGGCTTACACCATTTTGAAGTCGAAAGTTTGTGAGTTGAACTACTGGTAATTTGGGGTCTCTCTCTGACTATGAATATTTACTTTTAGAATATTCACATTCACACACATACTATTATAGTTTCCTTTTTGAGTTCCAAAGTTGATAAACTGTTTTGCTGTCTTCCAAAAATAGAGAAATAGTTCATACATGGTGGTGCAGTCTCCACCTTCGTTGTTTTCAGGTAGCTGTGGCTCCCTTGGTGTGGCTCTGTGTCCACCATTAGGTTATTTTCCTTTACTAAGGTAGGGAGCGATCAGAAATCCACTGCTGTTACTTGGTCAGTGTCTGCAGCAGTAATCCTACACTCTGCATTGTGGTATTTGTGCCAGATCCCACAGCTATTTTTGAAGCACTTGATTGGTATTTCTTACTCTTGTATAGCACAGAGCAGTAAGCGCAGGCAGGGTTGTGCTTTTTAGAAGGCCCACCTGTGTGTTTTTGACTGAAGGTGCTGTAAGCTTTGAAAAGTCAGGCTTATTGTTCAGTGGGCTCATACTTCATTTCCACTCTGTTATTTTGGAACTGTACATGAGCCCTTGTTCTTTGGAGTACTGAGGATTCGTTCCAAGAATATACAGGCTATGATTTTTGACTTTTTAATAACTAACTGTATAATTTCATTTATCTTTGCTTTCTTTAGTGACCAAGACAGTGAGTTGATCATAAAGACAGGTCAGAGATGTTGTGCCCTAGTAGGAACCCAAAACTGGAAAGGAAGGGAAATTGGGTCCAGGGAGGGGAGACAGAATTAAAAATGGTTAGGTGTGACAGGCAAGCGCTGAGAGTTGAGCACTGGCAGTACATAGCTTCGGGAGGGAAAATGAAACATGGCTACTCAGTCAACACTTTGCTGTGCAGGAACTATACAGAGCATTTCACATGTGTTTTCCTGTAATTAGTGACTATCTAATTTATTAGCCACTTACTGTGTATGATTATGTAAGGTGTGATAGGCTAATTATATATTTTAATGACCTATTTAAGCAATAATAGTTAATCATAGACTACACAGTGGTGGTAGCAACACATTTAAGAGGTTCATTAACCTTAGCTGGGTGCTGGTGGCACAGTCCTTTAATCCCAGCACTCAGGAGGCAGAGGCAGGTGAATCTCTATAAATTCGAGACCAGCTTGGTCTACAAAGCAAGTTCCAGGACTGTCAGGGCTACAAAGAGAAACCCTGTCTTGAAAAAACAAGAACAAAAATCAAAAGGTTATCAATTTCATTTAGTGACCTTGAGCTAAGTAGACTCAGCTTAAAGAAAGTTTCCCCTAAATTTTATGGAAATAGGAAAGGCCAGATTTTACTTGAGGCTAAATGCCTGTTCTATGAAAAATACCCTAGAATGTAACCTAGGGGCACATATGTACTTTCTGTAGGACTTAAAGAAGATGGAGTATACCTGACTTGCTTGAGCTGACTGACGTGTTGCTGCCCCTTCTCTTGAGGAGCTGTCCAGTGTAATTTAGAGCACATTGGTTTTTTTTTCTCATATTTTCATAATTCACCGTGGCTAATATCATCCTTATAAAAAACAATTTGTGTTTGGCATTTTTGTTTTAAGGATGGGGACATGTCCATGTTAGAAACTTTCTTTGTAGGATATAATATTTTCCTAAACCATTTTAGTTAGCAGGACACGGCTCCAAAACAGTCAGTGTGTTTTAGTTGGTTCTCATAATACCCCATGTGGTAGGCACATGGGGCCTTGCTTACAGAGCATGTGGATCAGGACTTGAAGAATCATCGACATTCAGTAAACATGTCATATGCACAGAGGTAAATTGTATTTGGTGACCCCCCTCATAGGCCTCTTTTACGGTGAGTGTTAACTTGCAAATTTGAACTACTTTAATGCTGAGTTATAGTTACTCTCAAATTTCATAGTTCAGAACAAGGAACATCTCACAGGTTCGAGATTTCAGGAATAGTTCTGGTTTTAGGTCCACCTGTCAGCTGGGCCTGTGTTCTCTGCAGACTGTCCTAGGACAAGAGGACAGCTTCCACAGACACATTCATGTAGCAGTGGCAGGGGGGCTTCCATGGGACTGTTCACAGTTGTCTTCCAAAAAAATTGGACCACAACAGAACCCATGGGGTGCATTTAACCTAATCTTGGAAGTGCAATTGTCTAGTCATGCTATATTCTGTTGGTCACACAGACCAGCTCCTGTCCACTGTGGGAAGGGTTGGAACAGTTGGGGCCTGCTAGAAACTAGCTTTAACACTTGGATAGGTGCAGGGAAAGGGAAAGCAGCCTTCAGAGGGAGGAACGGTGGCAGCACAGAGCACAAGGCATGCAGTCTCCAAGAAACAGAAAGCCACAGCAAAGAAGGCTGCTTGGCATGTGCAGTCATACAGAGTAGCCATGTGAAGCCTTTCCAGGAGCTAATCTGGACTCTACACTGCAAGGTCCATGCCGGCCTTTGTGGTCCATGCTGATGAACAGATAAAATGGTCCTGGAGGACTGGACACTTCTTTATGGCTTGTTGACTTTGGGAAGGACCAGGAATCTCAGGAGTTTGAAGAAAACTAAACGATGGAGATTGAACCTGTATATGTGATGGTAGAGAGTGAGGAAAGGACAGCTGCTTATAGAGTATTCCAGCCATATAAGGGGCGATGCCCTTTGATATGCGTGTTGAGCAAAGATAAAAAAAAAAAAAACCAAAACAGTAAAGAAACTAGTTTTCACCCTCAAATTCTCTCATCCTTCTGCCATGTACAACTTCAGGCTGAAGTAGTTGCTATTAACCCTGCATATGGAAACCACTGGGGCTGCTTATACAGATGCCAGGGCCCAGCCCTATGTAGGAAGTACAGGACTTCAAGGGTTTGAAAGTTGCTCTTGGGCTGTGCTGTCACGTGATGGAAATTAATGTGGTATAGCAGGGTGACTGCAGACAGAATCCCGCAGGAATGGCTTACTTCCAAAGAATAACTGGTTCTCCAAAGTGACGGCGTTCTGAAGATAATACCATAATATAGTAAAACATTTTGTTTACATCGTCATTAGCCATAAAGAATGCTCCCTACTAATATGTAGTATATTTAAATTTTTTTCCTTTTATTTTATTTTTTGGTTTTTCAAGGCAGGATTTCTCTGTAACAGCTCTGGCTATCCTGGAACTCACTTTGTAGACCAGGCTGACCTCAAACTCACAGAAATCCTTCTGCCTCTGCTTCCCGAGTGCTGGTATTAAAGATGTGAGTGAGCCCCTACATTTAGTGTATATTTAAGTTTTTAAGTCATGTAGTTTAATTAAATCCAAAGTATATAGAACTAAATATTTAAAGTGTGTGTGTGTGTGTGTGTGTGTGTGTGTGTGTGTGTGTGTAAGTTAGGAGTCTTCCTTACACCAAGCTAACTGTGGTTCTTTTAGATTTATAGAGTCAAAAGAAGCAAGATGAAGTGTCTAGAATCTGGCTTTTGTCCTCCTGCTCAATGTCTGTTGGGAGGTCAGAAGAGATCGTTGGATCTCTAGGAACTGTAGTTACAGATGGTTGTGAGCCACCATGTTGGTGTAAGGAATTGAACCCAGGTCCTCGGCAAGAGCAACAAGTGCTCTTAATCACCAAGCAATCTCTCCACCTACAAGCAGTCTTACTTTAGACAAGCACGTATCTCCTAGACCTTGCTTTCTTTACTGATAACATTAGTGTCAGTTTTCATATTGATCTTAATGTGCACCACCAGACCTTTAATCCCATCAGAGGCAGGATTATCTCTGTGAGTTCAAGGCTAGCTTTGTCTACTTAGTGAATTCCAGGACAACCAGGGCTATGTAGAGACAACCTATCTGACAAAACAAGATGATGCTGATGATAATAACATTGTTATTATCATTGATATTAAGGGGAAACTGACTTAGAAATTTTAAAGAGTTAGGGAACGTTCAGAACTACTATTGGGGATCCAGAAAACAATTTTTCATTTGTATATAAATGTCTCATTAATCTTTGAGTTATATCATTTTCAAGCAGCCCTTCTTCAGACTTTCAGTATGCTTGTTTGTAGGATGAGATTTGGAGCCAAGAAAAATCTTTGCTGTCTGATGACTACTTTATAGCTCTTAAAATTGAGCTGTTTCCTTGTGCCTTGGTTTGAAAACCAAAGTTCCATTTCTCCACAACTTCCTTCCAGTCCGGAATTTCTGTTGCTTTTGTCCCACTGTGGCGGATTACCTGTGGAACTGCAGTGTCTCAGCTGCGCATTCCCTGCTGAGTGTCTCTGGTTGTGGTTTTGGGGGTTTTGTTTGTTTGGTTGGTTGGTTGGTTGGTTGGGTTTGGTTTTTGGAGACAAGGTTTCTCTGGCTGTCCTGGAACTCAATTTTGTAGACCAGCTGTCCTCAAACTCACAGAGATTCACCTGCCTCTGCCTCCTGAATGCTGAGATTAAAGGTGTGCTCTGCCACCCCCTCGCTTCTGGTTGTAGTTTTATTTCATGTATGTGGTCTTAGATTTAATTTGAGGAACATGTTATGTGTGGAGTTTTATTAGAAGTTATCTAATTGCTATAAAAAGTTTATTTTTAGCTTTCAATATAAATAACCCTGTTTGATGAGATTGAAAAATCGTATCCATTACTAAGATTGCTTTTAGGACAGTGTCTGATTTAAAAATTATGTAGTAGTTTTTTTTTTTTTTTTTTTTTTTTTTTAAAGCATCACATCTATTAGTTAAATAGCTTGAGGGCATAAAGTTTTAGCATTGAGATTTTTCTATAATTGGTCTATTCTACCTTCATATAGATTCAGATTTTTAAATAATTAGTTCATATGTTTTTCTGAATGAGTGATCAATATAAGGAGAGACTGCCATAGCAGTTTTTACATTATTTTAAATAGCCTTAGCATTTTAAAAGCAAGTGAAACTGTGATTATTGTAAATGAAAATCCTGTTTTTCTAAAGATTCCCTTTTACTGTTCAATGCTGCATATTGTAATTTACGGTTTTGAAATTATATAATTAGTAAGCAAGAGGGTAATTTAGTCTAAGTGGGTAATAAACAGTATTGCCATAACTTTTAAAAGGCAGTATGTTAAACAGCTGTTGAAGGTGCCAGAAGTGACTTTAAAAATTAGTGTTTTTCGTCTTCTAAGAAGCAAAAGCGGAGATCTAAGTAGGCGTGTATGTTAAAGGACAACAGTTCAAGTGGATGGAGACTGGAGTTCATCTTGAGGGATGGGTAGAAAGACTTGTATTTGTACTTTTTTTTCACCCGTTAATCCCTCACCACAGTGCCACTTCTGTCTACAATGGTGCCATTGGCCAAAGAATTTCCTTTAATGTTTTTAGTATAGGAGTGCTGGCAGGTGATTTCCTTCCAAAAACAAAACAAAAGAAAAAGCAAAAGAAATGAAAAATAAATCATCATTGTGACTTAGCCTTTTGAAGACATTTTTGCTGGACATAGGTATTTGCCTGCCTGCCTGCCTGCCTTCAGTTTTCCTGTGACACTGGCTTCTGATTCCATGATTTTGCTGTGGAGGGAATACCATTTGTCTGGTTTTGGATTCTGAGAATCTTGGCTTTGTGGCTTGGTGTCTTTGGTCACTATCTCTTCAAAATCTATTTTTCCTATTCTCTTTTAGGATCACAATTATCTAAGTCATTTGAAGTTATTTGAAAACTCTTGGTTGGTTTTGCTCTTTTTCCACTGTATCTTTTTTTCTCTTCTGTTTTAATGTTAATAATTTCCTTTGATATATCTTTAAGTGCCTCCATTCTTTGCCCAGCTGCCTGAAGTCTCCTCAAAAGACCATTGATGAGGGTTTTCCTGTCTAATATGTTTTGTTCCTTTTAACTCTTTAGGAGTTTCTGCCTAGCTCTTAAAACTCGATGACTGGAGGGTTTGCAGATTGTGCCATCTGGGTCTGGCACAGGTTCTGTTGATTGCTGTATCTCTCAGAAGAGGATTTTCAAGTTTCTGAGTGGATCTCAGTTTTTGTTGTTGTATGCAAGATAGAATGAGATACATGATCTTCACTGGCAGAGACCAGTAGTGATCCCTGCTGCTCAAGGCTTGAGCTGAGTTTGAGGTTGACTGTTGCTGTGGTTACCCTTGCTGTACATGCTTTGCAGTCTTTGAAGGTTGCTGCTGTTGTCTTGTGCTTGAGATGGGACCTGGTACTGCAGGGCTGGTCTCGGGCCAGTGCTCCATCACCAGTCATTTCTGCATGCCTGCCTGTGTGGGACTCCCCACACACTTGCCCACTGCTGAGCTGTGGTATATGAGCCAGTGCATGGTCATTGTGGGGATTCTGGTCATGCTCAGTATACTGGAGAATTGGGATAGAGCCTTCCCAGCATTCCTCCCTTTCCAAACTATGATGGTCTAACTTGGCTTTTGTCTATACTTGGTCTTGGGTGGGAGTTTCTGGTGCCTTTGGCAGTAACTGACTCCTACTTGAAGTAGGATCCTTGGTTCTGGACAGTCTTCTGCTTCTCCCTGAGGGTAAACATTTTCCTTTTACGCTGCTCTATACTGGAGAAGCAGTATATTTTTATCTCTGGAGGGTAGCAAGATTTGCTGCTTTCTCATTGGCTGAGGGGATTGCTTTCTGTAAGAGAATCCCTGAGGTAGACTATGGTCATCTATCTGGCCTACACCATCTGTATCACCAGGTGGCTTTTCCAGACTCCTACTTCCCATCCACTCTTTCTAGAGACACCCAGGAGAGAACAACACACCTGTTTTACTCAGCTGACAGTAAACACACAGATTTGGTTTCTTCTTTTTCACATTTTGGTTAGTGTTGTAAGTGGACCAAACATGCTTTTCCATGTGTGTAATCTGTATGCTCTTACCTATTCACTAATCCTTTCTAGAAATCAGGGAGGCCAGATAGGACATCTCTGTCCTATCTCAGCCAGTCAGGACTAGTGCTCATCCCAAATATTTCTCAAGTTCCTTCTAACCTTAGGGCCAGTATCCAAGTTCTGGCCTTATTGGATTTCTGACATCTTCTCTCAGTTGCTCATCTGATCCAGTCTATTTGCTATATCTACCAGAGTGATGTTTTTAAAAATTGAAGTTGGTTATATAATGTTTGTATTTAAAATCTATAGTAGATATAGGAAATGACAGGACCATTATAATTATGAACACACAGAAGCTGTTACTATACCCCACACACACACACAGAAAGAGGGTGGAGGAAGACACATACACAGAGATGAGAACTAATTGGGAAGAAGGGAGTCAGCAGGAAAGGGGGAGATGATAGAGGGCAATGGAAGTGAATGTTATAATACATTGTATGTGCATACGAAATCATCCAAAATTTAAAACTTAAAAGACTTTTCAGTTGGCTGCCCCAAACCTTATACCTTCACAGTAAAGAGCACATTCTCTAGAATATGTCCCTTTAAACTCTAGTCCTTATCTGTTTTGGCTCTAACATATCTCATCTCCCAACAGTTTTTGGCCTTGGTCAAACCAGAATTTTTGCAGTCACACACAGTTGTGATTTGAACATTGTATCTTAAAGCTGTGGTTTCTTGTGCTTGGCTGTACCTGAAAATCACCTGGGAAACATTAGAAAAATCCCAATGCCCAGTTTGTGATTGTTATGTACAAGGCACAGACCCTAGGTTTAGTCCCCAGGTGACTCTACCAACAACAAAATTCCACAATCCTCTAAAATAGTGGTTCTCAACCTTCCTAACGCTGTGACCCAACCATAAAATTATTTTGTAGTCACTTCATAACTGTGATTTTGCTACTGTTATGAATTGCATTATAAATATCTATGTTTTCTGATAGTCTTAGGTGATCCCTGTGAAAGGGATTGCCACTCACAAGTTGAGAACCACTGCTCTAAAACTAATTCTTGTAATCTGTAAGTAGTAGATTCACTAAACATGTTTGGCTTGGTAAACCATTTGATCTTCGGCACAACTATTCAGCTAAATATTATGAATATTCCCTAAATTAAGTCTTTTGTAGGTGTCAGATATGTTGAATACATAGTGAGTTTTTATATGTTTGCTAATGACTTTATTAGAAGTCAGTTACTGTTTATTTGTATATGTGAGTGTATCTATGTATGTGTATGTTGAGAGGAAGATATGCTTGCTTATGCTTGGGGGTCAGTAGATGACATCAAGTGCTCTTCTCTACACTTTTTTTTTTTTGAGGGCAGACTTTCTCCCTGAAATGGGGGCTTATATTTTCTCAGCTAGTCTGGAAGCCAGTAAGTCCTGGCCTCCCTGCTGTTTGTCCTTCCTGAGCTAGGGTTAAAGGCATGTGTGTGTGCTGGGATCTGAACTCGGGCCCTCATGCTTGCATAGCAGGCATTCTTAACATCTGAGCCATCTCTGCAACTTCCATTGTTCCCTTTTTAAGAACTAAATAACCACTGTGTTTCTAATGATAGGT
This sequence comes from Phodopus roborovskii, assembly GCF_943737965.1. Lineage (NCBI taxonomy): Eukaryota > Metazoa > Chordata > Mammalia > Rodentia > Cricetidae > Phodopus > Phodopus roborovskii. Next base: position 20,333,427 of record NW_026126482.1, on the reverse strand, counting down.
ATTATTTTTGTACTAGAATATTTAAATAAAAATTTCTTATGTAATGGTAGCCTGCTGTGTTGGTTTCAGTCTGTGTTGCAATTATGACAACTGGAAGAATTTGATGGAACTATAATTGATTAGGTCTTACCTCCAGGGAATATGTTGTGTTTTTGGTAGTTCTCAGGAACAGCCATTAGCTTAATAGAGTATTTTATCTCCTTTCATTTGAGGAATTTAAAATATAATAAAGCCTTATTTTAAAAACTATATTTTCAGTACAAATGTTCAGAACTATTTTAGACTGTTCAACAGTGAAGACTCTAAAATCACCCATCATCTGTCTTATCTATCTGATAATTAGTACCAAGTATTTGGTTAGTTTCTGACAAGTAGGATCATCCAGTGTCTACCTTTCTTTGGTGTGTTTTACTCAGTGTTTTCTAGATGTCTCAAGAGATTAATTTATCATATATGTGTTTGTTTCAATTAAGTACAGAACTGTAGAAGCTAAATGAGTGACTTGGTAACCAGGGCCGAGGGGTATTACAGATGGGAGCAGGACTATTTCTAGTTATGTTTGGAAACTGGAACAAGTTATAATTCTCTCAGATCTCACCAAAAAGAAGCTAACACACTGCAATGATCCAGATGAAATTAGTTTAAGATGACGATTACAGATACGCCTGCCTGTAGCAAATGACTAAGAAGACTGGGAGAAGACTTGTCCCTTCCAGTGAGTTATAGTGATTTTTTTGCATGAGGCGCTTCAAAGTGTTTGCTCTGCGTTTTTTTTTTTTTTTTTTTTTAGCTATGTTTTATATTTTGTTTAGCACTAGCAAGGGCACCTGATGTAGCCACCTTCCTGTATTGTCCAGGTGGAGGAGCTTGGTGAGAGATGGGTGTAGTGAGATAGTCCATCTGTGGCACTGACCACGCCCATTGGGGGGTGGAGCCATGGGCGGAGTGACCTGTGGAAGGAGGTCAGAGGGGAGCCAGGAAAGGCTCTCTTTCTGGCGTGACTCGGACAGGAGAGGATTGGGTTGAATTTCCTGGTGTTCATTTGTCTAGGTTGTAAGTTATTTTTCCCTGAATAAACATCTATTCGGCCTATTTGTTTATCCTGATCCTTATTTAACCGCGTTAGATGGGCAGACAGAAGTCTGGATGGGGGAAGGAAAGGGGACTTTGCATGTTCACATTAGCTGTGTAGCTTAAACAGTTACCTCCATCTAGTCCTCCAAGTTCTCCCAGTTCTTGGTAGCTACACTTTCCAGTCTCTTGGATATAGGACATTGCTGTCAGCTGCCTTTGATACAGCATAGTGGTCCAGGCCAGTGATCACACATCATGAAGTCCTGATTTGGTTTGGTTCAGGAAGGGGAATTTTAGTGTTATGAATCCTACTTGTTAGCCGGTTGTTATATATTTGGAGATTAGCTAAACCTGCCTTCCTGTTCAACTGTTTGTAATGACCTTTGCCACTTTATTCAGCCTTGTGCAATATCCTGGCCTCCTGATTTCCCTTCTGGGGTAATGTAGTTTCTCCATCAAAGATACTGGCCTACTCAATCCCTGATTTTCTGTGTATGTGTGTTTGTCTTTTTCTTTCCTGGATCTAGTCAGGTAAACCACTGGAGCCGTGCAGGACAGGCCTAAGACCTCACGAGGATGTCATGATTGTTGAATTTGCATTTGTCCAAAATATATAATATAATCAAATGAGATATATTGCTTTCAATTCCATCATACTGTGTATCAGAGCAGGTTTTTGTTAACTAATATGATGGCTTTAGTATAAATATTCAGAGATGACTTTTCCAACTGAATACATTCTAAAGATTCATTGTTTGGTGGAAGCAACAAATTAGGAAAGGCTGAGAGTCCTCATCCTCCCCTAGGGCTATGAGCACCTGTTATTAAAGATCTACAGTTCTCTTCATTTGAGGCAATTACATGTTTCCTGTGATTGCCACTGGGGAGTGGGTCCTCAGACAGACTTGCTTGATCAGAAGGTCATGTTGAAATGTCAGGAAATTAAAAACAATGGTAGGAGCTCTCAACCTAACCTAATTAAATATTAGCAGCAGAGGTCAGTGTTTTCTAAGATGAATAGTATAGTATAATTAAGAGAGGGTGAAAAGGGACCCATGGAAATAAACTTAACTTTGGGGTAGTTTGTTCAGAGAGAGTTAGCTTGACAGAATGACTCTGGGCTGGTTCTCAGGACTTCTTGAGGTTGTATTTGAATATATTGATATCAAAAGATCAATATGCATCTTTATGAAACAGTGAGTTTGAAATTTCCCTTTCCTCGTTAAGTACATTTATTACTCAGAGGTAATATATTCAATGGGCAAATAATCCCACTTCTGTGTTAGATATGTGTTAATTATAGTCAAGAATTATTCCTTTGTGTATTACAAGAACATGGAAGAGGCTGTTATGAGGTAGTAAATCTCTTCAGTCTTCTTAAGTGGGTGGGGATACAGGGTTTTGTTGACTTCTGTTACTGAGTGTTTGTGCTTGCCCTGAGTAGGATGTGGAAAGCACTTCCCAGTGACACTAAACCCCTTCCTTACATTTTCACTCTGTTAGGTTAACTTTGGGAAAGTATGACCTTTAATATACATATATCTACTGAACTGGTTACACCTTAGTATTCTTAATACAACTTATTCTAATCAAAGCTGTTTGTTCTGGTATGTCCATGGGATGAAAGTACTATTTTTACTGAAAGCTGAAAGAAAACTGTTTAAAAGTCAATATTCCTTAATTATCAGTGTCTCTGCCTTTACTGTTGCAAGTATGTGTCGTATTTTAACACACATGGTAAAATATATCAGATGTCTTCCTTGAAATGATTGCAAGTTTTCTTTGTGTGTGGCAGGAGAGAGTCCATGCTGTTACTTCTGTTTTCTGTATTTCTGCCTCTTTCCTTATGGTTAAGCTTTTTACTCTGAGATAATCACAGGTTCACAGTGGTGGTAGGAAATATTTCGTAGGAGAGCTCATTAGTCCTTTATCCAGCTGTCTGATGGAATGTCTTAGAAGCCCACATTGGGTTGAAGTTGAGTTACTGATACTGATTCAGTCTGCCAACTGTTCTCAGCTTCCTCCAGAATTGTGTGTGTACTTGCTCTCATCTGTGTGTGTCTTTCTCTGTGTATGTGCGTGTTTAGTAGTGTGTGGTCTTTATCACTTACAATGTGCTTAATGACATACAGTAAAGAGCAGCCCCATTGCCACAGATAAGTCATATGCTGCCCTTTTGTACCTTTCTTCATTTTCAAGACAGGTTTTTTGTTTTTAATTTTTTTTTTTTTTGTCATTTGTTGTTTTGACTTAAAAATAACTTAAAATTTGTATCCTTGCTTTACATGTTTAACTTATTTATCTCTTAATATGATGGTTAAAAAATAAACATATGATAAGACCCATTGTTTCCTCTCCTCTCACAGGGAGACACTGTGACCAATGTAATAGGCAGTTCTTCAAGGCATCAACTTTGTGTTCTGTAATTCAGTTCAATTCTGACATTCACCTGGAGTTAACATCATATTCCACGAGCAAAGGGCTCAGCCCCACAGGACTAGCTCATTCTCAAGGCCAGTTCAAAGTCTAGATTTTCCCCATACTAGATGTTTTGGAAAGCCCCACCTGAGAGGTCACATGTTACATAGGAAATTAGTGTCTCCTCTTTAGGCTTGTAGTCTTGTGAATAAGAAAATTTAAGAGCCAGCTCAGAAGGCAACTCCAAGATAATTTCATTAGTTTTTTGTTTGTTTGGTTGTTTTTTTTTTTTTTTTTTTTTTTTTTTTTTTGTAAACAAAATAGTAGGGCAGGCAAGCTGGAAATCCTAGCAGCTGTCAGGAGGAAGGAGATGGAGAGTGGAAAGAGGGGGAACACATGTCTTTTGAGTTAGGTATTGAGGTTAGCAAGCAGCCACGTGGCAGACAAGAAGCCTATGACAAGGGGCAGGGTATGTGTCATCCGAGAAAAGGGAAAGAAGCTCAGTGTCAAAGGAAGCCTTCCCAGCGCTGGCCTGTGTCTGGAGGGAAGAAAAATAAAAGAAGGAAAGGAGTAAGTTACTGGGCAGTGAAGTCCCACTGTTGTCTTTGACTGGGAGTAGAAGTCATCTTTGAATCTCTGACCAGGAATGCCAAAGGAAGCTCTGGTTTCTTCTGAAAGAGCGCTTGCAAGCTGTGCATGAGCAGGTGATTCAGAGACAAGCTGCATGCTGGTGGCTCTGCAAGTGGCTTCTCTAAGAGTGGGAGGTTTCTGGGAAAGAAAAGTATATTTTTCCATTAAGGTGATAATTATTCCTTCTGTCTATCTCTTACATGAGTAAATGAGTCTTTCTGAGGGGTAGCCTCTTGGCCAGGTGATTTACAGCCCCAGCTGGATTAACTCTTAAAGGAGGTGTCAACACTATGTAATACTCTAACCTTTGGAACAGAGCAGAATGACAGGTCTCTACCCAGGGTCAGAATAGATTCCATTATGGGTGGAGTTCTTTAAGGCTCCTGTATCATCCCCTTCAAGAATGGGGACCTAAAACCATTTAGAAGGTAGGCTGAAATTGTGGAATGGATATAACTTATTTTCACCAAGAAAACCTAGAGTTCCAGCTCCAAACCTGTTCACCAGAGGAGATGAATGTCTGGACTGGAGTTTGGGTCTCCCACTCATGCACAGCCTGCAGGTAGGGTGCTCAATTAGGAGGAGATTAGAAAACAGGACTCTCTTGTGGCCAAGTACCAAAATAGAATCCTTCACTTTGGAGACCTGTCCCTAAATTACCTAGCTGATATCTCTCCCCTGTCCTTATCACTACTTTTGACCAGAGGTGAATTGTGGATTTCTGTGTCCTCCATTTGGGATTTGCTTATGTACTAAGTGGCCACAGCACTCAGAAACACTTAGTGTTTCCCTCTTTATTACAAAGGATACAATTCAGAGATGGCCAGGTCAAGGATGTGTATAGGGGGGAATGCTGGCTAGTTTTATATAGACTTGTAACAAGCTAGAGTGATCACAGAAGAGGGAACCTCATTTGAGAAAATGCCACCTGAAGATCAGGCTGAAAGCAAGCCTGTAGACATTTTCTTAATTAGTGATAGATGGGAGAAAGCCTAGCACATTGTAGGTGAGGCCAGCCTGGGCTGGTGGTCCTGGATTCTGTAAGAATGCAGGCTGAACAAGTCAAGAAGAGTCATTCAATAAGCAACATTCCTTTGTGAATCAACTGCCTCCAGGTTCTGTCCTGATGTCCTTCAATGATGAACAGTGATTTGGAAATGTAAACTAAATAAACTTTTTCCTCCCCAAGTTTCTCTGGTCATGGTGTTTTATCACAACAAGGATTACACAAACTAAGACAGATTTGGTGCCAGGAGTGGGGTATGGCTGTGACAGAGTTGACCATGTGAGGATTGTGGAAGTACTTTGGAACTTTAGGATGGAAAATTCATTTAGTGTTCAAAGCCTGATGAGCTGTTTTGTGGGGGCTTGAGAGATAAGAATGTTGAGAGCAACATAGACAATGGAGGCCTGGCTTGTGATGTTTCAGAGGGAAGTTAGAGAGTACCTTATTGACTATCAGAACCATTTGCTATTTCAAGTTAAGAATTTGTGGTTCTGCTAGGCTAAGGCTGAAGAAACAGCTATGCTTGACAAGATACCAGAAGATACCACTGAAGTAAACCCTTTGCTTAACTGGGATAGTTGATGCTGGTTAGCTGGAGCTGAGATATTAGCTGTGATTAACAAGAGACAAGCATCATTGAGCTAAAATCTTCTGGGAAGTATTCCTTCAGAGTCAGCATATTCCTCACTTGGGTGTATTACTCTGGCCCACATATGAAATTACTTGGAAAGCTGTTAGCTTTATATAGGGCTTGGAACAAGAGAAAACTCTGTTCTGAAACAGGTCCATTCTGCTCTATCACTTGGACCTTATGATCCAGCAGACCTGATGTATTTGAGGTGTCAGTGGTCTATAGGGATGCTGTGTGGAGCCTTTGGCAGGTCTCTATAGGTGAATCACAGAAGAAAACAATGGAACTTTGGAGCAAGGCTCTACCATCATCTGCAGACAACTATTCTCCCTTTGAGAAACAGCTTTTCACCTGCTTTGGGGCATTAATGGAAACTGCATTGGGCTGCCAAGTTGCCATCCTATCTGAGCTGTCCATCATGAGCTTGGTGTTATCTGACCTACAAAGTCATAAAGTAGGATGTGCACAGCAGCGATCTATTATCAAATGGAAGTCCATATGTGATAGGGCCCAAGCTGATCCTAAAGGCATAAGCAGGTTACATGAAGTTGTCCAAATGCCTGTGGCTTCTACTCCTGTTACAACACTGTTTCCAAGCATGCACCTAGAGCCTCATGGGGTGTGCTCTGTGATCAGCTGACTGAGGAAAAGAAGACCCTAGGACCTGGTTTATTGATGGTTCTGCACGTTATGCAAACATCACCACAAGTGGACAGCTGGAGCATTAGAACAATCCCTCTGTAAGGGACAACACTGAAAGACATTGGCAAAGGGAAATCTTCACAGTGGGCAAAATTTCAGGCAGTACAAATGTTCGTACTTTCTGTCTGGAAGGAGAAATAGCCAGATGTCTGATTGTTCAACTGTTTCGTGAGCCATTGGATTGATTGGATGATAAGGGACTTGGAAAGAGCAAGACTGGAAAATTGGTGAGAAAGACATTTGAGGAAGAAATATGTGGATAGATACATCTAAATGGGTGGAGCTGAGCTTGGCAGTGTCATCCACTTAGTCTGGGTTTTGAGGCATTGGAGATACAAGATGAAAGGAAGTCAGGAGTTTTTCCTTAGTTTTGGAGAGCAGTTGTATTTGTCAGGGTTCTCTAGAGGAGCAAACTAATAGAATGAATCTATGCATATATTAAAGGGGGATTTATTATGTCTGATTAGTCCAACAATAGCTGTCTCCTGATAGAAAAGCCAAGAAAACTGTAGTTATTCAGTCCAAAAGGCTGGATCTCTCTTGGCTTTTCTGCCAAGGTCAGCTGCCAGTGTGAAATGGATCCTGGCCCTTCTCTTTGACCACAGTGTAGATGTTTCTGTATGCTGAAGCTGTGGACGAACTTGGCGAAGTGTTTTCTAGGAACAAAGCCCCTTAGGCTTTCTCCTGTCACATGCTGTAAGTTTAGCTGGGAGGGAGGCCTTGCCTCAGTACCCTTGGTCCCAAGGCAAAGAACAAAGCTTCTCTTTAGTGATGTTTATCTCTTTAACAGTTACAGACTCTTTTTCAACAGATGACATTACTGCAGTCTTAGACTTCCTACTACTCTTTTCTCTCCAAGCTGCACATTTTTTTTTTCTTTCTGCCCCATGTGTTGCTTTTCTTCATGGGAGGCCTGTATCAGAGTAATTAGCACTATGGACCTGGTGCTGTGCTGTCTTGAAATTTCCTCTGCATAATAAATTAGTTCATTATTCTTTATTCTGCCCTCATACAAGTTCTTAGGGCATGAGCTGAATACAGCCAGGTTCTTTGTCAAATACCACATCCGTTTCTCCTCTTGATCATCACCCAGGCCTCTACTGCTCACATTTCTCTCAGCATTATCTTCCACTAATAGCCCATTAAGTTCTGCTTTCAACATTTAGGCTTTCAGCCTAAAGCTCTAAACTCCCCAGTGAAATGGTCTGAAAAGTAACACAGTCACACTATTTTCTTTGTTACTAGTGTCTCTTGTTGCTTCAGTCTACTGCTGTGACAGGAACTGATCAAAAACACTTGAGGAGAGAAAAGTTTGTCTTACTCTTCCAGATCACAGTTCATTATTGTGCTCGTTCTTAGCTGTCTTGCTGTCTCTATCTCACTTTCTCCCTCCCTCCATCCCTCCCTGTCCTAATTACCAAAACGGTTTCTCTTTTTCTTTATTTATATTTTGTCAGATGTATTTTTGTCGCATGCATAACAATATATAAGTAGAACCTGCTGAGTCCGCTTAGTTTTGTATGTATATGTTTCAAGGGCTGACCTCTTGGTGTTAGATAACCAATTAAGAGGCTAATCTCTGAAGAATGATGTCTCCTTCTGTCAGCAGTCATTAATAATTGCCTATAGCTCTTCATCTAGGGTTGGGACTTTGTAAGACTTCCCTCAGCCATTTTGGCATGCTAACTGGGCAGCTAGCTTTCTTAAAGTTTATTTATCTTTATTTGATGAGTACATTTTGCTTACATGTATGTATGTGTACTAGGTGCCCAAAGACAGTTGTGAACTCCCATGTGGGTTCTGGGAAGTGAACCTTGCCCTTAACTGCTGGGCTGTCTTCCCAGCCCTCGGCTAGTCTTCTTCTACAGTCTAGGGATGGTGCCACCCACAGTGGGCTGTGCCCTCTTACAACAGTCGTTAATCAAGCAGTTCCCCAAACAGGGCCACAAACCAGTCTGATCTGGGCAACTCTTCAAATGAGGTTCCCTTTTTCCCAGGTGACTCTGGGTTTTGTCACATTGATAGTAGAACCTAAGCCACACAGATAAATACTGAGCACTGGCATTGGCTGGTACGGTGGCTCTGTTCTTGGGCTTCTGAGGAACTGCCATACTGTTTTTCATGGTAGCTATATCAGTGCAAATTTCCATCATGATGTTTGGGTAAATAGGGCTTACTTTAAAAAATGTGCCTCCTTGTAATGACCTGACAGAACATACAAGTAGCACAAATAGCAGTGGTCCTTCCTCCTAGAATGTTTGCATACCAAAGAGGACCCTCTCAAGGGTAGCTAAACAAGGTTGATAGCTTTTCAGTTAGAAGCAGCCTTCTCTGAATTACTTCACGGGAAACACATGTTTTATTACAGAGAAACTGGGATGTTAGCTTCTATTTAAGGATAGTAATGTGACAGACCTCAGAAGTCACTGAAATACTAGACTTGGGGATCTCTTGTCTTTGATGGGTCTATTTTCTTTCTTTTGGTACTGTGGCTTGCACTGAATGAGGAGGAAGTAGGTTTAACTTCAGTTACCCAAAAATGGAGGAGAGTCAGTGCATTCCAATCCAGAATTCTCAGGGAAAGGGAAGGATTGGCCCCACCTAACCACTGCTTCTGTTGTGTGTGCCTCTTGAATGTGGCCAGGGAGAGGGAGTTACACACGTACAGGGCATCAGTATCTATGTGAAGTGTGTAGAGGGTGTGAGAGGCAGCAGAGGCCTGGAAGAAAGGAAACGAAGGCTAGAAAGACAGGATGTAGGGTGTGCTCTATCCCTGTGGTATATGAAGACAACAGTGAACAGGCCTTAGGAACATGTTGAAGAAAGAATAAAGGATTGTGAAAGTCCTCAGTAAGATTTTTACAGTGACAGGAGACAAGCTGATGGATTGCTTTCTAAATGGGATGTGGAGAGGAAATGGCAGTGTGGCCTTCACTTTCTGATATTATGAAGGAATTCTTCCCCATCAGGTATTAGCATTAATGATTGCTGACTTGCTAGGTGACACTATGTATCTGACACCAGGCTAGGCCCTTTTATATGTGGCTCTCGTTGAGGCTTCTCCCAGCCCTGGCTGCTCACTGTTTTTCTGCTGAGTCTCTAACCTGTATCTCTTGCAGCAGGACTAACACTGTTCTTTCCTTTCAGAGATGTGGTACTGGATCTTCCTCTGGGCTCTCTTCTCCTCTCTGTTTGTCCACGGTGCTGCAGGCGTGCTGATGTTTGTGATGCTGCAGAGGCACAGGCAGGGCAGAGTCATCTCCGTCATTGCCATCAGCATCGGCTTTCTGGCTTCTGTAACTGGAGCAATGATTACTAGTAAGTTGACTTGTTTTGTCCAAGGACATCATTTTATATGCAATTATTGATTTGACCAGTACTGTCCTTATTGTTAAAGAAGCCTTATCTTTCATGTAGACTACTCCTCAGTACTCTACAAACCCAGGGCCTGGAAGACAAAGAGGAGTTAGTTCCCTTGCTCACCAGACAGATAGCTGCACATCACTCTGCAGGGATTTCCGGGCGGCTTGGCAGTGGGCATAGTGGTTTGGTCGGAAAGTGCTTTATAGAAAGAGTAGTTTCTGCTTTAAAGACACCTACAGTTTGCTAAGGAAGGAAGATAGGCACTAAATACGACAGTGACAGCTGTCATTTAAGAACATAAAAATATGGCCTTTGAGTCTGTAGGCTCATCTGACTGCCTGTTATAACACCATATAATTGCGTTTCTTCCTGTACCATGTATTATGACAGAACTTCTCTGCCTCAGGAAATGTACAGGTTTTCTGCTGTGCTGTCTCTCTTACGTGTCACCTGGCTTGTTCCCCAGGCTGCCCCTTGATACTGAACTTGGCCCTACTCTGCCCTGCTCCTCAGAGAGTTCTGCTTTCTGGACAGCTGATTGAGCAGTTGCATCCTGGGAGCTCCACAGCAGCTTTCTTACAGGTTGTGCTCACAGCTGGTGACTTCTCCCCCGCTTTTGAGGCATACACTTATATGGCCCCCACTTCTGGCTGTCTTTACACCTTGGGGCAGCTCACGGCCACACTGCATCTCTTTTGGGGCTCTCCATGAGGGGTTTTTTAAGTTGATTCTGGCCACAGTATGAGGAAGGCCTTATCTTTATAGTGCAAGGGCTCCTTCCTCCCCTGTTCCAGAGTGATTAGCATATCTTGTCTGAAGAGGGAAGTGGTCTCCCTGTGCTTTGTCTCCTGACATCCAGACAGTAATGAAACACCTGTGTGAAATAGTGATTTGTCTGTCTCTCTCTATCTTTTTAATCTCTTCTTTACTATTTGGTTTTCCGGGATGGCTTTGTGTGATTTATCCTGTGGTTTCTTGTCCATCTTGTCACAGGCCAGGTTGGGGATGAGGGCCCACGCCCAGGTCCAGCTGCTGGGGTCATAAGAGAGTCATTGGAAAGAGACTGGAGTGAGTGCTAAGGGAGTCTTCAAATGCTAGCCAGAAAGTTTTTTTTTTTTTTTGTTTTGTTTTTGTTTTTGTTTTCCTGCAGGCCTTAGAAAACAGATAATTTAGTTTCCTTTTTAAGAGATTCATTTTGGTGTTTTGCCTGCCTGTGTATCTGTACACTGTGTACATGTAGTTCATAGAGAGGCAGGAAAGGGGCATTGAGTTCTGTGGAACTAGATTTTCAGGCAGGTGTTAGCTGCCACATGGGTGCTGGGAACTGAACCCAGGTCTTGTGCTAGAGCAGTTAAGTGCTCTGAACCTCTGAGCCATCTTCAGGCCACAGGTATTTTTAAAGGGATAAGGGGCAAAACTCTTCGGATAGATATTTTATTCTATAATTGAATACATGAAGGGGATGTCCTTCTGTAAATGTGTTTCTCTTATTGGTTGATGATTGACTAGTGACCAGGCAGGAAGTATAGGCGGGTCTACCAGACCAGGAGAAGGCTGAAGAGAGGGAGGCAGAGGGGAGCCACCAGAAGAGGCAGAAAGAGTAACATGTGCCAAGAGCACATGGAAATACTTAGATTAATAGAAATGGGTTAGTAATTGAGAGAGCTAGCCAATAAGAAGCCTAAGTCATCAGCCAAACAGTTTAATAATTAATATGTCTCAGTGTGTCTATTTGGGGCTAATTGGCAGTGGGACCAGGCAGGGAGGAAACTCCATCTTCAGTATAGACTATATGAAAAGAAGCAAGAGAACACTCTGAGGGAGCAGGCTCTCCCTGCCAAACTACTACTAAAACCTACCTAGACATTGAGCTCTCAAAGAACACTGCTGGCTGGGTGGATGGAGCGAGGGAGGAAAGAAGGAAGGATGTGGAGAGAGTCAAGAGAGTAAAGGGGAAGGAGAGGAATCGAGAGGTACAAGTAGAGACAGTACTTGTGTCAGGGTCTGTGGGAGGTGATGGCCGTGTACTGTTCACTGTGGTGACTGACATTTTAAGGGACAGGAAGGGGCAGCCAGTTTGGTCAGATGTTGTAAACTTGGTGCATGTATCTATTATGTCACTGTAAGATTTCGAAGGGTGTGGAGGGTCTACTTCTATTTGTGTCTAATATGTGTGTATGCATATACCCACTTGCAGTTCCTCACGAATGTAATAAGTTAGTGGGGTTTGGTGTTTGTAGCAATTTACTTATTTTTGGTTTTTTGAGACAGGGCTTCTTTGTGTAGTCCTGACTGTTCTGGAACTCACTGTGTAGACCAGGCTGTCCTCACAGAAATCTGCCTGCCTTCGCCATCCTAGTGCTGGGATTATAGTCATGCACCACCACCCAACAAGTTGGTGATTTTTAAAAACTGTAGTGAAATGCTTTAAAATCCTCGAAAATGTAAGTCTGCCACAACATTCAGATAAAAATTTGGTCCTTGGGTTAGCAAGAATACACAGAAATGTTTCGTTACTAATTTTTTGACTAGCAACCATGAATTAAAACTAGCTAGAATATTTTGATATGTATCTTCTCTTTTTTGTTATTTTTTTAAAAATCTTTTCCATTTCTATTTATGTGTATGTGTGTTCTGTCAACATGTGTGTCTGTGCACCACATTATCCACTGTTCTCAGAGGCTAAAAGAGAACATTGGATCTCCTGGAGCTGGACTGATAGATGGTTTGTGAGCCACCATGCAGGTGCTAAGAATCGAACCCAGGTTCTCAGGAACAGTAGCCAGTGCTTTTACCCACCCAGCCATCTCTCCAGCTTCTCTGTGTCTTTTCTTAATGTAAATTGTTGATGGCTTATACATAGTTATACATTAAACTTGACAGTTGCTAAATATCCTTATCAGTACAATGCTGTTGGGATGAATATTGGCATATATTCATTCTGTTTGTTATTTAGATTTTATTTCCAAGAAAAAGTGATGTGGTATTGGATTTTCTGTTTGTTTGTTTTTCTTATGCTAGTTAATATTGATACTGATAGATTTGGTTTAAACGAAAAAAGGGGTGGGCTGGGGTGGTGCTAAGGAGTTGGCTCGGTGGGTGAGTACTTGCTGTGTAAATCTGAGGACCTGAGTTGGTGCCCCAGATCCCATGCAAGACCCCGAGTGTGGCCTTGCAAGCCTGTAGCCCCTACACTGGTGAGGGATGGGGTTATGGAGGTTAGGGGTTCACGGACCCTTGCTTAGGTAACCCAGCTGCAAATTGATGAGCTTCGGAGTCAGTGGGGTTCAGTGTCTCAAGGGAATAAGGTAGAGCGATAGAGAGCAAAGGATACGTAGGACGTGAGTATTCTCTCTCTCACCTCTACATGTGTGCACACACAACCTGTCCCTCACCCACATGCATAAAGGGTTTGTCTTTTGTGTGTGTGTGTGTGTGTGTGTGTGTGTGTTTGTTTGTTTGTTTGTTTGTTTGTTTTGAAACAGGGTTTTTCTTTGTAGCCCTGGCTATCATGGAACTCTCTCTGTTGACCAGGCTGGCCTTGAGCTCAAAGATTTGCCTGCCTCTGCCTCTGCCTCTGTTCCTGGAATGCTGAGATTAAAGGTGTGCACTACCATGCCCTATTACAAATAAACTTTTAAAAAGAAAACAAAATTGAGTTTGTTTCTATATAGTGCCCAATTTTAACTTGCTAATCTTTTATAGATACTTTAGCCAATCTCAAGGTGGGTTTATGGATTTAGTTTGCATTTCTCTGCACACTAACGGGTCTCAGCATCTTTTCCTTTACTCCATATACACAAAATTTCCCCTCTGCATATCACTTAATCTTATGCTTTTTTTTTTTTAATGCAACGTACCTGTTTTCTTCTTACTGCACTACAGATGCTTCTCATATGTGCAGGCTGAGGTATTTGCCTGGCATGGAGCTCTGCGGATGCCTTTTCCCAGGCTCTTACCAGTTCCTTCATCCAGTGAGTTTATTGAGTAGCAATGTTTAAATAGCAATGTCATCAATCAGCTTACAGGTTTTTAGCCCACACTTATGGTTTATAATTTGGTGCTTTAGGAAGTTCTGTCTCACACCAGAATAAAAAGACATTATGATATATATTCTTTATTTTATACCTTTACCAGTTATATAGTAAGGTCTTTACCTCATTCATCTAGAGCAGGAGTCAGCAAAAATCTTCTTAGAAGGATAGGTGGTAAATGTTTTAGACTCGGAGGCAGTGAGCTCATTTGCTCAAGCCTGCCATTGGAACACAAAGCAGAGCTGTGGGAAAATGAATGGATGTCACTTGTTCCAAAGAAAACTATTAACAGACACTGGCCTTGGGTAGTCAGACCATAACTTATTCCTGGCCTACCTTTGTTTTTAGTGGTAGATGGGATGCCCTCCTACATGGTAAATCAGTTTTCACCCCAGGACCCACTGAAGTAACTGATCAGTTTGTGGGTACTGCCTTCTTGTTCGCTGTGTTCCCAAGGTCCAGGGCTCTTGTGATTTCTTCATCTCTTTTCATTCTCTCGGCAATGCCACTTTCCTAGGCCCCTGGTTTTGTAGTGTGTCCTGGAGATGGTATGGTGTAGTGTGTCCTGGAGATGGTATGGTGTAGTGTGTCCTGGAGATGGTATGGTGTAGTGTGTCCTGGGTAATTCATGAACAGTTCATGAGCTATTCCTTCATGTGAAATTAGAATATGTCTGAGTGTGGTTTCATTAGCTTTGTTGGGATGCTCTGGAATGTTAGGATTTGTGACATGGTCACTGAAGGAAATTATCTGCCCTTTCGTCAGAGATTACACTGTTTCCCTCAGTGGGAGGAAATCTTAACCTGGTGTGCATGTGCTGCCAGTCACACTTTGGTTGTGTTGGTGTGCATGTGCTGCCAGTCACACTTTGGTTGTGTTGGTTTGAGGAAATTGTGTGATGCTTGCTTAGTTGTGTTTAGTTAGACTTCACGGAGGCCTGGTGCTGTGGAGTGGTATAGATTGCTGACAGCTAAGCATTGAGACAGTCAGACATGGACTAGGACTGAAGACACAGCCATAGTATAGGAAAAAATAAAGAATTTAAAAACTTAAAACATAAAAAGAGTTATAAGCTGTTAAATGTAAAATGTCAAAATTGGCATAAGGAGAAATAGAAAGTACTAATGCAGCAGTAACGACCTTTAGATCATTTAAACGCTGAAGTTACAGATAGTCATGAACCACCATGTGGGTGCTGGGAATTAAATCCAGGTCCTTTGCAAATGCAGCCAGTGCTCTGAACATCGAGCCATGTCTCCAGACCACATTTGCTTGACTTTTGAGAAAGGGTCTCACTGTGTGCCCTGTGTGAGTAGGGTCACCTCTTTCATAGCATACTAAGCCCACTCACTAGTGTTTCAAAGTTTATGGTTATGGTATTATTTTTAGCATTTTGTTATTTAGTCTGCCTGATGGAATAGAGGAACTTCAATTATTTCTTCCAGATGGCTGTCGAGTTATTCCAATGCCATTAATTGTATTGTGAGGCACGGATAAGCTTTTCTGTGTCCTGACTACTGGCTAGAATTAGTGCAGGGCCAGCCGCTAATTCTTTCCTTTCCTATACGTATGGGGATGAGAGTTTATTCTGGAACAAAAGATAAGTGGCAATTGTTAAACAATTTTCACATTAAAAAGGCTGAGAGCATAAACTGTGTATTATAACTTTGAGTTGCAAAAGCCATTTTTGGATTCGATGGTTATATGTCCTGTGGTAAAAGTAACTTTCACCACTCACGTGGAAAAGTGGGGATGTGTTAAGTACTCTGTTTTGGTAAACTGAAAGGTGGCCTTTGCAGCAGCCATGTGGCAGCTGGTGCCCTGGGTGACTCTGTGCTCTGCTTCCCACAGGTGCAGCCGTGGCAGGCATCTACAGAGTGGCTGGGAAGAACATGGCCCCCCTGGAAGCCCTGGTGTGGGGCGTGGGGCAGACTGTACTGACACTTATCATCTCCTTTTCAAGGATCCTCGCGACACTTTGAGGTTCTGAGGGAATGTCTTCTTAACTAAGTAAATGGATGTACAGCTTCTCCGGAAATGGTGTTAACCAGCTGAAATGAAATTGTACAAGCAGGGACCCAGCAAGTCAAAACGTAAGGAAGACCTTGAGCTGTGTGGAAAGCCCGCCCTCTGGCGTCCAAGCGATTGCACTACCGCACTGCACCTTATGTGCCTCCATCCCAGGCAAGGTGCACAAGACACTATGTGAAGCTGCAAGAAAAAGCACCTTGTTTAGCTGCCAATCAGGTTAACATTGGTGTTGAAATCATCGTTCTCAACAGTGTTCTGTTAAGTTACAGGGACGTTTTGAGAAATCAATCTATGTGCCAAACTTTTCTTTCTGTTAACATTGATCATGTGACAGTTTGTAAGTGTAGATGTAGGTGAGTGCTGTGAAAATGACATGGATTCAGGAAACGTAGTCAGGCTCTGTTTGTAATGCTAACTTCCATATGAATGCCGAATACCAGGTTTTCAATACTAAGGAAGGTATTTGGTTTTTAAAGCTGAGTATTTCTGGGACTTGGGGCTTTACTGTGTCTATGTATTGTTATTTAATTTATATGGAAAACAATAGTCTTCTTCGTGGAATACTAGCTGAGTGTTGTAAGGACTCAAGTACACTTGGAGGGTACACACTTTTCAGTAACTCACCCCCTTTGAATAGTTTCCCTTACACATCATATTCTATTTATATGGATTCAGAACCTTTATGGGTCAAACACATTGTCACTCACATGTCACAAATATATCATTGAAAATTTTTCTTATACATTTTGTAAGAAAAAGTCTGAAATGCATGTTGCATTCTTTAACCCTTCTAAGAACGTTTTTGCGGTATGTTACAGAACACAACCTTCTAATTCGTGTTACAGTGGGATTGTGTTGTGCCGTGTGCAAGTCTCAGCAGTCTTTGATTCCAGAATACTAACTGCTTAGAGAATGGCCTAAATTAGGCTCTGGGATTTAAAATGCCTCATTTATAGAAGTAAGTACCTTACATAGGAAGAGCAGTAACTGTCATCCCCTGTATGTGTGGCAGGGTTAGGATGACCTAAGGGATGACTGGGGGACACTGTCATTCTATAGGTTGGCAATTAGTTTGAATGTGTCAGGACGAGGGGTTCATTTGAGTGATGTCATTTGAGTGTGTGCTTCTGAGTTAATACCAGAGTCAAATAGGTCTCTGATCACTTTCATTACAAGTAGAAGTATCTTTTAGGAGGCTTAGATAAATACACAGTTGTTATGATTACTGATCCTGGTTGAACTGAGTAGTGTGTGTGTGTGTGTGTGTGTGTGTGTGTGTGTGTGTGTGTGTGTGTCAGGGTGGGGGAGGGGGAGGGGGAGGAGAGGATGGTAACCAATTGTAATTACGAATATACTAACTTAAAGGAAGATCCATTTTAGAGATTATGAATTTACAAGTGACTAAAAAAATAACAGAGCACTCTAAGCTCCTTAATTTAGTTTTAAGACTTTTATTATCCATACCCCTTTTTCTCTAGCAAAAAGAAGTTTTTGGAGGGGCTGATTTTACCAGGACATAAACCAGTTTATAGTGTGGCTTGGAAATTTAACAACCCCAAAGTCAAACAATAAGTAAGTCTTCCCCCTTAGAGATGTTGGGAAACAAATCTTGAGATGGATTCTTTTTATTGATACAAGCCTGCTATTTCTCCCATGCATTCTTTATATTCTTAATGTTTTCTAAGATGAAATGTAGGTGTCTTCTCCAGATAGGACTGGTTCTCCTTCCCTGTTGGGCTGATTTCTGCTCCACCCTCAGGTGACTTGTTAGGAATTCAGAGCTTCATGTGCCAGTAGGAGAATTGCTAACATGGACAGTGTCTCATGTACAGAACAAGTATTTATTTTAACATGGTTATTTTATTATCTATGAATGTTATCATATTAGGTAATATGGAGCCCAATATTTATAATCTAAAATTAATTAGAAATTAACTTGACACATTGATGTGAATGAATGGACCAAAGAGATTTGAGCTCCTGTTTCTGCTATAGGATCAAAGTCTGAGAGGGTTAATTATCATTTTATAGACTGTCCTGCAGTCATCTCATTATCAAGCTGATTTGCGTTGTGTATGTATATATGTGCACTTCTAATTTTAGGAACATTTTCAATTTCTGTCTTCAGTTATTTCCATTGGGATTTTATGTTAACTATCACTCTTGGTATTTTGAAATGCTGTTGAATAGTATGGATTTATGAAACTGTCTAAATGGCTATTTATATGGTGAAGTTTTCAAGAAGTTAGCTGTTTCTTATAGAGACAAATGTTTAATTATATATATTATACTCATAAACATATCATTATATACATATATAGATAGCTATATATGAATAGAGTTCAATTGGAAAGCTTTGTTTGATGAACATTTTTCTATTCTACTGGAGAAGTTGATTTATTTATTCAGTTAAATGATCTTTTAAACAGATTGGAGGGTTTTTAAGATACTTGCTGGAGACCCTTGTTTGGGTCATGACAAAAGCTCCCACTGGCATAGTCAGGTTCCACAGTCTGAAACCTCAGCCGCGGTTTAACAGTGGATTTTCTTCATGACAGATGAAAGCTCTTTAGCACCAAGGCCTCACGTAAGTTACGAGTGAAGCCTGGTAACTTCCCCCGAGAAGGAGGTACAGGATGGGCCCTGGCACAGTTCCATTGGCTTCCCAGGGGACCTGGTGCCTGTGTTAATTTAAATTTTAAAGCATCATTATTAATTTAAAGCCTCACATGTATCATCCAGTGTTAAGGTCTTACCCAGAGTACTTTCTCAGTGTTTGCAATGGAGAATTCGACGGCTCTTTTCTCAAGCCCCAAGGGTTTTGTCTATAAAGGAAGGAAGGCTCTCTGGATGGTTTAAGATCAGTAAATCATATAGGAAACAATGCTTCCCAAACCTTTCATCTCTCTGGAAGGCAGAGGGACCTACCTCAGTTGGTGAGTTCCCTTTATACACCTCCTATATACAAAGATGGCTGTAATAGGATTCCCTCACAAATCTACCAGGAACTGGCTTAACAGTTTCAAACCCTAAAAAAAAAAAATCATGGGCTAGTACCGAGACCTATCCTTTCCTTCCTGTTCTGACCACCTTTTCATTTCCCATCTCATCCTCTGGATTGGGCATTTCAGTGTCCTAGATCTTGCCTGAGCTAAGAGAGAAAGGACCAGATTGTGAGTCAGTGGTGTAGGCTTGAATCCAGGCTCTGTGGCCTTCCTTCACGCTGACCTGAGCATCATTTAACCATGCTTAGTTTCAGGTCTAAACCTGAAATTTGATTATACGTACTGACATATCTGACAGTAAGTGCTCAAAAGACAGGTAGTAGAATTTTAAAGTTAAGTTTTTGCAATACCCATTAGAGATGGTGTTTTGTAAAATTTACCTTTCTTCGTCCATTTCCTCTTTTTTTTTTTTTTTTCTGTGTATTTTAAGAAGGAAAAAATTACTTTCATCGTCATCTCCTCTTTACTCTTAAAGTCAACAGATAAGTTTTCTAAGGGTACTTTGTTGTTGGTGGTGACAGGGCAGACAGGAGTCAATTATGGCGTTGTCACCACTGGTAGTGTAGGAAGAGTAGATGTGGCCAGCATTTCCTCCATGGCTATTTCCTGCTTACATCTTTGGATTAGCTCAGAACATTTCATTGACCCTTTTCCATATGCAGATATTGCCCATGTTTTAGCTCTCCACCCCTCCTGGTTACATCTGTTATACTGAGCTTTTGGGACATCTGTGTCCTGTTACTGTTGGTTTTGGCTATTGTTTTGCTTATTAACTATTTTCTATTTAACCTAAAAAGGTCATTATCTTAAGTTTACAACCATTTTGTATTATAAAGAGTGACAAGATGGGAGAGCGCTTTTGAACTATGTGCAGATGATAGTGGCCTTGCCATTTGAAAACATTTTTAAGACCATCTCAAAACTGTCTTTGGAAACATCCCTATTTATTGTGTTTGTAAGACATGAAGAATATGGAAAAAATACTGGAAAATTTCTAATGGGTTTAGATGGCAAAGAAGTTGAGTATAACTCGGTAAACTACTGTTTCTTTTTAATATCGGGGTTATATTCTCAGTGGCTGGATATGACAGTCTTCTAGTAGTCTCCATAATTTCTTCTCCTTTTGACACTTTTCAAGATATAAGTACAGTATTTGACTTTAAAATACAATGTTTTAAAAATATGTAATACCATTTGAAACGGGGATTGAAAGAGAGGAATTATTAGGTCAGTGCACAAAAGTCTGTATGATAATGTTCCCTGTATTATGGGCGCATAATTGAGACTATAAACTACCAGTGAGATTCAAGTTTGTGAATACCTCACTCCAGGGAGTGTGGGCACTACCAAACACATGCACATAAAATCCTGGTGCATTTTGTGTGTGATGGATTTGTCCTTCTCCCTTGAGGCTTCCTGTTTCCTGTAGGTGACAGTGTGGTGTATCAGTTTCTGAATTTGCCTGTGAGAACAGCTAGGATTTGTTTGGGGGGAATTGATGCTTAACAGATGAAGTGTTTTCAGTAAACAAGGAGATGCACTGGCTAGCTCTTTGTGAGGGTAGTGGCGGCATTCACTTTTCTGAGCATGCTGAGCTGTGATTCAGATAACTTCTTAATTTAGGAGATGGCCTCACACATTCTTTCCCTATGTGTGTGGCACATGTGTTGAACTTATGTAATGATTTCCTTGGTTTTGTAATTAATTCATTTAGCAGTGTCTTTAACAGTCTCTCTCCTTTCCAAGGCAGTTGTCAGGTGTCACTATTTAGGTGCACACGGTTCACTGACAGAAGCTGGAGGGAATATTCAGTGCCCACGTTTATGCAGTGGTTATCTCGTCAGAAAGGAAGTAGCCGAAGGTTGCACGGGGTGGGGGTGTGGAGGGCAGGACAATGTGATGATGTGATGCTCCTGTTTCCTTGAGATGATACCCTGTACCACACCTAGCGTGTGGTGTAAACTGGGAAACAGTGAGGCATAAATATCTAGAAAGTGGAGCGCTGATGCATGACCCTGTCAACCCCATTGCCAGTGTCCTTTTCCTCCTAGATGTGTATTGGTAATTACTTTTTCAAAAGTAATACTGCTGACATTAAATGCTTTGTTTGTTCTTATTTTGAGGTCTCACTCACTGTGTAGCCCTGAGTAGCTTTGAACTTGTGACCTTGCTGTCTCAGCCTCTTAGGTACTGGGATTACGGGTGTGTACCACTGTGCTAGGCTCCTTTGTAAATCAAAATGTTTACGGTTCATCACTGAATGTGGTTGGGATGAAATGGTCTTAATGCTTTCCTCCTGGAAAGAAAAGCAGAGGCTTTTGTTTGCAGTTTTTTCTTAGTGTTTATGGCAGTGGACGTGATTTCCATGGAGAAATATAGAAACTCTCTCCCCAGTACACGCCCTTAGTCATGAGCTCTACCTGTTTAGATGGACAAATAGGAAGTTCCCCTGTTGCTCACTTTAGCTACCTAATCTGGTTCCACCCTTAGTATTAGCCTCTGCCTTAAGATGTTCCAGCAGGAGGGAACAGCGTTAAAGTTCATGCTAGCATGGCTTTGCTTAAGTAGCAAGTATAGTTGATCTGGCAGATACTAAGAAACTCACTTTAAAATTGTACTAGCTCTCAGCCCACTGAGGAATCATTTAGCTGAATACAGTACAAAGCTCAATGAGGTCTCGGTGCCTTGAAAGTTAAGACACTTTTGCAAAGTGGACTTAGGGAGGGCTGGGGTTGGCACCAGGAGCTAGCTTCGTGCACACCAGCTGCGGGGAGACTCCAGAGCTACGAAGGCCACTGAGACCAGTGGAGCTGCTCACTTATGTTTCCTAGAGACTAGTCAGCCACAACTGTGACAGGTGACAACTACTTTCACTTTTCTTCACCATGTGGCATTTCCTCAGTTTTTTTTTTTTTTTTTTGTTTTGTTTTTTGTTTTTGTTTTTTCCAAGCAAGTATGAAATGGGGAAAAATGTAGTCAAGTAAAGTAAGTTGGGATTTTAAAGTTGAGTTTTATGGTAAACTAGAGAGATTCCTGTGTGAACAGAGTTAATTTAACATTGTAGTATAAAGACAGGCTTTATGTAACCTTTAGAAATATGTTTGCCATCAGGGATTTATTTTTACAATAAAAATACTAAATGTACTGTGAAGCTTAAAGACAGGAAGACTAGACATTGGAGAGTGATACTCAAACAAGAGCTTGTCCGATGAAGTATTGCATTATGTGAACACAATTTTCCCTTCTGTTAAGACTATAAACTACATTGTATGACTATGTGTACTGCATGTTTACATAAAACATTTTCATTTTGAAGGATTATTTAAACTGTGTTTATATGTAATACCTAACAGGCTGTAAATATTGTATACTATTGATTTTTAATTTTATATGAGCGATTTTTTTATTTCCCAAGTCATGTACAAATCTCATTGTGTATATAGCATAACTCCCCGGAGAACACAAATTTTGCAGTGAATTTTAAGTATTTTAATTGCAGTAAGCATCGGGATAGCCTCAGAGATGCTGGTCCTCGTTTTGAATTATTTTTCACCACACATTTTCTTCAAAGGGCAGCAATAAACATATGCAAGTTATTTTGATTCTTGAGAGTTGGCCTGTGAAAATAAGAGCGCAGTTCAGTTCAGTGCTGTAAAGGAAAGATGCACAACTCACATCATCCCGCGTCGGGTCCAGGACAACTTCTGAGATCCGCACACGGCTCTCCTCTTTGTAACATACAGGGTGAACATCTGACAACACACAGAACATCTGTTAAAGTGAATCCAGCACTTCAATGTCATTACACAGAATTTATTGAAGTAAAATTTGTAATATACAGTATTTTAATAAAGTTTCTGTATTCAATTTCATGCACTTATATATAAATAAACCTGTCTTCAAAAGTTTCATACAGTGCTGGACTCTTGACTGTAAAGCCCATATCTTCTTGACTCTCTCAGACTCAGTGCATTCTCTAGGCCAGTGATGTGGCTCAGAGCTACAACGCTTGTCCGGCATTTGTAAGATCCAGGGTTCTGCGTCTGGTGTTACAAAAGCCATAGACAAACACAATAATGTGGCCTTTCTTGATCTTTTGTCGGCTTTTTCTGGCCCAGTTTCACCTGCAGATTATGAAAGTATTGAAAAGGTAAGAAACAAGTTGAAAGACAAATTTGGCATAGCTTGTATTTGCCAATAGCCAGTGTGTGCTGAACTAATCCTGGGCCTTAGAAGCATTTGTTTCTAAGAGTCACCATTCTAAAATTATGCCATGGGATTGGGGTGATGGTTCAGTCAGTAATGCTGGCTGTGTTCATGACTCCAGCACACATGTGAAAGCTGAAATGCCATGCTATGTTCCTATATCCCAGGCACTAAGAGGAGGAGACAGGAGCATCTCTGGCCTTGCTGCTTAGCCAGTCCTGATAGGTAAACCCCTGGTCAGTAGAGACACTCTCACAAAGTAAGGTAGCCCCAGTGACATGGCTGAGTGAGTAAAGGGGCTGACCTCCAAGTCTAGTGACCGGAGTTCAGTTTACCAAACCAAGATGGTGGAGAAAGGTCAACATACAATGGCGCGTTAGAGGGAAACACCTGGTGTTGACCTCGGCACACACATGGCATTGGACAGCATTTGACTGTCAAATTTTACACAAAACCTGTGGGGTTTTTTGTTTTGTTTGTTGTTTTGTTTTGTTTTGTTTTGTTTTAAGGGATTTCCAAGGGAGGTGCCAGCTCACCATCTTCTTGAGAAGGAAGTAGACAGTGACTTCCTATGAATGTCACTGACCCTATTGGGACAAAAACTAGTTTATAGTGTTAAGGAAGTAAACACATTTTTCATGTTTATTATATTTACTAGGTTGAAGTGAATTTCCCTTTTTTGTATCATAAAACATTCTCATTGCACTATAAGAATTACAAAATCACTAAATAACTTCCCACATTGCCCATGAACTATACGAAACAGAAATCTCCGACAAAATGCAGATCTTACACATGTACACCAAAGGTTTATTACTTTGCTTTATTTTTCTTGGACTCTTTAATGTCTTAAAATGGTTTTGAGACAGGTAATGATCTTCACATATTTTGTATATATTTTGTATCCACTGAGCATTGAGAGAAGGCAATAAATTTCATACTTAGGGCAAGAACTAAGACAAGAACAGACAATCCAGAAAGAACACACGTAAGCCCTACACCAAGCTGTGTGGAGGACAGGTCCTGCTCAGATGGGACAGAACAACTCTAAGATTGACTGGACGGGAACTCATGTCCTTGGTGTTTTTAAGCCTGTGGTTTTAGGGACAAGGAAATCAACAGGACCCAAGGTGGATCTTTCATAGAGAAATTGGGTCTACCTCCAGAAACACTTAAGAAGCTTTCATATCTCTTAACAGCTGTCTACCTGTCTGTAAGTTTTCGTTATTTATTGCAATCAGACCCACTTTTGGCCAGTTTTGTGAATATTTCCAGCTCAGAAGTTCTGGGGAAGGTTTTGTAGAATGGAATTGCATTGGTTGGTTTAGTTGCAAGGCTACATTCTGCCACTAGATGGTGCAGTGGTTCTATTTTCTTTTTTTCACTTAGGCGTCCAGGTTAATTTGGTATGTATTTTTGGGCTCATTCCCTTAAGATGGCTAATTGTTTTTCCTCCTAAAGATAAGTGAGCAAATTAGATGTGAGAAAAAACATGGTGTCTAATGCCATCACTGACCATTTTTTACTTTTGAAGGGTGATTAAGATATGGTGTTGAGAGTTATTTACAAATCAAAAAAGTTACAATAGTTGTATTAATATTATTGATTTTTAACTAAGTCATTAGCCTGGCCTCGGTTTAGTCATTTTTCTCAAATTCAATTACTTAATGCCTAATGATATTTTATCAAAATGAATAGAGTGTGCAGCTAGTAAGTAGCTCCCAGGGAGACGAGAACAAACTCCAACCCTGCACAGCCTTAGAATTGCCTGTAAAGTCCCCGTGTGCCACCCTTTGCTTCAGCACGGCCATGTTCAGTGTCTGAGACCTCAGTTTAAACATCAATAAACCGGGAATGACTTGTATAGGATGTTTAGCCTATAGTTCTGCTTCCTCCCGTTGGCTGTTTGTGTTCAGGACAGACAGATGTCATTCTAGGCCTTTACTGCAGATTTTGGTAGGGAGTACAAGAGGTCTCTTTCAAAGCCAGAACCTGATCCTGTGTCCTGAGGTTATGGTGCTTTTTTGAGAAAATTCTCAGACTAAAACTGTCCAGTTGACCATGGTGCCTTTCTGAAACAGTGCCTACTGAGGGATTTTCTTTTCGTTTTCTTTTTTTAGAAGCAGTAATGGAGAGGAGCCCGTTACAAAGCAGAATGCACGAACTTGCCCAGCCAGCAAATTCCTTGCATTCCCTAGACCAAATATGTCCAAGCTGAGGAAGCCACAGCAGTGACTTAAAAGTGAGGTCCCCAGAAGGACAGGCATGACGCGCCTGTCAGCTGTGCAAGGTCACCAGCTACCTCAGATCCTGTTGCTAATAGCTTTGTTTATTATTGTACAGAAATAACTATAGCTCGGACCCCCCTCAGGGCTGGAACTTTCACGTCCAAAGCTGACTTGAAAAACATGAGTTACATTACATGGTGTCATCTGTGGGGACTGTGGAGACAAACTCAGAAGTTGCTCTCAACCCTAAGTCAGGACGCTGTATCAGGAGGGCCGAGAGTTAAGCCACTTTTCCTTGTCTCTGTTGACTTGCCATTGGGTGATTCCAACGGTAACACAAAAAGCAAGCAGGGCAAGGTACAGAAATGAGTGGCAATGGTTTTGAGGCTTGTCTTGAAAGCACTGTGGGTGCTTCCTGAGAGAGATCTCCCTGGTCTGACCTTGCTGGCCATGAGGCTCCGTTTTTAGACCTAATGTGTCTCTTCCCTGACTGACACAGAAGTACATGAACTCGCCTTGTCTTTGCAAAGTTCAAGCTGATACTGTTCATGCAACACCATCCGAACAAGTGTGTTACTCTTGAAATTTCCCTAGACTGGGACCAGTCGAGCATCCTGAACTCAACACTAACCCTAACCATTATCTTAACACTAACAGTGTATTTGAAGCTTAGGTCTATGCCCAGTCTTACTTCTTGCGTTACTTGTTTTTTCAAGGTATGAAAAATTCAAATCTAAATCACACACACTCATGTGCCTAAAGAAAGTAGAGCAGTCATGGTTTTTTTTAATAATTTTTTTTTGCATTGATATTTTGCCTGCATGTATGTCTGTGTGAGGATGTCAGATCTTGGAGTTACAGACAGGTGTGAGCTGCCATGTAGGTGCAGGGAATGGAACCCGAATCCTCTGCAAGAGCAATCAGTCCTCCTAACCACTAAACCATCTCTCCAGCCCCTTAGAGCAGTCATTATAAGTACATTATTTCCCAGGCTTTACTAGCAAACCTTTAATGTATTCCATTTTAATCATCATGGTCTATTCTTATTTAGAGAGCAGTTTTGTTGTTCATTTAGGAAATTGGTTTGTTGATCTTGCTTGGGTTGCAACCCCTGGGCTTGGTGCACACTGGGAAAGCACTCTTCTCCTGGCATAAACCCACAATGTGTGTTTTCTTTCTGCTTTTCTGCCTGGGATACATTTACTTAGTTAAACAAAGTCTTTCATGGACTTGGGCAGCTTTTAGACAAAGTCCGTTCTGAAGGCTGACCTGCTGTGACCACTGCAGCCCTCGTCTGGAGCCAGTAGGTTCTTTGGCCTTGGGTTACTTCCTGGATAGCCTGAGCCCAGCTCCTCCACCTGCCATAAAGCTTCGCCTCAACACTTTATGAAGAAAGCAGAAAGGCTACCTAAGGCTTAGGTGGGATTCTGTTTGCTAATGCTGAGCGTGGGACAGTTAACCAGTTCCTTCATCATAAGAGTTATGTACCAGTGTCCACAGACTGTTTAATTAAGGTCTCAACAAAGCACACTATCTTACTTCATAAATAAAACCAGCATGGATTCAAGACTGTTGATTCTTTACCAGTTCAATGCCCAGCACCAGTACTCTGGATCATAAAAAAAAAAAAAAAAAAAAAAAAAAAAAAAAAAAATCACTAAGTCAAAACCAGTCTTTGTGGCTGTTTTGAGTTAAGCAGAGACAACGGAACTAAAGGGCCCTTTGGTTGTCACAGTCATGGGGTGCTGTGTTGAAGAAGAATCTGCAGTACAGGACCTGAACAGTGTCAACAGGAGGGGTCCATGGTGTGCTGGGCAAATGAGCCCAGCCCAGTTGGGATCAATTGACAAAGAACCAGTTGTGATAGTGCATCATCTGTGGTGCTGGGGACTATCATGAAAAGCTTGGGCTGAAATTTGGATGATAGTGGTATCTCCAAATAAAGACTAGCTCTACTTTGTGTCACCTCTTGTGTAGCAGAGATAATAGACTGGCAGACAACCTTGAGAGATTTTTTTCTTTTTTTTTTTTTTTTTTTTTTTTTTTTTTGCTTCATGGTGAACTGTCTTCTTTTTTTTTTTTTGCACGGATCACTTTCTGTTAACATACCCGTGTTCAAATGTGTGTAAACATCCGACTTCAGTCACCATTTCTGTGAGGGTGGAGGTGGGTGGGGTCTTCTCTCTTCACAGTGTAGAAAACAATTAAGTAAGGCATTTTCAAAGGAACTGTCCCCAAAATGAACCAAAAGAAACCCTTGGGACAAATCCTATTGTGAAAGCAGGGTTTTTCTTATAATTGAAAATCTGAACAACCCAAAAGAAACTAAATTAAGAATTAATTTAGTCTTCAATAGCCATTCAGTGTTTTAAGTTCTGGAAAATAATGAAATTTGAAGAACAAATTAAAGTTTCAATTGAAAAAGCCACTTGGTAGGATCCCAGTTTTATAATGTGCACCTCAAAGAATTCTTTGGTTATTTTGGCTACTCCTAATCTGGCCTGATCTCATTCTTTTATTCAAAAATTGCCAAATATGCTAGCTTTTAACAGCAAAATTTGGCAAAATAAAGATCCATCTTTAAAGTTTTCTAATCATCTCCCCTTTTAATCCACAATTAAACATAAATCAGACTAAATGTAAGTAGGATTAAACATAATCCAAAGGACACAGGATGAGAGAGGCTTTTGTGTGAATTATCTGTCCAAATTTCTTTTGATAAGGCTATCGTCTATATTCTTGTCTTACAGATTCATAATTCATGCGTGCATACTTAAGATGGTGGAAAGCACTACAACCCTTTCCGGCTTTGTTTTTCCACAAATACTCTGAAAAAATATCAACAGCAGTAAGGGAACCTCCCTAGCTCACCCTGTGGCCTTCTGAAACTATTCTGGACATATTTTTAATGTTTGACATGGTTTCCCCATCTCAGAACTGTCCAGCTCTCTGACCTAACCCTGAGCCAGAGCTTTGAGCATCTGTCTGTTTCATCCAGACCCCTCCCTCACTCTGTGATGCCCCCTGATGCCCTCCAGTGTTTCTTAGTGCTCTGCAGGGCTCCTAGACAACTAACACCTTCCCAGCCCTGTGACATCATGCCTGGAATTTCCTAACTTGTATTTCCATAAACAATTCTATTGTCTGTCCCTGGTTATCCATGTCCTAACTCAGTAGCCTGTGAATGTGGGGACCCTCTGAAAATCCAAGGTTGCCTCTATTTCCCGTCAGATGGGAGGTACAAACCAGAGATCACAGCATGTCAGAAATGAGAGACACTCTTGAGGACCTAGATGAGCAGGGGTAGCTTTCATGGGGACTGGACAACAGAATAGGCCTGGAAGTAAGGGTTTCAAAAAGTGGATGTGAGGTCTTTAGCGGAGAAAATAACAGAGGTGGGCACTCAGGATGCGGGAGCAGCAGGAATCCAAGTGTGGGGCCTGCGTGCTTGGCATCAGGCGTAAGAGATTGGCTTGCAGGGGAACAGGGCTGGGTGGGACTCAAAAGTGAATAGCATGGGTTATAAGAGCCAATGTTACCAGAACCTCGTACCCTAAGAGCTAGGTTTGGCCACTCATTCTCAATAGGACAATGAAACAATCGTGACAAGCAGTAAAAGGAGATTTATTCAGTGTCACCACATTGGGAAGACAAAGTAGTCCAGTGACACCCCAAGTTTGGAGTGCTGTCCTGAGGCTTAGGGTTAGTAGTAGCCCTATTCATCACTGACCCCTCATTGTCTGGGCTCCTGCTCTATCCCTCAAGGTCATCAGACAGGTCAAAATGATGCAAAATGTCTTCCTGGGAAACAGGTCCCTCCTTCGGCTGGCACCAGCTTCAGGGGCTTCAGCCTTCTTTTCCCAGAAAGAGATTCCTGGGGAAATTCCAAATCCTCAGAGATCATTGTTCTATAGTCTGATAGCCAAAGGGAGGGACACAGACATCTCTCTCTAGAATATCCTTGCTTTGACCAGGACAGTTCTGCCAAGAGTACCAGAACAATGAGTTTGGACTTCACGTTGCTGGCAGAATAATACCATCTGTTCAAACTACTTTCTATGAAAAAAAAAAAGTGCACCTCCATCTAAAATTGTAAGGTAAAGGATGGATTGCTGTCTTTCTTAGTCTGTCCACTCTTGTTACAACAAAAGACCTGATAGCAAATCATTGAGAATGAAGAGGTTTGTTTGGCTGACTGTTCTGGGCCCTGGGAAGTCCCGAAGCATGGTGCTGGCAATTAGTGAGGGTCATCTTGCTGGATGTCAGCATAGTGGAAGGTATCACATGGTGGGACAAGGCAAGGGACCAACCCAGCCCTCTCCTCTTCTCTTAAAGCTAGTGATGTCACAAGGAGGTCTCACTCTGGTGACCTTGGCTTTTTCTGATGTCTTCCCAAAGTCCCATTAACATGATTTTGAGGGCTAAACTTCCAATACAGAACCTTTGGGGGGACATGCAGACCACCTAGGACTCTGCTGTCTGCTTTAACCTTTTCAGGGTCCCCTTTCTTGATTATAGGAAAGATCAAAGGTGTCACTGTCAGAGCCCCCAGGCTGACCCTATTTTTGCTATCCACTGTGGTGCTGGATGATCTTGAGAATGTTACATTATGTCTTTGAGCCTCCAAAGCTTCAGACATGGAAGGTTTTCAAAAGCTACTCTACTCTAGAATTTTCTTCCTGTACACTGTGAAGACATGCCATTCTGATTGGTTTAATAAAAAGCAGAATGGCCAATAGCTAGGCAGGATATTCAGGCACACGGGATGCTGGGAAGAAAGAGGAGAAGAAGAAGAGAAGGAGGAGGAGGCAGCCAGGCAGAGAAGCAGCAACATGGACGATACAGAGTAAAGGTAACAAAGCCATGGAACAAAAAGTAGATGGATAAAAACGGTTAAGTTCTAAGTACTAGTTAGTCAAAGCCTGAGCTTTCATAATAAATAAAAGTCTCCATGTCATTATTGGCAGTCCTGATGAAAAGGTCTGACTACACTACTCCAACTATTCATTGGAAGTCTCGATCAGCAAAAGCCTTAAGAAGAAACCATGGTACTTGGGGCCGGAGAGATGGCTCAGCACTTAAAACACTGGCTGTTCTTGCAGAGGACCTGGGTTTGGCCCCAGCACCCACAGGGGGGACTCACAAACATCTGTAACTCTAAGGGCTCCAATGTCTCTTCTGACCTCCACAGAGACTTCACACATGTAATGCATGAATGTATGCTCAGACGAATGTGCACAGGAAATAATATTAAAAAGGAAAGGACAGTTGAGTGAGACACGGCTGCAAAGGCTGGAGCTGTGAGCTTCCGGTGTGTGTGTGTGTGTGTGTGTGTGTGTGTGTGTGTGTGTGTGTGTGTGTGTTTGTGTTCCCTATCTTATTCTTCCCTATAAACAGTACTGTTCCCAGCCACACCGGTAGGCATGTCCGATCTGCTATTATGCAGCATCCCTGAGACCACACTGCACTGATTACCCGCAGCAGAGAATGGTGTACCACAGAACAAGTGCATTCTCTTTGTGTAGAGACCCCTCGCCTGTGATGAAGACTCTGCAGACTGAATGACTCCTTAAAACTTCTCTGACTGTGGAAAACTGGAGTGTGCAAGACCAAGAGCTAAATGTATCAAGGCTTGACTCCAGCCCCCTTAATAGGCTTTTGTCGCCCACTGCTGTGTCTAACCTAACAGCCTTCTAACTATCAGGTTAAACCTTTAAACCTATGGAATGTATCAACTCTGCAGAACACTAGCCTGCACTGACCTAACAGCTAAGTATGCCTTCAGCAGCATCGGGAGCCTGTAGCAGAGATTTCCCTACTTTGTTGAAAACTGCCTGCCTGATGTTCCCTCGTGTATCTAGTAAATGAGCTGATGTGTGACTTTCTTTTGTTAAGTGACTGTAAAAAGTTCATTTAAATGACTCCATGGTAGAACATGTCATCGGAGGCAGCCACCTTTGGATGGGAATATGCTATCTCTTTGTAATCCTTCAGAGACTAAGGTGTGTTTTGCATGATTTACATTAACCTGTGTTGTTTGGGTTGGTATGAGGCCCTTGCCTCGCCTTCTTCCTTCATTAGCATCAGGGTTAGCTGCCATCAACAGATAGCCACCTGGGCTGCTTCAAGACAATACCTTCCTGAAACTTAATATGCCCTGCAAACCAGCAGATCACGGGAGGTGAAACCAATTGACCCCAGCCTGTCAAGGCAAGCCTAGAACTCCAAAACAAAATTTGCTTTTGTAGTTTCTCTTTTCCTCCTTTTCAAAGGTTGTTCCTTAGAGCAGGCAGTGCGTGGTGGGAGTTCTCTACAGTGGCTCTCTCTCCTCTGGATACTGATGCAAATGCATAAAAGTGAGCTTTCATAAAGTGAGAGCTTAGCTGTAAGACATGCAACAAGCTGTTAGTACAGGTCAAGGGTATATTTATGTCCCTGACCTGTTGTTTCCATCCTCACTGTGTCTGAAAACAAGCCTTTCTGGATGAAGGCATTGCCTTGTTTCTCATGTGATTGATTACTCCTATTGGGTTTCCCATATGCCACCTTTCCTGGAACCACCCTAGCATCAAGGCCTCCTGCAGACGAGGCTGTGTCTGGGGCAATCCTCAGTCACGAGGAAAGAGGAGTAGGAAGAAAGGAAGGGAAGGCACTGGTAGATTGATGATTGGAATAAAGTCTCAAAAGAGAAACAGGGAACCCCCTAAAGGAAGAGAAATGCTGTTATTATGTGAACATGACGTGTGGTCCCTATCCACTGATGTTATTTTGGGAGCTTGTGAAACCTTTAGGAGGTATCTTAGGCTTTTATTGCTGTGAAGAGACACCGACGTCTTCCCAGAACTGCTCCACACAGCCCAGCCCTGTAACACTCTTCCACTCTGCGTCTAAGTGTTCTTCTACGGACACATATCACTAGACCACGTTGTGTTTCATTTCTGTGCTTGGTTTATTTCACTGCACACGATGGCCTCTGGTTCATCCATGTTGCTGCAAATGACATCAGTGTTCTGCTCCTCCTCCTCCCAGATATACAGGGGTGAGGATATAAGGTACCACTCTTATTTCCTTAAGTATCTCCCCTGCCATGGATGGCTAGATTATATGGTAATTCTCTTTCTAGTTTCTTGAGGACCCACCATACTGTCTTCCATAGTGGATGCACCAAGTTGCTTTCGCACTAACGGAGGACCTGGAGATTCCCAAGTTGACCGTGTCCCTGGAGAAGGTCAGGACCTCAGTGATGCCGCCACCCTTCCACCCCAGTGCTCTCCATTCTTTGCCCCTCCCCCTCCATTCCCCCTCTCTTTCTTTCTTCTTCTTTTTATTTTTTTTTTTCTCCTAAGCTTTGACATAACAGGGACAGATCAGTTCATTTGCGATCCCCTCAGAGTAACATTTGGTAACAGGAAGCTCCCCAGGGGAAGAGATGACCTGAGAAAAACAGATTTAAAACAATCAGAATTCATCTTTTCTTCTTGCCTTGGGCATGTCCACTTTGAAACATTCACTCCTGACCTCTTGTATTTTATGGCCCTAAAAGGCATCCCTAGGTACTACTTTTGGGACTGAATGATGTTCTTCAAACATTTAAGACTCTGAAATAAAAAGGGTCAGTTGATTTTTATATTTAAAGTGAAAATTTTCAGTGGCAAAAACAAAACATAAGAGAAAAGGATAGAAGGGCAGGAGAGAGGAAGGGAGAAGATTTTGCTGAGCGGGGAAACACTAAGTTGAAAGTTTATGTGCGCACAAAGAATTAGACATCTCAAGGGCTAGAGCCAGGCACGATTGTGATGGATCTGGTGTGTTCATCAGGGGCCCCGAACTCCATGCAGTGATCAAGCCTTCAGGTTGTTGCCCAGAGACCACTCAGGCAGTGTGCAGCCTGCACTCTGCTAGATTTGATGAAAGCAAGTGTTAAACAAAAGGACATTTTTGGCACTTACTGAAGAACAGTAGGGCAGAGGGACCAGCAGGATGGGATTTATTTTTTTCACATGGAAGAAAGATAGGATGTCAGCAGATGGAAAATTACTAAGAGGAAATGGGGTGACTTGACCCCTGGGGGGGTGCTGAGGATGAGAAACCTTATCAGACACGAAGAGTAGGGGGTTCCTAATTGAGCGATGTTGCAGAATTCTTGCTAAAGTTAGGCGACACACCAAAGAACATTGGAGCCCAAATTCAAGACCTAATTGAGAACAGATTTCAGGTAAGTATGAGTAGACTGCAGCCAAATGGCTAGTAATTGCGTCTTTCCTTCCTTCCTTCCTTCCTTCCTTCCTTCCTTTCTTCCTTCCTTCCTTCCTTCCTTCCTTCCTTCCTTCCTTCCTTCCTTCCTTCCTTCCTTCCTTCCTTGAGTGGGATTACCCTCGCACCTAAAGCAGGTCCAGGAATGGGTTTTCCCCAGTGCTGGGCACTGAACTCAGGACTTCATTCATTTCAGGCAAGCATTCTACCACTGAGCCACACTCCCAGTTACTGTGTGCAGAGGAAGGAGATGACCAATGTTAGATGATAATAATGAGCTTTCACTTCTAGCTTGGACCTTTTCATTCTCTGAACTCTCTTTCTGGTATTAACATAGATGTTTTCTTCCTCCAAACTCTGGCCAGGTTCCTCTATGCCCACAGCATTGAGTCTTGCTTCCTATTTGTTTTTTTCTCCTCCTTTATTTTTTATTAAAATATAATCAAACAGTTTTCCTCCATCCCCCCTTTTTCCAACTTCCACCATGTCCTCCTGCCCCCTTACTCCCTGACCTTCTCTACTTTAACCACCTTACATATACATTAAATGTGTAATTACAGCTTCAGAGCCTGTTTAGTGTTGCATACATGTACATGATTTCAGGTCTCACTGCTTGTACTGGACAGCCAATTAGGGGGCTCCTCCCTAGGGAAGACTACATCTCCTGCTCTTAGCATCTTTTAGTTGCCTGGAATTCTTTGTCTATGGGTGGGGGCCCTGTGAGATTCTCCTTCTATGGCAGTGTGTCTATCAATGGTGTCCTTGTTCAGTCTTATCTAGGCAGCCATATTATTGAAGTGCCATGGGTGTAGCTTCCCTGTCATTTTCTAGGAGACACAACCTCATAGTAGATTCCCTGGTCCTTGTGACACAACATCCCTGCCTCCTCTCCTGCTATGGTTATTGTGTCTCGGGTAGTAGTGTTAAAGATGTATCCCTTGGGGTTGGGAACACCATGATCACTCGTTCTCTGCATTTTGACCAACTGAGGTTTGCTATAATGGTATCTGTCTGCTACAAAAAGAAACTTCTCACTATTCTTACCTTGGATTTCCCAGCCCAGGCTTAGCAGAGGGGCCTGCTAAGGCAGATCAGCAAGACTGCCCCACCCTGGTGTCTCCCTTCAGTGGCCCCTGCTGTGCTCCTCCGCTGAGTGACTCCTCCACCATTCTTGCTGTTTGGGGCTGAGTCCAATATAGCCTTTTGTGACAGTTCTACTGCAGTGATCTTCCTAACTTCAACAGGTATCAGAATAGGTTTGGAGTGTGTGTGTGTGTGATGATATATTGATAATACAGTGATATGTAGTAGGTTCATTGTCTTATTTTCACAAAGCTTAGACTGATCAAGGCCTGGAAATAATAAACAGTAACACCAACAGGAATGTGTCATGGAGAGTTGGGTGTGCAAACAAACACACTTTAAAAAATTAATGCCAAAAGAAAAAAAAGGGGGGAGAAGCAGGTAGAGAAGGGTGGGATGGGGGGGGGAAGCAGAGAGAGGACTCTGCTCCAACTGGGAGAGAACAACAGGTTGTACATTTGCTTGGATATGGAAGGAATTTGACATTTTGCCACTCCTTGGCTCTTAGAGAATGTGTGTATTGTTGCACTCACTCACGCCTAAGGTCGCAGGGCTGGGCCACCGAAACAATAAGTCTCCAGGGCTTAATGGCTCTGTGGGTCCAGACCTCCTTGGTATAGGAGTCTTTCCTGCTTAAGCAGGAAGTGATTTCCAAGCCATGTTAAGTGGGGCAATGGTTACAAGAATATAGAAACCAAGTTACTCTGGGCATGTGATACAGTTTCTTCCAGGGTGTCTTTTCTCTGCCCCCACCCCCGCCCTGCCCATGCGCACATGTTGAATGCTTGGCTACCTGTCTGTGGTATATACTGGGAGTGCTGGGGCCTCTAAGAGATAGCCTGCTAGGGGGAAGTTAGGTCACTGACAGTGAAGAGCAACCTCTGTCTTAGCCCAAGAGAGTGAGTCCACAAATAAGAATCCCAGGTATCTTTGGGGGTGGGGGTGGAGGGGAGGCAGCCATCAGCGTGCTTGCTGTGGTCCACACAATGCTGCCATGCCAACCCACAGGCAGTAAGGTGCCTTGCTGTACTTCTTCACCGCCACTGGGGACCCCTCTCCAAAGATAGAGTGTTTTAAGTATGCACTTTGCAAAAGTGCATTAGTCAATACCCTTAGCTGCTGTAAAGTACATTGCCAAAGGGGAGCCTTGGCGTTTGGGGGGGTGGGGGCAACACCAGAGGACTGTTCTGACTCTCACAATAAAATTGTTCTTCTGCATCGCATGACACTGACTGGTGAGAGCGAAGTGGGTGAAATGGAGGAGGAAGACGGAGAAGAGAAACCTTGGCACCGGTGCCTGGAAAATGATTCCCTGTGGGTGGAAAATACTTCAGTCATCTCTCTGAGGCAAGACTGAAAGCAGAGAAATCATGCAGAAAAGCACACGGAAAATCCAAGCAAGAGTATTTTTAGCAGACTGACCTTTTAGTGAGAGTATTATCTAAAAGGAAAATTTATCAAAAGAATGCTCCGTTACTAGCAGAGCAAGGAGGTGGGGACAAGCCAGAGGTGGAAACATTCAAGCTTGTGCTGATGTACATTGTGGTGGGAATGAGGTGCCAGCAGCGTGTCGTTCTACTGAGGGGGACCCAGGCTTTGTTTGTATAACTGTGTCCGCACTAGGTAGAGTGTGTGTGGAAATACTCCGGATTCCCATGACATCTTCCCTCCCTTTTCTTTCTCCTTCCTCCCCTTTTCTTGTCAGCTGGTCTTCCTTTCCATCCCTCTTTTCTTGTTCCATTTTACCCCATGTCCCCTTCCTCTCCAGCCTTATTCTGTTGGACTTGGGTGAATTGCTTTTGCCACGGTACTTCTGAATTGTTTGCAAACTGTGTTCGGCAAAATTCACTGGTAATAAGTTTGTTTTGAAAGTTCTCTACTGTCTCCTACATCAAGTCAACTCCCAATAATACTATGGGGTAGACAAGGTTTGGTTTGATTTGGGTTTCAGTCTCCCTACATCCTCTTTTTTTTTTTTTTTTTTTTTTTTTTTTAATAGACATCTTCTCCTTCTCACTTAAAATCCCGAGAACCTAAGGATCTTATGGCCGGGGAGTATATATTATAAGGATGTAGTTTTGTTGCTTTGCTTTTTTTCATTTTCAAAAATGACCATTTTCCAGTGACCTTTCATGGCTTTCATTCCTTGGCATAGATGCTATTTTCTATTTTCTTAGGAATAAGCAGAGGTGAGGCCAATCTACAAATGACCACAATAGCTGACATCCTATTCATCTGCAAGCATGACTGAGGAATGATCATCAAATACAGTCTGGATATATTTAACATGAAATTGTAAATACAAATACACTGTGGAATAACTGCTATCAAAGTTCACCCACTGGCCATTCATTTCTTCCCACTTTGATTTTGAAGGCACATTTATAATAGTGAATCAAATAGTCCTTTAGTTGTTAAGCCTCTGGCCCCTATCACATCCATCCCCACTGTCCCTTTCATTGAAGCTGGCTCCAGTCATGCTCAGTCTTGTGACCCTAAAGAGACTTGTGGCTAGAAGCTATGAATGGTTGGTCATGGTTGTCAACTTGACGTCACCGAGAGATACTCAGGACATGATGTGTTCCTGTGTGGCATATGGGGCATTTATAGAGGACTGATTGTTAAACAGAGACTGGGAAGGAAAGAGCTGCCCTCAATATGGGTGACAACTTCTAGGGTTGTGGGCAGATAAAGAATGATGATCAAGGAAAGATGAGTGTGCCAACATCTGACTTCACTTTTTTCTGAGCAAGTACATCTATCCCTAATGTAGCCAGAACTTACTCATGTCACTCCAATTTCTTCAGCATTTCAAGGCAAATGGGGACTCTCGAGGAACATCTCGGCTTTTGGTGCTAGATGGGAATTAGTGAGGCATCCAGCTTCCTGCACTACAGTGCTATTGGGTTCTTTGCCTCTCCTGCATGAAGATGGCCATTGTTGAATTATCCAGCCCCTATGATGTAAACCAGTGTAACAATCCCTTTTATTATATTGATATATATCATCTATATCTTATCATTTACCTACCTATCATCTATCTACATATCTATCCATCGATCTACATGTCTATCTATCTACATGTCTATCTATGTATTTATCTAATTCTGTTCCACTAGAAAATCTTGCCTAAAACAATGTGGGGTGGATGCACTAGAGTATTAGAACCAGATAGAAGCAGTTCTGCCATGTCACTAAAGAGAGGAAGGGAATTCCATAAGTGGCTGTCCTGTGTCCTGGTAACGGTAGCTATACTCTATTCCACAACATTTAAACCACACTCACTCTCAACAGTTCTACTGTTTCTCAAAATGTTCTACTTTTTCTAATCCCTGCTAATATATTTTACTTCTGTTTTATTCCAGAGTAAATGGCAGTTTCTCGCCTGCCGTCAGTTCCCAAAGAAACATTCAGAGGCTTAATATTAATTATAATTGTTCTACTGATGGCTCAGGCATATTACGGACTAGCTCTCACAGTTAAATTAACCAATTTTTACTAATCTGTGTATTACCCTGTGGCCGTGGCTCACAGGTAATGTTCTGACATGTTACTCCTTCAGTAGCTACATGGTGTTTCCCTGACTCTACCTTCTTTCTTTCCATATCTCTGTTTGGATTTCCCACCTAGCTGTATTCTGCCCTGCTACAGGCCAAAACAGCTTTATTCATCAACCAATAAAAGCAACACATATTATCAACATACATCAAGGACATCCCACATCATGCCAGCAACCATCCTAATACATGCTCTCCTTTTCAGATCTCTGTTTCTTTTAAAATTCTGTAATGACTTCTGTGTCTTCGTTACATATAATAAAAATAAGGCATTCCCATTGCAGCAAATTCCAGAATTCCCTTTACAATAGCCAGGCATTGACGTTCTGGCACTAAATTGTCATGTAGGATCCCACTTCCCAAACATGTTCTGTCCTGTGAACCTCCTCAATGCCTTCCTCCCCAGGCTTTACCCTTGGAAGTGGGACTTCTAATGGGATCCACAGCTCAACTATGACAGTTGCTCACAGGGAATCCATCCCCATAGACTATTCCCTATTCCTTGCTGCTTGTTGAACACAGAATATCAAATCTGCCTGGTGTTGCAGAATAATTTTTTTGTACACTGTGAAGATGTGTCTTCACCAAGGTGCCTTCTGATTGGCTTAATGAAGAGCCGAATGGCCAATAGCTAGGCAGGAAGAGGTTTGGTTTGGGAGAACTTCCAGGAAGAAAACAAGACATGAAGAGAAGGACATGAAGAAGGAACAGGAGGTGTAAGATGGAAGAGTGGTAAAACAGCCACAAAGCAAAAAGTAGATTAATATAAATGGGTTAATTTAAGTTGTAAGAGCTAGTGACACAAGCCTAAGCTAAGCTATATGCTGAGCTTTCTCCATGTCATTTTTTTTTTTTTTTTTTTTTTTTTTTGTGAGCTAGTGGCTCAAAGAAAATCTGTCAACAACCTGGGAGTCATTGCTGCTAGATGGTCCCTGTCTATAACAGGGCAGAAGAGGTAAGGTTCTGAGCCAGTAGCCATGGGCCAGGGAGATAGAGATCCCAATGGACTCTTGCTTTGGTTCATTTGGTAAGAATCCTCTTCTTGTATTCCAGCCATAAGAGCCCAGGGAAGCAAACCATGTCCATACTTCTGTCTTCTCCCCTCCCAAAAGAAGTCATGGTTTCCTTCTTGGGGCTGCTAATGTCTCCCCTTTTAATTACACATTATAGTATTGAGCAGTCTACACTTTCTTAGTATGTCTGTCTTTGCCACTAGAGGGTTCATAGTTTCAGTTTTTTGTTTTGTTGTGTTGTGTTTTCTCCTTCTGACAGTGCCTCAGGTTCCTCCTGCGCCTGGTCATTCCTCGTGTCCTGTGGGCTGGAAATAGTAGCTCAGACTTGAGTTGCTGAGGTCTTGGGTTGCCCTATCAGGCCAGTTTTCAGGGAAACATGTAGATAAAAGTCCAGCTCTGGAGATCTGGGTCAGAGCCCAGAAGCTGATAAAGATGGTGAGTGAAATAAGATGGAGATATAATAGGACCACCAAGAAGTTGTCCTTTGGTATTGACTCAGGGACCCGCCAAATGGTCGGCAAAGTGTCAACACAGCAAAGCTCAACGTGGCAGAGTTATTCACGGGATAGTGAATGGCTTTGAAACATCACCCCATCCGTGGTAAGGGACCGGCCGTATAGATGCTTTTATGGGGTAGCCATGAAGGTTTGCACTTGCAGTAAGACCCTGAATCTCTCTCCTGGAAAGAGCAGCAACCCTGGGATGGCTCCAAGTCAGGAGGGGAAGCGGGAGACGGCGAGAAGAGAGGGCAGGACTTGGTATCCACACTTGGTGTTTCTGTTGATCTTTGTCACCACAGAGCCTGGCCTTCCTTTCACTGAATGCTCCCTTGCAGAGCTTGCCTTGCTTTGAAATTTTCTATCACGTAAATGTAAAAGGCTACCTGGAAGAATGTAATAGTTTTGAATCATGTTCTGCCTTTGAGACTAAGAAGCAATCAATGTATTGGTTCTCAGAACTTTCCAGGATGTATATTTTACAGTGCAGGGCACCACCTGATTTTAGGGTATTAGAAGGGGTAAAGGTGGACAAAGACTTCCAAATGA
Source organism: Phodopus roborovskii (assembly GCF_943737965.1). NCBI lineage: Eukaryota > Metazoa > Chordata > Mammalia > Rodentia > Cricetidae > Phodopus > Phodopus roborovskii. The sequence goes on along the minus strand of NW_026126482.1, from coordinate 20,293,147 downwards.
CTGCAGAAGTTACACTTGGAATTACATTGGCCCAGCCCCCGGGGAATCCTGTGGGTGAACAAAACAGGAGCCACTGTTGAGCATTCCAGTCAGCTTGCCTGCCAGTCTTGCCCTTGACCTGGCTGACCCAGGGTGGGGTATAGGGACACCCTGGGAACTCTGGGAAAGGAAGAAAAACAGAACTACAACACTACTTATTGTGTCTTTCCTAACAGCCTCCTTTTCCCCAACTCAAGCTTGGGTACTTGAGCACCATTTGTTCTAGAACAAAGGAAAAAATATATTTGTTAGGAGTTTCCTCCTGCCTGGCTCAGGTACCTGATATGGGGCTAGTTTGTTTTCTGGGATGCCTGGCGCTGTGTGTGGGGTTGTTGTTTTCAGAGGCAAATGTCTAGTAGGGCTGACATAAGCAGTCTGGGCTGTGAAGGATGGACCCTATAGCTGATTCTTGTTTCTAAGATGCTCCATTCCTTTGAGATAAGTATACAGAAAGACAGAGTGTAAAGGAGGAAGGATGCTATGTCAGCGGGAGGCTGTGGTGAGAATAAAGAGGTTATTTTGTATAGAGGCTGAAAATAGCATCTGGGGTTATCGGGGCTGGGGAGATAGGAGCAGACTCCCAGAGAAAACCCAAACCTCTCAGGAAAACTAGCTGCTGAGTCGAGCTGGGTGAAACTAAAGCTCAAAAGTCCATTTTGGGCAAATGGGAAAATGTCCTTGTGCAGAGAGGCAGGCAGCCAGTGCCGCCCAGGTTCTTGGGGGCATCCTAATTAGAGCAATTTGTAAAACTCAACTGGCTTAGCATGGTTGGCTTTCTGGCCTACAGTGATTTTTCTTTCCCTTTTTTGTCTCTCGGATCCCTGAAAAGGCCCCATTACTAACAAGGCATTTTAACCTGGCTTTTTTTCTCTCTCTTCAAAGAACTGCTTTTAATTTAATGATGTGATGCAGTATTGCTGAGGCAGGGTGGGAGTGGGGAATTGCATTGGAATAAATAAGCCATCCTGACCTTTTCAGCACGAAGACTGCAGGAGGGATGGGAGGTGTGTGCCCCTAAAACATGGTCTGGGGTATTCATGTCACTCTTAAGTATCTTCTTACCAAGCGGGTGTTCTTCCTAAGTCCTCCTGACATTTCTTGGCAAGCTTGCTAAGACCCAATCAAGCCAGCCCAGCCCACCCATTAGCCACAAGCAGTTTCATCTTGTGCAGTATCTCTTCCTTTGCACAAGCACCTAATACAAACCATGCTGGCAAAAGGTTATTTCTTGTTTTAGATTCCACTTTAATGGGTAGTTAACCTGTGAGTCAACTGCCTCTGAAACTGTGTTCAGCTTCCTCCCCCTCACTGGCTCCTGCATGCCCCTCATTTAATCAGGGTACATCTTGTTTACGGGGCACCAAGCTGGTTGGAGATCCAGCTGGCCATTTCCCCTTTTGTAACCTAGAGGCCGATGAACTGTGGGAAGAACGGGTCATCTGTAGATAAAGCCAGGGGGTGTGGAAAACCTTGGGGGAAGGAAGCTGCCCTTTAGAAGTCTTGACCTTCTGATTAAAGTAATAATTAAGCTATTTTGTCTATTTGGAAGGTCTTTGGGCTGGCCTGATAGCTTTCCAAACAGAGGTCTTCAGCTATAGGCTCGAACCCAGGATGTCATCATCCGGGTGGCAGAGTCGGGTGAGATCAGCACTTGTCACAGCCACCTGCGTCTGCTTAATGTTCATTTTCAAAAGGAAAGGTGTCTCATACACAGCTCCAGATACCCAAGCCTTCTTTGTCCACCTCCCAGATTGTGGAGGGAATTACAAGATGATCTGTGTTTTTTTCGAGCAACATCCGAACATGTGTGCTCCTAGATGATCTCCAGAAGCATAGTGGCTTTGATAGGAACCCATAAAAGTCACTTCATTCCAGCTTTTTCTAGGCCACCTGTGTGGCTTGGGACCCTCCATCCTAGCATGATAGACAGAGAGAAGATAGGTGATCAAGAAAAGGCAGCCAGGCTCTCTGGAGGCCTCTTTGCAGCTGGCTTCTTTCAGCTAGCATTCTGGAATTGGCTTCAGGTATGTCAGAGGGGGAAGCCCCTGAGCTTATACAAGAGGCTCATGTCTATGTTTTGTTGTAGATGGCTCAAGTTTGGTTCTTCTGTTTGTTCTGTGGAAATCTAATTTTGTTCAGTCTGGACCCCAGCCCATGGGACAGTGCCGCCCACATTTGGGGGGAGCCCTCAGCTAACCCTCTCTAGAAGCACTGTCACATACACAGCCAAAGGTATAGCTTACAATGCCCAGGAGTGGTTCATATTCCACTCATCTTGGTGATTACAATCAGCCATCATGTTATAAACTTATTTCACGGAGGAGAAAAGGGAGGCAGGGCCATAGATTATACATAATAATGAGCTAATATAGTGTGTGTGCATTGAAAATGATGAGTTCCACTGGAAACAGGAACACAGAATGTAGCAGGCAGTTGGAATGGCAGAGGGGGCGCTGTTGTTTGCTGCAGCTGCAGGCTGTGAAACATAAACCACAAAACTCAACAATACCCACACGGACTTTACTGGGGAAAGAGAGCGAAGGGAAGGGTAGGTATTGGCCAACAGGGAAACGGGTGGGAGGTGCTCGCTTAAAAGGGAAAGTGTACAAAGTCCTTATGCAGTCGCTTAACGCGACATAGCCAGGCAACACAGGGCCCTTTGAGCTATCTAAGTATCTGCCTGAATGCCAGTGTGCATACCCTGCCTGTTGTCAGAGGGAGTGTTAGCATAAAGCCAGGATATCAACAGGGAGTATTACAATTTAAGCTTCAGGTGTAATTTTAATGAAGCCGGGAGAAAGGTAACAAATGAGGGTTCTATTTCTTCTCATGAAGAATTGATCTTACCAGTCATCAACAAATGAAAATACACTCATGTGTAAATACACACCCATCATCTCAGTATTATAGATTAATACTCAGATATTTATGTATACAATAAAATTAATGTTTTTTGTAATTAGATACATATGTATGTGTTTTATGCATGCACACATATATATTTCATAATTTAAGTAACATTTCTAAAAAGAAGTAGGTGCCCTCAGACATTTTAATATCTCACTCAAGTCAGGTAGCTGTGTGACACATTTTGAGACTGCCTCCTAATGTGGCCCAATTACATCTCTTGGTAACGTGGAAGTCTCTCATTTTGACCTATTACTCTGATCAGGCTTCAAACAAGTGCACACTGACCTTAGCTGGGAGTCTGAGGGCTGCTGGGAAGGGGCTGATACCCAGAGGGGAGGCATACCCTCCTGAAGGAGGAAGGCTGTTGGAGCAGGATGTAGCCCACATACTTCACTCCCGATCTGAAGCCCAAGTCAGAGTTGGGCTTCTGTTTTCTCTGAAAGGTTCTAGTTCCCAAATAAGCAAATAAGAGACAAGGAATGTCCAGTCATTGTTTGCGGAGTTTCTGGAATCTGGCACATTGTTAGTTTAGTTGTTTAGGAAAGGCTTTGCTTCCCTGTTTATCAAACAGGGCAGGCTCATGAATAACTTCCAAGGGTACTGGCCCACATTCTCTGTCCTCTTGGCGTCTCTTGCCCAGTGAGACTCCTTCAGGGCGTCTTCCCAACTTCCTGTCTGGGTATGACCTTCTTTTTTATGCATACTAAGCCCCAATGATCCTTATTGAAATGACCTCCTGCCCAGGAAGGCCTGCTGTGGCGCCTGGCTGGGAGCAGCCCTGATTTCTAGGAAGACACACACACACACACACACACACACACACACACACACACACACACACACACTGGAAGTCTTGTTCAGAAAAGGTGGAATGTTCTTCCTAAGGAACTTTCCTGACACAGGAACAAGCAGGTGTTACAGCAACATGTAAAACAGAGGCCAAGGCAGGGGCAGGATACTCAGGTGGAAGCCAGCCAGGTCCTCAAGCTGTAGCCCTGGTGACTGCAGCAGGCTAAGTGAACGGCACCAGGGGTTTCCACTAGCATGAGAGGACATAGTGTGTGTGTGTGTGTGTGTGTGTGTATGAGAGAGATAGAGAGACAGAGACAGAAACAGAGACAGAGACTGCAACATGTAAGAGAAAAATGGCAGCAGAATTCATCTAAAAAGAATTTTGCTTAAAGATACTATGAGTCTTCCCCTTTCTCAGTTTAACGTGTTACCAGTGAAGACAGGAGACCTTTACATTTATTCTCCATCTCCAAACACCCTGTGTCTTAGCTTGATTTGCTATGACAGAGCACCTTGGCCACAATGTGGTAAGGGACTGGTTGATTTCAGCTGACAGGTTAGGATTCACCATCAAGGGATCCAGGGCAGGAGCTCAAAGCAGGGAGCTGGAAGAAGACCCTGAGACAGAGCCCAGGGAGGAGTGCTGCTTACTGCCTTGCTCCCTACGACTGGCTCAGCCTGCTTTCCAGCGGTGGCACCACCCACGATAACACCGGTCCTCTCATAGCATGAGTCATGAATCCAGAATCTCTCACCACCACCTCAGACTTACCTACAGGACAATCTAATGAAGGCATCTCCTAAACTGATGTTCCTTCTTCCTGGTGACCCTAGTTTGTATCAAGTTGACAATTAGCATTGTCGTCATCATCATCATCATCATCATCGGTCAGACTGCTTGAACATAAGAAAGAACCTACAGAGTCCTTTTATGATAGAATGATGGACTTTAGCAGTAACACCTTTGTAATTATCATGCTTAAGATATTCATCCTTTCAGGATTCTAAGGATCATGACATTGAATCCCTTGTAGAATCATGATTCTTGCTTCAGGATACTCAAAGTGCTCTGACTTCCGTTTCTCATTTGCAAGGGTTTTGACTCAAAAGAGTCCCCAATCTGGTTTCATACATAGCTGTTGCCAACTTGAAATCCTTAATACCTTGAAAACCGATAAAACACAGGCCACAGGTAAGCTGAGTTATGACAAGAAATGCATCTACTGGTCCTTGATGCTGGCTCACATTTAGAATTTGTGATGGCCCATGAGCACAGAATTCTATTGAAAGGAAATATGATTGAAAGTATATCTACAGTTGAGTGAGGAAGGAGGGATATTGACTTTGTGAGGTGGGACCTTGTTCCATTTATGCCAGAACTTGTCTTGGATGAAGAATAAAGACCGTGGCATTCTAAGACACACAAACAACTGAGCACCCCATTTATCCTTTCTGTCTAATTTTACTTCCCTTGCTTAGGCAACGTGAAGATACATGTTAACAGGGAAGGTCTGAATAACCAAGAGTGCATTTTATCTTTAGCCCTTAGCATTTCATTATTGTACATATATGTAGGAAGCACAAGACATGAGTTATAAACAATGTAAGTTCAGTAACTATATACATGTTGGATATCTTTGTATTTGCATTTTTAAACAAACATTTCACATCGTAAAGGTCAGCAGTAAAACTCATCCTAGACATTTTTAGATTAATTTCCTTAGAATGACATTAAATAGCAAAGTAAAAGATTCAGAGATGAATATGATTAAAATACATTATATTCATGTGTGAAAATGTCACAGTGAAACCCATTATCATGTTTAATTAATATATGCTGATATGACATAAATCAATAAATTGATAATAAGAAAAATGCTTTGACAAGTTGACAGGTTGCAAAATAAATGAAGGTGCTTCATGCAAAACATCTCCAACAATCATTTCTTCTTGCTTTTGACCAATGTTCATCTTGCTCTGCTGATGATAAATCCACGTTTCTGTAGAGACACAGGGTCACTCTTGGCATGGTTGTGTGTTGTAGAATATTCTTTTAACTAGGCAGAGGTATGTTACATTTGATTATGCTGCAGAATATGTAAGTGTGTAATGGTATGTTACTTTTGTTTATACTGTATTATGTAAAGATGTGTTACATTTGTTTCTCCTTGCCTGCCTAAAGCACCCGATTGGTCTAATAAAGAGCTGTAAGGTCAATAGCTAAGCAGAAGAAAGGATAGGCAGGGCTGGCAGGCAGATGGAATAAATAGGAGGAGGAGGAGAAGGAGGAGAGAGAGAGAGAGAGAGAGAGAGAGAGAGAGAGAGAGAGAGAGAGAGAGATTTGAAAGAAGAGAGATGAAGAAGAAGGAAGACAAGATATCAAGAAGAGAACAAGGAAAACGTCTGAGGCCAGAAGCCAGGAAACTGCCTGCCAGCAGATACTAGAAACAGTGAAAGTAAGATATTTAGAAGGAAAGAAATGTAAAAGTCCCAAGGCAAAATGTAGATACAGAGAAACAGGTTGTTTTAAAAGAGCTAGCTATAAACAAGCCTAAGGAGGTAGGCAGAGCATTCAAAACTAATAATAAGTCTATGTGTCATGATTTAGGAGCTGGCTGGTGGCCTAAAAAAAAAAAAAAAAAAAAAAAAAAAAAAAAAACAAGGTACAGTTGGGGACAGTTCATTTACCTGTGTTCACTTGCCATTTTATTTGGGTTCCATTCAGGTGGTTATATTTGGGATTTTTCTGATGTACATCTTGAGATACAGAATCAGACTCTGAAGATGATCCTTGCAAACACCAACCAGTAAGGCAGAGAGCAAGTGGAGGAAGGTGAGAGAGGCAATCAGCAAAGTACTGAGAAAGTAGTTCCCTGCTCATTCCTCCTGCTGTCCCTGGGAGGCAGTGTCATCTCATAGTCATCCCAGGGGAAGAGTAAGGAAGCCAGAACATTTGTCTATGCCTGGTGGGCAGTTATTCCTGGAAGCGTTAATCCTCTATCACTTCTGGCTTGTTCCGCTCCTAGCTATGATGACCAGGAGAAGAGAAAAACAGCCCTAAGGAAGAGAGTTGCAAGTGTAGAACTGGTATTAACAACACCTATTGCCTTAGTCAAACAGTAAAAGACAAAAGATGCCTGTTAGATTAGAGAGACTCCACAGCACAGAAAATACTTCAGAGAGACCCAATTAGAAGCACTCTTATAGATCCAGATTGAATGGCTAGGACACATCAGTTTGGGCACTATCAGCTATGAAGCTTCTAGTGTTGAAGGGAAGTTCAGGGAACTGAGAATTCTACAGATACCACAGGACAACAGATGGGAACTTAGGGTTGATCAGGAGCCCTGGGAAGAAAACCGGTGGAGCTTGTTAAAGACCTTAGGGTCCACCTAGTCCTATATGACTGACATGGTTGTTCATTTCCTGATTGTTCAAGTTATCTAGGAACCAGAAGTATACTGCCCACTCCCCAGCAAAACCCCACTGGGGCACACATGACAGTTACATAAACAAATCATCATGGCTCAACACATTCTCAAACCCAAGGTATATTTATTTAGTCTTCTAACCTGGGATAGAAGTCTTACACATGGATATGAAGTGCTAATCATAGGTAAATATAAATTTATTTAACACAAGGTCAGTTTTGACCAGCTAACATAGGAAAAGTATGAGGTTTTGATAAATCTTATAATGTACTTTTTGTAAATGCATGTACACTTATAAAATGCCATATTTATTAAATTATTCTGGTTTAATCAACGATGTATGGAGGTGAACATTATCCTGAATCCATTTGTTTGTAAGTTTGTGTTAAGTATAAAATGGAAGTGTGAATGTGTGTGTTCATGCAGGAACATGTGTGTTCTTTTGAAAATTCAGGCTCATCTGTACTATTTTTATTCATTTGTTACCATTGTGTTCAGCTGTGACTGAACCCTTCACTGTGCATAGTGGCCAGTAAGTAGGTCTCTTACTGTTTCCTGGCTGCTGTCAGAGAGAAAGACCTCTCTTAACGAGGTCAAAACAGGCCCACTGCCCACCACAGCAACACAGTCTGACCTGTATAGATGCTACCCCCTCCGTGGGTTAACACTGAAGCTGAGCTGCACACTGGGCTGGGGCGGGGGGGGGGGCAACCAGGGATTTTCTAACAAGCCATAAGTTTGGGATTTTGGGATTTGTTCTAAAAGAAATGAAGGCTGTGTTTCTCTAGGTGACCTGTGAAGTACAGAAAAACTAAGCAGGAAGCCCAGGGATGCTAAAGCATGTGTTGTCAATACAACCCATATCTTAAGAAGAGAAAAGGAAGCATACAGACATTAATAAGATACGAAGCAACTATTGAGATAGGAAGACTGTAATATTTCATGATAACGCTACAATGGGTGCCAGATGGAAGGATTAGCCATGGACACAATTCATAAAGAGACATACCAATGAAAAAAAATAAATAAAATAAGTAAACCCAAAGGGAGCATGAGTGAGATGGAGGACAAACAGAAGTGTGTGTGTGTGTGTGTGTGTGTGTGTGTGTGTGTAGTGTTAGTATGACCATGTGTGTGCTGGCGCCTATGGAGGCCAGAGGAGGCATTAGATTCCCAAGAGTTACAGTTACAAGCAGCCAAGTGCTGCCTGACGTTGCTCAATACTGGGAAGAATTCTGAAGTTCCACTTGATGGAGTTCATCCTCTTAGGCCTTTGGCTTTGGGTAAATTACACTATTTCCTGACATCACCATAAACTCATCTATAAAATGAGTTTCAATTAGCTATGCATTGGAGATACTATCAGGGCTGAGGGAGACAATACAAGTGAAACCTTTAACATGTAGTACCTACTCAGTATACTAGCTCATCTTGTTTTCCACCCATAGTAAAATTCCACAATGGCCCACATCATATTCCTCTCTGTCCTTCAAATAAACAGTAGCAGTTTTCGGGCTTTGGCATCAAGGAAACAATTTGTGAGGGAAACGAGATCTAGTTAGGAAAAATCAGGTCTACAAGGAGAATCCTAAGGGTGGGACATGAGTTTGCATGGCTAGATGCTTCCTGTGTTGCAGGAATTGTTACATGCTTGATACAGGAGCTATCTCATTTTAGCCCTTGACAAAATTCAAAGGTCTTTACCCAATTTTTGAGGGTGTGAAAAACTGATGGCTACATTGGCCAAAGGATTTCCCCAGTGGCTTCTTCCAGTAATCTATGGAGCAGAAATCAACCCTAGGTGTGTAGACAGCAAATCCACTTATACAATAGCTGTCAGAATAAAGTCTTATTCCAGTTATCATCCTAATGGTCTTGTGAGGCGTGCAAGAACCTCTTGCCAATACTATGTGATGGATTAGGAAAGCATGACCAAGGAAATACAGACTCATGCAAGTATGCATCTGATCTTAGATGTGTAATTGACTCTAATGTGGTGGGTTTTTTGTTTGTTTGTTTGTTTTGTTTTTGCTGTTGTTATTTTCTTGTTAATCTATCCTTATTTGAACACTTAGATACTGTAGTGATTTGAATGAGAAATGTCTCCCATAGTGTTGGGCATTTGGTCCATAGTTCTTGTTGTTCAGGACTTAGGAGGTGTGGCCTTGCCACTAGGGACAGGCTTTAAGGATTTAATGCCTTGCCCATCATGCAGTTCCCTCTCTTGACTTTGTGCTCGCATTTCAAGATGTTTCAGCTTCTACTCCAGCCACCATGCATACCATCTGCTGTCATGCTTCCAGGCAGGATAGACTGTTACTCCTCTGAAGCCATAAGCCGAATAGACGTTTCCTTCTAGATGTTGCCTTGGTATTGGTGCTTTACCCTGCAGTAGAAAAGTAACTACCAGAGAGACTGGGTCAGATTCTCAGAATTGCTCAGGAGGTGATATTCTATGCACTGTGGATAAAATAGACTTCAAGGGATACTTTGACAAACATTATGGATAGCCCAACAGTCAAGAGCATTTGGTGTGCTTGTAGAGGACCTGGGTTCATTTCCAGTTCCAGGAGATCCAGTGTCTTCTTCTGGCTTCTGTAGACACCAGGCATGCACACATACATACATGATAAACACTCATACACACTAATAAAGGCTTAAGATCCATGGGACCAGGGTACAGACAGGTGTGAGCCACTGCGTGGGTAGTAGGAACTGAAGTGGTGTCACTGATGTGCTCTTTACCACAGACTTCCAGCCCTGGAGAGATGCTTTCAAATGCTACTTTCTCTGTATGGGATGGGATATGTGTTCCTGTCAGCCCTGATCGCCATGATCTGGGAGAGTCTGAAGACCAGGAGTTTGGTTCTGGTTCTGCTATAAACTAGGTGGATAATCTCAATTATTTCATTCTTGGCTCTATGTTTCTCAATTGTGAATCAGAGGAATTGTACCAAATGATTTCCCAAATGTCTTACAAATTGATTCTGTGAAACAGAACCTTTGCTTGGCCCTAAGAAACTCATAGGACATCCAGAGCCATGTGGAGGTGGACACTTACCCCTGTGCCCTCTGCCTGACATTGGACAATGCCCTCTAATAGCTAGAATCATAAGGGAGCTATGTCAGCGAAAGCATCGTGGAGGGCAGATCCTTATTCAAGACTTGGTTACAGGAATAAGTCTGCTGGGAACTTAAGGGAATCTCTTAGGCACTCACAGGTTCAGCAAGTACAAACTCCACAAGTACTCCCTGGCCACAGAACAGAGAGTCCCAGAACAAAGCCTGTTTTGATCCTTTGTCTTGGTTGAGGGTGATACCAAGTCTGCAGCATGGACTGTGGTGCTTGTATTGTGTGCGTGCCAGTAATCAAACAGGAAAACACAAGCCAGTGGTTTGGTTGGTTTTGGCATGTACAATTCAGGGTGGGAAGTGCCCTTGGGCTCTGACTCTGGCTGATCTTGTATTTAGTTTTTTAAATACATGTGCTGCTTTTTGAATGCCAGAGGTTTTGTTGAAGTGTAATTGTAAAGAAGCGAATATCCTGGTATTTGGGACAAACATTCCAACTGACTGGCATCACAAGCATTTCTGTAATGTCAGTGATAACAGCAATGACCACAACATGAGCCAGGGGAAGGTCCCCGGGGAGATCCCCGGGGAAGCCTCTCCATTTATGGGAAAAAGAGTTTGAAGAAGCAGGGATTTGGCATTGAAATCTAGATAGTCTTTGCTTGAATGAACACTTTTGGGGCCTCAGAGTGGAGTTACCTGCAGTCTTGGAGACCCTGGGATCACGACCCTCCTGGTGTCAGAGTTAACTACATGACCTTGGCTGACCTTGTATGTAGCTTTGAGAGGCTTCTGATTTACTGGTGTGAAGTTCACATCACCGTGGAGTTTGGTTCTTACACCAGAAAGCGCTAAGTTTGGATCTTAACTGTCCGGAAGAATTTCCATGTGTTGAAGGTTGAGTCCACAGTCCATAGCGCTCTGGGAAAGGGTGGAGACTTATGGAAGGGGGTTAGGTTATTAAGGAATGGTGGACCTGGACCACCTGTTCTTCATCTTCTTGTTCCCCTTCTAGTTGAGCAGCTTTCTCCAGCACATTCTCCCAGCACTCACGTACTGCCTCACCATAGCCCAAAGCAACATGCCAAATGATCATGGATTTGAAGCTCTGGGTCAAAATCAATCCTTCCTGTTTTTAATTTGATCACATCAGCCATTTTGTTTCAGTGGTGGAACACTGACTAATACAGAAATTGTGACTCATTACTTGATGCCCCTGGTCCAAGGAGCTCTATATACACATGCTATACCCATGTGATTGATCCATGGACCATTCAGTGAGAGTTTGGGAGAAACCACCCTTGATATTCAACAAGATAACAGAGTGATTTGTTCATACAGATTGGCGGCCCTTAGGAAGAACATTGAAAAGAAGCCAGACTACCCTGGATATACAGCAGAGGATTAGCAAGAAGACAGAACTCAAATTACAAAAATTTGGGAGTACAGTCAGAACTTTCTACTTTATGATCTATTACTAATATTTTTCAGAAGTCAAAGTCAAAGGGAAAGAAGATTAATTTCTTTCTTCCCTCTTTTTCTTCTTCCTTGTTTTCTTTCTTTTTCTTTTTCTTTCTTCCTTTTTTTTGTTTTTTTTTTGTTTTATTAATTTTATTTAATTTTATATAACAGTCCAATTAAATGAAAACAAACATTTATACACAATATTTGGGAATTTGGGCGTCGTTCTTTCCAAACTACTTCCTGCTGGTAAGGGGCGCTGTCTTGGGGGATTCGAAGAAGATTCAGATATCCTGGCTGTAGTCTGTAGGGCTGTTTTGTCCAGCTGTTTTGAATGTAGGATCAGCTTGTACTGTGTTTCAGGCGGTCTGGCGTGATCAAGCCACATTAGTCTGGAAGGAATCCACATCTTTTCATTTTCTGTGGAAACAAAAATAGAAATCCTTTTCCCCAGTAACTTGTCCTTCAACTTAAATTTTGGAGTCAAAGCATTTTTTTTTTTTAGTTTAATATATTATTTTACATGTCGATCCCAGTTCCCTCTCCCTCCCTTCCCCCATCCCTTCCTCCCTCCTTCCCTCCCTTTTTACCCTCTCTGCCCTCTCACATGCACTCTAAACACCCTCCCCTCCCATCCCCCCACCCCAATTCCATATGTAGGTGAATGCCATTCAGTTGGGGTCATGTAGATCTGACAGGTCCTGTGAAGTAGGGACTAGGGCTTCTCTCCTGTCTCTAGATTAAGGCAGTTATCCCTCCATGGGGGATATGTTCCCAAATTTCTTTTGTGAACCAGGGATACATCCTGGCTCCACTGTCTGAGGTCTCTTTGACTGCTCAGACCTTCTGGCTGAGACCCATAATCAGGGGGGCCTGAGTCAGGGTTAGGGTTTTTGTCTTTTTGAGACAGGGTTTCTCTGTAACTTTGGAGACTGTCCTAGGACTCACTCTATAGACCATTCTGTCCTTGAACTCACTGAAATCCTCCTTTCTCTGCCTCCTGAGTGCTGGGATTAAAGGTGTATGCCACCACTGACTGGCAATTTTTTTTTTTTTTTCAGACGGGTCTTCATGCAGCCCAGGCTTGCCTTAAACTCTGTGTAGTGGAGAATGACTCTGAACTTTTGACCCTTCTGCCTCCACCTCCCAAGTTCCGGGATTATAATTGTGTGCCATCACATTTAGCTTCTATGGTACTTGGAATAGAACCCTAGGCTGTGCTCATGCTAGGCAATCACTGGACTGACTGAACTGTAGCCCCAGCCTCCGATTTCTTTTCTTTAAGAAATATTTTGGAGAAAAAAAAAAGCTGAGACAATTTGCAAAAGAGAAAAAAGGATCCTTAATACCACACTTAAAGACTAAACACAGAAACATAGGTCTAAAACTCCTAGACTGTTTCTGGTTCCACTCACAAAATTACCAGTTAACTGATCGCTTTGTATTTCATCTTAAATACCCTTATGTTTGTATATTTGGGTTTATATCTGCACACACACATTCCGAGCTTGTTCTTAGTAATTGTCTCTCCATAAGCTTTCGAAGCTAGCATGGTGAATGGTATTCACTGTACCTTTCTGAAAGGGCTCCCACCGGAAGCATGCTAACTGGTCTCTTTGAAAAGCATTTTGCTTAAAGAAAGGGACCTGAGAGACTCCTGCAAAGTAAGACAGCATAAAGCAAATGGGAACTCAGGGTGGAATCCAGATGGCCTGCTCCCTGTAGCCTCCTCTCAGCTCCCTTCTGTCTGCCAGCTCCAGCACAATAGGCCATGCACAATACTCCCCTCCCTTCCAAGACTCCTGTCCTCTGGAGTTTATAAATATAGTTCAAACATGGTGGCTAGGCTGGCAGAGAGCAGAGGAATTTGGGCTGTGTTCCCAGTGAGGTCAGAAGGGGCTCTCACACTCCTCCTAGGATGGGGTAATATCTTACCTAATGTGTTCTAGTGTCTTAAAGAATCCTTCATCTCTCGGGAGACAGAGGAAGATGGATCTCTGTGAGAGCAAAGCCAGCCTAGTCTACATAGCAAGTTCCAGGCCAGCCATGGCCGCATGGAACACCTTGTCTCAAAAGGCAAGACAAATAAATAAGTTCTTCATGCAGCCTAAGCTGTAGCTTTTATTTCTTCTTGGACAATTTACCCATAATACATTTGAAGTCTCCCCCCCCCCCTACATTTGGAAAACTCTCTACTTAACTTCTTAGCTCCACTCATGTGATTTTGCTGGGGTTTTCTAAAACCAAAACAATAACAACAGCTCAGGTTCCTCAATTGAGGTCGGAGGACCTGCAGCTTCTAAGTGTGCTGTGTGTGTAATCTCCCATTTCCTGCCTTCTGCCTTGTATGTCCACTGACCAAAGCTACAGATGGTCTGAGGAGATCTAAAGTCTTGGTATTCACTGCTTTCCTGCCCTGAAAAACATCATCTGAGGAAGTGACACAGTCTAAGGCCCAGGAAAATATATTCTTCCTTCCCAAGGATTGGTCCCTTCCTGGACCCAGGACCCAGGTTTTGTTGTTTGCTTTTGTATTAATTTCCGATCACTATGACAAAGGTTTAAAACCTTTCGTTTTGCAGACCATATGTCTAGAACTGGCTTCAATGCACTAAGGTCCAGGTGTTAGCAAAGCTGGTACCTCTAGAGCAGCAGATCTCAACCTGTGAGACACAATCCCTTTGGCGGTCGTATATCAGATATCCTGCACATCAGATATTTACATTACAATTCACAGCAGTAGCAGAATGAGGTAGCAATGAAATAATGTGGTTGGGGGTCAGCATAACACGAGGAACTGTATTAAAGGATTGCAACATCAGGAAGGTTGTGAACCACTGCTCTAAAAGCTCATGTAGGAGAGGTCCTGCATCCCTTAGTTTGTGGCTACATCTTTCAACTCTTGCTTCCTTCAGCGTATCTCCTTTTCTGATTCTCACCTTTCTGCCTGTATCTTGTAAGGACTCTAGTGTTGGTACTGGGCTTACATTGAGGCACTTAAACAGTCTAAACTTTCTTGACTCAGTCACCTGAACAAAGCCTCTTTGGTTGTGTGACATAACAAACTCACAGGTTCTAGAGATGAGGATGTAGACTTTGTCTATATATCTCAGCCTGAAATACAAAAGTACTGAAGCTGTGGCCCTTCAGAATATCCCACCAGATAAGGGGGATTTTACTTGGTTCCTGAAGACAGAAGGTAGAGATGCTTGGATTTCTACCAAGAATGATGCCCAGACCCTTCAGAGGAATGGAGGCAGGATAGTCCTTTTGATGGAACTTACAGATGTGTTCTGACTAGCATGGAAACATCATGAAGCCATGCGGAAGCGGAAAATACAATGGTCATCATGACCTCTGTCACTTACTGAAATCCCATGTTCTAGGTTCAGTGTCTGGCCCCTGACATGTGATATTGAATATAATAGGCACAAGGCAGCAGAACAGTCAGTATTGTCTTTGTTTTTAAAATGAAGAGACAGAATTATACATGTCTAACAGGCTCTTTGCACACCTCCTAGTCTTCACAGGCACTCAAGGACCACTACTTGTCAGCACAGATGATGGTGTTTCCTGAGTGTAGCTTTTAATAACTGGAGTTGCATTGCCTGAAGAAAGTATATACAGCCTTCCAGGAACCCTTCTGCTTTTGGCAAACTTGATCTCACCCTATGGCGCCAGCTGCATGAGAGCAGCCATCATTGGGGAGGATGGTACTTGTTTTCTAGGGCATCACTCACCACCATCCTCCTCCATTTAATGGGCCAATGGTCTGTTGGGTCTGTTTGCTTAGATCTGAACAGAAACCATAGATTGTCTAAATGGGGGCATCCCAGACCCTATTAGTGCATTCATATTTGATTAATATTTATTGAGTACTTGTCATGGGCTGTGGGTTGAGCTTAGTTCCTGGTAGATAGCTCAATAAGGGTTTTGTGGAAATGGGGCTGCCGTCAGCACAAGCTCCTCTGGCCGTCATGATGTGATGCTATCTACACACAGTGGCAGGGAGAAGGCAAAGGCCTGGATCCTCCCATTTTCCTTTAACCTGGCTGAGTCTACCCTGGATTCCAGGAATTTCAACTCTTCCCTTTCTGTCCCAGTTAAAGTTCAATTTCAAATTTTGTCTGTGTGTTGCCAGTGATTCTGTTGCAAACCAAATAGGGAGAATACAAACAAACAAACAAACAAATCCCCCAAAACAAAAAACAGGCGAAGAATTCAAGCATGAGTTTCAACTGATCTTGACTTTGCTTAGTTTGTACCTCACTAGTGGTGTGTCAAGCCCACCAGGACCGACTGTGAGAGCCAGGTGTGTGTGTGTGTGTGTGTGTGTGTGTGTGTGTGTCTTTCCCAATCCCATCTGAGTGGCATATGGTTGCATGTGGTCATAGAAATATTGATGCCATGAAACTCTGCAAATGTAACAAACTATGATTTTTTTTCTCTCTAAAAAGTCAATTTATCAATATCCCATCAACTTCAACATACTTTATGTGGGTATTAAAAAATTAATTAAAATGAGTAATTAGGAAAATGCTACTGTGTTAGCATTTATAGCTAACTATTCTTAAAATGACATACCTTAAATTCGCAGATTCTAATTTGTGGATTAAGATGGAAGACATTAGACAAGGAAACTGAACAGATCCCAATCTGAAGAGTTCTGTACCCATCTCTTAGTAACCCAGTCCACCCTGAAGACATCCTTTAGTGTTTCCTCAATATCTTAGTTCTTGGGATTCAAAGGTGGGGCTGTCCTAAGTCAGGGCATTCAATTTTCATTGAGTTGGAGCAAGGCAGAGTACTAAGACTAAGGCTAGAAGTCTAGGGTTCTGGTGGACAAGCCTAGATTGCATCTACATGGACTTAAGGCAATTACCAAGGAAGCTATTCCTGCCTTTCACAAGTTCTTTGTTCATTCTTTCCACTTCAAGCATGAAAGTCCTGGGTCTAGAGATGGATTCAGCCTCAGGCCATCACAGGCCCCTCAAGTGCAGAGGCTTCTCTGAACTGGGCCTGGGTATGGTGTTCCACAACAAACATAGGATAGCAAGTGGTGTTTTGATTTGTGCCAGTGTTGTTCAGGAAACCAGCCTTCCATGACTAACCAAACCAAACAGACTAATTTGTTGTAAAAATTAACATAAGCAGAAAATCTACCACAAAACAGCCCGAAGGAGGGGTAGGCTTTTTGCAATTAGCATCAGAGACGAACATACGGATTGCTTCTTCCCCCAGCAATGCCCCACACCCCAATGCTTCCTGCACAGCTCTGTTGGCCTTAGCCCCACACTGAGCCTGTTGAAGCATGAAGCTGGGGAGGTCGAGCGTCTCATATGGACTAAATCAAAGATGTCACTTTCCTTCTTCCAGCCCACAAGCCACTGAACCATGGAGGGCAAAGGTTAGAATTATAGTTCTTGGCTGTTCCTCTGTGTCCCTGGGAACAGACTTTTTTCTCCATATCCTCTGGCCTGCACATGGTACCTCCTACCCCCAGCCTGTCTTAAAACAATCCTTTGTAAAAATAAACCAGCAGCAAAGATCATTTGACCAGTTTGCATATCAATTCTGGTATGTTCTGGAAACTGCCTAATGCTGCAACCTTTCAATACAGTTCCTCCTGTTGTGGTGATCCTCAACCATAAAATTATTTTTGTTGCTACTTCATAACTGTAATTTTGCTACTGTTATGAATCATAATGTAAATATCTGTGTTTTCTGATGGTCTTAGGTGACCCCTGTAAAAGGATCATTTGACCTCCCCCACCCCAAAGGGGTCACAATCTACAGGTTGAGAGCCATGTTCGTTCTAGAAGATGATTTCTCCTACCCAATTACCTAAGGTAAATCTGGTAATGTGTGCATATGTCCTTCAGTATCTTCAAGGGAATGGGTCTAAGATCCTTGTGGATACCAAGTCCATAGATGCACAAATTTCCTATGGAAAATGGCACAACATTTGTATAGAGCTTGCATATACATCCTCTCTAATGGCATTTAAAATCATCTCCATTCATACTACTTACTATTATGTGAGTGATATACTAGTCATTGTTATAACTGTTATTTAGGGAATTATACGGATGATGTGTCTGTGTGTGTACAATTGTAACTGTAAATTATGTTTGTAGGTTCTGGAGATGTATCAGGAAGCCTTGCTTATCAAGGTAAAGGCTTTACCACCAAGCTACAATACACAGCCTGGAGGTGCAGTGCTTTTGGAGGGGAGCACTTGATCTATGGTTCATTGGATTTGAGGATGTGAAGCCTGAAGGCACAAAGGGCCGGTTGACTGCACTTTTAATAATAGAAGCTGCAACTAGGGTTTCTGACTTTGGAAGGGCCAGTAGCAATGACCACAGGTGAGTGTGGGAGATTTTCTTAACATTGCTTTTAGAATTTTCTCTCTTACTTCTTCTGTAGACTTCTCATTCATGCCTTTCGGGTATAAAACGACGAAGGCAGCAGGTCTCCTTTTTTCTTGACCCAGGGCACCCAGAAAGGCTTCCTGGGTAGACTATATCAGATAATGGGGTGGAAAAGTTAGAGGCCTGGAACATCTCCACCTCTTAAGATCAGGACCCTGCTGGACTGGTGAGAACCCGAAGACAAAGAGGGAGGAGGATCATGCGGGAAGAAACCTGAAAGGAGGTGCACTGATACAGAGAGGCTCAAGCATATGGCTGAAATAAGTGTGACCCAAGACTTTGATTCTGAGCCATGGAAGGAGGCGACTGAAACCTGGCCATAAACTGGTAACTTCCATGTCTTTGGAACTGCTGTCCTGGACACATTGCTGTCCAGGACTCAGACAGAGAAGCCTGGGATCTGATCTATAGTGACCTTCAGAACCCAGTGGGTCCACGTGTCTCCAAAGACGATGGAACAGAGTCCAGGGCTTTGAGATCTAGATTCCAAGCAAGCAAGCAGTAGCAGCACCAACTGTAGGGTGGCTCTGAGTAATGTGGGTGTGGGAACTGATAAGGTGACTTTAACTCACCTGGATGCTTAATTGATTTCACTATGTATACACTTATCTGGAGACAGATGTGAGCAATCGTAGTTTTGGATCAGTGGACAGACAATACAGTTCTTTCTTTTTGCAAAAATTGGTACCATAATCTTGGCTTCATTATGTGCTGAGCAATAAGCCATGGCTCATCCATGTACTATGATGTCTGATCTTCGTCATCATCAGCTTGGCTGGATTGAGAAGTCCTTGAAAAGTTGGTTAAGAACACACTGTCAAGGTGTATCTAGAGACAAGTGGCACCAGGGTGTGTAAATTGAGTGAGCAAGAGTACGCTAAATGTGGGCACCATACAGCCTGTGGTGCTATGGGCTGGGGGCGAACATGGAACAAAAGATAGATGGAAGAAATTGATGCATCATCTATGCTCAGATCTTTTGAGTGGGTACATTACATTTTGCTTCCATCATGGACTTGGAGATTACATTCCAGCTTCTTCAACTTTCACAGGTGGACGCACACCAGCAGTTCTCTAGAGGACTTACCTCCAGGCTTCCAGCCTTGTACTGGGACAGTCTCATTGCCCCCTTTTAGTCTGTGGCTTCTAGATTTGGGGGCTGAGTAGTTATTGATTTTCCTGGCTCTCAGGATGGCCATCGTGGGACTATGCAGCCTCTGCTCTTGTAAGCCAATCCGATAAATCCCTTCTTCTAATTACATATGATCTAATAGCTCAGCTCCTCTGGAGAACCCTGACTGACACAAGTACCACTGATTTTTGTAAGAAGAGATAAGTGGAATAGAATCAAAGCCAGAGCAAAGAAGACAGAAAGAAAAAAAATCCCAGTGGGAGCTAGAACTACTAAATACGTGCTTGTTGGAAGCAGCCCATGGGACAATGTCACAATTACTTTCCTGAAAAGAGATAGATATTAAGGGTTAACCTGCTTCATACAGCAGTGCTGGGAGATGAATAAAATGATGCAAAGTGCTTTTTCCCACCTCCCTAACTCTTGGTGACTTGTTATCATCTATAGAAGACCAGTTCTGTGCATCTTGAACCCAGCAAGATTCATAGTTATCCGATGAGCCTCACTACCACAGTGAGGTCATATGAAAAGTGTTAACAGGTGCATCCTGAGACATTCTCTTAATCCACAAACACTGAGTACACCATAGGCTAGACATGGAACTAGGTCCTGAGGTGGGGGTCTCTTCATTTTTATCCTGCACGTTGATGGTTAGCCATCCTGGGATACTGTAACACAAATTCTAATACTAAACTATAATGGACTAGGAAGTTTAAATAATAGGAACATATTTCCTCAGTTTTTGAAGTTAGTAGTTACAGATGGAAGTATGGGCAGGCTTTGCTTCTTCTGAGACATAATTGGCATGAGGATGGCTTATTTATCCCTGTGTCTTCACATGACTCTCTGTTTGTACATGTGTCTGCAAACTTCCTCCTAATACTATTGTTTTAGGGCCCATCCCTGTGACATTACAGCCCTATCCATCTCCCTAAAGACCTTCAAATGCAGTCATGTTCTGAGGTTTCGAGTGGGGAGGGTAGGCTTCAACATATCAGTTTGAAGGAAACAAGGGCGTGTGATTCAGCACCCAAGATTCTGTGTCCATTTTCTCCTGACATTTATAGACAGAATTAAAAGTGATCTATAAGAGTGTGTGTGTGTGTGTGTGTGTGTGTGTGTGTGTGTGTGTGTTAACATGAGTAAAGGGATTGGTATCAAGCACATGTATGGAAAGGAAGAGCTGTGGACTTCTGGTAAATCATGCAGCTCTCTCCTAGCCTTCTTCTGGCACATGGCATGCTTAGAGAGGGGCTACTTATACTTCCACTCAGGGCCCGAAGGGTTTCCTTATCTCTGACTAGGCCCCTGCCTGTATTCTTCCTGTACCCATCACAGACATGCTTCTTATCCCTTTGCTCTGTTTCAGTTAACATTTTCTGTTATTCAACATGAGAAAACTCTCAAAAGTGACTGATAGGTCCTGTTTTCACAAAAATTTCCAGTACTCATTAGCTTGACCATGAAGTCTCTGAGATCTCTGCTGGACTCCATTTTAAGACCTGGATCTTTCTTTGGTTTCACCAGCCCTGCTGACCTAAAACTGGGGGACATCTTAGGAATTTCCCTGAACTAAACTAGCCTCTTTCCTGATCATGGTTTCTTCATATAAAATCTTCTTAGAGTTCACACTTCTTTGCAACATGCTTGAATATCTACATAGTTCTTTAATGGTTTCCCAGAGTTTTCAGCCTGGGTGGGTGGCATAGAATCTAAATCAAATTCCTAGTTCCATGACTCAGATAAATATTGATCCAAAGTCAGTTTTTCCAAAGCTCAATTATTCAAGATGATTCTAGCCCTAAATAGAACACATCTGGTTGTGAATACACCTCTGGCTGTGGATGGCTGGGCAGCAAGCTATGGAGGATCATGTCTACACTGGGAATATTTTCCTTTGGAGGGATAAGTCCCAGGAGCTTATTGAAGCTTTTTTTCCTTCATTTTCAAATTCCAGTATTCATGCTTGAATTGCTGACAAAACAGGTCTTTTCCAGGAAAGTTGGCAACATCGTTTAACAAATTTTAACAATCAGACAATGGGCTGTTGACATTTAAGCCAAATGGTAAAAAGTTGAAAGAACCCATGATAGAGATTAATAAGTCACTTGGTCCCTTGCTGTCAAGCCAGGGACACTGTCTAAGCTCAGTTTTGATGTTAAGGCTCAATTTGTAAAAACCATTTTTACAACCTGCTTTCTTAAGCATTAGTTCCTTATAAAGCTGAGGGTGCCTTGGCGTGAACATGTTAGGCTTTGTTAAGCTCAGGCTAAGGTTTCTCTTTATTCCATTTTAATCATGACAAAGTTATATTTTAATTAAAATATATTTAAAAAGTAAAGACAAAGCTTTATAGACTAGCTTTCCTGGAGACAGACTGAGATGTAAAATCCCAGAGGGAGAAGTTGGGATAACTATGGAGGCACTGCCTGGCCTCAGGGAACCCCAGGGGATAGTCCTTCAGGGTTGTCTGAGCTAGATCAAGGGAAACAGGCATGTATGGGTGCCACAATGACCAAGTAGTGGGAGTGTGTTGCCTCAGGAAGGAGTGTGATCTTCAATGCCCATTCTCAGTAACAAAGCTAATTCTCCCAGTGAATTTGCAGTTTGGGGCAATAAATCCTTCACGTGGGGCTGATTACTAAAAGGTTTCTATGAATATTAATGGTAAAATGTAGTTGCCCATTTCTGCCTGGAGGTTTGGCTGTAGTTGTCCTGTAGACACTGCATGTCAGCACAGTTCTGCAATGCCTAAGATGCTCGCATCAAAACGATGTTGCATTTATATATAACCTAGATACATACTCCTGTGCACTTTAAGATTTTTATTTTATTCTATTGAAAACAGATTCTCTTCCTCACATAATATATCCTGACTATAGTTGTCCCTCCTTCTACCCAACCCCCAGTTCCTCTCTACCTTCTCTCCTATCCAGATCTCCCTTTCTGTCTCTCATTAGAAAACAATCTTATAAAGGATAATAATAAAATATAATAAGATAACACAAAACAAAAAAAATACATCAGAATAGAACAGACCAAACAAACAGAAGAAAAAGAGCCTAAGAAAAGGCATGAAAAACAGGTATAGATGTAGAGATCCACTCTTGAGGACACTCATTTATTCCATATAGAGGCAAAACTGAAAGCCATAATATACATGCAAAGAAGCTGTAGGGGAGAGAGAAAGGGGGAGGGAACAAAAATAAATAAGCACTAAAAGACAAATTATACATATATACATGCATATAAAGAAAACAGAAAAAGCCCTGACATGACATTGTAATTCAAAAAACCTTCAAGATGCCATTGAATTAGTTTTCTGTTAGCCATCTACTGCTGGGCAGGTGTCCTACTCTTAAGAGTAGTTTGTTTTCACAGTCTCACTAAATTCCATGTGCAATGTGGTTATCAGCTGGAGACTGTTTCTGGGAATGGGGGCATGCGTCCACCTCTTTCAGCTGTAGGACCCAATCTGTTGAAGCCCCATGTAAGCCTTGTGCATGCTGTCTCGATCTTTGAGTTTATTTGTAAACCATCCTACTGTGTTCAGAAGGCCTCGTTCCCTTGGTGTCCTCCATCCCCTCTGGCTCTCACACTCTTTCTGCCTCATCTTCCATAGGACTTCCCTGAGTCCCACATGTTTGATGGAGACATCGTTTTTAGAGCTGAGTGTTCCAAGGTCTCTGACTCTCTGCATATTGTTTGGGTTTGAGTTTTTATATTTGTTCCCATCTGCTGCAGGAGGAAGCTGCCCTAGTGATGACTGAACAAGGTATTGATCCATGAGTACAACAGAATGTCACTAGGGAGTCATTTTATTGCTATGTTCTTTTAGTAGAACAGCAGGATTTTGTTTTACTCTGGGTTCCTGGGCTATCTAGTGTCAGGTTCTTGATCACCCAAGCAGCATTGGGTATGGGTGTCATCTTGTGGAATGGTTGTTAAGTCAAACCAGATATTGGTTGGTTACTCCTATAAGCTTCATGCCATTATTGCACTAGTATAGCATGACACCATTGTAGATAGAGGGTTATGGCTGGGCTGGTGTTTATCTTTCACCTTTGGTAGCATACAAAGTGCTGTCAGTACTAAGAGCACTAGCCTGTAGTGATGAAGGTTTAAGGTAGGCACAAGCTCAGCCTTTCGGTGTTTAATGATCTGGGTAAGTGGTGTCTTCAGCAGTGAGGCCTTGCCATCAGTTTGTGGAGAGGAACCTCTAGTCGTGGCAACAGCCTGCTTTGTTTGGGATTCCCTTTGGCCAACAACTTCATTAGATGTAACCCATCTTGGTACTGGGAGTTTCGTTTGATGACAATAAATAGCCAGTTGGGACACTGTCCTCAATTACTTGGAGATTTCATTTAGATTGCCTACAATATGTGTATATATATATATATATATATATATATATATATATATATATATGTTTTTTTAAAGGAAGCTTCTACTGTATTAGGTTTCCAATAGCCCTTAATTTTAGCTGTCTTTCCCCATATTTTCTTCCTCTTCCCACTTAATCTTCCTGTTCCAGTTGTTCATCCACCCTTGTCCTTTTATAACTATCTTTTCTATTTACCTTTCCTAGGGATATCTATTTGTTCCCCCTAGTACCTTACTCTAGACCCAACCTCTGTGATTCTATGAACTGTAGCTTGTTTTCTGTTGACTTAACATTTGATATCCACCATATTTGTCTTTCTGGGTCTTGGTTACCTCATTAGGGATGATTTTTTTTTTTCTAGTTCCATACATTTACCTGAGAATTTCATGCTCTCTCTCTCTTTTTTTTTTTAACAAATTAGTAATAGTCCATTGTGTAAATAAACATGCCACATTTTCTTTATACATTCATCTGTTGAGGGACCTCTAAGTTATTTCCAACTTCTGGATATTGTGAATAGAACAGCAATGACCATGGCAGAGCAAAAGTCTCTGAGGTGGGATGGAGCATCCTTTGGTATGTGCCCAAGAGTGGCATAGCTGGACCTTGACGTAGATTGATTCCCATCTTCCCGAGGAACTGTCACACTGATTTCCATAGTGGCTGTACAGGTTTTCACTCCCATCATCGACGGATGAGTGTTCCCCTTACTCACATCTTTGCTTTCCATGAGTTGCCATCTGACTGGTATGAGAAGAAATATCAATGATTGAAGGCATTGAATATTTCTTTAAGTGCTTCTCAGCTTTTGAGTTACTTCTTTTGAGAATTCTATGTTTATATCTTGAGTACAGTTTGATTTTTTTTTTTTTTTTGTTGGACCCAGTAGAAGGAGATGAAGAGAGTGCCTGATACTCCTAGGACTTGTTTCTCCAGAAAATCTCGCCCAGACAGAGCACAGCAGGCTGGAAGGGTGGCCTCTCTTCCGCACAAGAAACTGCTCTGCCATGGAATCACCTAGTCACCATGTGTTTATAGAGCATCAGTTCTTTGCCAACGAGATGCCAAGAGCAAAAAGTCACACTGCTGGTATCATTTTCTCTGACTCCTAATCCTTCCTAAATTATCAGGGTGCCCAAGGCAAACTAATCCATACTGTGAAGCTGGATTGAAAAGCAAGACTCTTTCAACAGAGAACTGAGCTTCACATAGGGAAAATATACATCTGGCCTGCTCAACTCCCATATAGACCATGCCTGTAATTTTACCTTATAGCCAATCACTGGCTTTGATTAGCCTTAGCAGATGTCTGGTTAACCTGTTTCTACATTTGATTACTTCGGTCCATGATTCTGCCTTTATAGAGCAATGCTATCTTTCAATCCTCAGAGCAGAAAAAATAATCTAGTTGTAAACAACCTGTAACAACCTACTTAACCCTACCAGGAGCTCTGTCAGGCTGTGGGCCTGCTAGTTTGTTTTGGGTGCCACCAACACATCCTACTTTTAGTTCTGTAAAATCGGAATTAACCCTCCTCTGCAGGACTTTCACAAGGATTAAATAAAACAATTGGCTTTAAGTGGAGGGCTTAGCACATGGTTAGGACTTATTGTGACACAGTTAATAATGGAATTAAGGATTCTGTTTCATATAATTACATTCAAACTCCCAACATGCCCAAGAAGATCACAGATGGTAGAAGACCATCTGGGGGAATTTCTGAATTGAAGGAGATTTTTCTGATAGAGCCACATAGAACTGGCTTGCCCATTTCAGAGGTTTCTGGGCACAAAAATCAGCTGGCTGCAGAATGTCATGCATGCAGGCTTCTGTTTTACCAGCTTATTTATTATTACATTTGCATGTTTACATATTTGTGTGTTTATGTATATGTTTGGAGGTCAGAGGACAACTAGCAGGAGTTGATTTTCTTCTTCATTGCGCTTCAAGGATTAAATGCAGGTTGACAAGCCTGGTAACAAGTGCTGTTACCCTGAGCCATCTTGCTACCCATTGTCTTATTTTAGGGCATTACCATTTGAATGGGGCATTTCTTTTTCATTTTTCTGGACACTAAGAGGCAGACTAGCTCTGGATGGGCTGAACATAGCTCACTCTCCTCTCTGCCCCCAGCACCCTCTGTACTCCCAGGGAGTGAGTGATGGCTTCTGAAGTCCCTTCTCTTGTAGAAAAAAAAAAGTTAAGGAGAGCCTTCTTCTAATCTGGAGAGTAGGAGTCCCAGAGTCTCCTGGCAGAAGCAAGTGTCAGGATATATGGAGCCTTGGCCAAAGGGCAAGGGCAGCTCAGGCAAGTACAAGCAGAGCCATGATGCAGGCAGCTGCTGACCTGCCCTTGGGCAGGACCACCAGTGATGACCGGGTGTCTTACTCCCTGATGCCCCCACATAGTTCTGACTCTGAGCAAGAGGGGGAACTCTAGCCAGGAGAGAACCTGTGTGGAGTGGGAGGTATTAAATTTGCTGTAACGACTTTGGTTTTGAACCTACCTGCCTTTGGCTATGGTGAAGATTCCGGTGTATGTGTACCTTTGGGTCAAATATAGCCCGTGTCTCTCCCCAACCCACGGCCCTCCAAATTTAATCAACTATTGATTAAGAGTATTTGGAAAGCATCTCCATCAGGGCTAAACTTGTACAGAACATTTTTCTAGTACCATCTGCGGAACAATACTTTATGACAACAGTTTGCATACCACGTATAGTATGTTACCTAGAGATGACTTAGAGGATGTGGGAGCCTGTCAATAGGTTATATGCAAACACAATGCCATTGTACACAAGGCAATTCAGCATGCGGCCATTTGGGCATGGGCAGATGTGTGTGGGGTCTTGGAACTAAAATGACTGTGGCTACGGAGGCACCACTGAACATGTTTATAAACAGTGAAGCCAAGGACGGTTTAGTTAAAGCCTAATTAGAAACAAAGATGGAAAGAGAAGATGGAACGTTATTCTTCTGGCCATAGCAGTGGCAACTGAACCCCACACACAGCTTTGCCTGCCCTGGACGAATGCATGAGGCTTGAGGGTTACTGATTTGAGACCTTGTTGCTTCGTTTTTGTCTTCCTTCATTATTTTTCCTTCTGGCATCTATTCATTGCTCATGTGTGGGAGGCATGGAGCTAGGCCCCAGGGAGTGCTGGGTACTGGAACCTCCTTCAGAGAGAGGGAGCTCATTGAGCACAGGTGTCTCTCCTGTCCTCAGCATCTCCGGTATCCTGAAGATGCCCCTAGCACCTTGATCCTTGCTTCTTTGAAATCTTGATTCCAAAGAGTGCTGAGAAAGAGGGACTGATTTTCATTTTCTACTGGCTGTTTAAAACAGTTACAAGGAAATGCCCCCACAGCCGGGTACGTTTCGCCAAGCCTGATACCCTGGTAGCTGGGAAGTTGTGTCAGGAGAATTAGCATCTGGGAGCAAACCTGGGCTACATAGCTTGACACTGTCTCAAAAACCAATCAAGTTTCTCCAAGATCGATTTCAAGAGGCACCCGAGCCTCGGCAGTGTGCTTTGAATGAGCCTGTAGACTTCCGAGGAGACTTTGCAGCATGCCGTTGGTGGGAGACAGGCAGTCTGGTGATTTTGTGAATAAGCAAGCTGAAAGCCACCTTGTCCAGGCCAAATCTCATCTGCCTGCGTGTCTGGCAGGCCCTTGGCTGGGCTGCAGGATCTTTCGTGAGATCATGTTTCCATCTGTACTGTACTGCTCCTTACTGGGTGCCAAACCATTTCTTAACAGGCACCTCTCCATGGTGGTAATATTTTGATATCAGGATTGCACTTTTACTTAATTCATTGAACTGTCTTCCGTGTATTTTGTTTCTTCTTGAAGTATAAGGGATCAAGACACAAACAATTCCTTTGTTGTCTTCATATGCTGAGTATTGAATGCAGTGAATACAAGTGAGGGGACCAAAGTTTGTTGAACGAATTCATGAAGAACACTTGGAGATGAGGCTGCCTGTCTAACTCATTTTCCCCCCCTAGCTTTGGAAATGACATACAGCAGACAAGATGTCCCAGTAAGTAAAGGTTCTGGCTGGCAAGCCTGATCCCCAGGACTCACATGGTGGAAGATGAAACTCAACTTCTGAAAGCTGACCTCTGACTTCCATATATGTGCTGTGACATCCCCACCCATCCTCACTCCAATAAAAATAGATGTACTAAAAAATTTTAGGATGACATACTTTTTTATTATTCAAGTTGTATTAGTCATTCAAATGAGCTTTGCCAACTTTTCAGACGGATCAACAAAGAGACAGAAAATCATAGAATACCCCTCTCTACAGCGACACATTCCTGCATCTAGATCTACATGTCCATGTTCTCATTTGGGGCAAGGGGCTCTGATACGATTTTAAAAATATTTCAATGTTCTTGGCTGAGGGAGGTGATGGAAGCTTGCTGATTGTCGTCTGTCCTAGGAACAGAGCAGAGGTGTGCTGGGAGTTCTTGTTGAATAAAGAAGACAGGTCCGAGTCTGCATTTGACTTGGCAAGGGCTCATTGGCTGTGCTGAGGGTAGTGGCTTTGAGTTCTGGCTCCTTCAGTCCTTCAGTGACTCTCTGCCTCTTTCTCACGGTTCTGATGCTGATGGGCTGTAGTGGAGCAGGGGAGAATGAGTATCCTGCTAATGAGCCACATGGAAGGAACCTCCAAAGATACCAGGATGTTTGGAGATTATCAGAAGCTTGCAGGTCTCAATTTGGCAGAGGGAAAGCCAGACAGAAATTGTGTTTCTTATTATTAAAGTGGCGCCATTTCTTCGTGGTGTCTGGGGTGGCTTTGGGAAATTTGAGCCTTTTATATACCTAGATGTATTTGATGTGAGAATGTATAACTACTTGCATGTGGCCTTTTAACTAAATGAGTTGAATGTGTATTTTACCTTGTAGCCAGCTTTGGCTGTAGACTGTGGATTGCTACATCCCTGTATGGCCCCAGGGACTGAACTAACTAAGGTGGCAACGGAAGGAACAAAAGACAAGCACACAGACACACAAGAAAAGCTGAGGTTGGGTGGTCTGGGTTCTCTGACAGAGAAACCTCAGCACTCCAGAAGCTCAGTGTATCTAGTATATATAATTGAAGAGGGAGGCAAGGTTATTGCCAACAGCGAACAAGGAGGTGGGGTTAATGATTTATATCTGAACAAGGAGGCAGGGCTTGCTAACCTATGTAGGAGCAGTCTCTCTCTACAGCAGAGCAGTCTCTGAGAGGAGCAGTCTTTCTCTGTAGGGGAGCAGCCTCTTTCTATAGGGAGCAGTCTCTGTAGGGGAGCAGTCTTCAGGCTATGATCATGTGTGGTCTGGGCAGAGAACTACAGGGAATATTTGCTGAACACCCTGTCACCATCTGCACATGACACTACCCCACTGCCTTGGGGTAGAGGCACTGAGGTCCTAGACACGTCCATACCCATGTCAACAGCATAAATTTATCAAGACTTTATTTACTCGGACTCCCTCTGCTCCCCACAGTGAATCCTCAGCCTGGATGCCACTACCACTCCTAACTTTGAAAGAATCTGCCTAGCAAGAGCCAGGAACCCCACAGTGGCGACCGCGGCTCTTCACCCTGCTAAGTGTCATGGAGTAGTAAAGGTTGCAATAAATCTTCAGATGGCTGAGTGATTAAGAGCATTGACTGCTCTTTCAGAGGACCGGGGTTCAATTCCCAGCATCCACATGGCAGCTAATGACGGTCTGTGACTAATGCCCTCACACAGACACGTGTGCAGGCAAAACACCCATGCACATAAAATAAAAATAGATAAATTAATAAAAATTAAATAACTAAATCTTCTTGTCGTCCTGCTTCCTCTGCAAAGTTACCCTCTCCCTGGCCATCCCCGTGTCCACCTCTGCTCACCCAGTGAGCTTTGTTGCACCCTTGGCTGACCCCCTGGAATTCCTCCTTGGAACCTCAGGGAGAGGGAGAACAGCCAAGAAACTTGGAGGTCTACTCCCCCGCAAAGAATGAAAACAGGGTGTTGTTTGGAAAGAGAGAAAGAGGAGGAAGAGGAAAGTAATTAACACTAATTATGGAAAGAAGTTAGATATGGCAAGAGGGAAAAAATGCAGCCCCCCCATTGCTTGGCCGGTGAAGAAGTTCATTCAGGCTAAGTCCATGATCCCTAGAGATGTTGGGGGGTGACCAGGGAGGTTGGGGTAAGAGAACAGAGGGCTAATTATCAACTGTTTGGAGGACTGAGGACCAGGGTAGAAAAATATTGATAAAGCCAACTAAGCAAGGTCCACTATGGTGCCTCCTTCCATGGCTACTTGTAAGATCTCATTGCCCTAAGTAGGAAGCAAAATGGCCGCTTTTCATTCCAGTCACAACTGAATTGAAGTTACATTCAACTCGGCCTACTAGAGCATATTGAGCCCTTGTGATCAGTTCATTGAAGTCCTTTTTTCAATGTGTGTGTGTGTGTGTGTGTGTGTGTGTGTGTGTGTGTGTGTGTGTGTGTTTATGCAAGGTGTACATGCCCAAGAAGGCCAGAACAGGGTGTTTGATCCCCGGAAGTGATGGTTAGAGAAGGTTGTTGAAGTGGAGGCTGGGAACTGGACTCTGATCCTGTGGAAGAGCAACAAGTGCTCCTAGCATCTCTATAGCATCTCTGTAGCAACCAGAGTGTGGCGGTTTGAAAGAAAATGGTCCCTAAAGGGAGTGGCACTATTAGGAAGTACAGCCTTGTTGGAGTAGGTGAGGTCTTGTTGGAGGGAGTATACTATTGTGGAGATGGGCTTTGGGTCTTACACATGCTCAAGCCACACCCAGTGTCTTAGACCACTTCCTGTTGCCTGTGCAAGATGTAGAACTCTCAGCTGCCTCTCCAGCACCATGCCTGCCTGCACTCTGCCATGTCCCACTATGATGATAATGGACTGAACCTCTGAACAGTAAGACATCCAATTAAATGTTTTCCTTCATAAGAGTTGCTATAGTCCTGGTGTTTCTTCACAGCAATAGAAACCCTAACTAAGAAAGAGTTCATTAAAGTCTTATTGCTATATAGGATTACAGAAATATTTTCTGTGTGTATATGTGTATCTATTCATGTGGGGGAATACACACACATGAGTGTGTGTGTGTGTGTGTGTGTGTGTGTGTGTGTGTGTGTGTGCAGGCCAGAGACTGACATTGTGTGTCTTTCTCAATCTCTCTCCATCTTTATTTTATTTTACTTTATTTTTATGTGTGAGTGTTTTGTTGCATGTATTATGTGCACCATGTGAGAGGTTGGTACCCTTGAAGGTCAGAAGAGGGCATCAGAACCCCTGGAACTGGAGTTACGGGTGCTAGGACTCAAACTTGAGTCCTCTGGAAAAGCAGCCAGTGCTCTTAATCGCCGAGCCATCTCTCCAGCCTTTCCATCTTGTTTTTTGAGTCAGGGTCTCTCATGAAGCCTGGAGCTCTCTGATTTGGCTAGACTAGCTGGCCAGCAATCTCTGATCCTTCTCTCTCTGCTTCCGTGGTGTGGGATTATGGGCATGTGATGCAGTGTCTACATTTTTATGTGGATGCTAGGGATCCTCATGCATGTGTGTCTAGCACTTTATGGATTTAACCCTCTCCCCTGCCCAAGAAGTATTTTAAGAATGGGAGGATTTCAGCAACTACCTAGTTGTTGCAGTTTTTTTCTTTACACAAAACAAGATATGTGTGACCACAGGAACAGAGCAACAGCAGCTGTGTCAGCCCGTACACACCTCCCCCAGACCAAGGCTCGCAGTGTCTGTGGGAAAATATTTAACTTTGATAAAGTTTGGTTTTCAAAGTACTCATATAGTCCTTCTCATTCAGTCAAGACCATATATTGAGCACCAATAGCATGATGTATTTAGAACATAAAAGAAAACTAAAGGTGAAGGGCCAGCCATTTTTTGTCTTCACATTTCGTTGTGTTGTGTGTGCACCTTTGAAGGCAGCATCTCCTGATGGATGAAGGCTGAAGCTGGTAGTTGTGCTTATAATCCCACTTACTGGTGTCTATGGCTGCTGCTGCCTTCAGAGGTAGCATGAACCTCATCTTCCCTCTTGCCTCTTTTCCCCACCACCATCACACCCTGCTGATATCTCTGAATATTTTCTCATCTGCTCATAAACCAGACTGTCAGAATCTCAGTTTTCTAGACTGCTTTCTAAGATGAGTCAGGGAAGCTGCCTGTCCATCAAGCTGAGTCAGGTAGAAGATGCAATTTCTGAAAAGGTCTCTTGAGTTTCCTAGGCTCTAAGTCTGCCATGAATTCTCATGGTTAAGTTTACTGAAACCCCAAGCAGGAACCTGAGTAATAAAGAGTTGGATGTGTTTTGAGATTGGGAGATGACAGCTTTTTCACAAGAGTCCATGGAGCATGTTGCAGACCCCACATGAGCCCCAACAGGAATTATCTAGTAGTCTAGGGATCAGGGTGGTCTGGCTCACTGGGCCTTCATCTGTGAGCTTTTCTTTCTTTGATGATGAACTGAGGCAGGAATTTTTTTCACCAGATCTAGGAGAAAGATTGCCTCAGCCTCCTCATTGGCTTCTTTGCCTCACCTGAATCCAGCACCATCTTACCATTGCTGCCAAAGTCACTCTGCAGCAGCAAAAGTGAGGAAACGAGCCTATACCCCACAAACTGATGATGCTTGCTTAGACAGAAAAGGAAGGGGATGAAGGAAGAAAGCAGGAAGAGCCTGGAGGAAGGAAGGAAGGAAGGAAAGGCAGGCAGGAAGGAAGGAAGGCAGAAAGAAAGAAAAAAAGAAAGGAAAGGCAGGAAGGAAGGAAAAATAAAGAAAGGAAGAAAGAAAGGAAGGAAGGAAGGAAGGAAGGACAGAGAATGGTCCCATTCATAGTGTTATACTGCCTATGCCACAAGCTAAAACGGACATGGTGGTCAGTTAGTGCCCTTCAAAATATGACTCATTCTTCAACTTCAATTCCACAAGGCCAGCTACTGTCCAGAGAATGCCTGTGAGGTTACCCGTGCCCCTCCCTGAAGACTCAGCAGGCATGTTTTCCCATCAATGCGGCCCCTCCCTGGCTTCTGCAGTGAGTCAGCCACTCCCTCCTCTGTGTCTGCATCCACAGGTGTCCCCCCCTCCACTGCAAGCATTGCTCTTGTCTTTCCCACCAGACAGCCATGTCATAAGCCCAGGACAGAGGCCTGTGAGCCACACTGACACTGCCCAGAAGAGGGAAGATGTTCACTGAAAAGGAACTTGCTGAATAACTGGATTGCCGTTTCCTGTATGAAGCCAACAGAGATATACTCAGGGCATCTAGATTTAAAAGTCCTACAGAATTGTGCTGTACCTTAAAGAGCTTTGCTTCTGCTGCAGAGTGCGGCCATTGCAAATTCATTATGGTCAAAGGGCGAGAGGAACCTGTGGAATGTGAACACGGTTATAGCAGCTCATTGGCTATGAACATGTATGTGTGTGTTTGTGTGGCTATCTATGGGTCTATTTATATAGGTGCACAACACACATGCCTTCTGTACCTGGTCATGATTGCCGTTTTTCTTTTAAAGATCCTCTTGTCTCTTGTCTCAGTAACTGTGGCTGCTCAGTCCTAAGTGGGACATCTCCATCCTGATGCCTCAAAGGTGCCCCTTCCCTAGGCTGTGGTAACAGTGCTGAAGAGATGGCGGAAAGAATGTCCGAGCTGGAGGAGTTGAGGAATGCTGGTTGACTGTGCACATATGAACTCACAGCAGGTGAAATTCCAGCTTGGAAAGGGGAGGAGCTTACATGGGCCCACCCCTTACTGAGCTATTGGCGACTGATAGCAGCCGAGGGAGGGATAGTCACGCTGTTTGGGGATGCAGCCACTTACTAGTAGGGATAGGCTGCTCATACGTCAGTGAATGGCAGCACAGCCAAGTGCATACAGGTGGCACTAACTGGACTCAGTTGAGCGTATACAGGTGCAGAGTACATGAAATCTGGAGGGGGTGCATTTGGGGAAACTGGAAGGGAATGGAACTGGACATGAGCATAATCATAATACATTGTACATGTGTATGAAAATCAAAGACCACACTAAATCCAAGTCCCCGTGCCCTTCTCTCCTCCCAGCCCCTTCCTGAGCTGTCTCCTCTATGCTTGACCTTCTCTTTCCCATATAGAGTTTCTGCAGAACCATTATAAACTAGAGCATTAGCAGTGAGCTTCTCCTGACCAATTTGAACTCATAGCCAGGTATATTGGATTCTAGATCCATCAGCATTTTTTTTTTTTTTTTTTTTAAGCATGAAATCCCAAGCTTCCTCTAACCCTTCCTCTCTGCTCGCAGCTGTCCGCTTGGTGGGGGTAAATGAGAAGCCATGTCTCGTTCTTTGGCAACAAGTGTTGTCGCTCCAGGTTGCTTTACTAGAAATAAATGTGTGGAGGACTGAGGGCGAAGAATGGAATTGTGATGCTAGTTCTGGAAGAGGATGGCGTGAAGGTCATCTATGTCTCCAGCAGTATCTGGCTACCCTCAAATTTGATAAGATAAACCTCCCAGGAGGCAGTAAAGAGACTGGGACATGCATCCCAGCAGAGCAAAAGCCAAATGGCATTTAGCCAGAGGCTAGGTTTCTACAGCCAACTCTCTATAGCTGCTCCCTTGGCCTTGATCTGATAAATAGGCTGTAGGAGCAAAATGACAATTGTAACTTTGTTCACCGATTACCAATCCAGTGCTGGAGCAATCTCATGGGGTTGGCAACCCTTTCCTCTGACATCCTAAAGTCCAGAGTAAAGGGGTGGGGTGGGGGGCAGGGCTGGAGAGAAGTCCCAGGGGTTAAGAGGCCTGGCTGCTTTTTTTTTAATTAATTTATTTATTATATATACAGTGTTCTGTCTGCATGTGTGCCTGCACAGCAGGCCAGAAGAGGGCACCAGATCTCATTACAGATGGTTGTGAGCCACCATGTATGTAGATGCTAGGAACTGAACTCAGGATCTCTGGAAGAGCAGCCAGTGCTCTTAACCTCTGGCTGCTTTTCTAAAGGACCAGAGCTTAATTTCCTACACCCACATGGTGACTCATGACCATCTGTAATTCCAGTTCCAGGGGGATCTGATGCCCTTTCTGGCTTTCTCCACCACTGTACACACATGCTACATAGATATACATGTAAAAAACCCACACAGACAGACAGAATTTGTGTATATCCAGTGCATGCACACTGTGTGTGCCCATGGAGGTCAGAGGTCACCCTCAGGTGTTGTTCCTCGGGAACTTTCCACCTTTATTTTTGAGACCAGGTCTGTCACTGGGTCTCTCATAGGGACATGAAGCTGGCCAATTAGGTTGGACTAGATGGCCAGTGAGCTTCAGGGATCTACCCAACTCTGCCTCCCAGTGCTGGGAATAGAAGTGTGTGCTACTTCACCTGGTATTTTACTTGGATGCTGGGAACTGAGCTCAAGGATTCATGCTTGAGTGGCAAGCACTTTACCCACTAAGTTATTTATTTTACCAATCCCCCAACAATATATTTGAGAAATGTCTCAATTTATGACTTTCTTTTATTCTGTAAATAACAAAAAGCTTGTGAAACTGACTTCATGTCAGAATGTGGTATTTAAGGCAACTTGAGCCCTTGTTCTTGGGTGATAGTCACTCATATTTGGCTCCAGGATAAGCTATCATATTCTCTCTGAGGTGAGGGCTATGTTTTTTATCAGCAAGGTGGACCAGCCAACTTGGTTACCATTGGATTCCACAGGTGTGTCCCTCTCTGCCAGAGTGCCAAGGGAAGAGAGGGCACCCTGCTGTCACAACAGCCCATCAAATCTCTCTCCTAAAACTCTTTCCCATCCCTTTCTCCAGGGCGAGGACACAGCAGGACTGAGGACAGGTGGTGAGCTCCTCAGGAGTTGGTGGAATCTCCCAGTCTGTTTGCAGGTTTATAATCATCTTCCAGAAAGCCCTGGCCTTGGAGTAAAAGGCTGGTTTCCTTTGGTGTGGCATGTCTTGATAGGATTGTGGAAGGTCATGGCTCCAGGAACCTTAGAAAGTCAACAAACCCCTCATTTACAAATGAGGAAACCTGAGAATGGAGAGGTCAACCCCAAGGTCACTGAGCCAATTAGTGGACCCTAGAGGAAAGGAGGAGTCCTTTTGTTTTCTCAGGAGGCCCCTGGCCTCTTGTCATGGGTGCACATCACAAATGCCTTTGCAGGAGACACCAGGATGCCTTGATGCCTTGTAGGAGAAGGAATTCTTTGAAATGTTAAGCCAATTTCCTCCCTGCCAAGAAACTTAAAAAAAAAAAAAAAATTACAGCAATGAGTTAGGACATCTGTCTGTCATTGGGAATTCGGGAGGCAAATATTTTCACAGAGCCTAAGTGTTCAAACAAACATGAACAGCAAACATGGTCTCCACTCCAGCGGAGCCATTAAAACGTGGACAGAGAAAGGTGGGCAGAGGTGGAAGGAGAGGGTGGGTCGGAAGCCCAGGTTCCAGCATTCTTTCATAGATTACACCGAAAACAAAGCTCATACAGATGAAGGTGTTTTTTAAAAGAAAGGAAGATGTACCATAAAGCGCGGACGGATGTTTATTTGGGGAGAAATCACTTACCCCGGAAATAGAAGACTGCAGCAGGTTCCCATCCCAAGGATGCTTCTGGATGCTCTCTTTTTTCTGACCAGGAAGTCAGAGAAAGAGCTGGGGTCCAGGACACCCCAGACCTAGTCCCCCCAGGTCCTGCCCACACCTGTCCCTATGCCCTAATGGGCGTGGTCAGTACAACAGGTGCAGGTGGGATGGATGACTCACTACAGTACCATCCCCCCACGACTGCTGGCTTCAAGGAAAGTATACTCTCCCGTCAGTCCCCGCTTTACAGCACACTTCACAACTCAGGAATTGGCAGAGCTGGTCATATGTCTAGAGGCCTGGACAACCTGAGCCAGAAGCAGCCTGCAGCTCACCTGCAGGGCTCTGGTGGGCTCAGCGTTGCCAGGGTCCATGAATGGCGCCTGTTGACTCCTTAACTAGCTGCGAATAGGACTCGATCAGGTGAGTGGAATTCTGGTCAGACGGAGGTCATGGATGGGGAAGATGCCACAAGGGAGTAAGTCCAGTGAGAGGCAGGCCATTAATTAGTCCAATACAAGAAAGGATGAGGTGTGGGACTGGGTCCTGGTGAACTTCCTGAGGGCTCTTGGGCGGCCAGTGGGAAAGAGGTGGGTAGAGGCAGGGTGAGGTGTGCTCTTTGTGTCTTCCAAAACGTCTCAGGGTAGAAGTGTTCAAAGGAAAAATTCCCCCAAACCTCTGCCGTGCACCATGAACTGGATAGTAAAGAGTGGGCGATGCCCCCAAGCTGATGGAGCAGCATCAGGTGTCATTGCTTATTTCCTGGAAGAAAAGAGCTCTGAACATTCAAGACATTAAGTAGACCCCCGTCTCTTGTTTTAGGAAAACCTGTGTTTTTTGCTACTCCCCTTCAAATACTATTGTCTGCATATAAGAGGATTGTATATGGCCCCTAAAAGTTTACACTCTGTCATTTGGCCGCTGAGGAACACAGGAACCCTATATGGCTTCCTTGAGGAGGACAGAAACAGAGCTTCCCCAGACTAGCGGGACTGGTCTTAGGAATCTACCCTAGAGATGTGTCCCCTAGCATCCACTGGAGTCCAGACAACTGCCTTCTGAGAAATAAGAAATACAGGTGCTGGTAAATGACACATTAAATCACTATTGCTTCAGTGGGAATTAATTCATTAGTTGGCATCTTTGGATTATAGAACAGCTCCAAGTGAGTATGGAGATGCAAAAAACAAAAAACACAAACAAACAAACAAACAAAAGTCTGAGTTGCTGAAAGCAGGGGCTAACATTTGAGAGAACACTGCTCAAGATAGCATGTAGTGATTTCCTGTCACGGTGATGGCAATCCTGGGGGTTGAGAAACTTCTCTGGTTTTTGTTTTCTTGTTTTTGTTTTGTTTTGTTTTTGTTTTGTGTTCCCTGAGACAGGGTTACTAGTCTGTAGCTTTGGAACTTGTTCTGGAACTTGCTATGTAAACCAGGCTGGCCTCAATCTCACAGAGATCTACCTATCTCTGCTTCCTGAGTGCTGGGATTAAAGGCAAGTATGTGCCAGCACCTCTGATTTTGATAAGACACAGAAGGACATGAATGGACTGGGAATCAGGAAAAGTTCTAGATAAACTTACCAGGAAGAGCAAGGGCAAGAAGGCAAAAAGCAAATGCTTCCTTGTTCTGTGTCCTTTTTGCGCCCTTTTTAATCTAGGCTGCTACCAGAAGGTGTGGGCCCTATTTGGGGGTGTATCTTCCCTTGTCAAAGGGTCCAATCAAGAAAATCTCTTACAGACATGCCCAGACCTTCAGGTTTTGATTGATTACATTATAGTCAAGAAGACAACAAAGATTATCACAGCCAGTGTTAAACAACCAATCACCCATGGTAGTGTCTTACATTTATGATCACTGCTGTAGTTTAAATGTGTCCCCTCAAAGCTGGTATTATGAGACACTAAATCCTCAAATTCATTTGCTGATGGTGTTTAGAGGTAGTGTTTTTGGGGAGGCAATTAGGATTTGATGACATCATGAGGTGGGGAATCCCCAGAGATAGTGTTAGTGACCTTATGAAAACAGAGATCTGAACTCTTACAGTTGGCTTGACCATGCGATGCACTTTGCCATGCTGTATAGATGCAGTCGCCAGACACCAGTAGCATGTTCTAGACTTTCCACATGCCGAGCCATAATCCAAGTGAATCATCATTCTTTATTAATTATTTGGCTTCAAGCATTTTGTTATGTGTTTGAATTTGGGTTTATATTGATGTAAAAAGGCACCATGGCCACGGCAACTCTTATAAAGGAAAACGTTTAGTTGGGCTGGCTTGATACAGCTTCACGGTTTCAGTTCATTATCATCATGGTGGAGAGAGTGATGTTGGCATGCAGGAAGACATAGTACTGGAGAAGTAGTTGAGAGTCCTCCATTTTGCAGGCAACAGGAAGTCAAATGACACACTCGTCAGTTTCCTAAGCATAGGAGGCCTCAGAGCCTGCCCCCACAGTGACACACTTCCTCCAATAAGGCCATACTCCCTCCAACAAAGCCACACCTGCTAATAGTGCCCCTCTCTATGAGCCTATGGGGGCCAGTTTACATTCAAAGTGCCACCTTGTGCCAGCAACAAATAGGTTGAGGTGGTCATTGTTCTAATGGGATTTAGACAAAGGGGAATCGGTGTAGGTAGACAGGGAGCATTTGAGGAAAGATAGCACTGGCATGAAGCTGTAGTTTAAGCCATAGATACTTGTTTTGATGAGAAAAAGAGTCACCCGTGTAGAGCTAAGAGGCTGGAGGGCCCCATGGAAGAGGGAAAACAGCAGTCTCCTCTGTGCCCATAAGTCTGAGGGCTTGGAGACAAGCTCTGTTCACCCTCCACGCAACTGTGGCCAACTTTCATGTTACAACGTGTGTGGATCCAACGTGGCAACTTGGGAGACACGACACCCTCCACCCACCACCATCTAGCCCCCAAAAGTCAATAATCATAGAGCTCACCTCCAGAAAATGCAAGACCATGTGGTGGGTTTCATCCACAGGACAAAATTAATGTGTGGGCAGATGATGGACACTCGGCCACATTCCATGGGTACCGAGGAAAGAGATTTGGCATGGGTTCGGGTGATGAAGGGAGACTAAGGGGACTTGCATGTCTGTTTAGAGTGAGTACAAAGGGGTTTCACAGGCCACAGAAGGGGTTTCGCAGGCCACAGGCTCCATAGAGCCCACTCACTTGCAAGTGGACAGAAGTTACTACCCCACTGCCCACCCCAGCACACAGAAAAGGCTGTTATCAGACTAATTTAAAACATGTTGCTCTCATTGAAATCAAACACAATTAACTTATTATTTTAACCACCCAGTGCAGCCTTTGGTGGGATTTTGAAAACCAAAGAAAAGGCTGTGATAACTTTGGGAGAGTTCAAAGAACAGTCAGGCACATTTTATCAGCACAATTGTTTTGGAGGTCAGTGGATTTTGAAGAAATTAAGGGTGGGAAGGTCCTCAGAGAGTATCTGTCCACCCTCGTCACTTGACAGGTGGGAACACAGCAGCTGGCCTAAAGAGACCTGCCTTAGCTGTTTCAAGTGGGGTCAGTGTTCGGGCAAGACTGTGAGATTCCTGGTTTGAATCCCAGCACTATTTCAATTAAATCTCCCGGCAAATTCAATTAGCCTCATAGTGTATGGATATAAATCGGGGGTATTCAAACTGAGTAGTCAGTTTCACTGTTTGTACGATGTAAAATTTACCCATTTAAAGTACACGGAATAGTGTCTTTTAATAAAGAGCGGAGTATTATTCGAGCATGAAAGCCTGTAGCCCTTAGCTGTCAACCTCCTACATTCTCGGTTGGCCATTTATGCCCTGTCTTTGCAGACACATCTATTCAAGATGCTTGTTCTCTTAGCCCTAGGCAACAGTGAACCTACTTTCTGCTTCCATAGCCTGCCAGTTCTGGGCATTGTATAGAATGACATCATTCTTTATGACTGGATTTCTTCCCTTAATATGCTTCAAAGGCCTGTCCAGGCTGTAGCATGCATTACTTTATTTCCTTCTGCTGTTGGATAATAAACTATTGAGTGAATATATCATATTTTATTAGACATTAATCAGTTGATGGGTATTGCTTTCCATTTTGGGATGTGATGAATAATGCTGTTGTGTACATTTGTGGTCAGTTTTTGTGTGGGCATATATTTTCATTTATCTTGAGTACATGCCTAGCAGCAGGATATTTGGGTCAAGTGGTGACCCGGTATGTAGCATGTTCCAGAATGGCTGCTCAGATTTCTAAAGTTGCTGTTGCATTTACATCCCCATTAGCAATGCATTAATGCCTCTGCTTTCTCAGGGCTTGTTAGTATCTGTCTTTTTCGTTATAGCCATCCTCGAGAAAGTGAAGTAGCAACTTATCATTGTTTCATTTAGCACGTTCTTGAAGGCTAATGGCACTGAACGACTTTTCCAATGTGGATTGACTGTTTTCCCTTTGGAGTAGATCTAGAGCTGTTGTCTTGAGACATGATGGGTCCCCATAGATTTTATACCCAAGTAAATCCCTTATAAGATTCGTAATTTGGAAAAATTATCTTCAGTTCTGTTGGCTGTTTTCACTTTGGTTTTGAGTTTTTGATATAAAGCCTCACTTTGTAGCCTAGGCTGACCTAGAACTCACTGTGTAGCCTAAGCCCACCTTGAATTTAGAGCATTCTGCACCAGTCTCCTAAATGCTAGAATTACAGATGTGAGCCACCAAACTCAGCTTGTCTTTACAAGCCTGTATCTTATAAGGTATATATTTTTAAATCTTGATAACTTCACTGGATTTTACACGCTGAGTTTATTTCTTGTCTTTTAGTCATTAACAAGTTGATATCCACATATGCATGTGTTTGTATTTGTGTGTGTGTGTGTGTGTGTGTGTGTGTGATCTAGAAGAAATGAATAACAGTTCCAGAAGAGATAAACAAATTAGGAAAGTGTAGTACTGAAGGAAACAGTAAGAAAATAAAGAACAGGGTGTGGCTGAAAGGCCCATGAAGGGCATTCAGTCCTGTGTAATCTAGGAATTGCCCTGGTTACCTAATACCAGAAAGTCACCATGAGAAGGAAACGCCAGCCTTAAGAAATAGCCTGGGACAGTAGCAGAGGTTGTACTTTCTTAACACTCCTGTGGAGACGAGACAGATAGTGGGACACATGTGTGGGTATTCCTTGACCAACTACTTTAATCACACATATACAGCAAGGCCTTTTTGGAGATGTGGTGTTTATGTATGCATGAGTGTTGCCCATTACATATGCGAGTGAAGCCAGAGCTGTCAGTTGTCTCTGTGACAGCACAGGGACAGATGAAGTTGTTTTCCCTATTATTTCCCTTGTCTTTCTGCACTTACCTCCCCCCAACCCTGCCACTTCCCATCCAAACACAGGAATATACTAATCAGGGAACTATGCACTGCTGTTAGGAAAGGGGTCAAATCCATTTGGATGGAATTCCAGGCTCAACATGCTAACAATAGCAGGAAACTGGGTCCTGGAGCTGGCTGGAGCTCGGGGCTGTTGAGCGATAGATTGTTGAAAGAGCTGGCCCTGGGGTAGGCTGTTTTGGCTTGCTTTGTGTTTGGAATGCCACAATTGTTCCAGACACAATGAGGGATCTGTCTGTCCATGCAGAAGAAATTATGATTGCAGGAATAGAACCAAACTTGCTGATCTCAATTGCAAATGATTCTTTAGTGGTCCACATAAGCCTCATAGGGACAGGCAGGGTTTTTAATTTAACCTTTCAGGCAATCACGATGGCAGGCCTTCTACCCAACTCCTGTATCTGCCTATATTGCCTTGCAGGGGACACGTGGGTCTCTTCTGCTTCCAGTTCTTGGCTGTCTGGACTACCTGGCTTATTGATTCTGATGACAAATTAGTATGTAGGGCTGTCTCTGCGGAAACTATAGTACATTTGATACACTGAGTTGGCCGCCTCCAAACCTTGCACTGTTCCTGATTTTCTATGGTAATTTTAAGTTCCCAATGAGCAGTCTCTTCATATAGATAGCATTGAGGGACTGTTTGCTAATTATGGGGAAAAATATTTAAATCTGGCCCAGCATCGTGTTCAGGTACAGGTAGATATCACAGATGAGACTTTAGCCAAGCATCACACCACATAGGCTTCCTTTTACTGAAGATACAAGATCCCAGGTCCTTTGGTTTACACGTAAAGCACAGTAGGACAATCCACCCTGGTTCATTCTTTCTGTCTCTCACCATTCAATAACTGTGCTTGGAAGGCTGACTCCATGCCAGGTATTGAGTTGAGTCAGGGGTAAAGGTAGCAAAGATTCAGTCTCTGAGCTTACAGAATGGACAGTGAAGACATGTATATAAACAAAACTGCATGATTATCTTTGTGCCGAAATAATGCAAATGTTATGTGCCCTGCAGGTGAGAGTGTGGAGCCTTTCATTGCCTATCCTGGGGCAGGGCAGAAACAAGGACCCCTGGCAAGGGGTATGGCCCAACTCAGATCCATCAGATCTGCCCAAGAAGTGGGCAAAGATAGTTCTTTTTGGAGCATCCTCATAGAAAGGAATGGTGGCTATGTGGACAAAATTTGGGATCTGTTTAAAAGAAGGGTGACATATGTGCCTTAGACTGACACATGGGTGATACCACAGTGGTGGTGTGGGGATAGTTAGGGGCAAGGGAGGGAGCCCAGTAGGAAATGCTGAAGGAGTTTGGGAAAGCTAAAAAGGCATGTGAAGATAGTTACCAAGGAAAGCATTAAGTAGTTCAGAGAGCTGGGGTTGCGGGGTGGGAGACAACCGTCCCATGAGACTGATCCATGGGGATCTGAGCCTGGGGGTTTTACTCTCAGGGTCAAGCTTGTAGTTTTGCTTCATTAATGTCAATGTGACTTAAAGACTAGAAAGCTGGCTGGCTAAACCTTGGTTTGGGCTAGTTTTTGGTTCAGGCGAACATCTGAGATTTCCTTATGCCAGAAGATGTGTTTATCAGAAGCCATGGCACACACTTCCACAGGAGACAGCATTCTGAGACCCTTCACACAGCTGGGGACACTGGGGTGGCAGATGAAGGGTTCATAGGCATAGTCCTAGAAAATGTCAGCTGTAAGAGTCATGCTTGGATTTGTCTGAATCACAGCACCGTGATTTTTTTTTTTTTTTTTTTTTTTTTTTTTTTTTGGTCCACAGGCAAATGGCTCAGATTGCCAGTATTTCCTCTCCTGGAACACTGTGGTGGCCTCCCTTTGTACAGCTGAAGCCAGCACTTACCACCTCATGTCTGAAAGTCTGGGGGAGCTGACAGCGGACTATTCAAGGAATGACATCAAGTAGCTTTTCTCAAGGTCATTTCCTGCCCATGATCTCAGCAAAGATCACATTCCTTAATGATGTGTGCATGGGGGTGGAGGGTGCTGGTGGAAACAGACCATATTCTGTTGCAAAGAGATGCCTAAGGCAGCTGTAATGGTTACTATGACCCCTGCCACTCCTGTGTGTGTGTGTGTGTGTGTGTGTGTGTGTGTGTGTGTATGTGCGTGTGTGTGCGCGGGCGTGCATGTATATCCTCCCTGCCTTGTTTTGCTGATGAATGCACACCTCCCTCAAACACTTGACTGAGAGCAAAGCCTGTCTGCTAGCTCTCTATGCTTGAACCGTCTTTATGCAATAATTCTCATTTTAAAGACAAAATGCTACTTGCCATCTACCCAGGTTGCACTGCCTGATGAGGAGTGGCTTCTTGATCTGGCTCCTTAAAGACATCATTTGCTTTGTTTTAGGATCAGATGGGCCTTCACTGCCTTTCTCTACTCTTCAGTTCTCATAAGAAGTCTGTGCATTGGTAGAGTAGTAGGTGCTAGGAAGAGGCAGGGTGATGGGAAACAACAGGATTTTGAGTCAGGCAGTCTTGATTTCATGTGTGGATCCCCACCAACACAGTTTACTAGCATAGTAATGTGGGAAAATATATTCACCTAAACTTTAGTGTACACATCTATGAAATGGACAGGACCCACTATGTATAATGGTGGCTGCTGCCTATATTG
Organism: Phodopus roborovskii; assembly: GCF_943737965.1. Taxonomy (NCBI): domain Eukaryota; kingdom Metazoa; phylum Chordata; class Mammalia; order Rodentia; family Cricetidae; genus Phodopus; species Phodopus roborovskii. The sequence continues at coordinate 20,248,840 of NW_026126482.1, read as the reverse complement.
AATCTTCCCAGGTTCTTGGAATCTTGTACTAAGAACTATAGAAGTGTATGTATATAGCAAAGCAGGAAGGGGTTCTATTCCGAAGGAAATAACTCTCCTGAGTATGATTTCCTTAAGGGTTCCCAGTTACTTCCCAGGCTTGCTTTTATAGGTGCAGGAGAAGAAAGAATTGGTTGCTGGAGTGCAGTATGGGTTGTCTTATGCCTCTGATTGATAGACTTGGGTTGTGCAAGCCTTTGCTAGTTGTGCAGTCCTTTCCCATGGATGCATCTGGTTTGGTCATATGCATGCCCAAGCATGCAGAGTCAAAGGATGCTAAGTACAAGTTTCACCTAAAAGTTCACTCACAGGGCACATGTTATTTTAACACACACACACACACACACACACACACACACCACCTGAAACCAGTCCAGGGCATCTGCACACTTCACCTAGTTCCAGAACATGTTTGATGAAGAAAGGGGAGATACTAAGGGACTTGTCAGAGAGCTTCTGGGTTGTTAGGTGGAGTGACCTGTTGTAATCCGGAGAAGGCTGTGTGTAACTCTATGCAGATGGAAGCTATCCCTGCAGTATACGTGCCTTTTCCTGAAGAGTGTTGAGGCCTGAACATGACACATGGATGTGCCACAGCATGGATGTCAATATTAGCTGTGACAGCATGGATGCCAGTATTAGCTGTGAGCAGATTCCCTGCTTTTTGCAGGAATATTATCTTCTATTATTCCCTTCCCTTCACGTTAAGGGATTTATTTCCTTAAAGGAGGAAGATATTCAATCATACGTATTACATATGTTATCACCTCTCTCCCATCTCCCACTTACTATTACCCTACAGGAGAAGAAAACAGATCATCACCCCACTTCCCTATTTATGTTCGAACTTAAGTGGGCCCCTGATGATGTCACATAAGCCTTCAGGTCTGTACTCATTCCCTACTTAAAAAAAAAAAAAAAAAAAAGAGGCTCTTGAATGGAATCATTTATGGGCCTCAGGCTGACCTAAATTCTGGCAATGAATCCAGTAGAGTAAGCCATGCCGTGGTACCTCCTGAGAGTTTTTCCACACTGGTTTATAAATGCCATGTTTTCTGTGGTCATTAAAAGGTACCAGTGTCCTAAGGGATGGCTTTGCTGTCAGTTTCTAGAGTATGAGGCATACAGAGCTTGCCCTCACCATCAGACAGATGTATTCCAGGAATATTGGTTTTGCTCTCTGCTCTGCACATGCCTACATACAGGGAGATTATTTTGTACATAGCTGATTTATAAGGGGGTCAATTTTTCTGAAGCATAATCTATACGGGTTCTGTCAGTCACTTGGAATTTCAGCCCCAGCAAGGGCTTCTTAGAATGTCACTTACCAGCCCTCCTGTTTTCCTCACACTCAGGGGCAGATGGTTAAGAAATACAAATCCTTGAAGACTCCCCATGGAAGACTTCACCCTCCCTGGGGAGCAGAAAGGGGGTGGGTTTGGGTTTGGTGGGGGTGATGGGGGAGGATGGGAAGGTGAGGGAACTGGGACTGACACGTAAAACAACCTTGTTTCAAATTTAAATAAAAAAGGGGGAAAAAAGAAACACAGTCCTGTTTGCAGCAGCATCAGATGAACTAACTTGGGCCTATTCAGGCTTCACTTGGGGACGAGGGCTGCAAGGCTATTCTGGAAATCAAAGCTGACTGGATCAGTGTACATGGTGCTGTGGGCCAGGCACATGAGGAGTGTCCTCAGGATTTCTCAGAATCCAGGGTTAGAGATGGAAGGGCCTAGAAGATGTCTAGATGACTCTCTCTATTCCTAGTTTCTTAAAATACTTATTTATAGCTCCTATCTTTCTTCTATTAAAAAAAAAAAAATGAACCTTGCACAAAATGTTTTCCCTTAGAGGAGGTTAAAGAAAGGTGTCTGTTTAGGAAAAACAAATGTTCTCCAAATAGCAATAATGATGGCAATTACTTGTTTAATAAGAAAATGGCAACATAAATCCTCTATATTTTGCAAACTTTGTCAAATGACCTGCATTATAGTTTTATCAGACCCACCCAACTAATAAGTTTGTATACGTTTGGCCAGCAGATGGCAGCAGATGTTTCCATTAGAAAGGTTGCTTGAAGAAAAGCCTTATCAGCAGTCTTTACTAGCAAAAAGGAGCCTTTTAAATGAGCTCTCCAGCGCATTCACCAGCATTCTGGAAGGAGGAAGCCTTATTTGGGAGCTCTTGGCAGTACACAGTGGAAGTTCAGGGTGAGTTATTTCCATAAAGTTTGTTAAAAGGGAAATACAGATGAGATTAAGGACTGGAAAGAAAACTCCATTGAGTTTTGCATCCTAATTGCAATCCAATTTCTTGGCCCACAAACTCCCATCAGCCCCTCTGGGCCTGCAGTATGGAGAGTGCTGCAGCCCCGACCAGGAAACACTGGGTGGCTGAGTTTCCTGGCTTTGTCACTTCCTGCATGTTTTTACTTATTTAACTTTTTCTTTTTTCCCTAGATTCCAAACCTAGCTTTTACGATGTGGCTACAGTCTCGCTGATTAGAAAAGAGAGTACTGGGGGGTTGGAGGGGAGGTGTTCTGGAGGAGTCACATTCATGCTTTGAGATGTGTGCAGTGACAGGTGGATGTCACCTTTTCTCCACTGCTCAGGGTCACCAGAAGAGAATGCTGCAATACTAAATATCCAGATGAATCTGGGCCAATTTATGTCAAGTTCTAATCCTTATAGGACTTTCAGGAAATAGTGAGAAGGTACGTTTATTCATTCATTCAATGGATCTTTGCTGTATGCCCACCATACCCTGTGCTGCTCCTGTGGAAGTCTGTAGTCTAGGGAAGGAACCATATCCTCCTGAAGTCATCACAGGAACCTACAGCAGGAAGCCTAGGCAGGTGCTTTGGAGGAAGCAGCCCAGGCCTGGAATGTTGCTGAGCCTTATGGAACTGACCTGGGTTTTAAGACTGATCGGAGCAGGCAGTGTCCCTGAGGAGTGACCCTTGAGCTCACTTTGAAGGATGGGGAGGAATGAGTTGGGTAAGGAGATGGGAGTGTGCTCAGACCAGAGAGCTCAGACCAGAGACTAGAATGTTCTAAGACCTGGAGATGGAGGGAAGGATGGGAGGGTAGAGGCACTGGGATGCCTACAGGAAGAGATGTAGTGGGAGAGAGAATGGATTCTGTTATGTAGGTGAAAATTCATCATGATTCTTGCATTCTCAAGGATGGTGTACACACACACACACACACACACATACACACACACACAGAGGCATCCACAAAAGCACACACCAAAACCCTATCAATCACTTGACCTCCACTGGCACTCTGTTTTTGTGTAGTTTATGGTATTGTTAGCTTGGAGACAGGGTAAAAATATTTCCAAAAGCCAAGTGGTGATAGTGTATCCCTTTAATCCCAGAACTTGGGAGGTAGAGGCAGATGGATGTCAGCGAGTTCAAGGCCACCCTGGTCTACAAGGCAAATTCCAAGATAGCCAGGACTGTTACACAAAGAAACTGAGTCCTGAAAAAACAAACAAAATTTCCAATATATATTTGGCTATTTTCTTGTGCTCAACACACTGACTTATACAAATAAACATAAATACTTTTGGGGTCAGCAACAATGAAAAGTCATAACACATACCTTAGAAAGTAAAGGCTTACACACTTTCTTTTCTCATTCATGAAAGAGATGTGGACTTGTGAATTGACCAGGGTTTAGAAATATTCCCCTATGGCTACTGTAAATTGAGTATCCTATATCAAAATTATAACAAAATACTTTGTTAAAATACATGCAAATATTGCATAATCTTAAAAATATCTGGAATCTAAAACATTTTGTCCTAAGCATGCTGGGTAAGGAATATTGTTATGCTTCAAAATGAAACATATCTCATGAGTACCTTTGACATGATGATTCATTTTAATTAGTTGAATTGTCAGCTTGACACAACACAGTATCACCAGGGAAAAGAGTCTCAGGGAGGGACTGTCTAGATCAATTTAGCCTGTGGGTATGTCTGTAGGGGTTTGTCTCAATTCTGTCAACGAATATAGGAGGGCACAGCCCACAGTGAGTGACGCATGTGTTGAGCGGGTGTTAGCATGAATAGGCATGCATGCATTCGTTCTCTCTGCTCTTGGCTGTGGATGTGACAAACTGCCTTGATGTCCCCTCAGCAGTGGCCTGGAACCTGTAACTGAAATTCTCCTCCAGCACTGCTTTCGTCAGGGTGTTTATCATAGCGACAGGAAGGAAACTAAGACGAGTGGTAACTGCTTGGTCCCCAGCTGGTGATGAACTTAGTACTTAGTTATTCCGTCAACCTTGGGCATCTCTCTTGAGTGTCTCAGTGTATCCTGTGCTTCTCTGGTCCTTGTCTTCCTCATTCCAGCATGAAGGTTCAAAGTATCCCTCTGTCCTTCCATAGTTCCAAATTTGCTCTCATACTCTCACAGTTGGGAGATGGGGAAATGCCCTTAAAGTACAGCCAGGCTTCCAGCTCTGAGTCCTGGAAGCTTGCTAAACTGTCTTAAAATCACGGACTGAAATAGATGTCAGTTACCCCCGAAGCACACATCCACATAAACCGTGAGTTCAGGGTTGAGCATCATCAAGTCAGATCAAGCAGATATTGACACGAACTGTGACCCAGGAGAGCAGAGTCCCATCTCTATCCATGACAGAGAAATGGATCAGAAAGGAGGGAGAGAATCACACAGCTTCCTCCTCAGTGGCCAACCCAGTTTACTCAGCTAGCGCCATGACCTCAGTGAACATTAGAATGGCGCTGAAGTAAAAATTTTGGCCCAGGCATAGCGGCGCATCCTTGGAGTCCCTGTACTTGAGAGGCTGAGGCAGGGGGATCAAGAGTTTGAGGTCTGGTAAATGTAATGAGACACTGTGTCTAAAAACATGGTCTTGAGAAATTATTCAGAATTTTAGTAAAAGGTAGATGACCAGTGTCAACTTCTGAAAACACAGTTATTCTTCCCTATGAAGTAAAGGGTAATTCTTTTAAATGGGAAGCCATATGGTCTGGTGGGGAAGACCAGGTGTCCTGAGAGGATGACCTGAGTTTTCAGCTGATCAGGACTCGAGAGTTTCTGCCTCCGTCATCCTTAGCTTCTTTCCTTTTCAAGAAACGTAATTGAGGCAGAACTTACACAGGATAGACTGTACCCAATTTTAAGGGCCAGATGGTAAATTTATTGAGTACCTAAATCAAAACACATAGCCTTCCCATTGACCTTCACCCTCCCCTCTCTACCCACTGCCAGTCAGTTTCTCTGTTTCCTCAACCCCAGGCAAACGGGTCTACTTCCTGTCACTCCAGGATAGATTAACCTATTCCATAAATCCATATAACAAAGCTACACAGCATGACTTCCCTTGGGTCTGATTTTTTTTTATTTAGCACACTTTTGAGATTTATCCACACTCTTGTATACCCCATACTTCATTTTTATTACCACGCAGAGTTTCATTATATAGTAAGGCCACTGTTAATTCATTCCTTCGGTGCTGTTCTCTTAGGCACTGTAAATATTCATGCAATTGCCCCAACACCACCCTTGGGCAAAATCCTGGGGGACAGATTTCTGATTTATAAGTATAAAGTAAATGCCCTAGCTTGCTTTCCGTTGCTTTGGTAAGACACTGATTAAAACTAGCTTGGGGATGAAAGGGTTTATTTCACCTAACAAATTATAATATGTCATTAAGGAAGGCCATGGCAGGAACTCAAGGCAGGAGCTTGAAACAAAAGCACAGAGTAGAGCTGCTTGCAGGCTCGCTCCTGGGTTCATGTTCAGTTACCTCTCTCATACAGTCAAGGCCACCTGCCCAGAGATGGCACTGTCCAATGTGACCTGGGTCCTCGCATGTCAATCATTAATCAAGAACCTGCCCCCACTGCCTTGTTTACTAGATACCACATGATAGTATAAAAATCCCAATAGCAGGAATGGGTTCCCTCTTTTTGAGTTGTTGGCCAGTGAGGTCTCATAAACCTGCAAGCATACTAGATTACTACCATTGCTCTTAGTTACAGTGACAGTAACGTGACAATAAGACTCTATTGTAAAGGCCAGGTGGTGGTGGCACGTGCCCTTAATCCCAGCTTTTGGCAGACAGAGGAGGCAGATTTCCGAGTTCAGGTCAGCCTGGTCTACAGAGTGAGTTCCAGGACAACCATGACTACACAGAGAAACCCTGTCTCAAACAAAACAAACAAACAAAAAGACTACTGCTGAAGATCATTTGTGGTTTTCATGGAACTTTGAGCTCCATGAAGGGCACATATAAAAGTTTGCCACCGAGTCACAAAAAGCAAAGAAGGAGATTTCATTAGAATCAAACACAGATAAATCGGTGGATAAAATAGGCTTTAAAAAGTCACAGGTTTGGCTTTTCAAAGTCACCAGTTAAAATTTAGGATCCTCTTGGCCAACTCTCTGGAAGCAATTTAATTTTGCTTCTGTTTCTTTCTGTTTCTAGAAACTGACCCCAAAGTTCAAACCATTTATTCAGATATTAAGCATCATCTGATAGAGACAAATGTGGGTGATTAAATATTGAAGGATATGTTTTTAATGACTGATTACATAAAAATGTATAGTGAATCCCCTGGCTGCCTTTGTCTACAGAGTGAACCACTCCTTCAGTCTGGAAGTCAAAATATGTACTTTGAACTTCTGTAACAGATATGTAGATATTTTCAAATTAGACAACTTCCGCTTACAACACCTCTGATACACTCATTGGATACATATTTAATGTCTTCCATTACCTGGTAAGGGGTTACTATGGAGACTGAGATGGTCATGGTCTCTGTCCCTGTAAATTTTAACATCCTGTAGGGATGACATTAAACAAAATACAAACACATAATCATGTAATTATGAACTGTAGGATGAAGAAACTGCAGGGGTGGCGGGGTTTGCAGGGGTGATGAGGTCTACAGGGATGGCAAGGTGTGTGGGGGTGATAAGGTCTACGGGGGTGGTAGGGTATGAACATAGAGCAGTGACTCCAGGGAGATGTGAGGACCAGTAGAGCCACTAAGTCATTACCATGGTGACAATGTGATATACAAGTGTGATGACATAGGATGCTATATATTCACTGTACAACCCTGAGTATCTGGCTTTGATATCTGTGATGGTTTGAAGAAGAATGGGCCCCTCATATGTTTAAATGTGATCATTAGGGAGTGAAATACTTGAGAGGGATTAGGAGGTATGGCATTGTTGAAGGAATTATGGCACTGGGGTTGGGCTTTGAAGTTTCAATGGCTCAAGCCAGGCCCGGTGGCTTTCTATCTCTTCCTGCTGCCTGAAGATCCTCCCCAATACCATGTCTGCCTGTGTGCTGCTATCCTTCCTGCCTTGCTGATAATGAACTAAACTGCTGAATTTTAAGTGAACCCCAATTAAATGCTTTCCTTTAAAAGAGTTGCCATGGCCATGATGTCTCTTTAGCAACAGAACAATGACTAAGGGAACATCCTACTGTAATGATGAAGAGATAGTCTCTGGGGTGGGGACCTAGGCTCAGGATATGATGTAGGGCCCTGCATGGACCCTCTAGGCACCCTGAGCAAGCCTGAAGCTGTTGGCTGGAACATCTTGCCCCAGAGTTGTTACTGGTCTTCTTGGTTTGCTAACTCACATCTTCTGGGGAGGAGCTAAGCCTGAAAACTTGTACTCTTGACCCTGTTGTTTTCCACTGTGCTGAGTCAGTATATAAGCCCACTCCTTCCCCTCAATAAACGGCATTGGGCGTTCCTGCATTCCTGTTGAACGAATGGCCCGCTGTCCTGTCTCTAGGCCTCTGCCCGATTGGTGGAGCAGATTGTAGCGCGGCCGCTACAATATGCAGCTCCTCTCTGTACTGTCTTCCTGACTTCCCAAAGATCTGTAATTACTTCTAATCAGAAAGTAGTTTAGAAAGGCCACCCTGGGTTAGGAACAGGAAGAGGCTGGAGGGAGGCAGGGTGATGCATGTGCTGGGGTGGTACTGGAATCACAGGGACATGTATCACTCTGCCTCCCTCCCACACCCCCCTAGAGGGCTGTCTTGTAGTTGATTGCTGATCTAATCAGGTTGATCATGAACTATTGGGGAGCTGGGGTAGGAAGAGGGGATGGTAGTAATTATAGTATATTCTGTACATGTGTAGCGTTATCAAAGAATATGTTACAAAATGCTTTTAAATTATCATCACAGTTGGAGGGAAGGGAATGCTGCCAGGAGTGACCAGGTTTTGAAAAGGTCACCTAGAAGCATGATGGTGCCGCTCGGTGTCCGAGAACACCAGGTAACAAGACAGAAAGGATAAGGCTTAGGAGGCGGAGGGTGGACTCCTCTTAGACACATGGAGTTTTAGATGTTATGCTGGTTCGAACCTGAGGTAACCCCCCACAGGATCACGTTTGAGCTCTTGGTCCCTGGTTTGTGGTGCCGTTTTGAAGGCTGTGCAGTAGCAGGAGGAACCTCCCTGTCAGAAGTATGGCACTATGGTGAGCTTTTGAAGACTACTCTGTCTTTTGGTTCCTGTCTAGCTCACTGTGCTTCCTGCCTGTCACCGTGGGAACAGACACCACCAACACTCTTCCTGCCATGGGCAGAGCCCTCTCACCGTGCCTTCACTGCTGTGGAGTCCCTGATCCAAAAGAAACCCCTCCTTCCTTAAGCTGTTTCTGCTGCATATTTTAGGTCAGAGAGATGCAAACTAAGACAGGTGCTTTGGGGATGGCTAAACAGAGCTGGAGAACTGACAGCCCGGAACTCAGACTTCAGCATTGAAGGTTCGAAGCCATTGGAGGAGCGGGGGTTGGGGAAGAGTGTGGAGAAGAGCTGGGGCCCTAGGATGTGGTATGAACAACTCCCTACCCTTACTAGCTGGGAAGTCGAGGGCCAGTAGAGAACATCCAGGAGGAGTTGTCAGAGAAACCTAAGAGAAGCTGGATGAGCACCGTATCGGAGGAAAGAAGCATTTGGAGGGGAGTGTGACTCCAGACATAGTTGTCTAAGGCCAATGACAACCGAAAATGACTGTTGGGTTGAGCACTATAAAAGTTGTTGGTGGCCTTGTGTGTCTCTCCATGTCCCATGCAGTGGTGTAAGAGATTAGAGGGACACTGGAAGAGGAGACAAGAGAGAAAAAAAAATACATCAATTTTCTCCTGACATTTGGATATGAGGGGATAGAGGGAGCCAAGAAGATGTTTTTCTTCTTTGTTGTCCTTAACTTAAAAAAGACATCAAAATGGGGGGGGGGGACAAAAAACACCAAAGGAAAGGCTGTACCACTGTAACTGAGAAGCAAAGAGGCCTCAGGGTTCAGAGCACACAGAGAGAGACACAGCAGGTGATTTTTCTCCAACTGGAGAGAAAAGTGCCTCTCATCTGGCAATGCCCCAATTTTTGTTGCAATGGTAATTTGCGACAATTGCTTTCCGTCTGTATTCTTCATGTGAATAACTTCTGTCACTGAATTACAGTTTGTTAAAGTTATACAAGATGTTAGAAATTACTTATCTCATCTGTCTACTCAAATTATAAAAGCAGGGACTGGAGAGGATGTGGCTGCATTTGTTATGGACTTGGATCCCTGGGGCCCCTTTCATCTTGGAGCATCATCAGTGGACCACTAAGCATCCTTGAGCCTAGGTTTCTACATGTAAAATGTGGACCATAGTTATCATGGAAAGAAATTGCCTGCTTTTGTTATTGTTAGAACTGAACCTCTCTGGCCACCCACCTTTATATCTTCACCTTACAACCAGGCAAATAATTTGCTTTGTGTTACAGCAGTTGGAGCGCCAATGCTGTATTTGAAATATGTACACATAAAGGGTTTTTGATGGCCATTTTAAAAGGCAGATCAGGGACTGGGGAGATGGCTCAGTGGCCAAGAATGCTTGCTGTGCAAGTATGAAATGAAGATCTGAGTTCAAATCCCAGAACCTATGAAAAATGCTATAAGTGGTGGCATGTACCCATAACTTTGACTCTTGGAGGCCGGGCAAAGACTAAAGGAGAGCTAAGATTTACTAGCCTACTCAAATCAAATGGAGTTCTTGGTTTTGTGAGGGACCCTGACTCAAGTGTATAATGTGGGAAGTGTTAGAAGATGCCTGCTAAGATCCTCCATCTGCATGGGCACGCACTGCACACTGTACATGGTATAGACACCATGTACCATGCACACAGACACACCGGCACAGACAGACATTGCAGACCACAGTCTCAATATTCAGATGTAGATCTTGCCCTAACTGACTTCATGAGCCCAGGGCCTCTGAGCCCCTTTGCAGGTCAATTCATGTTCTGTGCTTGCTGCTGTATCATCCACCAAGTGGTGACAGATTCTGGCTCATTATATAAAGGAGAAACTGGTCTCCATTAGGACCCATAAGTCAACAAATCGATGCCATTTTCCTTTTGGACTATGAATCATCTCCTCTTTTTAATTGACTTACCTATTTTCTGCTTACTTATTTTATAGTATAGATGCTTTAAACATTTGTTATGATAATTTCAGTGGCTTGGAGACCTTCTGTATAGCAAAGCATACTACCCTCATCCCAACTTCCATAAAGCAACCACCTCAAAACCAACAGACTGCTTTCAAACGTGGCCAGGTATGACACTGGTGTTCTTCCTCTGGTTTAGGATCCAAATTAGTTCTGGGGGCTCACATTTAGCTGGGAATCATTCTTTTCCTTCATCTTGACAGTTTTGAGAACTGCTTCTCAGTTTTCACTTGTCTATCCTGCTCCATGGCTGAATTCAAGTTACACATCTCCTCTTTTGTAAACACGTATTTTGGGAGTTTGGGAGCTGCACTCACCACAGACTGGAATCTTTTTGAAAAGCACATTTCTTTACAGAAGAAAACCTCCTTGCCTAGAGTGGTGTAGGGCCCTGCATGGACCCCCAAGTCCCTTTGAGCAAGCCTGAAGATGTTGGCTGGAACATCTTGCCCCAGAGTTCTTACTGGTACTCTTCTTGATTTGCTAATGAACATCTGCTGGGGAGGAACTAAGCCCAAAAACTTCCACGCTTGGCCCTTGATTTTTTTTCCACTGTGCTGTGAGTCAGTATATGAGCCCACTCCATCCCCTCAATAAACGTCATTCGGCATTCCCATTGCATGAATGGCCCGATGTCTTGTCTTTTATTTAAATCTCTAGGCCTTCACCTGATTAGCGGAATAGATTGTAGCATGGGTGCTACAGAGTAGTGACATGTCCTTTAAGCGGCTAATGCAATGCTTAGGATTCTGCTTCAGGGCTCTCATGGAATGATTTTACTGCATGACAGACTTAAGTGTTACATTATTTAAGATACAACCCTAAGCCACGATGTACCTAGAAATGTCAGGCCTAAATTCTTCTCATCTGTCATTGTTAATTATCTAGGAAAAGACCTACATCATCAAAGTTCATTCTTAGATCAAGTACTGAATCAATCATAACTCCTCCAGACTAGAGTCGCCCATAAATAACCTCACCATATAATAGTTCCATATGGCAAATGAGCGAGCAGTTGTGTGAACCTCAGGGGGTTTACTCCTCAGAAGACAGCAGAGCGGGAACCATCACTAACACCCACAACAGGCAGCACAAACCATCGCCCCTTAAAATGTCTCTTCTAGCTTTGATTCCCAGCCACATGGAGACTCTAACTGGCATTGGAAGCATGAATTCAATCTCCCAATGCCATATATCACAGCATCATTGTCACCTGCTCATTTGCCTATTTATCCATTTATGGGGTGTATTCTAAGAGATCAAGCGAATGTCACGTGCAGGATATTTTATAGAGAGTCAGAGTAGACATGGAATTTGCTGTGGGTCAGAAGAAAAACATGACTAAGACTCATCAGGCAGAAGAGTAGTGTGAGAGAGAGGGAGAGGGAGGAAGAGAGAGAGAGGAAGAGAGAGAAGAATGGAAACAAAGTAGGAAAGTGTACAGGGTGAGCCTACTCGTATGTAGCAGGAATGCCACACAAAAGAGAGGATGTCAGATTTGGGTTTCACAGCTCACTTTAATGCAACAGAGATGACTTAGAGACACATGTACCAGTACCAAATAGAAGTCCACCATTTTTATGGCATCTCGAGCCAGGTTGAAACCAGACTGACCTAGCATGGTGGGGTAGAGACCCTCGAAGAAGGAAGATGTGTTAGAGGAGGTGGCAGTGTTTGCATAAGAACTGGTTCAGATGGCCAGTTTCCACCCTCTTAGCCTAACTGTAAAAGTTTCTGTATCTCGTTGTGCCTCATATCCTCACCCTTAAAGAGGACTAGAATTATGAATCCCATCTCATGGCGCTGTTGAAAAGAATATGAGTTCATAGAACTCAAGTACTTATAGAAGTACTTGGGGAAGTGAGACCAGAGTAGAGATTTCCAGCAGTTGTGGACTTCTATTTGGTACTGGGAATTGAACGTGAGTCCTCTAGAAGAGTAGCCGGTGCTCTTAACCACTGAGCCACCTTGGGGCCCCAACAAAAATACCTCTAACGCTCTATCTGCTGTAAGTTCTCTTATCGTCTTCAATCCATGAGTGTTGAGTGCCACCTATTTGAACAACTGATTGACAGCATTACGTCTGTGACTTTCTGCTCAGGGATGTTTCCCATGTGGTTCTTAACGGTACCCTTGTTCTCTCACTTAAAGGTGATTCTTGTAGAGTGAACCAGTGTCTTAGTCTGGGCTCCCCTCAAAGCAGATGCAAGGATTCAGTGATGAGTTCAATAAATTTATCTGAAGAGTTTGTTTCCTCTGACAGTGTAAACTGTCTACTGGATTCCGTAATCGCTCTTATTGTTGCACAGTTGGTCAGGAAAGCAATGCTCTATTGCCAAACAATAATTATTTGTAGCTTATTAAACAGAGATAATAAAATTTCAGTGTGAATGCTCTTTTTAGCAAATTGCCCCCGAGTGTACAATGAAAACAGTGGGAAAGAGAGGTTGAAAAATAAGTGAGTCCAACCCAAAAGGGGTTACCCAGTGAGCTCCTGCCTCCCAGGTGTCCTGTAACTGGCACCTTGGACATGTTCCAGGAGCTAGATGTGATTTCCGGTGCCTGTAACCCCCACAATTGGGAGACTGTGGTGGGAAGATTGCCACAAGTTGAGATCAGCCTGACTCCATAGTGAGTTCTAGACCAGTCAATCCTATGAGAGGAGACCCTATGTCAACTAAGAAAATATAACAGCCACAACAATAAACTTACAGAAAGGACAAGGCGATGGAGAATGCATCCCTGGGCTCCAAACAGGTACTTTCGGGCTCCTCTGAATAGGGGTGAGGGCCAGAGACAATGGGCAAGTCCTTCTTTAAGATTAGAAGACACAGGGCTGGAGAAATGGCTTGTTGGGTAAAGACAGTGTGAGAATGGAGATTTAGGTTCAAATGCACAGCATGCACATAAAGCCAGGTGTAGTAGCCACATCTCTAATCCATGCTTTCCTATAGAGAGAGGCAGAGACTGGAGGATCCCCTGAAACTTGCAGACCAGTCAACCCAACATGCATAGCTGTAAACAAAGGAAGCCTGTCTCAAATAAGGTGGGGCATGAGGACCAACATCTGAGGTTATCCTCTGACCTATACCTCAGTGCCATGGCAAGCATGTACCTGTAAATACATCATATGCATACACACATCACACTCACACACCACCACCACCAAGATCTGAAGAAAAATAAAGTCTAGACGACATGGTAAGCCCTTAGGAGAGACACTAGGGCATATAGGAGCCCGGCATCCAGCATTTTCTGTCACCACTGGAAAGACAGACACATTGTCAATTATACTTTTGGTAATTCTTAATCTCATCATGCTATGAGATGCATTTTCACTGAAACTTCAGAGATGCAGATTTTCTTTGCTTATTTGTAAACTATACTTTCTATATAGAGAATGCCCATGCCTTTGTCAAATTTATCAACGATGAAACCGTGTTCGAACAAAAATAGCCCAACTTCATTTTTAATTCAAATAAGTATGGTAATGCAAGATTAAGAAATGTCATCAAGTACCTCTTGAATTTAATTTGCATTTAATATTGAATAAATATCAGACATTACTAAAACTACCGAGAAATACATATCAGAATGTATATGCAAATACATTTAAATGATATATATCCAATAGAATTAATGTATTACTTTCTAAATAATTTATAAAAAAGAAAGTGGGTCATGTGACTATTTTTATTATCTAATTTATAAAAAAGGAGATGCAGTTTAGCTGAAATTGTAAGCTGTGGCTGATGTGAGGTCTATGATGAAAACCATGGTATTTCTTTTGTGAGTGTATGTACTGACTATGTGCTGCCTTGGAAGAGAATGAATTAGAACCAAGTGCAAATATCATCAGTAATGTACTAATTTCTCAACCTCAGCATAAAACTGTCCCCCAGTACTTAAAGAGAAAGCCATGGAACGCTAAAACTGATCACTATGAATGCGTGTCTGTGTTTGTACTTTTTGTTGTTGTCCCTTGGAATAGAAAGCACTGAGCATGTTACAAATAAAATTAGATGACGGCTAATCTCAATGAGGTCATTCATGATGCACTTTAATAGTGAGCATTTTCAGTGCTTTATTGAAGGTCACAAAACAAGCTAGAGAGAAACTGTGGAAGAACCTCTGCTGAGGATTTTTGTCAAACCTTAGGAAGCTGGAGAGCTCCGGACACCATTTCAATGGTGTGTACAAAGACTGCTGGTGATGCTGCTTTAGGCTGTGAGTACCTGCAGGCACAGCACTGAGAGGACCCCGGAGGAGACCCAGAGGGACCGTCCAAACCCACAGCATGATTCGCTTTTATAAACTCTACCTCCTGTTACTTCGGCTCCTCTTTGTGGTGCAGCTCAATATCCCACTGTGCAGCTTGGAAAGGGCTAGAAGATTAAAGGCTTCTAGCATCTCAAATAGTCACTGAGAGAGCTGCTTCTTTTTTCATTAGCTGAAGGTTTTTCAAACTCAGAAACAATATTGTGGTGATATATTATTTATGATTTGTTAAAGCTTGCCTGAGGGCACAGGAGGCAAAGCAACCATGCTAGTTAGCTCCAGAAGCCTGGTGGTGGTGGTACACACCTTCAGTTCCTCCACCTTCACGAAAAATGGCCAACTTTTACCACTATGTGTGTCAATCCTCATCCTCCCTCATGCTAGTTTAGATCCAGGGCTAACTAGTCTCTTGCATATTCCTGCTGAGAATTTGAGTCCCTGGCTTACCCCTTGGATGTTTTTGCACTCTGACACTTAGAGTTTTCTTGACATGTTATGGATGTTCATTTTCAGATGGGATTGGGTGGGGTAGAGATGGTACGGGGTTGGAGCTACTTGGTGACTGTTAGTTCTTTTTCTTTTTGTTATTTTCCTCTCCAATAAAAGCTGTAGTATAATGTTCTTCAAGAAATAAATGAAGCTTTAAGATGTCGGTTGTGTCAAAATGACAAGATGTCCCATAAGGTGCTGTCACCTTATTGCTTTTGTCTTGAAGATTAAACAATAATGCCACGAGTCAAGAGTAGGTAATGCTGGCCACTAAATGAAAAATTCTTACACCCTGCTGTGCTTTGGAAGGTAGAAAGATTAGGAAATGCAGGTGATTGTCTTGCTTTCAATGCTTGAGGTACAGCCAGGAGAGGTGCATTCAGGAGAAAAGCCTCTGTGACAATGGCCTCTCATTGGTCAAGTGTGGTCTTATCTGGATGTTTCCCATGATGTCATTCCATACTGGTTATTTTTAAGCACGCGGATGAAAACATTTACTTCTTGGCTGCTAGTGTTCTGTCTCACATCAGTTGCTATTTTAGCAATTGTCCTATAAATGGACAGTGCTGTGATCTCATCGGTGCCGGAAGGACAGAGAAGAGAGACCAGAGATACACCTGACTGATGACATGGGAAGGGGGCAGAGCCTACCAGCACACTGCTTGCAGGACAGGGACAGAGGAAAACAAGTGAAAACATTGGGCTGTGCTGAGGTTTTTAATGACTGGTTATGAAAACACAGAACTCCATAACAGTCTCATAAACTAGCTTATTTTTCTGTATGCTGCTTTTAGTTAATTCCTGAAATACCCCATACTATCAGTTCCAAGAAGTCACTGTAATTAGCTGAGGAACCCTCTAGTTAGACTTACAGTGTGTATTCTGGAGTTCCTTCCTCAATGGATTGTAATCTTCCCTTCAACCAGGGGTCTGGGTCTATGAATTACTGAGCCATTCGTTATATAAAGATTTGGGTCTAGCTCTCAGACCTGGAGTTTGTTACATGGATTGGAAGTTGAGTACATGGTCTATGGCCATTTCTTTTCTTTTTTTAATCTCCTCTTTTTTAGTTTTCTTTTTAAATTTCATGTTGTATTCCAACAACAGTTCTCCCTCCCACCCCTCCTCCTGGCCCCCCTTGAATCCCGCCTCAGCCCACCCCCCCCCACCTACTCCTCTCACATGGTCAAGGGCTCTTATGGGGCATAGACAAAGTCTGGTCCATTAAGCTGAGACAGCACCAAGCTCCTCCCCACTGCATTAGGGCTGAGCATGGTATCCCACCCTAGGGAATGGGCTCTAACAAGCTAGCTCATGCACCAGGAACAGACACTGGTCCTATGGTCAGGAGCCCTTCAGATACATCCAGCCACACAATAGTCTCCCACATGCTGAGGGCCTAGTTCAGTCCCATGGAGGCTCCACAGCTGTCAGTCTAGAGTTTGTGAGTCCCCTTGAGTTTGGTTCTGTCTTTGAAGGACTGTGGGCTAACTATGGCTTGTATATGTTTAGTGATTGGGAAAACCCAAACGGAAAACTATATGGCAAATAAAAATGTTATGAACAATATCCATAAAGTTTTATTGGAGAGCTTCATACTTGGTATGTTTGGTCTATGCGATTTCAGGACACCATAATGAGTGGATCAACAGAGATCAGACACAGTGCTTTCTACTTACAAGGTAAGCATAAATGCTGAACATGCCACAAATTATGGAAATACATCCATAATATATCTATAATGCAACAGTGTTTGAGTACCATCCATATCACTACATTGTATTTTTACTGATTATTTAATACACTCATGACACAAGCAGAAAACAGGATAAACGTGGAATATGTTTTTATGTCTTCAAGGCATGTCAAAGGACATGTAAGAAACCCAGATTCTCAGGTGTATGACCTTGTCGTGTTTTCAGGTCATTAGGGCAACTTGGCTGTTAGCAACCTTTTGCTCTAAACTTCTAGCCCGGGGTGGTAGCTCAGCAGGCGGCAGTGACTTCTACTCATCTGCAGCTGAACATAAGCTGATGCTAGGGACTTTAATTATGAAAAATAACCACCAGGTTTATTTATCACAGGATATATTGTATTTTTCATTAAATAAGATATTGCAAGACTCCATTAATTATGCAAGGACACTGTAGCTTCCAAGTGGCTCATTTGCCAGCCAGGCAAGCAAGAAAATCCACATACTGGTGGTGAATTAATTAAATCATGCTTGATCTTAGCAGTTAAAGGAAGGTTTCTTGAGAAATAAGATTATTAGCATTTAAACAGGAAGCAGGGTTTTTTTTTTGTCTTGTTTTTTTTAAGAGTTCAGAACATTGAGAACAAAATCAATAGTCAATTTAAAAACAAGGCAAGTGATTTTGATTGGTTTTCTTTGGCTCTGAATGAGTTGACAAATGTTTATGATATCATTCAATTGTTTCTTCAGGGAGTCAATTGACTAAATGACTAAAGATACAGTCTGTGGTTCAGTTATGGAACAATTGCAGGTCAGCAGACACTCAGAAAAGGTGAGAAATCACTAATTCATTATTACAAAGTAGAACCTGTTATGATGTATTGTAATTGAGACTAGTTAAAAGCCTTAGACAAATTTGCAATGCATGTGAAAGCCTAAAATATTAAAGTTTCCTTGCTGCATTATCCCTCAGTAGGTTCTCTGCAGAAAAATTTGAGTTTATCATTTGCTAGCAAACCAGTAAAGGCAACAAATTCCATATCATAGACTTACCTACCTAGTTTAATGAATTTTTCTATCAAAAATACAGATATCTGCAAACTTTTTTGTTGCTAAAAATCCCGCCCTTGAGATGTAAACAATGTCTACCTCTCCTCACTCCATCCTGATGACAAAGCAAGGTACAATTCCACCAAAGTTCATTTTGGAAAACTTGTGAGGTTCTTAGACTTACAGAGTGTGGGTGAGTGGTTAAGGTCACAAGTGTGGGTGACTGTAAAACATCCACAGTGCAAGGACTACAGCCGATATGAATGATGGCTCTCCAACGGCTCTGCAGGGCTCTGCAGATGGCTCCCACTTTCCCTAACCCTTCTCCACTTATATCTTCTTAGTATAACTCTTCCCATAGCCTCTGAAGCCATGTGCAATTAGAGCAGAATTATATAAAACTGGTTGGGAGGAATGGCCAGATTCTCAGGCGAGTGTCCCTTCCTGCTTTCTCTTTCCAAGTCAACAGCCAATAAACACAGCTGTGATGATCATCAGCAAGCAGGTGTCGACAAACTCCTGAAGATGGCTATAGTGTCTCAGAGGAATATACTGGAGCTGCAAAAGCTAGTGATGCTGTAGCCATGGTGACATCACAGCTCAATACATTCCTGACACATCTGTGGTGATGCTGGTGTGCATAAACCTGCTGTGTTAAAGCAGATCACACACAGCTATGAACAGTGCATAACATGTGGTTGTGGCAAAAATGATATCAACTGTCCTTTTCATATGTTTTAAAAGAAACCATTTGCTATGAAAAAACACTGTGTTATGCTGGTGGCAGCCTCATCGTCTCCTGTTTATTGTGTCTCTCAATTAAATGAATAGACTACATCAGTGTGTACTGTGCAATCTGTATTTGCACAACTACGAAACTGTCCAGTGGCACATTGCTCAGAACATGCCCTTGCTGCTTTACCATGAGTGGCTGGGAATATAAGGGAAGAAGCTGAGTTATGTAAACAATTTCTAAGTAATAAACATGCTTAAAATGATATGTTCCTGGTCATGATGCTAATATTTGGCAATACATACTAGTGTTTAAAAAAAAAGAGTCTCAAATATTATATCACAAAGTTTATTAGAATTAAGCTTTAACAGACGTTGGCAAGTGATCTTGGTGATAGAAAGCACTAATTCAGAGCCTGAATTAAGTGAATTATTGTACTCTCCTTTTTGTTCTCCTCACCTGAAGGCAGAGTTGTCCATCTAGACTGCTTATCAGCTCTGTCCAGCCATCAGTTCCCCAATAACCACACAGAGACTTAATTATAAACACTCTGCCAATGCTCAGACTTGTTTTTAGTTGGCGCTTATAACTAAAACGAACCCATGTCTGTTAATCTATGTGCTGCCCTGGGGCTCCTGTACCTTACATGTATACTTTCCACCCTTCTCTCTCTGCACCTCATCCAGTCTCCCTCGACTCTGCCCTTCTTCTCGCCTGCATTCTCTCTACCCCAAAATACCACCCACCCGTCAGCCAGTCAGCTTTTTATTAACAACGAGAGCAACAGATCTTCACAGTGTACAGAAGGATTGTTCTTCAGCATTTCCCCCTTTCGCCTAATTAAAAGGTTTTTTAACGCCAACATAATAAAAACTATGTACAACAAAAACAGTTATCAAGTAAGAATTACAGTTACAATATCCAGTCCATTTGAATTTGGTGAAATTAGAGAAAATATCCTATTATTTATCTTATCTTTGTGGGTTTAAAGTTTTTCTTTTTTATCTGATTTACCTTTTATCATAAGTAAGGAAAACTTTAAGTCTAGTTGTTTAGTCTTTAACTTCATCAAAGACATTAGGTAATATTACCTAATGGCCAGGACATCTGGCTGCCTGGACAGTCACCCAGAGTTCTTCTGTAACACTGGGGCATCTGTCTTTGGCATATATGCCCAGTATATTTGACAGACTTTTCTGAGAAGCAGGGAATTTTGAAGAACTATCCTACCTTGACTTGGAAAAAATTGGCACGCATTTTATTTTGCATCCTGCTGGTCCAGTTTGGACAATATACTGTCAGCAATTGAGGAAAAGGCAGTTATTTGCCCAAATGGTTAGCTTTTGCCATAAAGAAAGCAAATTCCATATGGAGGTTCTTCAATGCCAATCATCTTCTTTTGAAGTAATTGTTGCTGTCAAGAGCAGATGTATCTCACTGTAATGAAAAGCCTTAGGTTATTCAACATACTAAATGCCATATTCTGTAGGTCTTTGAAGTGTTTGAAGACCATCATCTATATAAATATATCTGTTTAGCCTTGAAAACATACCTAATATAAGTTTGATTATTATAGATGATTAACTATTAACCTGTATTTTTAAATTATACATTACATTTTAAATAAGATGCATAAGCACAATGCCCCAAATAAGAGTAGAAACATACATGTAGTAAAGAAAAAACTGTTGCATTTGAATCAATAAATCAAAAATCCATATTAATGTAAAGTATTTTGAGATTAATAGTTATTTTTGGATTAAAGTTGATTCAATATGCTATTCCTTTTCCCTATCATTCCTATATCATACCCTCTTTTTTTTCTGTTAGAAAGAGATCTTTGAATTTAACTCTTGTTTATCTTTTTTACCTGACTATGATCAATAACAATTTGTAATCACCTCCCTTAAATGATGGCAAACATCTATAATCCATCTTTTGGGAATGTGAGTGTTATTTCTTCTAGACTGCTTCTTGTTGTCTATGGGATCTGGAATCTTTGGGGGAAACTTGAGAAAATCAGGATAATTGTCAAATATGGTCTGGAGTAGTTTGTGAGGGTAGACCATCTCAGTCAGCAGCCTTGAAGCTTTTGGATGCAGAATTCTTAGGACACTGTCACAGAGGCATTTTAAGATGCTGGGTCACGTGGACAATTTGTTTTCATTGGTGTCGATTCCTCTTGTTCTGAATATATATATAAAGGCAACATACATTTCTATATAAATGCAAGTATGGACTATGTCTTCTACACAGATTAGCCAAAGATGATTTTTTTTTTTGTTTTATATTTGAGCAGGTAAAATATATGTTATGTTTTGCAGTTTTTCTATGTTCATTTCTTTATATCCAAGATTTCTTTATAGCCAAGATTTTCAGGGGGTCTTCCCTGATCAAACATGATCTACATCAATCTGGAATTAATTCACAGCTTCTTACTTCCTGTGGTAATAAAAGCATAACCTCTTCCCCAATGCAACATGTCATTTGTCTTTCATTTTGAAGTCAATATTTTTAAAATATATAGGATGGCTTAATCTAGCAGTTTTCATAATCCAATGTGTTTTAGCAGCTATATCACTCGTTCATCAGCAGTTAGAAAATTCAAAGACAACACAATAACATACAGAATCCAGACTCTCTGTGTATTTCCCATCTTTATGTGGCTTATTGTTCTGTTTTCATTACTTTATTCCTATCTTAAGGACTTTAATATTTTTGAACAATTTTTTAATCTATGAGTGTATATACCTTTTCTCTTCCAAACCTATGTATATTTTTAAACATACTGTAATCTGTTTAGAGGGATCCATCTGTGTCTGTCTTTACTGAACGTGTGTATTGTTTGTTGATCACATGAGACAAATCTTAAATTGTTAAGTCAGCTGCCCAAACTGCTCAACCTAGTGCATGGTGCTAGTACATGGTGATTGATGGCTGGGAGGCAGATCTTTGGCCAGCATGAGAAACACAAGCCTAGGAGGCCACATGTGTCTCTGTTTTTGTGTGTTTAGAACCTTTGAAAAGCTTTCTCAGGATGTAGGTGTCCCATGTTGGAAGAGTATTTGTAGGTGAACTTTCTCTGTGTCCTGGAAGTCAGCTCTGTTCCACCAGCTGCTCCCAAACAACCACACAGAGACTTAATATTATTTATAAATGTTCCACTGATAGCTTAGGCTTGTTGTTTTAACTATCTCTTATGACTTAAATTAACCCATTTCTATTAATCTATCTGGTAGCCTGAGCCTCATTTACCTCATGTATGTACTTCCCATCTTACTCTCTCTGCATCTCATCCAGTCTCCCTTGACTCCACCCTTCTTCTCCCCAGCATTGTCTCTGCTTGCACAGTGCTGCCTACCCACTGGCCAATCAGCTTTTTATTAACAATGAGAGTAACATCTTCACAGTATCCAAAATGATCATTCCACAGCACTCACCAGTCTATATTTATTACAAGGAAATTACAGTGAGTTCATAGTGTTATACTTTCAATTTTTCACTTCATCAGTGAACACTTATTGAAGTTTTGCTATCTCTTTTCTGTAAGTACCTCTAGAAATTTTTCTTTTTTGCCTCTCTGCCTGCAAAGGGCAAGATATTCCTATATCTAGATTTATAGAGTAAGTTTGGCAAACCCCAGCAGAGGCCCAGCAGGATGTCCATGGGTAGCTCATGATAGGGACACTTGGACTGTACATTATGTTTTAATGACTGCCTCATCTCTGGTGTGCTTTTCTATGAACATATTTCATTTCGTTAGCAATCAACACCCCAAATTGCCTGTGCTATGCTAGGCTCTTGTAGTCTCACTAAATCCTCGATTGCAGCATTAGTCTTCGGAGGACAGTCATCACAGAACTGCTCAAGGATGCTAATGCCTTCATCACCAATGAACATCTAGGCACTTTTATAAGGCATTTCCTCCATCTATATAACAGGAATGTGGATTATAGGCAACACATTCAGGTAGCACATCGTGGTAAATATGCTCCAACAGCCAATAGCCTTGTATTCCTAAGAAGAACTAGATTCCTCATGCTTTACCATAATTAGAAACATCTCTATTTCAGTAAACATGAGCCATGGTTCTAAAGCTGCCAGGAAACTATGAAAGCCAAATCTAGTTGCAGGAGATATAGCTTCAAATCCAGACTATATTAATTTCATGCATTTTGTTATGTTCAATAAAATCCAGTCTGTTCTACATTCTATTCATTTTGTCTTGATCTAACATCTCATGAAGAAGCCCTCACATTTATTTTTCAGCTTCTGCCATTTACATTTAGTTTACATTACATTACTGTTATCTTGGTGTGTACTCAATTTTCTTCTGGGTCACTCACTTAGTACTTGCCTACAACAGGAAGTACCAGATCTTGTGGTAGTTTGGTTTGAAGGTCATGTCCTCCTTAGTCTCAGGAATTTGAACGAATGTTCCCCAACTGATACTGTTAGGGATGTTTGGGAGGTGTAGCCTGTTGGAAGAAGTATGCCACTGAAGGTAGACTCAGAGAATTTAAAGACTTGTGCCATTACAAGTCTCTCTCTGCTCTGTGCTTGTGGTTTGTTCAAGAGCTTGTCATCCTTGAGCTTCCTGCTCAAGCCACCATGCTTGCTGCCTGCTGCCTCCACTCAGCCCTTCATCAACTTTAACCATAAAAGCCATAAGCCCAAATAAACTCTTCTATAACTTACCTTGGTCATAGTATTTTTTATCAAAGCAATAGAAAAGAAACTAATACAGATCAGGTCCAAAGTATGGGTGTTGCAGCAAAGGAACTGATGGGAAAGGTCTTAAGGGGAAGAAATATGTCATAGCAAAGGCTCTGTCCCATTACTAAAATTGATTTCAGCAGAGAGGCCAGGATCTCTAGAAATACAGGAAACTTTGACTGGCAAGGGAGGATTCTGGGCCCTCTTTGAACCTATCCAGATGTCTTCATTCTAATCCTAAGGCACTTCTGATACTGGAAACTATCACCTGTGACAGCTGAGAACTTGTGAATTTGACCTCAGTTTTCATTTTACAATCTGCACATTTAACTTTGGTGACTTGTTTCTGCAATAAGCAAGTCTCTTAGAGTAAACTTGGAAGCTTCCTGACTTTCAGAGGTTTGAGCTTGGACTCTACAAGCATGAACTTGCCTCCTGTAAGTGTCCCATGCATTCGGAGAAGCCAGCCCATGTTGTAGTCAATGCAGTCATCTATTCTGATATCAATCGCAAGGGCAGTGGGCCTGTACTCCTCCCAAGGCTCTTGTTTTAGTATTACACTCAACAGAATGTGTAATGTCATTAACTGTGTGCTGTTAGTCATTAGAACTCTAGTCACCAATGAAAGGGAGCACAGTCCTAGACTGCAAATCTAGGAGGCATTGTTAAATTCTGATTCCATTGTTAAAGGACTTGAGTGGTGTGTTTCCTTGGATCTGTTCTGGTATGAATATTTATGTAAGTCAGGGTCTAATTAAGACTGAAAATAGGGTCTGGGACATAGCTCTAATGGTAAAATGATTTCTATGCAAGCATAAGTACCTGTTTTGAGCCCAATAACCTATATGAAAAGCCAAGCATGTGGTACACAGTTGAAGGCACAGCCCTAGGAAAGTTGAGAAAGGCAAATACCTGGGGACCGATGGCTTAGCCTAATCAGTGAGAGCTGGGTACAAGTGAGAGATCATGCAGCAATAGGCAAAGTGGATGCCTCCTGAGGAAAGACACCCTAGGTTAACATCTGGCTTCCACATGCTTCCACACACATGCACATACATGTACAACACACACACACACACACACACACACACACACACTCGAGGGGGGGAGAGTGGGAAGAATATGCAATCCCATGAGTAGCAACCTCATGGAGCAGCTACATCTCTTAACATTTTGAGAAAAAGGAAAAAAAAAAAAGATCAGTTAGGAATTATTTTTTTAAGCTTGGGGAAAGTTCTCTGACTATCCAAAATGCACACCTCTGAGATGGAACTTCCTAATCCGGCACTGTTGTCTTTGGATGTGTAGGAAGGGCTCCACTTGTGTGGGCTCTATACTCCCAAAAGGAGGCCATCAGATGGCTGGTAGTTCTGAAGGTGTTACTGTTATAAATTACCAATCTGGAGTTCACTTCTATTACTTTACTCACTGTCATGGCCAAGGTGGAGTCGTGCATCACGCACCATAGACATCGTCAATGAGGAGCAAAGGGGAAGACTTGGCTCCTACCTTTGAGGCTGTGTCTTCCCTCTTCCTCATCACTGCCTATTGGAAGAGGCAGACTTGGAAAGCGCTGTCTGAGCTGTGATGGGGCTTGCGCTGCCACCCCCCCCCAACCCCACACCTATTCACAAAGGCAGTTCAGAAGTAGGAGTTCGAAGCTGAGAACACAGCTTAACTTCAGGCCCACTAACAAAGCCCATGGGGATTTTGTGTTTGCCACATTTTTACTTAGTCAATCTCAAAGCTATGATCAGAGTCAGGACAGTCATTAAGGAGAGGGAGAAGAACGTGTATTTTTCCCTAGTGAAGGAAACGTTATTGGTTTCGTGTTAAAGCAGCCCCCGTGAGGCCAGTCGTTTATGCCACGAACTTCATTTATTTAACATATGTCAGGATGTACCTTCTAGGCCCACGGCATTGCTGCCTAGGGATTCTTTAGATGGAAGAGCAAGCTCATTTAAAGAGAAGTTGAGTTTTTCCACCATACCAGAAGCAAATTTATTTGAAGCCAGCCAGGGTCCCAGGCAATTTTATGTTATCACAGGCTGTACTTATTGTTGGAAAACTTCATTACAGAGACTGGGGAGCAGGGGCAGAGGCAGACATAAGTTAAAAGTATCAAAGCATCTCTAGATTAAGGCAGTTATCCCTCCATGGGGGGTGTGTTCCGCAAGGTCCTTTTGTGCTCCAGGGATACATCCTAGCTCCACTGTCTGAGGTCCCTTAGATTGCTCAGTCCTTCTGGCTGAGACCCATATTCAGGGGGGCCTGAGTCAGTCCCATGCTGGCTTCCCAGCTATCAGTCTGGGGGCCCGTTAGCTCCTCCTTGTTCAGGTAAGCTGTCTCTATGTGTTTCTGCTGCCTGGTCTTGTCCTCTCCCTTTGCATCTGAGTTCTACTTCGACTCAGTGTTTATGTATGGGTGTTTGCTCCTGTTTCCAACAGGCATTAGTTGAGGGCTCCATTGATTAAGTTAGTTGTTGATCTCACTCTTCGGGAAGGGCATTTATGGTAGCCTTTCCACGGAAGCTCAAATTGTTAGTTGGCAGCAGTCTTGTAGTTCTCTAGACCTTTCTTTGTGTTCAATTTTATCTTCAAACCAATATTGGCTCCATCTTTTATGTTCTCTCTCTCTCTCTCTCTCTCTCTCTGTCTGTCTGTCTCTCTCTCTCTCTCTTTCCTGACTTCTATTCCTAACCAGGCTAAATCTTCCTGGTCGCACATATTTTCCTTTCCTCCCCCTTGTTTTCTCCTACTTCTCTCTCCATTTGCTGCCCCCCCTTCCCCTGAGTTCTGGAGGACTTGTCCATTACCAGTTCTGTGAGGGACTTTATATGAATCTCTTAACTGCCTTAATCTAGAGACAGGAGAGAAGCCCTAGTCCCTACTTCACATGACCTGTCAGACTTACAAGACCCCTACTGGATGGCGTTCCCCTACATATGGAATTGGGGTGGGGGGATGAGAGGGTGGTTAGAGTTCATGTGAGAGAGCAGAGAGGGTAAAAGGGAGGGAAGGAGGGAGGGAGGGAGGGAGAGGGAACTGGGATCGACATGTAAAATAATAAAGTAAATTAAAAAAAAATGCTTTGACTCCAAAATTTAAGTTCAAGGACAAGTTACTGGGGAAAAGGATTTCTATTTTTGTTTCCACAGAAAATGAAAAGATGTGGATTCCTTCTAGACTAATGTGGTTTGATCAAGCCAGACCACCTGAAACAGAGTACCAGGTGATCCTGTATTCAAAACAGCTGGACAAAGCAGCCTGACAGACTACAGCCAGGATTTCTGAATCTTCTTCGAATCCCCCAAGACAGAGCCCCTTACCAGCAGGAAGTAGTTTGGAAAGAACAATGCCCAAATTCTCAAATATTGTGTATAAATGTTTGTTTTCATTTAAATGGACTTGGTTATATAAAATTTAAAAAAAGTATCAAAGCATCTTCCTGTATCTAATCCACCTTCACAATCTTCCAGGGAAGACGGGAGAATCGGCATCCCTCTCCTCAGGCATTGCTTCTATATAGTGAGATTAATTTTGTCACCTGACAACTGGAGTCCTTCCCCTTGGTGCCACCTTTTTCTGCCACACTTAGTATATTTGCACCATGCTGGGCTCACAGAAGAAGGAACTTGGGTGGGGGGCGTAGCAGAGAATTTTACCATTCCAGACTTCTTGGGAACATTACAAAATGGTGACTGAGGAAATAGTATGGCCAGCTTGAGGCATGTTCCTGATTCTTCTATAACAGAAAGGGGAAAAGAGGGATGGAGAGGGAGAAGGGAGCTGGCCACACTGGTTGGTCATACAGAGATGAACTGATGCTCTTAAAGTGTTTTAAGATATCAGAGAGCAGGAACAGGCCAAATGGAGACTATAACTGGATTCCCCCCAATCTTAGATATAATTAATAATTCCCCAGGGGAAAAATATGGCCGGAAAGAGGTGCTTTAAAAAATAAAGGAAATAACAGATTAAGTCTGGTCAGGAGGAGATCTAGTATTAATGGCCGTGGCCAAGGCCAACTGTGTATGCTGGGGAGGGATGGTGTTTTCCCATTTGCCTATCCTCTGCAGCTACTCCCCTTGTCAATTAGGCTATTATGGCGTGTGTGTGTGTGTGTGTGTGTGTGTGTGTGTGTGTGTGTGTGTGAGAGAGAGAGAGAGAGAGAGAGAGAGAGAGAGAGAGAGAGAGAGAGAGGTTCACACTCAGGTCTCTAAGCAGCTATTTTTCTAACTATGAGAAGAAAATGCACATTATGCTAATATTACAAATAGACTTGCATTATTTCTTGAGATAGGGCCTTTAATTGGTCTGAAGATTGCTGATTAAGTTGGTTGACTGGCCAGCAACTCCCAGAGATCCACTTGTCTCTGCCTCCCTGGTTCTGGAATTGTACCACATGTCTGGCTTGTTCCCAGGATTGAATTCAGCTCCTCTTGTTTGGTCAGCAAACATTTTACTGATTCTGAAAGGATGCACACATAATTTCAGAAAGTTAGAGGTTAAGTTCAGGGGACAGTGACAGGAGGGGCCTATTCTTAGTGGAAGACAGCTACTGATTAGATATTATGTGGCCATGGCATGGCTTTTTCATGTCACATGAAACAGCCTTCCTTGGCTCCTGACTGCACATGCTCTGAAAGTCATGGGAATGCTGGGAACTATGAACTCCCTTGTAGAGCACATATTCCTAATCCACGTCTCCCAGATGCTTTCTTTTATTTGCCACTAAGAACTTGGATTACTCTAGATCAGATATGGGAGCATGTTTTGTAAATTGTGACAGGTACTATAAACATAGTGTATCATCTCACAGTCCTTTGTTTCACTCTGCTTCATATCCTCATGTCCATCCTTAGACCCTTACCAGCTATTCATTCCCAGTGTCACCGTCCATGCTGACACTCTCAGATAAATACGTATATGTAAGTAAATAGAAACAGCTTGCAAATCTGTGTGAAAGTGAAAACTCATTAGTGACAGAGGAGTCAGAACATTTAGAACTCAGTGGAGGACCATTTCCTGGAACGTTAAAGGGCTTATTATACTCAAAATACTTGTCTTTAGTTTAACTCATAGGTCAAATGGAGAAACCCCTGTGACACTTCCAATTCACACATCAGCCACCCAGGTGTCTCTCTCCAGGGACAATGGCTCTCTGACCACTCTGTGATGAACTGGAGTCTCAGGGATATGCCTTCTGCTAGTTGAAGACTCATGTCTTCATCTGCAAAAATCGTGAACTGAGGTCAGCATGTGTATTCAGACTCCTGCTTTACTACTGTGGAAGGCACAGTGGGGATTAGCAGCAAGGGGAGCATCATCTTGGGGAAATAAATCGTCAAGCATTCCTTTTTAAAAGTACCATTGTGTTTGTCAGAACCATCACAGGGATTAAGTGGAGGAAAGGTGTGTAGAACTTTAGACAAGTGACCCCAGTCCTCATTGTTATGCTCCTAGATTTTTATGCTGAGATTTTGTAAACATAAAAGTTTAGTAGCAGATCTATTAGTTTTGAATCAATGAGACCTTGTAACTTTTGTAATTTCCAATAAAAATGATGCTTCCGGTGAAGGATTATGTAATCTCAGTAGTTAGGGGCATAAATGATAACAAAAAGTAGCTAGGCAGAATTCAAATTCTACTCTCTTGTTAATGTAAAAATGATATGACTACATGTAAGGTTTAGAAAAATTGATCAACTCACAAAAGTGGTTTATTAATTCATGGCACTGGAAAGTCAAGGCTGTAACTTCTAAACTGGAATGTTAAGGTTGCAAGGGAGGGGCGGAAAGGATACTAGTATTTGACTTATTGCTAGAACCTAAGGTGACTGCTGCCAGGGGTTTCTGTGATGGTCTTTCCCATGGCTTTGCTCAAATGTGGTTGGAGAAGCGTCCTGAAGTCTGATGGAGAATCACTCATCTCCTCAGAGATCACCAGTCAACCAGGGTGCTGGCTACTGCTAATTATCATCTTGAAACACCAGGGAGACCAGCCTCTGGGCACACTGTGGGGAATTATCTTGATTTAGGAAGTGAAGTGGGAAGACCCACCCATCCCATCCTGTCTGGGATCCTGGAGAAAAAGAGCTGAGGAGCAGCGCAGGCGCTCCCTGCTTACTGAATGTGGATACAATGTGACCCACTGTTTCAGGCTCCTGCCTCTTCCACCTTCCTACCTGGAGAGACTGCAATCTTGAACCATGAGGCAGGATAAACTCTTTCCCCCTTTAGCTGCTTTTGCCAGAGTACTTTAGCACAGCAACAGGAAAAGAAGCTCAGACAGCCAGGAATGAAAACACCAACAAGAACCAAGGCTTCAACAGTCAAGCGTAACAGCGGGCGGCTCTGTGTTGAGCTTCGGTTTACTGCTCACTCCACTGGGGACACAGTAGCTTTTCATCTTCAGAACAAGGTAGAAAGAAGAGCACTCCCACATCCCAAGTTCATAGTAAACTACTCAAGGCCACATACAAGGCCAAATGGTGATGCTAACTGGTGGTGTTGATGGTGATGACAAAACTCACGAGATAGTTTTGAACCAGGTTTTTCTGGAACTAGAGTGCAGGCAGTTAGGAGATGCTGTGTGGATGATAGGAATCAAACACTGGTCCTCTGTAAGAGTAGTAAGCACTTTTAGACACTGTGCTATCTTCCTGGGTGCATCAAAACCTTTGAAAAAGCTACATTGTACGTATCTGCTGTAAGACATTGTCATATATTACATAGGATACAAGGAATGAACACACTGATCATTAAAATAGTCCCATACTACTAGGATTCTATAAATACTAGCCAGTCTTAGTATTATTATGAGTTCACATTTTCTTAAGCACTTTCCTGATTTATACTATTTTTATTTTATATATTGTTGTATTATATGAGACAACTTCTTATGCACCACAGGCTGACTTCACACTCATAATAGTGTGTACCACAATGCCTGGCCTTTCATGACTATTTTATATAATTTTAAAAATTAGCCTGGTTTCTTTAAGTATTACCATATATAGCCAAGAACAAACTGAATCAAGCATGTACTGTTTGCTTTTGCCTTTGAAGTTATTTATCCTAACTGTACTGACTTAATTCATGTATACCATTACTTTCTATGTTCATTTTATTGTATAAGACATCAGAAATAAACTGATGACCCGCACCTGGTCCCTATTTTCAAATACTGACAGTTCAATGGGTTACCACTTAACGTGGGTGATTCAATATCATGGTAAGTGCAATTCGACCCATTGTTTCACCTCCAGGTACATCTAGGAAAAAAAATCCATCTGCCAAAAGACTTGCACAGGAAAGTTCACAGCAACATTATTTATAATAGCCTGAACTGCAATTGACCTGAATGTCTAGGAAGAACATATCAGTTTGCGATGTACTTGTAATTAAAATGATGACATGTGGATGGGTGAACCTCGGGAACATCAAGCCTGTGCCAAGACAAAGAAGCCAGAAAGCCCATGTGTGTCTACAGTGATGTAACTCATATCTGTCCCCATCTGCAGTAAAGGAAATCAGAACAAGGACTGCCTGGGGCTGGAGGTGAACCCTAGGAGGAACATGAGAAGATCTTCTGGAGTAGCTTAGTGTAGCTGACTAAAGGTTTTATGTCTTGACTAGGAAGAGGGGATGGGGATAGAACACAGGACATATGATCTAGGCATTCGTTGCATACATACTCTACCATGGTAAATACTAAGGATTTTGTGTTTTTATACTATTATAAATTGTTTTTCATAATTTTATCTTCTAGATGTTTATATTAACATGTAACAATACTTTTGATTTTAAGTTTTGACTATGCATTTTCTAACACTGATAAGTTCACTAGTCAGTTCTAGTAGTTTATACACACATGCACACACACACACATGCACATGTGTGCATTAATGCACATGTGGTTCTAAGTATATGTATCCCTCAGTCTTCTATTTATTTTCATTATATTTTCCATCTTTTGTCTCTCTCTGTCTTGCAGTTGGGATCGTTCCTTTGGGTCAGTCTTTTAGTTCTCAATGAATTTATTCATTCTCCCCTTACAAACACCTACAGGGCTTTTAACTGTTTTAGTACCGATTCTAGAAGTGCCACTTTGTTCTTTTTTATTCAAGGAAAGTCTTTTCTCCTTTTTCTCCTCCCCTGTTCATTGAGACAGTTTTCAGTCTTTGTTTCTGTAAATGTACTTTTCCGGGTCTCATCAGCTCACCTCCGTACTGAAGTCTTCGTGTCTGTTTATACTGTCTGTTATTGCTTCTGTTTCCCTGTCTCAATCACTCACTTCCTTACAGCATCATGGTTGTGTGCTAACCGTGTACTGCTCAGTCTCTGGGCATCATGCATTTGGCGAGGCCTTGTGGGAAGGTGTCCCTCTCTAGATAACTGTCCTTACCAGATATTTAAGGTTATTACTGTTCTGTAATCAATTTAAATTTAATACCTAGCTTAGGGTTTTCTGGACCTTCCCTGGCTTTTTCAGTTCAGGCTGTAATTCTACAGAAAGAAGGTTGATCATTACATAAAAGTATTCAGGGGTAGGAGTGTGTGTGTGTGTGTGTGTGTGTGTGTGTGTGTGTGTGTGTGTGTGTGTTCACTTTTCCCCTTTACTCAGTATCAAATTACCTCTCTACCTTGAGCCTATTTTACTAAGGAATTTGCACCTTTCCCTTTGTGATTCTATTTTAATGCAAAGGGCATCTCACATTGGCCTACCAACCTGCCTGGACTCTGAGCCTGACTTCTGTTCCTCTTTCTTGTAGGGCATTCAAAACTATTAACACTATTGTCTCTTTATACACCCTCATTGCAAAAGCACCTGTAAGGAGTACGGTTTTTCTGCCTGCTGCCTGGTCTTGTCCTGCTGCTGTGCCAGCCCCAAATAACACACATAGAGTCTTTATTTGATATAATGCTGTTGGCCCATTATTTGTTTCTTATAGGCTAGCTCTGTCTTAAGTATTAACCCATTTCTATGTATTTCCATGTGGTCTCCTTACCGGGGAGTGAGGCAGGCGTCTGGTCTCCCCGGTCTCTCCATGCTGACTCCTCCTATCTACTTCCTCTTTCCTCCTTGTCTCCTAGTCACGCCTATCTTCCTTTCCTATTGGCCAACAGTGCTTTATTTATTAACCAGTATGAGAAACATATACAGAATGACATCTCCCATCAAGCACCCATTGCTTTTCTTGCCCTTCTGAGACCCTGAAGTCTCTGGGAACTTGCTTTGGAACTTGCCATCATAGTTAGCTTTAGATACAAACTCAACACAAACTTAGAGTCACCTTGGAAAGGCAATGTCAACTGAAGAATTAGATAGGTCAGGTTGACCTGTCCCCATGTCTGTGAGGCATTTTCTTGACTGCTAATTGAAGTAGGAAGGTCTACCTAGTGTGTGTGGTTCAATCCCTAGGCAGTTGGGCCTGGGCTCTGTAAGAATTGAGCTAGCCAGAGGGAGTAAGCCAGAAAGCAGTGTCCCTCTGTCCCTCTGTAGTTTCTGTTTCAAGCCCCTGGCCCAGCTTCCTTCAGTGATGGACTATATAACTTGTAAGATGAATAAGTCCCTTTTCTCCTCCAACTTGGTATTGTTTAGTGTTTTATTACAGCAACAAAAGACTAATAAGAACACATACTATCTTGTCTTGTTTTAGGAAATGTATTTTCCTATTGTTTTTAGTTGATTTTTAGCAGGAAGGTTGTCTCAATTGGTCTGGTCCTTCATTGGAAGTGGGGAAATTTAGGAATAGTTTTCACAAGTATTGTTGTCATCATTTCCAAGTAGAGGAATAATCCCTAATTGATGTTTTATTATGTAAAAAGTAAATAAATGTCTCTGGGGCAGGGGAAGAAAAAATTATGTATAGAACCAATAATCACTCAACAGAAAAAGTATTCCAAAGTCTTATCAGTAAGCTGAAGCATAAGACAAAGGACTATTTTTTTCTCAATATATTGAGAACTCTATGCTGATGTTAGTTATATGAAACCTAGTAGTCAAGATCAGTACAGGTATTTTTCATCTCATAGGACTGAGGGCTAGGAATCTGCATGCAGCATGACTGGATGGCTCTAGGCTTAGAGGCGAACAGTCCATGAGGTTGTGTAACAACATGAGCCAGAGTTGCTATCCCAAGGCTTGCCAGAACCTAGAGGAGCACTTCTGGAGTCATCTGTGTGAGTTGTAGCTGGAGGCCTCTGTCCATCACTGGAAACCAGTTACTGCTCAGGACGTGGTCACTGAAGACAGCTGCCAAGACATAAGCTAAACACTTTTTATAAGCTAATCTTGAAAGTTATATACTATCATTCTCTTATGTTTTATTGGTCACTCATCATGGTTTCATGTGGGAATGTACCACATATGGGTCACTACCAGGATCTGGGGATCATCTGGACATATCTTGGAGGCTACCTGCTAGAAGCTTTGGGAGACATTGTGTGTGTGTGTGTGTGTGTGTGTGTGTGTGTGTGAGAGAGAGAGAGAGAGAGAGAGAGAGAGAGAGAGAGAGAGAGAGAGAGAGAGAGAATAATTCTGTTACTGTAATAAAACATCTTGGTCAAAAATAACTTAGGGGATAAAAGAATTGATTCAGCTTACAGTTCTAGCCCCTAATCTACTGCCATGGAGAATTTAGTCCACCAGGTAGGAATTTAAAGTATCATGTTCACTGTCAAGAGCAGAGAGAGAATCAATACATAAATATTATCTTGCCTGCTTAGTTCTCAGCTAGTTCTTTCTATCCTGATACAGTCCAGAGGCCAGAGCCCAGCCATGAAATGGTGCAGGATTGCATTCAGAGTGGATCTTCCCATCTCAATCAGCAATCAAGGCAACTCCCTGCAGACATGCACACAGATCAACCTGATTGAGATCATTTCCCATTAAGACTCTTCCCAGGTGACTCTTGGCCGTGTTGAGTTGACCGTAGAGACTCTTTTTCTTTCTTTCTTTCTTTTTTGTTGTTGTTGTTTTTTATGTTGATGTTGATTTTTTTTTTTTCGGGACAAGGTTTCTCTGTGTAGCTTTGGAGGTTGTCCTTGAACTGGCTCTGGCTCTGTAGACCAGGCTGGCCTCCAACTCAGAAAGATCCACCTGCCTCTGCCTTCCAAGTGCTGGGATTACAATCGTGAGCCACCGATGCCGGGCCCATAGAGACGCTTTCTGTGCCCCACCAACCAGATCCCAAATCACAACACAGTGACTTATTAATTATGAAAAGCTAGCCTATAGCTTAGGCTTGTTTCTAACTAGTGCTTATAACTTAAATTAACCCATTTCTATTTATCTACATCCTGCTACATGGCTCATGGCTATTTTCTCTCCTCCTGCATGCCTTGCTTCCTCTGCGTCTAGCTGGTAACCAACCCTCTTTCTTCTTCCCAGTGTCCTCTCTGCCCTGAAAATCCTGCAAGCTATTGGCCATTCAGCTTTTTGTTAAACCAATCCTAGTGACACATCTCCACAGTGTACAAAAAGATTATTCCACAACATTTGACAGAGAGAGGGAGGGAAGAAGGGAGAGGAGAGTGGGAGAATATAGGAAGTCTGTAGAAAATCCATACATGTCTGGTAGTGTATGTGAGTCAATGGCAGAACACACTTGCCTTGTATATGTAAAGCCCTGGGTTACTTTTCCAACATTGCCAAAAATGATTATAAATAAATATGAATATATAGCTTAATACTTTTAAAATGTTCTTATTGATGTTTAACTTCACTCAAAATAAGAATAATTTAACTTAAAACTCTGTTGAGATTGCATTTTCTTCCACAGGATTAGGAGAGATGAAACACAAAGTTATAACTCACTGTATTGCTGAGATTTTGAAAGGCTGAACCTCATATTCTGTCAGGGAGGACAGACTTTGATAAAGCCTCTCAGAAGGATAATTTGGCAGTGACTGTCAAAAGTAAAAATATACATATTCCTCTGATCCAGTAATCCCACTTCTAGGAATTATTCTAAGTATATTCTGGCATGTGTACAAATGATGTCTGTATAAAGATGTTCACTGTAGTGCCAACTTATAATAGTAAATGACTGAAGATGATCTGGATTTCCATCAACAGGGAACTGATTAAATAAATTATGATAGCATATAATTGACTTCTCTGTATTTCTTTAAGGACAGAGTAGCTTGCTTTACACTGAGTTGGAATTTTCAGCAATGTAAGTAAGAGCAACCAGACAGCACATTAGTAGTTTTTAAGAGCCTACTCATTTCCCCATCAGTACTATCAGGCAATGTGGACTTATAGTTGCTTGGAGGAAGGGAACTGGCTGGACTAGAGTTTGGGGAGGCAAAGAAAACAAAAGCCTTTGGAATGCAGTTGCTATTGTATATTATGAGTCTATAGGATGTGTCTATATGTACAGTGGTACAGTATTACTACTACCTGAGTCTGTTGTGGTGCTATAGCAAATGTGCCTGATGATTCCCGAGGAAAAGAATTTCATTTGGGCTCACGGTTTGAAAGGGCAAAAGCCTGGTGTTCAGGGTCTGCTCAGCTTCCAGCCAGGCTAGTTTCTGGGTCACAATGCGGAATAAGGGTGGATAGGCAAGCAAGCCTGTGCCAAGAAGGCATGCCAGCAAGAAAGACCAGAAGGAGGCTGAGCATCTCAGACAGGAGCTAGTATAGTTCCTGAGAGAACTGACCCAGTCTCTACAGAACACCAATTCATTTTTGAGCATCTTATTCCCACGGTTTCACTTCCCATCAGACCCCACATTTTTTACAGCCCCATTACATCTGTGTCATTAGACAAAAGACCACACTACCGACACATGAACCTTGGGGGAAGTCTTTTGCAGATACTCAAAACTAATGTCAAAAGCCAGAAGCTTAAAGAGTATGTTGGAAGGATCTGAAGTGATGGTGCTCTGAGTTAATTAAGCTTATGTCAACAGGAATTCAAGTAAGGGGAGTTGGTTGTAAATTGTGTGTAGTTAGACTGGAGAGTAGAATGATGCAAGGCAAAGAGCCCGGAGGCATGCCTGATGAGAACATTTACTCATGATAGAATAGGTCTATTTTATAGGGAAAACCCATCTTTAAAAGCTGTTCTTTCTGTCCCTCCCACAATTTAATCCCTCATTTTCCCCTGCCTTTTACCCAGTTTACCCAGGAGATCTCAACTATTTTCCCTTCCTGGAACCCTCCATGTGTGTCCCTCTTCGGGTCCCCTCTTCACCTAGCTTCTCTGGGGTGTGGATTGCATCTGGTTAACCTTTGCTTTACATCTGTTATCCACTTAGGATTGAATACATACCATGTCTGTCTTTCTGGGTCTGGGTTACCTCACTCAGGAGCACCATCAAATTTACCTGCATATTACAAGATGTCACTGTTTTATTTTGTTTTGTTTTCTGCTGAGTAATACTCCATTGTGTAAATGTACCACATTTGCTTTATTCCTTCTTTGGTTGATGGACATCTAGGTTTTTTCCAGGTTCTGGCTATTACAAATAACGCTACTATGAACATAGTTGAGCAGATGTTATTATGGTATGATTGTGCATACTTTGGGTATATGCCCAAGAGGGGTATTGCTGGTCCTTGAGAGACTGCCACACTGATTTCCAAAGTGTCTGTACAAGTTTGCACACCCACCAACGTGGAGGAGTGTTCCCCTTACTTCACATTCGTTCCAGCATAAGCTGCCATCAGTGTTTTTGATCTTAACCATCCTGACAGATATAAGATGATATCTCAGCATCATTTTGAATGGAGAGGGTGTCTGAATGGGCCTTCCTTTTTAATCAGATTAGTGACTACCCTAATTGTCATCTTAGAATCTATAGGTGCAGTGACCCACAGCCAAGTACTGTGCTGAGCTCCTGGAGTTCAGCTGAAGAGAGGGAGGAGGGCTCGTATGAACAAGGTGGGGTCAAGAGTATGACGGGGAAAAACACAGACAGCTGACCTGAGCTAGTGGGAGCTCAAGGACTATGGACTGACAGGGAACCTGCATGGGACCAAACTAGACCCTCTGACTTGATCTGTTGGGGAAGGAGTGGCAGTGGCTCCAGGACCTAACCCAAGGCCATGAACTGGCATTTGGAGTGAGATACCTTGCTCTGCCTTGATACAGGGGGGAGGGGCTTGGTCCTGCCTCAACTTGGTATGCCAGACTTCCTGTGGACTCCCCAAGGAAGGCCTTGTCCCCTCTGAGGAGAGGATTTGGGTGAGAAGGGGTTGGGGGGTTGAGGGTTGAGAAGGGGAGGGAGGGGGAAATTGGGGTTGGTATATAAAATGAAAAAAAAAATTGAATTAAAAACACACACACACACACACACACACACACAAGTAATGAAGAGTTAATTCAGCCACCAGAGGGCTCTCATCGTCTCATTTAATGGTAGGCTTAGACCCAAATGAAGAGACAAATATAATTGAAACCCAGAAGGGGACACACACACACACACACACACACACACACACACACACACACACCGTTAAATTTATGCAACCATTGTAAAGACATCGTGCCAAGTCGTCTTAATATAAAATGAGAGATTGAAGCTGAACAAATGTGCTCCACCTCCCAATGTTGAGGGGGCCTCTTCCTTGTCTGTTGTTAATTGCCGTTTGAATTTATTTCTGGTGCACTGGGAAGCAGGAGCTGCCTGGAAACTTTGTCCATATGTTGGGTGGGAAGAGGGAGGATGTGCCAGTGAGATGCTTCCCTTTAGGTGAGTCTACTGAAGCTGCATTAATTAATGGACATTTAGGACTCCATGAAAACCTACTAAAATCTAGGATTGCTGGAGTTCGTTGTATTCATAGTATTTGTCCTTTAATTCTTTCAATTTTCTTACTCTATTTGGATATATGATGTGGTGTGATTTGGGACCCTCTTACTGACTTGGTGAATGTGTGCCTGATACTAAGTGAGTTTTCCTCCCACCCACATCTTACTCCTGGTGTCCACATTGCTTCTTTGTGTTCCAGGATTTAACACCAAATCTACCAGGCTTACAAATTATAACCATTGTATATCATATATAATTATAACCCACACGCACATGCACGCAAACACACACATACACATTCCTTATTGGATTGATGGAGCTCTCGTTGAATTGATGGAGCTCTCGGATCAGCAGAACAAAGAAGGAAATGAATGTTATTGACAGTAGGTTCATTATTGCTGTTATCTATCCTTACTGTAACCAGCAGAAAGCAGGCATCACGCTCTGAATTTGCATAAAAGGAAACCAAACTCTGCAAGGTTGAGTCACACATGACTGTAAGTGCTGTAGAAACAGGACTAATTGGATTTTGACTACCCACAGCGTCTACATTCTTTCACCTTGACATTTTAGGAGCCTGCATAAAGTGAAATGAACAATTCTGGCTCTCCTTGTTTTTGAACGGTAGTGTTCCTTGAAACCACTCACTCAGGGTGTCTGGGAGAGTAGGTCCCCGGAAGAGCCCCAAGGCACACTGCAGCGTGGCAATAACCGACTGGAGTATAATCTCTTTGATGGTCGCTTCACTACAAGGACTCCTCCTGTTATTTGAGAGGAAGGGGGAGGTGTCTGAGTCCCTTGTCATCTGCAGTATCGGGGTGGCAATGAGAAGCTTGGCCACCTTTTGTAGTAACTGCACTGTTCTGAGCCTAGCTACTCTTCTTCCTCACAGCCTCTGAGCTGAACTGCCTGACGATAAACACAGGTGTTGTTCATGGAGCCCCAGAGACGATTGCGCTCCTCGCTGTGGATGTTAGGAAATAGCGCAGAGAGCTTATCATAGGACCCGAATCCCACAGCAAAGCCTGCATGATGGTGACCCACCATCAAGAGGATGTGCCTTTCTTAGGAATTTTCCCTGAGTCTTCCAGGCCTGGTCATTCACAATTAAACAGTCCAATGAGCAGGATGGTGACTGGAGCTTGTCTTTACAACCCATCATCATGCCGAACAATGGCTTTTAGCGCCCATTCAGGAAGCAATGCCCAGGACCATAGGCTTATGAGAGCCATTAGCTATTTGAGAAGATAAGATTAACGCATGGCTGTGGGCAGGGATAAAGTGTCTCCTGAAGCAAGCAGCCCCTTGTGGCTTCTGAGAATATCAAATTCTCTTATGGTCACATGTAGGACAGTCTTAGAAATTAATTTTCAACTAGCACTCGTTTATTCACTTTCTCTTTGTTAACTCCGCTACGCTGTCTGGGTTCATTCTAGGAAGGACGGGCCATTGTTCCCTTGATTGGATGGTGTGGGATTCAGGGAGACTCTTGAATGAAGACAGGAGCTAGAGAGTGTGGCAAACAGAAGCTGGAGGATTATTATAGGCCTATGAGTCACAGAGACTGCAGGCAAATGATACTGAGTGGGATGAGGGAGGGAGTGTGGGCATAGAGCTGGCTTGAGGCAGACTGAGAGGAAGGAGCAAAGCTACAGAAGCTTGTTAGTCAGGGCTCTGCAGAGAAACTGGACCAATCAGATTCGTGTGCATGCTGAGCAGATTTCATTCAAGGAATAGACTCATGTGATGATGGCGTCTGGCAAATCTCAAATGTGCAGGCTGGAGGCCTGGGAAGTGCTGATGCTGAATGCCAGAAGCGTTCCCACAGGTGCCACAACCATGGCACCCTCGGCCTGGTACTCACTGCTAGGAAAGCACATTGCTTCGTATCTATAGGGAGGTATGAGATGTCTTGACCAGGAACCTCTATAGAGGCTTCCAGACCACTGCCAGAGCTTGGCCCTATGCTCTGCTGTGGTGAATAAACTGTGGGGATAATGAATAGTAAATGCCCACTTGAAGGTGAACACGCGCTACATATTCTGGATCATCACCAGGACAGACCAATGAGAAGAATTAGAGCTAGTGTTTGGTTTCTACCACATCTGAATCTTAATTCTCTCATTTATCACATCAAAATAGATTGTTGTTATCACCAGAGCATTTAGGGTACCAGCCTGAGGTCTTGCAGCTCTAACAGGAAAAGTGTCTCCACTCATCCTCAATAAGCCAACACAACAGACATACTAGGAAGGTGCAGGGAAGGGAATGTATTAAGTGTGGCTCCTGGATCTTGCTATCCAGAAAATTGTCAACACGGTGGGGGGAAAAATATCTTTCTGGAAGACAAGCTCCCCCTGTGCCTGGCATTAGAGCCTCAGTCCTTCCTCACCCCCCCCCCCTTCCGTCTCCTGGGTGGGGGGGGATTCCAATTCTGTGAGACCCATTGTCTCAATAGTCTGCTAGGAATCTGTCTCCTGCTGGGGTGATTAGATTATTTCAAGGTGAATAACCTCCTCCACGTTAACAGTCTCCTAGACCGTCAGACAGGGAACTAAGTTGGAACCAGGGCCTTCACATCTGTGACGGGCTAACCATCCTGAAGTGAATTCCATTGGGCTTGGTGTGGACACTACATCCATCCAATGACTAGGGGTTTCATAAGAGGAAAGAGAGAGAGATTGGAGCTGGGATTCCAGGTTCTCTGTAAGATAAGAAAACAAAACAAAACAAAACAAAACAAACAAAAAACCACGATGACACATGTAGGGAGGAAAGTGAAAATGAGGATTATAGTGTTGCTGTGGCTAAATAACCACAGGGAGCCACCAAGACAAAGAATTCTTCCTCACAATCTTCCAAGGTGGCATGGCGCTGCTCTGCTTGACATAAGACACAAGCTTCCACAACTGTGAGGGAATACTCTTCCATGGTCGTCATGGTTTTTCAGCTGATGCCATTTTGCTGCAGTCACTCAAAGTTCTAAAGCAAAATCAACAACCATGCTCTTCTAAGGCGTTGCAATGGTAAGGAATTCATATTGCAAATATGATAGATTTAGTAATGATAACTTGTTTTAAACTAAATATTTATTGGGACTATTTGATGCTAGTGCAATGATAGCCATCAAAGTCACTGAGACTCGATGGGGCTTTCTAGAGTGACTGTCTGAGTGCCCAGTGAAATAACAGTGTTGGATAGGTAAGTAGATACTGAAGGGTGCTCAGTTGCCATCCAGGCTCTCCCCATGTCCATCGCATGAGCTGCAGGTCCTCTGTGTGTTCACTCATCAACCATGGAGGAAGACTTGTCCTTCAGTTGCATGTAACATGATAGGCCATGAATAATTTAGAGTTTCTTCTTGGGCGCCTTTCCCTGGGGTTACACTTTCAGTCTCTTCCTCAGTCAGCAACCACAGTACCAGGTTTTGTGTATGTGAGAGATTTCCATTAAGCTGAACTTAAGGAGCATGTAAGTTCCTCCCATCATGCAGAGTGTGTTGGTCTTCTCTCACCTATTGGTTCACTTCTAAAGTTTCATTTACTTAGCTTTAACTACCATCTAAAACCATGAAATGGAAAATTCCAGAAATAAATAGCTTAGTCCATGTTTTTAATGACTTTTAGTGTAATGTTTCTAAAATTGTTCTATTTTATTATCACTGGTCGATCTCTTATTGTGTCTAATTTATTAAACTTCACCATGGGTGTACATGCACAGGAGGAAAAAAAATAGTGGACATAGTGTTTAGTTACCCCAGATGTTTCAGATAGTCACTGCAGATCTTATAATGCATTTCTCATGGGTTCTATTGTGCTTCAGATGAATGTTTCTTGTCTTCCATGCCAGGGTCTTATGGGGTTCTCAGTGTCCTGAGAATTCTCTGTATGTTCCAAAGCCATTTAGTGTAGAATATTCCTTTACACTGTGTGAATATGTGTCACTGTGATTGGTTTAAGAAACTGGCTGGCCAATAGCTGGACAGGATAAGGCTAAGTGGTAGAATCACAGACTAAGGACAATGGGAAGAAGGGCAGAGTCCGGAGTCAAGAAGCAGATTCAGAGAAGCAAGATGGACATGCTGTACTAAGAAGAGGTACGAAGCCCTGTGGCAAAGCATAGATTAAAAAACATGGGTTAATTGAAAATGTAAGAGTTAGCTAGTAACAAGCCTAACTATTGGCCAATCATTTGTAATTAATATGAAGTACCCATGTTAGTTATTTGGGAACCAACAGGTAAGAAAGAAAAGTCAGTCTACAATTTTGCCTTGATTCTTTCCTTTCTTTTGATTTGATAATTACACAGCAATGCATACGTCTGAGTTGGGAAACTATGACAGTCTTGGTGTCCCAAGGTTCTTTTGATCTCTTCCTTTTCAGTCTGTTGATATACTGGGACAGTCAAAGGTTGCAGTGGTAGAAAGCATCTGGCAGAGGCAAACACCAATGCAATTTATTGTACAACAAAGAGAATTTGATTTAGCTAAGTGATTTTGTAAATTGGCCAAGTTAAGTTAATGCTATACATAAAAATGACAGCATAATTGCCTTTTAGGTATACTTAGAAGTTTTCACATGCAAAAGCATGTCTCAATTTGTTTTTATTTGACTCCTGTAGCAGATTCCCAACCAGGTAAAACCCCAGGCAGTTTGTTTTCCTAGCCCAACATCATGTAATTTCATCATTCAATTCTTAGCAAAATTTTGTGCTGAATGTGAACAAATCCCTGAAGTGTAACCAAATCTGTCTACTCAGGCCAAGCCAAGGCTTGGCGGACGATGGGCCAGTGGTGCTCATGTGGAAGCAGTCAGGGAGAGTCTGTCGACATCTGGGAGGTGCTGGGATGCTGCAAGTGTGAGGTGGGAAACCCAAGTTATGCTCTGCATTTCCTATGAGTCCACTGGAGGAAATGATGAGACCCTTCCACCCTGATGCAAAGGGTCCAGGGAGAGGACACAGCTGGGGCTGTACGTAGAATAGACACTTCATAATTATTTGTTGAATGAATGAGTAGAAGGGATAGTAGTAGAGTGACTCAATGCACTGAACTAAGTTGAACCCTGTCATCACTGTTATTATTAGATTGGAAAATACATTATTTCTATAACACTGATTGGCTTGGAGTTTATATAACAGAAAAGACTGATGGAAAATATAGGAACTAATATATTTTAAAGTGAATATGATGTTATGAAAGTTTTATTTCAGTCACGTACAGAAATATACACTTTAGTTGCATGTATATTACTTGATGACAAAAAACTATTTCTGAGAGTATGTGTCAGGAGTGATTGAGGGATCTGGTAGAGGAGACTGCTGGAGCATGTGAGCCAGATGGACCTGAGCTCAATTTTTTTTTATTAATTTATTTTTACATTGAAATCCCAGTTCCCCCTCCCTCCTCTTCTCCCAAGATCCCACACCCCCCCCCCATCTGCTCCTCAGAGGTCTCCCCTAGGAAGTCTACTAAGTCTGTTCCATCATCTTGTTGAGGCAGGACCAAGACACCTTTTGGAGCTGAATTTTAATACCTCTATGAGTCACTGAGCCTGCTATTTAATTCTGACTGGGTACCAAACATGTATTTGATGTGTGCCACACATGAGGCTCTGTGCTGTGAAGGGGGGTGTGATGATAAAGATGACATCTTGCTGCTGTTCCCCACAGGAAGCACACAGTGCCCATCCTTCAAGCACAAGCATGTGAGGATCTCTGACTGGTCAATAAGATGGAGATTTGGGGAGAAGGACCTTAGGAAAGCCCAGTGCTGCCTCAGCATCCACAAGAGCCAGTGGAATCCAGCTTTATTTTGTCTTTCTCTCCCCCCCCCCCCTTAAGAATGGTGATAACCCAACACTGATTCTCTCTCCAGGCATGATACACGTTTAAATTCCTGTAATGTAAGCCAGACCATCAAGACTGGAGACTAACAGCCTAAGGCAGCTTTTTCTTTTCCATCTGTACTTCTAAGGCCATGCACCATTCTGTTGATCCCCCTGCCTAGGTTGCTGGCCAGCTCTATTTTGAGTACTGTAAATATCACTCAGCTCTCTTTGGGGGGGAGGTGCACATACCCCACCATATCTTGGCAATTTCCATAGTAGAAGGTTGTACTTAGGTGAGGTTTGCCCTTGGAATCTGCTGCTTATTCCTTCCATACTCCTCCCCCACCTTACAAGTGTGTATTGTCACCCTCTAAAGCTTGACTTCCCCATGATAAAACTTACATGTAAACCACCTAACGATTAAACATGCATGGTTTTAAATCAAAAGGGCATAGTTACAAACTCAAATGGATTTTCCACAAAGAATGGAAGGCTTTATCCTTAGTAAAGGCTCTTATCTTCCTCCCTTAATATTAGCAAGACACGAGCTCTGACAGTTAAGAACAGAGACCTTTTACCCTGGACTCCTGTAGAATCAGATCACGGGGCTAGTTGAGATCATGATGGAAATGATGTAATTGAATCACACTAGATAAGGCCTTAACACTAGCACATCTTTTAGGAAGAAGTAAACAGCCACCTACATACAGTGAAATGAGCTTTTTTTATGTTTGTGTGTATGTATGTGTTTCTGTGTGCATGTGTATGGAGTGTTTGTGTGTATATATGTATATCTGT
The DNA here is from genome assembly GCF_943737965.1 of Phodopus roborovskii. NCBI lineage: Eukaryota > Metazoa > Chordata > Mammalia > Rodentia > Cricetidae > Phodopus > Phodopus roborovskii. The sequence goes on along the minus strand of NW_026126482.1, from coordinate 20,203,938 downwards.
GTGTATGTGTGTGGAGTGTTTGTGTGTGTGTATGTGTGTATCTGTGTGTATATGTGTAGAGTGTTTGTGTATGTATATCTGAGTGCATGTGTGTGGAGGCCAGAGGTTGTCGTGAAGGGTCTCCCTCAGTCACTGTCCTCCTCCTTTTGAGACAGTTTCTCGGCGAACCTGGGATTGTGAAATTTGACCAGCTGGACTGGCCAGCATGCTCTGGAATCTTCCTGTTTCCCTGTCCCCTGGCTGTGATTCCCCACTTGTACAGTCCATGCCCTACCCCCACTTGTAGCCAGGTCACAAGAAATTGTAATTTGGTCATTGATTTGCAAGGAATCCTGGAAGGCCACTGGTGAAGAGTATCTTACATAGGATGATTGTCTGTAGGTCAGTGAGTGGCCTCAGCTTTGGGAGAAGAGTTGGGTAAAAAAGACAATGAGATGAAGAAAGTGTATAACCCTCAATCTGTTTATATGTCCCGTGTTTCATACTGGTATGCAGGCAGGCTTTGTTGGGGACAAAGGTAGGCATGACCCTTTGCCTTGGGCATTTGTAATGGCAGGACAGGATAGAACCTTGGAGACCAGATACTTGGACCCACCATTAAAAGCTTACTAATCAGTGTGTGTGTGTGTGTGTGTGTGTGAGTGTGTGTGAGTGTGAGTGAGTGTGTGTGTGTGAGTGTGTGTGTGAGTGTGTGTGTGTGTGAGTGAGTGTGTGTGTGTGTGTGTGTGTGTGTGTGTGTGTGTGTATAAAATTTTTGGAAGAGGATCTCACTATAGCCACAGTTGGCCTGGAACTCCCTAAGTAGATCAGGCTGACCTTGAATTCACAGAGATCTGCCTATTTATATTTCCAGCACTGTGGATTAAAGGTGTGTGTAGATATTATAACCTTATTTTATCTTATCTTGGAAGATATTACAATCTTAAGTGCATAGACAAGGAATAAAGGCTCAAAAAAAGCAAACTACTTTCCTCAGTTGCAATATAGACTGTGATCATGGAGTAAGAATCTAAACTCAGTTCTTGTTAGGGCCTGAGGTGTTTGTTTTGAGTACCCTTTCCTTTCGTGGAAACCCAAGTTGACACATGCAGAGAGCGATAGAACACTGTGTGTGACTGATTGGGACTATGGGCTTCCTGAGGACCAGAGACCCTGAAGGGTTAATCAAAAAAGACTTTTCAGGAGAGGGTTTGGGAGTGGCCCTCTGAGAGAGCAAGGGTGGCTCCAGATAAGACTAGCTAAGGTGAGGGTCTGGGAAGAGACAACTGGAGATGCTAAGCTGAAGAGGAGGTGGTGGCTGTGACCAAACACCAGGCAAAAACCGGAGGGCAGGGAGGAAGGTTTATTTTGTTTCATGGGGTAAGAAGGTATACAGTTCGTCATTTCGGGGAAGGGGAAGCGGTTATGACCAGAGTGTGGTGGTGCATCTGCAGTCGGGAAACTGACTTACTTCCAACCGGAAGTGGGAACAGGCCATCAAACTCCAAAGTCGGTCCCTAATGACTCACTTCATCCAGAACTCCCCACCCCCACACACCATGTACAGGTTTCATAGCCTTCCAGAACAGAACCAGCAGCTGGGGTCGACTTTTCAAATGCACGAGCTTATGGGGACAGTTCACATGTAAACCGAACAGAAGTGGTCCCTATGGGCTCTCTTGGACTTCGTCACTGTTTTGTTCCTTGTCAGAGAAAGCCAAATGCAGGACGAGGCTCCCTAAAGGGACAGAAGTAAACCCGGTCTCCCCACAGTCTTCAGTGGCTCGCTCCCTGGTCCAGGGGTCTTTCCTCAGAAATCCCTAGTAACACAGCTGCTTGCAGGCCTCTGGGGCCAGAGGGAGGCCCTGGAGCCAGGTGGCTCTCTCTTCCCAGTTTCAGAATCCTAAAGCAGCTTCAATTTACATAACACAGCTTAATCCACAGAAACAGGAGCTGCAAGGCAGGTTCTCTCTTCCTCTCCAAGACACGGAAACCTTTATTTTCTCCGTACACCGCAAACCGGTGCTGTTAAATAATATTGGATAATTGCACCTGTCGTACCTCCCATATTGTGCCGAGGAAAAATAATTGCTGGTTTTCTGCTTTGCCGTTTAGCTGTGACTCCGTCATTTGACTCGGAGCATGTCATTTTCTCCCATTTTAGACTGTACAGTCAAACTGTGTGAAAGGACTCACAGATAGGGGCCCTGCATGTGTGAGTGGGCGCCGGCCTCATTCAGCAATGGTTTCTAATTTATACAGCATTGAAAATCTGCAGCTATAAATAAACAGCTGACTGGCTTAGCTGCCTACTCAAAATCCTTTATTTAAAAAAAAAAAAAAAAAGGCACCATCAACTACAAGAGGAAGGAAAACAAGGCTGCTTGCCTATGGGATAAATTGGGTTTCTGAGTCTCGGCGCCTGAGAAGGAGGTTGGTAGATCCTGAAATGAGACCAAAGCTCAGGTCTCAGGACCTGGGGGAGGAGGGGGCAGCGACCTCACCCCCACTTCTCCCTCAGCGCACTCATGATCCCCACGTGTGCCCCAAGGTGTCTGAGGATTACTGTATATGAAACTGGCTTCCTGTTATGACAAATACTTCAGGGGAGTAGGTGCAGAGTTGCCTCAAAGAGCTCGTGGTGCAGTGTATGACCGTTTTGTTGGAAGAAGAGGTGAACGTCTTGCTTTAGACTGCAGGGGAAGCATTTACTCAAAACTGGTTCCACTTGTGAGAGTGACGTGGTGACATAGCTTGGGTATGGGGATGAGAGGCGTTACTTCTTCCCCAGCCTGGATAAGGGGCTACAACTACTCCGGGCCACTTAAGCACTTTATCCTGTATTCCATTGCAAGACAGGGTCAGTGTTTTTTGTTTGTTTGTTTGTTTGTTTTTTGTTTGTTTGTTTTTTTTGCGCATTGTCATTTGCTCTGCAATAAAAAGGGAAGGAATCAATGCGAACTTGGACCTGTCATCAACCCCGCCCTCCCACCCAACCCCCTCTGAATCCAGAAGTCTGCTGGAAACAGGCTCTCTGGGACCAAAAGGTTGGGCACATCTCTCGACAATCCTAGTAGTATCTTGATAGCTTAAAAAAGACGATTACTAGGGGTTGGGGGTGGGGAGTGTTTACACCATGGAAAGGAGCCAACAGTGTGAATCAGGAGCTTAATTTGTTGGTGGTCATTAAACATTTACCAGCACATTGCTATCAGAAGGTCGGTCTAACTCAGTGTAAAATGGGGACCCAATGCTACTATTGTGAGGCTCAAATGGGAGTGATTAGGAATTACACTATTCAAATATGACTGCTGGCATCATCATTTGGCTCCTGTTACCATCATATTCTTACCACGAAGGCCCCCTAACACAACCTTATGCAGGCAGCAAATGCTATATGTTTTCATGAATGTGCAATCAGCATTCGTTGTGTCTTGCTGCTTCTAATTTAACTACACCTACCCCCAAAAGCACCTGTCTGCTTATTATGCATGTGCCCAGTGGGACAGATCAGAATTGCCCAGTGGCCAGCCATGCTGACATCAAGGTTTAATTTAGTGTCAGGATAGTAAAGCCACAAATAGAAGTGGGCTCATCTGGGACAGGAGTGTACTATGCCAGTGAGAAGAATGTAGCACAGGTCATCTTCAGGGTGTGGAAAATTGGGGTGATCCCCTGTCAGCTTCACATTCGGAGAGTTTCCACCCTGACAACTGCTCCTGGGCCTCTGCTGAGACCAGGTGCTGCAGGCAGTTACGAGCAGAAGCAGGTGTGAGTAGGAGGTGTGAGCAGGAGGTGGGGCTCCCGATTCAACAGGGTGGGGGTGGGGGATCTATCTGCAGGCTCATATTCCCACTGCAGTTAGAAAAAAAAATGAAACAAAATAAGCAGGACTCTTGGTACTTACTTGCCCTAGTCTGGTAGTCTTTCCTTGGGATGTGTGCCCAAGATATCAGACTATTTCACTCTTCTATGCGTTTATAACTCCTTAAGGATCTTTTTTTGGTGCCCTCTCCTATATAACATTAGGTTGGGAGGCCAAGGTACACTCCGCCATGGGGCTCACTCCATCATAGTGTCCACATCCCAGCCCACACGAGCCTAGACGACTCAATGGTCCTTTCCCATCACCAGACACTGGTCATTGTGTTCTGAGGAAGTGACCCTGGTAGGACAGTGGCAGATGATACCCATAGCTAGAAACTTCAGCAGTTAAATGGGGCATAGTGGTGACAGCAAGCGAGGGATGAGATGGGTACTGGCAGGAAAGACTCGAACGAATTTCAGCAATGCTGAAAGAAGGAAAACATTGGAAGACGGAGTGGAAGGAGAGAGTTCAGCTCCTGTGCAGGAGGGCTCTCACACAGGGTGTGCAGGCAACACACAGGGTGGTGACGGTCCTGGCTGAAAACAAAGAGGACATCCAAGAGATGGCTCAGTGGTTAAGGACATGTACTCCCTCGAAGAGGACGCGGGTTCAGTTTGCAGTACCCAAATTAGGTGGCTCATAACTACCTGCAACTCCAGCTCCAGTAAAGTTCATGTCCTCTTCAGGGTCTCCCTCTGTTGGCACTTCACTTAGACACACACACACATAAACACACACACACACACACACACAATCTACAACATAATGTAAAGATCATGGGGGGAGGTGCAGTAGCTACTCCTGCAAAGGGGAGACAGTTGCTAACAAAACTGTCTTTTGATACCAAACAGGAGCTAAGGCAAAAAGCCATTTTAAAGAGTTACTGGGCAGCTTTAGAGGCAAAAGTCCCTTCCTGCATGACTCACTCTGGGAAACCCTGAGCAAGTGTCACAGATCTACTATGACCTGGCCTTCGGGGTACCTACACAGAAGACTGCTCAAGGCAGAAATCTTTTCTTGGCCATAGTCTGGAATGGTCTATAGAGACAAGCCTATACCCTCAGCCCACTCACAAAAGGGCTAGTATAGCATCCACATACCCACAGGAGACAACACAGAGGCAGGCTTAGCATCCACTCCCTGCCCTCCTGAGGGATTTCAGAGGCAGGCTTGACACATTTTCTTGACTGGTTATTGATGTATTTTCATATGGTACTGCCTATCAGTTGTGGCTACTTCTAAATATGGTAACCTTCTACTGGTGTCTTAGTTGGGATTTCTATTGCTGTGATAAAACACCATGACCAAAAGCAATGTGGGGAGGAAAGGGCTATTTTACTTACACTTCTAGGTAACAGTCCATTACTGAGGGAAGTCAGGGCAGGAACCTCGAGGCAGGAACTCAAGCAAAGGCCATGGAGGCGTGCTGTTTATTGGTTTGTTCTCCATGGCTTGCTCAACCTGCTTTCTTAGACAACCTACCCATGGGGGGGGGCACCACTCACATTGGATTATGCCCTCCCACATCATCCCTAATTAAGAAAATGCCTACAGGTCTATCTTATGGAAACATTTTCTCAGTTAAGATTCCCTCTTCACAGATATATATAGGTTTGTGTTGGGGAAAAAAAAAAAAAAGTTGAAAAAGTCAACCAGCACAGCCAGGGACAGAACCTAATGCCCCAAGCACAGGGATGATGGCCTAACTACTAAGAACAGTGGGAAAGAACAGCACTGACAAACAAGCAGAACCTAGTCCTGCCTGAGCATAACAAGTATGTCTCCTTAAAGAGTGTGGATGACTAAGGCCAAATCCAGCCGAGGGCCTTAATCCCAGATGTGCACACCCTAACACAGAAACCAAGCAACATGAAACAACTTTATATAAATGCAGTTTATTTCACTCATGAAGAATGAAATTATGTCCTTTGTTGGAAAATGGATGTATGTGAAGATCATGAAATTAAAGAAATAAACGAAATACAGAAAGACGGATCCTAAATTATATATAGATAAATGGAATTATGCATATGTGTGTGTTGGGGGCACGAAATGAGAAAGGAGTCTGGGGGAAGGAACAGGAGTTGGGCAAGAGGAGAGATTCTTGGGAGGGGAATATGCTTAAAACGCATGATGGCCTCTTTCTTTTGTTTGCTTGTTTTTTTTTTTTTGTTTGTTTGTTTTTTTTTGAGACAGGGTTACTCTGTGTAGCCCTGAATGTCCTGGAACTCATTCTGTAGATCAGGCTAGCCTCAAACTCACAGAGATCCACCTTCCTCTGCCTCCTGAGTGCTGGGATTAAAGGTGTGCTCTGCCACCACAGCCCGGCCATGGCTTACTCTTAAAAGGAATTATTTTCACAAGACCCAGTTCTATGTACAATGAGTATTCAGCAATGAGAAAAATGGACCTAAAACTCACCTGGAAAATTAGAGGGTTCATAAGCCCTTGGGAGTCACTTGATCAGCCCATAGTTTGTATGGGTGCAGTTGCAGCCATTCATATTTACCCTTCTTTCCAGATAGATAATTCTGTGCATGTGTTATACACATTGATTTCACCACAACTTACCTATGCCTCCATTCAAATCAATGTCCAAATGGAAAAGCCATTTGACAGCTCCTTACATTCTGTGTTAATTCCTACCCCAAATGTGTGCTCTGAAGAGGGGCAGAGTTCTCACCATTTATTATAAATTATTCTCACACCTAGACACCTTCAGTAGCTTTTATGTTCTTACACTTCTTAACCAAGGCCAGAAATCACTGAAAACAATTAGCTTTTAAAATACCCAGGTTTTAGAGAAATTGGGGTTATTGAAAAATGGCCCAGCCTGGGTATTGGGGGATCTAGGCGACGAAGCCATTGCCTTCATTATGACAGTCTTGTCTTTCTTTTGTTTTCTTTCTTGAAAATCCTTTTGGGCTTTTACAGACAAGAGACGTCTTAGGGTTTCTATTGCTATAAAGAGACAACTCTCACAAAGGAAAAGCATTTAATTGGGGTGGCTTACATTTCAGAGGTTTAGTCCATTGCCATCATGGTGTAACATGGTTGCATGCAGGCAGACATGGTGGGTGCTGGGGTTGAGAGTCTTACATATATGAGACCTCAAAGCCCGCCTCCACAGTCACAGACTTCCTCTAACAAGACCACATCTACTCCATCAAGACTACACCTTCTAGTAGTATACTTCCTTTGGGGGCCATTTCCTTTTAAACTGCACTCAGAAGCCCAGGGCAGCCTTGAATTCAAGTGCACCTGTGTGCCCTGTTTCTCCCCTGTGACAATGTTTTGTGTTTGATGTAACAACTTGTCACCTGGGTCCTCTCTATCCCCCTTGAAGGTAAAGCGATTGGATGACTCTAAGTTCCTCTCCCTCACACCCCTCCTCTAAATAGTCCACCGGCAAGTTTACACAGGCTTCTTAGCCAGAAACAATTCTCCATGGAGGTCAGACAAAAGCAATAGACTCCGAGACATCAGGAATTGGATTGGTCTGTCAACTTTTCAGAAAACCAAGGTATCTCAAACAGAGCTCCCTTCATACCCTTTATTAAACTTACGCGTCATTCTCTGATCTTTGTATCTCCCCACGCTATTCCACCACTGATCCCAAAATGAATAATAATAATGAGAATGTTCTTCTTCCACAGCCCTTAGAAAACAGTGTGCAGTCACTTCTTCTTCATCCATGGCTTCACTGTGACACCTGCATAAAGAGATACAGAGATACCTCAGACAGGACTCCCTAATGGATATTCTTGAGTGGGTGGAGATTCACCCTGATGGAGCAGTGGGAAGTCAAAAACACTTTTTCTTAAGGAGAGAACTCTGATTGGGGTGGGGGGATGGGAAGGGAGGGTGGTTAGAGTACATGTGAGAGGGCAGAGAGGGTAAAAGGGAGGGAAGGAGGGAGAGAAGGAGGGAGGAAAGGAAGGAGGGAGGGAGGCAGGGAGGGAGGGAGAGGGAACTGGGATCGACATGTAAAATAATAAATCAAATTAAAAAAAATGCTTTGACTCCAAAATTTAAGTTGAAGGACAAGTTACTGGGGAAAGGATTTCTATTTTTGTTTCCACAGAAAATGAAAAGATGTGGATTCCTTCCAGACTAATGTGGTTTGATCACACCAGACCGCCTGAAACAGAGTACAAGCTGATCCCACATTCAAGACAGCTGGACAAAACAGCCCTACAGACTACAGCCAGGATATCTGAATCTTTTTCGAATCCCCCAAGACAGCGCCCCTTACCAGCAGGAAGTAGTTTGGAAAGAACGACGTCCAAATTCCCAAATATTGTGTATAAATGTTTGTTTTCATTTAATTGGACTTTGTTATATAAAATAAATAAAATAAAAAAAATAAAAAAAGGAGAGAACTCTGATAAACAGTCACTATTGCCACAAGGACAAGAAGCAATCTGGGGTTCAACGTGAGGTTAGCCAGATACTCAGTGATGCTATTGGTCTGCACAGCATTATCTATCATATAGCTTCCAATTGTTGGTGTTTTGTGTGAGTGTTGTGTACTGCACATGTCCATAGGAACATGCAGAGACAATGTTTTGTGTGAGCACTGTGTACTGTGCATGTCCATAGGAACATGCAAAGGCTTTGAAGACAGAGACAAAGAGACTGCATGAAGTTGAGACAAACTAGAAGAGTGGAAGTCCACCGAATTGGGGTACTCCATGGCTTCTCCTAACCCAATTTATATCATGACTGACACAGGATTTGTTTGGCATAAGCACAGTATATGGGCATTCTTCTGTGGAAACCATGTGCGATATTTCTAGAATGTTCCATTCAGTCAAGTTGTTATCTTAAATTTCATGATCACTAATGTTGGCACAGGCATTGAAATTGATAATCTCTCCATAGCTTGTTATATATCCTGTCTATCTCCAAATACTATTAGTTCCACTTTGAATTGTTTTTTCTCAGCTCAGTCTCTTCCTCTTTGTGGGAATCAGAGCTGTGGTCTCTCTGGTCTAGTACTGCTGCAGCATTTTCGCTCTGGCAGTGGTTTCACACTCCAGATCCCAGGCTGAAAGCTGCACAGCAGCAGAGAGCAAGAGAGTGAACAGACAGCCTACAGAACAGGAGAGAAACATGGCCTGTCATGCTTCAGTTGTGAGGTAGCATCTAGAATACATAAAGAACTCAGAAAATTAAACTCCCGCCAAAACAAAGTTATCACTCCACAAGTACTAATCCTAACCCAGTTCAAAAGAAGAAACAATATAAATATATGTATTTAAATGCTCAACATCCTTAGCCATCAAGGATCAAGGAAAGGCAAAATAAAATTCCATTTCACCCCAGTTGACATGGCTATCACCAAGGAAACAAATGGCAGAAAATTCTGTTTGATGAAGTGTAGAAAGAGGGGCCCTTGCTCATTTCTAATGGAAGTATGAACTAGTGTCACCAAGATGAAGTCAGTTCGGAGGTTTCTCAACAACAAAACAATTCTAAAAATATAACTTGTTACGGGCAGTTTTCCTGCCAGCCTGGTCCCAGAGCCGTATCACCCACAAATAACACACAGAGACACTGTATTAGATATAAAGCTGTTGGCCTGTTACTAGTGTTTCTTATTGGCTAGCTCTGTCTTAAATATTAATCCATTTCTATTAATCTAAGTATTTCCATGTGGTCTTATCTACCGGAGAGAGGGTCCAGTTCTCTTCCTCTCAAGTCTCTACATCTTGACTCTCCTCCTACATCTCCCAGAATCCTCCTTGTCTCCTAGTCCTGCCTATTTTGCCTTCCTATTTGCCAAAAGTGCTTTATTCATTAACCAATAAGAGAAACATACTTACAGAATGACATCTCCCATCAATAATTACCATATGTCACAGCTCTACCACTTCTGGGCATACACAAAAAGACTGTATTCTACCACAGACATATTTGTTCATCCATGTTGATTGCTGTTCTAAACACAAGCTAGAAAGCAGGGGCACTTAGACGGTCACCCACAGAAAATGGATAAGAAACATGTAGCACACATACACTATGGAATCTGATTCAGCTGAAAAAAAAAATGAAAATTTGCCAGGAAATAGGATCTGGAAATTATTCTGTTGAGTGACTCACACTCAGAAAGACAAACAGGAGTTCTCCTATGTAGACCCCAGCTTCTAATTTTCACTTGTGTGTATATGTGGGTCATTGAGTGAAGGTATAGCTCTCGGAATCAGAAAAGGGATCAAGAGAGGGACAGTGGCAGTTTTTAAGAAATGGAAGAGGGTAGGAGAACACATGTGACATGGGAAGACACAGCTAGGGTGACAGATGGGTGGGAAAGAAGTGGGACGGGGATGGACAACACAAATACACGAAAATGCCACAATGGCACATAGTATATTGTATGGCAATGCCAAAGCAAACAAACACACAAAAAATTCCTAGGCTGTATGCATGCTTCAGACTGCCACCTCCAACACTTCTTTGCTCAAAAAAAATACACGGTGTAGCTAGGAATATAGTTCAGAGATAGGGTGTGAAAATCCCTGGGTTCCATTCCAGCACTGATAAGAGTAGCACCAAACAAATACATGAAAAACAGTATATGTTACAAATCTTCCATCTCCTTTAGTCTTTAGAGGATGTGTAACCTTTTGTTTTAGGAGTCTTTTTTTATATTATTTACTATTTTATGTGTTTACCTGAATGCATGTATGTGTACCAAGTGTGTACAGTGTCCTCAGAAGCCAGAAGAGAGTGCTGGGAATTGAACCTGGGTCCTTTAGAAGTTCAGTTATTGTTCTTAACTACTGAGCCATCTTTCCAGTGAAGTGATTGGTATCTTGAAGTCCTTTCAGTCACCTTGATTTCCTTAAAAATACCATCTGCTGATCCCAAATTCCTCATGACCATCGTTGCATTCAGCCCTCTGGTCAGCTCAGATTGCTGCAATCACTTGAGCTAAGTTTTAGTATCTACTGAGGCCTGCAGGCATCATATTACATTCATTAATTCTTCTATCCTTTTTCATTTCTGAGTCACTCCAACTCCCGGTGAGTCTTCTCAGGTTCTTTTTCTCTTTCTTTTCTCCCCCCACCCCCGCCCCCCTCTGAGATAGGGTCTCACAATGTAGCCTTGGCTGGTCTAGAATCACCCTGTAGACCTGGTTGGCCTTGAATTTACAGAAACCTGCCTATTTATGCCCCACTGTTAGGATTAAAGGTGTAAACCACCCCACCTCTCCCAGTAAGTCTTCTCTATGCTCTAAGTTCAATCACAGCTCCTTCTCTTTGTTACAGGGTATACTTTAGCCCTTTAATTATCATCTGTCGACTAAATAGCACGTTGCTTCCTTCACATTCAAAGGCTTGATCAATATGCATTTCTCAAATATGTTTACTCTGCACTTGCTCTCAGAGCTCCTAACCTTCTTTCTGCCCATGCGTTTTCCAAGCCTCACCTCTTGCATCTGACTATAATCATAACCTCTCTCCTCTGGCCCAGTACAGAGTACAAAGATGCAGAGAGAAGCAGAAATGATGGTATAAGTTCTGTTGCGAGAAGAGACTGTATCCTCCCTCTACATCAGAGTTTCCTCCATCCAAATTCAAATAGTTAGGTGGAATGCTAGGAAATGTCCACACACCTACTCCAATGGCATGGGTGTGAGTTGAGTTAGCTCTAAGCATCCACTATGATTAAAAGTCTTGCCTCCAGGGTGGTCCTGTTGGGAGGTTATGGAACTTTTGGGAGGTGGAATATAGTGAGGGATCTTTAGGTTATTGGGATTGTGGAGAAATCCTCATGGGACTGGTAGTTGCCTTGTTTTTTACCTATCAATTACTCTCTTTATAGTGTGAGATGTATTAACTTGCTTGATCTTAAAAAAGAAAAAACAAAACAAAACACTGTCTATGATCTGAAACCTAGATGCTACCTTTACCTGAAGCCAAATCAATAGAACTTTCTGCTTTTTTAACATTAACTGTCTTAGGTGTTTTATCACAGCAATGAAAAGCTGACTAATACACTCACCAACATGGAGAAGGCACCTTCCCCACACAATTCTATGTGTGGAGGTCAGAGTCACTTTATTCTGTAGGGAATTACATGCTTCGAATTCCTCACAATTAGTGTTTTCCTTTTTGTTTCTAGTATACAGAGGTAAGACTGGGGATTCGGTTTTGCATTCTCTCAGAGCCGAGCAATTTCCAGGCTCCCTTGTGTCTTCAAAATTGATCTCTGCCCATGTTTCTTGTATTGCATGGAAACTGCCAACTTATTAATAGACCATCTATCTTATATAAATGACATTTACAAAGTGGATTTCAAACTCTGAGTGGGAAATAATGTTGTTTACTAGAGTACTTTTTGATGGAAGGGAATGTTTCACTGTGGAAAGCCTGCTAGATGGCAGCCAGAGAGTTAGAGCCACCCTGACTTCTCTATCCTTTTTTTTTTTTCCCATCCTTCATGCATAACTTTATGATGCCAGTAGTCAGAACAGAAAACTTTTTTTTTTAAATGGGTCCCTGAATATTGACAGTTGTATATCTATAACCTCATTCATCTGAGATGTTGTATTGAAGACGTGAAGACCATTTTCCGGTTTCAGTGGACTGCCTTGGAGAAGCACAATGCAGATGGTTAATTTCAGTGGTCTCGGCTGCTGTATTTTCCTGCTTTGACATGCACCTCTTTCTTCAACAGCTCTTCAGTGGGTACATCACATCTCCACCTGCCTAGACCTAATGCCCGAATCTATGACCACTCCAGCTTCCCTCTTGACTGCTATTTCCAGAAAACCTTTGTAGGAATTCTCTCTTCCTACGTGGAGAGTAGAGAGAAAAGCTCCCTGGCTTCCTTTGAACTTTCTGTTCTGATTGAGTCATTGGGAAAGCTAGCAGAAAAAGAGATTAAAAAATGGCTAAGGCATCTTAACCCTCAAGAAGCTCAAGGCCTCCTGCAAAGACAAAGCTCTGAAGCTATAACAAGAGCAGTGATGCTAAAATGATAGGTCTGGTGTTTAAAAGAGCCATGGGACACTTGGAAAGGGCATTGAGTGCAACCTGGGCAGATCAAGGCAGGCAGGCATCCTAGAGCAGGCAAGTTGAAATAAATGAGAAAATGTGAGACAGGCAAAGTCTGGGGATAGGGTGGGGGCATACACCCAGGAGGGCCAGAGCAATACCCCAGTGGAGGGGGTGGGGAGGGACGAACCCTAGAAGAGGAGACACAACACCAAGACAGGAACCGAGTCATGCAGTATGTTTTGAGGACTGGGGCTTTCTTCTTTAACCAGGGGAGGACTAAACTCATGTTAGCAGAGAGGAAGGGTGTAGGCTCACAGGCTCATTCTGTTTCATTTTAGTCAGCATTAACTGCCAATGAAATTTTGACAGATCTAGTTTCTCTTCTAATACTTCCCCCACTTTGAGACAGTAGCTCGGGCTGGCCCTTGAGCTTATGATTGAGCTTCCCACCTTAGCCTCTCAGGCAGGGGCCTTATGGGTGTGCGTCAACCATGGCCCACCCTCACTTCGTTTTCTCCCTTATCATTCGGCTCTTTGCAGTGAATGATAGAAAGGGTGTAACTCTTATTCTATTCGGAGGCAATACGAGACTTTTCACCTGGTTTTCATTTTCGTTTTTCTTATGAATGCAGAGCTAGAGGAGAGGCACATACATCATCGTCTGTACTGATCTCCATCTTGTGCATCACGTGCCTGTTTTTGGCAAGTGAGAGCCTGCATGTTGATGCTTGCTCTAAGAAGAATTGGACACAATGCTCAGCAGTGGGGCCTATCAGGAGCTTGCTGTTATGGGGATTTAAAGGCTACTAAATACAGTGAGATTTTATTTTATTAAAAGTATATGTGTTATCCCAGCCCTTGGGAGGCAGAGGCAGGCTGATTTTTGTGAATTCGAGACCAGCCTGGTCTACAAGAGCTAGTTCTAGGACAGGCTCCAAAACTCCAGAGAAACCCTATCTCAAAAACAAACAAAACAAAACAAAACAAGCCAACAATAACAAAAATGTATTTGTTATTTTTATGTATGTGCATGTATGTCTGCGTGACTTTATGTGCAACTTGTGTGTACAAATGCTCTCAGAGGCCAGAGGGTGTGGGAGTCCCTAGAATATGGGGAGATGGTTTATGTTTTAAGGTGTTTAACATTCACTTTTATAAGAAAACAATTTAAAGCATTAATCATCTTCAAACTCAATACAACTGATTTTAAAAAACCTACTGTTGTTGATAATCTCTAAGTAATTAGACATTTTAAATCTGCATTTCTAACCATCCGATTCCAAATGGATTACTTCTCTCCCCTACTTCCCACATTTCCTCCCTCCTGTTTTCTTTTTTACAATTACAGCTCTTTGAAAGTCATTAGAAATCTGTACCCAGAAATTCAAGTACCAACAACTTCCTAGAATTAGATGCCTGTACATTTGAAATCCCAATCCGCCCCCCCTCCCCCCAGTGATTTCCTTGCAAACTGGAATTCGGGGTTTGAAATACTGGTTTTAGGAGTTTGTTTTTACTTTTGCATTTGTTTGCTTGTTTGTAGCATCTCATTTTAAATGTTTACTTTCGTAGAAAACATTCCCTTTAGTCCCTTTCTGACAGAAATGGAGGAGTGGATTGAGTTGGGGCAAAAATGAGGTGAAAGAGGGAATGGGAGGAGAGGAAGAAGGGGAAACTTCTGTCTTAATGTAAAATAAGTAAATTATTTTAAAAACCACAAACTAAATCTTCCAAGAGAAGCAAATGTGACAGATCCAAGTTGAGCATCTTCTTCTCTGTGGTCTCAGCCTGGGAGCAATAGTGGCTCACTCTAGCCCCTTGGGAAATGCCTGCTCTTTGCATCCGCAAACTTCTGCTCCCCACAAACTCAATGGGTGGGGGAGGCCATTTCTGTTGGATGGACCAGAAGGGCTGGTAGCTGAATGGTTGAGGGTGGTGATTACAGGGGACCTTTTCACTTTGTTATACACAAACCGAGGTGAATTCCTACATGTCTCCTTGTAGAATTAAAGCATAAAATATCACCCCCAAAATTCCAGGTGTGTTGTACCAAAATTATCCTAAGGTATCTTACTCCCTTTAATAGCTATTTGTTGCCTATCTCTGCATCTGGTCCACCATCTCTTTTGACTGTCACATTAAAAAAAAAAGTTTTCCCCATTTTGGTGTAATCCATGGGCCCACCTACCTGCTGTCCCCATCAATGTGTGGTTTAATGCATTGATTTGTGATTGTTCTTTGTTCTGGAACTATGTGAGTTCATGTGCCTTCTTCAGAAAGAGTATGTCATTCAGGGCAACCTGAATCCATGTTTACTGGGCCATGCTCGCTCATATTTGGCTCACAATAAGCTATAAGCTATCTTCTGCAGTTTAGAGTGACAGTCACACTTTTCTAGAACAAAAGGAACTCTCATTTTAAGAGTTCATGTCCTTCAAGCCCTCACTGGGGTGAACTAAGACCCTTACAGGATTTCCCCCTTCATGGTTGGGGTGGTAACACCTTGTTCTTTGGGTTCTAAAGTTTCAAAAGAAGATTTGGTCTTTGAGTTAAGTGAGACTTGATGGAAGAAGACACTTGGATTTCTCCAAGGGAAAGCCAACTTGCACTAGGCTTTTCTTCTGCTAGCTTTCATAGGACCCACTTGAATTTTATGAGCAAAGGCTCCTAGCAGTGTGGTCTTCTGATTTGGACTAAGTTTTCCTTTGGTTTGGGTGGAGAGTAGAGCATAGATAAGAGAGAAATGTCTCTGTGAACTGTGGATGAGAGGGAAACACTGACCCCATTTCCAGTGATTGATCTTCTCTCCAAGCAGGTAGGTGCTGGCACTCAGGAAATAACTGACCGAGAAGAAGATGACAATACCCAGTGGGTTGAGGGAGGCAAACACAGGGTACACCCAGTTTCCGGTCTGAGAGTAGCGCCACAGGATCCTGCATGAAAAAGAATTCCAAATGATCAGGATCACAGAGACCAGCAAGTATTTGCATCTCAGGTTCAGTGGGACACTAGAAGACAGCAGGTGAAAACCAGCCTGGGGAATATTTGTCAACACCTGAAGTATTCCTGAAGATCTACAGAAGGTAGTCGGTCATTTCTTATTGTCGTTACTTGTTTTAATTAAACATCTTTTTCATGGAATGAGTCAGTCTTTTCCTTATCTATACTTTGTGATTCATCTCGGTGAAAGGATAGAGGCATATAACACATCATTAGCAAAGGAGGGTATGTGAGCACATGATTTCATTTGCTTTCTTTGAGATGGATAGCTGAGAATTAGACCTGTGAAGATGGTTTCAATTTTGTTGCCTGCAGCTGAAAGAGTGTTGTATGCTGCTGTTGATTTTGGTACCTAAGAGGACAGTGCAGCTTCTCTTAGCTCTCCAAGTCTTGTTGACCCGGGCGGGGTAGAGATGGTATATCATTGCTTCAAAGCAGGATGCCTGGAGATTATGTTATCCCTGACTTTAGCTCACAGGGCTCCTTAGGGATCTAGCACTAGGTAGGGATGGATGAGTTGGTAGGGAGGCTCAGATTTTACTCATATGGGGATAGAATATAAGTTGTTTCTATGAGCCAAAGGGAAGAAAAGAAATTCTGGGAGAGAAGCCATGATGTCTCAGTGAAGACTAAAAATTCTGGAAGCCAACTGTACTGAAGATGCCAAAGTCTAAAATAACTTAAAACACAAAATATGTGTTAAGGGATGATGTTGCCTCAGCTGCAGCTTACAATTATTAGGTGTATAGAATCTGGAAGAGGATTCTGTGACTTAAATATTCAGTCTGCCACCTATTAGCTACATTATCTCCAGCAATTTATTAACTAAGCTGGTGTAGACCGGAGATCCAGATAGCACACACCTCATCAGGATGCTGCAAGTATGACCTGAATGAAACATGTGTTTACGACCCATGTATATCATCTGTAATACATAAGATAGTACCTGCCTTGTGGGAGTTTGACAGGAGTTTCTAAGCAGCCACGGACAGTACAATGGCTGTTCTCTTGTAAGAGTGAAGATAGGCCAGGCCTTGGAAATGGAATTCCAACATGGCTGTCTACCAGAGGATTTCAGAAAAATGAAGCTTTGTGCTTAATTGCTTAATTAAGCTTTCAAGAACCTGAATGTAATCTCTGTCGTTTCAAATACTTTAAGTTTAGTATGTGCTTTGTGGACAAGGGCTAATATTTGGGGCCAGGACTAGGGTAGGGCAGAGCAGATCTGGAGTGTGGAATTTATAGGGTCATCTTTGTGAATCAAAGGATACTGTCAACTGCTGCAGGATATTTGATCACACTGTGAACCCTGACATTGTGTTTTTTACTGGAAAAACCTGTTCCTAGTTGTGGTGTGCCTCAGCCCTCACACACACCTTTAATTCAAGAGCTCTCTGCTTGAATATTGTGAGCAGGATGAAATAAAGTCAACCACAGGTCAAGAGGAGGAACAAGCAATCAGGAAGGAAGAAACCTTAGAGAGTAAGAGGGAGTCAGGAGGATGGGCAGAGAGACACACAGGAAATAGAAGGAATGGACATTCAGTATGAGAATTTTGTTTGAGCTGGTGGAGGAGAAAGCTCTTTCTGTGAGGTCAGGGGAGGAGGAAGGTTCAGCTGGCTGCTTTCTCTGCCTCTCTGAGCTAGCAGGTTTTCACCCCAGCATCTGACTCCTGACTCTTTATTGGTAAAAATCGAATGATTGAGATTTAGTCAAAAACAGTCATTAGTCTAGAAGGGCTGTCTATGCAATACAGAAAGATATGAGCAAATCATATATATATTAATAGTCTAACATGTAGGATATATAAATAATTTTCCTAATTCCAAAAACAATCCAATTAGAAACAGACAGGTGATTTGGATAGACATTCCACAAAGAATGTAAATAAGGAAGTTGTCTGATGTCCACTAACATCTGGAGAAAGCAGTTCAAAGCCACGAGCCTTCACATCTTTACACAGAATGGCTACTAATAAAACAAACCCCCAACAAATTAAACCACAAGAACATATGTGGTTTATGTGAGGATATGGAGAAATTGGACTCTTTCTATTCCATCAGCTAGGGAAACTGTAAGGAGGTTCTTCAGAGTGTTAAGACAGCTTTTCATCTGCCTTATCTACTCATTACCACTCAGTAGTATACTTGAAATCAGAGACCCAAAGATATCTGTATACTACAGTCTACAGCCCAAAGGCGGAAACAGCCCGGGAGGCCATTGATGGGTGAATGGAGGAGTAACAGCCGGGAGGAGTAAAACATGACATTAAAAAGAAAAACATTTGAATGTAGGTTACAACATAGGTGTGAACCTTGAAGGAGCTATGGTGAGAAAGAACACATGTGATTCCATTTGTAGGAGGAGGCATAGATGCATAGAGACAAAAAAGGTTGACGGTAAGTGTGAGGGGTGGGCAAAAAAAAGGATGGGGAGGTGTTGTTTAGTGGGTTCAGAATTCTGAATAGGGGATGCTGGTATTAGCTATATAATGTGAGTGTACTTAACGGAAGAACACACTTCAAATGGGTAAAATGGATAATTTTATGCTATGTTCCCTTTGTTACAGTTAAAATCAATTTAGGGCACTCTGCTAGCTAGTTTCATTTAAACTTGACACAGGCTAGAATCATTTTGAAGAGGGAACCTCAATACAGACAATCCCCCACTAAATTGATCTATAGGCAAGCCTGTGGTACATT
Source organism: Phodopus roborovskii (assembly GCF_943737965.1). NCBI lineage: Eukaryota > Metazoa > Chordata > Mammalia > Rodentia > Cricetidae > Phodopus > Phodopus roborovskii. The sequence continues at coordinate 20,185,381 of NW_026126482.1, read as the reverse complement.
TCTTGCTTGATTGATGTGGTCAAGCCTAGCTTGTTGTGAGTGATGTAGGTGGTCCTAGGTTCTATAAGAAACAGGCAGAGAAAACCATGGCGAGCAATTCAGCAGCATCCCCCACAGCTTCTGCTTCACTTCCCACCACCAGGTTCCTGCCCTGCTTGACTTCCTGCAATGACTTCCCTCAGTGACTGAGTGTGACCTGGGAGTTGTAGGCTGAAGCAAACCCTTTCCTCACCCTAGCTTTGACCATGGTGTTTATTAAAGCAACAGAAATCCTAAGATAGCATCAGTTTTGGAGTCCTGCTGGGATCTTTATTCTCCCAAATCATCCAGATGCTCCCTGGATACATTGATAATGTAATGATTATAATGAAATAATATCATTCTGTATAATAACTGCTAGAATGAAGGCGTGCATGGCAGAAATCATTGCAGAAAGCTTCTCACGGTGTTTCTCGCCTGCATAATTGTTTCTTAGAACAGACCAGAGTAGGAACTAGGGGCAGTAAACAAATGTCCCAAGCAGATAGGAATGGATCCCTGAGCATACTCTGATTGTATTAACCCGTTCACATGGTTTACTTTAAATACATGAAATTAGGGCTTCCTAACTCCCATGCCCTTTTATGTAACGTAGTCCACAAACAAGGACATTCCCCTAGGGACTTGGAAAGTTTCTGTTCACTTTTGTTTCCTGACAGCATAAGGCTTAAGAAGAAAAGATCCCAGGGATAGTAAACCAAGTGTGCATTTTCACAGAGAACATGCCAGAGAAGTGATAGCTGTTAGGTGACAGTAGGAAAAGTAGAAGAAAGCTGGGTGGAGACAGGGGGTAAGCTTTCAGAAGTTGTTAAAGGGCACTCAGCAGGGGGTGAGTAAGGAGAGTCACTGCAGCAGTTGGCATCATTTATTTCTGTGTGGCTTGCTTGACTGAGAGAAGAGAACGGAGTAGGAGGGGAGAGAGGGGAGGTATGTTGATGACAGTACACCTTGTCTGCATCTCACCTCTATCTCCTGCATGGGCTGAACTTTGAAACTCACCCACACCATCCTGATACACCTTTGGGTGTGAGGGTTCCTCCTTGTTAAAGTCCATGGGGACTCTTGTCTGCCTGATCTCAACTGTCATTACCTCAGCTGCCCTCCTGCCCCATCTGATCCCAAAGACAAGAGCATTTCCCCCATAACTTGCTCCTGGATTCTTCTCCTTATTTTTCCCTGTGACTCCAGAAATCTCATCTCACCCAAGGGGTCAACTATGGGTATTCCCCTGCACCCATCTCCCTTTAGAAAGCATTTGATGAGTTTCCTCTTGGTGGGTGAGTCTTGGCTGTAGAGAAGAGAAGCTACTGTGGGGTGGGGTGGGGCATTAATTTCCTACTGCCCAGCATGTAACCTAAACAAATAGAACCAGCATTAGGTTTTTTTTTTTTTGGTGGGGGAGAGGGGTTGGAGACAGGGTCTCTCTGTATAGACCTGTCCATCATGGAACTCACTTTGTAGACTAGGCTGGTCTTGAATTCAAGAGATGGCCTCCCTCTGCCTCCTGAGTGCTGGGCTTAAAGGCATGCTAGCACAACATCACAAACTGTCCCAAATATGAGATTTTCAACTGGCTTTAAAAAAAAAAAACTATATTCCAAACTCTTTCACAATTCATCCTCATCTCTATTACTGAAATCATGGTCTTTCCTGATCACTATCTGAAAATTCTTAAAATTATCCTTAATGTGTCCTTTACAGTCACCCATTACATTCCAATCGATTCATAAAACTGTTCTACTCCTTCAACAATGTATTTCTGGTAAGTTCTTCATTTCAAAAGAATCTGATGCATTCTGTATGCTGTTGTTATTTCTAGTTTCTGTTATAAGCATTGTAGATAGTTTTTAATTTGTACCCTAGAGGCCCACCCCTAAATGCTGGTAATAGGAGTTGTGTGATATCATGAAAGTTATTTTTGTACAACAGTAGGATGACTGGTTGAGTATCACTGTGGAAAATGGGTCTTGTATTCTAACCCTTGCTAAGATTTTAGTTTGTTTTGGGTTCTTTTGTTTGTTTGGTTGGTTGGTTGCTTGGTTGGTTTTTGTTGTTGTTGTTTTTGTTTTTGTGACAGGGTTTCTCTGTGGCTTTGGAGGGTGGCCTGGAACTAGCTCTTGTAGACTAGGCTGGTCTCGAACTCACAGAGATCCCCCTGCCTCAGCCTCCCGAGTGTGGGACTAACACATGTACCATTACCACCCAGCAAAGATTAGAGTTTAAAAATCATGTTGTGGGAAAATTTTTCACACTGTCAATCCTCTGTGCCAATAAAGACACCTTGAATTAAGGATGGAGTCAACAACTGGCTGATTGGGATTAGCCATAGAGATGCTGGAGGACTGAGGAAGTTATATAGAGAGGGACAGGAAGAGAGGGTGGGCTGAGGGGCTTTTTGGATATGTAGGGAAACATGGATAGTACAGTCAGCCTATGTTCCTTCCACTATTTCCTGGACTTACTAGGTTTTCAAACTCAATTTCTGACTCCTGAGTTTTTCTTAATACTAGAACAATTTAGGTAAGCACTATAAAATCATGTTTGACTGTGATGGTTCTAGATGAAGGTTGCATTTCAGAAATAGCAAACAGTGGCTCTTGAAAAGATTTCACCACAACTGGGATCAACATGTAAAATAATAAACAAATAAAGAAAAAAGAAAGAAGAAAAGAAAAGATTTCACCATGATGCAATAATTGGAAAAGGAGAGAATGTAAGTGAGGGTATGGGCAACTGATCTGAATTCAGCTTGGTTCGGCTCTTAGCAACTTGTAATATATTCTTGGAATACAGTTCATAGTTGTGAGCATAAGTGAGGAATGGGCTTAAATCTTGTTATTCTTGAGGAGTGTGGTAATGTTGACTGCTAATCTTACAGGACCTGGAGTCATCCAGGAGACAAGCCCCAGGAAACGTGATGGATTATTCTGATTTGGTAACCTTTGGGGCACAGCTATGAGGGATTATCCTGACTAGGTTGCCTGAGGTGGGGAGGCCTGCCCTAAAAGTCAGTGGTACTATTCACTAGTTCGGGACCCTGGACTGTACAGAAAGGAGAGATTCAGCTGGCTCACAAGCATTTATCATTCACCCCCTGCTGACTGTCTTGCAGTGTGAACAGCTTGCTGCAGTCCTAACCCTGCATGCCTTCCATGATGCCTTCCCACCACGGCCTCCCTTCCTTCCCTGTGTTCTTGCTATTCCTTGTGCTTTCATTACATTTTACCACTTTCCAGCGCAGGCTGCTCTAGTTTGCATGCATGGCTCATTTCCACTTATTAACTATCAGGCCCCTGCAGGCTGGAGCCTGGCCTTATGTGACCTCGCCTTTCCTAGCACGACCAGCTCTGTATTAGGGGAATATGTGTTCAAACCCCCTTTTAGAAAGGGAATAAGGACAGCAGCAGGAACATTCTTTTCTCCACCCATCGCCACTGCCTCAGAAAGAGTGAGGCGGGGTGTGTTGGGGCTGAGAGAGCAGGGAGGCTTAAGCAAGACAGCCGGTTTATAGGTGACTAAAGCTTTCCAAAGGAAATGAAACATTTTTAGTCATTACTCCTCAGCAGGGCCAAAGCTCCAATTTTGCAACCTGAAAAGCAACAGAAAGTGAACAGCGCAGGGGAGGCAGTCCCCAGGGGATCTACAGGGCTATTTTTAGGCCATTGTACTGTGGTTTTTATCAGAATGATGTCTCTGGTGCAGTTGGCAGCTCCTTGCAGACTCAGGTTTGTTTGTCATGGTCCCTGTGGCCCACCCATGTTCAGGATGCAGTCTTGCAAAGCTGTCTCCCCATTTGATCATCTCAATTGTCACACCCAATGAGCTGACCAATAGCACTTCTCCATGGGTGTCTACCACCATGACTTAAGACGGCCATGTGTGCTCATGAGGGTCTGAAGGTACATTTTGTTTAATGGGGCAGGACTAGCAGGCATCAAAGAGTCTCATGTCCTCTGAATGGGGACTGAACTGAACTATGGAAGTGTTTCTGCTGGGACAACGACAACAACAACAACAACAACAACAAAATGCCCTCAGGTATACCTGTATTCCATTTATTGTGGTACAAAGCTGGGTCTAAAGCCACCTTAAACCGGGTCTCTTGTTCGCAAACCTAATTCTTTCTCCACAGTGTACATATGGCCAAGAGCCTGCTCAGCTCCAGGTGTGTATAAAACCACCGTGAGGAGGCTGGTTGAGTAGATGGGCATAAAGCTCACCTTACTCCAAACACTTTCAAATCTTCCTGAAGGTTTTATGCTTGTACTTGTTCCTTCCCTCCACCAGATCCCTCTGCCTTATGACCTCATGACCTTGAGCGCGTGCCATCCAAGCCACCAAGCCACTGGAATCCTAGTGTTCAGAGGCCGCTGATAACTAAGTTACCATCCTCCCTTCATGCTCGAATTGGTTATGGTTTGTGAGCATTTGACTGACATTGACGCTCCTGAGTTTCTACCTCTCGTCTTCCTTAGTCCCCTTTCCACAGTTCAGCCATGGCCACCTTACCTACCTTTGTACTCACAGAACTTACCAGAAGAGTCTGTGATGCTGTTTTGAAACCAGAAAGGCACTCTGTTTGCAAATTCAAGGTCCCTGAGATGTATTCATGGCTTAACTTTTCTCTGTCTACCAGTCAGCTGTGTGCCTGCCTCCTTTGGCATTTCATAGCGGTGTTCCTTCGGCCTGACTACTGTTTTCTCATGCGTCTTCTGAGTTCCTATTCTTCCTCTAGATCTCAGCTGAAATGATTCTTCCCTTTAGAAGCCAGCCCTGACCATCAGCCACCTCACCCTGGTCTCCCCACCACCCAGTTTTATCACTATGTCTTCCTTGTCCTGTGTCCCTTCTCATTTGCAGACAGTCTCTAAGAGCTACAGGCTTCTTGGACCACCCCGTGTCCTCAGTGTCTAAATCATACAATATGGCTTCAGCATCCTTCTTAGCACAATGATCCTGGTGTCAACTACAAGTGGTCCCCAGGTGGAGCTTTGTTTTCTTAGAGTGTCCCTTCGTTAAACTTCAAAGACCTCAAAGCACAGAGAACAGCACAGAGCACGTAATTCTCAGAGAAATAATATTATGCAAGAACTTTCTTCAAGAGAAAAGCAAGAAAGCTCTTAGCTCTCAGGGTGGGTGGTGGTGAGGAAGGGTGGGAGATATAAGAAGATTATGGGAAGGAAAGAAAGGTTGTGCAGTTCTGGATAACAAACTGGTGACTTCTGTGCTGCTCAGGGGCCTGGCATGTCATCTCCTGTCTTAGGGTTTCTATCACCGTGAAGAGGCCAACTCTTATGAAGGAAAACATTTAATTGGGTGGATTACAGTTTCAGAGATTTAGGTTATTATCATTGTGGCAAAATATGGTGGCATGCAGGCAGACATGGTGCTGGAGAAAGAGCCGAGAGTTCTACATCTTTCATAGGTACTGGGCATGGCTTGAGCATATATGAGATCTCAAAGCTCACCTCCATAGTGACACATTTCTTCCAATGAGGCCACACCTACTCCAGCAAAGCACCTCCCAGCAATACCACTCCCTGTGAGCTTATGGGGGTTAATCACATTCCAAGTACCATGCCTCCTCATGTCCTTTGAAATGCCATCCTGTGCTTTGCTCTCATTACTAACAGTACTGTACTAAATGGCTTCCCATGTAGAGACTGTGAGATGATCCTGATGGCAAGGTAATTGTGGTACTTTGAATGAGGATGGCCACCATAGGCTCCTAAGGAGTAGCACTATTAGGAGATGTGTTCTTGTTGGAGTAGGTATGGCCTTGTTGAAGGAAGTCACTAGGGGTGGGGTTTGGGGTTTTAGATGCTCAAGCCAGGCCCCAGTGTCCCTCTCTTCCTGATGCCTGACTAACCAGATGTAGAACTCTCAGCTCCTTCTCCAGTACCATGTGTACCTGTGTGCTGCCATGATTCCTGCCATGGACTAAATTTCTGAACCTGGACGCCAGCCCCAATTAAAGGTTAACTGATAGGGGTTGTGTGGTCATGGTGTCTCTTCACAGCAATAGAAACCCAAAGGAAGACAGTGAGTGATATACTTCTGTAATTCCATCACATGGGGGAGTAGAGACAAGAAGACCAAAAGTAAAGATCATGGGGTCATTCTCAGTCATACAGAGGCCACCATGAGCTACATAAGACCTTGCCTCAGAATAAGCAAAGAAAGAAAAGAAGCTGTGGAAGGAACCTGGGTATCCTCAAGTAGCAGACAGAAGGACATATGCATGTACTGACAACAGACCACTGGGCATCATTACAAAGAGTAAGGCTCATCAGGTGATTAAATGATCAAACAAGGCCAGTTCCTTGATTCATTTCCCATGTTCTTCAGGTCTCTGGCAACTGCCCTCTAGGTGCTCATGCCTGAGGCCTAAGATGATACTGGGCAGTAGCGTCTGGCTCCACCTGATAAATACCTTTTTAGATGGAGTACATATGGATGCCTTGGACCCTTCATATACCTTCATGTATTCAAATATTCTAACTGCAAATAAAACTGAAATCAATGTGTTCTTAGAAAAACATGATTGTCTGCTTGGCAATAATTACTTTTCCTGATTTTGTGTGTGTGTGTGTGTGTGTGTGTGTGTGTGTGTGTGTTCATCCTCTGAATATCTGAATATGAGCTTTTCATGAGAATTAAAATCAAACAGTAAGAACTCTTTGCTTCTGGAAATTTAAAGGTAGGTTAGACCACCAAGTAAACCAACAAAGGTACTAATTTAATGGTATACTTTTATGGAATGGTCATTTGGGTTCCCAATGGCAAGTTTCAGTCAACCCTTTCTGTACAATTCTTACCTGGTAATGTAGGCAAGATTGCAAGCACCCAACAAGGCGAGCCCTAGCTTCTTCGATGGATAGTTGTGTGGTCTGAGGATGGCTTCCACCAGCACAAAGAGCAATATGTAGGTATGCTATAGAAAAAAAATAAGACAAACTAAGGTAGGGCTCCCCAGCTTCTCACAATGCTCATAAACCCTTATCCCTTTCCAGTCTACTGCCAGGCTGACCTTTGCAACACTTGACTTAGGGCATTCTCCTTGGGTGCTCAAGGACCTTCTGTGGCTTCCAGTTACCGGCTATGTTGGTCCTCGGTGAAGGTTTTCAGGCTCTTGGACATGTGCTACCATCCTCTCTGTCCTTGTGTGCTGCTACACACACACACACATACACACACACACACACACACACACACACACACACACACACACACACACACACTCACTCACTCACTCACTTTCCCTTATGTATATACCCATAAATACCTTTTTTCCCACTTGGACAGGGCAGTGTCCCTAAGGGTCCTTTGTACTCTGCATGCTGTTCTCAATCCAGAATCTTCATCATTCTCACCATAATTGGGCTGTGTCTTTCCCCTCTGTGTGTGTACTCCTGACAACTAAGGCAATCTTCTGTGGCGCACTCTGTGAGTTTTTCCCTCTCGCTAATTTCTCTTGGTTTGCTGCTCTTATATCTGGTACCATGTAGTCTCATACTGATGTTGTGTGTCCATAAGCATGGGGTATGGTGCAGAAAACACCTCCCAAATTCTTGTGTTTCCCCTCTGCAGCCAGCCCTGAGCTCACCCCTGCTGGGGATGGTATGTGCTGTGCTGTGGAGTATGTGTATAAGGCTCCTTCTGAAACTTCCTAAGCCCATCTTCTTCCCCGTATCTTCCCTCTTTATAACCATCTGCTTTGTGGCATCTTTCAAATACTTAAAACTCCATTAAAAAATACGGTCAGGGAAGTGCACCTTTAGGGATGAGGTTGTTGGTAAAAACTGCTCTGGCTGCTCCCTCATGAGTTTTGGAAGCTGCTCTAGGTTCGGTCCCTGGGAGTCTATACACAATGCTTCCTTCATTACTGGAGGCATTACAGAGCCCTCTGCCACTCTGCACACTGCTTTACACAGTTCTTTGCCCCTTGCATCCAAACCCTCCTGAAGCTGAGTCAGGTTGCCTGGCAGAACCTGTCATAGAGTCCTCAGGACTTGGGAGGGTCTGTGTGCTCCTACCTAGCCTATGTGGCTGAAACTCCAGTCTCTGGCTCAGGGCATTCCTGGTTGTCAATCCCATAAGACTTGGGAGAAAAGGTAAGAGGAAGGGAAGGAGGGAGGGAGGGAGAGAGGGAGAGAGGAAAAGGGAACTGGGATCGACATGTAAAATAAAAAAAAATAATAAAATAAAATAAAACATAAGTACACTTTCCACTCAAATGTAATATAACTTAATGCAAAGTAGTGTAATGTTTGTTTACAGTTTACTTGTACAAATCAATATGCAAGAGTTCTTGAGCCAGAAATGGTTAAAGTGATTACTGAGATATTACCACTTCCACTTCTAAGACTGTAGAATCTTACAAAGAATTAAAAAGGAATTTACCTTGTGCATTAGATACTAGAAATTAGATACTAGAATAAAAATAATTGTGAGAAAAAAAAAAAGGCTTGTGCTCAGGAGGAGTCCCTAAGAGTTGGGAACTTCTCTTGTCCCTTGCAGCTAGGGCCCAATCAGGAGATCAAGATGAGCTTCAGGGCTTCAGGAGAGCAGTTTTGTGATAAGTAGGACTGGGATAATAAGGAGCAAATGTTTAAGATAGGGGTGAGGGCATCATTGGCTGGAGTGTCCCAGCCAGGGTCACAAGTGGGTGACACTGAACAGCCAAGCATCTTAAGGGTCTGGGATCCTATGTTGTAGTAACAAGACATGGAGGATAGCATCGCTTTTTTGCATGTTGCTTGAACCTGGTCCTGCGTGTGCTGACTGGCTAGATGGAGGTACAGTGGAGAAAGTTCCAGATTCTCTCTCATGCCCTGTGCCTTTTTATGAGTTGTACTGCAGTTTGCTGTTTTTGTGTGTTCCTCAAATGTGGAAACAGGGCGTTTGTGGGCATACCTTCCGAATGCCAGCTTGGGACAGTAGCTGAAGACCTCTGGGCTTGGGCTACCCTGCTCACAAATGGGAACAATACATGAGCACTTTAAATAAGCTCATGAAAATCACTTAGTCCTAGGTCCTTGAAAACCTCTAGTGACCATCTGCCATGGCTATGGCTATCATTATTGTGAATCCCATCCTTGTTATGTGTGGAGAAGGGTAGAGAATGGTCTGGGCTATTTATAGCATGGATGCTTCTGGCCTGTGCTTTGCAAACAAATGCAGCATGCATTCTAGCAGATGGGAGCAGAGCCATCTGGGTTGTCCCGGGGACTCTCTCCCCTGCCTAACACAGGTACCAAAGCTCCCAGCCACAGCAGACTCTGATTCTTTATCATACTTAGTGACCCATCTCAGTGCTGTCTTCTATCTAGAAGCCACAATGGGGGAGCTAAGGGACAGAGCTGTCTGCCCCTCAAAGACATCTGCCTCTCTTCCTGCCTTTGCTCTGCAGCAGTGGGAAGGAAGGATCCAGCTTCTATTAGGAGTCATTAACAGGTCCATTATGCTGGCCATTGAGCTGACAGATTTTATTAACCTCACTCACAACCAGAAGCTCCCTGTTGTCTGTACTAATGATCATTGGGAACGGAATTCTTGTGGAATAATGCAGTATGTTTGCATTAGGAGTAAATGAGTTCATGGTGATTAATGCTTTTACAACCAACAACCGGGGATGCATGACTGGCCGCCTCTACTAGGTGCCTGCCCTTTGCTAGTGACATTCAATTGGATTTCCAAATGAACTCTCCCTGATGGCTTCTGGGAAATTCACTTCCGTGATACCATTAGTGATGGTCCATAGACAGCAGCTTCTCACCAATGAAGAGGTCTTTTAAAGTATCGCATTTTCTCACAGGGGCTTGGGGTAGGCAGGAGCGAGGCAGGAAGACTGAATCTACAGGCTGTATAAATACTGAGCTACTGAGCAGAGCCAGGCATGATGCAGTAAACCTCTTGGTGTCTCAGATGTATCTGTATTTCCCCTCACACAGACATAAATTACATAACCTTTGCCAGGGAGCACATATTTCAAATGAAAAAAAAATGGAGAAAAAAGAGTTCAGTAAGAGAAAAAAAATCAAATATGCTTTCTGCCTCCAACAAAATCTAATAATTAGGCTAGGATTGACACAAATTAGAATGCTGCCAAAAATTACCGAAAACAGTGACTCATTCTGTATTTCAATTAACAGTTTCTCAGTTTCCCTTATAAACCGTGAAGCTGACAAAAATTAATTATCTCAGAGGGGGTAAAATATTTCCTTCCGAAGTAAACAAAACATCACAGGCTGAAACAATGGCATATGTAAACACAGTGGGTGGGGCGAAGCTATGGCTCCTAGTCCATGAAGTTGTCATTTGGGTGGGTTCTCCTTTCAATGTGTCTTTCCAACTGTAGGTCAAGTGCTGCTGTCCCCTATTTGTCCTTCCTGGTTATTCCTTCTCCCCGATTCTTTCTATAATGCCAACTTTCATCAGCATCACATGGGAAATACAAATTTAAGTATTAGTACAAGAATTGCACTTTAGGTTCTCTGTGAAGAGCCACCATAGAACAGTTTTACTAGTTTGCAAGAGTGGCAATTGGAAAAGTAATGATGATGGCTTGCTCTTGCATTCCTATATTTGCCTCCTACTTACAGGAAAGCTGCTGTTAGGATGGCCCTGATTCCTAATGAACTAAACCTACAATGGATACCTTCTTTGCCTGACTCTCAAGAAACAATCCTCAGGCATTGAAGGAACTAGTGGAGCCCAGAGGCATCTTGGGTATTATTTGTTTTGGTTTTGGTCTTACTCTGCAGTGTGGGATCTGCCTTCCACTATTCCGGCTTTAGCCTGCTCATAGTCAGAAACCCCAAAGACTACACCTGCAGGAGAGCCAGTCACCTAAGACTCTGGAGGTAGGATGGGGGTTGGAGGAGAACATTTAATTTGCCCTAATGAAAAAAATACTAGGGAGACTACATATTTTAAAAATCAGATGGCAACTCTGATGGTTGATGTTTGCTTCTTTCCTCTATTTCATTTCCTTGCCAGAATCTATCTTGTGTTGAGTTCACTTGATCACGGTTGACAAGCTAACTTTTGTGCTCGCAGAGCAGCCACTGGGCAGTTTGTCCTTTAGATGCCCTTTCTTACCCCAAGCTGAAGGCACGCTGCTGTTTCATACAGGCCTGGTGTTCTCATCCTCTCTGCTGTCAAGCAGCGCTTGTATCTAAGCATCAACTCCGGGTGTTGACTTTTCCCCAAACATTAAAGCATATGGGTGAGCAAGCTTCTGCATCAGGTGAGTTGAGGGGGAAGACCCACTGGAAATGTGGGAGGCACCATTCCCATTCCATGCACTAAAGTCTTACACTAAATAAAAACGAAAATGGGGCTTAGCACTCACATTGTTGCTCTCTGCTTCCTGGCTGTGAATATAATGTGACTCAATGTGACTCAATATAATGTGCCACCATGGTCAATGGACTGCCCCTCCCCCCCACTGTGAGCCAAAATGAACCCTTCCTTCTGAGGTGGCTCTTGTTAGGTATTTGATTATAGCACCGAGAAAAGCTGCTAATACATCTTCATGGTGCTAATGAGTAGATGTTTTTAAATGAACTTTATTTAGTGTGCTACAAGACCTCACTCCAGGATGCGTAAAGACAGATCTCATGATAAACCAGACACACACCAAGACAAAAGGAACCTGCATACAAGCTCCTTGGGGACAAACATGACAAAAACATCCATCAAAAATTTGCATGGAAATGCAAGCGGTGGAAGAATGTAGGCCAAGCAAAACTTATTGAAGTATTGTTATTCCCAGGTTTGTCACATGGCTCATGACAGCGCCCACATCTATTTCCATGCATTGACAGCTGTTTGGTTAATCCTGTCAGGGCAGAACCTGGCTTGTTCCCCCAGCTAATAGCTTTGTTCCTCTCCTTCCCCAACTTCCCTGGCTGACTCGGCCTGACATCCCCACAGGACAACAGTGGAGGTCGTGGGTGTGCAGCTGGGGAGTGTTTCATAGTCCCAAACTGAAGCCATCTGTGTGTAGACTCGCTCTCATTGTCAAAAAGGTACAGCTTTGCTTGAAGTAAATGTACACACAGCACATTCAGTTTTTACCTCTAGGGGATCTTGGCTTTTAACACTTGCGCCTCTCCTGTCCTCAAGACCCTTCTCCAGCCTCAGTGTTACCTGTTTTCAAAGAGGACTGTACTTATAAAACAAAATCCTCTTTTACTTTCTAGGGATTCACTGGCAGGACTCCACTGTAATTACAGAGTCAATGTGAAATTGCCTTGGGCAAGGGATGGAGGGTAGAGGGACACAAACCACCCACTGATGAGCTACAAGCTCTGGGTTTATCTCCACTATCCACCTAAGAAGGCTGACACAGAGTGCCCACCTGCAAAGAAGTTCTAAACCAACTGTCTCATTCATGGGGAAGGAGCATCACAGTTTTTCCATTTTATCCTGAATTGCACCTGGACAGCTAAGAGATGGACAGATTTATGCTAAAGCCAAACCAGCAAGGGCAGATCCAACAGTTCACCATGGAATCCCTTCATCGTTACCCTAGAAAATTTTCATAATAAGTCACTGAGGGGGTTGAGAAGCCTTCACTAGTATGGAAAGAAATGGTCCTGTGGGGCAAGGGAGGAAGTGCGCTCGTATTTGTTATGGATGTGTCTTTGAATGAGTAACTGAACCACAACATCTCAACCCTTCTGAAAACTTTCTAAGCCATATTCCACATGCAGACCAGCATCCTCTAAGTTAACCCCAAGCATCATTCTTCTACCTGGAGAAGCTAGTTGGTTTTAGAAGAGTTTGACCTGGAGAAGTAGTGAGCATTTGGAGTCAATCTAGATAGGGTCTGCTAAAACAGACATCAGGGATCTTAGAATAGTCTTATCAGTGTATTCTGCCCCTTCCTGTGCTTTCCTGTGTCTGCAACACAGGTTCTTATAACCACTGACTTAATCCTTTAGACCTTATGTCCAAACTCTATCTTCCCTACAGTTGCTTAGCTTTTAAATCTCAAGCTTCAATTTGCTGCCCCCCCCATGTGGTGGTTTGAATAAGAAATGTTCCCTTAGACTCAAGTATTTGATGACTTGGCCCCAGTTAGTGGTGCTGTGTAGGTGAGGTTATGGGACATTTAGGAGGTAGAGCCTTGCTGGAGGATCTTTGTCACTGGGCACAGACTGGGGTTTTAAGCCTGCGCTCACCTCCTTACATCCTGCGTACCCTCCTGACTCTCACTCTGGTTCTTGTGCTTCCAGTGTGGGTTAGGCATGTGAGTTCTCTGCTTCCTGGATGTCAGGTCAGCTTCCTGTTCCTCCTGACATGCCTTCCAGCCATGATGGACTAGAATCCATCTGGAACTGTAAGCTAAACTAACCTTTTTTTTTATCATCTAAGTTGCTTTTGGTCATGCCATTTTGTCATAGCAACACAAAAGGTAAGATGTACGCCGATCGGGAGCATATTTAACTACACTGTACCCTGGCCAACCTTCTAAAGCCACTCTCCTATGACAACTTCTTGTGGTTCTCCCCTTCTGTCCCTCTTCTCGGATCCCATCCTTGTTCTCCAAGGCATGTCAGCAGGCTGTCTTCCAGACTCAAATTAGCCTCTCAGTGGATTTTTGCTTCTGTTTGTCTTCTACGATTCTTCAGTTTTCTTTGTTTTAAATTAGTTCTTCATGTCCTTTTTCTTTTAACTAGCCCTATGTACCTTTGAGATATCTACCTTTCATCTCCAGTCCGTTTGTTAGCACTCAAGAGAACATTAGAACTCAGGAGAACAGACACAATAAAGCATCCAGAAATCTTACTTCACTACTGCCAAGACTCACAGTTCTCTACAGAGTCTCCAGATAGCTGGCATGACAGAGAAGGGATTGACATGGACTGTTTTAGATTCCTCTTGAAGAAAATAGAGGTTTTCCCCTTGTGAGAAAACTGATATTTTTTACCATTGCACTCCATTTAGGGGACTGTAAGTGATCTAGTAATTTTAATAGTGTCCCCATAGCAAATAGTCCAGAGTTTTAGAATCCATGAACCAATATCCTCGGAAGGCAATGTAACGGAGCAGGAGTTGAGAGACCCTGCCTCGAATATGATTATGCAGCATGTTGTGGTCCCAGCAGACCAGAAGTGCCATTTTCCTCATGAATGTTTTCATTTTAACTTTGCTTTGGATGCCAGCCTCTGTGTATAAAGCCTGGAGTGCACGAGTTATCGACTGGTGGTGACTCAGATGTAAAGACTCCGAGGGGGTTTTTAATGGCCGTGGTAATACAGATGCCCTGGTATTGCAAATAAGCCTTCCCAAGTGTATCATTCTCTCTCCTTCTCATCTGCACTCCACTCCCCTTCCCTGCCCCCTCCCCCTGCCCAGGACACATCCTTTCCTGAGATGCCCTCTCTCAGCACTATTCCATGTGTTTGTTTGTTCTTCTGCATGAAGCTTTGTCTTTCCACTCATGTTCTCAATGAGATTACAAATGCTTTGAGGACAAAGACCTAATCTAGTCTTTCCTGTTCTCCCCTCCAGTCAGATAAATAAATATTTGGTTGATCTTCTTGTTATAGAGGAAGGTAGAGTCCTTGATGTGGCTCGGTCACCTATCTTTTCTTCACCTCCATGCCCAAGTTCCTCTCCATCTCCTTCTTGGTACTCTGCATCCCCACCTGAAGACCCCTGTGCCGTCTTTTAGCATGGATCCATCATCTATTCGGCTCTCCATTTCCCTACCCTCTTTACCTCCTTCCCCTTATGGGGGGCTTAGTTACTTCTCAGGGGAAACCCAGCGTTCCAGTTGATAATCTTCATGACCTTCTTGGAGCCCTCTATGTTCATTCCCATCATAGCATCCTACAAGCCCAGAACATCTTCCTCAGACTGAATCAGCAGCTCAAGGCTTAGGCCACTTAATATTGGTGGCTAATGAACGAGGCCAAGAAACAGTAAAGGGGCAGGTAGAGAGTTTTTCTACAGAGCCTGGAAAGGAACCCAGAGTGGCATCTACAAACATCAACTTCCATATATCAGGATGTGTGTAATAGGGAAGAGTGACATAGCCTCATAACTAGACAATGGCAAGTTTATCTTGGCTAGAGATGGCGCACTAGGTCCTAAAATTATGTTTTGGATACTGCAAGGAAGCCTGCGAGTGAGACTACAGGGATCAGCCAACAGGTACCCATACCATGACAACTATACTACAGGCTCAACCAGAGGTACTGACATTTAGAGTCAACATCCCTGCAGGAAATTGGAAGAGTCAAATGCAGCAAACACAGCCTTTTGTCTGTCCCAGGACTACCAAATTTCTTCCATCCTAAGGTTGGGACAGGTGAACCCTCTCTCCTTTAACTTTGTTGAATAACCTCTCTATCTCCTTTTTCTTCATCAGTCTTCTTCCTATACTTCCTCCACGACCCCTTGTATGGCTTCACCAGGCACACAGATACATATGGAGATAGATATGGGGAACTCTGCTCAGGGTTGATGAGAGGTTGTTCTCATCACAGAGAAGGTTTAGGAAGCATTGGGGTTTGGCTTGCTTTGTGGGCACTGTGTCTCCCAGGCAACGTCATTTCCTCTCCATTTTCCTATTACCGTATCAGCAAAGAACTCAGGACATGAAGACAGCTGCTTTCCTTGGGAGATAACAATGATTCATGAAAGCACCTTGTAAGCTCAAGTTCTGGGGCATAGTTCCGAGTCCCCCTCAAGGCAGATCCCATGAGGGACTGTTTCCCTTTCTTTCTCCGTCTTTACTTCATGCTGACCTATCATCCTATTCTGATAAAGTTCACTAGCTGCTGCTCTGCATGAATGGCTATTGCTCATTGGTGACTTTCTTAAATTCATACAAATCAGTTGATTTAGCGTTAGTCTCTGTGTGTGTTTCTGTTGAGTCCTTATAGATGGCTGAAAGTGAGGGTTAAGAAATGTCCTTACCATATCCATCTAATATCTCAAAAGACACAATTCTGAATCCACACTTTAAGTAACTGGAAAATAACATTAATGAATTTAAACTGGGATTTATTTCAAGTCTACCCTGTCACCCTAGGGCCAGACTGCTTTTAAACTATGCTGTAGGGGAGGCTCTGAAAACATCAGACAGTGGTAAGTGGCATGGGGTCGAACCGTTAGGGACCATAACAGATACACACACCTTTGCTTAATTCAAAGAACTATTTTACTCGTGTGAGGCTCACTGGATCAAATTCTTTGTCTTAAAACCTTGGGTATCTTTTCTTTCAACAGTTTTGGGCTCCTAGACAGGTCTGATCAGTTCATAATTGCTACCAAATGGTATTTTGCTGTTTTGAAATGGTTATTTTAGATACCTACTTATCTTAAACTACTTTTAAAACTATAAATTCTTTTCTCTTTGGAAAAAAACTCAAAACAAAACAAAAACTGGTTGTGTAGAGGATATCAAATGGAAGGTATCCAGTCTAATATTGAGCACTAAAGAAATATTAAATAAGGGGAAAGAACTGGAAGTTACCAGATCATTAAAAAAAAAAAAAAAAAAAACTCTTTTAAAGTCAAAATAGAGAGGACACAATAGAGAGAGGAGAGATGAATATCGATCTGGAATGAACTGTGAAACAACCACAGTGAAGTCAACACTTCTCAAACCCCACAATACTGACATTTTAGAAAAGAGCATCCTTGAGTTGAGGTTTCCCCTGTGTATCACAGGATGTCAAGTACCGTCCTTGGTTTGCATACATCAGATGTCAGAAGCACAGTCCCTACTCAAGTGTGACAACCAAAACTGCCTCCAGATACTGTTATGTATCCTCTGGAGAGCAGACTTCACCTTAGCTGAGATTTGAGAGTCAGTAAGTTGAGAGTGTGATGGAGTTGAGGTTCAGATGGAACTGGGGGTCAGATGATACAGATGAGGGTCAGATGGAGTTGAGGGTCCCTGGCTGAAATGATGATCTAAAGACTGTTTTTGCAAAGAAGATGGACAGAAATGATTAGTTTGGAGATTGTATAAAGAAAAAAAAAAACTAGGTGATTTCAGGATTGAGGTGGTTATGTGTCCAAACTTGAGGAGAGATACTACAACATAGCACCGGGGGCTAAGGAATTACCTCACTTGGTGAATTTCTTGCCATATAAGCATTAGAACCTTGGTTTTGATCCCCAGCATCCATGTAAAAAGTAGAGCACAGGAGCATTTTCTCATAGTCCCAATGCTGGGTGGAGACAGGAAGATCCCTGGGGCTTCCTAGCCAGTCAGTCTAACCAAACGAAAAAGTTCTAAGTTCATACAAGACCTTGTCTGAAAAAATGTGTACGGTGATTGAGGAAGAAGCCCTCTTGTCTTCACATACATGTGTACACATTTACACATGCAAACTCAAATGTGTATGCATACACATATATGCAAAGACACAGTAGCAAGTTGATTAAGTACGCAGGCAAGAAGACTACTGTGAGTTCCTCAGTGTGTTCCTACACTGATCGTCCTTCCAAGTGAGTCCTGCACTCCTCGCCCAGGGGACCCTGGAGAGACTCGGAAGGTTAGCCTGGAGACATTGTCACACTGCCATTTCCAGCTGTCCCATAAGCCCAGAGACCGGCTGAAATCTCACCTGGGAATATAAAATCTGGGGACCTCTGTAGGTTAAATTGGTGGCAAGGTCACTTTCAGAACAGAACCCTCCACACTCCTGAGAAAGCATGCCTGGAGTATTGAATCCAGCTGTTCTTTTTATCCAGAAAGTTGATTTGCTTCCTTCTCCTGGTTTTCTTAGAGAACACAAAAATCAAAATGGCACTAAAGGTCATGAAACATTTTCTCAACAAAGAACAGTGAAATGTGGCTTTTAGGAGCCTGAATACAGGTCTGGAGTTGAAATGCCTAAAACACTCTTGGTAAGGTCCTGGAATAACCCTCTGAAATGATTCTGCACTTTTTGGTTTCCAAATGCAGGCAACACAATACAACAAAAACTCCCCTGCCGTCCTCTGCATGTTGATGTGGTTTAGCTTTCAAATCTGAATTCTTGCTGGTAGCATCTGTTCCTTGTAAGGGAAGTAAGGAAGGCTGAGGCTTTTCTTAAAAGTCTGTTCTTAAAATAAAAAAGTCTTTGATTAGCAGTCATCAGTTGCAATGTTTGCTTCCATGGGGGGGACACTAAAGAACTGCTCCTTCCTTGTGAAGCTTCATATTCCAAGGCTTCAAAAATGACTCTGTGAGTCACCCATCTGTAGGAATGAGCCCTTGCTTGTATATGGACTACACCTCCCAGTTTCAGTGCCAATCCAGCCATTGCCCAAGGGAGGGAAATGGGCCTTTGACACATGTTCGTTCATAAAGGAAGGCTCTGTTTCTATTTCAACCATGTCTCTTCCCCTTCTTTTGACCACATCTCATTAATCTGGTGACCTCCCTGATGGTGTATCCATTTCTCCTTTTTCTTTCATCCTCAGCCACACTTCTTCCTTGCTTCAGTGGCTGTTTGAGCTCTCCCTGGCTACTTGAATGTCGTTGCCCAAAGTACACCTGGCAATGGTGATGACCAAGGAAAGTGGAGATCAGCAGAAAGTCTTCGCTAGAAGATTGGCCTTTAAGCCACAACCCAAACCAAGATAGATGCTATTCAACAAAATGGATTCTGTAACCATGGTTACTGTTCTTGTCTTAAACATGAACCAGCCACAAATATACTACATCTCGCTCAGGTAGAACCAAAACTTTCACAGGTATTTCAAGGTACCAGGGAACTTGGTAGAATTCTATTACAACTCTGTGTACAAAAGAACAACCCACAAATTTCAAAAGTGCCAACTGCCTGCACAGCAAAACTTCTCTTTGGCCACCAGCAGCACTTGATCTTATCATACCCTACCATACCTACAAAGAGGAAGAACCCTGGGAGCAGTCAAGATTGCAAAGAAACAATGACACCTACATCCTTTCATGTAATAGCCTCCATTGTCTATTATATACTACATGCTCGGTGCAGCATTTAAAAGACAGACATCTCTACTCTTGATGACTTTACTGGTGAGTAAAACTTTCTATAATCAAAGAAACACTATACCAACACACTGAGTGCTGTGAAAGAAGACCGAGAAACTATGCATGGGTACACAGGCAGAGAGATGCAATGTAGACAGTAAGGGGCAGCCATTCAGAGGTCAGGTTTAATAATGTTTTGAAACATAAAGGGAGCCATCTGAGAACAGATAGGGAAGAGTCCAAATGGGAAGCAGCCTGGATGAAGGAAAGGCTTCAAGATTTATAGGAAAAAAAGAAATGGCAAGAATACCTAATACTCACCAGGCATTGATGACACACACCTTTAATCCCAACACTCAGGGGCAGTGGCAGCCAGATCTCTGTGTGTTTGAGGCCAGCCAGGACTATATAGTAAGACCTTGTCACAACATAAATAAACAAGGGGATGAAGAGATGGCTCAGAGCTCAAGAGCACTGGCTGCTTTTCCAGAAGTCCTGAGTTCAATTCCCAGCAACCACATGGTGGCTCACAACCATCTATAATGAAATTTGGTGCCCTCTTCTGGCCTGCAGGCATGCGTGCAGACAGAACACTGTATACATAATTAAACATAAGTAAACAAATAAATAAATGTAAAGTAATAAATCCCAGTATACCAAGGTGAGAGAGGTCCCATCTGAGCTGGCAGCAATGAGTCAGATGAACATAGATCAAATGAAGTAGGAAGCCATAGAGGAGGTCTGGGAGAGTGGAGGAGGACTTAGAGAGTGGAGGAGGACTTAGAGAGTGGAGGAGGTCTTAGAGAGTGGAGGAGGACTTAGAGAGTGGAGGAGGACTTAGAGAGTGGAGGAGGTCTTAGAGAGTGGAGGAGGACTTAGAGAGTGGAGGAGGACTAAGGTGGTATTTTCCAATCACATGGAGACTGTTGAGAATGGCAACAGTTAATACTAGTTTAGATTTCTGGTACGAGTCAGGTAGGAAGTGGTTGTAGCCCCCAGCATGTCAGCAGTGGGCT
The DNA here is from genome assembly GCF_943737965.1 of Phodopus roborovskii. Taxonomy (NCBI): domain Eukaryota; kingdom Metazoa; phylum Chordata; class Mammalia; order Rodentia; family Cricetidae; genus Phodopus; species Phodopus roborovskii. The sequence continues at coordinate 20,165,353 of NW_026126482.1, read as the reverse complement.
CTACAAAGTGACCAGAAGTGCTACCTACTTGGGTAAAATCAGCAAGGCCAATACTGGCTTGTTTGTTTGTTTGGTATTTTTATGGTTTGTATTCCCCAAGCCTAGTTCTGGGTTTCATAAAGACAATTTCCTCAAATATGTCATATGAGTTGACCATGTTCCTTCCCCCACCCCCTGTGTTTCCTCTCCCCTCTCACAACGGGTCATCATCCTTCCCCCAGTGTCCCCTTTGGCTCTCATGTCATATATGTCCATAGTTTTTATCTACATAGAGTCTGGGATCCACCAATGAAAGGAAGTATGCAACACATGCTTTATTTTTGAGTCGCTTATTTCACAAAAAAAGGATGATATCGAATGGCATCCATTTTCCAGGTAGAATGCTAGTTTATATCTCAGGTTTGTCTGGGACTCACTACATAGCCAAGACTTGTCTTAAACCCACAGAAACCCCCCTGCTACAGTCTCCTGAGTGCTGGGGTTACAGGTATGAGCCTCTTTATCCAGTTTATTATTTTCCTATGAGACAGAGTCTCACAGTGTAGCTCCAAAGAGCCTGAAAACCACAATTTCAATTCTGGCTTTTATCCCAAGCAATTAGGAAAACATGGCTACAATTCTCAAGTTGGAAAAGCCCAGAATAGGCTTGGAAAAGAAAATAAAATGTCCAGTTCTGGACATGTCAACTCTGAGGAAAAGGGACTTGGGACCATTTAGGCAGGATTGAAGTCAAGACACGTGAAGAGAGATGGACACCCATGAAATCACGGGGAAGCAAAAACCTGTCCCAGAACAGTAAACACAGCAGCAAGACCCAGGAAAGCCCCAAATATTACAAAACAAACAAATGACAGGAATGAATGCATGGGTTTCAATAATAACTCTAAATTTAACGGTCTCAATTTTCCCATCAAAAGACACAGACTAGCAGGCTGATTTTAAAAGCAGGCACTTCTATTTGTTGCCTACAAAAAAACAGCCTCCATTTTTAAAGACTAATACAACCCAGTAGTCAGAGGAGGCTGGAGAAATGCACTCCCAAGAAAAGACAGAAAGCAAGCAGACATCACAGGACAACCATCTGACAGAATAGATTTCACACCAAAATGAGAAGGTATGAAGAGTCACTTTGTATTGATGACAGGAACAACCTATCAAGAGGCTTTCTGATCCAAAGCACACATAAGTGGAACAGTGATGCAACCAGTTTCCCCCCAACAAACTCTGCTTGATGTAAAAGCACAGACTGGCATCATCCAAGAGCAGTGGATCACATCAAGACCTCACTCACCCGTACTAAAAGCATCCAGACAAAATAGCAACAAAGGAACATCAGAGTTAGATGACATAGATCAAAGAGATTTACCAGAATGGTCCATCTAAACACTGGATACACATTCTCAGCAGCCCGTGGAGCTTTCTCAAATCTTCCTTCTGAGATCTCATTCTTTTTTTTTTTTTTAGGTCAGAGTTTGGTGAGGGTGTGTGAGTACTAAAATCTGTGTTAGTACTGCACTCTTATTTTTAAAAGATACGCTCACTGACTTAACACATTTACAGGAGTTTGTTTGCTTGCTAGTTTTGTGTTCTTTTGCTTTTGAGACAAGGATTCACTGTGTGGCTGGTCTCAAACTTGCAATTCTCCTGACTCAGCCTTCCAAGTTCTAAAGTTACCATCATGTGCCATTTTAGCTGGGTCCCAAAATGGGCTCACAGACTCAAGCCCTGAAGGTAAAGAGAGACCTGTTATCCAAGCTGTCAGAAAAGTGGCAGCCAGGGGTAAATAAATAAAGCCAGGCAGGCAGAGCCCCAGTGTGATGGGGAAGACAGGGCAGGATACAGCCTAAAAGAGCTGAAGGTCAGACTGCTTTCCGAACAAGTGAACCTTAGCTCCTGGCAGGGAATGTAGCAGCCCCTCTGGGTGCAAAGTTGATCAGAGAGGCCTAGACTTAACGCTAAACCTACGAAAACTGCTTTTCATAGCCATGTACCTAGTGTCCGACCACTGCAGGAGCAGAAGACTGGATCCAGACCTGACTGGGCAGTGCTCTCCTCCTCCCTCTTCTCCTTTTCTTCCAGGTTAGACAACTCTTCCTTGATTGGTCCTGTTTTTTCTCCTTATTTGCATGCAATCCTATTCATATAGTCAGAATGCTCTTGGTTCTCCAGAGCTTGACTCAGGAGCCTTAGAGAGGCAGTCTCATTGACATAGACATGAGAGGAGGAAGAAAAGGAAGAGTTTAGATCCCACTTCCTGGTAGAGTCCAGTTCTTAGCTGAGTCTTCGCTTTAGCTGAGGACCAGGATCCCGGAGGCGTGGCTTCCAGAGGCTCTGTAGGGAAGGAAGATTGGCTGCAAGGCTCCAAGCTATGGTTGTGGAAGAGAATTTGTTCCTGCAGCTGTCTCCATCCTTGAAGACCTGCCACAGATGGAAAGCCCGCCACTCCTGTCACATCTATGGCTCACCTGCTTCCTGCAGATCTGCTCTGGGTTGGATCTCTCTAGCTATAACTCTGGCCAACAATCTCTGTTGGTACCTTAAGGTCACTGAGAGAGCACAAAGCTGTGATCCTTGCCACCTCTCTTGGCTGTCACCCAAAGCCTGCTGACAGCACAAGGGCTGTGATTCCCATGGGCTCTCTTGGTTGCATTCTCCTGCAGCTAAAGACTAAGAGACCCTCTATTGTCTGCCCACTATGTTCTTAGAGGGAGGGCAAGACAAGACTCCAAGCCTGGAGACGCAGCCCTCTCAGCAACACATTGCCTTAAATCAACTTTCCCCCCTTACCTTTCCCTTCTCAGGACCTTGAAGCCATCATTTCCATCTTTGCTGCTGAAATGCATCCCCAAGTCTGATAGTTTTCTGGTCCCTCAGTTTCTACAAGGGCCTGGCTACAAGGTCCCTCTGACTACCAAAATATTTGGATACTCAAGTCCTTTGTCTGAAGCAGTAGTTCTCAACCTTCCTAATGCTGTGATTCTTTAATACAGTTTTCCTCTTGAGGTGGTGACCCCAAAACATGAAATTATTTTGTTGCCATTTCATAACTGTAATTTTGCTACAGTTATCAATCATAATGTAAATATCTGAAATAAGGGATACCTGATATGCAACCCTTGGAGGGGTCATGACCCACAGTTTAAAACCTTTTTTTTTACAATCTACTTATTTATTGTGTGTGGAGGGGATACGCATGTACACATGTACAATGGTGTGTATGTGGAGGTCAGAGGACAAAGTGTTGGAGTCAGTTTTCTACTTTACCATGTGGGACCTGAGACTGAACTCAGGTCACAAAGCTTGGTGGCAAGTACCTTTATTCAGACCACCTGGATGGCTCAAAAACCATGACATTTACTTAGAACCTGTGTAAACCATCCTCTATACTTTAAGTCACCCTTACTGTATTAACAGTGGCCAACACAATATAAAGTCTATGTAAATAATCACTGTACTGGTTGCTTAGAGGAAAAAAAAAAAGGTCTGCAGCACATGTTTTGTATTTAAGAATTTTTCTCAATTAGTTCTAGTCTTCATTAATTGAATGTAAGATTCCAAACCAGAGTGAGTTTGAAAATGTGTCTGCAGCATCACATATGTGGCCTAGGGAGAGTGCTTTTTTTTTTTTTTTTTTTTTTTTTTTTTGGTCTGCCTTATCATCCTGTGTAGAACTCTTTTTCCCTACTTCTTCAATATGATGACTCATTGTTCTTAAACTCTAAAAAAAACAGTAATTATCTCTTCAAATATTGCCTTTATCTCACTTTTTGTTATCTCTCCTCTTTATTTTAACTTTGGGAAATTTCCATTACTTTCTTGTATGTAAGCCAAGCATTTAAAAGATTTTAAAAAAATGTTTTATTCAACAGTTGAGGTGCCTTTTCCTTAATGAGAATTTTCCCTTTTTGGGCCTCATTTCTACGAAGTGGCAGAGATGAAAGTCATTTTGGATTTGGATTCCTTTGACTATGGATACCTTTCTCCAAATGTCAATAAAACCCACTGTTTTGTAGGTTGACTCTAAAAGTATAAAGCAATAGTAGTGGGAAGAAATGGTTCAGTGGGAAAGTGCTCGGCATTAAAGCCTGAGAACCTGAGTTCAGATACCCAGATGTCAGACATGATAGCAGGTGTCTGCAGTCCCCGAACTCCCCAGGGAAATGGAAGGTGGAGACAAGTGTGTGGGGGCTTTCCCACCAGCTAAAATGGTGTACACAGCAATGAATAAATGGTGCCGTCTCAAGCAAGGTAGAGGGTGAAGTTGTCTCCACACACACATGGCATATGTGTAACCATACTCATATCCATGGGTACACACACACACAGAGAGAGAGAGAGAGAGAGAGAGAGAGAGAGAGAGAGAGAGAGAGAGGGAGGGAGGGAGGGAGAGAGAGGGAGGGAGGGAGAGATTTTGGAAAGTATACAAAAAATTTAAAACCATCATGAACATGATTCAGAAAGAAGTGTAGATTTTTTGATTATGTGGTGTCGGGATAAACTGAGAAAAATGAAAACCTACTCAAAGAGTCCAAGCCTATGAGGACTGGCAGTTCAGGTAATTATTTTAAACACAGAATGGTGAAATCAGGGAAACTCCTGTGGAGGAGGGAGCTTTCCAACAGATGTAAATGAGAGCCAAGGTCTCCATGAGCAGCCACCATGCCTCAGTTGCTCACCGTGTTTTCCATGAGCTGCCACCATGAAGTGTCTCCATGAGTTATCACCATGGCCTCAGTTACTCATTGTGTGAAGTATGTGACCCCTATGTGTCCATTCAGGGGCCACCGCTAACTCCAGGTCTGCAGTCTTCCCAACACACCTGTTGTCCACCTCCATTAGACAATAGTGACCTCTACTTCTCTTTGGGTCTTATGAGAAGGCCTCTTGCATAGACTCCCTTGGAGAAAAGGATGCTTGGAACTGTGTGGTTTCTGGCTCTCTGTGCAATATTGAGAACAGGGAAGAAGCTGGACAATTAGAAATTGGCCCCGTTTTGACTTAATTCACTACAAAACTGCAATTCAAATGTTGCACATATAACATATTGTGTGTGCCAGGGGGCATTTGTATGTGTAAATGGGCTTGACCATATCTACACATGTATTGCCAGGGCTCAACAACAGCCATCTTCCTCTATCACTCTCTCCATATCTATCTATCTATCTATCTATCTATCTATCTATCTACCTACCTATCTATCTTCTATTGAGACAAGGTCCCTCATTTCTGTTAGAGTGGATGGCCACTGAGCCCATTGGATCTGTCCCTTTCCTTTTCTCCACCACTGAGGTTACAGAAATGTGCAGTCATACTACCTGGACTCTCACATGGGTGCTAGGGGATTTGAACTCAGGTCCTCATACTTGCACAATACCTTCCCATTAAGCCATTTCTCCATCCCCATATATAACATTTAATTTACTCTCCATAACATTCCTGAGGCTTAAGAGGGGTCAACATACTTTTCCTGTTCTATGGAATCCAATATTCACACAAATTTAACAACTTCCTCAAAACCAGACAAGACAATGGCAGAAACACCATCACATTGTGGAGTGTACAAATCTTCCCCTGTAGGCTCATCCCTGTGCTTCAACACTTGGTCCTTAGCTGGTGACCTTATTTGGGAAGGTTCTGGAACCTTTAGGAGGTGGAGCCTTGCTGGGGGAAGTGGGCCATAGAAAATAAACCTTGAGATTTTAATGCCTATCTTCTACTTTCTGTTCACTCTTTGCTTCCCGACTGTCAGTGCAGGGTAACCAGCTATCTTACTGTTCCCAGCACCATGCCTTCCTCACAATGATGTCATATGTCTCCTCAAACTGTAAGTCCTTATATACCTTTCCTGCCTAAAATCAGTTCCAGTCAGGTTTTTGGTTACAGCAATTAAGAAAATCGACTAACACAGATCAAAATCAAGGTTTTCTGGTACTTGTCAATTTCTTTTTTTCATGAAATCAAATATAAACTTGTGTATACTTGAGATTGCTTATTTCTCTGTGGCTTAGACAGAGAGGCATTGCTTCGATGTTACCTTTAGGGAATGACTGCCCTTCTGTGTTTTCATCCCTAGTTACTCTTTTCAGCCTCTTAGCCCAAACAGACCTTTAACACATGTAGAGGGACTATCATGGAGATGGAAATCACTTCATCATGTAACACATTCCTAATGGCTTCTATATAACAATGGCACCAGATTTACCTCATCTTCTAGAAACTAACACCTAAATACAAAAAGGAGAAAACTAAAATGCAATAGCCACCCTTCAGTTGGTCCTATTACCCCATTACAAATGCCAAATAGCCTTCAACAAATATTTCTCAAGCAGCTCTTCTTGCCAAGCTCACACACACCTTCTATGCACACAATGACAAGTTAATGCTACCAACTCTGACACTGGATTATGAAGCATTATTTTAAAATATGTCAGTATAACTATGCATATTAATTAAAATGTTCCCACATATAAGCCTTGAACTCGACTCTCTATGCTGATCGGAGACAAAAGACCTTTATTATATGCTATTTGACAGGCTAAGTGTTTTAATATCACTGCCAATCATTCTTACCAAGGAATATTCATTGTTGAGCCTGAAATAGATAAAAAAGAAAAATCTCATGGTACGATCATCTGCTAGAGTCACATGACCCAAGGAAAAAAGACAAGCAACAATGGTATCTACAAGCAGAAGTCCCTGTCTGACAACCTTCTCTGGTGGGACTGTAAGTGTCACTAATCCTTTGTGTTAAGACCATTAAAGCTTGATAAGTAACTCTTTGAGGGGAGGGTTTACCACATACCTATGGGTTTTATTTTAGTGGAGGTCCTCATTAGCAATGTCTGGAGTCCATGACTGTTAAAAGACCACAGTTGTACACATGGCATCCCAAAGATCACAGGAGTACACATGGCACCCCAAAGATCACAGGTATACACATGGAACCCCAAAGACCAGAGTAGTACACATGGTACCCTAAATATCACAGGTGTACACATGGCACCCCCAAAATCACAGGTGTACACAGGGCACTCCACAGACCACAGGTGTACACAGGACACTCCACAGACCACAGGTGTACACAGGGCACTCCACAGACCACAGGTGTACACAGGACACTCCACAGACCACAGGTATACACAGGACACTCCACAGACCACAGGTGTACACAGGGCACTCCACAGACCACAGGTGTACACAGGGCACTCAATAGACCACAGGTGTACACAGGGCACTCCACAGACCACAGGTGTACACAGGACACTCCACAGACCACAGGTGTACACAGGGCACTCCAGAATCCTTGACCTTAAGAAGAGAACCCCAACTGTAGCAGACCTTACTCATTCTTTAGACTGTGGCCCACACTCATGTCTCACACAGCTTGGAATGCTTACGTGTCCCCGAGAAAGTTCTTGCCTAAGCCCCTCTCCTTACTTCTCTTTAGCTTTGCTTGAACAAAACAATTTAGAAGTGAATGGACCCAGCAAGTATGCGAAGATGGTGGGAGAGAGGGGAGAGGTCTTAGCCTGTTTTGTGTCTTTGTAACAGAGTACCAGAATCTGTGTAACTTATAAAGAAACTTATTTCTTTTAGTGCTGGAGTCCAGGCAGTCCAGTATTGAAGGCCCTGCATCTGCATCTGCTGAAGATCATCTTGCTATGTCATCCTATGAAAAGGAAATGGGAGAGGGGGTGAAGGAACATAGTAAGGACAGAGAAGGGAAAGTCAAACTCTTCTTTCTATTGGGGACCCATCCTCACTGTGCTCTTATTAAATGTGATCAATGCATTTATCAAGAGTGGCACTCTCGTGACCTAGTCACCTCTTAAGGTTCTTCCTTTCCATACCACTGCACTGGGGACTTAGAGGGAACATTCGAACCATAGTACCAGTGGCAGGAAGGCTAGCAGTGATTTAAAAAGACTTGTCGAGATTCAGGCAGGGGATGGCAAAGCAAGGCCTTTTGCGCAAATGTGAGATGCTTAGGTCATGGATTGGGAGAACTGATGGAAAGGATGAGTTGGAAGTTAAGAACCCAAAGCCTACACAAAGCCTAGAGCACTGAGAACCCTTGCAGGCAACCATCGAGCATCCATGCGGCACCAGAATCCTTGGACAATTCTTTTGGACCATCCAGAGGGCTACTGGGTAATGCCCAACAGGATTATTCTACTGGCTGGTAATACACCCAGAGGAAGAAGGAGAGGAAGAAGAGAAGAGGGGAGAAAGGGAGGCAGGGAGGAAGATTCCCAATTAGGCACAAGTGGTATGAGGTGGGCAGAGATGAAAGAGGCCATGGATGAGTTCAGTGGGGACTGGGCAGGGGACTAGCAGCAGCAATGCTCAAAGCTGGGCTTCCACTGTGGCCACTGGAGTGGCTACCTGTGGGGGTTTTGAGCAATGAAAGTGAATAGATGTCTTTTCTGTACTGGCTGCTTCATCAGGAAGTGGGGAGGAGCATCCATTCAAGTCTGGCTGGGGAGTCTGCCCAGCCCACACACCGGGCTGCATTCACTTCTTTCCAGATTATGAGACTTTTGGTCTCTCCTACCTCGTTAGCTTTTTATTTTTGTCTCTTGGTATTTCAGAGAGGTCCAGGTTCTTCTGTTTCAAGTGTCTGCCTCCTGGTAGACTCCAGCCAAGCCATTCTTCCTTTTGAGGGATTATACACGGTTGCCATGGAAGTAAGGCTTGGTTGAGTCACACAGGAGGGGGCCCCCTAGCAGGCCCTCCAACACACTGGACGGTTCCAATTACTTAAATTCCTGCAGTTCCTCAGGAGACATCTCTGTGTTTTTGATGACTTTTGAAAACCTTTGACCTTGATTTAGGAATTTTTAAAATCTGTGATCTGTCTGAAAGTAGCCTGTTAATAAGCAACCCAGAATGAATGGAACTTTGAAAGCAGGCCACCCCAGCACAAACTGGAAGTCTCTGAACAGGGATTGAAAGAAACAAAATAAAACAAGCAAGCTGATGCCATCCTGGTTTCTGCTCTCCAGGGAGGAAGAATACAGTGAATGCCTGATTGATACTAGCTACAAAAAGCCAGCAGTACATGGTAATTCTGAGGTGGGTCATTCTTAGATGCTGTTCGAATGTATGCTGTGGTTCTTGTCAAGCTAGTAACTGCCCACAAAGTCAAATTTAGCTTCTGGGGTATTCATCTGCCTTCTCACAGTATCTCAGGTGAATGCTGACAGACTGTCTAACACCCCTTAGGTTAGGAAGTGAGCAAAATGGAAGGGAAAATGGGGAGAAATGTTTCTAAGCAACCCATAGCCACACCCCTGTGATCAAACCTGACATCCCAGCCAAAGAGCTGTCAGGGCATGGTTAACAGCTGTACTTCTCCAAGCCAGGACTCCCTAAAGGCCCCCAGCTTCAGGCTCTTCCCTGTGGTGTGGCCACAGGAGTGTCAACAAAGCCATTGTCCCTGGACTCACAGGAGAAGGTGTTTCCCAGCTGATTACAGCATACAGTTTAAGTCATAGTTTCTTTTTCCAATGTAAACACTATTGTTATGCTTGAAATATGTCTCCTTCCTGCCAAAAGTCCTACTGAAACTGGTTGCCAACCTAGCAGGGATGGGGCCCTTGAGAAGGATTCATATCTTCTTCAAGTGGCTGGACTGGCTCTTGCAAAAGTGGATTGATGGTTTTCTGAGTCCACTGTTAAAAGTTCTCTGTTCCCCTGCCTCTCTTTATATGTTGGGCCGCCAATTTCTCATGCAGATCCATCAGGGATGCCGTGTACATATTACATCATGAGGCGTTCACCAGGTACAGCCACCTAATCCTTGACCTTCCCGGTCTCTGAGACTGTGAGCTGAATACCCACCCCCCTTTTATAAAGTCTTAGTCTCTGATATTCTGTTATAACAAGGGAGATGGACCAAAACACTAATCAAGAGTAGAAGATGGCCAGAAACCATTCTTGGATTTAATGATACAACAGATTGGGATCAGGGGTGATGGGAAGTGGGAAGTTGCCTCTGAGTTTATGACTCAAAGATATTTCATGGCTTCTTCAATAGGTAGCACATTAAAAATGCATGGGGACATGACCGAAGAGAAGGCTCTGTGGGTAAGTGCCAAATGTTCAAGTGTGAGTCTCCAGAACACACACGCAAGCTAGGCGTGGTAGAGCACACCTGCAATCCTAGCATCTTAATGAACTGGGAGGTAGGGACAGGAGAACCCTGTCTTCAGAAGCAACCAGCTTCCCACATGCAGAGCTAAACAGTAAACCCTACCTTGAGCACTGTAGACACTGAGAACTGATACCACAGGTGGTTCTCTGATCTTCACATGCATACCACAGCACACATACCCACAGCAATTCACAGGAACACACACACACACACACACACACACACACACACAATACCCCTGATGGAAATGGGAAAAGGCCACAGAGGATTTGTAGAACTTCTCATGTTTGTAAGCAAATCTATAACTCTCTAAAAGTAGTTGAATTAAGAGCAAAGCTGGGAATAAAGGAAAACCACACATAGTGTAGGTGTCGTGTGTTTGCATACAAAAAGCATACAGGGCAGGGAAACAATTCTCTGTCTGGTGATTGATGGGCTTTAAGGAAAAGATACATTAAGTTTAAAAGTGTCAAAGAAAGCATGTTTACAGTTCAGGGTCATGAGCTAGATCTAGCTGGCCACAGCTGAGCTTTGGCTTCCTCTTCTGTTCTCCTTTAGAGGTGTTCAGCATGGAGGTGTGGAGGCGTTTTAGTTCTGATTCTACACTGCATTTATGTCTCCAGGAAGCAACACAGGGGATGATGAGTCATCACTACTTGGTAGCAGCTAGCGCTGTGAGGTCACCAGCAGAACATAAGCAAACGCTCGCAAACACCATCTTCATTCAAGAATAGAATCAAAATAGCTATTTTTAAGATTGTTATAGAAATAGAATTTAATTTCTCGTCCTTTTCTCTGGAAAACAAGATTTAATACAAGACAAAAATAACATAGAGGCTCATCCCAGAACTCCTACTAGAAAGAGAAATGTGGAGCCTGAGATTTGAGCTACTGAGTTTCCTAGCTAGTCAGGGTGAGATTTCCCCATCACAGCTCCTCTAAATAATCCAACTTTTTTTTTTTAAAAAAAAAAAAAAAAAAAAAAAAAACAAAAAAACTGTAGTTATTAACACTCACGGACACAGCTCAAAACCTGCTAGTGATCTCCTTTGACTAACGAACGGTTAACCAACCAACAAACCAACCAACCAACCGAGGACCAACACCACCACCATCAACAAAACAAGTTCTTGGCATTAAAGCTCTTTAGTATTACTGCTTATGGCTCTCTCTACCCCCAACCCCAACTTCAAGCATTCCAAAGCTAGGTAAGTGATCTGCTGCTGAGTTACCCAGCCCCTCTTCTTTATTTGATCACTCTGTTCTTGTCTGTACTAAGTCAAGTAGTATATGCCCTTGGAGTCTCAGGACACTATTAACTCAATCTGATCGTGCCCTTATAGAGGCGGAGATAAAGAGGCACACACACTCAGGGAAGGTGATGTGGAGAGGTGCAAGCTGCTTCTATGCCAGTGGCATGCCAGGAAAGGTTTCTGGTAGGCCTGCTGGGAGACTGACAAACAATGGTTCACTTTAGTGAACAAGAGACAGTAGGGGAAGCTGAAGGAAAGAGGGAGTAGAAGCTTCTGGAAAAAATATAAACTAGGACGGGACATTATCAGCATATGAGAATGTCATCTCACCCTTATCAATATCCTTCAAGATTCAATATTCTTCTTCCCAGGCCAGTTGTCATTTTCTTCGGTTGCCACTTTGGTCACCTGAGCTATAGCATCACTGCCAGATTGCACAGTACCTTATCTTCTCCTTGGCAGTGTGTGAGTTTTTAAAAAGACAGTACTTTACCACCATTCACTAATCACAAGCTTCAATAACATTGCCACCTTTGTATAGCAGAATAGACAGAATGCCTCATTGTCTGCAGTGTTTGGAGAAGCTTTGCAAACTGGGGAGAGAATATGTATGCGTTAGTGTTAACATCATAAAGATGTGATGATCCCTAAAGAAGTCTACACCCTATTTCCCTGGAATCCTATAGGCTGCTACTTTACATGGTCAAAGGGCTTTGCTGGTTGTTAGGAGTTGGATATCATTTGAATGTGTACCTCAAGGTTTCATATGTTTGAAGTTTGGTCCCATGCATGGTGGCATGGAAAGTGGAGGGACCTTTAAGAAGTGAGAGCTAGAAGGTGGAGGTTTTTAGGTCATTGGGATTCTGCCCTTGAGAGGAATTATGGGAGATCTTTCCAGGGCATGTGACTGCTGACTTTCTTTGTGTTTTCCTGGTAGATAATGCAACCTACTTCTGCACACATGCCTACCCGCCCATCATTTCCCATGGAGCCTTCACCCAAAGGATCTGCTATATTGCACTAAATGAACTTCTCCATAAAAAGCAGCTCACCTCAGGTGTTTTTCAGGCCCTCCTGAAGTGAAAAACAAATGCCTTGCCTGTCAATCCATTTATGATCTGAGGATATGGAGTTGGTAGACACAGTGTCTATATTTTAAATTTATCAATATTAACAGTTTTGTCTCATATTTTTCACACTATCCCATTAAGATAAAAAAAAACAGTGCTAATTTTGATTTTTTTAAAATGACTATCTCTTGATTTTTGTCTGTATTTTGAGCTACATATTTGGACATCACGTGAGGCCCCATTTCTAGCACATATTAAGTCATATTGGATAGTCTTATCCTGAGAACAGCATCCACTGGAATATTGAAGGTCTAAGGCCTTCTGAAAGAGTGCATTCATTTAATGGGTATGCGTGTTATCCCTGAGAAATGGTTTGAAGACTCTCAGATTCACAGGGGATGTCCCTGAAAGTTTGAAAACATAGACATGTCTAGACTGTTGGGTGACCTGTGTCCAAGGAGGTAGGTGGAGGAGGGATCGGGAAAGGAGAGAGAAGAATTTATAGGGCCTAGAAACCACGGGCAGTCATCTGTGGCTGACATGGCCATGACGAATCTACTTTACTCCGCAGGAATCACTAACTGGTACTTAGTACACCAAATATCTCCCAAAGAGCTAATGGGTGTGAGAGAAAAATATGAGACAAAAGCCTCCTGTGCCCAGTACATACCTGTCAGTCAATAATTATATACAACACATGTCAACATCTAAACAAGTGTTTTAGGTTAGCATTCTCATTCTCTGTCTGTCTGTCTGTCTGTCTCTCTCTCTCTCTCTCTCTCTCTCTCTCTCTGTGTGTGTGTGTGTGTGTGTGTGTGTGTGTGTGTGTGTGTGTTTGCAGTAGGCTCAAGCAGGATTCCAAATCACTGGATGCCAAAGCCCTCATCAAATGTAGGAGATCAACACTTTAAAGGATTGGTTTTGGGCTCATGTTTTCAGCCCATAGTGATGAGGGAGACTGTCATGGTGGAAGGGCAGGACAAAGCTGCTTTCCTCAAAGCAGCCAGGGAGCAGCGGAATCAAAAGCAATGTCCTGTGACAGGAGAAATTTTTGTTTGTTTGTTTATCGAGGCAGGGTTTCTCTGTAGCTTTGGAGGCTGTCCCGGAACTAAATCTGTAGACCAAGCTGGCCTCGAACTCACAGAGATCCACCTGCCTCTGCCTCCAGAGTGCTGGGGTTAAAGGTGTGTGCCACCACTACCCTACAACAGGAGGCATTCTTTAAAGCCACACTACACTGGCCCACTTCCTCTAAATCAGCCCATCTCCTAAGAGTCCATTCAACCACAAACTTAGGAATCTCATGATCCAGTCACCCCTCAGAAGCACCATGACGGAGAGCCTGTCCATCCACCCATTAACACACGTCCTCCAGAAGGACACACAATTTCTAATCGTAATAGCACCAGAGTTTAATAGCAAAACAGTGTTTAATAATTACTTTCAGATGAACAAATGACAACATATCCAGTAGCTAAGAAGCCATATTTGTTCCTTCCTCTGATACGAAGAGCCAGAGAACAAGCTTTTGCTTAGTGGAGGTTGTTTCTAAGCTCCATTCATACCTACTGAGCCTTATGGGTCTCAGACTGGGGTTGTCCATAAAGAGTAGTTTGATGGAATCCTGGCTGGGATTCTCATATTTTACATGATAATGACTTCCATTTCTGCAGTCTTTGGCTGTTTGGAAAGTGCTTGGGCACATTTTAGATAATTATGCATGGTTTTCAAATGCAGCAGAGCTTAGGGGGAACTCTGATCTCTTCCGCTCCTCTTTCCAACTTGAACAATTCAGGTTGATTTCAGGAGAAATGCTTTCCCCAGCTCCCCTCCAATGCAGGATGGGGTCCTTATTGCTCAGTTACTGAGTCCTCTTCCTGCTATTTAAATCTGTCTGCTCTGCTTCTATCTTTAGTAAGCATTTAGATAAGCTAATGCTTGCTGAGGAGCTAATGCTTGCCTGGCAAACCCTGAAGGAATACTTTGCTGTTCTTTTCCTTCTTTTATGAAGGCCAGAGGACTGCTCAGCAATAACAAAATCTCGTTGATCTCCTTCACCCAAGGCAGCCAGGCTGTCACCAGCTCAGGCAGCCTGTCTGTGCAGATGCGAACATCCCTCTGAGGTCACTATTTGGATTGAAAATGTAACAGGGATAGGGAAATGTCTGTTGAATGCAACAATGACAGTCAGCACTGAAGGGTCCTACAGGAACAACAAATTTCCAGTCAGCCAGAAGCATTGGGCAGCAAGATCACAAGGACTCAGTCCAGAAGCATTTGGAATGTAGCGTCAGAGGAGAGTGCCACAAAACCGGGGATGCAGATAAGGACAAGAAAACTATTACCAAAAAAAAAAAAAAAAAAGGTTCGCAACAAGTCAGAAGAAGGGAGGCTGTAAAGGGAACTTCCAGTAGCACAGGGTTCTGGTGATGCCAGTTAAAATTATATGGCAGACACAGAAGCACTTAGGCCAAATGTCCATGAGACTGCCATCATCCCTCTGGTCCCAACTTCCCAGCACTGAATCGTATTCTTCAGGTCATCTCAGAAGGGCACTGGTGAAATGGGATGTTGTGACAAGCTGACCCAGTAGGCTAGACAGCGTCCCATTGCTGCACAAAATGCCTAAGATGACAGCGTCTGAAGATAAAAGGGGTGCAGAGCTGCAGTGGGTCCTTTAGATGACCATTTCATTTTGGACCCATGGAAAATTGGCATAGCATGCCAGGGAGCACACGGAGACATACAATCTCTTACCTCTACCCCATAGCCAGAAGAAAAAGGACAGAAGCTGGGGTTGCAAAATCCCTTATAAGAGAATGCTCACCAGTAACTCCAAGGCCTCCCTCTGGTACCCATCTCCTCAATGTATCACCCTTTGCCAAGAGAAAGGCCCTGGGGCCCAGGCATTAAAACTCAGGTCTTTGGAGACCACTCTACATATGAACTTTAGCACCAATTAACTACCTCTCTCTCCCCCCCCACATCTCTCATTCTCATTTTATTTCATCTTCTCTCAGCATGCCTGGCACACTTGCACACGTGTGTGCATGCACACGCGCACGTGTGTGTGTGCACCTGTTAGTGCATGTGAATGGAAGTCAGGGGTCAATACAGTATTGTCTTCCTTGATTATTCTCCACCTTAGTTCTTTGTGTTAGGGTCTCTCAGAGCTCACTGGTTGGCTAGACTGGCTGATCTACAAGCTCCAGGAATCTTCCTGTCATTGTCTTTCCAGCCCTGGGATTACAAACGTGCTGTAGCATGCGGGTTTTATTACATGGGTCTGGGGATCTGACTAGGTCCCTATGCTTGTGTGAAAAACACTTTACTGGATTAGCTATTTCTCCATCCCTATGTAATATTTTGAATTTGGGGGGGTGGTGTGGAGGGTCTATGTGTACATAGACATACATACACATTCCTATAGATGCATGCATGAGAACATACACTGTGCATATGCACATGGAAGCTAGAAGTAACTATTAGGCTTCTTTCTCATTGCCCCTCCACTTGTCTTAGAGTTACCATTGCTATGATGTAACACCATGACTAAAAACAGCTTGGGGAGGGAAGAGTTTATTTAGCTTATGCTTTCACATCACCGTTCATAGTTGAAAGAAGTCAGAACAGGAAATCAAGCCAATGCAGGAACCTGGAGGCAGGAGCTGATGTAGAGGCCATGGAGGGGTGCTGCTTACTGACTTGCTCCTCATGGCTTGCTCAGCCTACTTTCCCATAGAACCCAAGACCACCAGTTCAGGGATGCTACCACCTACAAGGGCTGAGCTCTCCCACGTTGATCACTAATCAAGGAAATGGTCCATAGGTTTGCCTCTAGCCCAATTTTATGGGGGCATTTTCTGACTCAAGGTTCCCTCCTCTCAGATGACCAAAATTCCTGTTGAGTTGACCTAAAACTAGCCAGCACACCACTTCCTTTAATTTGAGATACAATGTATCACTGAACCCAGAGCTTGTCTCATCAGCTAAGCTGGTTGGCAATGAACTCCAGGAATCCACCTGGCATTACAGGAACAGCCTTTCTTCTATGTGGGAGCAAGGCATGGAACTTGGGCCCGCATTTTTGTCCAGAAAGAACTTTACTGACTAAGCAATCTCTCTAGCCCTTAACTGCCATTGAATGAGAATTTGACAAAGAGCATCCTTGAAGCATCAGGCTAGAAGGATTAATAGTAAAGACAGAAAATATCTGGAGTAAGCAATAGTCTGGAGTAAAGGGAAAAGATGCAGCCAGGAACATTCAATTTGCAGCCAGCGTTGATGAGAAGCAGCATATTTGGAGGTAGTTTCATTGGGAAACTCAGAGTGGGTTAGCTGATAGTGGTTTTTTATTTCTATTTTGTTTCTGACATGGCTATGCAGGAATTTTCTCCAATTAAGTGAAGAGAAACATGGAAACATCAGTGTCTAACTCATGCCAGGCTGCCTCCTCCTTTTCTCCCATAATCCAGCCCTCCTATCTCCTATGACTCTTGCCTGATCTTCCTAAAGGATGGAGACGACAACAATTAAAGAGCAAGGGGCAGAATCACTAACACCCCCCTTTCCAGGTTGTGCAGGCACAAAAATACTTAAGCATCTCCAGGCGACAGTATCTGCCTCACTATTCATTAATAATTGGCTCATGGATATGATGTACATTATTATCCAGCTCTTCATTTCCCAAATGATCAACCATCCATATGGCTGTTTACTTATCAAGGTCACTAGGATTGGGCATCACCATCACAACTCACTGGAAGATATCCAAGCGTGAGCATAGAGAGTGGGATTCAAGGAGGGAGGGAGCTGGTAGTCCTTGTAAGAAAAACAGCTGAGCTCAGTAAGCCTGGAGAGTGTGCTTGGTAAAAGTGTTTGGCTCCAGATGGGAAGGGATTTCAAGACTTTGCTTCTTAAACGATGGCAGTAGCATCCAGCCCCCAGTGGGTGCATGCTTCCTGTCCCCTCACTTTCTCCAAGGCTTGGTTTATTGGCATAAGATGGGAGTCTGGATTTTTTTCTAAGTGAAAAATTTTCACTTTGCCATATTTATTCCTTTTGATTTTTCTGGTGAAATGAAAGGCTGCATCAGGGCACAAGTTCTGGTGAAAGGCAACAGTGAATTAGCGTGGGATTACAAGGGTTTCACCCTGGATGAGCCATGGGTGATGCTGACCCCAGGCAGATGATGTGGCCTTTGAGCTATTTTATTTTTTCATTTGTAAAACTCAAAGTTGTGGTGCTTATCTAAAGAAGGACTGTGAATTAAATCAGCTCATATTTGAGGAACATGTTTTACACAGTTGTAATAATGACATTAAAAAAAATTGAGGGCTGGGAATGGCTCAGATGGTAAAGAGCTTGCTCTACAAGCTTGAGAATCTAAGCCTGGCTGCTAGGCAAGAACATAATAGCTGGACAAGGTGGCTGTAACCTCAGCAGGGGTCTGGGTGGGAGGGTCCCTAGAAACTAGAAACTTATTGGATAGTCAGGCCAACTAAATCAGTGAGCTCCATGTTACATGAGAGACTCTATCTTAAAAATAAGACAGAGAGTGATGACAGAGACACTCAAAATCAATCTCTGGCTGCCACAGGCATGCACACACATGTACACACACACACACACACACACACACCTGCATGCACAGGTACATATAAATGAACACATATATAGCACCCACCCACCCACATTGGGAGCATCCTCTATGAAGGCATCCCAGAAGAATATTAATAAAAACTAGGGAGACACTGGACGCAGGGGACTATTTAACACGTGGGAGGGGGCCGTGAGGAAACTGGAGCACAGAACTCAGCCAATAGTCAATACCTCTCTCAGCAAAATATTGAAACCATTTTCTGGGCATGGGGTCCATAGGGTAGCATTAGCAGGCAAGCAAAACTCTTCTACATCGATTGTCACGCATTTTGAGACAATGGGAGCTTTGAAGAGCTAAAGAAAGTCTTTGGGTAAACTTGGAAGTCTTAAGCCCTTACGAGGTCTCCTGTTTTGTATGTCTCACTTCCTGGAACCTGACATCTTCCCCCTTTAAACTGCCCAGTAATGTGGAAACACACCCTGTCAGTGTGGAGCAGCTGAGCTAGGATCGCCCAGGGAGACAATACTACCAGCTCTAAGGACTCAGGCTCTGCAGTGGAGACCTGGACACCTTGCTCAGTCCTGCTCGTCTGGGTCACAGCCTACTCTTCAGACTCCAGTGACCAGAACATTTCAGGGCAGGTTGTTTTCAAAACAGAAGCCAATGAAAAATCCTGGATAAACCACACTGAAACATTTAAATACTAATCCTGTTTGTGACGCACAGTCCTGGAGGAATCTTTGCGGCTAGCCACTGCATTGCCCTTTGGAGTAGTAACATATTATTTGGACATGGAGATAGATTTTGTTTAAACCTTCCTTTATTCCATTCCTGGAAATGAACTTCATTATTAGTCATGGGCAAAAGTCACTGCTTTTTCAGAACTGCCAAAGGTTGCCTTTCCTGGTAGCATAACTTTTAATTGATTTTCCCAAGCAATGACAACTATTTAGTCCTTCATGTTTGCTTTCAGTAGACCCCCCTTTGCTGCAATACCAGATTTTGTTCATCTATATCATCAGTATGCTTTATATGAAAATTTGCTTGTTCTTATTCTGAGTATGTCAGCATTTGCCTGCATGTATGGATGAGTACCACATGCATGCCTGGTGCCCATGGAGATCAGAAGATGACATCAGATCCCTTGGAATTATAGTTATAAATGGTTGTGAGCCACCATGTTGGTTCTGGGAACTGAACCCCAGGCCTCTGGTACCTTTCACCACTGAAACATCTATCTCTCTGGCAGCCCTCAGGATGCTTTTTAAATAGTGACAGGATGGAGAAACAAGACTGAACTGGAGGGCCTTGTAGAAGACTTTAGAAACATACACAGGCACTTTAGTTTTCAGTACAGAAGCCGCTGGTGTTTGTGTTCATTAATTTTCTGTACTCACCATTGCATGATTAACCCATGCTGGAAAGAAATCGTCCAGGCCCTTGGGGTAAATGAGATTTCTATCATAGTGAAAGAGGGTCCAGAATACCAAGAATACAAACTGGAAGGGAAACATAAAAATACTACCATTAGATTTGTTTTTCATCAGAGGTTTCCAGGCTAACTGAGGAAACAGCAACATAAAAACTGATGGCAGTTACAAGGATGTTGTATATACAATTTAGGGGCATAAAACAAAAGGGGAAATGCTTATTGTTTAACAGCTGTCTCCTGGCTCGCTGGGAGATTCTCCAATGAGGGCAATGTGTTAGAAAGCAATGGCAGCCATCGTGGCATGCAGAGAGGACACAGTTAAGAAAGGATGCATAGACCACAAGCCCTTCATTCTCATCTGAGCTCAGACCAAGAATGCTGAGAATGAGCACATGGAATGGCTTAGCATATGCTCCTTGCCCCCTCCTCCCTCTAAGTAGTCATGACAAAGGACAATAGGAAAGCTTGGAGTAGGGCTTAGCACCAGATCATTTATAAGCTACAAAGCAAGCGTTGGATCTCTCTATTGCTCAGAATTTGGGATTTACTTGTGTCTGCTGTACCCCTGGTATGTCCTATCCCAGCATCTGCCCTCTGTGTTATGGTCTGTGCTAAGATGATGGGAGTGGGCTATATATTCTCTCATCACACTACCGTTTGAACATGCATAGGCTCCTTTTGCAAGAAAAATGAACAGATTCCATTATTCCTTTTGATATCTTGAACTTCCGAAGATTTTCTGAGAGTGGAGGTGGAGGTATTTCACAAAGAAACCAGGAATGCTAAGTGTTTGTGCCATCTGAGAACTCAGTGGAGGGACAAACTTTCACTCTGCACTTAGTTTTGAGTCTCCATGTCACTGAAAGCAGGGCCGCAGTGGGGGGAATAAGGTAGTGATTTCTACTTCCAGGCCCTGCTGCACAGCTAGGGTCTTAGTAGGGCCTTAGTCTGTTTCCATTCCAGCTAATGAGCGGAAGCACAAACAATGTAATAGCAATGTGGGCATCACCAACACACAAGCTTACGTCTGTGTTCATCGTTTGCTTTTCCTGGTTTCTGTCCATCAGACACAGTGAATGAGCATCCACCCTGTGCTCTGTGTAATATGTCTTTTCGGTGAAGGTCTTAAGTCCTTTAATTTTTACAGGCTTTGCATTTAATAGCTTTCTGAATGTCTAGACAGGGAATCACCTTCTGCACCCAGGACTCTCCTTCCCACCATCATGATGGAAGCGAGGCTGTGCCACTGACACAGTCATCCCTTAGCATTCATAAGGACGCTCCAATCCACAGATGCTCAAGTCCTGTATATGCAAAGGGATCACACTTGTCTAGGACCCGTGTATACCCTCTTGTGCGTGTTAAATTGCCTTGTGTGTGTAAATGTTACATGGCTATTAAAAGTATTTTAGTTTGAGTTTTATTAATTTGTCAAATATATTGGATCCTTAGTTGAATTTGTGGGTGCAAAATCCACAAACACTTTTTAAAGTTGTATTTTGGTTAAACTTTCCCCATCAGGCAGCAACAAGGATCAGGCATAAAACCTTCACAAAGACAGAAAGTTAATGGTAAGTTCATCTGTCATGTGCCCTCCTTCCTGAAAACACTGGTCGATGCAGTCAGTTCCCCCACAGAACATTTATGGAAATGGAGATGTTCTGGTTGTAATAACAAGTCCCCAGGCAACCTTGCTGTTCCACGCCTATGCTGTCAGACACACATTTGGGCACTTACTGCGGATATTGGAAAAACCAATGTGGTAAAAAGTAGATCTCTGACGGATGTGATGAACTTGATGTCTTTCCTTCCTATGATTCTTTTCAGCACATCATCCAGGCAGGCGACCCCAAAGAAAACAGCCTGCAAGAGCTAAATTCATTACAACAAATGAGCATTTACATTGGCTTTAATTAATACATTCTTCAGGGGTATAAAACTGCAACCCGCTGGGAGCTGTGTTGATTCGAGAAGGAGTGTTGTTTGGGTGGAAAGCCAATTCAAGGGCTAGGATTCCAGCTCATTGGGCCTTGACCTTACACACTAAGACTGATTGAGGAAATTCATTTACAGGATAATAATGTGTACAGTATTTAGTCTAATGGCTTTCAGCTAAAATGGAAACAAAATGGAGAATGTAATGAGGTGTATAGTGTGGCTGCACAGAGGTAAGAAACAAACGTTTGGCTCAGGGTGAGGGGCCAAGCACAATGGTCCCATGGCCATGAGGCCTGTCCCAGATAAGACACCACCTGGGGGGGGGGCGGTGGTACAACTCAAGTCAGTGGAGTGGCTGCCTTACATCATGAGGACCTGAGTTCAGATCCCCAGCATTTGTGTAAAAGCAGGTATGGTGTAGCATGTATCTGTAACCCCAGCACTGCGGGGTGAGGACAGATGGGTGGACCCCTGAATTCCCTGGCCTGTCAGCATAGTCAGTTTGTGAGCTCTGGGTTCAGTGAGAGACACTCACACAATAAAGTTGTGGCCTTCACACATACATACAGGCACGCACATACCCACGTACATGCATGTTTTCTCTCTCTCTCTCTCTCTCTCACACACACACACACACATACACACACACACTAAGAAGGCCATAATGAGGGTCATGAGCCCTGTTCAGTGTGAAGCCAGTGCAGCACCCTCCTTCCCCCCATCCCCTTCCAGGACCTGCCTGATGGCCTTACAGAGGCAATCTGACAATTGGAGGGACTTAACTGACAGGATGCAGGAAGGCCCAGAGCTCTGGCAGCTGCTGAGTTCTGTGAGGCCTGTGAGGTAAGGCAATAGAGAAGCAGGATCGCTTTCACTCAGGTAAGCTTGAAGGCCCATCATCCAAAATGACTGGCACAAGATTGATGATTTCTTTGTCCAGATTTTGGAATATTGACACATAATGGGGATAGGACTCTAGTGTACAAACACAAAATTTATTGAATTTGTACGTTCACTTCTTAAAACTAGATCAAAGGTAATCTTATACTAGAGTTTTAGAAATAATTTTGTACATGACATCAATTTATATGATGTGAATTTTTCCCGTTTGTGGTGTCATGCTTGTGACCAAGAAACTTGGGTTTTAGAGCCTTTCAAGGGTCAGGTCTTTGGATTTGGGATGCTAAGCCCTTAGTATGGCCCAATAGGCAAGCCTTGTGTGGTCTTGGTAGTTTATGCAATGTTATGGCTACTAACTTAAGGCCTTCTGGGTGCTGACTATGCAGAGACTGGGTTGAATTTGAAGTATATTTGCTGTAGAAATCGTCTCAGAGCTGGGCGGTGGAGGCACATATCTTTAATCCCAGCACTCGGGAGGCAGAGGCAAGCCAATCTCTGTGAGTTCAAGACCAGCCTGGTCTACAGAGCTAGTTCCAGGACAGGCTCCAAAGCTACAGAGAAACCCTGTCTCAAAAAACCCAACAAACAAAAGTCATCTCAATCCTTAGAAGCTCTGCTTTGGCATGTGAGGGACAGTTGGATTCTAGCCTAGAGTATGAAAAGCCATGGAGTTAGGTTAATAATTGAACCCTGTTGGCTGCTGGGGAACAGTGTCTGAAGTCTAGAGTCAGCACGGATCTAAAGTTGGCTTCTAGGAGCTCCCTGTGCTGAGGCAGAGTGGGAAAGAAACAGGTGTGGATTCATCCATGACTTACAGTTGAGTCCTCAGACCAGCATCAAGTGCACTGCCTGAAGCTTCTCAGAGAGCCAGGCTCGTCCCCACCTGCAAGACTTTGGGATTACAGAGCCTAGAAGGAGGCCTGGTGGTGATTTTGAAGCCAGCACTCTAGGGGATCCATGTGTGGGCAGAAACCTATGAATTACACACCCGTTGTTCAGAGGTCTTATTGAGCACTCACTGCAATAGCTAGTTTTTGACTCACTATTAGTTCTCAAACATCCTTGGAATGTACTAGAATTAAGCTTGCAGGCCCATCTCAAAGATGAGGAAAAATTGGCCAGTGATGGTGGTGATGGTGACAATCGCCTTTAAACCCAGCACTCAGGAGGCAGAGACAGGTGGATTTCTGAGTTTGAGGCCAGCCTGGTCTACAGAACAAGTTCTAGGACAGCCCAGGGTGACACACAGAAACCCTGGGTGGGGGTAAATCGGATAAGGGGAGATTGGCAAACTTGGCTCCAAGCCCCATGGCTTCATTGTCTAGTTCTTAAGCCACACTTAAAAACATCAGATTTCTCAAGCAGTCCACACAAAGTTCTGTGGGGTCAGAAGAGAAACTATTCTGAGTGAGAGAATAAAATACAACTTAAAAAAAAAATGACAATGTCCAGTTTCTAGCCCGTAGATTCCCTTTTAATAGGTCTGGGGGGGGGGGGCACGGTCCGGGGTGGAGGGGGTTAATAAATCTTCCCATGTCTGCCTGATTTTCTTTTTTGGTGTGTGTGTGTGTGTGTCTGTGTGTGTGTGTGTGTGTGTTGGTGGGATGGAGGAAGGTTTAGCCATGGATCCATCCACTTTGAACACTGTTCCTCAGGAGTCACTTTCCACCCTAGTTTTTGAGGCAGAGTCTGTCCCTGATAGATAGAGGATCTCTGCTTCAGCGAGGCTGGTCAGCAAGCAAGCCCAGACATCTTCCTCCTCACCTTCTCTGTGCTGGGATCACAAGTTCATGCCACTCCTGGCCTCTCTTATGGAGGTGCTGGGAATGACAGTTCGGTCGTGAAGCTTGTGCCCAGGCACTTGACCTGCCTTCTCTCGCGCACTGTATTTCTAGGTTACCCTCATCCTAGGTAGCCGAGACTGAGGCCCATCTATCTAAGCAATCCTCTTCTTGGAAATACAGACCAGATGGTCTCAGCAAGATGGGAGTGGGAGAAGACCTAGGTAGCCAGTCCTTCAAGGTAGAATGAAATTGCTAAGGGAGTCCTGAGAAGAAGACAGATGCTAAAACTCTCCTCTTGTGCAGCACAGGGTGAGGCAAGGGTTAGCCAAGGTAGCTGAGGCAGCAGAAAACACAGGCTGGGTGAGAGCCACAAGTTGCCTTGGCGAGCAGGAGGCTTCCCAATGGCAGAGGGTGTGTGGGGGAGGGAGGGCCACAGTTCTAAATGCCATGCAGCGGTTCCCTCCAGAGTGCTTATCACTACTCTTGGTGCCTTTGGAACCAAGCCCAAGAGCTGCAGAACTCTGAGTGTGCACACAGTCATTTGCACATGGATGTCAGAAGTTGTATCTTCTCCCTCCTCCTTCCCCCACCCACATGGCTCTCAGACCTAGTTTCACTTCCAGATACTCTGGCAGCAGCAACCCCTTCCTGCCTTAGTTTGCAGAAGCAACCAGGGGGTCTGGGCTCTGTTGATCAACACAGCAATTCATTACACACTGGATCATCTGCTGGATCTGGCCTCTTTGGGAGAAAGGCTGCCTCCACCCAGAATGAGGGTGATACTACCCCATGTCCTTTAGCCAGAGCTTCTTAGAGTCACCTGGAGTCAAGCCCATCCTTCCCTTGCTATCACAGCCACAGTGTGGAAACCAGATGAAGGAAGACAGTAAATTACTCAGCTCCTCCGAGGTTTCTCTCCATCAGTATGAATTAGCTCCCCACTGTAAATGTGCCAATCACCTCTCCGCCTCTACCCCCAGCTCACACGTCGTCTTACAAGACATATGTCACACTGGCATCTCCAGATGCCAACTCAGTGTGAGGCAGCCTTGCTGTCATTGATCTGAGTGCTGACATGCCACATCAGTATCAACAAGGAATATTTGGGTAGCAGCAGGTCCCACATGGGTGTTAGAGAAGGCATGTGGGTGCCGCCAAGGCAAAGACAGGCTATAGCTCGGGTATAAAGGGACCCTGGATCAGAGCTTGAGGATGAGTGTGAGAAGCCAGGGGTTCTAGGACATCTTGAGAGGGGGTCAAACACACACTTGTATTAATTTAGGTCTTCTAGATGAATAGTGATCCACTTATCTACCAAGGAAAAATAAGACCATGTCTATAAACACACACACACACACACACGAACACATACTGTGATAGCACTCCCGAAAGAGAAGAGAGTTATCAGTAGAAAATGGCAGCAGCTATGGACTCCTTTGCATCCCCTCCAGAAATGTCTATGTTGGTGTTCGAACACCTATAGAATTCCCAGAATATAACTATATTTGGAAATAGGGTTTTTAAAGACTTAGGTTATAATGAGCACACATGAGCAAGCCCATGCAATCTAACCAGTGTTCTCTAGGACAGATATACACAGGCAAGATTATGAGACGATACAGGGAGCAGATGGGCCCTCTATAAGCCAATGGAAAGACTTGATTTCAGACTTGCAGTTTCCAAAATAGTGACACAATAAGCTTCCATTGTCCATTAGGAAAGCCCTGGCAAATTATGTGGTGGCTTTACAAACAGAGCAGGAATTGGGACACTTTTAAGAAACTTACAGCACAATGACTGTTACTTCAATCTCTCAATTTATAAGCCACATCAGTCTCAACAAGGAACACTTGGGCAGTGATGGGTCCCACATGGGTGCTGCCAAGGGCAAGATACAGCAAAAGCTAGGGTGTAAAGGGACCACTGAGCAGATTGGAGGATGAGGAGTGTGGCAAGCCAAGGACTCCAGTGAGTCTTGAGGGAGGTCAAGGGAACATTGGGATCATCTCAGGTCATGTTGCTGGGACACTGATCTGCTCATCCACCATCCTGGGACATTGGCTCCCAAGAAAGCAGGCTTCATGGTGTCCTGATGATCAAAGACCTTTTCATAGCTGATGTTTTCTGATTCATCTTTTCTACCAGCCATTCCCTGATTCTATTCCAATGGAATGTTCTGGGCCTTTTCCTGAAATGCTGCTGCTCTAAATTTGTTGGCTGTCTTTTGTTTCTGTTGCTAGCTAACAAACTTATGACCAGTGACAGAGCTGAATTTACTTAAAAAAAAAATAACTAATGTGATTTAAGAAACTGTAGCTGAAGGATATTTAGTTTACACATTCCATGTCTTCACAAATCCATGAGGATCTTAAAATCATGGAAACTTACCCTTTCTAAGTCATCAAGTTTATTTCCTTGCCCTAAAGCCAAAACCCTTTTAAACAACCCCAGGAAATGAAAATTTCTTCCATAAAAAAAAAAAATAATTCCAGAGAGGGAGATTCCACAAGTCCCCTGAACAAGACATTATGACTCCTGCTGGATGAGTCAAGCAGCCTGGTGCCAAGCCCAAGGCTCTGGGCCTGACTCGGCCACACCGGGACTTTCCTTGTCCTTCCCTCAACCTGATGTAACCCTTGCAGCGAAAGACTATCCCCAAATTAAAGAGAATGTAACTGGGACAGGCATTTTTGACTAGTGGTAGTGGAGAGGGTGCAGTTGACTGGCAGGAAGGACAGGATCCTCAGCCAAGGTGATCTGGGCAGGTGTGAAGTGCACAATTCCCACTCAACATTCATATGTGTGACGGTTAAGAAAGACTGAAGCTTCACCCATGTAATCTCAACAATACGGTCTAAATAAGACCCAGTGTAATGGTACCACCAGTTGGCATGACAATGTGAGTGTGGGAATTTCACAAGGCCCCACCCCTGAGGTTTTTACTGAATATTTGTTTATACTATGAAGCTGTGTCTTTGCCAAGGCACCTTCTGATGGTTTAATAAAGAGATGAGTGGCCAATAGCTAGGCAGGAAGAAGTTAGGCAGGACTTCCAGGGACAGAGAGGACTCTGGGAAGAAGAAAGGCAGAGTCCCCAGGCAGACATGGAGAGGAAACAGGAGGTGCAAGGTGGAAGAGAGG
The DNA here is from genome assembly GCF_943737965.1 of Phodopus roborovskii. Classification (NCBI taxonomy): domain Eukaryota; kingdom Metazoa; phylum Chordata; class Mammalia; order Rodentia; family Cricetidae; genus Phodopus; species Phodopus roborovskii. The sequence goes on along the minus strand of NW_026126482.1, from coordinate 20,138,077 downwards.
TAACCACCATGTGGTACAATGTGGATTGATAGAAGTAGGTTAATTTAAGTTATAAGAGCTAGTGAGATCAACCTAGTGGCCAAGCTTTTATAGTTAATAAGAAGTCTCCATATTGTTATTTGTGAGCTGGGGGCCATCAAAACAAAATGCTTGCTATAGTAGAAGAGCCACAAGCAATCCATCAGTGGAGGGAGGGAATAACAGTGTTCTCCAGGGATGAACAACCTGATAGGTCATTCCAATTCCAGGGGGTCAGTCCTGGGCAGACAGTCGCGTGAGTTTATCGACATAGTAAATTGTGTATGTGTAAGATAGTGATAACTGAAAAAGTCATGAATTTGAGAGGGAATGACATGGGACATAGTGGACATGGGGAAGTTGGAGCGGTGAAATTATGTAAATACACTACTCATACATGAAATTCTCAATAGAAAACATAGATCAAGTTAAAACACAGAAGAAGCTGAGATAAATAAGGAAGTTTAACAAACAAAACCAGGAGGACAAATAATGTAAAGGACACAACTTGAAATAATGAGAAAAACAGAGAGACCACGGGTTTTGTGTAATAGTTGAAGTGTGAGAAGCCTTAGCCAAGGCTGTGTAGCTGGGTGACAGTTGCTTTCATATAGCAGAAGGATTTTATGGGATAGAGCAACCTCTGAGAGGGAAGGGGTTTCCTGGAAAGTGGCTCTTAACAATTAGAGCTGTGGTCTGGTTATCAACATCCCTGGAGTGCCAGTTAGGAACCCAGAATTGTATCAGAGATAATACAGGCCAGGACTGGCTCGATGTCAGTTTGCCTTTACTGGGAATAAGGGAAGGAAAAGAGAAAAAGAGGAAGAGGAGGAAGCAGAAGGAACATTTTCTGTAAGTTACTCATGGGATGAAAGCCAGGATGAGTGGGAAAGAGCCTGAGGTTCTGAGATGTGCCTGTAGGGAATTCATTGAGGAGAATACCCTCAGGGGACCTACAACAGGGAGGGAGAAGGATTTTGGGGCAGATAGAGTCTTGTGTTGAGTGGCCCTGCAGAGCTTCCCTGAAGTGGGCCTTGGCAACCCCAGGGAAGGAGCTAAACCCTGGTGGAGGCAGCTTCCTCCTGCCGAGGGTGCTGCTGGGAAGAGAGATCACCTGTGAACCATCAGAAGCCCACACACCATCTGGGAGCTGTGGAATGAATCTCTCAGCTCTGGGGAGGTGGGAGGATATGCTTTCCTCCATGCTACACAGGAACAAACTGAGATGTGGAAAAGTTAGGTAACTCGCTTTAAAATTACACAGTAAGTAGACATCATTGCTCTGGCTCCAGAAGCAAGGCCTCCTATTACAGGTCTCCCCACTGTGTTTAAAGAACATACCAAAATGGTGTCCATACTGGCTCCTCAATCTATTTAAATTGCTTTGTTTGGGTACTGGAGACATCCATTCCCTCTGTGCTAGCAGCTCTAATCCCTTCAGTTACCCAAGAGCTATGTCAGCAGCTCTAAGTATCTTTGCAAGCAGCATCAGCCATGTGTCTGTTGGACTCTGGAAAGCTTTGACCTTCACAGATTAAAACCTTGACTCAGTGATGGAAAGCAAGGGTTTGCCTCTAGGAACCGTGTGGGTACTATAGTAATAGACGGAGCTAACACATGCAGACAAAAATTGTGCATAGCTTGGTCTCTGTACTCAACTGTTGAGGCTTGCTCACTGCTCTCTGCTTGAACCAGAAGCTGTACCTCTCCAAAAGCCCCAGTGTTAAGGATGTCTGCCCTAGAAGCTATACCAGGGAGAAGGGTGTCTTAACAGACATCCTCTTCTCAATAAATGACAGAGAGTGCATTGTGAGGAGGCATACAAGGAGCCATGGGGTAGTCTCTGGCCTTGATCTATCTACCATCCATTAAGAACTTAGCGAGGAGACCCATGATTAGCTAGATCTCCACATTCCACACTGTCCGTCTCTGTCAAACACAAGCTAACTCCAAGTTCCCCATCTTCTCTCCCTTTCCTGCTTATACTGTGTTGATGGCCATCTAAGGTTATGGCTATGCTTTTAGCTTCTATTTTTGCTCCTATTTAGCAAATGTGGAAATGGCATAAAGCCTTTAGCCCTGGGTCGCAGATGGTAAACAGTGGGCTGAGGAACTATACCAAGAACACAACACCACAGCACACACCCTGTCCCTGGGGCAAGCTCTGTCTCGTCAACAGTGACTGTCTTGTCCCCTCACCTTTCTCTCCACCAGCCACCAATTCTCCGGCAGTTTCTGTGGCTTCTTTCTGGACCCCTGGGGGTCAGTTTCAGGAGGAAAATGGTGCAATGCTCTAAAATCTGACTTGTAATTAGACAGACTTTGCTATCCAATAGGGGCATGGAAGTGCACCCATCCAATTAGAAATTGAAGATGTCTGAGAGGAAAGGTATGCCAGACTCAGATCTTCACATATACGTTCTAGATGTGTGGGCCGGAGCGTCTAAGTCATGAAACTAGAGAGGAACTATAAGAGGAAGGAAAGGAGATCATGGCGAAGAACGAAAAGGAAGGGAGGAAGGAAGGAAGGAAGGAAGGAAGGAAGGAAGGAAGGAAGGAAGGAAGGAAAAAGTACTGGATGTATGTGACATGAAAGGAGAATGAGGCCATTGGGGATGAAGGGGATGAGCTAGAAGGACAGAGGGGGGAAGTGTGGGTGAGGATCAATAAAAACAAAACCTGTATAAAAAATTCAATGATACCCGATTTAGTTTGTATGCTAACATGACAAAACACATAGAAGGTTAACACGACTAACAGGGCATATTACAAAGGCATTAAAATGGTTATATTTGAAAAAAATAGTTATGTTTGTTTAACTAAAACATAAAGAGAGGAGGTATATAATCCCTAAGTTGATGGGTTCCAGAGTTGGTTCAATTGTTAAAGAGCATTTACTGTTCTTACAGAGGACTAGGGTTCAGTTCTCAGTACCTACATGATGGTTTAAATCTGCCCACAACTCCAGCTCTGCATCTTACACCCTCCTCTGGTTTCTACAGGTATGGCACATACGTGGGACATACAAATATGTAGGCAAAAAAACGTACACATGTGAAATAAAATATAATAAAATTTACAATTCCTGCTAAGTTGGATTGGATACTGACTTCTCCAGGTTGAAGTAAAATAAGCATGAGTATTATTAGAGTAAGTTAGTAGACCTCTATAATCTGAACAATTCATTCCATATAAAATATAAATCCGCTTAAAACTAATAGCCATAAATGAACATGTGAGACCCCAAGAGGTAGAAATTTTGAGGCTCAAACATTTATTATAATCAGGCTACTTGAAACTGTCCTTGCATGGGTCCCCTAAAATATACTTAACCTGTCTTTGTCAAGTGGGGAACACTTGACATACTTCCAAGGGTATAGAAAGCAAATCATTACAGGTAATGTCTCCTTTGCTCACAATCACAGGCTGGGGACAGAAGCAGCCAGAAGAGACATCACTGAGGAAAGGAGAAAGCACAGCCACGCCTACAACAGACCAAGTGAGCAGAGTTCCTGTATGTGAGTACCCTATGCCCTCCCCTCCTGGCAAACACAATGGAAAACTGTAAGTGGCTTGGGTTGGTCAGGGCCTATCACGTAGAACTAGTTTTGAACTAGTAAGAATTCAAATGTTAGCTGGGCGGTGGAGGCGCACGCCTTTAATCCCAGCACTGATAAGGCAGAAGTGGGTGGATCTCTGTGAGTTCGAAGCCAGCCTCATGTACAGAACGAGCTCCAGTACAGGCTCCAAAGCTACAGAGAAACCCTGTCTCAAAACACACACACACACACACACACACACACACACACACACACACACACACAAGTCAAATGTTTTGTATATTCATATAAAAAGGAGGGAAAGGTCTGGAAAACAGAGCTGTAGAGCTGTACATGGGACTTTCGGTGGGCAGTGGGGGCCTATGGAGGAAGCAAACTGGTGAGCAGAGGCCAGTAGGCCTTTGGGACTATGAGCAGAGAACTGAGCAAGGAAATCTGTGGAAACAACCAGCGAGGCAGCGGCCTCTCTCTGAGACTCAACTGTCCTGGGAAGAAGGGGACCTGAGGGTTGAGTTTGGTTTTGTGTTTTTCCAAAAGAGGCCATGATGTTAAAAGGAATTCAAGAAAAATAAAAAAAGAGCTTCAGAAGGTTAACCTGGAATTTGAGTATTGGAGGGCCAGGCACTTCTGATAGGAAAGGACAATGTACCTCTGATGCAAATTTGGAATGAGAGAGGCAGGAAGTTTGGGCAGGGTAAAGTGGATCCAACAAAAAGAAAAACGGGAAGGTAGGAAGTGAGATTAAGCCAGAATACGATTTGGGTCTGTGAGAGGCTCTTTAAAGTACTTTCTGCCTATTGATGACCACATGAGTTCAATCCTAAGGCCCCAATGATGGAAGGAGAGAGCTGGCTCCAGAAAGTTGCCCTTTGACCCCTACACACGGTGCACATGACACCAACACATGCACACATTCATGCAAACAATATAAATAAAATGTTATAATTTTTTGAAATTTTTTGAAATGCCAGTAGACAAAAAATGAGGGGAGGAAATGGCATTGACAGCCAGAATAGATCAGGGAGGTGGCTTACAAAGCTATGTGCTAAGTCTGTCCTACTACTCTGATTCTGTGAGGTAGAATGGCCATACTGGGGCCTTAGTGTGAGTAGTAGATTAAACATGGATAGACATACACACCCCAGTTGATCCAACAGAGACACAAATGTCATTGCTTCCTTTTCTGACTATTCAACTTTCTCCCTCATAAAATCCCAAGACTGAAACAGGCACTTGACACTTTCTGACACAAGAGAGCTATGTCCACAATTCAAAATATTCAGACTAATGTGTCACCAAGAGGTGAACACAAAGGCCAGAACAGAGGGGACAGTGCCTCAAAGGCCTCTTCAATCTGAACTCAACATTTCTGCCTTCTCAGCATTCCAGTGCGCCTCTCTCTGATCATGTGATGAGATTGGCATGTGACCAGAGAGAGCACATCAGTTAAGGATACCCGCTGCTCCTCCAGAGAACCAGATCGGTTCCCAGCACCCACATGGCAGCTTATAGCCATCTGTAACTCTAGTTCCAGGGAATCTAATGCCCTCCTCTGGTCTCCACAGGCACCAGAAATAGATGTGGCACGTATGCGCACATGTAGGCGATGCATGTAAAACACTCATAAGATAAAAGATAAAGCTTGAAAACAAGAATATTCTTTCCAGCTCCCTGAAACCAGGTGCTTTTATAGAACTGTGTATTTTAGCAACAGCAACAAAGTCTTAAATGTCAATTCCCATGTCTGTAGGATGCTCCAATTTTATTGTTTAAGTAAATACACACACACACACACACACACACACACACACACACATCCTCCCTAAAATCCTTCTTACAAGGCAGCTTTTCTTCCACTCATTCAGACTTTGTTCAGTAGCACATGGCCAGCCAGGTTAGGAAGACAAGAAGGGATTAAGCTTCCAGTTTGGTTTCTCCTTTCAAATGGAACTTGAGCCTATAAAAATTTGTAGTGGGAGAGGAAGGTGGCAAAATGCATTTGCTTTTCTTGGATCAATCTGTGAGTCGGTGTGTGCTGTCAGAGGACATTATTCCTCCATTGGAAGTCACACTTCCTACACAACATGCAACACTCCGCCTTCTTTTCGCAGACCCAGGCAGGGTTCGAAATCTCTCCTGTGTTTTGTACTCAAGCCCGTGGTCCCCTGTTTGGGCTCCAAGAGTCTTTGTAAGAGAGCACTTAACAATCAGACACCCCAATAGCTAAGGAGAGTTCCTCCAAACTGAGTTCCTCAGAGCAAATTGCTAAATAACAGGGGAAGCCCAAGACTTACCAAACTTAAGGAAGATAGGCAGGGGACCCATGGTTAGTAAAGTGTCACATGGAAAAGCTCTCACATTCCTAATAATTTGGTTCCAGACACAAACTTACCAGATTAAGGAGCGTCAAGTACTTTGAACGTCCGCCATCGTGGAATTCCTTCAACTTCTCATCATCCTTTCCAATATGTGGGATGTAATAATTGAGGAAGAGGTACCAGTTCCAAACAAGGAAGTGATATACGCAAGTGGTTGTCTTCGTCATGGCTGCCGTGAATAGGAGCAGTGCCCTTGATCTCTGCTTTGCCTCTGAGTCCTGGGAGTCACAGCTGCTCTGTTCAGGCTGGAGAGCTGGAGAAACAGAACCCTCTGGGAATGAGTTTCAGAACAGGCTGGCTTTTGCTTCTCTCTTAGGCACCTTTTCTTAAGCGCTCGGGAGGAAAGCTTTTAGATAGCTGCTTTTAGATAACCGGATGGTTTGTACTTATTTCAAAACAGGGCTTTGGGGCGAACAGCAAACAAGAGCTGCACTTCGAACAGGGCACAGCCTGCCCAATGACCTGTTATAAATGTCATCTCAGTAAAAGGTCATGCCTCTGTTCTTCCTTTCCATTTGGTTAGAAAGGTCAGGGGTGGCAATGGTGTCTCTTCGAAGAACATGAAGAATAGGAGGTTCTCTTAAAGCAGGAAGTAGAGACTTGGGTGTGTTTATGGCTCCAGAAAAGATAAGGGAGTCAGGTGTAGTCATTCTACTTGTGAAACCTCTGAGGTATCGTCAAGCCTGAAACAGCCTTTGATCCCCAGGGACAGACTCAAGGGAGTCTCTATCTCCCCGCCCTTACTTACGCTGGAGAACAAAAGATGTCTAGACATTCCATCTGCATAGCATTTTTGTGCCCAGAAGGAAGAAACATCAGGAGATAGCTGTGGCCAGCATACCTGAATGTAGACAAGGCTGGAGGTGGGGGGTGGGGGGAGGAGAAACAAGGGCCTCTGCAGTGCCCTGGGGTGTTCAAGACATAATTGGATTGGGAGAGCAATGGACAGGACCCTACCTCTGCCGGAGCAGAAGGGGACTGGAGAACTGCAAGTGTCATGCCTTGTGACATCACCAGCTTGTTTCCCTGGGCAACTGCCTTGGAGGGTTAAGCAAACTCCTTTCGAAATGCCCCTGCAGTTGATGCTATTGGTGACTTCACTGAGAAAAAGAACTTTAAGGAGCTATGGGAACCCAGAGGAATCCAGAGCTAATCTATGAAAAGTCCACGGGATCAAACATTGGGACTCATAGGCAGGGGGAGAGTGGTCCTGAGTCAGCATATCTTCTGGGTAACCATTTCTTAGTCTTTTGGGAATGCTATAATGGAGTATTACAAAGTTGTAGGCGTATAAACAAATTTATTTCTCCTATTTTTAGAGGTGAGCTGTACAAGATAGGCACTGTCTGGTACAAGTTCATTTTCTAGTTAACATATGTAATCTTCTCACCGTGACCTCTCATGGGAAATGGGCAAAGCAGCTCTAGTGGATGACTTTGGGGCCAGAATCCTATCCGGGAAGGCTGTCTTTACATCCTTAGGACTTGCCTATAGCCTATACCTCTTAATACCCTCACTTTGAGAGTTGCGATTTCCCGGATGAATCTGGGTAAGGGCTGAACATTTAAAACAGAAAACCATTCACTATGGAAAGAGCAATCCAGGACATGGGGACAGTGCTCTGCAAAATTCCACCTAGGCTAACACTGCACATAATGATGGCATCCCCTGCTCCTACAGCACCTCTTGCTTAAGCATGGCTCCAAGTGCTTTATGTGCATCAGCTCTCTGAAAACTTTAGATACCATAATGATGTTAATGCTAAAATGGTGTGCTGCTGGGCAAGCAGGGAGGGTGCAGAGGGAGTCCACAAGTAAGCAGTGGATCTCTAGGGCACAGAGAAACCTTTGCCCTGCGTCCCTCATCCCTGCTGGCTCCCTCGCCAGTACTTCCTCTCCCCTAAGTGACTTTTACATATTTATTTTCTTAAATTCTCTCGACTGATCTCCAGTTAAGACCAGAGTTCAGTAAAGATTAGGCGAAGATGGGAGGGAGACGATAAAAACTCCTATCTCTGCTGTGTATTCAGACCCAGAGATGGGCCTCTGACTGCTAAACATTTGTCAATGAGACCTCTCATAGATATCGATGTATTTAAATGTGTTGGTACTATATTTAATATTTGTTTTGCGAATCCAACTAATTGTCAGCATTGAAAACAAGTAGAAGTGTGTATTACATGCATGTAAAAACTATGTAAACTTCCAAACTCAGTTTTTGCGTTTTCTAATAAAACTTGGCTCGAAACTATCACCCAAAGGAAATCTACATTAAAACCACATCTGTGCTACAATGTAATATTTCTACATGGACCATCAGGTCCACTTTCCTGGAGCAGTTCTGATAACTGCCCCCAGGTAAGATATCAGGTAGAGTTTTTGCTAATTTTCCCTGATGTTCTTGGTATGTCTAATTTTTGTTGCTGTTTGTTTTGTTTGTGAGACAGGGCCCCAGGTTGGCCTGGAACTCTATGTAGCTAAGGATGACAGTGAACATTTTAAATTTATGTTGTATGTGTATGAAGGGGGAGTACACTTGGATACATGGGTGTATCTCTGTACATATGGGTGTTGGAGACCAGAGGACAATCTTAAATGCCATCCTTTAGAAACATATCTACCTCATTTGGGTCAAGGTCTCTCATTAGCCTGGAACTCATCTATTAGGCTGGACTAGGTGGTCAGTGAATCCCCCAGAATCCTCTTGTCCTCACTGAATGAAAACAGGGAGGGCATGGATGCTCCTAGGGGGTTGAGGTTTTTATAACAGATGTAAGGGACAAGCCAGGCATTTGGGAGAGTCCAGAGTAAACATGACTGGCAAACTGAACTGAGCCATGCGAGGAGAGGAGAAAGCCAGGCGCCAAGAGGCAGGAGAACAGAAACCAAGAGAGGCTGCCAAGTGGCAAAGAGGCCAAGATGGCTGGTAACCAAAATGACTGAGGTTATAGGGAAGAGCAGCTGGGGAAGGGCAGCCCAGTGCAACCCTGGGTGGGGGAAGTTGAGGGGAAGGGAAGGGGCATGCCAGCCAGGAGGACCCTGTAATAAGTAGGGAGAACCTGGCTTCCAGCATCAAATCAGATATGTTAACAGGCACCCCCCAGGGAACCTTTGCTCTAGGTTAGAGACCCGACATCTGTATCCTGGTTCTAGGATCACAGCATGTACCACCATACCTAACATTTACATATGGGTGCTGGGGATTGAGCTCTGGTCCTTGTATTTTTCCAGCAAGTACTTTACCTGAGACATCTCCCTTGAGCATCTGCCTCTGCCTCCCAAGTGCCGAGGTTCTGGGCCACCATTCCTAATTTTTCTGTTAGGGATCAAACCCAGGGCCTACCTAGTGCATACTGGGCAAGGACTCTGATAACTAGTGCCCACTTACATTTTAACGAGCAATGGACATGTAGATTTATTTCTGATGATACAGAATTAGCTTTGTTATTTATACAATTACAAGAGATAATCAAGAATAGGAATCATACTATACATACATACATATACACATACATGTCACTTATCCCCAAAAATAATCACTGCAAGCTCTTTGCCAATAAACATGACTGCTTTGCTACGAAGTTAGAACTAAGGCAGGCCTGGTCTGCTCTTTGCAGACCTTTCTTCAAGAATTAGAAGCTGAGTTTTATATAGAGGAGGAAGGAAATAATTAAAATGTATTTCTAGGAACTGGCAGGATTCATTTTTAAGAGGAAACAATAAAGATACACACATAGCTATTTCAGGCTTCAAACATTGCACAGACAACCAGATTCACAAAAGTGCTTCCCTGCACTCTCAGGAGAACGGTGTGAGTTTTTAACTTAAATTCATACTGGTACTATCAAGTAAGTACGATTTGCCAGGAATTAACTAGGTCATGGGCATTTCTTTCTTAATTTTTGTTAGTTTCAAAACTTCATACATGAACACTGAATCTATGTCTCTCTCACCTTCCACCTCCAACTCTTTCAGTGACCCCTTCCCAAATTTATCATTCTCTCTCTCTCTCTCTCTCTCTCTCTCTCTCTCTCTCTCTCTCTCTCTCTCTCTCTCTCTCTCTCCTCTCTCTCTGGTTTCCAAGACAAGGTTTCTCTGTGAAGTCCTGGCTGTTCTGGAACTCATTGTGTAGATCAGGTTGGCCTTTAATTCACAGAGATCTGCCTGCCTCTGCCTCCCAAGTGCTAGGATTAAAGGTGTGTGCTGCCACCACCTAGCCATCATCTCTTGTCACATTATTATTGTTACAAGTATGACCTCCTGGGTCCATTTAGCTTTGCTTGTGTGTGAAGGTGTCCAGGGATGACCCACTGGGATTGGACAACCTGTGTGGGAGTGTCCCCCTGGAGGACTGACTCTCCAACTGTCAGCAGGCACTGGCCTCTTGAAGCTCCTCATTCATGGCTTTCTTTAGAAATAAGATCCAATCTCTGATCTCAGGAAGTGTACACATTAGGGAGCAGTATAGCGTGACTTCTAATTGGACTTGGTAATAAAAACCCATAGTCAGATACTAGGGGATGAAAACTGAAAGCTCAGAGAAGCAGAGCATCTAGCCACTAGAGCTCTTACCTCTACGAAATCCTCAAACCAAAAGGGGGTTGAGTTCCTGCCTCCTCCTGCCTTATAGTCCTCTCTCTGCCCAGCCATATCACTTCCTGTATCCACTAGTGCTGGGATTAAGAGTATGAGATCCCAAGTGCTCTAGCATCAAAGGTGTGAGCTCTGTTTTTCTTTTAGACTGGTTAAATCTTATGTAGCCCAGCGTGGCCTTGAACTCTTGATATTCCTGCTGCCACTTCCCAAATGCTGGGATTAAAGGTGTGTGCCACCACTGCTTGGACTCTGATCTTCAGGCAAGCTTTATTTTTAGAGCACAAACAAAGATAATATCACCACGGAGCAGAGACAGACTAAATGGGAATGAAAACAGGCCATTCATCTCCTGAATCGGGCTCCAAGCAGCCTCTCTTTCTACTCTTCCTGTAGATGCTCTTGCTGGGGAGAACTGCCTCCTCATTGATTTTTCCCTACTCTAGTTTTCTCCTTCAACACTCTTCTTCACAAGGCCAAGGAGGGGTACTTTGTGCAATGTCACAGTCATTCTTGATGTACATTCCATTCTGTATGAACGTCCCTTATGACATGATGCCTGTGTTCACTAGCTTTAGTGAACTGCCCTCTATTGCATGCCTTTGGATCTTTCCCCGTCCTCATCTTTTGCCTGCCATTGGATGCTCCTCTAAGAACAACAAAAGGACAGAACTTCCCATCTAAACCTGCCCAGGTTATCATTCATAGTCCCTGATGAGGTCAGCCTGTCCCTGAAGACTGACTGGTTATCTTAGACATACTCTCTGCGGCACAGCCTAGCAGTTTCCTTCTCCAGGAATTCTTCCTTGGTCCCCTCTAAAACCAGGCTGCATGAGGAACCACCTCTTTCCTGACATCCCGCGTCTCTGAAAAATCACATGATGATCAGGAACTCAACTTGTTAAGATTGCTGTTATTTCTTGTGTTTCAGAGATTCTATCTTAATTCCTGTAGCTTATCAGAGACCTGAGCACATAGTAAGTGGTTTTAAAATGTCTGTCAAACAACTCACTAAACCACTCACTTAAAATAAGTAAAGAAGCTGGGTGTGGTAGGTAGAGGCAGGTGGATCTCTGAGAGCTTGAGGCCACCTAGGTCTACATAGTGAATTCCAGGCCATCTAAGACTATATAGTGAGAAGTTGTCTCAGTAAGATAAAATATATAAAATAAGTTAAGAAAAAGACCTGAAAAATATTTCTCAAAAAAAAAAAAAAAAAAAAAAAAAAAAAGAGTATACATTCTTGGGGGATGAAGTCAGAATGTCTAATATACATCTGCTCTGACATATTGTTGCAACACTCTTCTTAGTATTTGTAGTGGGAGGTCTAAATGGCTATTAGTAAATGAAGGCATGCATAACATGTGCATATAATAGACACATGGCATGATACAGCCTTTGCATGGGAAGAATATTGCCATTAGCAACATGGCTGAACCTAGTAATAGTATTTAAACAAAGTAACACTTACACGAAGAGTCTATAAACAAGTTTATAGGGGCATTGAGTAGAATGATGCTTTGGAATTGAATCATGAATTATTGGGGGTGGAAGCAAGGATGTGAGTAGAAACTAGTGAGTTTGTTAATAGACAAAGTTTCAGTTCCAAAGAAAATTAAGTTCAAGAAACAATTTGCATATCCTGGTGACTGCAGTTAGTAACAGTGCATTTTGTACTTAAAGAGCTGCAAGAGGGAGCATGGCAGGAGCAATGGGAAGACTGCAAGAGGCAGAGCTAGGTCAGGAGAGATGGGAAGTGATGTCTGTCTTCAGAGAATGGCACAGCCATGGCACTCACGATCGATCCCACAGTAACTGCAGTGGCCTGCACAAAATAGGGTCTGTCAACAGCCAATTGTAGACTGAAGAAGAACTCATAAAGCCTCAACCTTCCCTGCTGAACTATTTGTAACATGAATAAATAAAAGACCCAGAGACTGATATTAGGGTTCAAACTTCAAGCTGAAGATCAGAAAAGCAAACCAGCTGGCCACTAACTTTCACCTCTAGCTCAGGCTGGAAGGGCTGATTCTACGCACCAGCTCTTCACCAAGTCTCAAACTGCTGCCTCTCCTCAGCATGGCTAGAGAACAAATCCCTCTCTGAGACCTTGCTCCTGTCTCTTATACTTCTCTAATGTTGGGATTAAAGGTGTGAGGTATAATTCTCTTTTAGACTGAACTACTCTTGTGTAGATCTGGATGCCCTTGGACTCACAGAGATCTGTCTATCTCTTAATCCTGAGTCCTAATATTAAAGGTGTATACCACCACCTCCTAGCTTCTGGCTTCTGGGATTAAAGGTGTGTGCCTGGCTTCTATGGCTTGTGGTTGACTTTGCTTTCTGGATCCTCAGGAAAGCTTTAATAAATCACAAACAATATCTCATCACAACTATTGGCTAGTGATGGATTTTGGGGGAGGAGCAGTCATGGCCTTACCAAAGGTAAGTACACAATATTCTGATACAGCAATTCTCAAGCTCAAAAGGGTCATGACTCTTTTGGGTGTTAAATGAACCTTTTATAGGGGTTGCCTAAGACCATTGGAAAACACAAATATTTATATTACAATTGATAACAGTAGCAAAATTACACTTATGAAGGAACAACAAAAACAATTTTTGGTTGGAGATCACCACAACAGGAAGAACTGTATTAAAGGGTTGCAGCATTAGGAAGGTTGAGAACCACTGCTCTAATGGATACATTATGTACATATGTGAAATTATCAAAGAATAAATATAATCAATAAGAAGAAAACTGCCAAAAGATTTTAAGCATTCTCACCATAAAATGTATGTCAAGTAATGAATGTGTTAATTAGCTTGGTTTAACTATTTATACATATGCATACTTTAGAACTTCATGCTATGTACAACAAGTATACTTTTTTTTACCTTTCTCTCAAAAATAAATAATTACATTAAAATATCTATGGGATAAATGTATATATACAGAGCAGGTGCATTTGGCTGTTGAGTCTCTCAAAGCTGACTCATTCATCAAAAACCTACTATGTTCAGAGTCTTAAGCTGTTATGTACAGAGGAGGAGGCAAAATTTAAGATGAGTTAAATCATAGCCTAAGTCCTGGAGGAGCTCAAAGCCAAGTGGAAGAGACAGATATGTAAACAAAAAATTACAGCAAGATGTGATAAGTGCTACAATGGGGTTATGCATAAAATAGTAATGGAGTTTAAATTATCCGGCATATTATTCTGTCATTTTAAATATACAGAAGAGTGAATGCACTGAGGAAATCGTCAGAAACACAGCAACTATACAGAAGAAAAAGATTAAAGCAACCCCACAGCCAGCCACACGAGAACATTTCCTATCCCAGCTTCAGTCTTTACATGAGGGAGCTAGCTGCCTTGGGAACTGGTACAGCCAATGGGATGCTGCTAGGGTTGACCAATCCACTGTCCTTTAGGGACTCATGGCAACGGGTAAAAAAAATTTTTTTTTTTTTTGAGACAGGGTTTCTCTGTATTGCTTTGGAGTCTGTCCTGGAACTAGAGCAGGCTGGCCTGGAACCCACAGAGATCAACCTGACTCTGCCTCCTGGTTCCTCGGATTAAAGGCATATACCACCTGTTCTTTGGAAGCTCTTTTAAGATGGATAGCTCCTCTGGGGCGCATTCAGGATGCAGCGACAGGCAGATCTCCATGAGTTTGAGGGCAGCCTGGCCTGCAGAGGGAGTTCCAGGACAGCTTCCAAAAGCTAGAGAAACTGTCAGGGGAGCTTGAGGCGGGAGGAGAAGGTGGATGGTTCCCTTGAAAGCTGATTCGGGGCCTCAAGAGCTGATTAACTTGGCCCACCAAGGGTACCTGGTCTCACTTTAGCCTCCCTAAGAAAGATGAGACATCCTGAGTCGGATAGTTAACTTCCAACTTTTCCAGTTATGTCTGACACACCTCTGTACCCACGCCTAAGCAGGCAGCAGGCGGATTCCAGTGTTCACAGTGAATCAGGCATGGTGGTGCTGTTGATGACTGACAGGGGGCCATTGGGCTTCCAGCTCTCATTGCTCCAAAGTGCTGGTGCCTCTGAAACTTGTTTCACCCTATTTCCTGTAGTTCTTCTCTCTGACAGTGGGGTGATTCTAGTGTGTGTGTGTGTGTGTGTGTGTGTGTGTGTGTGTGTGTGTGTGTGTGAGAGAGAGAGAGGGGGGGGGGAGCAGTCAAAGTCAGAGTATAGGGAGACCATTATCTCCCAGGGGAACTCCCAACCCTAAGAGCTCTTGTCAATTGCTAAGAAATGAGTTAGCATGGCACATGGCATGCTAGCTCACTGAGCTGTGTTTTCACCACAACCAACAACACTTGTTTCTCTAGGTGGCCCTGCTGCTTAAAAATCTATTGGTCCAGGTAACCTTTGAAAATCTGCTTGGAAAGAACATGTGTGGGTTTCGAGCCACCAAACTAAGCTGGTGTTGAAAGACATAGGAGCTTGTTCCCTGATTTTCTTCTGTTTTAAAGTTGATGATTCTTTCAGCTCCTCCTCCGCCTGCTGCACTGGGAACACTGGTTCAGATGAGCCCCCCTCTCTGCTTGGGTGGAATTCAGTGCTTTGTGTGCTCCTAGAGTCCCTGAGAGGACACAAGACACCAGTCTTGGAGGTGTACTTTTAGCTGAAGGTCCAAGGAACTCTTGTTTACAAGCATCAGACTGACTCACATGAAGAGTGTAGACTTTTGGGGTCAGTTAGTTCAACCTCTTTCAAATTAGAAAATTTAGAGAAACTAAGGAACTCACCCAACATCACACAGCTATTAATTCAGGGACAGTGGCAAAACATTTTAATGACTACTTGTTATATAGTTTTTATTCCTAATATTGTCAATCTACCTACTTGTAGAAATTAAGGTAAGTTTCTTGTAGACAGTACATGACTGGGCAATGTTTTGGTTTATTTATTTCTTTGTTGGAGACAAGGTATTACTATGTAGCCTAGGCTGGCTTCCAACTCATGATCCTCTTATATCAGCCTCCTAAGTGCTAAAATTACTACAAGTATGCACTACCAAGGCCAGCTCTTGGCTTATTTTTTAAACATTATGCCAACATATGCCTTATAATTGTATTTATACCATTTGTGTTTCAAGGTAGTTGCTACCTGTTAATTAAATGCTTACCATTTAACTTTTTGTTTGTTTGTTTTCAGTCTGTTTCTGCTATCTTATACCTCGGATCCTGCTTCTGTGGATACCACTGCTGAATTAACAGCTGTATGCAGTCCACTCCTTGTCCACAGGGCCTGAGTTTTCCACCCACCAGAGAGCTGGGCAGTGAGTAGGAAACTCAGCACCCAGTATTATATCCCTTCTACTTTCATCAGTTATTTCTGATTTTCATACATCTCATTTGTTGTCTTCCTGATGCTTTGAATTTTCCCATTATCATTGTCTTTCAGTTACATTTACTTCATTTTTAATATAGATTTTATCATGTGTGTGTGTGTGTGTGTGTGTATATATATACTTGGAATGTGCACCCTTGCTTGACTTGTAGACTATTGTTCTGATGACAACATCATTTTCTTTGGCAATTTTCTGCCCTCCCCCCCCCCAAGTCTGTTCCATTACATTTTAATTATTTATTTTCTTATCATGCTTTCTGGTTAATGTGAGTGCATCCATGGTCACTAAACATTTCCCCTAAGATGCTCACAGTCTGAGGGTACTCATTGCGATTGCAATTTATTTCCTAGGTGCCCAAAATAAATTAGATTAAACCAAATCCAACTCTCCTTATTAATTCTAGCCAAAGCAAGTTTCTTTGAAACTTGGCTTCCTGGGGATGAAGATGTTTTGCAGACTATGAATTCCTTGGACAGAATCATAGCTAGTTCTTAGATGTTGAAAGCCACATCTGTCCTGCAACTCTAGCCCAGCCCCTTGCATTCTTTGTCTTGAAAGATGTCAAAATCTCTGCCATGACCTCCTGCATTTCCTTCTCTGTCCATTTCTTAAGGTTCAAAGGGAGTCATGGCAAAAGGGACATGGAAGAGGTGCAAATGGGAAGTAGATAAAGCTTAACTCGTGTCTTTTAGTTGTCTTCCCCCAGAGACCGCTTTTCCTATGCACTTGGTTGAATAGCTTGGGGCGTTGATTTCTTTTCTGTTCTGAGAGACAAGAGTGTCTCCACTGTGTTCAGTGACAACATCTTTGGGCTCTGTTGACAAAGATATTCTTGCCACCACAGTCTTAGCAGGAAGTAGATTTTTATATTCTTTTCTGGATTTTTGCTGGAGTGGTGTGAGCATCCATGTTTTTTATGAGCCTGGCTGTCTTTTCAAAGTAGATATTGATTGGGAGCTAAGAGAGAACACCCTGGGTTCTACAGCCAAAGAACCAATCAGGAAACTCTAATGCTCAGCTCCTGTCCCGCTACTCAAAGCTCTGTGTTTACAACCAGGGATATTGCTGCTAAGAGTCTAAGCATGAGACAAGACAGAGGAAAAACATGCATGCAGCCAGACCACACTACTCTGTTAGGGCATTGGCCTCTGGAAAAGTGTGGGCTCCAAAGAGAAAAACACTTCCCCAACTGATCAATAGTGTGTACTCCAAAGTCAGGTTCCTGACTTCAAATCACGGGTCGTTTCTTCCTACTTGTTCTTCGCATGTGTGAGGCAGTGAAACTTCACTTCTGTTCCCTTAACTGTGAAATGAAGGTAGTAATAGGACTCCCCATTCACAGCATTGTTGGGCTCATTAGATGAGACAATGCATATGAGTTCTGGACACAGCCCCTAGGGCTGAAAGTGTTCAAAATGTACCAGGTTTTATGATAGGAAAAACATCTAGAACATTAGCCTACAGGGCATGTGTGGCATTGGGAGGTGCACCTACAGGAATATGTTGGCGATATATTTTCTGTTTAAAGTAGAAGTGCCTATGGTAGGAGTACCAATTCTGGTAGGAATGCTACCCACTGTTAGCATTCTGAATTCTTCCCAAAAAATGCTCAGAGGGAACAATTTCCCAGAATATTTCACAGCTGTCTTAAGGCCAACATTAGCATTCAAAATGAAGAAAAGCCTTTAATCTTAAACTGGGGCTTTCCATTAGGGCCATGATGAGCCAGAATTTCCCACTAGCCCTTGCTACGTTTCTCAGGAATTGAAAAGGGCAACCGAAATTGACCTAAGTCCGAGGTTGGCAAATTATCATCATCAAGTCTGAGAGATAGAAGGAGCCAGCGTGCTAGTTAGGATTTATAAAAATGAGGGGCAGGGCATGAAAAACAGCAAGCAGTATTGAGTTGACATCTCAGTTTTGGGTAAAACAGAGGTCAAGTTATAATTAGAAGGATTTTCAGGGGAATAGAAAAGTGTGAAAAATTAAAATGTATTCAACAATTCTTAGGACCAATTTTGAATATATAGTCCAAATATGATCAGAGGTGACCACACTTGTGCTCTTGTGTTTTACTTTCTTCCCAGTCTGTAAGAAACAGGTAGGAGGCATGATATTAAGTCAATGATGAAGGAACTATACATTACATTGATCCCACTGAAGGTTGGAAAACTTGTTTTTGTTGTTGTTACTGTTGCTGTTGTTTTTTTCCTATTTAAAGATAAAAAATGGTCCACATGACTTTGGTAAACTGAGAACCATAAGAAAAACAGGTAATGTGGTATTCTAGTTTCTCTACCATGCCATCCTTTTTTTGTGGCTCAGAAGTAGAAAACAGGAAGCTGAATGGTGGACCATTCAGTAGCTCCACAAAAGAGAAAGTTCCCATGCTCTGAACTCCTAGGACAGTGCTACACAACTCCCCTTCCCTTGCCTGAGAGTCCCTGAATAGAACAGACCAGAGCATTCCAGCTTCCCACTCTGCATGAATGCCATGGACTCTCTGTACCCCTTGTCTCCAAATCCATATGTTGGAAAACTCCACTGAGCAGTACTTGGAGATGGTGTCTTTAAGGAGCTCTCCTGATAGGATTGATGCCCTTATAAGAAGAGACCATGGAAAGCTTTGTCCTCTCTCTCCACCATGTGGGGGTGTGGTCAGGTCAGCATCCTCACAAGTAATGGACCGGACAGGCAGCTTGATCTTGGACTTCCCATCACCCATGACTATATATAAATAAGTTTCTATAGACCACATAAGCTATTTGATCCACAGTATGTTTTGTTAAGCCATACTGATTGACAGAGACAGGGAGTGTCCCAAGTCTAGCTCCCCCTGTCTCTTTAAATAGGAAAAAGGTCATCATTGACACAAGATCCATGTGACATGGTATGAACCCCAAGAGTTCCTTCTACCTCAGAAAAGAATGGACTAAAGAAGAAGGGGGAATTGCAGTAAACGTTAGTAGAAAGTATCCACTTACTATTATGGATATTTTCATGAAATTATTGAAGCAGATGTGCTATTCATATAAATAAAAAGAGATGTATTAAGCACACCAGTGGTCCGAGCAAGCTGAGCACTTTGTACGCAGTCTCACGTGTCTTCCTTTCCTGCCACACTAAGGCACACATGATTGTGTCACCTGACAATTGAAGAAACCCATCTGAGTAAACACACGAGCAGTTAACTTATCCAAGCACACAGGATGAGCAATTGGCAGAAATGTCAGTTGAAACCATTTTTATCTCAAGTCAGAACCCCATTATACCACTGGAACTCTGTGTACTATACGCCGTATTGTTCAAAATCCTAAGGTTTTCCAAACTGAAACGATCATTTTAAAAAGTAAAATAAAATCCAGCATCTACATTATTGTAAGAGTCTTTCTCCACAAATAACTTGTGAGAGTTTATCTCTGCTTAAATGATAGTTTTATTAGAAACACTCAGAAATAGAATGTCCCCCTTTTTTTTTTCCACCCAGGACTCCTTTCAGCTTTCTTAATCCCAGAGTCTTGCCTCATACTTTCCCACGTAAAGTGTGTGAATTGGAGTCCACCCTTTGGGAAGCTCCCAATAAACACTAGGTTTCTTCATAACTACCATCATCACCATCACCACAGCCTTTATAAATCTTCATTTACATTGCACTTTTAAAATCAGTAAGTATGTTAGGCTCTCCAGATTCTCTTTTACACACACACACACACACACACACACACACACACACACACACACACCGGTCTGAATGTCACAGGACTGGAATGGTAGTCGATAGCATACTTTTTTTTCTAAATGAACAAACCCCTGTTTCTCTGTTTCTGGTTCTAATTTGCCTTTGCCCTCGGGAAGAGGGCTGGCCCCTCTGACTCATGGCCACCACATAGCTACCACCCAACTGATTCTTGGGGTAGGGTTGCAATGGAGTTACAAGTTACCCCATTGCAAAAGGCAGTTCCTCTCACACATGCCCTCCCCCCTCAGCTGTAAGCTACAGCAGCCATGACCCCGACAGTGCAGTACATCAAGGGAGGTGCTTTAAATGGAAGAAAATGAGTGTTGACTCTCAGGCTTAGTGAACAAATTTGAAAAGGGTCAAGTGGTTCTGTTTTGCTGATACATTAAATATTTGTTATGTTGTGCCCCTACTTCCACTAAGTGCCAGCAGGTGTTCATACATCATTTCTGGGAGCTAAGCAGATTGAGGGCACAGAGACAAAAGCCTGATAGAAACTCTGAAAAACAGTTCACTGCAGGTCTCCTGGTACAGCAGGCTCTGTGTGCTCACTGAGGCAGCATCCTCATCATATGAGAGTGCTCAATTCTTGGTGAGTGTGCTGTTTTAAAGGATGCTAGCTGAAGGAAACTGCAAGGAATAACCTCCAATCTCAGCACCACCCTGAAGAACTTTCTGTAATGCTGAAGATTTCTAGTTTTGCATTGACCAATGGCATAGCAACTAGCTACCAGTTATCACCAGGCACGTGAAATGTGACCAGCATTACAGAGAAAGTAAATTTTTCATTGAATTGACTTTTATTTGAATACTTCCGTGTGCCTGATCTCATTGGCCAGTGCAACACAAGGGTAACTGAACAATCCTAGTTTGCCTAGGACTTAGGAGATAGGAATTCTTGTCAGGCAAGCTAGACCAGTTGGGTAAACTGTGGTAGCCTATCTTGTTTGTCAACTTGTTAGATGAAGAAATGCCCAGGACATTAGTGAACATACCTCTAGACCTTCTACGATGGTTTCTCCAGGGGAAGCTAAGATCTCGAGGCCCTGCTGAGTGACCAGATGAATCCCCTGATAAACTCACAGGACAGTGAGATCTTTGGGAGGTGGCAAAAGATATGTGGGGCAGGGCTTCTAAATGCTGTAGGAAGTACAGCACTGGGGGCTTCTCCTTGGGACCTGCATCCTACGCCGCTGCCCTCTATTGTCTTTTTCTTCCGTCTACTGACTTTCTGCTCAGACATGAGGAGCCTGACCCACCACGTGATTCTACCATCACGATGGTCAAGCATGTGGAACCAGTAGCCACAGACTGAACTCTCATGAAACTACAATCTAAAAATAGATTTTTCTTCAAACTCATTATGTTTTGGCAATGCCAGAGTCACACACGCATCATCCTAATGTGGGTCCCATTTTTAGAGCTGTTTGGCAACTGTGAAGGTAGAATTAGATATGCATGAAATGTGGTGTGGTGTGGAGTGGAAGGGAGAGGGTGCAGAGACCGTCAGGGAACTGACTTTTCCCATGCAAGCAAAATGCAAAGGAAAGGGGACTAGAGGTCTTGACTCTTAGAACTGATGTGGTCTGCAAAACTCAGCAAAAAACAGAAACAAAGCATACTCACCAGTAAACCATGAGCAGAACTCCACAGTAACTAACTTAAATATATTTTTCAGTCATTGGAGAGTAAAAGGCTATTGGTTACATCATCAAAATGTTATAACTGCCTTGTGTTCCTGATTCACTCCAAGTTTTCAAAATATTGAATTTCATTTTTCTGCAACAGGCTTGTGCATCCCAACAGCCCGCCTACCTCTCAACTGCAGCCTGAACCCTCTCATTAGAAATAGAGCCCTTTTAGTATTTTCTTCAATTAAATCTTAAGTAAGGCTAAGAGGGATCGCACTTGACTGTGAACTGGTAACATATTGCAATTTTTGCTTTAATTGATCTCCACTACCAGGATCCTGGAAGGAATAGAATGCTCTTTTCCAAATTCTTGATTTTGCATCCTATCACTTCAAAAGTTAGATGTGTTCTGTTCCTCCTAAGTGTATATTGATTGGTAACTATGGCCAGTCCATATTTTAATTAGCCATTCTTTACTTATGTTTGAAGAACCCACTACTTTGAAATTTTTCCAATGTTGCTTTGTCAACTGTTCTGAAATGCCTTGGACCAGAAGTGTTTCAGATTCTTTCCAATTTAGGAATGTTACATAGACTTCACTGGCAAGGTATTTCTAACATGAAACCAGAAACTTTCTGAACATGATACCAGTGTGCTCAAAAATATGTCACATTTTACTGCATTTCTAATTGAAAACAATATTTGTCACCTGAATCACAGTGGCCCTATAGTGATGTCTTGGGTCTCATTATCCACTGAGGAGAGATTGGTGACACTTTGTTAAAAAGCTCTTATTACTTAGATATTTACCCTTGCTGTGTGCGGTTCACATTGAATCAGTCTGTACATTTCTGGTCACCGGAGGGTGGTAGTAGAGACCAGAGTCACAATCACTGATATGATCACAAGTGTAAAGTCAAGGCCACAGGTCTGGGTTTGTTGTTTCCTTTCAAGGAAGGGTCTCTCTATGCAGTCTGCTGGCTTTCAGGCCTATATTGGCCTCAAATTAACAACACTCCCTTGCCTCAGCTAAACCGTGTGTGGTGCTAAACCGTGTGTGGTGGGCCTATATTTTTGTCTTACCAAATTTCCCTCTCCCTGTTTTTGACAATGGTTAGCAAAATTGATTGAATTGTGCATAAGAAGTATACAGGAATGTTGTCTTAAAATAGGACTCCCAACTCCACTCCAAGAGGCTGCTTAATTTGTTTGAGGAAGGTTGGAGAATCAGCCTTTGCCTTGAGACCTTGTCCTCACCCCATTCAGACTGTCCCCACGTACCCAGCATTGTGGGAGAAATAAAGTCAATAGATCACTAATACAATCTTGGCACTGGATAAAACAATCCAAACTTCACAACACAGCATAAACTTTGTTCCAGAACTGATAGGAGCCAATGAGGCAATTGGTGCAAAGTGTGAATTCATGTTTTCATTCATGAAACTAAACAGTGACAATTTGTTTTCCTTTTCTCTCTCAAAGAATAGTGCTTTGGATATGTGTATTTTAAAGAAAATAAAATGGCCCTTTAGAAATTATCATTTAAATCTTACACCTACGGAGTCTTTCTAAATCCATCTCTAATTACCAAATGTGCTATTTTTCACTTTTCCATACAGAAATATTTCAGTAGAACTGATTGTCTGTGGCACAGACCTTTAATCCCAGCACTCAGGAGGCAGAGGCAGGCAGATCTCTTACTTTGAGGCCAGCCTGGGCTACAGAGTAAGTTTCAGGACAATCAGGGCCACAGAGAGAAAACCCTGGCTCAAAACACCAGAGAGAGAGAGAGAGAGAGAGAGAGAGAGAGAGAGAGAGAGAGAGAGAGAGAGAGAGAGAGGTTTCAGTTGGACATTTTGGTTCATGGCTAATAAGGAGACTTAGATCAAGTGTGAATTTTGATCCCAAGACACATTTCATTACTGAAGCTCCAAACCAAGAGTAGAAAAACAGTATGATATCCAAATGTGCTAATTGCTTCAAGTGTGTCATTTAAGGGGACAGGGGTTGGTTAACTTATTTTTTAAAAGTGTTTAAGGCTTAGCAATAGACCCCACACAGCTGATCTTACTCCCCAGATCTTAAGTATACCCAGACAGACTGAAAAATAAGTCCCAGGGCAGCCTGGGCTTCAGAGGGTGAATTTGTCTCGAAACAAACAACTCAATATTTTTTTTCTTGGGTATGGACCCAAGAAATGTTTAATTATTAAAAATATGGAAAGGAATTTACATTAAAATGAAACTTTCTTTCTAATCCATCAGCCCAGCATTTGAACTTACCTCTCCTTGGCTGGAGGAAGGGATGGATGGCTCAGTGGGTAAGAGCACTAACTGCTCTTCTAGAGGACCTGGGTTCAAATTCTGAGCACTCACAATTCACAATACCCAACTCACAACTGTCTGTAACTCCAGTTCCAGGTGACCCAACACCCATGGCAAAACACCAATGCACATTTAAAAAAAGTTAAACTTCCTTCCCCAAAGGCAAGCATTGCAGCTAATATTGTGAATATTCTTTAAGAAATCATACATATGTATGTGAGATTAGTAAAGATGCTTTAATATAGAGACATTTACAACGACACCAGAGAACACAATTGTGGGTTTCTCCTGAAACTCTCCCAGAAATCATTTTTTAAATACTTTGTTTATTTTCACAAAGATTTGCTCATTCCTTTCCAGATAACAACTTGAATAATTAGTGGGACAGATAATGCTGTTGTGTTGAAATCACCGTTTGCGAAGTGCTAACTGTTGATTCCCACAGTTCTTGGAGATGAACAAGACTAGTCTACAGACACAGATGAGGACATATTTCTGCCTACATTCCAGAGTGAACATGAGCTTCTGAAAGTAGGCCTCTGGCTAGTGTACTGATGAAGCAAAAAAAAATTATGAAATAGAAATAAAATAATATTTCAGATGTATTTTCTTCACAGAGACCTAGTGTAATTTTTAAACACCACCGTCATTGTTCCTTTTGAGAAATGATCAAGAGAGGAATGATCTTTTACAACTTCAATAAACATAAATAGTCAGCAAGTTCGAGTTCTTTATCTTTGTTCATAACCATCTGTACACTGTAGCTAGTGGAGTGAGCGTGTTTGCTCTGACTAACACACATACAACTGTGCATGGTTTCTTGTCAATGTGCTGCCTGCAGCCTGTGCTGTGTGGTTTCATTAATTTAAGAACAAGGCTTTGGGAGGCTTGTTTCATGTTTTAAAAAAATATTATTTCTTATCTATTTCAATAGTGCATAGCCTCAAGTGTAAATCTCTGTTTTCGTCTTATTGAAACCTGGTACAGAATCCTAGAGGTAATTCTAATCCAGATCCCAGGACACCTACCGAGCATCCCTGAGGTCTGCTACCTACCTTCTCTAAGAAAACCTTAAGGGAAATCTTAAACATGATGTCGCCATGGTGTCCCTTCCTGTCGCGCTTGGCTGTTCTGCTCTCCCACATCCCTTGCCATCTCACTCTGTCTGAGTCTGGCATGCACTCTGATTCAAACACACCGTCCCTCTCTGTCTACCAGCTGATTTCATCCCTGGTGGAGAACCCAAAGAATTGTTAGGTGTGGAGCAGAAAGTTATTATGCCTGTCTGTCGTGATACAGCCAACAGCAGTTTCCTGTTCGCGCGCATACATGCGCGCGCGCATGTGAGTGTGTGTGTGTGTGTGTGTGTGTGTGTGTGTGTGTGTCAGAGCATGTCAGAGGAGCTGAGATCTTGGAAATCAGGCAGACTGGTCTGCATTTAAGGTCTCTTCCTACTCTTTCTCATACTTTTCCCATTGCAAAGAAGGGAATACATTACAGTTGCACCTCTAGACTTTGCATAGAAGAGAGACAGGGAAAGGGCACGTCTTGCACTTCAAAGCACCTAACTTTGTGTGGGTAACTCATCCTGTGTGTCTGGATGGGCGAGTTGGGCACAGCTAGTGTGGGTGTGCACTGAGGTGTGCTGCAGGCAGCAGGACACACCTAGGCTCTGTGATTAGTATGGGTTAGGTCTTCCAGAGTGCTTGGTCACTCTGCAGCTGAGCCTGTTATGCAAGGTATGTTTTTTCCAGGGCTCTTCTCAGTACGGTGAGTTCAGGTTTTGTTGGCTAATACGCTACGGCAACTGAGAGTTGGAGAAAGTTTAGGCAGAATTAGGGAAGGAGTGGAGCCCAGGTACATCACTGGAGAAGCTTTTGAAAACACCCTACTGTCATCTGTGACTGCAATTCTTATCTGTGGCTTGTAGAGTCCCTGTCTGTCTTGGCAGTTCCTTAAAAGGAAGCAGAGGACACTATCTAGGTAGCAGATTGTGGCTAGATGCCCATAGCCAGTTGGGGAAATCTTTGGGGTAACGAGCAAGCAAGCTTCCTTAGGTACTGCTTAATTGAAGATATAGACATAGATGAAAAAATATTGTACCCCTAGATCCAACTTATCCAGTAGGCAAGAACACTTTTCAGCATCTCTTCCCATCATCCCCAAAGCAGTTAATAGCACTGAATTTGCCATGGAATCTCACATGAACTGTATTTGAGCAGACATCTGGTAGTGATTTATTGACACATAGAAACATTCAAGAAAAAAAAAAAAAAACAAAACCAAGATATAGTTCTAGGAAGCTACACCAAATCTGCCTCCCTCCCCACCCACTTCCAAGACTCACCCTCCCAGTGACTGCCTGGGCTGCTGAACCTCATCCATGGCGATGACACGTAGAACTCACCTTAGTCACCTGGATCTTCTACCAAGGAAAAATGCAGCTCACTTGAGATCAAGCCTGACTGTCAGTGGCCAGGGAATTTCCTACCCTACTAAGATGAACTGTCTGGAAGATAATAAATGTGCTGCTGGAGTGGGCGCTCCAGGGGCTCCTCCCCTCATCTCACTCACCCTCCCGTGTCCGGGCCAGCAGCCAAGCAGGGAGGAGGGACACTCACCTGCAAACTATTTCTCTTGGGACTTGGCTTCACCTTGCCAGGTTTCCTCGAGATGGCACTTCCTGGATTTCAGCCCCATGACTAGAGGTGATGCAAAGCTAAGGCTTCCATGGAGGTTGGTGGTAACTCATTTTGCTAATGGCAAGGTGCAGAATGAGATGGGAACCTCTGCTTTGGAGAACTGTTTGGGTGCTGAGAAGCTTTCTAAAGGTGGGTAGGTAGCATACCTGACAGATGATGGTGGCAGCTGGGGCTGCCCGGAAGTGTGGGTGCGGCCACTATTTTTTTTTTTTTTTCCCTAGTGAGTGGGAGTTCCAAGGCAACTCCTCTTAAATCTGGCATTGTCCTGGACCAGAAACAGGCATGAATTAGGGCTAAAGATAGGACATAGGAGTGTGTGAATACATGCGTGCACATGTGTAGCACATGTGGGTGTGCACAAATGCTACCTTTCTGTCTCTAAGCTTAGAACTGGGTGTCCTCTATTAAAACTTCTTTGTAAGGAGAAGTTACAAGAGCCATGGGGTTGGTTCTACAAAGTGACATGAGCTTGGTAGGATTTTTCAAACACTTTAAAAATTACCAGCAGACTCATTCCTTTTCTCTACACCAAAATCTAACTCCGGAGTCCTAAATTATACAAGAAATCAAAGCAAAGCTGTTGTGGTTGGAGTGTGTGATGGCTCCAGAGACCTGGGCCCTCTTGTGACCCTTCTCCCTGTGAGCAGAAAGGCTTCCCAGGCACATGAAGGCATCTAGCACCCAAGAATAATGGCTTACAAACTGGATGGACTGGTAGAGTTGTCAAGTTGGATAGACTTGGGTTTGGATCCTGAGTCTGCTGCTATGGGAAGCAAGACCTCAGGACATTCACTCAAGTATTTGCTCCTCATTTTCCCATCTGGCAAACAGAAATAATAGCACTTATGAGGCAGGGCACCCACACAGAAAACACGCAGAGGACACACGAGTCTGAGATGTGAATCTTCACACAGTGTATGTAGCTGTAGTTATCGAGGGAAACTTGGGTGTGGGATGCTCATAAGAGAAGTGGTGAAAGGAGATGCCTCTGCTCAAGACTCACTGAAGTGGCAGCTGAGTGCTTTGCTCATCATCAACCCTTTAAAAAACAAGAATGTGTTGCTGGGTGGTGGTCTCACAGGCCTTGAGTCCCAGCACTCGGTGGGAGACAGAGGCAGGCAGATCTCTATGAGTTTGAGGCTAGCCTGTTCCTACAGAGTGAGTTCCAGGACAGCCAGGGCTATTAGAGAAACCCTGTCTCAAAACTGCCTCCAGGCAAAAAAAAAAAAAAAAAAAAAAAAAGAATGTAGGGTAGGGGATGGAGAGACAGCTCATCAGTTAAACACATTTTTTTTGTTCTTGCAGAGTTCAGTTCCCTGTACCCACATGGTAGAATTTCAGTTTCAGGGCATTCCAGCATCCTTTTCTGGTCTCCATGGATACCAGACAAACTGGCAGTGGAAGCAAACCATGAATCCAAACAAACAAACAAATAAATAAGAATTAATCTTCACTTAAAAAAATAACCCACATATCTGGCAATAGTAAACAGACAATCCACAGAAATAAAGGCTATTTGTTAAGTCATGTTCTGATAAGGGCACTGAATTCATAAATAACTGCCATTCAACAGCACAAAAGCAAAATAAGCAAAGGACTTCAAGAGTCATTTCTGCAAAGGAAACATACTGGTGGCCAAAACGTCCAAAACACAGACACTGAGGAAATGCAAATCAACAGGGTGACGAAACATCGATTCTCCACTGCAAAGAGGGCAGAGTCATCGAAGATGTAAATGAGCAGGTGTGTGTTTAAAACCTGGCACCGTCATACACCAGTGCTGAGACTTCATCTACCTCTGTGAAAAACATTGAATTATCCTACAACTCAGCAGTTCCACTCCAGGAATGTCCAAAAGAACTGAGGATAGGAGCCAGGCAGTGGTGGTGCATGCCTTTTACCCAAGCACTCGGGAGGCAGAGGTAGGCAGATCTCTGTGAACTCGAGGCCAGCCTGGTCTGCAGAAAAAGTTCCAGGACAGACTCCAAAACAATACAGAGAAACCATGTCTTGAAAAACCAAAAAAAAAAAAAAAAAGAAGAATTGAAGATAATGAAGATAAGAATTCAACCACAACAGCATAGAGAGAAGAGTACCAGCTGCTCTCCCAGAGAACCTGGATTTGAATTTGATTCCAACTGTCTATAATGTTAGGGTCTGGGAGAAGTCCCTAAAAGGCCACCAGTCATGGTGCAATCAGCATGGGCGTTTATTATGCCATACCCATGTAGGATGGCACACCTATACAAAATGGCAATGGTGTCCTTTTGAGCACAGATTCAGGAATTTTAAAAGCAGTGTAACCATTCCACTTAGGATTGGCTTACGAAAATGGCAATCATCTTAGTACATTTGTTATTGGCTAGGGCTAACAGGGGTGGTCTAAGGCTATAGCTTTTCCATTCTTGGGCAAGTCTGGACAAGTCCAAGGCTTTGTCTTTATTCAGTTATCACCTGTGTGTGTGTGGGGGGGGGGGTGTCCCAGGCTTATGTGTCTCATCCAGTGTCACCGGCATTGGTGATTGATTTATTGCCTTTTGTTTGAGACCTGATTTTGTTGTTGGTGGTGGTATTTTTTTTTTTTTCTTTTTTTTTTTTTTTTTTTTTTGAGACAGGGTTTCTCTGTATTGCTTTGGAGCTTGTCCTGGAACTAGTTCTGTAGGCCAGGCTGGCCTGGAACTCACAGAGATCAATCAACCTTCCTCTGCCTTCCGAGTGCTGGGATTAAAGACATGCACCACCAATGCCTGGCTGAGACCTAGTTCTTAACTGAGTTATTAGAGGCCTGTTGTGATATTTGCCTGGCCCTCTCATATAAGTCCAGTTCCAGGGGATCAGATGATCAGATGCCCTCGTCTGACCTCCAAGGATACCAGGCACACATGGGTTACACATACATGCTGGCAAAACTCTAACATGTAAAATACAATAAGTTTTTAAAAGTTCCACAGAAGTGCTCATAAGTGTGTTCATAGCACCAAACCAACCAGAATATTCATTGACTGCTGCACATATTGGAGTGAAGCATGGGTGACATTCTGGATCATCAGTGACCTAGAAGACATGGTGTTATGTGAATTAAGACAGGAAACAACACATACCTAGTCCATGTCAATGGATTTCCAGCACAGACAAATGGATACAGACAGAAGGTAGATCTTGGTTAGGGACTAGATGGCAGAGGGTCCTGGCTAGGGACTAGAAGGCAGAAGAGGGTCCTGGCTAGGGACTAGAAGGCAGAAGAGGGTCCTGGCTAGGAACTAGAAGGCAGTAGGGTAATAAGAGTGACTGACTGTGCACAGTTTTCTTGTGAAGTATTGAAATCATTCCAGAAAAGACAGCATTGATGTTTTATGATCTTACAGATACATTTGATGCCACTAAGCTGCACACTGAAAATGATTCAAATATGTTTTATGTATATTTTATGTAATAAAAATGGAAAGTATCAATTCAACTAAGATGTAGTCTGTGCTTTTAGTTTCGTTTTGTTTTTGTTTTTTAAGTCTTATAGAATAGTCTAGGCTGGCTCCAAATTCAAGAATCTCCTTTCCTCTCTGTCCTCTGAAGTGCTTGGCTGTGTGTCACTATGACTGACTTTAATGTTCTTTGTTTTGATTTGGGACAAGGTCTTACTGTATAGCCCCAGATGACCTGGAACTTGTTCTATAGACAAGCCTGGACTTGAACCCAGATCTGCCTGCCTCTGTCTTCCAAGAGCTGGGATTAAAGGTATGTGCCATCACACCTAGTTATCATTAATAGCAGGTGTATATTTTTAAAAACAACTTGGAGCTTTGCTTGTCCTTTCCCTTTGATCTTTTTGCAGGGTCATAAGAAGTCAGGACATTTGTACCGAGTGAAACGTTAATCCCTTTCCCCTCACAAATGCCTTTAAAGAGAGCTAGTCTAGGAGCCAAGAAGCTCTTGAGACCCAACTGTGCCCTCAAGCTTCTTCACTTTGACCTATCTACCTTGGGCGTAGGGGATCTGGTCACATTTCAGGCCCGAGCTTTCCCTGTTTGAATCTTGAGCCCAGAACCTTTCCCCTGCTCCTCTCCTTAGAGGAGACATACCTGGAACTGATCTTGTGGATACTTGGGATTTTGAATGTGGCCTGGCTCTGGGGAAGGCTTGGAATCTTGTGGACTGTATTGGGTCCAGGTACTACCCCAAAGCCACCTTTGCTGTTGCTCTTATTATTAACTGGTGGCTAATCTTTGTATCCCTTTGTACAGCTTTCAGATGGGAACTCAGAGAGTTCTTGATGTCCATTCCAGGCCATCACTTCCCTTTCAGCAAAGATCGCAACCCAAACCAGGAAGGAGAAGCTGGATTTGGGGAAACAAATATCTGTTTTCAGATAAGAGTAACACACACAGGCTTGGGGAAAGAGAGGCCTGTCATTCACCTGGTTGACTTCACCTCTGCCCGACCCAGTTAAACACAGGTGTCTACCCTCAGCCTCAGACACCCTCTTGGTTCCCAGGCCCTTCTCTTAGGAAGACAGTTGGTCCTATTTCTTTCTTCCTACTCTATCACTGAACAGCCTAAATTTAGTTCATCACTCTGTTTCTTTGTGTAGTGCAGATTTCAATGAACCATCAGAGACAGAAGTAACGGAGTGAGAGACAGTGGAGAAGGATGGGGTGAAGTGTCAGAGCCGGAAAAGAAGGAATATCTGTTTTATTGGGTGATGGGGTTATGATGACTCCAGACTCCATTGGGTCACATAGCAGCCTCTCATACCAAAGAAGGCTCTGGTTCTAGCAGAAGAGTCACAGAGCTTTCTGCCACGGAAGAGCTAATCTGTCCCTGTCCTTTCCTACATCTATGCTGCAGTGTAGTCTGTTGGCACAATGCACAGCACTTGTTAACCACTGCAGGCAAAGAAAAGGCCACTCACTCTGATTAGCTGTCAAAAGTAATTCGAAGCCATGTTATTATATGGTAAAGAAAAGAACAAAAATCTACAGAAACTGTACTTAAGGCCAGAGCCTAATCAGATTTCTTTCCCCTTCATCTGTTCCATACAAAAGCTTCCTAGGATTACTGGTGTGAGCCATTTCATTCCCCTCCTCAAGTGTTAATTAAATGTGATATTTTAAAATATACACCCTCTCTCCAGGTAGAACAGACTGAGACCTTTGTAAATTGATGAATGCCAATGGCTCCCGTCACAGTTCTGCCCTATTCCCCTGTTGGGCCACAGCTCCAGCAGCAATAAGTATATAGTAATTATTTCCACCACAAATATTTCCCCTAAAAAGGGGTTGCCTTGTTTTGGTACATATCCATGCGTACTTGAATGAAGGGCATATTATATCGGGGCTCTTTGTTTTCTGGTTAATACCCACGGGTTCTCCCAGATGTCATTGGCAAGCATGGCACGATTTGCTTTTGTTCCCTTTGAACATATTTTCTGCTCAACCCCTTTTCTTATATAGAACTGCTGAGCATCTATCTCACTGTGGAGAGCAATTGTTGTAAGACAGCAAACTGAACAAACTCAGCCAGTGTGCTTAAGTTAGGTCAAATTACTAAGGGTATGGCCTGACACTCTTTATCATCCTGAGCATCTCGGTCATTTTTTGGAAGGCAACTCAGATAGCAGACACACATTGGTAAGGCGGGAGCAGAGGGACATACTTAGTCATTCATTAATATTCCTGTTTAGTGTTCACTGACAAGTTGGTGGCCATTCAATCCAAGTATGGTCTTACTACAGTAAGTAAACTCCAGCTAGTAAACAACTAGGCCTGAAAAATGGGATCGGGAAATTTAATTCCATTAAAAAACAAAAACACTATTTATCTGTTGGTGTAGAGCAATCACCCCCTTAAATCCTAGAGAATTTGTTCTGAGATACTCCTCCTGTAAGTCTGTGAAACCATAGCTTGTATCACTTCATATATATATATATATATATATATATATATATATATATATATATATATAATTTTGCCTATAAGTACATATTTTTGCCTTTCTCTTAAAGGAAGCACTTAAAGGCCAGATAGTCCATCATAAGCTACATACTGAAAATTAAGCGCTAGCCTGAACTACATAGTGAGAAGGCACCTAAACAAATAAATTAAAATACCTTACAGCTTAATTTTTTTGGTGTATCTGAACTATCAACAGTCCTACTCTCGCTGTGCTTTCTGGAGCATCATTAAGAAATGTATGTTATTTGACACAAGCACTTTTATATTTCAGCAACTGATCTGACAACTGAGATGGCCACGCAGTACCTCATGGGAGGGTAGCATATACAGCATGGATCTATATGTCCAGCAGGACAGAACAGGACAGCATACATTTTCGTCATGTTACTATTGACCATGGCTAATTAGACCTATAGAAAGTGAAAATTTGGGTAAGGGAAAACAATGGTAATGCTATTTTTATTTATTTTTTTTTAAAAAGTAATACATGGTATATTAAGACAACATTAAGACAGAAAAATCTTGAGTTCTAGGACAACCAGGGCTACACAGAGTTCAAGGCCAGCCTTGGGTGCATTTGCTTAGAATTAATTTCCTCTTAAAGGAAAGAAAAATCAGAATAAAGGAAAAGCAATCTTATATATGTGTCTTGTGGTACATGTTATTCTGAGACAGAGAAATGTTAAATGTCTCCAGCTCTTTGGATGGGGTTATTGTGTCACATAGACTTCTGGCTATCTTCTGATTTGGTTTCCTCATAAGAGTCTCTTATGTGAGTTTTCCAGGTAGGCTGTATGATCAGCTGGAGTGGTTTTACCTTGCCCAGAAATGGCAAACAGAGGGCTTGAATTTTGAGAGGTTTTCATCCATACTGACATGGAGATTTGGAATAGAAGGCATTTATAGAATACCTAGAGGTCCATAATGCAGAATCTATGTGTTAAGGATGAATTATGAGCTATGGAATGGAGTGCATTGAATTAAGGTTTAGAAAATGGCCAAGTTGTACTAGCACTAGAAAGAGCGTAGTCAGAGATACAGAACATAAAAGGGTTGAATAATACACCTGGGGTCCAAACTTGAATAACTACTCAAGTATGAAAAGATCCTATTAAAGCCATTCTGATGAGATGCCTCAGCTGGAAGGGTATTTGCTAGGCAAACTTAATGATTGGAGTTTAACTCAGGATCCTAGAGTAGGAGGGAAGTAACTCGTGACAGCTTTTCCTCTGATCTCTGTATGTGGGTCATAGCACATATGTGCCCTCCCTCACACAAACACAATATTATTATTTCTTAAAATTGCCACTCAAGTAGAGTTAGCTTAGCATCCAGAGGCATGTGGATGAGTCACTGATGTGGCAACTTGCATAGAGGAGAAGAATCTGACCTTTGCCACAGATCTTATTGTATGTAAATCCAGGCCACTCACAATGGGAGGTAGACACTAGCTCCCCTGGGGAACACTTTGTCATGTAGAGTCTGAATTTCTGAGTTCTAAGGTCCAGACTAAATAAACTTGAGGACCAGGTTGCATTACCACCCCCACTCCCCCCCCCCAGATGTCACTCGTGTCCAGGAGCATCTGTGCATCTGTGGCTCTTTACCAAGTACATAGAGATTCTTCAGACATCATTCCTGGCTCAGTGGAATGATTGCTACAGGAAGGCAGGTGATGGCAGGGGGTGTGGCTAATTGGACTTCTTCAGTCTCTGAAATCTCACCATTTGGTTTCCTAATGAACCTTGTGTGAAGTTTGTAAGGTGGTAAGGGGAGAAGATCCCAGACACAGTTTTATTGAAATAATAATAATAATAATAATATATATATATATACATATATATATATATATATATATATATATATATATATATATATATATACCACCGGGAGGGGTTGTGCATCATTCGCTTGTGGAGGCAGGCAAGGGAAAGAAGCAGAGTCCTATTCCCCTGGGGGTTTCATCTTTCGCTCTGCTAACTTTCCTGGTCCCTTACTATTACCAATTATTAAAAGCAGATTTTTTTGCTCAACAACAATAACAACAAATTCTTATCCATGAGTATCTGTAATAGTAGTCCAGTTAAACAGACTCTCTCCAAACTGTCAGCTAGGATTCCCATATTAACAGAAATAATGAACTGTTTTGTTTTCATTAGAAACCTTCAAAATACTCACATGAACACTCTTCCCTGAGACATACTGGGCACAGATTAAAATTTTCTTTCGTTAGATTTGGAAAAGTTGGGGAAATTTGAATCTTGGGATTAAGTGAAGATGAATAATACAAAATTAAACTGAGCCTGCCTGATGTTCCCACCAGAGGACATATCCATCTCATTGGCTCACCCAGTGTTTGAGGCCTCAGCTGAACTTCCACTCAGCTGAACAGCCATATAATGGCTGCAGGCCATTATATGAAGGAGCAAGACTTGACACTTTAATATACACACAGACCACTTGGGATCTGGTTCTGATGTATTCCCGGGTTCTAAATCATTAACCAACTCCCACATAATGCCAGCATTCCTAGATGTTGCTTGGAGTAGCAA
The DNA here is from genome assembly GCF_943737965.1 of Phodopus roborovskii. NCBI lineage: Eukaryota > Metazoa > Chordata > Mammalia > Rodentia > Cricetidae > Phodopus > Phodopus roborovskii. Next base: position 20,103,270 of record NW_026126482.1, on the reverse strand, counting down.
AGGTATGGTAGATTTACCCCTTTTCAAATGAACCAACAAATATAGGTCCTAATCCAAGACCTAGACTTTTTTGTTGTTGTTGTTGCAAGTTAACAGCATTGAAATGTTTTTTTTTTTTTTTTTAATCAATTACACAGCAAGGGATTGCATTTTCTCTCTAAGTACTATTTTTAACATTCAGTGAGACAATCAGCATAACAATACATATTTCCATACTAACTGGTAATTTGAAGGCTTTCAAAGAGGCAAAGGTTGGGTTAGAAAAGTCCTTGCTCTCTACAAAGCATGCATTGGGAAGCTGGTCTCATGTGGACTTTTCTAAGCAGAACTGAGAAGGGGAAGATATGGAGAACCTAGATTCCCAGGGATAGATAGTCTTCATGGATGCTCTCTTGGGTGTAAGGGGAGGGGCTAACAAAGATTAATGCTGCTTGTCGTTTTGTCATCAAGACCTCTATCTCTTCCCTGGAAAGTGGGACAGCGAGTTCATTCCTAAAGGAAGCCAAGTACACATATTTCTTTTGATTCTTTCTTTCTGGAGGGAAGATGTGCTTTAACTGAGAAATTATAATCAATGCTTTTACAACACATGGAGACTTTCTCCCCTAAGACTGAAGGAAGTACTCATGTAAAAGGACTCAGCCATCTGCAGACCTATCACAATCAAGATGGCTGAGTTCCCACAACAGCTTCATTGTTGAAAAGGACCTTTCAGGTCACAGGATGCTCATGCTCAACTGGTAAAAGTATGTCTTATAACCCATTCAGATGAATAAGGCTGGCCCAAGTCTCAGCCAGTTGGAGTTCACTGGAGTAGCATACAAGTGCCATGAGGACTTGTGAGCTAAAGTCAAAGAAAACCATGCTCCTTGGAATAATCCCCAATCTGGGAGTTCACATTAGGCCCCTCTACTGTTTTAGAAGGTTTCTTTGAATAATCCTTTTCACTTGGGTTTCCTGCCAGGAATGGATGCAAATGCATCAACTACCTCAGGAAAACCTGTTCTCACAAGTTTTATCGTACCACTTGGCAGACAAAAATGCTCTGGTAGAGACTGAAAACTTTCACATGCATCCAGAGAGCTTGGGAATTGAGCCATCTTGACTCAACACTCACCAACCAAGGGGAAACTCACCTACCCCTACAAGTCAGGATCTGGGATTCCTGAGCTAATCAGAGAAGGGAGGGGAATGCTATGGTGTCTAGCTGCTCTATGGGGGAAGTGACATCGGGCTTTAGGCAGTGACGGGGGTCAAAGACCAGGTACTCTGGTTCCCTAACTCCCTATGGCCTTTGCTCTGCTCCTAGCCAAGGGTGAATTCTCTGAGAAGCAGACAACCCTAGGGAAATGCCAAAACAGAACTAGGAAGGATGGGGATTGGTAGAAAAGGGCGGTGGGGAGAGCAGCTGTTTTTGTTGGGCCATTCTGTGTGTTTGGGAGTCCATGAGAAATATGAGAAAGGCTCCTTCTAAAAAGCAAATAGTGGAGATATGGAGACATGTGACGGGATCTGCTGAGAGTGCCATCACATTACTCACCAGTCAATAATTTCCCCAGGAGGGGGAGTTTCTCCTCGACGTCTGGGATTTATTTTTAAGCCCTTGGAGTGCCCACAGTTTCTCTTTTACTATTTCCACAGTTTTCAGAGATGTTTAAATCCAAGCATTTTTCAACCCACCTACCTTCAACAGATATAGACAAAGTAGTTGGAAACAATCAAGGACCTCTCACACTCATTAAAGAGTTCATTGGGAACACGTTCAACTGCATATGGGTCTTCTCATTATTTTAATAATATGTTGCATAAGAATTCCCCTGTAGGCCCCGAGGGAGTGCACATTCACTGCATTTGCATTTCCCTATGGTGGCTCCCATCCATCACCACTGCTATGTCAAGTCACTGTTCACAATCGGGGCCCTGGGAATGTAAGTGAACAGGAACTTGTGAACCTACCAGGCAGCCATCACAAGGACCTAGAGAGAAACATATCACCAGAGGAGCTGACCGACCCCAACTGGTCAAACAGTCTCAAGGACCCCAACTCAAGGAAATTAAAGGGAAAGATACACCAAGGTTGTATCTGTGTCTCCATCAGACCCACCCATGTTCTCAGGTTACCCAAAAGGCAGCCAAACCTCTGACATTGCCTATCAATGTTAATCCCACAGGTCATGTTATTCCCAGTGTTAAATGCAAACATGGATGCAAGGAAATGGATCTAAGTCACTAAAGCTTGAGAAAGTATGGTTCATAGTGAGAACAAAATACATTCCCCTAGCTTGGATTTTGAGTTAAAGGTGTAGTGAGCAGCCCGAGGCTTGATCAAGAAGTGACAGAGTTTTCAGGAGGCGGGGTCTGGGGGAAAGAAATTACATCACTAAGGCCATGCTGTTGAAAGGGATATTGAGACCCTGGCCTCTTCCTATCTCTCTTGTTCCAGCTAGCATGAGTTAAACAGCCTCCTCTGCCACAGACATCATCATATACTCTAACCCCAGGCACAAAGGAGCAAGGCAAGATTGGAATCTCCCAAATTTTCAGCTAAATTAAATCCTTTCTCCTTCTAGGTTGATGATCCCTAGAAATTTTATCGCAGCAGCAGATGGCTGGTCAACATACATATATTGGCTTCTATCATCATTTCGATCGCCCCCACCTTTATTTCTGGAAGAAAAGTCTTCTAAACATAAGATAAATGGTTCTCTTACTCTATTAGACATAAAGACACAGAAAGTGGATAATATAACATTGGTGCAAAACCTTCTGTGGGTCATGATGTATCTATCGTGTGATTTCTAAATTCTCTGCACTCATAGGTTACTGCCACTGCCAGTTTTGCTGAAAGAGGCTTCCTCTGTAGGGCATAGCAATCACTCCAGAGGGTCATCACTGGTGACTGTGATGAGGATAAGTGACAGTCAAATCTCTACTGCAAACAGACATCAATATCACATGCTGCCCACTGAGGCTCTAGGGCTGTCTACAAGGAAGGGTCATAAAGAATTCAAGCCAGAGGAGTAGTGTGAAAGGCTGACTGCAGGGGAACATGAAGAGGGGACAGCCCTGAACTCATGACAGCGGTGATCACCTGCACAAGTGCTTTGAGCCAGAGAACAACCTGTCATGGAGCACAAGGAACTCAAGAGGCTCTACCCCCCCCCCATGTCCTGAGGACTTAGACTCAGTTAATGGACTTTCTCTCTCTCTCTCTCTCTCTCTCTCTCTCTCTCTCTGTGTGTGTGTGTGTGTGTGTGTGTAGTGGAGGTAACTTGTAAGCAGCCCTCCCTCCTCCTATAAGCAGCCCTAATGTAACTCACTAGGTGATCCAAGAAACAAGAGACATGAAAGTTCAGGAGGGATGAGTTGGGAGAGGGAAGGAAATAAACGGGAGCAAGAGCAAGAAGAAATGAGAGAGGGTGATTGAGAACAAATATGTTCAAAATATATTGCATACATATATGAAAATGTCATAACAAAACCCATTCTATAAAATTAATATTACTAATTAAAAAACAAGACAAAGTTAATAGCTGTGTACTGTAGCTATAATGAAACAATTTTCCATAGGAGAAAGAAAGTGCAGGCTCTGAGAAAAAAAAATTAAAGGCATGTATTAATGGAAGAGCAGAATTCCTCAGCCCCTCATCACTGTGTGAGAAAGTCACTGAGTTTGAGTTTTGCAGGACTGGTATTTGCTTTTTAATATAAGATCACAGGCAAAGTGAGATGACTCTGTGGGTGTCTGAGTTTGCTTTCCATTGCTGTGATAAAGCAATGTGGGGAGGAAAGTGTTTATTTGGCATAGTCATCTCAATTACAGTCCAGCATGAAGGGAAGTCAGTGCAGAGACTCAGGGAGGAACCTGGAGGTGGGGAATGTTGCAGAGACCTTGAGCACCATTTGCTTGCTTGGTCCCCATTGCCTTCTTCATCTTGTTTTCTTATACAGTTCAGGACCATCTGCCTAAGAGTGGTGTTGCCTCTCATGAGTTGGACCCTCCCACATCAATCATTGATGTAGAAAATGTCCTATAGACTCACCTACATGCCAGTTTGATGGAGGGGTTTTCTCTGTTGAGGTTCCCTCTTCCACACAACTCTAGTGTGTGTCAGATTGACAAAAACTAACCACAACAATGGTTAAAAGCAGTTGCCACCAAACCCGACAACCTGAGTTCAAGCCCTAGAATCCATATGACAGAATGAGAGAACTGATTCCCACATATTATCCTCTGACTTTCACATGTGCATGGGATTGATGTTTAATAAGACTGCCTATGGGTGCACACACAAAGTAAAATGTTAAAAATCTTTTTAGAATTCAACGTAGTCTTGATTTCCTTTATAATACAGTGATTCTAAACATCTGTCCTGGGTTTTACTCATAGTTCAAGATGCAGTCCATCATGATAAATGAGGGCAGGAAGAACTTGAAGCAGTTGATCATAATACAGTTGGAATCAAAAGAAGAGAGCAATGTATCCATGATTACAGTGCTCAGTCTCTTCTGTAACAGTATACAGTCAGGTTCCTCTGTCCAGAGAATGGTCTCTCCCACCACTGAGATGGGCCTTCCCACATCAATCAAGCTACTTTACTAACAGGTATGCCCAGGTCATGGGAGATGTCATTCTGTAAATATGTTTCTCATACTGGTTAATGAATAAAGCACTGTTGGCCAATAGGAAAGCAAGGTAGGCAGAACTAGGAGACAAGGAGGAAGTAGTAAGAAGGAGTCGAGATGGAGAGTCTGGAGAGAGCAGGACGCCAGCCGGCTCTCCAATAAGATGAGACCACGTGGAAATACATAGATTAACAGAAATACATACATTAATAATTAAGATAGAGATAACTCATAATGCCAACAGCATTATATCAAATACAGAGTCTCTGTGCATTATTTGGGGCTGGTGCAGAGGCGGGACAAGACCATGGTGAGTGGAAAAACCTACCCTTACACCCAGGGGCCCATCTCCCAGGGGATCCTAGATTCTGTCAAGTGGACAATTATCACTCAGCATTTTCTGACAATAAGTTAGATCTTAGCTATATGATCAGTAGATAAGGATTTCTCTGAACTGCTCTTTCCCAAGTATCTTTAGGTTATTGATTCTTCTTACTTGCCATGTAATGTTTTGGTCACTTCATTATTTTTTATCTTCATGATTCTTGCAAGCTTGACATCTCTTTCTTATAGCTAGAACATAGTTTGTTAACACAAATTAGGAGCCAACTTCAGGTTGTCATTGGCTGCAGAGAATTGACCATTATTCTAGACTGCTTCAAAGAAATAGTGCTTGGCTATCAATCAATGACTGCTTTGTCCACCATTTGCCAAAAAGAAGTTGGCTTCAATAGCAATTGCATTTATTGAGGATGTTTATATACTTTTTAAGTGACTACTACAGGACCTGCCAACATGCACTGTAGGTCTCTTGTCCTTGAGAAACCTTGGATTGACTAGAAGCAACAAGAAACATAAGAGGAGGGCACACGGTCCCATATAATAGAATTAATGACTATCCTGTGGTAAGCTACCAGATTTCAGAGGATAGAAATCTATGTTGAGCAGAGAGGCTAGGTTGGGGTTGCATGATAGGGCCGGGGAAGACTTTAGTCAGTCTTCATTGTAGAGCAGTAGCGGCCTTCCATCATAGGACCAACTACCTGAAAGCCTTTAGAAAAAGAAAAAAAAAATCCACAAGTGACCTCCTTGTCTAATGAAGAGCATCCTGTGGATTCTTACATGTTTTCAAAGGAGGCGACTACAAAGGAGGCAGCCCTGTGAGAGCTTCCGTGTGCTCCCCACTTTTCTTGAGCAGAAGCTAATGATCAATCACCTTTCTCTGGGGAAAATGTCTGAGTTATTCCATCAGGGAAGATGAAAGTTTACTGCCATTCCCATCTCTGCCCCAGAGAAGAGGGGAACAGCTCTCAGCCGAAAGGGAGCAGGTCTGGCCAGACTCTTGACATTACCGGGCTTTAGACACTGTCATAGCTGCTTCCTATAGAGAACATGCTCTGATACAGCAGCCCTGAGCAATTCCCAGCACAAGCACCTGCCTCACATAATGATCGAGTCTACTCTCTTTTCACAAATTAGCTTTTACTGTAAGGGGATTAGAGTAATGGGCCCAGGGTGAATTCGGATCAGGCTGACCCGAGCAGCACCATCTTAGATGTAAGCCTGTATCAGCCTTGAGACTGGACAGCCTATGAGGACATCCCTGGTCACAGACACCACCCACCGTCATGTTACTGCTCCTTATGGGTGGTGTTTTGTGACTGCAAGGTATGACTTTCACATCACACATTCATGGAAAATTTTTATCTGTAGTGACCGCGGGACAAACTATGATCTGAAGCTTGTGTGACAACTCTGAAAGAGAAGCCTGAATTAAAGTCTTGAGGCCGAGCAGCAGCCTTGTTATTCCTTATTGACAGGTTTCCCTTGTCCAACCTTTGTGGGCTGAACACCTGTGATCTGCATGGGGCCATTCTAGGAATCACCCACACAAGGATGAGTAGCCATCATCTCCGAGTTCAGTGTATGGGGAGACAGAGACAGGGATATTCACAATCTGAAGGAGTAGAATAACAACCAAAGTGCCTTTTATCTCAGAAGAGGAGGCAATGGACTCCACATGGGATGTGATGGTCATGGCATTTGGGTTGTATCATGAGGGATCATTTGGAGTTCAGGTGGAGAAGGGGAGGAGGTCCCAAAGTATATGAAGAATTGAAAATGGTCCCCTATGGACAATGTGTGTGGTCTAGGTCATCTGGTCGCCAGCTTGGCTTCTAAGTGACAGAAATACAGCTTTAAGTTTGGGCTGTGGGTACAGTCTCAATGAGGTCTCAGACATGCCATTAAACTCTGGGGTAGATGGAGGAACTGTGGTGAGTTGTCACTGGAAGACTAGTATGATGAAAGAGGTCTTTGTTGCAGATACAGTACCCCTGTGGGAAGTGATTAGGAAGAATTGAGGCCGGAAGAGGGTTAGAGGGGTATTAGGAGACTATTAGCAAATCTGGCTAGGGAATAGAGAGAATGTCTCCTGGCTTAAAGGGCCAGTACCTTGGCAGAGGAAAGCTAAGGAATTAATTCTTACTCAAATGTGATTCTTAGTCACCCAGTCACACCAGGGTTTACTCCTCAGATCTCACTGAGAAATTATCAGAAAATGGTTAGTGGAAATGCAGAAGCAGGCTTGACATTCGGGTTCCATGTGGGTAGATGGCAATTAAATCAGTAATCATTACTAGATTTAATTTACCTGGACCCAAGTTAAATATAGCTCTTAAAATCTGGCATGGAAAGGTAGTCTAAAATAGTACTCTTTAAATTCCCTGTGAGCCACTAGATCTTAATCCCTCTCCTGTTTTTACCATGAGAGTACCCCTTTCAGGGCTTAGCACATTTCTGGTTGAACAGAGGAACTCCTAAAGACACGAGTACAAACAGGAGATGTCATCTCCTCTGAGTTGCTTGCCTCTTGGACCTCCAGTGGTTGTAGAACTCCATCTCTGTGTCTTAGTTCATAAAGGGAAATGGCCTGCAGTAATGGGAAGTGTTTGAATTCTGTTAGTAGTAGGGAGGTTAGGCCAGTTCACTAGCCTCTCGGGGTCCCAGTTTCCTTATCTTAAAAATAAGGGTGATGAAATACACCTAGCCAGGATAAAACATGGCCTTAAAGGATTTATGAGTGAAGATTAAATAACTGTATTTCCACCCCAGGCTTTAAGGAACACAGAGGCAAAGTGTTATGGTTCTGTTGGATCCATGTCACCTTGTTGCCTATAAAGAATGAGAAACAGCTCAAAGCCAATCCATGATCATGCCACTTTTCTATGGACTTATTTTAATATCTTTATTTATTTGCCTGCATGTGTGTTGTTCTCTGTGTATACATTGCCCATAAACCCTAGTCTGGCTTGCTAACCTCCATGTGGGCTCTAGTAAGTGAACTCAGGTCCTCTGCAAGGGCAATAAGTGGTTAAAACCACAGAGCCCATCACTTATAGGCTCATATTTAAGGTTTTAAAGTTTCCTACCTATTGTCTTTAAACAGCAACACTTAGGGCTCTTGCTAAAGCAGGACACATACATTAAAGTGTTGGTTTATAGGTCAATATTCTTGAGAAACTGTAGAACCTTTGAAGGTTGGGGCCTAATGGACTGCCCTTGGGTCTTTGGAGGATCCTAGGGCCACAAACACACCCCTTCCTTTTCTTCTGATTATTGGCCATGAGAAGAGTAGTTTTTCTTGGCCACATACCCCTGCTATGTAGTGTACCACATTCACCACAGGCCCAAGCAATGCATGAAGTGGCCAGACACTGAACCTCCAAGCCTGATAGTCTTATAAATCTTTTCTATTCGTACATGGATTGTCTCAGGGATCACTTTATGTCACAGAAATCTGACAGAGAATGAAGAAGTCCTGTCCTGATTTCTCTCTCTAATCTTGGGCCCTCCCTTTATCTGTATTGGTTGCCTTCACAACTTGGCCTCCCCACCATCTCCCTCAGAACCTACTCTACCTTGACTGACAGCAAAGATTACATTGCTTGAATCTAGGTTGGAACTTGCTAATGTGAGCCACCATTCAAGGCTTGGAATAGAAGAAGAAAGGCCAGGATTGTATGGAGACAGCTATGCTCTGACCACTGGCAGTTGGTTCTTATGATGACACATTTAGTCTCTATCCATAGCAAGCCAACAACTGTGTGTCATAAACAGAGGGTGTAATTACAGTAGAGTACCATAGCTATGCCTTTAAACACCAACAGTCTACATCTTGAGCAACATGAAGGCCCTGTTCCCTGTCTCACCGTGAACTGTGCCACTTTGAAAAATCTAGGCAGCAACGCTGTGACACAGTATAGTGTGTGGGAACGGTTGGATTCTTTTACACTTGGTCCTTTGCAGAACTTCCTGGTTCAATGATGACTTGGTGCCTAGAAGTATGGGTGACAACAGCACACCTGGTTATGACACCTGCTGCCTCCAGGGCCCAAACATGCCCCCAAGTACTGGGATTGCTTCTTAGTGCTAAAATGGGGCAACCTGGCTTGATTTTAAGTGGAACCCCTCTAGTCCACTGGGCTCCTAGACACCTCAAACACTCGATTTCTATTCTCTGCCATGAAAGAAGATGTCAGAGGTGTGGAGTTCGTCCTTCATCCTGGGTCCAGGAATAAGGAGACTTACACAGAGCTGACCTGAGCGGTAGAACACCTGTGAGTATGACATTGTAAGTATGGGTCTGGGATTTTTGTTCTTGCAGAAACAAACAAGTCTGACACACTTCTAGCTTTATCTCAGCCAGATAATGTAATCTCTAATGTCATCTGTGCCTTGTTGCCTTCCATTATTACTGCCTCATTGGCAAATTACACTGTCTTTTTCCTCTTCTATATTCAAGACCAGTCTCCAAGTCAGAAGTTAGCACTTTCTTAAAGGCCAAGTTTAACACCCACATCACCCCAGTTCTGTCTGATTTCTAGTCCATCCCCTCCACCCTTGTATTTTATGATTTCTTTTATATGCCTGTTGCAGTCATGTGCTTATTTCCCCAATATCTGCCCTATCAGAAATGGTTAGTCTAGGCCTGACATTTAAATAAGAACATTTATTAGTGATAGTGTAGCTAGTCCTAGAACCAAATAAACAAAAAGAATGGGAAAGTTCTGGAAGCTGTTAAAAGATGTTTCCTTGCTCTTACCCCCACTCCCCCGAAAAGACCAAGGCAGAGACGGCCTGGCTCCTGTTCTTTCTCTATGTTGTCAACAATGTGGGTATTAAACAAACTCAAGGGAGCAGGGCTGAGCTGAAACAATTGCAGCATGTCCTGCATTGCCTGGGGATCTATGTCAACAGCAAGCATTTCCAACAGAACCCAGCACCAGCTTTGTCCAAGACAAACACTTAAATAACTTGTTCCATCAATAAATAAAAAGAAAGCCTTTCAGACTGCTATTGAGGTTGAGGATATAAAATCCCCAAGTAAAATGTTAAGACAATAGCCGTTACTGGAGCATGGAAAGTTAGTGGGAAAACTAGGCGGGGGGGGGGGGGGGGGGCTTGGGGGAGTCAGGGGAGGGGAGAGGCTGTGTTCAAATTAAATTGTACAGAATGAAAAAAAAAAGCCTTCTAATTTTTTAAAGAAAAAATCCTCAGGAGAATTAAAAAAAAAAAAAAAAAAAAAAAAAGAAAAGAAAAGAAAACTTTTAAGAAACTAAGTAAGAACCCCTATAAAGGAGAAAAAGAGGGACTTGCTAGAACCATGATTGCATAATCTTGCACTTTGAAGTCTTTGCAAACTAGGTTAAAGATTGCATAGATTCTCATCTGTACGGGAAGCCTAGGTTTAATTCGTCCATAAGATTCCACTGAGGGTAGCCAAACCAAATAAAGATGGAAAAACCAGAATTACTGACCAAAGACCACATGTTACAAAACACAACCAAGAGATGTGCCGTAGGAAATAGAACTGACAGCTGTTTCTGGTATCCCGACAGCCATCATATGCTGCAATTCCAGCCTCCTCACCAAGCACAGCATTGCATTTCACTACCACAGCAAGGAGAGCCTGGCCCTCTTACTTCAGATTCTAATCTCCAAGCCATGCTTTGACCATTTCTTACTTGAAGAAAATAGTAAGTGGCATCGCTTTGGGACTGTGGGTTTGTGACCCTGAAACTCCAAAATATGAACTGATCTGTGGGTCTAAATCTTCTGAATTGTCCAACTTTCTGACATGGGCTATTCACAACTTCCAGTAAATGAGTCCTTTACAAATGAGGCTCTGCAGAGTTTGTCTCAGAGATGGTGAGAGATGCTAGGCGATGCTCCACATACAGAGGTGACTGAGCTCTGAAGCCCAAGCAGGAAAATAGAATCATCACCGAGACCATCTACTAATCCCTGGCTTTTTTATTCTGGAAGAGAAGAGAAACCCAGATTTGCCTTGATCTACCATCTACTTTCCTCCCCTACTGTAAACCCCAAATGCATGTAAGAAGATCAGGAATAATACAATTGCTGCTAGATTCAAAGTAGAAACCCTCATGTGAGGAACTAAACTGTTAGGAGCCATGGAAATCTGTCCTTCAGCCATCTTTTCCCCCAGAAACACTGAAAAAAAAAATTAGTTCAAATGAAATACTGTGTTCGATATGACAGCACAGTGAAGAAACAATGCCCAGTTGCAAAGATCCAGCTCTCTTCTCACACACACAGGTCCTGGTAAACTCAGCTTGGAAAAGCAGTGCAATCTCAAGGTTCAGAAACTTATATAACACCTTTGTGTATGCATTCTATGTGTATATGTGCATGTGTTTTGTGCATGAGTATGCATGTGTATATGGAAGCCAGAGGTCACTATTGGACGTCTTCCTCAACGGCTATCCACCTTATATTTTGAGACAGGGTCTCTCTCTGAGCTTTGAGCTCACTAATCCAGTTTGGCTGGCTGGTTGGTGAGCTCCAGGGACCCTGTCTGCTCAGTGCTGGGGCATGTGCTGCAGTGCCTGTTTATTTGTTCTGTTTAATCTAGGTACTGGAGAGCTGAACTCAGGTCCTCATGCCTGCACGTTAGTGACTGAGCCATCCGAGCCTTTCCTTTTTTTCTGATTGTGACATCCACTCTTGAGGAAGTATAAAAGTAAAATCATGCTTAATTCTGTGACTCAGTTTACTGCTGAAGAAAGTGAACACATGGAATCACACTGTTTACCCATAAGAATGGTCAGAAGCCTGGCTTTTGCCCCAACATGCATAGAGCTGGAGGTCGTTGTGGCAGACGACGTAACTCTAACATAGAAAGGTATGAAGCATGTCCTTACTCATTTGTGACAGCTAGATAGCCAATCTCACGGAGGAACTCAGCAGTTTGGTGGTCACTGGAGGCTGAAAGACAGTTGGTGAGAGCACTTCCTGGGGTTTTCTGTAGTACAGTAGGGTAAGTAGAGGAAATGGGAAGGCCAAGATGTGGACACAGTGGGTGTCAATTGGGCTGCAGAGGGGGTAGAGAGACTTATTGCTACTATCTGATCACTATACATTGTGTATCTGCGTGGAATTATCCTACTACACTCCATAATAACACATAAGTGTCATGTCTCTACTTTAGAAGGCATAAACACTGAGCAGATTATAGCTGAAGCTCAGCACAGTGTAGAGAAAGATTGGGCAGCCAATCTCTGCTTAGTTCTTTTCCTAGAAAATTACTATTAACCCTGTAAAACTGAAGTGGGCACTTATGGGTAGAAGATTCTTTAACAAATACATTGAGAGCCAATGGCTTTAGCTTGACTTTTGGGATAGATATTAAAAAAGAAAAAATTCAACCCCCCAGGGAAGAAGACAAGGGTAGAAGAGGAGAAGGCAAGCTGGGGACTGGGCTGGTTAAGACTGGCTAGCTAAGACAATTGGAAGGCAGACAAGAATGAGTTCTTTCTTTTCCTTCATGTTATCTTGTCTATTAATCGATGCTAAATCAACAGGAAGAACACAAGTTCAAGGTCAGCTTGGGCTGCATAGAGAGACCTTGTCTCAAAAACAATGATACATCACCATTTTACAAGAGACTGGAAATGTTTAACCATTTAGGACAAAATGAATAACCAGTGAATTCCAAGCTGCTTGAATCTTGTGTGGTGCTGTCAGGTGACTTATTTAACTGAGTACTGACATGGACATTCTTATAGTTTCCTAAACAGGTTCTACAATTTCCTTTTGTTTTCATTCCTTCATTGTATAAAAGAAATGTGCTGAGTAAGAAGCTACAAACAGTCATGGGCCATGAGGTGGCCGTGATAGTACGACTTAAAATCATGGCTGCAGGTGGTGCCAAGGCTGTGCTAGAGGAGTCACCCCACACCCCAAAGCACAGGGCCCTGCTGCCAGGTTGCTCCTACCAGAGACCAAGTATAACAAGACCAAAGGGAGGCCCGTAGCTGGAAAACAGGGACCCCACTGATGAACGCACATTGCTGCTGGCACTCACAGGCATCTCAGTAACGTTAACATTGCTCTCTCAGAGATGCAGCCTCCCAAGGTTCCCACCCAAGCATCATCCTCCCTTCTACGATCTCTACCAATGCCTGACAGCTCTTCTAGACTTTTGTTCCCATCTATTTTTCTCCAAAAGGCATTTCCACTAATAATGTCTGGCATAATTCCCCTCATCTCTATGTCTTCTTAAATAGTTCAGACTAAAGCAATAAAGAAAAAGAGCCACTTAAGGGCTGTCAAGTCGGTTTAGCAGGTAAAGGCTTTTGCCATGCTAGTTTAATAGCATGAGTTCAATCTTTGGAATCCAGGTAAATGTGGGAGGAGAGAATTGCCTCTACAAGTTGTCCTCTGACTTCCGCTGGCACACTGTAACACTCATGCACACCTGTACACACACACACACAAATGAAAAATTGAAAATAGCCAATTATAATCTTTCACATAGTTGTTACATGAATCTCCAAATTCCATGTTCTAGACCCCAGGCCCCAGTTTGGGGTGATGAGAGTGTAGTGTTGGGGTGACCTTGGTCATAGAGGCTTAAAACCCCTTGCATTTTGCCCCAAGAAGTGGTTTGATTGGTCTGACACCTTTTGTGATGAACAGAAATATCAGAGTGAAACTAGTGTTTGCACTTTGAACTCTTACTATTTTTTATGTTTTATATTTTATTTAGGGCACTTTTCTTTAGTTGGCATATCCTTTTTTCTATGTGTTTCTATGCTACTAATTAGTTTTTGCTGCTATGTAAATCTTGGTGAAGTTATTTAATATGTTTTAATCTTCTATATATATTAGGAATGCTGGTGTCTACTTTGAGGGTATCATTCATTGTATTCATCGGATAACTCTATGTTGAACACATGGTAGACTCCAGACATTAAGCTGTGAGGACAAATTGCAGTAAAATACATAAACCAGGTAGTTCACAACTTGTCTGGGCCTTATTGCTCAACTAATTGTATGATTGTTGATTGGTTACAACCTTTGTCATTATTTTTAACAAAATAAAACTATAATACTGCTCTTTAATCTGAGAGACTGTAGCTGGAAGTTTCTGTCGCAACTGGTCCCACAGCTGTTTAGCCCCAAATGAACACACAGAGGCATCTATTAATTATAACCTGTTGGCCGATTAGCTAGGGCTTCTTACTGGCTAGCTCTGTCTGAATTATTAACCCACAACTACTAATATATGTATTTCTACCTGGCATTATCTTACCAGAGAACACCTGGCCCATCCTGTCTCCCCAGTCTCTGCATGGTGTCTCCTCCTGGCAGCCTCTCTCTGCCTCCTCTCTCCAGAATCTCCTTGTCTCATAGCCTCTGCTGTGCTTCCTGCTTGGCCAGTATCCAACTAGTCTTTTATTCACCAACCAATAATAGAAACATAATACAGAAGAGCATCCCCGTCAAGAGATGTTTTCCATTTCCAATGGCATGGTGATGCGCACCTTTAATTCTAGTAGCTAATCTCTGTGAAATGAAGGCCAACCTGGTCTACACAGTGAATTCAGGCCAGCCAGAGCTACATAATACGACTCTTGCCTCAATGGGAAAAAGCAGGTTTTTGTTTTGTTTTGTTTCATCAATGGTCTTACTCCAGTTTAACATTCATAATGGTTTTACTCACAGAGTTTAACATTCATGATGTGGACACTCTCCATTTCTTTCTCGGTCTCCTTGTATTTAAACTTCTAATGATTATCAAGACCCTGCCTCGATGATTTTCTTACCTCTGCACATTTCTCAAATGAGCAGCCCCAGCTGTCCACTCTCCTGAGGCCGCCGTATCACATGTCACCTCTGTTTTTGTCTGCAAGGGCTGCCATAACAAAGTGCCTGAACTGGGTGACTCAAACCAGAGAATTTAATTTCCTTACAGATCTGGAGGCTGGAAGCCCAGGTGTGGGCAGGATGGCTTTCTCCCTAGGCCTCAAATGTTGTCTTGTAAGTAGAACCATCTTTGTTGACCTTCCTGGGGTCTTCCCTGCGTGTCTGTTCCATGATCCCTTTCCTCATATTTTTAAGGACATCCATCACAGTGGGTTTGGGTTCACCTTCATGACTTCATCTGGTGTTAATTTCTTTACTAAAAGCCCCTATCTTAAAAAACACAGTGGGAGTTGATAATTCCTTCTGTAGATGTTAGAGGAATAGTCAACCTAGCATGCTCCAAAACCATTTGCTTTGCTTGTTTTACTTAACTTTATAGCATAAATCAAGAATATTATTGTCCTTACCTTTTTAGAATGTTCTCCCATCTGGGTTTCAGCAAATAGCCAAGAGTTCTTGGTTTGTCTCCCATTCCTCTGGTCACTTTTTGAAGTTTCCCTTTCAAGCCTATCTTTCATTTCCTAACAATTAAATATTGATGTTTTTCAAGATTGCCGCCCCCACCTCTGTAATCTTGCCCATCCACACAGATGGATCCATTGTAATAAAGAAAACTCAGCTGTTTGCTTGTTCATTTGATTTTTGATTTTTTTTTCTCCCAGAATCTCAGAACTACATACTTCATCTCTAGAGGTTTGCCACTGCAGAAAATGAAAACCTGACTGTTTTTGCCTTATTCAGATTTGATTTGATTTTTTAAATAAAATCTTAGAAAAATCACCTCACAGCCCATTGCGCCAACACATTTGCACTGTGGAATTTCCAGGGAAACCTTTGATGAACTTGGTGGCCCTCAGAGCTGACACACGTGTGTGGCTACTCTTGACATCAAGGTTGTAGGGGAAGCAGGGAAATTCCAAGGTACATGAAAATAGTTTTGAAAAGTTGATGGATGAACATCTATATCTCATCCATTCTGCAGCTGTCATGTTGCAACCGAGGACTTGGCTGTTACCGGTTTCTTCTGTGAATGGGGAAGACATGGACTTTTCCCCTGAGTTGAGCTTATTCATTAGCTCAGCTCTGGTGAACTGTTTAGGAACACTTACACTTCAAAAAACTTCAAATGTAATTAAAATTTCCTAAGACAATACACTACTAGTTGTTACTAATTAGAAAGAATGTGTCCAATCATTCACAGGGAACACATACCTTGAGTGTTGCGTACATAGTTTGCAAAGGAGAATGACAAGGATGATTGAAGATAGCCAGGTCCAGGAACAAGTGTCCTTATCTCAGAAATGGTACGCCTGTAGGGACATCATTGCTATTCAGTACACTCAGAACTCTGTATGTACATCAGACCTATGCCCTAGCTTGCCAACTTCAGGCCAGACCCTACGCAAGCTTGCTACTGCTCCCCACCCCTTTGTTTTGTTTTGTTTTATTGGAGACAAGGTTTCTCTGTGTAAACACTCTGACTATCCTGGAACTCACAGAGACCAGGCTGGCCTTGAACTCATAGAGATCTGCCTGCCTCTGTCTCCCAAATGCTGAGAGTAAAAGTGAGCACTACCAGCACTCTGTTCCCCCCATTTTTACCATGGCTATATGACTTTGGTTATTCAAGCTGCTCTCACCAGAAACTAGTTACATGAATTCTGTGTTTGTCCTGAGGTAAATGATGAAAAGTACATCAAAGTTTCCAATTCAGCTTTGTTCACGGGCTTCTAACGTCCCTAATGTCAGGGACATGTGATTGTGTATGCCTAACACCCTTCAAAGATACTAACATGAAATAACCACAGTTGGGTTTTACTTAACTAGTCCTTGGGTTTTGTTGTGGTTCTTTCCCTCTTAGAACAATTTAACTGTTTTACAAACATATGCACCCATTCCTACATTGAAGCAGGTCTCTTTGTGCGGCCCATGATGGCCTTAAAGATTTAATTCCCCTGCCTCAGCTGGGATTACAGGCATGTGTCACCAGGCTTGCTTTCTTTTGAACAAACTCAGTTTTATTTAAAAATGAAACAACGCTAGAAAAATGCACAGATGTTAAGAATCTTCTTTGCCCCGGGTGCAGCTGAATCAGCTCTGGCTGTAAATCCCAACACAAACCCCACCCCAACCTAAAGCCAGAGAATTGAGAGCTGGGAGGCATGAGGAATGCTGCAGACAGATTTATTAGAACACACACACACACACACACACGCCTGTGCACATACATAGGCATGGCCACACACGCACACACCCACTCAAGCATACATGCACATACATACACATGCACACATACACACATGCACGCGTGCGCACACACACACACACACACACACACACACAGCATGTGGGGTGCTGCAGATGAAGATTTCTTGGAATACATTTTGTTGAAGAAAATAACGAAGAGTAGTAAACACATCCAATTTTCAGTGAGTTGGGTTCCAGAACAATCCCCCTTAATTGCTAGGAAATTCACTCCCTCACAGTCCTGGGACTGCCTGTGCATGCAGGCTGTCCCTATGTTCAAGGGCACTTAGGCAAAAGGTGATTTCCAAGGAAGAGGACATCAGAGTGAAGTAAAAGCTCAACTCCACTCATTTCGGCAGAATGAACTCAGAGGGCGAGCAGAGGTAGGGTGTGACCGTCTGGACTCTAGAGTTAGCAAATGTCCCATTTGAAAAGTCATTTTCTGACTTTTCTCTGGCCCAGTTTCCCCTCCAATGGCCACATACCTGTTAAGTGACTTTGTAAATATTTCTAAATGACAGATTTGGAGTGGGTGTGGTGCAAAAAAAGAAAGGGGAGAGAGGTTAACGACCACACATAAAACAAGCAGTGTGTGGAGCGGCTGGCCAATTTTTACAGCTGGAGTTTTATAAACTCCTTGCAGAGTTGGGTGAGGGACTGGTTTACAATGTTACCATGGCAATACTGCGGATTTTTGACAAACTAACTCCTGGGCCGCTGAAGAGGGTGGACTGTGGGTGAGCGAGCACCGTGGACGGGACAAATAGGAAGGAATTTAAGACCCTCTCTAAATATTTCACAGCAGAATGCTTCACTGAACTGTCACTGGGTTTAATTAGCTGTGGAGTGATAGGAGAAGGGTTATTCCAGGGTCACTGTGGGGGAAAGTGAAGCTTGTGACACATGCTGCTATTTTGATATCTGCTGAATGCCCCACTATAGTCAATGAGGACAGTGGATGAGTCCAGCCGGGAAATAATAGGCATCGTAGATTCTTTAAATCAATTTGCTATGACAGAATTTGGTGACTGAATTTCCATAGATACTTCTCTCAGATTCTTGCTGCCAACCCAGGATTTTCTGGTAAAGTGTTGGAAGCAGCTGCCAAGTAAGAAGAATTTACCAGTTTACAAGTTGAGAAACAATTTGATTAAACTCAACTAGAAATAATTGTTTTGCTTAATTTTGCTTTGTATTTGGGTGTGCCTGTTTACACTAGCTCAAGTCTTTGGTTTTCCCTCCTCATTCACACAGAGGGAGACAACATTTCTGCTCAGAAAAAGCTTACTTGCTTGGGTGAAATAAACTGCAATTCAGTGCTACAGGGTGAAGGGAGATGAGCTAGCCACACTGAGCTCTCCCACCAGACAGGCAACCTCCGTTGTGGGTCAGAAAATTTCCAGGTGATCACAGGGACAGAGGGTCCCCGTTACAGAGCCTGTGAACTAGGATATCCCCTGAGAGAAAACCCAGGGCCACAGATGATGTGATTTGATAGTCACAAACCCAACAAACCCATGCCACAGACATCTGTAAAGGACAATGGCTATTTGAGTAACAGAGCCATGCTGTGGAAGTGTCTGGTGTCTAATATCTCTCACAATCACCAGATAGGATCCTTGTGGAACTTTACACATGAATTCCTTCACATACATTTTTATATAATATTTTAGTCACAGTTTAATGCCCTCTTCCTCCCTCACTTTCTAGTCTTTTTATTAAAACTTCACACTCGTATCCCAAGCTGAACATGTAGTCTGCCTTGAGTGGTGTGCATGAGGAAACGTCTATTTACCGCTAAGTAGTAAGCGGGAAGTGGGGGGATGGGACTAATTTTAGCAAAGTCAGGGAACAGTTAACTCACAAGATAATCCTATGTGATGTTAAAACATAAGGCTTCCACAGATGTGGATGGTGGTGTGATGTTTGTCTTCCTCTACTAAGCTTACTGTATTCAAAATAATATCCTGATTAGTCCATCTGGCACAAATTGTAGGATTTCTTTTCTTTTAATACTGAATAATATTTCATGGAGGGAGGATCTCCTTGAGCCCGTCTACCAGTACACACTTACTTGAATTATAGTATGCATTGAGTTGCAATAACATTGGAAGTAAGGGACAATCAATGAGGAGACATTTCAACAGGTACAAAGTTACAGTTTGGCCAGGGAACACATTTTCTAGTGTTCTGTCGCATAGTAGGGTGAACTTTAATAATATTTTGTTGTATATTTCAAAATCATTAAAGGAGTTTAAGCATTCTTAACACAAAGAAGTGAGAAATGTGTATGTTAATTACCCTTATTTGATCATTACATATAATGTGTGTGTATCGATGCTTGACAGTGTACATAAAAATGTATAATACAATAAAACTGTTAAAACAGGACAAAGGGAAAATGTAAGCCATCAAGAAACAATGTTTTCACATTGGGTGTAGACCATCATTCCAAGTCAAAGCACACCCAACATTAGTCAAAGAACACTGTGCTGGAAGACTCCAAGCAATTCTAACCATGCTGACATCTGTAGAAGACTTTAAAGGAGTTCTCCTGAGCAGCAGGCTTAGAGGCAATGGTTTAAGACTGGGTGAAAACTATCATCTTCACCAGATGCCTTGGGATTGACCTTGGGGTTTAAGAGCCAGACAGCTGACAAGGAATGGTAGCAGTTGTGGGGCCAAGATACTATAGAATCTTTACTCCAACACCTCGTTTAATTCAGCCAACTAAAATCTGTCACATGCATTTCTGTTGGTGTTAAATGGGTACCAATGGTCCTGAATGGGTTACTGTAGAAGTTAGCAGAATGGGGGGGGTATAGGAATAGGTGTTGGTGATTTTATTTACACAAGCTCTGCGAATGCTTCCCTGGGCCCAATAGAAATTTCTGTCACCCTGGAGGCCACAAAGACAAGGACATGTGACTCCAGAGAAGTCCAGCATGGCTTACATATAAATGACATGTAGGAAATGAATAGTGCTAGGGTAGGCCTGACTGCTC
Source organism: Phodopus roborovskii (assembly GCF_943737965.1). NCBI lineage: Eukaryota > Metazoa > Chordata > Mammalia > Rodentia > Cricetidae > Phodopus > Phodopus roborovskii. The sequence goes on along the minus strand of NW_026126482.1, from coordinate 20,083,159 downwards.
AAGTGCTTGCTATGAAAACATGAGATACTGAGTCACATCCTCAATACTTACATATAAAAAGTACAGAACAGTGGTCAGCATCTGTAATCCTAGCAATGAGGAGACAAACAGATGACACAGACTCTTAGGGCTCACTGGCCAGCTAGCCTAGCCAAATCAGTGAGCCCCAGGTTCAGTGAGGGAAAAGCTTGTCTCAAAAACTAAAGTGGAAAGTTGTTGAAGAAGATGCCAGACATAAACCTTTGCTCTCCACATGTATGGGCACATATATGAGCATACATCTGTGCGTGTACTTGCATACATCCATAGGAACACATATGTGTATGCAAGAGAGGAAGAGGGAGAGGTGGAGGGAGGGAGTGAAGAAGGGAAGAAGAGAGAGAGAGAATGAGAGAGAGAGAGAAAGAGAGAGAAACTGCCAATCCAATAGCTCAGGTATGGCAGAAGGTCACAGGGGTGGGAGTTGAGTTCCTTGAAATTTCTTTGTACTTGTGGGTCTGTGCTACTCATAGTAGACATTCAGAGTGGTCTAAAGAATTCTGTCTTGGTTTCTTTTCTATTGCTATGAAGGGACACCATGATCAAGGCAACTTATAGAAGAATAAGTTTATTTGGAGCTTACAGCTTCAGAGGGTCAAAGTTCCATGACATTCATGTTAGGGAACACGGTAGCAGGTAGGCAGGCATGACTATAGAGCAGGAAGTAAGGACTTACATTTTGACCCGCAAGCATGAGGAAAAGAGAGCTAATTGGAAATGATATGAGTCTTTTGAAACCTCAGATCCAGTCACTAGTGACAAAGCTCCACTAATAAGGCCATATCCCTTAGTCCTTCCCAAACAGTTCCACCAACTGGGGATCAAATATCCAAACATATAAGCCTATGGGTGTGGGGGGGGCATTCTTAAACCACCACTAGCCCTTGTTGTGAATCTCCTTTAACCACTCAGAACCAAACATTTCTTGGAAACCCCTCCATTCTACAAGTGACCAGTACAGAGCCCATGATAAATGCATTTGTGTTTGGAAGAGGTCCACTGTGTACCTCCTGTTGGGAAATCAAATGAGTCATCATTCCCACCAAGGTCTACTGTTCTTGTCACTTATATTTCTTGTTCATTAAAGTCTCAATGGTTCTTTCAAAATGATCTACTGTGTACTTTCTACATACAATGGTATCTTACAGGGTGACACAATTCTTACAAAAGCTCTGATAGGCAGTAGGCTAACTGTGTTCTTAAGTAGGGAAGAGCTAATGCTGGAGCTTCAATATAAAGGCATTTTAGTATGCACATTGGTCCCTGTGTCTACAGATGTCCATATTTGGGAGAGCTAGGTTTCCTTAAATTACATCAAATTGTTTCTCAGGACACATGGGTGGGAGCTCTAGGTAGAGACATTTTCCACTCCTACCGAAAAAATAAAAAGAGAGACTATTTGAGCCTAGTGTTGTTAGCCTTTGTTGTCATTTTCTTCTTGTACTAGGATTGATGCCAGGGTCTCACACACTTTCACACTGAGCTGCATCCTCAGCCCTTCAGACTATTTTTGGAAGACTTTTGTTTTTCTGACTTTTGTAAGACCCATTTAAACAGAGGCTCAAGTTCGCACATGGACACAAGTGTTGCTTGTGCTTTTCTTAATGCCGGCATTGGAGTTGAATTCATTCATGCCATTGTTTGGAATGAGTTGACATTTCTTAGGTGAACCCACCTATAACAGGCCACAGCCCAGAAAATACAACATGCAGACACATACCATGTAGTGCACAGAGCATTCCTCAGAACAAGAGTTTTTCAGTTTGAATGGCAGTGAAGCCTTGGGGGCTGGTGTGGATATTGAGTTCATCTTGGGTCTGAGGGAAGGAAGTGGTAAACTAGATAAAGAATCAGATCTGTCAAGGAGGTAGTACGGTGGCCGTGAGTAAGGAGAGCTGGGAGGCCATTGATGAAGTTTCAAATGCCAAAGCTAGGTTTTGAAGTTAGAAAGAATGGTCACCAAAACTGTTGCAATATTTTGAAATGTGGTTGTATTTCTGTTTAACTGAGTTGACATCAATGGCCTGAGGTGGTAACATGATTACTTCTGTGCTCTTGACGTTCTCCAACCCTTCCAAGTGTAGAAACATCTCTGAGAGCAACAGTCAGCTTGTAAGGGAAGAGAGTTCAAAGGGTAGGAAACGATCGTGAACACAAGGCAAGTCTCTGCCAATTTCTATGGTTCTGGAGAGAATAGTCACTTGAGACACTTCCCAGATCAAGATCATTTAGAAAGATGTGACAAGAGGGCTCGATATTACAACACTGATGAATAAGTTATTTATGGCAGCGTCCTAACTGTTGCCAGAATCTCCCTTCTTAAAATAACCAACAGGTGGGAGATCTGATCTTAGCCTCACAGTGTCAGCACATGTATAAGATATATTACCACTTTATTTTTTTCACTTCTTCATTTTCTACATGTAATGACCCTTGACTTGGGAAGTTAGATATCTTAGAAAAATATGCGTATAGTGCTTTTCATATGGGTCTTTCATATGTCTCCTATTGACTGCATCAAAATTCCTGAGGTAGGGGTGTGTGCATGTGTGCACACATGAGTGCCTATGCACACTCACGTATATTTGTTACAGTTTGAAACCATCTCTGTTTTATGTAGGCCAGTATCATCATCCATTATATTCTCTCCTCCTAGCTTATTGACCCTTTGTAGTTTTACAGACAAAGTTCTTGCCGGTATCTCTTAAAAGAATGCAAAGCGCAGCTGCACCTCCTCTGTCGAAATCATTTTAATTAAAATTGACATGTCTTATCCATGTATTTGTAAAAGTAGGTGGATCTCTCTCATGGTTGGACTATTGACTCGCAAGAGGATAAAGCTGGGGCTCAGGGGTACTGGACATCCCAGTGTGCACTCCTATCTGTCTGCTTCAGAGCAGGAAAGCATGGGAAAGGTTTGGCCTGGGCCCCAGTTACACTAAAAGCAATGCCGACTTGGCACAGAAGTCTGTCTTTGGCCTTGATGTCCCCACCAGTAGCTCTAGCTGTTCACAGCCATGACATTGAAATCTCAGGAAAGACATGAAAGGTCAGAGACGTGAGGATACAAGTCCCATGTCTGGGTTAAAGCAGGGACGATGGCAGACAAAAATGCATTTCCCCCTAGCAGAGAGGTCTGCCACCAAGGGAGAAACTTCTAGCCTGCTGGGAGGGTGAAGTGAGGTGCTCAGGGGAAGGGTGGGACAGGGACTCCTTTCTCTTTTCCAGAGAGACAGCAGGAAGGCCAAGGAAGGCTCTCTGAAATAAGTGCACACCAAAGACACAAGGTAAAAGCAGGCCAGATAGGGAAGTGGAGGAGAAGGACCCCGGAGCCTGCAAACCAGGACTCTGACCTTGGTCACTTTCCCACCACCACTGAGGCTGAAGTTATTGCCTCAGTATTTTATCCAATGCAAGTCTCAGTTTCCTTGTCTGGGGAGAAGTAGAGGGTTTTGGCTCCATGATCTAGAATATGTATGTATGTATGTATGTATGTATGTATGTATGTATGTATGTATATGTGTGTACATATATACATATATACATGTATGTATGTATGAACATGTATGTATATCTGAGAGAAGCAGTTCTATGAGGCCCCTGTTCTCCGAAGCTCATCAGGGAAGAATGCTGCATGACACGGAGCTCATCTGATTGGAACTGCCACTGAATGCCTTCACATCACCCATTAGGGTAAGCGAAGGCCAGTGATAAGACTGCCAGGTTTTTTGTTTGTTTGTTTGTTTCTCTCTCTCTCTCTCTCTCTCTCTCTCTCTCTTGTATCATGCCCCACCCCTCAACTGGAACATTCAGAAAGCCAGACAGAAAACATCCCTCTTTTCCCTTATCAGATTGAGCAGTCTCCACCCCCATCCTCCCACCCCACCCCCCGTTCCTACGGCTGCCATTGTACAGCCTATTATCTCTCCTAAGGATGATTGGCAAGCTGGGTTTGTGGAGCTACCCATTTGCCCCTGTATTCCTCCTCTGTGCCTTCCCCCCTCATATGGCTCAGAAATCCTGTTTGCTGGGGAAGGGAGATCATAGCTCACTTCTCTCCATCTTGGTGGGCATGCTCTCTCTGAAGTGTTTGGCCACTCCAAGGCCAGTGCTTGGTTGATGTTCAGCTTACAGATCTGATTCAGGTTTGAGTAACATTAGCTAGGCCGATCAAATTTGCACCATGTAGGCTGAGTATCATCCCTAGAACTCAGGAGAAAGCCGAAGGAGAGAACCAACTCCACTTCTGCCCTCCACGTTTGCCCCTCCATGCACGTATGCACATGTGTGCATACATACATATGCAACAGTAAAAAATATTACACCTGTCATGTACAGTGGATGTAGAGATTCTGACCCTGGTATAGAAACATAGATAAAGATGGCTAGGTTTGCTAAGTCTCTCTGATGGTTACTAGACAGTTCTTTATCATCTATTGTCTAGCAACACAGAACAAATGTTCATTGGTCTGACCAAGACCCACAGACCAGAGATTCCCAAGGAAGTTAAGATATAGCCATGATTAGTGCAAAGACACAGTTCAGTTGATAAACTGGTAGACAATGAAATATACTCTGGAAATATTGAAGAACTGCCTTTCAGGAACGTTAGATCTATAACATTGTTCCTCTGTTCAAAAAGGGAATTAGGGATTTGGAACTTTTTTTTTTGATATATAAGTTGAAATTTGATAAAGACCACAGAAGTCCTAATATTATTTTGTGCTTCCCCAAAAAAGATGAGGCTTAGCAATGTAGAGAGGAGACCCTGAGAAACACAGGTGGTTAAAAGCAGAACTGAGTCTCAGTCTAGGGCACGTGGCTCCCAGTCAGTTCCTTTTTCTCCTTCCCCAGTCAGTTTCTTCTAAACAGAATGGGCCCTATCTGCAGATGGAAGACATAACTCTGTCAAGCGGTGACATCGAGGCTTTCAGCTGCCTGCAGCATCTGCGAGCAGCCTCTCTGGTTCAAGACCTCCATTGTCTCTGGAAGTTTTCTTCAGGATCCCAGACTGCATGGTGCTGCTTGCCAACCTCAGTGTGCATGCACACTTACACTGTGATTTCTTTAGTTTCTGGTCGTAGTTCTTGTTTGGGGACAAACACTACCTGAAAGAATGAAGGCTCAATAAATATTTGTTAAATCAATGATTTAAAAATTGAAGATGGCACTAATGGCTGAATGAGTCTGGAGGCTCTGCCACACATGTCACAAGTCTGGGTTAAGGCATTCAATTCCTGTGTGTGAAGATGTAGGAAAACTAGGGGAAAATGACAAATCAAGCTATCATTGCAGGAAGGACAGTCAGTGAGGGGACAGCGGTTTGTGTGTGTGTCTCCCTTCATCCAGAATCCTTTTGTTACTATCAAAACCCAGATGCAAAAGTATTATGACCGCACAATATCTCTGTGTGTTTATTAAAAATCTCAGAGAAACACCAAGTCCTTGATTTCTTTGGCAACTGGGAGGTAGCATATGCTATTATTTTCATTACTATTGGGAAAGCTAAGGCAGGAAGGTGACTTTCAACTTTCTAAGCCTATGCTCTGGCCATCGGGCCAACAGATTTCTTCTCTTGTTCAGTTAGACTAATGCTAAAATTTATACAGGGTGAATATTTTGATGCTGTTTCCATAGAGGAATCTAAGACTTTCTTCTGTTTGTTAAAACTAATGCTCACACACACACACACACACACACACACACACACACACACACACACACACACACACACACAAGATTTTATCTGAGCTAATATTTTAATGCAGTCCCCCATTTACTAATAAGGGCATGCATCACAGCAATCCTGCAAACCTATCTTGCAATCTAAAATGTTCCTGCATTGTCTACATTTGTAACTTGACCAAGAAACTCTTTGGAAAATTCCCATAGAGGAAGACAAGAAAAAAAAAAAAAAAAAAAAAAAAAAAAGTTGGGGGGAGGGGAAGTCACAATTCCACAGTGCTATCAGTGCCCTTCCTAGTGTGGACACAGTTTATGTTTTCTGCTACCAATGAAGCTGTCCGTCTCTCCTAAAGAGATAAACAGAAGGGGAACATTGGACCTAGAATGCTGCTTGCGGCTGCCATTTGATCACACCTTGGCGAGTTGTTCTCTTGATCCTCAGCGCTGACCTATATTATTTGTGAGCCATGTATACTACCACCATCACTCCACACGAATAAGCTGTTACTTCCAAATGGTGAGTCCTGTGGTGACTTTATCGCCATCAACTCCCTTCTTCCCTTTAACCATACAGTAGATGAAAGACACTACGAAAGGTTAGAGAGGATGGACAGAGCTGGAAACAGCTTTTTCCTGGAGACTTTTTCTTTCTTTTTCAAGATCAAAATCAGAAGCTAACCTTTTAAGGATCAGCTCTGAATTTAATTTCCTTCCCTTTGTTCTCAGTTTTAATTCCCCCACCCCCCACCCCAACTGCACTTAAGTCTCCAGTATTCTTTCCCATTGAATGCCAATGATTTGCACTTCTGTTGTCCTTTTCATCTGGGAACCACAAGGCCCTCCCGATGCCTCTCTGATGAGCTTCAGAGGAGTGATCCATCAGGTAAATCCTTTGATATGCTTCCTTGCCAAATGTGTAGCAAGTGGAGGCTCCTCCATAAGAGCAATGCCTTCTGAACCATAGGCTTAGGTGATTTCAAAGGGCAGCTGGACCAGGGTGGATGGCAATGTTCTCATGGGGTAGGGGTTGCATCAATGAAAGAGTTAGTAATCATGTGAGCCCACATTGGCACCCTGGCTGCACTTCAATGGTTCTGGCTTGCACAGGCTGCCTCGTTTGGGAAGTTCAATCAGCTATGTTTCTCAGGATACAGGTGCTTGGGATTGGATGTGAACTGGTCAGCCAGGTGGGCTGATGTATCTAGAGGTCTGCTCCTTTATGGGTGGGTGGTTGACATCCAGTGCTAATAGAAGTATTAGAATCTAAGATAAGCTCACTTGATTATTTCCTTAATAAAACTTAAGAACAGAGTGAACAAACAAAAACCAGAAGAAACTCTGTTCAAGTGTACTTCCTGAGGGATCCTAGGTTATTTTCTCGATAAAATCTAAAATATGTCACAGACTCTCTGGGACAGGAAGATCTAAGACCTGTGTTGCAAATGAGAAAGAGTTTTCTGAATACCTGAAGCCAATTTTCACTTGACAGGTGTGTGATCAATGGTGCATTGTCCCACAACCTCAGCTACCTTGACAAGTAGGACTAGTTCTGTTGAAAAAGTGCCCAGGCATGCAATTTATCACAGGTTCAGGTTGCATGGGCGTAGATCTGGGACACCCTGCTGGCAAACTTACAGTGGCTCAGAGCTTAAACAGTAGAGCAAGAAGTAGCAGATATGAGTGCTGTCAAATTTCTTAAAAAACAAAAGAAAACCAACCAGAACCCCACTGGGGGAGGGGAAAAAGAATGAGTAATAGAAAAACATATCCCCCCCTTTTTTTCCACCATGAAAGACTTTCTAGATTATCTTTAAAGGAGAAAATGTGTTTGTGCAACACTTTATGAAGGGAGCCAGTGACTTCTCCCCAGATCTGTGCCTATCCTTGCCAAAGAACTTTGGGTGAGGATGGACCACTAGCTGAATAGAAGATTACATCTGAGGACCCCGACTTCCATCCTATACTCCTCCTTTCAGATTATTGCCCCTTATACCACATCTCATTTAGCAGGAGCAATCTGGGTTAGTGATGTGGTGATTGCAACATAGACAGTCACAGGGGTCTCATATCCCTTCCCCTACCCAACCCAATCCTCTGACCTCCAGGATGTGTGGGTGCATGTATAGAAGCATGAAACACACACCACATATCAATAAATGCATACATAAATAAATGGAAATTTAAATTAAAAAACTTTAAGTTGTACTCAAAGAAATAGAAGGTAGAATGGTGTCTATCAGACTAGTAGTCAGGGTGCTTGAGCAGATGTTTGGGCAGAGTATAGATTGTTAGGAGGGACATCAGCTGACTAAAGGAGACTTTAATAACCATGTATCACGGACCCGGCAATCACACTCTTAGGCATATACCCAAATGATCCACATCCATACAACGAAGACATCTGTTCATTTATGTTCACAGCAGCATTATTTGTAATAGCAAGAACCTGGAAGCAACCTAGATGTCCTTCAACTGAGAATGGATAAAGAAGATGTGTCACATTTATACAATGGAATACTACTCTGTGGAAAAACAAAACAAAACAAAACAATGGAATCTTGAAATTCACAGACAAATGGATGGAACTTGAAGAAACCATCCTGAATGAGGTAACCCAGTCACAAAAAGAGAAACATGGTATGTACTCACTCATATATGGATTTTAGACATAGAGCAAAGAATCACCAGCCTATAATTCACACCACCAGAGAAACTAGGATACAAGGAGGAACTTAAGAGATTCATACTATATCCCTCACAGAAGGGGAAAGGAACAAGATCTCCTGAGCATTTTGGGAGAAGGGGGTCAGTGAGTGGAGATGGAGTGGGACTAGGAAGAACTGAGTCAGGGGAGGAATAGATGAGAGAAAAAAAGAGAGAGAGAGAGATACCACAAAAGAGGGAGCCATTATAGGTTTGAAGAGAAAACTAACTCTAGAGAAATGTCCAGAGACCTACAAGACTTACCTCAACTAACAATTTGAGCAATAGTGGAAAGGCTACCATAAATGCCCTTCCCTGATAATGAGATTGATGACTAACTTATTCACCATCATAGAGCCCTCATCTAGTAGCTGATGGAAACAGAAGCAGACACCTACAGCTAAACACTGAGTAGAACTGGAATCCAGATGCAGAGAGGGAGGACAAAACTAGGCTACAGAAACCCACAGAGACAGCTGACTTGAACAAGGAGGAGCTAATGGACCCACAGACTGATAGCTGGGAAACCAGCATTGGACCGACTCAGACCCCCTGAACATGGGTCTCAGAAGACCTGGACAATCTAAGGAACCTCTGACAATGAAACCAGGATGTATCTCTGGCATACGAAAGGACTTTGGGAGCACATTCCCCATGGAGGGATACTCCCTTAACCTAGAGGCAGGAGGGAGGGCCTAGTCCCTACTCCAAATGACTTGACAAATTTTGTTGACCCCTCCTGGAAGGCATCACCCTCCCTGTGGAGTTGGGGTGGGGGAATGGGATGGAAGGGGAATTGGGGGACATGGGAGGGAGGGAGAGAGGAAGGAAGGGGGAACTGGAATCAATATATAAAATAGGAAAAATTAAATAATAAAAAATATAAAAAAAAACCATGTATCACATTCCTGATACTTGTTAAGAGATTAGACTTAAAGGTTCTCAATATAAAAAAGAATGATGTATGAGGCACTGCCTATGTTAATGAACTCAGTTCTGATATTAAATGGTATTTACTTGTTTCAAATAATCATGCTTTACATGATAAAGTTTTACAGTTATATATAAAATTGTAATTAAAAATTTTAGAAAGTTAGGCTATCTTCAACACATCAAAGTCAGCATTGTGAATCTACCCTCCTCACTCCATATCCTATGGTCACCACTATTCACTCCCCTGCAATCCCCCAACATCTACCCTCCACCCCCACCCCCCACCCATCACAAACCCACACTCTTTCCACACAATGGCTCATCAACATGGCAGCAACAACACATACAGGATTTAAGCCTTATCCAAACTTAACCTTCAGTCTCTAGGGTTGCAGAAGACATAGCATATGATTTTTTTTAAATATTGAATGGTGGTCTAAATCTGTGTGAAGATTTTGATGTCTGAGCTAAGAATAGGGTAAATAGAGTTGAGTAGTGAGCAATACCGGGGTCTGCTTGTCTTTGGAAGTTACATCTCAGAAAGTGAAGAAAGAGCTACCCGGAGAGCCATCTGAATGCATTGTGAGTGTCCTTCAGGATTCATCTGTGAATTACCAGAGGAACACTAGACATTAACAAGTGATTGGTATCACGGTTTCCAATGTGGGCAGAGGAGATGAATGTCAATCTCAAAATCCATTACTGTGAAAGAGATATTTCAAAAATATTTAGTAAAAGGCAATTGTTCTTACTGGGATTTACTTGGGTCACATTTCTTGTAGGTCACCAACCTGGTGAATGAAGAGAAGGAGATAGAAACCACTGAATCGGTCTTGACAATAGTCCACTCTAAAGTAAAGGAAGTGTAGAAAAGCAAAATCAAGAGGAAAGTACTTTGTGCCATTAGTGTGGTGCAAACCAAGGAAAATGCAAGTAGATTCCTAGTTTGCTGCCTCGTTCGTCTCCAGCCCTGTATTAGTCAATAGTTTACCCAACACTTGAATAGACATTTAGAAAGCATGGTGACTGGAGCCACAGATGACTCCTGTGTTATCCAGAACAAAATGTGAATTGAGAGAAGTTCTCTGAGCACATTCAACAATAGGGGGAAACAGCAATAATACTGTTAGAAGATACTTGACAAAAATGGAATATTAGGATGTTTCCTTTTCAAACATTGCATCTGTGTACGGAAGGAACTTGTGGTTCCCCACACAATGTGAGTTGACAGTGTGATCTAAAACATTCTCAAAAGAAGCAAGAATTGGATAAATGAAGGCAAGAATTGTTCTTTTCTGCATGTTGGTAGATCACATTTGGAAGCACTGGTTTGGGCTCATGTTAGAACTGGCCTGCAAATTGGGAAATAGGTAAAATATATAGAATAGTTGAAGGCATTGCAGCCATATCAAATGAGAAACAGTGGAAAGATCTGAGTTGAACAACTTGGCAAGGGGATGGCTCAGGGACCAAGGCAATTACCCTCTCTATGAGAAGGGCTATCACAAAAAGACATCTTGTTGGGTTTGTGGGACTCGTCTTACAAGTAGCAACAACAGGTGGAGGTTATGTAGGTGCAATTGTGTTTCAGTACAAACAAGGAATTAAAATAATCACAGCTATAATTGAAAAGCCACTTACTTCTGTGTACCAATGGGAATCTTTTGTTGGGAGTTTTGCCTGAATACATGTCTAATGGGTTTTCTATGTTCTCCCTTAGAAATACATTTTTGCAGTATGGCAGAGTATAAAAATGTTATAAGGTGTGCCTCCAATTCTCTCTTCCCTTCATATGTATATAAAATCATCATGAGAGTTATAACATCATTTTCTGAATGTTAGACTTAAGAGATTCTCTGTGAGGTCAGCTCTTTATGTCAACAAAATAGCATCCCAAATAAAATCCAGCAAGCATCAGAGAAAGAGGTCCAGTCAGTGGACATATCAGCAAGGATAAGAGATGGAAAGGCAGTTTATTTCTTGCTGTCGTTGGTAAGATGCACTCCATAAAGCATGGGACTCATTTTGATGCAAATGATTTCATTCTAGAAAAGCTGTTAGTTCTCCCTGCCCCATTCCCTCGACAAAAACTCTAAGCCCTGATCTAAAAATGATTCTAAATGAGGTGACACCAATTTCACAGTCTCCGAAACTCTCTGATGAGCCTGTATTCATTACCTTCTTTGATCTCACACAACTTAATGTCTAGGAGTTATGGGTGGAGCTCAGAGGTCGAGCCCATGTCTGGCATGAGCAAAGTTCCACATTCCATCTCCTGTGCTGCAAACTGAACCCAACAAACAAGCAAACATGTGGGGCCCATTTACTAATATATTGTAAGATGTTTTAACCAAATGGTAAGTTAAACTAGCTTTACTTTCAAGTTGGAGAGAGGCTATGCAAGTTAGAGAGAGGCTATGCAAGCCTGGAGTTTTTCTTGAACATATGAAGAGCAGAAATTCTCCAACTAAAGAGGCCAGGAGGCAGCAAGAGGAAGGAGGAGTTGGTTGTAAAATAGAGTGGTCCAGGCTGACCAAAAAGCAAGAAACCTCTGGCTTTACTTAGAGAAAGTGATTTCTTCCAGGTCCAGCTGTTAGCTATCTCTAACACTCAAAACAGGACTTAGACCCCATAATTGACAAGGTAGAGAACATCAGGATGACCAAAATTATCCTGATTCGCTGGTGGCCATCCCAGGGCTCATGTAATCATGGTGAAAGAATCAAAAACCTTCTGCTCTGAACAGTCATAGAAATTGCTTACATTGCTGGTAACCAAGGATCAATGTTTTCCTTCTGGGTAAGTGATATAAAAATAAGCTATAAGTTTCCCCCAAATACCACAACTAATGTTATTTCTCACTTAGCTTCAACACAACACAAAATGGTCTATTTGATACCAGGGCAAACTCTGCACTATTGCTACTCAAAACTGAGCTGTGCCTCCAGCTCTTACCTCCATGTAAGGGCTTTTATTTTGTTTTATAGGTAAGTCTCTAGGATAGAATCTAGAAGCCAGTGGAGTGAGCACACTTGTGCCACTCCAGATCATGTTATAAAGGCAGCTGTTTCTGTTCTCCTACCAATGGAATGTTCACCTTATAGGTCTTGGAGGTGAAAGGAACTTTAGACATTTGCATGGCTGCTGCACATGTGAGCTCAGTGGAAGAGGGCTTCAAATCTCCTTTGTAGGTCTGGATTCCACAATCACTGGAATGAAACTTCTAGAAGATGGTTGGGCCCAAAGAGAATCCATGTCTTACAAGATATTTTCTTTCTTCTCACTTTCCGGATCCAAAGTACCAGGATTTGGTATGGGTAAGGCTTTGGATGAGCCAGAGCTGAACCACCTCTGGCGTCTTCAAGAATAATTGAGAAGTACTTCTTGGGTGGCCTGTGCTATGCAAGCGTTGTTCTTCTGTGTCTACTCTGAAGCTCTCATTCATGGAGTCATCCACGTTACTGTAGGTGACCTTGATATGGTCACTGGTTCACCAACTCAGACATAGGCAGTTGTTTGTTTGGTCTATCATTGGCTCTCTATCTGGGGTAAATGGACATCTGTTAGTAACTGCCCAGGAAAAGTCTCACACAGTTGGCTGGGGGAGGCACTAATGTCCTTTCTCTTTGTATTTGGTGAGGTGTTGAGAGTTGACTCCTAAGTCACTGCATTCTAGGTGCTATTGCCCACATTTGATGTAGGAGGATTCACGGGCACAAGATCCTTGCTGACATCTCATGAGCAGAGATGTATGGCTTACAGACCTACTAGGCCCAAGAATAATCAGTTCTGGTTGTCCTTAAGCCATTGAGAAAGCATGACATGAAGGAACATATTTACAAATTGGCCAAGAAAGGCCTGATTCCCTCCCAGATAAGGAATTCACATGGTGTGGCACAGGTCCATTTTGTGACTGGTAATAAAGCCTTGAGAATCCTTAAATCCAAAGGCCTTGCCCCAATATCCCGGACTATTTCTACTATTTCTACAGAAAGTGGTCTCTGTCTGCAAGCATTTTGAGAGGAACAGAAAGGTTAAGGATGCTAATTTCTGCCTGATTCTGATAGAGAGCGGAATTCACTGGTTGACTCGTTACTATAAGACTAAGGAGGTTGTCCCACCCAATTGGAAATATGAGTCTTCCACAGCCTCTGCTCTGGTGGTATAAACTCCCTTGCGTGAATGAGCAAGAAAATCACTCTTAATTAAAAAAATTTAAGAGGATCTCAATGAAATGTTTACAAATTCATTAGAAAGCAGACTTTCCTTTATAATGAGAAATAATAAAAAAAACACCCTAATATGTCTTAGATAATATATATCATATTGCCCTCAAATATCCCCACTTGTTTTGGGGGGAGTGTGTAGGGAGGCAGGTGCATACATATTTGGTTTTGGTTGGTTTGTTTAGAAAGCTTTGTGAAGGTGGATGCTCAGGGTTTTCATTTTCTCACTTAAGACGAACTCTGCACTTACCTTAGTATAGAGTTGGTATGGTAGTTGTGACAGGATGAAAGTGTAGAGACTATAACAGGACCAAAGAGAATTCTACTGGGTAAAGTCTTTTTAAAAGATGCCAGCTATAGATTCTGATAACATGGTTGCTTACCCAAATGAGGAAAGGAGTGAGTGAGTGAGTGAGTGAGTGAGTGAGTGAGTGAGTGAGTGAGTGAGGAGTGGGTGAGTGAAGGCAGAGGAACATATGAGCAAAGGAAACATGGTGCTGTACCTCTAGATTCCCCCCCCCCTGAAATGATTCCTCCTCACAGCAGAGAAGATTGAAACTTTTGATTCCCAGGTCCCTGAGTATGTTATTTTCTCTTGATATTAATAACTCCACTTTGCATCACACATCTTGGTTTAAAATTGTTTTAGCATCCGTTCATTTAGGTATTTATAGTTAGGATTTCACACTCGGCAGAGGTATGTACCGCAGATTCCTTTTGGCTCGGTGTGCGGGCAGCCGAGAGCTTTCTTTACTTGGCTGTACCACGGCAGAATGGGGAGTAAAGGAGACGAGGGGGGAATGAATAAAAGGTCCTGCCACAGTTTCTCCTGCTCGGAAAGTCAGAGGCCATCCTGCTTCAGTGACAAGGCCCGGTTCCCATGGTTCCTGAGCTCTTCTAACTTCAAAGACCAACTGCAATTTTTAAAGATTTTATTTTAATTATGGGTGGATGCCTAGGTGCCTGTGTAAAGAAATATGCACGGGAATGCAGGTGTCTGCAGAGGCCAGAGGGGCTGGAACCCCTGGAGCTACAGCTAACAGGTAGCTCTGAACCACCAGAAGAGTGCGTGTGGGGAACCGAACTCTGATACTCTGGAAGAACTGCACACACTCTTAAGTGTTGCAGTATCTCACTAGCCCAAAAGATCAATTTCTAACATATCGGAGTGTTCATTTGCTTTCAAGGTGGGATAGCATCTTAAGAAAAGATTTATTTATTTATTTGAGAGAACATGTCTGGCCTGGTGTAACAATAATGCATCAGTGAGGGAAGAAACAGTATGACTTTTGGGAACGTCCATAATTCAAGATTCTCTCTGAATGTCCCACTTTCTGAGCTGGAGTACAGGGTAAGCAGCCCTTTCTCTTCTATTTCTAATAGGCTGGGACAGAGGCTGAACATAGCTGCCTAATTAGTTTAGACTTTTGGCAAACCCCTCCAGTCCTTCTTTGTATTTCAGGCTGGCTTTCCTCCTAGTCTTCTTTGACTTTCTATTACAATATAGCATTTTTCACCATTCCAAGCCTATTGGGAGATAAATGTGCCCGGATTATCCCTTTGCCACTCTACAGAGGGGGCTGGAGAGATGGCTCAACTGTTCAGAACAATGGCTGCTCCTGCAGAGGGCCCAGGTTTGGCTTCCAACACCACAACTGTCACCACAACCCACTTTGAGAAGATCCAAAAACATCTTCTGGCCTCCTTGGGCACCACACACATGTGGCACACTTATGTGCATGCAGGCAAAATACCTGTACACGAAAAAAAGAAAGGAAGGGAGGAAGGAAAAAGAAAGAAGGGAGTGAGGGAAGGGGAAGGGAGGGAAGGAGAGAGGAAGAGAGGTATGCATATATACAAAATATGTATATATGTGTATTTATGCACACATACAATCTCCCTCTGTATCCATATTCTGAATTCATAAATTCAACCAGTCATAGAGCAAGGTTTGAAAAAAATTCTACCTACATAATGATGATTTTATTTAGTTATTTCCCCAGACAAATCTTGCTTGCATGAGCTTGCAAATGATGTTGAGTCACCTAGAGATGATCTGATATTTGATTTAGGGACTGTCTGTGCACAGGCTACATGAAAATATTATAGCATTTTATACAAAGGTATGCATCTGGTCATGTGTAGATTTGGGTATCTTCTGTGATCCTGGAACCAGCTCCTTTCTAGACAGCGCAAAAAATGATTGTATTCACACACTTATCTATGTATGTGTGAGCATCTAACATCCTTTAAATGCTTAGCATAGAATAACACCCTGAATTTAGAAATAACCCATTGCATTGAAAGATTTCGCATCTTTCACTAGAAAATTCGGACATTCTGTCACCCTTTACCTCCTGCTCTAACCTTCACCCCTACACAGGGGAGATAGTGTCAAGGTGATGGGGAATTCCTTTTGTAGGCAACTGAGGTAGCATTCCATTGTCAATCCTGTAACAGCACCAGAAATACCAGTATTAGGCAACAGTCAAAAAATTCAAAAGCCTTTGTGGAAATTGCTGTATTTCCACTTTCAAGGCACCTTTTAAACATTCAGTACAAGATTCTCTTTCAGGGTACTAGTTTGAGCATTAAGAAAATTTATCTTAGTGCGATGTGCAGCCAGAGCCCTTCAGTGTCTCTTTTAAAGGCAGTAGATCCTCTCAACAAAAATAGAATTCAGGGAGTGACAGCAGAACCTCTTGCCTACTGAACCATCTTTACAAACAGTTGTTCTATTTTCAAAAGAATATATTTTTTCAGTCATGTTTAGACATTGTGTAGCGTAAAGGCAAGCACACTGAGATTAATTGTGTTGTAACCATTAGCAAAGCGGGCCTGAGATAAATGGTCTTCTGCTTAGAACATCTCCGACACTGCAAGAAATTTAGTTTCTGTATTGCTCTCTGATAGTCTCAAAAGTTCACTGTATTTATATAAAGATTTTTTTTTGCCTCTCCAAAGCCCAGAATGTTGATATTTTAACGTCATCTTCAAAGACTCCAGTGTGAAAAGAATGCATTTTTAAAGACCTGTTATCTATATCCCAGAGATATTTACCAAAGAAAGGGTATATATATATATACCAGTCTCTGTTAATATACGAGTCTAGATTGTTTAAAAGTCACATCCACAGTTTTCAATCCAAACATCAACAGGATGGCCTAGAACTCCTGACACTCCTGACTATGTCTGTCAAGTGTTGGGATGACAGGTGCACGTCACTGTGGCCAGTTTTATGATGAACTTGTTGAGAGAGCAGCATGAGTCATGAGAACTTGTAATAATGAAGTGTGACTACAAGGGACAAGCGAGTCAGGACATAAACTGTAGAATCGAACAGACTCTCCCAGATGGAGCAGCAGCAGTTAGCACAGAATTACATTGCTCTCCAGCAGATTGCTTTATGAATAAGATTTATCGAATCATAATAGTTCCATAGTATTTTAGAACAATATCTGAGGACAAAGCTTGTGAGGCTTAATTAGAGATTTGGATTTAAATGTTATAAACCTTAGCAGTAAAAGATAATGAGACTAATCCAAATCGGGAAGTAGAGAGGGTCAGAGAGTGAAGATAAATATGTAAGTATATGTCTTAATTTTCCACACTGGAAGGCAAAGGTACTTTCTAAACCAGATAATGTAAGAATACAGAACTATGGGACTTGGGACAGCTGCTCTTTGTAACCCTTACCTTTTGACCTTTCCCCAGAGGCCTCCAAAAATGAGATTGGATAAGACCAATAAGTTACAAGCACACAATTGGAAAGGAGGCAGAGAAAAGACTACCATTTGTAGATAACACATTCCCATAATTGGAGTACCACAGACACTCTTCTGAGAAACGGTTGCAGATCGTGAATGAGCCCCATACGTGAGCAGAACTTGTCAGGAACTGATAGTCTTAATAAATTATAAGGAATGATAACATTTGCAGAAACAGCAGAAGGTAAATTACCAAGAAGAAACTTACACTGAAAATGCAGAAAACTTTCCAGAGGAAAACTTAACATCCATCATCCCTGATGGAACCAAAGTGAGAGGTAAGTGGAAAGACTCCGGAGAATGAAGGTGTCTGTGTGGCCCAAGCTATCTTTCTTACAAAAGGTTTTGGTTTGTGCGTGCGTGTCCCCCCACAAGACATGGGCTTGGACATATTGTCCAGAGCTAGTGGCATTGTGGAACCTTCATGAGGTGTGGCCCAGCTGGCAGGAGTGCTGGGGGACACATCTTGAAGAGTCTATCTGCCCAAGGCAGGGGCCAGAAGAAAAGCTACTTGGTCAGCTGCCACAATGTGACCAAGAGTCTCACTGCTAGATATCAACAACACAGACTGAATCTCTCCTGCCAGCAGATCTTCCTTGTAAGGAATTGCTGAAACCTCTGGAAACTAGGAGCCCATTTACATCTCTCCTCTGCTACCCTGTTCCTTTCAATGTCCCAGTAGCCAGAAGAGAATATGACACGTAACAATGTAGCACGTTCCAAATATAAACACTAGCTAGCAGGATAAAGAAGCACAATCATTCCTATTGGAAATTAAGATGCAGTATGCAATCTCAACAGTAGCAGGATGGGGTAGCTGTTATGAGCACAGACAAAGGAAAGGGGTTTGATGGAGGCCCAATAATTCACATTGGAGCCAATGGGCAGCTCACAGAGAGGGCTCCAGTGTGATGCTTCTCTTTGTGTATGTTCTGTAACGATAAGGTGATTCGTTAGTGTAGCCATCCACTTACATTTTCATCTTCCTCATGAATATACTGGGAACCGTCCCTTCTAGCTCTTTTGAGATGTACAATGAATGCATTGGGGAGATGTTTAAACAAACACTCTGGAGACAATCAAGTAGACAACTGAGTGAGATGAAGGAAGCTCTCTGTCTCTTACTGTGTCTCATATAAACTCCAAAACATAAAGAAGGAAGTGCATGTGTGATCTTTTTATTAAGTCAGAAAAATACTGGCAGAAAACAGTGCTGTCCTTTGGAGTCCTGGAACCCAGGAGCCTTTGCTAACTGTGACTCAGAATCCAGATGCCAAACAGAAGAGGTGGATGTTTCCAAGCTGTAAAATCATTGCTGTTTTTCAAGGCAGGTGCCATAAAAATCACAAGACGGACAACACTCTGGGAGAAACATTTCTAGCTCATTTCACAGAAAATAGGCTAATTTTCCAAGTGCACAGGCCATTTCTAGTCAAAATGGCCAGTCATTTGCAGAAAAGTGGGCAAAGACAGTAACATAAAAGTTCCCAAGACATAACCAGCTTTTAAGCATGAAAAGTTGCTGGGCCTTACTTGTAAAAGAAGAAAAAAAATGCAAATTGCTCTGTGGTGTCGGTTTTAATCTGGTAGTTTAGCCAAACCTATAAATCCACAGTAAATCCATAACAAGACAGAGCCAATTCATTGCCAGAGAAGACTATTAATTTCATGTCTCCTAAGGAAAGCAGTTTGCCAATATTTACCAAAATTAAAAGCATGTTTACCTCAGCAGTTCATCTACTAAAATCAGAATGATACAGAAAAGATTAGCATAGCCACTGTGCATGGAAGCCATGCAAATTGGTACATTGTCCAGCATTTGGAAAAATGCATTTGCCTGCTGACCTAGTTGTTTATTTTTAGGATTCTATGATACATGCATCTCATACTTGCACATGCATTAGCAGATTTTTATTATGACTTTTCTACTATAGAAAAAGATTACATCCAACATTGTTCTTAGCTTCAATAAATTATCACACAGCCACTCAGTGGAATATTATACAGCTATAGTAAAAGAAAGAAAGGGAAAAGAAAGAAGAGGCCTTTTGTATACTAATGTGGAACAACCTAGAAATAATTAATATATATGAATCTATTATGGCAGTCTGGTATAAAGGGAAGAGATATCTTCAGTTTAGTTTTGCTCTATCTGCACGAAGAAGAACCTCTCTACGAGACAAAAATGCTCACAAATGATTACCTGTACACAAAAGCCTGATTAACAAATAAAGAACTAATAAAATTGACTACCAGTATTCCTCTAAAATGAAAGAAATTATATCTGGGCATATACTCAAAAGAATAGAAAGCAAGAACTCAAATGAATTTGTCTACCCTGATGTTCATAGCATTATGAACAATAACCCAAAGATGAACAATGCTCACCAGATAAATATGACTAAATATTTGAATATATAACACACAATAACACAAATATAATGTGTTAGTCACATACATACATACATACACATATACATCATTTAGCCCTAAAAAGTAAGGAACTTCTGGTACATATGAACATCTTGAATACATTTTTAAAAGCATTACGCTAAGTGAAACAAGCAACACACAAAAGGCAAATTCTACAGGATTCCATTTGTATAATGTGTTAGACTGCTTTATCCAGAAGTACAGAAGTGATATAATGAATACATACAAAGGGGTTTGTTTACTCAGTTGGTTTACACATTGGCTGTGTAATCCACCATTACCTACCTGGCCGCTCCCTGTAAAAGCTGACAGAAAACTCAGTAGCTCTTTGGTCCTCAAGGCTGTACAACTCAGCAGTCCCAATCTGGCACAAAAGATCTGAAGAGTCTTGGAGAGCTGTTGGTCTTTAATCAGTGTTTGAAGACCAGAGAAGCTGGATTCTGATGGCTTAAAGGACAACAGCATTGACAGAAGATGTGTTGTTACCATCCAGAAGTGAAGGCAGACCGGCAAGTCATCCCTATTTGTCCTCAGATCCCCTATCACTAAGCCACACCCAGAAGATGCATCAAGCAGTAACTCCACAAATCCAGGTGGAAGTGTGTATCTTAGTTGTTTCCAGACCCAATCAAGCAAATACCCAAGGCTATCCATTACATCCAAGGAATCTAGAATAATCAAATCCATAGAGATGGGAAATAAGATGGAAAGAACTGGAGGCTGATAAGGAGGTGGATGCTCTAAGAGCCTCTGTCTGAGAAGACAGGGTGATTCCTCAGGTGGGGTAGGGTGCTGGCTGTACAGCTGTGGATGGTGTGCTTAAAATGATTCAAACGAACTATGGCCTTGGCAGTTATTTTCCCATCACCAAGAGAGAGGAAGAGAAAAAAAATAAACTACCCCTTTTATTCAGAAGTTTATAGTTTATGGAGGTGGATGGCATAAAAATGTATACATCTCCACACTCGAAAAAAAATTGAAAGAAAAAAACTTAAGAAGATGCGTGTAAGGGTACAGTTTTTCTGCCCACCGCCGCTGGTCTTGTCCCGCCGCCACGCCAGCCCCAAATAACACTGAGACTCTGTATTAGGTATAATTCTGTTGGCCCGGTTACTTGTTTCTTATCGGCTAGCTCTGCCTTAATTATTAACCCATTTCTATGTATTTCCACGTGGTCTCCTTACCGGGGAGTGAGGCAGGCGTCTGGTCACCCAGGTCTCTCCATCTTGACTCCTCCTTACTACTTCCTCTTTCCTCCTTGTCTCCTAGTCCCTCCTATCTTCCTTTCCTATTGGCCAACAGTGCTTTATTTATTAACCAGTATGAGAAACATATACAGAATGACATCTCCCATCAGATGCGTATTAAACCTTATTCTATATATTTAATTTAGCATTTTAAAATATTTATTTATTATGTATACAGTGGTCTACTTGAATGTATACCTGAATGCCAGAAGAAGACACTAGGTCCCATCATAGATGGTTGTGAACTACCATGTGGTTGCTGGGAATTGAAGTCAGGACCTCTGGAAGAGCAGCCCGTTTTCTTAACCTTTAAGCCATTTCTCCATCCCCTTAATGCAGCATTTTTGTGTTTAAATTGACAATTCAGTTATCTTTGAAGTAAATTATGAAATCAAGACACCTGTAAAAAAAAAAAAAGGTTCAAATGATTGCTGGGTAGTCCCCGCTGACCTTGAATTCAGGATTCTCCTGTTCAGCCTCCTGAGTGCTGCTGAGGTTACCACCAGTATGCCCAGCTGCTATATTTGTCATAATACCAAAAGAAACTGGCTGGCGAGAAAGGCATGAGTGTAAGTAGAGGATGCAGAGCTGGGAGAGTCACCACTCAACATATGTCTCTTGAACTATGTAAATATATTATGTAATTACCCAACAAGTCATTTCTGAAGAGCCATCTGGACTTCTTCTTGGATCATTTCTGCAATGTGATTTTTTTCTCTATGCAAATATTAACTTTTTTTTTGTTCCAGTGTCTTAAAAGCACCTACATCATTGTAAGACAAAAGAGATAAACTTCCACACACCAGAATATTAAGCAGCCAGGGTTAAGTGAGACATAAAGCTGTGATTCCTTCCTGTCTATCGTGGAATAATAAGGACTGGGAAAAACAGATAGACAGAATAGATGTTTATTCAGAGAGAAATAACTTACAACAGAGACAGATGAACGCCAGCAGGTTCCTGGCCCCAAGGATGCCTCCAGATGCCCTCTGTCCCCATCCAGCAAGCAAGAGAATGCTCTGGAGCCCCTGCCCCAGACCTAGTTCCCCCAGGTCACATCTGCCCCTGTCCCCATAACTAATGGGTGTGGTCAGTGCAACAGGTGCAGACAGAGTGAATATCTCACTACACCCATCAGTCTAGGGAGGTGCTGGTCAAGGCATCGGAGATGCTGTCTCCCCTCTCCCCCCCCCCCACCTCTGAGGAGCTGGTTAGTCCCTGGACTGCACTTGCCTGCAGATTCTGCCTCCTATGCCAGAAAAGGGAGACAGGCCAGTTCTGACTGCTTCACTCTACCAGACGAGCACTCTGCTCATGCTTGGTGTTTAGTTTTTTGGTGATTCGGTTTGGTCTTTTGAAACAGGGTCTTCCTATATGGTCTTAAACGTATGGTAATCCTCTGCTTCCGCCTCTAGATTTCGGGGGTTACAGGTGTGTGGGTATCACATCCTGCTTTCCATCAATCAGCCTTTGAAACATCTCCTCCCCGTTCATCTGGCTCCCTTTTACCTGCAGGAATCGCCCCTGGTAGGGGAGCTTCAGGAAGAAAATAACTTCAGCTATGTCCCACACAGTCTCTGTCTGCAGCTGCCTGGCTTCCTCTCGAATGACTCTACTACGAGAGACAACCACCACTCAAGTGCCTGGTCCCAGTGTCACTGAAACCCTCCCTTATGTTGCTCAGAGACTTCTACTCATCCATCCTCTTTTGTTTTCTAGAAACAGAAGAAGGAAACAAAATTCCTCTTCAGTATGAGGAGGCTTCATATACTGTGTCTGCTTAGTATGTGGGAGGTTCTGTGTTCCACAAAGAACCAAAGTAAGACACAAACTCTAGTTTCCATCTTCCAGGGATTCTCTTTCAGGCTTTCCCATCTTCTCCTGGTGAACCCAGCTCTCAGATAAGCTTGGCAACCCCACCCTCAGCACTCCTCTGGTCCCACAGTCTTCCAGCCTAAGGAGTAAGTCTCTTCCCTCCCTGTTGAATTTAGACAGTCTACTGTACATAGTAATTATTTTTAACTTGTTTGTTTGTTTGTCTGAGGCAGAATCTCTGTGTACAGATTTGGCTGGTCTGGAATTTACTA
The DNA here is from genome assembly GCF_943737965.1 of Phodopus roborovskii. Lineage (NCBI taxonomy): Eukaryota > Metazoa > Chordata > Mammalia > Rodentia > Cricetidae > Phodopus > Phodopus roborovskii. The sequence continues at coordinate 20,060,039 of NW_026126482.1, read as the reverse complement.
TGTAGGAAAGGCTGCCCCCAAATGTGTAGCAATCCTCTTGTCCCAGCCTTGGGTTGGCAGTACTGGGATGACAGGTGGGTATCAACACGCCTGGCTCAGCCCACATCTGGACTACAGCTTTCGAACACGCCCAGAGCATCATCATCAAAGAAGTTGGAGGTGGAGACTTCCTGACACAGAGACTCCAATAAAAAGCCTGGGCATTTCATTTGGGGGCAATTTCATATGGAATATTAAGAAATGTGTGCTGAGGATGGGCAAATTGTAGACAACAATAGAGTCACACATGGCTCCCATGACTCATAAGTTGTTCAGCCCATTGGGACTGTGCAATTCCGTGATCTGCCTTGCTCTTCCTCCCCCTTAGATGGAGAGACATGCCCCTGGTTCTTTCATTAGCACTGTATTCTCCTGCCTCATAGAAAGAAGTGTCATGGAATGCGTCTATCCCAGGCATGGTATCCATGGTCTAATGTTACCACTTTAGACTATGAAATTACCATTTTTACCTTTCATGCCGCCTTCAATTTTTTCCATATACAATATATATATATACATATATATATATATATATATATATATTAAATTAAGAACTTGAAGTGTTTTTCTGAAAAGCATAGACCTGTGTTGGTATCTAAGATGTGAAGAATGACATTTGTATAAAAGATAGAGTGGCATTGTTTTCTGTGTTATTATGAAAAATAAGTTAGTATTAAGATAATTTTTAAAATAATCAACAAGAAGCAAAGTAAACAGCTAGGAGAAATGATAGCTTTGTATAGGTAATGACAGGGTTGATTTTGAACATTGTATGTATGTCCCCATTCGTTCCCTTCAATCATTTATTCTTCTGTCTTCGCTCCCTTTTCCTTGTCTTTCCTTGCCTTCCTCCCTCTCCTTTCCACCCTTTTTCTTCTCTCTGTTTGCACTGTTTTTGCTGAGAGAGGATCTCACTGTATAAGCCAGTCTGGACTCAAACACGCAGTTTTCTTGCCTCGGCCTCCCATGTGCTGGGATTGCAGGCATGCATCATATTTCCTGACGCGATTGGAACCCTGTGTGCCTATTTCCCATGGATTGGACCTTCAACCTGTTTTTGATTATGTTCATCAAGAACCCTGCTCTTCGTTGGAGTCCATTAATCTCTCCTTCTTTAACATGCAAAATATCTTAAAAGTCAATGAGATGTCACCGGATATATGTCATAGTATGAACAGTGAGATGGGAGACGGGCCAACGCAATTTCATCCTACAGGTGGATTATTTTTTCTTTAAAAGCATTAAAAATTTTTAATTGTGGTTATAACACATAATATAAAATTCACCACCTGAAGCTCTGTACATGTATAGTTCAGAAATGTCAAGTGTATTTACATTGCCATATAAGCAATCTCCAGAATGTTGTAGGCTTGTAAAACAGTTACTTTCTTCATGTTAAATAATAATCTCGATTATCCTGTCACAGCCTTGGTCAGCCATTATTCTATTACAATAGAAATTGATAACTTTAGATGCCTCACAAAAATAGAATTGACTCGTGTTTTCATTTTTTACAGTTGAACTCCTCAGTGTAGCGAGTATCATCAAGGCTCATCCATGCTTTAGCATGCATCAGAATTTCCTTCTTCAGGGGTGAGTAATAGTCCATATCATGTGCACAATGCATTTTGTTTATCCACTCATCTGACAGTGGGTATTTGCATGGCTTCCACTTCTTATTGAACATAATGCTGTTGTGTTAATAGTGTGCAAATATGTGCTGTATTTACGTATTTTGCATTTATGATTAACTAGACATTGGGATTGTGAGTGCTTGTCTGTTTTTCTCAAAGAAACTCTACAGAATATATTTTACAGAGACTGCATTATTTTATATTCCTGCTGTCTGGGCACAAGGTTCCAGTTTCCCTGGTCTGCACACCAACACTTAACTATTTTCTGTTTCTTGGACAGTGGTGTTTCTGGTGATATCTTAGTCAATGTTTTATTACTGTTGAAGAGACACATGACCACGGCAACTCTAATAAGGAAAACATTTCATTGGCTCTTTCTTACAGGTTCAGAGGTTTAGCCCATTATCATCATGGCAGGAATCATGGTGGCACTTTGACAGACATGGTGCTGGAGAGGTAGCTGAGAGTTCTACATTGGATCCTCAGGCAGCAGGAGGAGAGAGAGTCACTGGGCCTGGCTGAGCACTTGAAACCTCCAAGGCCATCCCCAGTTGACTTCCTCCAACAAGGCCACACCTACCCCAATAAGGCCACCTCCTAATAGTGCCACTCCCTAGTAACCAAACACTCAAATCCTTGAGGCTATGGGGGAGGCATTCTTATTATGGAGATTAGTGGTAATTAACATTGTTACAGGTTCATTATTCATATACATATCCGCTGTCCATTTTCTTTCTTTTCTTTTTTCTTTGGGTGCTGAGGACTGAACCTAGAACCTAGTGTATTCTGGGTAACTGCTGCATGACTAGACTCTGCCCTGCTCTAACTTTTACTTGCATCTTGAGACAGGGTCTCATTAAGCCATCCAGGATGAACTTGAACTAAGTCTGTAGCCCAAACATTCTTGGAATGTATGATCCACCTGCCTCGGTTTCTCCAGGAGCTAGGATGATAGACATAGCCCTTTACCCAGTTTCTAATACAGTTATTTGGGGTGTTGCTGTTATTGTTGTAGCATATCAGATATATGACCTCCAGTGGTTTTTTGTTTGTTTGTTTGTTTGTTTTTTCTATTTTCATTCTTTCAATTACTTCCCTTCAATGCCTAGAATACTCCTTGGATAAAACACCAAAATAGAGATAACAAAAGAAAATTTGGATTAGAGGCGTCTTTTTTCCCCTAAAACATCTGTCTGGTCATCAGTCTGTGCATAGCATCTATCAGTCTCTCAATTCATGTTCTCTTCAGCTCTCTGTTTTCATCACACACATGCACACACATACACTGTAACATGCACACCCAATACACACACACACACACACACACACACACACACACACACAGAGTAACATGTACCCCCAACACACAGATACTGTAACATTCACACCCAACACACACACACACACACACAGTAACATGTACCCCCAACACTTACACACACACACACAAGCTCAAAATGCATTTACATCTTATGTTACCATGGCTATAAATCTGATAGCCTTTGAAGAGTTGCTTGATTGATTTAACCTTCCTTTCCTTATTTCTATCTGTTGAGAAGTTAGCATTCTTTCATACCAGCTTTGGAGAACCTGGTTGTAGGTATCTTCTCCTAGTCCCTTGTGTCTACTCAAGCATTCAACATCATTTCTCACCCACTGAGAGGCACCAAGCTGCTTACATTGTCTGAAATGCAACAGCTGTGTGTGTGTCTCCTTGCTCTGAGTACTAAACATGCTCTTATTTTACTGGTATCAAAAGACACATTCATTTAATATTGAGATTTATGATGTGGTTAGAAAAACAACACAATGAATTTTTGGATCATTTTAAACTTTTTCTCTTTGAGCATTGGCTGCAGGAGGCTTTCATTAGCATTTAAATCAATGTGTGTTAAAAGTCTATTCTGAAATGAATTATGTCTCTTATGACATTTACTTAAATTTATGAAACATACCAAAATATGTAACTTCAGCAACAACTGTTATATTCCAGTTACGAATTATGGTAGACATTTGTTGCTGTGTTAGTCAGGGTTCTGTAAAGGAACAGGACTGACAGAACGAATATGTGTATTAAAAGAGGGGTTGTAAGACTGATTTACAAGCTGTAGTCCAACAATGGCAATGCCTTGAATATTGTAGTTGCTTAGTCCGTGAGGTTGGATGTCTCAGTAGTGCTAAAATGGTGCAGAGGCCTGGAGGATTCTTGGAGACTGTCAGTCTTCAGTTGGAGATCCTGAGGGAGTTAGTCCTAACATCAGTGAGTGCATGCCAGAGCAGTAGGATAAGCAACTTGCCAGAGAGAGCAATGGCAAGTAAGCAAACAAGCAGCTTTGTTCTTCCATATCCTTTTATATGGACTGCCACCAGAAGGTACAGCCCACAGCTAGAGTGGGTCTTCCTGCTTCAAACATCTGATCAAAAATATCCCTCAAAAGAGCATCTAGCACCTTGGGGTTTAGTTGGTTCTAGTTGTAGTTGCTGGACAACCAAGACTAGCCATCACTGCTACCATCATTCTAGATGTAAGTCATTGGACAACCAAGATTAGCCATCACTGCTTCCATCACTGAAACAGATGTGGTAGTGCGAGGTCTTCACCAGAGCCTTCTCAGAACATAGCCCCACTCTGCCACTCACTGCCCCCCCAGGGCCCCTTTTACCCCACCAAGGAATTCCTGGAGATTTCAGTCCTCAGTCACATTTACATAACCCAACCATATGGAAGTGTGAAATCTCTCCCCATTTATAGATTCTGTATTTGTCAATGTGTATACTACCATAGCTAAAATTTACCTGTAATCCTATATAAACTCTTGAAGCAGTTCATAGATACTAGACATGCACAGAGAGGTAAAGTTTTGGCTCTCCAAAGCACAGCTTCTCAGCTGAAATAGATGAAAGAGATTCTACTTTATGTCAACCTTTGTCCTATAAACAGTGCCTCTCCCGGGACCTATTTTTCTGTGATCTATGTGTCTATCTATCATCTTTCATCTACCTATAAATCCATATCTGTGTTTTTTGTTGTTGTTGTTGGTGGTGATTTTATTGTTTGGCCCCTAAGAAAGTGCTGACATACCATGCCAGGAGACTGCCCTGCCTTCAGGAGGACACTGCTGTGACCTGTGGTTGGTTTTTGTTTGTTCGTTTTTTTTTGTTTGTTTGTTTGTTTTTGTTTTTGTTTTTGTTTTTACTCTTTGCTCTTTGGAAGCTCCCAAATAACCACCACCACAACGAAACGAGTTGCCTGAGGAAGCAATGAAGTGTCCTGAGCAGAGAAGTCTGAAGTGATGAGTGGTACTGCAACAGATCTGAGCACTGAATTCACCCGTGCCCATTGGTGAGTCCCTAAGGAGGATAAAGGCCAGGTGTGAGTACGGGAATCACTACACCCACCCCTTATCTAACTATGGCAGAGTGCACATCTGGCCATTGGCTGGACTCAGCCTCCCGGAAGTCTGACAGCTGTGATCCGACACTCTGCATCGTAGGCCCCTGGCTTGCTTGACGACAATCCTGCTTCCTGATCAGAGCTGTATTCCTGCTTTTTCCCATCCAGGATACACTTTCTAAAGCAGATGTGGTATTGTAAAGCATTCCATGCTGCTTGTGTGAACCAAACAGGACTTCTAGCTGTGGAGTTCTGCTCCATCCATTGTCTAGACAAATAGTCTGTTCCAACCTTGCTCTGAATTGAACCCACTCTTCTTTGTTTTGTGACCAACAATTTTATTGTCAATAAAGACTGAGTCTAAAGTCTCACATATGCCACACCAGCTCCACCATCGAGCCTCAACATACCTCTTCTGTTCTCTTTGACCTTTTTTTTTTGAGATAAGGCCGTGCTGTGTAGCTCAGGGTGGCCTCAAACACACAAGCTCTCTGCCTCAGCCGCCTCACTCACAGGATCTCAACTGTGAACCACAACGTGTAGCTTAACCCACTTTTTCTTAACACACAACTTCTCCCTGCAGCTGAGATAAATGACAATGACAGCCAGCATTTGGCAAAGGCTTCCCGAGGATAAGGTTAAACATCCAGTGTCCCTGTAGTCTAGATTCTCACCCAATGCACACATCTTTTTAGACATCTGAAGCAAGACTCACTTATTTTATAGGAAAAGCAAATTTTCTAATGAATTCATTCAAAAGGATACCCACAATAAAAAGCATTACGTATATTTGCCCTTTGCTTTTTCTGCTAGGGGATGACATTGCCGTGGCTCTGTTTAATACCTGAACTACATTTTATTTTACAAAGGGACTCCGGTACTCACACAGATAAGCAGAAACAAGGAAATGAAAAGAAACCCCATTATTGATCCAAAATCTACAATAACCATACAAACCTCAAGTGTGCATTTTTAATGCCCCAAGTGTCCCAAACCACAGGGCATGAAAGAGTTAAATCACTTTCCCCAAGGTTTCCCTGAATGTATGTCAAAGATCTGGGTGTGAAGCCTGAGTTTCAGGAAGCAACTTGCATCCTGATATTTAATCAATGAGGTACTTTGTTTATTTAAGCATTCTCTCTCAATATTTGTATCCCAAGCCCTTACAGCATGGAATCAATGTCTAAGAAACTAGGAAGAAAACCGGATCCAAAGCTAGGTAAGAGCTGGTTTCAGAGGCAGTAAATGATGACATAAAATACCTTCTTTTAAGGCTTCCTCTGCCTGCCTGCTGCATGAACTTGTGTCCAACAGTATTATAGTAGATGTCTTCTCATGAGGGGGATTTTTCACCTTGAACCCATATTCGCTCATATTCAGTCCACTCACATTGTAGGGTCATCTCTGAGAACTGGCTCTAACAGACTTGACTTGTACTTTCATGAGGGGCCACCTTTCATTTCAAGGGTGGGAGGAGGGCAATGAGCGGCGGGGCAGGACAGGGAAACTGCTTTCCTCTAGAGGCAGCCCCAAGCGCAAAGTGAGAGCAGTGCGTTCCAGGCTAATGCACCCCTGCTTCAATTAAATGCAGCCAGAGTCTACAGACTGTCCCCCCTCTCTCTGTCTCTCTCTCCCTGTCTCTGTCTCTGTCTCTCTCTCCCTCTCCTCCCCTCCCTTCCTCTCTCTCTCTCTCTCTCTCTCTCTCTCTCTCTCTCTCCCACCTTCCTTTCTTTATTAAAATGACCATCTGAGCCTTTATTGATTGTAATCTTGGTGGCAGATGGCTTCCTTCCCCTGAAATGGCGTGCAGTGTTGATTGCTGAAGGTCAGGATGACTTAAAAATGTATTTTCTCTTTTTCACGAAGTAAACCCCTTAATCCATACATTTTTACATGCAGACATTCATGGCAAAGAATCATCGGTCTGGTTTGAGGCCTCTGGTCTCTGCTGCACCACGGACACTGGGCCCTCACTGTCGTTGCCCTGTGTCATGGAAATCCGGCAGGACTGAGGACACCTCCCCATCCCATCCTTCAGCAGATCACAGATGGGGTGGATGCTGTAGTGGGCCAACTCATAACCCTGGTTCTGGGCCCGGGTTGCTGCAGGGTTGGTCAGCCAGCCAGCTCTCCCCTGTCTTCACCACCAGGATGAGACCCCCAGTATTGCCCTGGCTAGTTCACCCCTTGCAGCGATTAACAATAGGCCGGTTCTGCTTTCCTGTGATCAGGTTCAGCTCTCCCACACCTACATCTTCAAGGCCAGCTCTATTGTGCTGTCCAGGCAAGGTCGCCCAAGTGCTGCAGCTGATGAGGGTCAGGGACAGCTCTCCTGCTCTTATGACCTCGGCTCTCCCAACTGTCTCAGCCATCCCCACCCATGCAGCCACAAGACAGATAAGTAATGGGGACAACTCACAATTTTAGGGGTGGCTCACCTATATCATTATTTTTCTTAATGACAGAGCAGGAGAATGCCCCCTTGTCTCTATAGCTCCCTCTGGCTTCACCTTGGAAGGTAATATAATCTATCCAGTTTGTGGAGGAGGGACTTGGCAGCACCGGGCTTTGTCGACATGCCCAAGTTCAACTCACCCACCATCAAGACTTTGGGGAGATGCGTGGAGTTGCTCAGAGGCCTTGCTTCCCCTCCTCCCTTTCTGAGACAGTGTTTCTTTGCATAGCTTTGGAGCCTGTTATTGGAACTCACTCTCTAGACCAGGCTGGCCTCAAACTCACAGGAATTTGCCTACCTCCCAAGTGCTGGGATTAAAGGTGTGTGCCCCCAGGGCCCTGATTTGTGCCTGATCTTGTCTGCTTCCCCTTTCTCACACATGCCACTTGCCATGTTCCTGACTTGTTGTATCCACAGGACTTTGCCTGGATCCTTCATTACTGTGTTTGGGCTCCAGGACATGGCTCACTTGGTCTACAGGAAACAACCAGTCTCCTCACTCCCTGAAAGACTCCATGGAATTTCTCACTGTTGGATTCAGGATGGACTCATACTGCACTGGTGAAATTCCAGCCTGGGTTACTCCTGTCTATACTTAATACAGAAATTCTGGAGAGCAGCCACCTAGTCTAGAACCCTGGTCAAAGTTCTTGGTAGACTCAGGGAACTCTTTCAATATGTCACATCCATACCGTCCCAGGTCGGATCAATCTTTCCCATCCATAGGAGACAAGCTTCCGGCAGCCCTCACAGGCCCTTCTACAACTATTTTAGAGAGATTGCCAGGGATGGCCCTGATTTTCATTCCAATTCAATTTTTCTATAGTCTTTTTTCAGAGAGCAGGGTTGGGGCAAGGGCTGTCTGTAATTCTCCAGAAAAAATATGATGTATCTTTCCTATTAACAAACAATACAATTTAAACAATCTGTGGCCTAAAAGTTTTGTGTTTTGCCTTAACCATGTAACTCTCACTTCATATTAAACAGGACACTCAAGTTTTCATCCTGGAATATCTTCTTGATTCATTTGTTCCTTTTTCGTTCATCTTTTCCTTTCTAAAGTTTGAATGATGTTCACGCATCAGGTACTAAAAGGAGAGTTCAATTATAGTGGGGAATGAACACTATACTAAGAATAAGCTCATGATATATTCAAGGCTTTATGACATGTTTTAAGTTAATTTACTTCAAAATAAAGTGCAATTATTTTTTGTAAATTATCATGAGTTGTGTGTCTTATGTATTTGCATTCTCTGCATACTTGTTATAGTCACAATCTTATTGAATTAGAAGCTGCATTATGCCAACTGATTACTAGTTAACAATGAAGACATTTACACACAGTCCCCATATATACAAATGTGTATCCTCATATTTCCCAATTATGTCCACATATTTATAAACACACGCATACAAGTTGACCCTAATTTTTAGAAAGTGATCAAACTATTTTAGTTCACACAAATACAGAAGACTATGAAGTTGTGAATATGTGGTGTTCTTTGAAGGTTAACCTTGGTTAATCATGAAAGTGACTTAGTTGATCACATGCTATTTGCTACATGGCTCCAATTCCAAGAGTTCAACAAAAGTGATCCTGTCAGCAATCTGAAGTTTGGGGTTACTATCTTAAGGTGTTTTGTGGCACACCAAGGCATTTCATTAATAATATAATTTGAGTCTAGCTTCTGTACTTGGAACTCACCATCTAGGAAAAGAATCATGTATATAAGTTTATTATAAATTATGTTGATAAGCAGTGTGTGCATGTTTGATGACTTGTGTTTTAGTATTACTGTCATTTTGTTTTATTTTAAAGTTCACTCACAAGTTACATGGCTATAACTAAAATGTTATTGACTCCCATAAATGACATTGTAACTTCTAGTCAAAGACAGTCCTTCTATTTTCTGACGCTATTTGTTTGTTTGTCTCCAGGGCGTGCTCATTTTCTTGATGTTAACAATAACAAATTGAAACGTTTTTCCCCAAACACATCATTTAAAGTCTAAACATATAGTCAGAATTGGAAATAGGCAAAAGCATGCTCTGAGATTGTATCTATGACAATTTAATAACTCTAATAACTTACTGAATTTAATATTTCATGATATCTCATTTTCTATTTCATAGAATAAATAGTGAGCATTTGAAGGCATTATTCAAGGAAATAAGTTAAACATAATTTGACAGAAATACAACTTTCTCAAAAAAGTTTCTTATGGGAAATGTATCTTTAACAAGATTTTTAGATTTGCCATTGTCATCAAAGTAATGTACGTGGTGAAAGAGTAATAATACATTTCACAATGAAAATCAGTTCTCAATTCCATTTCAGCGCCTCCATACACACCATTTCTCATTATGTCTCCTGGCATCATATCCCCTTTTCACTTTTTATAGGCCTAAGGTTTGACCACAGAGCCTTGAGAATATTGAGCAAGTAATTCTGCCACTGAGTGACATGCCCAGCCCTTTCAGTCACACTTCTGAATAACATTCTATGTGGTTTCTTAATTTATCAATCTTTGTCATCACTTGTTAACTTCCTGATACAGTAGATCAGGACACAAGTGGCCTTTAGGTCAGGATGACCTTTGCCTTCTGACTCCTTGTTTCCCTGGGAACATGATTTATGTTATTCTGTTATGTAAATATTGATCACCTCTGAGTCCATTGTTTACTTTCTTACACAGTATGTTTGTTCTTTTGTAAGACAATAGTAATTGCTTTATGTTTCTGCAACTTCATTTTTTTCTGCGAATGTCATACATGAGAACTGTATCAATACTATTTCCTCCCTTTGTTCCCACCTACAACTCCTCCTATGCTCCACTTCTCTCTCCCAACTTGTGACTTCTTTAATTATTATTGTTATTAGTGTGCATGAGGAGCACACTTCTATAAGTTCATTCAGCATTGCTGAGAAGATGTTTGGGTGGAAGAGTATGTAAATTTTTGTTGAGTTTATCTCATCTCTGGTGCAGATTAACTCTAAAGTTTAATTGTTGGATTTTATTCTGGATGACCTATATTTTTACGAGTCACCCTCATTATTGTATAGGGACCTGGCTCTATTTTTATGCCCATTTGTATTTGTTTTATGAAACTGAAAGCCTCAACATTCAGTGTGTACATTGCCACAACAGTTTTTTATCTTCCTGATGGATTGTTTCCTCTTTTTAGTATGTAGTTGCCCTCTTTGTCTCTTCTGCTTTCATCCTATAGTCTACTTTATCAGATATAATAATGTCTATACCTTGTTTTCATCTTCTACTTGCTTCGTGTACCAACTTTCATCTCTTCTTGAAATCCGTGAGTGACTTTGTCAGTGAGATGTGTTTTTTGAAGTCAACAGGTAGTTGAATTTTTTATTTGAAATCAACCCGCTTGTCTGTATCATATTTAAAAATCTGTGCATATGTGTGTTAGAGCATGAGTGTGGGCTCATATGTGACTGCTTGCACATGTATTTGTATGTGAGTGTATGTAATCAAGTGCCACAGTGTATGTGCCAAAGTCAGAGGAAACCTTAAGTGTCCATCTTTGGTTTACACCTTTTTTTGAGACAGGAATTCTTGTTTGAGATGTAGTGACAAACTCAGATCTATAAGCTCCTGGGGATTTTTTGGTCCTTGTCTCCCATTTTACCTCATGTTTTTCTTAGTGTTTATTTCAATTTGACACAAACCTAGAGCTACCTAGGAAAGGAGACCCTCGACTGAAGAATTGCATCAATCATGGCCCGTGGTCATACCTGTGGGGAATTGTCATGATTGTTGATTGCTGTGGGAAAACTATTCACTGAACAGGTAGCTCTCAGCTGTGTAAAAATGCTAATTATATTTCAAATGAATGAAGACCCAAAGCTCCTGTTAATATAATAAATAAATTTTGGAATCATTAATTCAGACTTCTAGGAGTAGGTGAAATATTCAATCAAATGTGTCTTTCTATACTTAACGTGTTGACTCAAAATACCATCCTCTTTAGGCACCAAGTCTCAAATTTGATGTAATTTTCATATACATCATTTTTCTCTTCTCTTTCTATGGGAAACAGTCTCAGGTATATACAGTCATGCCTTTAACATGAAGTTTCTCTTGTTGTCTTTTCTCTCTGGGGGAATGGATGTTGAGATGAGGTCTTCCTTTATAGCATTTGCTGACTCAAGTTTATAATCTTCTTGTCTTCCTGCCTCGGATGACCATGACCAACAAAACTTTTCTTCCAGATGAAAGCTACAGATGTGCCATCAAGATCAAATCACAGGTGCTAAGATGCAGCATTGGTGAGTAGCAGATTATCATCTAACACAAATAAAGAAGATGCTTCTCTTAAAAAGGTCAAGCTTGCCAGGCAGTTGTGTTGCAGGCCTTTAACCCCAGCATTTGGGAGGAAGAGGCAGGAGGATCTCTGTGAGTTCAAGGATAGCATGCTCTACTGGGTAAGTTCCAGAACATAGTGTACCTATGAAAAAGACTATCTGTGCAGGACAGGCCCTGTACCTTCCAGTTAATTAGCACCAATTAGTACCAAGAGGCCAGCACAAAGGCAAAGAAACCCTTGGCCTTTCAAAGCTCCTATGTTTATCTTCTAAAAGTTTTGGCAGAAAGATGCCAACACTTCAAAAACTGATGCAACAAACTCTGCTGCTCCAGGCCTGGTTGTGTTGTCTCTATGCTCAGGGTTTGTGGACCTTTTATGATACCTTTCAGCTCAATATGAGCTGATTTCTAGAAATAACTGCTTGGCATGGTGGGGTCTGAGCTGCCAAAGAAACAGAAGTCCTGTAGCCCAGCACTTGCTTTATTAAGAAATAAAAAAAAACATTGTCCCTTGCAATACATTGGGAATGGGTTTCAGAACCTCTCTTCCATGGATTCCCACAGATTCCTATAGCAAGACACATTCACATTTTCTTTATAACACATGGCATCATATTTGTATATAACCTATGCATAATATATTGAATACTCTGTTTTCTTCAGATTATAATACTTAATATACAAAAGCTGCTAAGTAGCTTGTATACTATACCATTTGAGAACAATAACAAAAATCTGGGCGTGTTGGTGCATACCTTTAATCATCCCAGTGCTAAGAGGCAGAGGAAGGTGGATCTTTGAGTTCAAGGCCAGCCTGATCTCCATAGCAAATTCCAGCCAGGTCTATGCAGAGAAACCCTGTCTGGAGCAACAAAAATAAACAAACAAACAAACAATCATCTGTGCACATTCATCACTGAAAGGATTAAAAAACAAACAAAAAAAGGCGAAGTGGGTACCTTTCTGAGAGCCCTGCCTGCCAAGATATGCCACTGAGCAATCACACCAAGAGTTAGTGCAAGAGGTTTACTGAGGGAAGGGGGAGAGGGAAGAGTGAACAATGAGTGAGTGAAAGGCCATGTCGGAGTGGGTACATGAGAGAGGCAGGCAGACAGAGGGACGGGGAGAAACAAGAGGAAGAAGAGAGGAAAGAAGAGGCAAAGAGCGAGCCGTGCCCGGCAGGCACTTTTAAAGGGTACGCAGGTGCCATAGCTGACGGTGGAATGGTACCTGGTGACAGGTGATGGCAAAGCGGCTTTGGTGGCAGAGGTGGGCTGCAGCGGCAGCAGGAACACTCTCATTCACATTTCCCTTGTAGTTCACTGAATCTGCTGATGTAAAATCCCGGGACACCGAACCAGCTGCACTTCTTTTACTCTAAGGAGATACGGTGGGCACCCTTCCCAAAATCTGACAAGAATGGCCCCTCATTTACCTGGGATGCCCTGAGCATCTTCTTCCAGGCTTTCCAAGGTAAGCTTAAGATTTCTATCTTCTGGGTATTCCGTGGGGCCATTTGAGATGACTCTCAGAAAAAGAATGGGACCGCGCTGACAGTGACTATGCAAGAGGCTGTGTCCAGCCCTTTGAGCAAATACAGAAGTCAACATACACAGGTTTATTTTGACCAGGGTGGTGACCTGCCAATCCTGGGAAAGATCTCATTATAACAAGTTGACCACACAACAGAGACCCTTCTCTGCAGGGCAAATCCGAGGTCCCTTTTACACAAGAGAAGAGTGTAGGGAAATTTGCAAACCCTCAAAAAGAAGTGTACCCAGCAAAAGATTTTGCAGGACTTGCATTTTAGAAATAATGGGATCCTCAAAGGCAGCTCATAATAGAAAGCACCGGACAATGGGGTTGTCCAGCTCCCCAGGGCTTAGCATGATTGGGCTGAACAATTTAACTCAGAAATCCCTCTTTGCAACTCAGCAAAAAACCAGAGGCATTTGTCTTGAGAACTGTGGGAAGGACAGGAGGAGGCAGCCTGGCGTCTCTGCCCTTCCCAGCTAGTTCAGATATGTGGAGATTCAGGCCAGCCAGATTTCACAAATGGCAGCCTAGGAAACCGTAGAAGCCAGCTGTTGATTTTTTGTTATCTCCCTCTGATTACAGCTGGTTGATGTGAAATGGTTGAAGGGATTACTAATTTAAAAGCGTTCCACTTGAGAATCCCCCAAAGCCTTCATTTCCTATCTTGAGCCCCCAAACATGCCACGAGTAACTCTGAACTGAGGCTGCTGGCTGCATCAGAAAAATTTCAGGATGTTTCTCCCTGAGCACAGGAGGCTCTGTAAGCATAGCACCTGTAAATAGGTTAATGAGCCTCGGAATTGCCTGCGGTTGTTGAGACCAACTGTTGAGAATTCCCATAGAGTTAAGTAGGATGTGAATCCGGCCTGAGTAAATATCATTACCCATGCTTTCTGACTGCCTGCTCTAGGGTTTTGAGGTGCACTTAGGGTTGTGTTGTTGTCATTTTTTTTTTTTTTTTTTTTTTTTTGTATATTTTTAATCCTTTAGACTGTTGAGTGTTAGTTGGATTGTGGTGGGGAGTGGATTGTGGGGGGGTCATTTTAAAAGGCTTTCTTTGTGGGCAGAGTTTGTCTGGTACTGACATAGAGGTAATGTGTATTCTGGAAAATCTATCATATTCATTGCACGTTCAAGTTCCAGAAAAGCAAGTGACTAGCTTACATTCTCAGAAAAAAGCCCCAACTGGCCACTTGAAGTATCCCATTTGGGCATAAAATAGCCATGAAACATGGTAAAGATGAAAAGTAAACCATCAGCAATGCTCCATCCACTAAACGCAGGCTCAAGGTCTATAAGCGCTGATTTTGGTGACCACAGCCAGTGTACTTTAGGACCATGTCATCCTCTAACAGAAGTGTGTGATGCAGAAAGAAAGAGCTTGTTGTTGTGAGGACCCTACTTCTCCACCATCAAAGAATATATCTGCATAACCAAGACCAGGAAAGTACCCCATCAGCCCCCAAGGATCTTTTCATTCCTTCTTCTGGTCTAGACCCTCAGGAGTAACCATTTCCCACATTTGAGATTCTGGTTTTGTCTTTCTTTCTTTCTTTCTTTCTTTTTTTTTTTTTGTGTTGTTTTGGTTTTTTTTTTTAACTCCACTCAAAATGGAATAGTGCAGTATATATTCTTTTGCACCTGCCTTTTTCAAGCTGATGAAGGTTTTCTTTAGTTTGTTTTTGTTTTTATCAAATATGTCATCTTACCAGTCTTTATGTCACCATCATTTTAATGACGAAACCATTGATCTGCCAATGATTAGCTTCCTCCAAAATGCATCAAGTAAAGATGATCACTTTGGAAATAAATACCTAGCTATTTTATACACCTTAGGTGTCAAGTACACATTCCCAGCATCTAACACAGGAAGCAGCAAGTTCTATCAAGCCTTCTCTAAAGGAGGGAGATAAAGTCATCTTGGTAGCCATGAAAGAAAGTTAAATGGCATTTGGGACTTTTTTCTTTTTGAGCTGAAGCATAAAAATGAGGATTTGCATGCAAATAAATGAGAATGAGATTTACAAGTGTAATGCTACTATCTCTGGATGGAAACTAGAGCTCAGTGTGTAGCTAATAGTGTTGCTTGTTTTTCTAATCTTGACTAGTATATTCCCAACAAACAATCCACTATAGATGTCATCTTACTTCCTGCAGTAAGGCTTTATCCTGTAGCTGGCTTTATCTGTCACCTGATTTCCTTAGCTTCTGGACAAGGAAAGGTCAAATGTGATGATGATCATGAAGATGATGATGACGATGATGACAATTATAACAGCAGCACCTTCCATGTAACTGAATTAAAACTCTACAGATTCATCATTAAGTATAAAGCAAGACGAATGATTTAGAACACTCAGAGTCATAATTTCAAGTTACAAAATAATGGAGTGCTATTGCTATGGGCAGAAATATTTAGGAGACTGCTTTGCTTGTCCGATCACGGACACCTGAATAACATATGCAATGTCAGGTTCCTGTGACTATGCATCAAGCCAAGTTAATTAAACACCTGTTTAGAAAAATATGTAATCAAATACAGATGATTTCAGGAACCCCAGAGTTTTCCTCTAGAATTTCCTGCCAGCAAAGAGAAGAGTTTTTTTTTTTTTTTTTTTTTTTTTTTGAGCAAACCACATTTCCCTAACATGGCTGATCCCTCCTAGTCTAAACATTTTTCCCTTGAAAATGTGAAACCCTGTAATTAACTCTTCCTCCTTGGAAAAAGGAGCGTTCACTGAACTGAAAAACCAAGTGCATTCCCTACTGAGAAGACTGTGATGGTAGGGCAGATGTGTTGTCTGCTGTGAAGACCCACTGATGGGAAAAGGATAGGAGGGATTTGAAGAAGAGGAGGAGAAAAAGACATGTGTGCACATCTGAGGATTTCAGGGACCAAAACATATACTTGAGAGCACATGTGTGCACCCACAAGCATGTATGAAAATAGGAAATACTATTCCTACGTGGAATGTTGGCTTCATGGCAAAGATCAAATTTAATACGCTCTGCTATTGACCAGCCTCCTGTTAGCTATGGTTTGTCTTGCAAAGGGAAGGGAAACAATAGCTTTACTAATGAAATAATGAAGTGGTCCTCTAGAATGAGAAATGGTGTACAGTGTTTTGTAAATGGACTTTTTTCTCCCTTGAGAAGTTAATATCTTTAGCCTTTAACAGTGTGGCTTCATAGAAGATCACTTTGGGAGAGACACAGGAAGTGTTTTCTTCTTTTAAGCATGTAATTGGTGACTGTGGAGGGATGCTTATGAATGGGGTCAGCTCATCATATTGCAACACACCATCTGTCAAGAATATTCTCTCATTATCTTTTGTTAAATCCCCAAATTAGGGTAATTTAAAGAAGCCATCTTCTGAATACCTTTCAGCTAAAGGATGTTCTTTGTTGTCCCAATAGATACTTGCTATGTATTTTAGAAAAATCAACTTGGTAAGGAATTAGATTCCAAATGGAAATTAGGAGAAAGGAAACATAGAAATTATTTGGAAAGCTATTGTAACAGTGTAGGCATGCTAAGATGATGGTCTAATAGGGACGAAAGCTACGGTCAAGATTTGTGGCATACCATCATCTATACTCTACAAGATGTCAGCTACTGTAGATTGCTTAAATCTAAATCTTCATACATTAAAATGAAATGACATTAAACATTAAATGAGCAAACATGTAATAGTTATAATAGCCCCAATTGGTGTATTTGATAATCATCTTTACTGGTAACTGGCTAGTTTATCCAATCATGCAGAGATAACATGTTTCCTAATTTTCAGAATGTTTTGCTGCAAGGCTGTTAAGATCTTTGTTCTTAGTTGGTAATATTGATAGTTTGTAATGGTGAAGGAACATGAATGTGAATAATACCATTCACACAGATATGCAGGCTATAGTTACTTAGGTAATAGTGAATGGGTGAGCCACGTTATCCATGCCCCCATCAGAATTACTATGACATCTTGTAGCTGGCAAACTACCTTGCAATGTACCTATCTGTGTTTACATTGTCATTGCATTACACCATATACACCAGAAGATACATCTGTATGTGAATGTCTGCTAAGATCAACCCACAAAATAAAAATTTTATAAGCATGCTGACTCAGGTCATCTAAGAATAAAATAGGTGTGTCTGGGTGAAATCCTGTGAAAAAAGTTAGGGTAGGACTGGGGCTGGAGATATGGCTCAGCTGGTAAAGTGCTGGCTGTGCAAGCGTGAGGACCTGAGTTCAATGCCCAGAACTCACACTTAAAAGCCAAGAACAATAGCAAGTGCTTGTAACCCAGTGCTGAGGAAACAGAGACAGGTGGCCCTTGGGTTCACTAGCTACCCAGACTAGTAAAACCAGTACAACATCTGAAGAGTAACAGCTGAGCCTGACTTCCAAGCACACAAGTACACACACTCACATATGCCTGCAAACACACATGTACCCCCACACGAGTATGTACAAGCATACACACACTAACATAGAATAGACTTGAAGTTTTAAAACCAAGAAGGTCAGTGTTCAATGATGGAGCAATATGATCAACAGGAAGAAACAATTACAGACATACACAGTCAGAGCTGGACTCCATTATATAGAGTAAGCATTATTGTATCCAGAAAGAGAGAGGAACTCTAGCACATCCATAGTTGAGGACTAAACAATTCTCATTCATCAACAGACAGGTCATTCCGACAAAAACAATTATCACAGAAACATCAAAGATAACAAAAGTGCCTGACAGACATTCACAGACCATCATACCTGGAAGCGACAGGCCGCATATTCTCTTATCAGAACAGAGTCGTCTCCAGGGTAGGGTAGGCTGTGTATTATGCTGAAGAACACAGCTAAATAATTTAAAAATTGAAATAATAGCATAGCCTTCTATAATACAATAGCATAAAACTGGAAAACAATGAGAACTGCAATATTGCAAAAGGACATGAAAAAGAATATTTTTCCTGAAGATGTTGAAAGAAATAAGAATGAAAACCACAGTGTATCAAAAACCCATGGGCTATTAGCAAAGCAATAATAAAAGGAACTTCATAGCATTGTCAAACTATATAAAAAATATTTTAACTAATTACTTGATAATGAGATTCAGGGAATTAGAGAATCAGTATGGGGGGGATAAAGAAATGTATAAATTTCTAGACACCCCTAACCTGCTGAAATTTAACCAGGAGAAAACAGAAAATCAGGCTAGATCAATAGCAGGATATAGTAAATTAGTAATGAAGATGAAAACCAGATAATCAAGCAAATGCAAATCAGTAATGAAACCAATAACAGAATAGAGTGAATCAGTAATATAAATGTCTCCCAACACTTATAGGACCAAATCCTTGAAGAACATAGATGCAAATATTTTCAGTAAATCAAATCCAATAACATACTACAATTATACATACCATGATCTGTATGGGAATCAGTAGACACATGACATCATATTATCAGAATGATAAACATAAAATATGATCTCAATAGACACAAAAATAATTTGATGAAAGCCAACAATTATTTTATGATTACATGCCTAATAATTATTATAAAAGGAATATACTTCAATACAGTAAAGGTTACATAAAGAAAACCCACAGCCAGTATCACACCAAAAGACTAAGGACTAAAATAACTTCCATGAAAACCAGGAACAAGACAAGAATGTCTACTTTCATGCATCTTAGTCAAGAAGAAGAAATAAACAATATCCAAATAGGCAAGTTAGGTGCCAAGTTTTCCCTGTTTTCAGATGACATGATTTAATAAATTTAAAAGCCCAAGGGCTCCATCACCAAGCAGCCAAGCCTGATATAAATTCATCAAGGTTGTAATATACAAAATCAACAAATAAAAATCAGTATTTTTAAATATAGCAATAACAAAACTGATCACAAAGAGATTATAAATGCAATCCAAATTACAGGAACAACAATATAAAACAAAACTATGAAATATTTAAATCAATAAAGGAATGGTTTGTTTCTCCATTGTGCCAATGTGCTGTGGAACAATCTTTATACACTGCAAATATATATTGGTCTTATTGTTAAAAAAAAAAAAAAACAAAACAACAAAACAAAAAAAGCTGATTGGCCAATGGCTAGGTACGATTTTCAGGGCAGAGAAGGTTCTGGAAGAAGAGGGTAAGTCAGAGGAGTCACCAGCCAGATGGAAAATAAGGACATGCAGGAGAGGTAAAAGCCACAAGACTCAGAGAAGCATATAGATTAGTAAGAATGGGTTAATTTAAGTTGTAAGAGCTAATTAGTACTAAGTGCTATTGGCTGAGCATTTATAATTAATAATATGTCTCTGATTACTTGGGAAGTGGTTGGTAGAACACAACCTATTGTGATTCCAACAAAAAAAACTCCACCTACAACAATGAAAATTGCAAATGTTTGATTAATCTGGAAAGACATATGCACTCAATGTGGAAAGACACCTCATGTTTGTGGATTGGAAGAATTAGTGTTGTTAAACTACTAATGCTACATAAAGCAAACCTCATATCTAACTTGATTCCTGTCAAGCTATCAACAACATTTCCAAACCTTGGATGAAAACATAAAACACCCAAAATTACCAAGTAACTCCCAGCAAAAAGAATAAATTTTGAGACATTCAAGATATGCTACAAAACATAAGGGTTTTGTGGTAAGAATTGACAACATAACATTGAAATCAAAGCAGCCACAAATACACAAACCAATAGAGCCAGACTGGAGAACTTAGAAAACACCCAGGTATTTATAGTTAATTGAGTCTCAGCAAAGGCATGACATGCATCAAACATGCTCTTGATAAATGCCAGGAAAAATGACTATCTACATGCACAAAAAGAACTTTTCAAAATCCTCATGTATGCTAAAAGCATCTCAAAATGAAACAGAGACTTAAATGTAAGACCATAAACCATGTAAAAACTAGAATATAGAAATTATTTGAAGGTGGCCTGGGCAAAGATTGGACATTGCTGGGTATTACCTAGAAGCAAGAGGAAAGTGAAACTTGACAAATGAGATGACATCAAGCAATAAAAGTTTTTTTTTTTTTAACTTCAAAACAAAACAATCATCAAAGGATCCAAGAAACAAACTACAGATCGAATAAATTATTTGTGAATCATTTGTCACACAAGGAATTCGTTATGAAGAGGCACAAGGAGCTTCAACAACACCACAGAAAAGGAAAAAATAAAAATAAGCAGAGACATTGATTGTCAAAGGAGCAAGATACCCGAAGATGAACACAGCTTCTCAAAAGAAGACAGAAGAATGGCCAAAGAACACATGAAAAAATGTTCAACATCACTATTGGGGAAATGCAAGTTGGAATCATAATGTCTTCTTGCTCCAGATTGAAGAGCTAAAACCAAAAAGACAGTGCACACTTGTAATCCCAGCTCTCCAAAGGCTGAAAGAGAGGATCACAAATTTGAGCCAACCTGGGTTACACAGTGGGACTAATGCAGGGTGTCCTTCTGTATATATGTTTGTCTTACTGGTCGATGAATAAAACACGGATTGCTCAGTAATCAGGAAGAAAGTATAAGGGGGGCTACCACATGAGGAGAATGCTAGAAAGAGGAAGCAGAGAGAAATCAAGAGGGAAATTCCATGTAGCTACTGGGAAGATAAGGCCATTTAGAAATACATAGTTAATAGTTATGAGTTAATAATTAAGAGAGAGCTAGCCAGTAAGAAGCCATTGGCCAAACAGTTTACAATTAATATAAGTCTCTATGTACAATTAAGATAAGTCTCTGTGTGTTTATTTGGGGCTGAAGGCCAGTGGGACCAAGCTGGACAGAAACCTTCATCTACGAAATGGCGCCCAATGTGGGGCACAAACTCAGGACCCTGAGATTAAGAGTCTCATGCTATACCAACTGAGCTAGCCAGGATTTTTCTGTGTCCTAAAATACTTCATCAGTGTAGATTTTGAAAATTTCCTCAACATCAACTAGCAGAGTCTTAATGACCCTGCAAACCCTTGACCTGGCAGGGGCGGGATATGGTGTTCGTACAACATGTCCTAGATAGATCACATCCTGATTTATAAAACAAACTAACAAATTTAAAATAACAGAAATGTAGCATGAGAATAAACACCCAGCTGTGTTTATTGCCATGCAGCTGGTAGAACTGACAGGTCTTGGGCAGCCTAACCTCAGGTTCCACTGCCCAGTCTGCTATGGTACATACAGTTCCCTTGACAAACTATCTTGTTTAATTTGGAAAGACAGTACAATCCCTGCATATCCCTAACAAGTTTCTCTGCTGGCTATAGAATTATTCAAACAACTTTTTCACACCCACCAGAGGGAATAGAAAGAATGAATCTTCCCTTCTCTGCCACCACCCTGCCCACCACTTGGATAGTAGCAAAGGAGAAATAGGATTACACTAAGCAACTCATGCTAGTTTTGAACTCATAATCCTACTGCCCCAGCCTCTCCAGTGCTGGAAATACAGGTGAGTGACACCATATCCTATCCTCCTGCTACTACAATTACTTCAGGCCCTGTACATTTTTTGCAGTTTCTTTCTCACCTCACACCATGAGTATAATATGTGACCAGGAACCTTCCATCACTCTTATCTGCCCGTCATCAAGTGTAGTAAGTTTGGCCATCCCTATAACCATATTCACCGGTGAGGTGAATGGGAGAGAAATATGCGTTGAAATCACAGGTTGTGAACAGCAGAAAGTCCTCCTAGAGTGTACTTCTTAGTACTAGGAAATGGCCATCTCTTGGGACAACAGGTACAAACATTTCAAGAGAAGGGACAAGGGGGAGCCTGCCACAAGAAAAAGAAGTGTGAGCTGGAATGACCCACCATTACTACATACACAGTCTACCAGGTGATAAGCCTGAATGTGAGAAACTTGTAGGCTTCCAGTGTTGTCCTTGCATGCTAAGGAGTATCGATGATGTCTACCACGCACCCAGTGATGAACCAATTGGTATCAAAATCCTGATGAAGAGGGAAGTGGTACCCACTAACAGTATATCCTATGGCCAGAATCATCAAGAGTCTCAATCTGTACTGCCCTGGTCCACAACATGAGGGACAAAGTGATGAAAGGGTTTTAGGCAATAGGGAAAAAAAAAATCAAAGAAAATTCCAAAGAAATAAGATGAAAGGACAAAGATTTCCAGAGATGGGTGGTCTTCCCTGTGAGCCAGCTAAGTAGAGCAAGCTTCCTGTGAACATTGCACATGGTAGAGCCAGTGTGGTCAAACTACAAACCCAAGGAGCTGGAGGGTCCCCCGAAGGAAATCAAGGACACAGGACCTGTCTCAGCTCATGAAACAAAAGTATGTATTAAAAAAGAAATCTTTCAACACCCAGAAAACCAAACAGCACACATCTAAACAAACAGAATATGAACAACATTACACATAAGCAAAGTTGAGAAGTCAGAAGGAAGGAAAAGGTAGAAGATGAAATGATAGCTGAAAGATGATGGAGGAGACAAGCTGGCCATCAGAAACTGCCCAGAGGAATCAATGCAGACTGGAGTTCCTTTATGTAGTTAGTCACCATGGGAGGCCACTGTGGGAAGCAGAGGCAGGCTGAGAGTTCTGAGAAGAGGTAATAGGTGGAAGAAAGAAACACAAAGTTGAGAAAAACTATAGGGCTTGCTAACCAGAAAGAGACCATTGAATAGCCACCAGAGGACCCAGCAAGATCATGACAGAGGTGGAGGAAGTCTCAGGCAGCTGTAGGATGTTGAGTTGTACCCTATTGCTACTACCCAGTCTCCCTTGCTTTATCGCTAGTTAGAGGACATTTCAAGTTTAATAATACAAGGAAAGTTCTATGCAAAACTGGTCCACCCAAGGCATTCACATAACACTAGATTTTTTTCATCTTTGTAGGAACCCAAATTCTCTTTTCAAAACTTGGAGGTGCTTGAAGATCATTTTACAAGTATTACTACAAAGATACAAGAGGCAAAAAAAAAAAAAAAAAAAAAATTCTAAGTGGCTTAATTAGAACTCACCATCATTTGTGTGCTATATGTGGTGTTTGTATGTGTTTTCGTGGGTGCTACACAGTTACTCATGTATGGAGTCAGGTGTCTTCTTTAATCACTTCTTATTACATGAGATGTGGTTTTCTCACCGAGCCCACAGATCATTGGATCAGCAAGGCTGACTGGCCAGTGAGCTCCAGGATTCTCCACTCTCTTGCTGCTGGGATTAGAGGCTCCCTATGCCACATCTGTTTTTTGTTTGGTTGTTTGTTTGGTTGGTTGGTTGATTGTTTTTTGAGACAAGGCTTCTTGTCTGGCTGTCTGGACCTCACTATTTAGACCAGGCTATCTTCTAACTCACAGAGATCTGCCTGCCTCTATTTCCCGAATGCTGGGATTAAAGGAGTGCGCCACCATGCCTGGCTACATCTGCTCTTTCATTTAGTACCAGGGACCTCAACTGAAGTCCTCATGCTTGTATGACAAGCATTTTACTGACTGAGCCATTTCCCCAAGACAATTGTTTATTTATAATTTGTTCTCCACCCAATTTTTTCTACCTGACTTTTTGCAACTTCTATCAAGTACCTGGTACTCAAACCAGATGAAAGACTTTCCTGCCTGTGAGCAAGCCAAGCTCCTCTCTATGATTTAAAATTAATTAGCTTCACTCTCTGACAGAGTAACAATGACTGAGCATTAGAAGTCAGTGTGGTGAGGTGAAACAGCATGAATTATATGTAGTGAATATTTTAAGTATGTGCATAATTACATGACTCCTCTTCTGTATTTAAGTACATGTATGTCTAGGTATGTGCAGAGGTTTGTGTGGTTATGACATCTGTGTGAGTCTAACTGAAGTGAGGATGACAACAGCTATTAGCCTGTGTCACCGGGTGAAGGCCTATAGATGAACACCGAGGCAAAGAGGGAACTTAGTCATCAATTACACACAACATCCAAATCAGTGAATTCAGACAGTCCCACGGCTATACACACACACACACACACACACACACACACACACACACACACACACACACATCCATTTTCAACTCATTTGCAAAACTTTCTAAAAATGTCTCAAAACTCATGACATAGCTATTAGGAAACCATAACATCTTTCTTTGGAGATAAGACTTTATCATGTAGCCCAGGCTAGCCTGAAATCTGTGATATTCCTGACTCTGTTTCATGGGTGCTAGGCTTACAAATGTGTGCCACCATGCCAGACTTGTAATGTTCTTCTTTTTTCTACAACTATGCCATGACTCAACGATGATCTTGGGTCCTGCAGGAAGAGCCATATTCTCAAGAATATTCCAGGGTCTAACCTTTCTACCAACCTTTCTGTAATACAGCATAGGAATGGGCAGAAAGAAGGGTGGTCTCCCCAGTTTCCTGGTGTGTGTAACAAAGAGCATCGAGCTGTGGTCAAAAAATTTCAATTTCTGCTTATTGTGCCACTCTTCCTTGATAGCATACATGGAGAAGTATGTCATAAACACAACTTAAAACATCTATGTTGGGGCTGGAGAGAGGGGCCAGTGACTGAGAGCACTTGCTGATAGAGCAGAGGACTAGAGCTCAGTTCCCAGCACCCACATGGTAACTCATAGATGCCTGCATTCCTTCTAGGGGATTTGGCACCCTCTGGCATAAGGGTATCAGGACTGGTACACACACATATATGCAGGCAAACACTCACATACATAAATATAAAAATAACTCTTTTTTACAAATCCATGCTGCCAAAAGGGACAGATCAGATATAGAATTCGAGTAAACACCACATTTATTAATATGCACACACTACCCATTACTAACATATACTAATAATTAGCATTATTCTTATTTAATAAGCATTTTAAAGACTACTAGGTATTCTCAAGTATTACAAGAGTGGATCAGCAGCTTAAAATCAGGAAGTGAAAGAACACACAGAGGCTGAGGCTATAGTTAGCTGAAGTAGAACCCCAAAGTGTTACAAAGGTCAAGGAACGCACCCTGAGTTACACAGCTGTAAGTGTTTCACAGCGTAAAGAAGAAAATAGCTCCTAGGTGGAAATTAGCAATTTAGTTTTTATTCTGCTCTTTTGTGGTTTCAAAACTTTCAGGGAATGGTTTGCCTTCCTTTGGCCTAATAAAAGGGTTACCTTTGTATAAAGTAAAATGCAATTGCCTTGAATATTTTTTTTAAAGTTAAAATGATTATACTTTCAGTTTAAATTTTAAATGGAGAGTTTCCTCTAAGAGATATTTTGAACCTTGGGGAAAAACTCTGATGTAAACCAATATTTTTATACTTTAAAATCTGTAACTAAACCAATTTTATATTTAATCCTGGGGTGGAATGGGTTGCTAAGGCGCTGAGTTATGAGTTTATATAAGCCCAGCTAAGGCAATGATTAGAAATAAAACAGAGATTCCAGTAGCGTTCTCCAAAAACAGAAAAGAAAAACTCCAATGAAAAAAAACCCTCCTAAATGTTGAGAGATAAACATGGTAATGGTGAAACATTTTGTATATACAAGAAAAAGCCATGCAGTACACAAAGGAAAAATTCAAGAGTATAAATAGCATAGGCATCAGAGGCAGAAAAAAACAGCATTGAAATCCCTCTGCTCTTACTGTGATTTTCAACAAGTTATCTCCGTTGAGACTTAAATTCCTTGTCTAAAAATGACAGATAAGCATAACCGCTTTGTGATATCGTGAAGATTAAAGAAATGAAAGCCTTTGGTATTAAAGTAAAGCAGATGTGGAGGAAAAGTCAGCTTTTTTTCTTACATGATGAACAGTGAGTAGTTACATAGTTACAGTCTGGCCATGTCCTTACACACACGCCCTTTGTATTTCTCTTCTCTTATCAGTTAGAATTGCATTTGTCTTCAACCACCATCCTTGAAATTTTGTCACATAAAATAAATAAAAGTTGGAGTCATTTGAACATGAAAATTGAGTCCTTCCTGATCATTTTCTATTCACATCTCATTGACTATTGTCTGATCAAGTGACTGGGCCACGGGAATGAGCATTTAAAAACATTTCTCCTGCCAGCATGATGGCTCAGCAGGTAAAGGTGCTTGGCACTAAGCCTGACAACCAGAGTTCAGTACCTGAGCCAGACATGACGAGAATGAATTCCCACGAGGTATTTTTCTGATCTTCACCTGTGAGCCAGGGAATGGGCAGCTTTGCACATAATTAAACAGGGAAATGTGGATGCAGAAGGATTTCAACACTGGCTTTTCTGCTGCCCCTGATGTCTGTGTTTCATAGTCCTTTGAGTGTGTGTGTGTGTGTATGTGTGTGGTATGTATATGTGTGGTTGTGTGCATGTGTGAACTGTATGTGTGTGGAGTGTGTGGGTTAGTGTGTGTGTGTGTGTGTGTGTGTAGTGCATGTGTGGTATGTATATATGTGTGGTTGTAGATGGGCTGTGTATGTGTGTGCATAGTGTGTGGGATCGTGTGTGTGGTGTGTGGTGTATGTATATGTGGTGTATGTATATTGTGTATGGGGTGGTGTATGTATGTATATGATGAGTATGGTTGTGTGTGTAGTGTGCATATATGTGTATGTATATGTGTGTGTGTGTATGGGGAGGGGTGTGTGCGTGTGTGTGGTGTGTGTGTGTATTTGTGTGGTTGTGTGTGGGGTGGTGTATGTGTGTGTAGTTGTGTGTGGGGTGAGTGTGTATAGTATGTGTGTGTCATCATATGGCTTTGCCTTGCATATACAAAAGTCTCATCATTACCTTGTTTTACTCTCAATATTTAGGAGCTTTTTCTTCACAGCTTTATATCAATATAAGTCAGGCAGTGTGTAATCCACCTATTTTGAGTGTATAATTTACTGGATTTTAATTCACTGACAAAGTTATGCAATCTTTGCCACAGTCACCACGAAAGATATGCCTCACAAGCTGGCAGTTTTCTCATTTCCATTTTACCATCCAGAGGACATCCAGAGGACGACGGCCTGTCTTCAGACTTGTCTCCTCTCAGGCTCCCATGAGTGTGGAGTTGACTTGCTTAAAACTTTCCAAGATTCATCCATGTTGCTACAAATACTTACTAAATTTTTGATCAAATAATATTCCACTGTCATATTTATTCATTTACCAAGTGAAAGACATTTAGATGATTTCTATGACTTCTACTTTTTAGCTGTTAGCTTCTATGAGCATTCATATGTAAGTTTTATATAGACATATACTGGGTCATATAGTAAGTTGACAATCATGTGTCAAAACTGCAGGGACTTCTGTAATATGGTATAATTACTACATGATGTTTCTTGATATCTTTTGTATTATCACTTGCTTTAAGAATAGATTTAATATGATGAGATGATAGTACATCTACTCTCTCTTATGGTTCCTATTTCGTGTACGTGTGTGTGACATGCTGTTTCATAGTTCTTTCATATTCAATTTGCATGTACTTTTTTAACTCTAAAGCAGTGGTTCTCAACCTGTGGGTCATGACCCCCATGGGGGGGTCAGATATTAGTTACCCTGAATATAAGATCTTTACATTACAATTCATAACATTAGCAAAGTTACAATTATGAAGTAGCAATGAATCACTTTATGGTTGCAGTCACAATAGTATGAGGAACTGTATAAAGGTTCACAGCATTAGGAAGGCTGAGAGCCACTGCTCTAATGTGTATTCCTTGCAGATTGAATACAGTTAGATCTTACATATATGTTATTTAATATTATATATTTTAAGAATCTCAGCTGATGATCTCTGACTTTGGTTGGATTATTTAACCCATTCATGTTTAAAGTAATGATTTGTATTTATACTGGATTACATACATCTGCTTTCTTATTGCTATTATTTAAGCATGATTTCACTTATTCAAATATATTTCTATTTTCTTTGAATTCTGACATAGAAGTCTCAAAATTATATTTTTCCTAGTTGATTAAAAAACCATACTTTTCCTCTTTATGTGATCATTTTTTAAAAAAATAAAAACAAGACATTTTACCCAACATTTTGTAGGAACTCTGGATGCTATTCCCTCCCCTGAATTCTTATTCCTTTATTTAGTTTGGTTTTGTTTGTCTAGTAGTTTAACTGAACTGTTTTCAGTGAACTCTATTTCCCCCGCCAGGTGCAACTGTGGTTGTTTTTCTTCAAAGGGCCCAGCCAGGCTTGCAGACTCATCCTAGACTGACATTGGTTTAGTGGGCTCTCTTCGAGTGTCTCTTTCCCATGGTTTCTCTGTTAAGTTTCTAGCTTGCTTGCTTCTGTTGGAATCACAACCCCATTTCTAGCCCATGTCTCTTCTCTGCAGACCTTAGATCATCTACCCTTGGATTCAGACCCACTTGTAGAAATGATCTCTGAGGCCAGCCAGGCAGAGACAAGTGTTTTAATGTCCAGGAATTGTCTCCTTGGCAAGTTCTTTTCCTCTCTTTCTCGCTCTTAAACTTCTAGCTGAGCTGGTCTATAGTTTAGCTTTTGTTGACCATCACAGGACGCCCATCATGGGATGGATGTAATCACTTGTACCATCTATTTAAACTGTGCTTTTAGGCTTAAACATCTCCATATTCTACCCCCAGATAAACCAGGGCCTCTGCAGAGAGATTCTGCTCTTGTGATCTGCCTCTCTTCTCAGCAGAGCTACACAGTGGGAAATGCACTGCACCAGAGGCAGACAGTGGCACACTCCCCTGGAATGGCACTCCTGCCTTCCAAGAAAGGGGCTGGATACAAGAAGTTGTTTCTCAGCTTGCTTTTACTGGCTGTAAGTTTCTAATGTAACAGGTTTACATTCTTTTTAAATATTTCCGAATGAGTCAGAGGTAGTGGATGAGTTCAAGGTACACCAGTGCTTTCCAGAAACTTCTTGACATATAAACTCACAGAGACTATGGCAGAGAGAGCCCCTTTCTCAAAAATAAGGTGGAGTGCAACAGAGGTAAATACCTGATGGTGATCTCTGGCTTCCATAGATGCACATGAAAGGTATTCACACACACACACACACACACACACACACACACACACACACACACACAGAGTGAGAGGGATTGTCAAAATAGGTGCACATAGCCAATAGACATATGAAAAAAGTATTAAATCAAAGCTATATTGAAATTCCATCTCACCCCTGTCAAATGACTACCATTAAAAACTCATGCTGCCAAGGGTGTAGGGGAAAGGAACACTTACACATTACAAAGGCCCCTGCTCAACCACAATTCTCATGGTGGTTCTGCTCAAATACCCAAATTATAGAATCAGCTTAGATGTCACTCAATAGATGAATAGAAACATGGAACCTGTAGAAAGAGTACACATATACACACACAGAATCTGTGGTGTAAATACATATGCACATCGACACAGACACATGTGTGTATGTGTGCTCACACAGAATCTATGTTGTATATACTTATGCACATATACACCCATAAACATGACATGAAAGTAAGGGGGGCTACTGGAGAAAAGAGAGAGACCAACAGGAGGAAGATGACGGGGAGGAATGGGGAATGAGCATGCGAAAGAACCTGATATATTTGACCAACAAAAATCTTACTATAAAGCCCATCATTCTGTATGATAACTATACAATAAAAATGTTAAAAATAAAATGAAGAATGAAAGGCCAGTTGTATTGATACACATAAGTAACACCAGGTCCCTGAGGTTGAAATGGGAGGATATGAGGTTTAAGGACATCCTGGGCTACAGTACTAGTTCAAGGCCAGCCTGGGCTACAGCACTAATTTAAGGCCAGCCTGAACAACTTGGTGAGATCCTGATTGAAAGTGAATTTTTTCTTTTAGGGTCTCAGGCTGAACCTCAGAGGTGGAACACTTGACTAGCATATTCAAGGCCTTAGGTTTAAACACAGGTTCCAGTAACAGATAAGAAATAGAAAACAAAACAAAACAAGCAAGCAAATCAAATGTGCATAGCAATTACTATCACGGATTGCACAAAACTTCCTATATTCAAGAGAAAACAGTTGACTATTAGACTTTTCAAAATCTTTGGAGCATGACACAATACATCATAAGAGATTCCTCTTATGATGTATTGTGTCATGTGTCCAAAGGGACCTCTTATGATGTATTGTGTCATGTTCCAAAGCATGTGGTGTTATAACATATAGGTCATCTTCCCAAGAGCTTTACTTACAGTCCAACCTGGAGGTGGTCCAGGATATACCCAGCCATGAACAGTGGGCTGTGATGCAGGCACACCATCTTTTGTGCATCCTTGGCAGTAAAAAGAAAAAACAGCTGACAAGGCAAGATTCATGCCAGTGTGATGCCTTGAACAAGATAGAACATGTAGGGAACTCCATTATGGGGGATTATAGAAAAGGATAAAAATTTATAGTAGAGAATGGGCCAAACTGTGGTTGTCTCTTGGTGTGGGGGCAGCAATGACCTGAAACAGGCATAAAGAAGATGTCAGGGAAGGGAGTAATGTTCTGTCACAATGATAGTTGTGGTTGGGGAAGTGTAGATGGCTCAGAATAAGACAACTTGATGTAGAAGCAAGAGGACCTGAGTTCAAATCTCCAGTAATGAGAGACAGACACTGGGGGATCCTGGAAACTTGCTAGTCAGGCAACTTAGCCAAAACAGCTAACAAACCTTCTCTCAAGAAGATAGGCAGTGAGCAATAGAGGAAGATATAGGAAGTTCTCTTCTGGCCACCCCATTAACACACACACACACACACACACACACACACACACACACACACACACACACACACGGCTGTGGCTATGTGGGCATGACCATTGGTCAAAACTTATAATATATGTAATTGATTGTCATTTTTATAGCAAAAGAAGATATTGTGGACTCCAATGAACCCCAATTCTACTTACTATTTATTGGCACACTTGGGAGGAAGTTCATTACTGTCTATAATTTCATGTTAAATCTATAAAACAGTGGATTGACTGGTGAACAAAGACATGGCTACAAGATAAATACATGGTAACAAAATCAAGTCCAGTAATGTGGTAATGAATGGTGGAATTCTGGAAGCATGCACATGAATGTTAACTATACAAGACTTAATTTCATAATGTGCTTGAGTTTTTAATAACTGATCTGAAGGCACAGGCCTTGAGATGAGGGCTTTCAGAAGGATATCCAGATAGAGGACCAGAGTGATTCATAAACTTTATTTCAGGGATGGCATAAAACATTTTAAACAAGCAGAAGTATCTTGTCTTGTCTTTCAGTAAGGCTATGTGGATACACCATAGCTCAGGCTGTCATGTTGGGGAACATTTGACTAAGTAGAGGGATAGTTTTGTAGTGTCAGCTACAATTTTGTAAATAAGTAGCTGATGCTTATTGATTATTAAGTTAAAATCACAGACATTAGGAAATTTACAATAGGAATAAATCCTCATAAAGCCTTACTGTTGGTAAAATTTTACATGTATGAATTTAACATATATCTTCAAAGACAAAATGAAGTAATCAGAGTCATGAAAGAAATTGAAAGTGTTTCCAGCATTAAATATTTTAACTGAATCTAAATGTATAACCAAACTGAATTTTTAAAAATTCCTTAAAAATAACTGATGAAACTTGCTAGATTTAACAAGGGAATATGATTTGGAAGCTGAGCATAAAGCCTAAAACCACACTTAAAAACCCACCTTCAAGGTTTTTATTGTTTTTTTTTTTTTAAAGACTCTTATCTGTGGAAGGAAACCTGACTCCCAAAATAATTTTTAAGGAATATTTGGTTCACTAAGATATGATGATGGTAGCTTGATTTGCAATGATTTCTCAAAGTTCACAGAAGGTAGCCACCTAATCCTAGCCAAACTGTCTTTTAAGGTAGTAGATCTGCATTTCCTAACTAAGATGGCCCAGGACTTTTATGCAGCATTTAACTCTGCTCAAGATAACCAAACGTAGCAGTGGCCCAGAATGCACCATTATGAGTGGATAAGACAGTGTCATGTGCACGCATTGTTATGTGCTTACTAAAAATGAAAAGAAAACATCTACTGACAAAGGCAACGTCAAGAGCTAATCTCAGAAGCACCATGGCAGGTGGAAGGCTCTTCACACAGAACAGGATGTGCTAGATTACTGATAGAAAAGCCTAGGAGAGGCGGCCTGAGACTCCCTGCTAGGCAGTGTTGCCAAAAGGCAGCATGGTCTACTATCTAGTTTATGCTATCTACTGTCTACACTTTCTCCAGGAATAAGCTGAGGAAGAAAGCTGAGCCTCACTCCTCTTGCCATTTAGTTTCTTTCCATGGACTTTGTTGTTGCTGTTCTACTAGGTTACAGCACTGCATAGGTTCTAGTAGATTACATCATCGGTCTGAATAGTTGCCCATTATGAGACGCATGCCCATGATGTTTGCTGTTAAACAGTCTTTTTCCTCTGAGGACCCCTGCTTCTGCTTCTAAAGTATTTTTGCAGAGTCCAAAAGAGGAACTACTTTAAAAAATAGTTCTGTTTTAAGTAAGTATGAAATACAATAGCTTTTTATGTTGTTTTTTGATTCGTGTCATACTCTGTTTTAATGCATCGCCCTCCCACGCTGCCTTCACCTTTGCCCTGCTCTATCTCCTTTCTTTATCCCAGTTGTCACTGTCACACACTATGCCTTCATGCCACATGCATTCCACGGCCTCCCTTATGGTCTCTTCCCTCCCATTGAGTTTCATGGCCTGTTTACACACACATGTGCATACATGCTCTATGTAATTTTAAATGTAGGTTGTGTGTGTGTGTAAGGAAAAGCACATATGGTGTTTGTCTTTTTGAGTCTTGCTTATTTTGCATAGCATAATGATTTCCAGTTCCAGCTAGTTTCCCTCAAGTGTCATGATTTCATTTTTCTTTATTGCCGAATAAAATTCCGTTGTGTATACTTTCTTTGTCCATTTTTCTATTGATGTACGCATAAGCTGGCTTCATCAACTGGCTGTCATGAATAGTGGAGCAATAAGCATGAGTGCAAGTAACATGGGGGGGGGGAATCTTCGAGATATAGTGAAGGTTGCGTACCCTTTGTCTTAAAGCATGGAACACAACAGATTTCTACTTATGGATTTTTTTTTAAATTAGGGCTACTTGCATAAATATAATGAATATGTTACAAATGTAATCTAAACAGAAACTCCATTGCAATACAAACATCCCTTAAACATGTAGCTTGATGGGAATGTTGAATAGTAATTTCGTTTCACCCATACTTGTCTATTACCCATCATGTAAGACAGGGTTGGGAATTTTCCACTGTGGCATCATAATGGTCTGAAAATGTTTCATATTTTGAGATATTTTGGATTCAGGAGTTTAGATACTGGTCTGCCCTGGGAAGAGTTGTACCTTGAATTGAATTACAATAAGAAATAGGTGATTAAACGTTATCTTAATGGTGGCTGTTACAGAGTTCCCAGCCACATGTTTAAGTATCAGGGATCTCTATGACCCAGATACCATGAACCGGGCTCCTCTTTGCCTTTATTTTCCCAACACTTATCCTTATTCACCCAGACCACTTTTACTTCTTGCCTTGCCCTAACAGGCAAAGGCAATTAGACCTCCTAACCATTCTTATTATAATGAATAGAGATCAGGGAGAGATCACTATCTGTGGGAGTCACCAGCAAAGGCCAAGGTCAAAGTCAAATAAAAGTGCACGAAAGAGAGAGAAAGAGAGAGAGAGGTGAAAGAGAAAACAGAAGTTTATTTTAGAACATTTTAAGGAAGCATGTTTTGAACTGTTTTCTGGAAACAGTTTGGACACGGCTTCTTATTCTGAACAGTTTGTGCTATAAAATGCCCACAGCAATGCCAATTTAGATTTGGGGGCACCTTAGGTTCAAGAAATCTTTAGTTATTGTCACTCTTATCTCTTGTTAAATTTAAATTAATCCCACATCTGCTCAGGGAGGTCAAAATTAAGTTACAGTATTGAGTCATCAACCCACAATGCTTCTTTCTTTCCTCATCATTTTTGTGCAAGGAAAACAAAACAAAACCTCTTGTGGTAGCTGATGCTTTTAATTCAGGGTGTTTCAAAGCCTATTTTGTGCTATGGGGGAAATGGTTTTAAGAAGCATTATCTAATAGGTAGTTTTATAGGAATGGCTGAGTAACTCACACATGCACCTTGGCCCTTAGTCAATTGTCCTGCCCCCCTACCCCCAAATCACTGCCTCCCCTATCAGCCCATGTGCTTTAAGATAGAGGGACATCTCTCAGTTTCCCAATGGCCTCACATTGGCTTTTAGCAAGTTAGCAGACCTCCTGGACCTGGTCATAGTGACAGGTTTATATTCCATGGTCAATAATTCCTTTGCAAGTCCAGAGTGCCAAACATCTTCCCTTCCACAAGGGTTAAAGGCCTGAAGAATTAACAGCTGTGCCCGTATGAAGCATCATACTGCTGCCTCAGGGGCAGGGTGCTGGCTAAAGCCTGATATGGGCTGTGGCTAAAGATGCCTGTTAGAAATAGCCTGTGGGGAACCAGGTCGGCTGAGGGTGACCGAGGCAGAGAGACAAGCCTGCCAGGCAGACAGAGCTTAGGTGAGAACTTTTATTAGAAGGGGAAATAGTGTGTAGGGGGTGGAGAGAGATAGAGAGAGGACAGAAGAGAAGAGGGAGACAGGAAAGGTCCTGTCTGCCCCAGGGGAACTGTGGGGAAAGAGAGAGGGAAAAGAGAGAGCAGGAAAAGAAAGCTGGTTTGTCTTTTAAAGGGGTTCTTTGCACCTGGGCTGTCCAGGGTACTGTCTCAGAGTATTCTGCCAGGTGACAGGGGCAGGCCAGCATAATGCCTGAATCCTTACAATGCCTTTGTCCATAAGCTTACACATAGTTAAGACATTACACTAATTTTTGAATACACACACACACACCATTGCTCACATGATACCCAGGACCTTATGCATGCCACTCATGTCTTCATCACTGAGCTACATTATCAGCTCCCAGAGTTACACTGTGTTTTTCCTTGCTGTCTGTCATTGTCTTTTGTTTCTCTACATCTCCTCTAGTTGAATATAATCACTTCATATTCAAAATATTTCCTTTGTACTCATATCTCCACCCTTTCAAACGTTTGAAACGTTTAAAAATCTCTCTCCTCCCCCATCCGAGTGTGTGTGTGTGTACATCAGGAAATCCTTTGAAGTTGTCTTGGAAGAGCAGGATCCTGTTTGCAGTAAGACTGGCCTCTACAGTTCAGTGTTGGCGAAGTGTGATCCAGGGTCCCCTTGTATCAGGATTGCCCAAGGTGCACACCAAGAATCCCCCTCCCAACTGAAACCTTCAACCAAAGAATGGTGGTGAGTTTTGTCTCACTTCCCAGGAGATTCACGTGCAGCAAAGTTTGATTGACCCCACCAGTAGTAGCAACCATAAAATTACCTACATAATGTTTTCTAGCCTTAAAAAAAACTATTACCCTAATTGATGGCCACATGGCTGCTTGTAAATGTAAGTCATGTAAGTAATTGCATTGAATAAGGCATGGAGGACAGTGAAGGAATTTCAAAATCACTCTGTACTTCACTATTCATTTTGAGTGTTTCTCTTTAAATTGAGTTTTCTCTATCTTGGCCTCATGTTAGCTTCTTTAAAATGCCACCATCTAGACCACCCTCAGAAGGAAGAGTTTGGTATCTCCTGGGAAGCAATACAGACATTGGTATAGAACAATTGGTATTAGTGGACTTAATGGAGCCACAGAGAGTATTTTTAAGATTGTGGAAGCCAAGTTTGTTACCAAGAGCTGAAAATAACACAAACGAAGACAAAAATCCATTGAACTGGGATTCGAGTTCATCTTCTTTGCTCAAATTAGCATATGCCCTGTCATACCTCTTCTGTCATCCCTTTTTACTTTTACAATCCTCCTCAGATCCAATTTCCGTAATATATTAATATGTGTGTATTTAATTTGCCGTACCCTTTATAGCGGAGAAAAGTCATTGGAAAAGAGCTACCCTTTTCTCTATGCGTTATGGAAGGCCAAGAGAGTTAGATGGATAAGAATCCTGGCAAGCATCTAATGACTTTAATGCAATGTAAGACTTCTCGGGTAACAATATTGCACAGAATACGCACGGGCAGCAGCTCCTTTCCCTTGGTGGCAGAGTGTCACTGCATCAAAGCCATGCTGTGGCTGGGTTAATCGATTCAGAATGATTCTTGTTGAGCAACTGTCATCTCTAAGGGAATACTGATGTGATTTTTCTCGCATCTGTCACTTTACATCAGGTGAATTATGCTGTATAATGGGTTCAGGCGCTCATCTAAATTGACTGTCATGAAAGCCTCATGTGTGAGATTTCAGTGAGCTCATCTCATCCCAGGGATAAAAATAAAGGAACATAACGGTGACAGGAGTGTGAAGGGGCCACTCTACCCACTGGCACCCTATGCTCCTCTGACAAACATCCAAGCATAGTGATGAGCTAGTGAGAAAGGCAGGATAGAACATGGCAGTGGCCTATTAGTGTTAACTAACTACATCAGTTGCCAATGTGGAGTCAAATACATATCAAGGTGTAACAATATATATGCCTTGACTCAGTAATTTCTCCTTCTGGAAATTCAACTCAAAAGAGATAATACCAGCTGTAAAAATATTACATGTACACATAAAAAAGGAAAAGATTATATACACAAGTCTTCATTGTAGCACTGATTCCATTCATAAAACTTGAGAGATGACATAAATACAGCGAAGTATGTCTAGGACATGGATTATGAAAACATCAAAAATGTTGATAATATCTAGTATTGATAATAAACTATCTAATACATCTAACTGAATTAAAAAATGTTATAGAACCATGTATTTAGTTATCCTACTTTTTCTGGGATTATATACATACATAGAATTTTGTAGAATAGAGAAAAATCTCAAGAACAGTTTATTGAAAAGAATTAGTAAGGCAGGATCTAAACTAGACTAGACTCAGATTACAGGTTACAGATGTGTGACAACACGTCTAGCTCTTTGTCATACTTTTCCCTGATGCTTAATTGTTTTTTTAGCCAGGTACATTCAGCAATTTCATAAAACTAATAAGGCTGCTTTTAAAAAATTAATGTGGTAAGAAACTTTGCATGAGTAAAAATGACCGAGGGACTTGAAAGGGCTCTTAGGATTGTGCCACCACTCAGAGATGATGATAATGATGATGATGAATGAATAGCTAATTTCAGAAAACACTAATTTACAATTTGGGAGGAGAGGCAATAGCAACACTCAGCGCCATGGAGACAATAGTAATAAACAGAACTGAAATTAAATAAACAAGCACAGGAGAATTTGCAAGCAGATCGCATTGGAAGCCTGGGAAAACACTACATGACATTTGAGAAATGTAACATTAAGACTAATGCACAGGATTTAACACCATTATTCGGGGGAGTTTATGTTGGCCTGTGAAGAGCTTTCCAGAGGAAATGAACGTGAGAGGTGATTTTAAATGTGTGAGGCAGACAGCTTGTTGGAGAGGAAGTCAAATAGACTATTTCACAGAGTCCAAAGGAAGGAAGAAG
This sequence comes from Phodopus roborovskii, assembly GCF_943737965.1. Lineage (NCBI taxonomy): Eukaryota > Metazoa > Chordata > Mammalia > Rodentia > Cricetidae > Phodopus > Phodopus roborovskii. The sequence continues at coordinate 20,022,100 of NW_026126482.1, read as the reverse complement.
GATATTTTGCCTTGAGAGTTCTAGAGAGGAGATGTGAAATGAGTCTCCATTATCCTATTGTTTACCATCAGGGCCTATGGATGGGCTCTGTCAAGTAGTCACACGCATCTTAAAATGCTTTGGCAGGTACATAGTGCAGAAACAACGGTAGAAAAAGATCACCTCCAGAAAAATCGCATTGGGGAATGCCCAGGGAAGCCTATGTTATCTTTCTCCAACCACAGAGATATTGCTGTGTCCACAGCCAAAGCCAGCAGACATGTTCTCATTTACTGTGGGATTGTCTTCAGGAGGCTGACGCTGTACCTGCTAATGTGGTGTCAGCTTATTTGTGTCAATCAAGTCTTTCCTTCTGCAGCAGCCTGCTCTCAGACCCTGCGATTTTCTTTTAAATATGCCTTTCTGTGTTGTGTGACAAAACTGCAACTCTAGACAGAGCATAGGAAAACAGTTCCTGGGGCTGAGGATGCAGCTCATCCAATAAGCCCTAGTTAAACAAATAAACGCCCAGCCAGGCATGCTGACTGGCTTGATTTTGTGCAGGTCTTATATGGGTAAAAACAGATGTGAGTGGAAGATAGGGGGCCCACAAGCTCCCACTCCTAGCTCAGCAGCTATGGCACTTGATGGCTACAGGGGGAAGGAGAATTTGTCTTCAGGGGATTGGCTCCTGGTAGCTGGCTTTTGCTCTGGTGGATAGGCCCATACCCACTCACTTATAGGGGACAGTAGACTCAGTGGGGTTTTTTAAGCCCAATATTAAAAAAAAAAAACAACACACACGAAAGACATGAAGTTAGAAAGGAGATGATTGGGGTGGTGTGTCCCAGAGGAATTGGTCAGAGGAGTAGGGATGTATATGTTCAAAATGCATATACATCTATAAAATTTCCAAGAGTATCTTTTAAAGCCAGGCACACTGAGGGAATAATGACGGGAGGAACCCTGGTTATTATTGGCCAGCCAGTTCCAGCCTAGCCTAATTGGGAAGCTCCAGGTCAGTAAAAGACCCTTCCTCAAAAAAAAAAAAAACAAATCCATGTGGATGGATTCTGATGTGTAACCTCAAGCTGTCCTCTGGCCTCCATCACCACATTCATGCACACATGTTCATGCTCATCCATACACACATTTACTTGCATACATGTACACACGTGCATGCATGTGTGTGCGCATGTGCACACACACACACACACACACATGAGAGAGAGAGAGACAGACAGACAGACAGACAGACAGAGAGGGAGATACCATCTCTTTGGCCAATGATGAAATGATGATGAGTCATAGCTCCCTTATCAGAGAATAGACTACTGAAGAATGAAGACAGAGCAAAATCATTTGAGTATAATTCTGTGGTAAAAGGCTATCTTCTGGCTAGGGCTTCGCACAGAACAGAGGCAGCAAAGGTGTGCATTGCAATAGGCAACAATTTAATGTTATATTCAAATAACAGACAAATTAACAACTTGTATCCAAGAACAATAATTTTTGTTATTATAGGCATAATTATGCATTGTTGCTCTGGTTAGTGAAGTCCTCCACAAGGGTTGAAAAATACACATTTTATTTTGGAAAACAAGGATACACATGGACAGTGCTCAGTAAACTCAGTAGATAATGATAGAATGGATGAGACCCTTGACAAAGAAAGAGCAGATATCCAGAAAGTAGGAGGAGCTGAGAGACAGGTGTTGATAGAAAAAGGGACAGAAAAAGTGGTGAGTTAATGTTTTGGGACTGACAGAGCATTGTCACATGCCTTTAATCCCAGTACTCAGGAGGCAGAGGCAGGTGGATCTCTGTGGAATCGAGACCAGTCTGGTCTACAGAGAGAGTTCCAGGACAGGCTCCAAAGCAGTACAGAGAAACCCTGTCTCAAAAAACCACCCCCAAAATGTTTTGGGACTGAACTTTTGAACAACACACACACACACACACACACATATGCACACACCCATGCACACAGGCACACACTTGCCCACCCACACATACAAACACATACAGCGTATCAGCCACCCATATCATGAGTTCTGCAACTCATGTCATGAACTCAATTAATGAATAATTAGAAATATTCAAGGAAGTAGGACACTAGCTATGCTCAGAATACTTTAAGAATAATTTTGTAAAGTGTATCATTTTTCTGTAAAATACAATGGAACCAAGTTATAGGCATTTCTGCTATATTCTAAGTCATTTTGGCACACCTGTAAAACTAGCACCCAGGATGCTGAGATAGGAGGGTAGTCATGAGTCTGAACTCAACCTGGACTACATAGTGAGTTCCAGGCCAGCTAGAGCCATATAGTAAGATTGTGTATTGATATCAATCAATAAATGAATGAATTAAAGTGTATTAGAGGGGGTTTCAATACTCTAGGTAAATACTACATCATTTTCTAGAAGGAACTGAGTAGCAACATGGATTTCAGTATTCTACAAAGGTCCCAGGCCAGGCCTCCATGCCTATAAGGAATGGGCTAAGTGGCATCATCCTAATCGTATTATTTCTAGTTTTCCTGCGATGTAACTTTGAGATGATAGCTGGACTTCCTATACAAAAAGCTCAGTGAGTTAAATTAATTGATTTACAGAGTACAATTCTAAAAGCTCAGGGTTATAGAAAATATGAGACTATCCAAGATTGGTATTTCCTTTAGATTTGTATTGGCTATATGTATGCTTCAAAATTAACTCTCTTCCTGTATTTTCTTACCTTTATCCTAGATTTTTGAGGCTTTTTGAGACAGGGTTTCTCTGTGCAGCTTTAAAGCTTGTCCTGGAACTCGCTCTATAGACCAGGCTGGCCTCAAAGTCACAGAGATTAACCTGCCTCTGCCTCCCAAGTGCTGGGATTAAAGGCATCAACTACCACCATCTGCCCTTTATCCCAGATTTTAGGTTTATTTCCTGAACGTCAAATGACGTAAATGTCAAGTTTCTCAAGACTTCAAGTGACTCAGCAATACCAGAAAGTAGTTACTTCTATTTTTTATTATGTATCTTTATTTACTCTATATTACCTATAAAATTGGATGGGGTTGGAAAAGAGGTTTGGTGGGTTTTAGCCATCCTTCCCCTAAACATAGATTCATTTAATTAACAAATATATGAATATGTGTGTATATGTGAATAACACATATATGCTAATTTACTTAATGCAAGTACACACACACACACACACACACACACACACACACACACACTATAAGCCTGACTGTTGTAATACACTAGATTCAGTCCAGAATGACCTTGAACTCTCAACAATGCTTTTGCCTTAGCCTTCCAAATGCTTGTGATAACAGGTGTGTACCACCATATCCAGCTAACAGATATCTCTTGAGCGCTGGGTGTATCCTAGCTATTGGCACTTGGAAATATTTGGGAATGAAACAAATCCCTAATCACTAACATCCCAATACACTGTGAGCTAGTTTATACCAATCAAAGTTCACTTTATGTAAAATTCTGCTAAAATGTGTGGGGGGAAATACAACAATTGCTTCAATATATGCCACATCGAGGTGTTCTTTCCATTTCTTATTGCTGAGATGAAGACAGCATCACATCTTAAGTTCTTTGTCACTTGGCTCTGGGTGGCTCACCAAAAGGAGGGCAAGATGTTCAGTTTAGTGCATCTTTACGGTATCTTAGTGGAGAGTGACTCCTAAGGAGGTGTGGAGAACCCAAGGAACATTCAGGGTACTTACTATTCAGGCGAGAAAAGAAAGCCAGGCAACATCCCTTCTTTTAAATGTCTCACCAGAAGCCAACAAGTTCCCCAGTAACTGCATAAGGAGTATATTACCCCAAATTTCTCTCATCCGTCTTCTATTTTCATGGTGAATTTTCAACTGTCTAAAAATGAGAATAATCCACCTTCTGGGTCCTGGGAGAACTGCTCTCAAGACCTTCTGCCCAGGTCCAACCCAAACCGTCAGACTCTTAAATCCCTTTTTATAAAACAGTGTAGTCGTTGCATACAGCGTGTACCATTTCCCCCAAAGCCCTGGAGATGTTCAGTACTGACAACTATTTTTCCAAATATTTTCAGTTCACAGTTGATAGGATTTGCTAATATAAACCTATAGATGTGAAGCTCCAACCATGTCAGATTTAGTCCTCATGTATTTCCATTTAGCTCACCCAAAGTCAGACCCACTATGAGGCACTGAGTTCAAACTGCTTATTTGTGTAAAGAGCTCAAGGCACAGTGGCCACCGTTCCACAAGGCTCATAGGGTAGGGGTTATTCCTCAACACGAGAAATGAGGCCTCCTTCACTCAAACCAAGGCTGGCTGTGAAATGCTCACACTAAGAGAGAGCTGCTGAAGTAATACTTGGACAATTTGTTTTGTGATTTGAAGTGAAGTGTCACTCACTGTTGCTGCTGTGTTTGAGATTCTGAAAACATTAGGATGTGGGACCTTATTAGAGGAAGTAGGTCACCTGGAGCTTATTCTTGAGGGCTGCGTCTTATTTCAGCCTTCTCTCTGCTCCAGCCTCTGCTTCCTGTTCATCACAAGGTATACAACTTCTAAGGCGACTGTTCCCTCCCCAGTGATACACATGCCTCACCACAAGTCCAGAAATAGCTGAGTGATCAAGGACTGAGTCCTCTGAAACCACGAGCCAACACAGAGCTTTCCCCTGGTTTTAGTCACATCTCTGCAATGGTGGCTGATACAGTCAGAACCCTGGAGGCCAACAGCCACTTTGAAAAGAATCTAGACTTATGTATAAAAAAATAACATAAAGTAATTGTAGAAAGAAAGGAAAATGAAGAGATATGTAAAAAGAAAGAGATCACATCTAGTAACTTCTAAGTGTCAGACCGTCAAAGCAAGAGTTTTGGGGTCTTCCAGTCCTCCAGCTCTCAGCTGAATGTAATTGAGCAAGGGACCTAATGTCACACAGCTCTAAAGGCCATCCCTGTTGGAATCTCTGCTCTATGAAACAAGGGGAGATAATAAACCATCACTGTCTGATGAAGTCACTGCACATGCATTACAGAAGCAGAGCCGTCCAGTCTACACACCAACAGTCAGTTATTGGGCAACTATTGCCCACAATGGTGTGATTTCCTAGGGTATCTGGCCTGCTTCACCGACCAGCAAAGACAAACCTCGAGCAAAGAAATGAAGGCTGTCTGACAGTTGAAGGGCAGGTTAATGTGTAGTAAGGAGAGAGAGTCTCAGGCAGGCAGGCAGGCATACAGGCGGAATCGAAGTGCCAGAGCTTCCAGTGTCCGCTGCCTATGTCTCTTTAATTGGCCTTTTGTGGTTTGTGTTCCAAGGTAAATCTTTGCGTCCTTAGAGGTTAAAACTGTTTTCTCTGCACACCTGATCCCTTGAAGCCTCTAAGCCACACATTTCTTTCCTAAAACATGTAATCTGTTCATGCCATTGGTCAAAGGGAAGCAAATCCTAATAGCATGTAACTCTGTGTGTGTGTGTGTGTGTGTGTGTGCGCGCGCGCGCGCGCGCGTTGGGGAAAAAAAATTCTAAAGAAAAGCATAATCCTGTAATCCTGTCTCCCAAGTCCTTCCAAGTCTGTAAAGAGGCAACAGCCAGTATAATAGCAGCTAGCACCCAGCAACACTAAGAAATGCTTCTGCAAATGTTCCTTGCGCAATAAAAGCACTGTCTAAGAAGGAATGGCTGGGATTTCTGTTTTTCTCTTGGTGGTGATGAGGTCACCCAGAGGACTCAGTCTCTCCCCTTGTTGCCCTGGTAATCAAAAGCACATAATTAAAAGCTGGCTGGTGACAGCAACACATGTGATTCTATGACCCTAGAACAGTTTTTTTTTTTTTTTCCTGAGCAAAGCTCATTAGACCATATTAAATTCAGAATAGCTTTGGATTCATACAGTGGGCACTGGATGATCCTAAGTGGGGGGTTTTAACCTACAAATTCCCTAAACACAGAAGAGGTTTAAAACCTGAAGGCCTTTTTTTTTTTTTTCAAAGTAAAGAACTCACTCAAATAGAGATTGGGCTCTAACAATCACAGAGAGCAGTCAGCAATCAGTGGTTATCTGGTGGGGAAGCCTATGATCTGGGATGAGGTTGGTACCTGGGGAGAAGGGAGAAAGAAGAGGAAGGAGGAAGGAGAGGGAGGAGGAAGAGAAAAGGAGGGGTGGGCAGGAAGAAGCTGGAGAAGATAAAGGGGCCAGGAGAGAAGAAGGCTGGTGTTGTGGGATATTGGTACACTGTGTGAAAATGTGTTGCTATGATTGGTGTGATAAAATGCTGAACAGCCAATAGCTGGCCAAGAGGTATAGAAGGGACATCTGGGCACAGAGAGATGGAGTAGGAGGAAATAACCAAGGCACAGAGAGATCTGGAAAGAGTCAGACATACAGAATAAAAGAGGTTAAAAAGTCACGAGGCAAAATGTAAAGTAATGTAAATGGGTCAAATTAAGTTATAAGAGCTGGTGGGACAAGTCTAAGCTAAGGCCAAGCTTCACAATTAATAAGACTTCTCTGTGTAGTTATTTGTGAGCTGGTAGCTCAAAGAAAAACCCTACTACAGGCTGGGGAATAGAGAAAAGGGGAGAAGAGGGGAGTGGGGAGGAGGGTCAAGGAATACCACTCAACCTCTGGCCAAGGTTTCAGTGAGTCTGGATCATTGCTATTTGGATGGGCAGAGTCACATTGCAGATGATGGGCTGTTTCCTCTTACTTGAATGGTTGGCTCTGGTCATTTCACCAGTCATAAGCTGGGATTTCTTTTCTTACAGTTCTGCAATGCTCAGACTTCTGGGACCATCTTTTCTTGCTTTAAGGAAATTCTGGAAAAATTAATAAAATAAAATTCTGAAGAGCCTAGAGTGATGGCACATGCCTTTTATTTCAGCACTCAGGAGGCAAAGGTAGGCAGATCTCTGATTTTGAGGCCAGCGTAGTCTACACAGTGAGTTCAAAGACAGCTAGGGATACACAGAAAAACCCTGTCTCAAAAAACCAGGAGGGAGGGGGATTCTGGGAGAAGCAAAATAGTAAGCCTCCTGTGCTTTCTTGGGAGAAGAGGGGATTGGTTGGGTGGGTTTGGTTTTTGCTTTTAGGTTTTCTTTGTTCCTTTTGTCTTGTTATTTTGACACAAGGTCTCACTGTAGCTCAGACTGACCTTCAAATCATGATCCTCCTGCTTCAGGGTTCCTAGTGCACACCTGGCTAGCACATGGCTTTTGAGACATGGGTATTCTTTACTCACACGCCTCTGAGGTACGTTGAGAATAGCGGTCCTCAGCTGGGCCTAGCAGTGCAAGTCTGTGACAGACTACTTGACAGGCTCCTTTGGGCTACAGTGTGAGTTCAAAGCCAACCTGGGAAGCTTAATGAGACGCTGTCTCAAAATCAAAACTTAATGTTAGTCAATAAAATAAGCACAGTGATTTCCAAATAAATATAATTAGTGAATTAGTTACACTTTAGAAAGTAAAAACTGTGCTCTGGACAAGTCAGTGGTAGAGATGTGAGCAAGGCCCTGGTTTCAATCCTTCGAATCCCATTTCCTCCTGAAAGAACAAAGTTTCTCAAATCAGCCACAGAAAGGTTACCTACTGCAACAGACAGAGAGGGCAGCTGTGCACAGAAGACACTGGCGGATGCTCCACGAAGTCTTTATCCCACATCTGAACACAGAAAGTGATAGCTCCTCAGGGAATCAGCAAAGGAAAAGATGGCTTCCTGGTTCTTGGGTTGGACATTGTCCGACCTGCCCATTTATTTAGATTCTGTACCATAGTCTCAGGTTTCATATACATCATCCCTTATTTCAGCTGCAACCTGGAACCAGCAGAAGAACCAACCCTACTTCTCCCTCACCTCTACCAATGATTATGTTATATTCAAAGATATACCCATCTCTGGCAGTGCTCTGGGCTTCTCTCTCCCTTCAATGTTTTGGTACCGTGTGCGCATGATGTTTGCTAGTATCTCAGTCTGTTTAATCTATGGGCCCAAAATGGGGCATCAAGAGTTCTGTGAGCCCCATTTTGTGAAATTAAATTCAAGTCTGATGCATTTGAAGGCTTTAGGGGACAGATGTCGGTAGATTGTATGCTGGAGTCCCAAGTGGTAAAATGGCCAAAGTGACTATCATGGGGACAGCTTCTGGACACCAACACCCCATACCCTTCTTTGGAGGCAGTGGGTCTACTGAAAGCTTGTGTTTCAGCTTGGGAGGAGAGGAGGAAGAGGCAAAGTTCTGACAGTGGCATTCAGATGACCCCAATGGGCCCGTGTGCTGTGGAGAGAGAGTGGGGGCATCACACAGGGCCAGAGAGCCTGCTGACTCAACTTCTTGATTCCGGCCTGGAGAGAGCACCTACTTGAAGGTTCTGGCAGCAAGAGTGGGGGCAGGATTGTTGTTCCAAGCCAAGGATGGCCCAGGTGGAAGGCGAGGCACTGGGCTCTCAACCTTGCTCCGATCCTGGACCCCAACAAATAGAATAGTTCTAGACTCAGCTGTCAGTCAGGTGTATGCCCAGCCCTCTCTCCATTATTCAAATTATATGAGTATATGTACAGTTTTCCCCCAGTTTTAGAATAGTAATTCTCTTGATTCACCGAGTTTCTCAGAATTTTTCTTGCACAAAGAAACAACACAGAATATCTGGGCTTTCTAGAAACTATAGATTTTTTATAACTTGTCAGTAGTTATTGGGAGAAAGTTACTGATTTCTAGTTAAGTTAGAATTTCAGATGATAAGTTATAAATAAATTTTAATATAAGTTCCAAGTATGATTCCAGAAATATTTATCTAGACATTTCTTATATTGTTATGGTTTTACTTAACATCTTCTTTTTCTTTTAAGATTATTGGAAAGTATTAGTCAGTTAAGATGGTACTTCAAGTTTAATTTGGATCTTCTCTTGGGGGGAGTATTATATAGTTTACCTAAAAAATAGCATTTAACTTAATCTTTAAACATTTATTAGCATATACCCATTGTATAAAGTGACGAGCATAGTGTTTGTTGCATGGCTATAATGCCAACATTTGTTGGGTTGAGGCAGGAGGTTTGCCATGAATTTAAGAGTAGCAAAGGCTACGTAGAAAAACCCTGCTTGGAAAATTGATACACACAAAACAAGAGAAAGCCAGAAATAGTGATGCTTTATGACATTCTAATTCAGATGTATTATGTACTTTGACCACATTCAGCTGACGAGCCCCTCCTATCCCTCCTCCCTTCCCCTCTGTCTCTTTATCCTTAACAAATAGTACTAATGTCTCAAACATACAAAGAACTCAATATATTAAACACACAAATAAACAATCCAATGAATAAATGGGCAAATAAAGTGAACAGACAGTCCCCAGAAGATGACCAACAACAACAAATGGCCAAGAAATACATAAAAAGCTGTTCGACACTCTTAGCCATCAGCGACACACAAATTAAAACTATGTTGACACACTGTGCATGCCAAACATTAAGAAAATAACAAAAAATGCTAGCCAGAATATTTCAGGGGGAAAACAGTGGTAATTTTATTTACTAAATTTTATTTACTAAATCTGGTGACCACATTTGTATACTGTGTGAAAAGAGGGGAGTTGGGGGATAACAAATTCTATCCAAATTTGAAGTTGCAGTGTAATGGCAGTCTTGGATTTGCAGAGGCCATCTGAACTCCGCAGCTTCAGAAACCCCAGCCCACAGCGTATCTCCAGCCCATGCCTTATAGGCATCACCGCCAACTCGGGTCTGTTGGGACTTTGACATCACCCAAAGATCTTTCTGTTTATTTTGTTGGTTTCACATGGTCTTCTGGCAATCTTTCAAATGACACTATTTGGTACTTTGGTGAGCCCATCTCTCCAGCTCTCATTTTTACGTCCCTTTTCTTGCATTCTAGGGGTTGGATTTTAGGTCTCTGATTTCATCTAAAAATGGATATTTATAAAAAATGTACAAACTCCTCAGATTAAACTGTTTTAGAACCCATGATACTGTTAATTGCTTCACCTGTTTTTTTGCATGTTGTGATGTAGTTCCAAAAGAAGCCAAGAGTAGCAAATGTTTCTTTCATATAAGAATCACTTTTAATATTTTTATTTGTTCTTTGACAATTTTGCAGATGTATGTGGTATATTATAAACAAATCTACCTTCATTTCCCTCCTCCAACCACCCCCCAGAAACCCTCAGAGCATCCCCCTCCCAACTTTATATCTTTTTATACTTATATACTCACTAGGGGTCCATGAGTGACTACAACCCCAAAGGAAAATGACTCTCCCTTCTCCAGACACTACCAAATGGTTAATGTCTTTTCAGCTAGGGATAGAGCCTTTTGATACTGCTCCCCCCCCCCCACACACTACCCCATCCTCATCCATGCTGGAATTCTAACTGGCTTGATCTTGTGCATGTCTTATGCAGGTAACCAGAGTTGATGTGAGTGCATGGTTGCACCAGCCACGCCTTGTTCAAAAGACAATCATTTTACATAGCCCCTTCTTGTTTCAGTTCTTAGAATCTTTCTACCTCCTTTTCCACCATGTTCGCTGAGCATTGGTGAGAGCTTGATAACAATGCCTCTTTAGGGCCAAGGACTCATTCACTTATTCTCAACATTATTTCTAATTTTGTGTCTCTGTTGTACCCTTTGGCCACTCCAAAAAGAATTTTCTTTGACCAAGACTGACAGCAGCTCAGATCTGGAATAGACAAAAGTATTTAGCAAGCAATTTGACATGTCCATTTATCAAGATAGCAGTAGTAGCTCTCCTCCCTCCCAGGACCTATGATATCTCAAGCCATAGGCTTTTGATCAGGTTATAGTACCAGGCCCCTTTCTGTGGAGCAGCCTCAAATTAAAGCAGAAACCAGTTGGTTACATCATAACATTTATGCCATCATTGCTCCAGGGGGAACATCTTGCCTGGCAGGTTGGTAGTATAGTATCCAGGATCTAGCACTTAGTGAGAATAGTGTTCTCTTTTCTCCTTCAGTGATCTGCATAGAATCTTCTGGAACTAAGAATGCTAGCCAGAAGCAAGAAGAAAGTTGACTGGTGAGTTTGAGATTTAATGATTTTTAATGTTCTCCACCAACAAGTGTGTGTGTGTTTGGCAGTAAGGTCCTGTCATCTAGTTATAGTGTACAGCCAAGAGTAATGATAATAGCCTATTTTTGTTTTTGTTTTCTGAGACCTCTGTGCCTTCCTCACCAATAACTAGTAGGGAGTTATCCTATGGATGGCCCTGTGTCCATCAGTAATTGTTGTCTTCTTGGAGAAGCATTCACACAGAAACACTTAGAGAGCCATTCCAATTGATTTGAGCCTTCAGGTCATTCATATATGTATGTGTGTATGTATGTATGTATGTATGTATGTATGTATGTATGTATGTATATTTAGTGTATTCTTGAATGTTATGTCTATTTTCTTTAAAAAAAAATATAGCCTAATCCATCAAAATTGATGACTAGCAGAAAAATTAGCCTTAGCATGGTGACACTGCTTTTATCAAGGCCAGCCTCAGTCACATGAACTTCCATCTCACAAGAAAGTATGTGAGCAAGAGAAAACATAAAATCAAGCAAATTATTCAAAAGTATTCTGTCTTAGCCATATGTAAATTTTTGTGGATAAAATGTGGGCATGATTTAAATATCCCATAAAGGATCCACTGAAAATGGTTATTTCTTATTTTGAATTAAAGCTATAGGTTCATTTTCTTTTACTAAGCATTATTGCATAGATTTTACATTATTATGGTGTACAGAGTTTGAGGGTTTGTAAATTTCTTCCCAGTAGTGCTAGAAATTGATTTAAAATGCACAGGTAGAAAATAAAAATGATTTAAAAAGTAATATAAGATGAAGAATGCCAGTAATAGAGGATGAGGAAAAATGTGGAACAGAATAAGCAGAAAAAAAACAGAATAAGCTTTCAATAAATGAACTCTATTTAGCAATTTTTGAGAAATGAATGGAAAGAAGTTACACAGTTTATTAATGGATTTATGATTGTAACTGAAAAAACTAGTTCACCATTCTAAATATACTAGTTTCTTAATAACATGATGTATGAATTCATTTGCTTGGCTTTTTCCCTCTAAAATATTTTAGATGTCATATTGCATTCCATATGTGTGGGCAAATGAATATTCAGAGGTTGTGTATCTCTGTGTTGCAATATGTATCTATTCAAATGTATGTCCAAGCAAGAATGGTAATTACTCTGTGTGTGTGTGTGTGTGTGTGTGTGTGTGTGTGTGTGTGTGTGTATAGTGATAGTGGTGAGGCCAATCATGAATGTTATAATCATATTCATCATGGTTTGTATTGTGTAAATTAATAACTATAATTAAGGAATACTAAAGCTAAATTGGTGTATACAGATGCAAACAACAACAACAACAAAAGAGACCCTGTCTCCAACAGGTTGGAGGTGAGGACCAGTGCTAGCATCTGTCCTCTTAACACACACACACACACACACACACACACACACACACACACACACCATATATATACATCATGCAAAAGTATATTTTTAAGTTTCAATTTTTGAAAATAATACTTGTCTGTTAATTTATGAGGTTGTGGTTTGGTTTTATTTCTTTTTGGACCTTTGTGTGAAGATGCCAGCTACCTGCTCTCAAGGGTGTTATTTCACCACAAACAGTGGCAAATACAAGGAGATAATGACTCTCGCTGCTGTTATCCTCCTCCAGCTTCTTCTTCTCTGATGCCCTATCCTGCCACATGAACACTCCACATACAGCCTCCTGATCTAGAATTCCCAGACCCTGACCCACCCTGACACCTCCCTGGGTGGCACACTTCGACCTTCTATTTTTACCCAGGTACCCTTCGTTCCTCCTTCCTCTGCCAACCCAGTCTTCCACCATCTACACCAAGTCACCTATAGTCAAAGACCCCTTGGGTTTCCACACCATGTGACTCTGTATTTGTAGCCAGACTGTCTAGCCGCCTCCCCCCACTCCCACCCAAGGCATGTCTTAATTACTTATCTCATTGCTGCAACAAAATACCTTTGAAACGCCACTTACAGCTGAAGAATGTTGGGCTCACAGCCAGACAGGGTACAGTCCATCACAGTGGAGAAGGTATGACGTCAGGAGCTTGAAGACTTTCTACCCCGTGGCCTGCTAACACCCTCCAGCACTGTGAAGGCTACCCAGCAAGGAAGAAGCTCACACATAAGTTTCTGCTTGGTTTCTTAATGCTCTGCAATGAAAGTTCAGTAACAGGGTCTTATCTAGTTCTGGGAGGCAACTAAGAATAGTGGTGGTAGGCAGCCTACGATGTTTTGAGGACCTCTGAAGCCTCCCTGATAAACAACTCATGGGATGGTACCCTGCGCCTTCACTGGTATTTTCACTTAATAGCCTGTGATTTCCGTGGGCAGCAATATCTACCCATGTAAAGGTACTTTTGTTCAGATTCATGTTTTTTTATTAACTTTTTAATTTTTACAATGAGATCTGGCCATTACTTTAATATACATTGATTGACTGATTAGTTGATTGGTGAGCCACAGCATGAGTAGAAAGGGCGAAGGAGCACCTAAATGAAACTACTTTCTCCTTCCACCATATGGGTCCCAGGGAAAACTAGGGTCCTCAGGCTTGGCCACAAGTGCCTTTACCTATTCTGTCATTTCACCTTAAGTTCTAATTTTAAATTAGCTTATAAAAAAGTGGGTTTCTGTAGTGTTTTTCATTCATCCTTGATATTGTCTGATCTTTCCATGCTTCAGGGGGAAACACACTATCGATGTTTTGATAAATAGTCACACTGTCAACCTTTGAAATGTTTATATTTATGTACATAGATTAGTGCCCTTATCAGTCTTGGTCAGAGAAGTTTATGTTTGCGGTGGATAAGACTAATGCAAAGACTAAACAACTGGTCAAAAGTGCTGACAATGGGTGACTATAGAACTCTTAGTCCCAAATGGGACATCTACATCACCCTCTCCAAGGCTTGGGGAACATTATAAATGAAGGGTAGAAGAGTATAAGAGTTGGAGGATGGGGAAGAAAACTGTGAAATGCTTGCTCAATTTGACATGACCACTGTATCCACAAACTCTCAAAACTGGTGTTTACCACACAAGACCTGTTCAATTTTGGGCCCATCAGCATCCATTCTGTCATAAACGGGAGAAGGACTCACAAGGCTCCATTCCTACCTGAGGAGCAGTTAATGGTTGCTATGGGATAGGGAGATATAGTTGTCATGTTGTAGTCACTGGTAAGTGACCCTTAGGTAAATACCTGCCCTGTTCCATGCTCATGAAAACAACTAATTAAACATAGTGGGAGACACACACAAAAGCAAGACATGAAAGTAGAGGAGACTTGGCAAGAAGGGTTCAGCAGGAATGCAAAGAAGATGGGGGAGATTGATAAAAAGTATACTATGTTATATAGATATAGATGCACATGCACATAACAAACCAGAGTTAGGCTCTGCTAGTGGTGAAATCAACAATGCTATAGGTGGGATCTGTGAGCAGATACTGGGCAGTGAGAATAGGGGAGCACACAGGGTTTCCAAAACAAATTGGCAGGGCCACTGAAGACACGCTCTACAGTCCAAGGCTATGACTCATTGTTTTCAGTGGAGAAGAACTGGCTGGGTGTGGTCAGACGCTAGACTAGGCCATTGAGGAAAGGAGCTTCTTAGCTGAGGCAGCCCTTTGCACCCTAGAATGTCCTAAGGTCAGTATTCTTATTAGGGAGTGTTGGCTTTCTATGTTTTTATAGAATTGGTTGTTGTGAAATTTAGAACTGCTGTTAAAATAACGTTTGTGGTGTTTGAATTAAAATGACCCCTACAGGCTCATAGGGAGTGGCACTATTCGGAGGTGTGGCCTTGGAGGAGGTGTGTCGCTGAGGTGGGGACTTTGAGGTTTCAGATGTTCAAGCCAGGCCCAGGGTCATTCTCTCTTCCTGCTGCCTGAGGATCTGTATGTAGAACTCTAAGCTCCTTTTCCAGCACCATATCTTCTTGTATGCCACCATGTTTCCTGCCGTGATGATAACAGACAAAAACCTCTGAACTGTAAGTCAGCCCAGTTAAACATTTTCCTTTATAAGAGTTTCTGTGATCATGGTGACTCTTCACAACCATAAAACCCTAAGTAATATGATAAAAAATATTTGGAATGTTTTATGTTTAGAAATAAAATTGTTTGTATCCAAGGAGTTTATTTCATCCTAAAGCTTTAAAAATCAAAATAGAGAAATATGATCCTTAGGTCCAGAGAGGTGAATAGCCAGAGTTGCAGCAGCTGAAGAAAATATCTGTATGCTCACTGGATAACACATACATGGTCTCACTGTTTTTCCTCACAAGAAAGTAAATTCACTTTAATTTTATTACTTTTAATTTTATGTATACAAGTGTTTCATCTGCATGTTTATCAGTGTACCATGTGTGTGCCTCATGCCTGCAAAGCCAAAGAGAGCATTAAATTCCCTGAGATTGGAGTTATAAATGATTGTGAGCTGCCATGGGAATGCTGGAAACCAAATCTGTGTCCTCCACAAGAGCAGCCAGCTCTTTCAACTCCGAAGTCATCTCTCCAGTCCCATGAATCCATTTTCAATGTTAACCCAAATACAACGAAAACATCAGCAACACTACTAGAGAATGGTCATCTTATTTGGTGCCTAGTTACAACCAGGTGTACATTCATGATCAAGCTGTATTTGTTCTCTATCCCCCTTGCTGACCATGTCATTAACAAACACAGTACGAAGTTCCAAGCCCTCAAACCCCTGCTAGAGGAGACAGTGACATGTTTTCATATTGCAAATCCTATTAATGACAGATGACAGAGCATAAGCCAACCTGACCTGAAGAATTGGAAAGATCATTACAATAGAGAGGTGTATACCTCAGAACAAGCAAGTTACTTCTTCAGAGAATACAGAATATATTTTTGCCATGAGCATCTCACTAATGTTGTGATTTTATAAAATAAGCAATGTTTTTCCTTGGAATCAATGTGTTTACAGCATAAAAACATGTATGTCATACTATGAAATTACATTGTCATCCAATATGAATGTATACCTCTATATGTGCATACACACTCACACACACACACACACACACACACACACTTTTTCTGAGATAAAACCCTTGGAAGATTGTTTAAGTACACAAATGGCTGGATATATTCCTGTCAATTTGGAGATATTTTCAAATACAGATACTTCTTTTCTAAACAGCATTGCAAAAAAAGATGTCCTAGGTGACTCAGAGGGGGAACATTCCCTGTAGAGGCTTGTAGCTTGGTTATCAGTGCCATGCACCTGGCCTTGTTTCTGCCTGAGGTTATCTTCAGCTTCTCCAGCTGCCCTGGGGGTAGGAGATGCTGCAAGGATGAGGGCTCTCCAGTCTCTTGGAAAAGGCTTCCCCTAGGTCCTAAAGCCCCTCAAACCTTCATCTGTTTTAGCAAACTTTCCAAAGAAGTCCCACTGTCACCGTCTGCCTATCTAAAATTGATCATACATGATGAATAAAGTAAAAGCAGCCATTTCAGAAGACATATCTGATTTGTGATTGCATAAGAGTTATCTGCGATGCATTCTAAATGTAGAGATTCCCAGACCCCACCTTTGACCTAAAGAATCCATGACACAGAGATTAGAGCAAACAAGTTCCTCCAGCATTCTTGATGAGTGCTGTTTCCAGGAGGCCACAGTCAGCACACAGGACTACAGGGAAAGCAATAGCCAAGACAGCCTCTCTGCCTGCTTCGAACACTACAACTCTGGAGGGAGCCCAACTAAGCAAACCCCAAAACAAAGGGACATGGTTTAGGAGCTAGAGTGCCTTGGGAGGATCTTTCACAGGGATGGTGGCAAATGGAAGGAAAGGACAAGAAAAGGAAGTAAAGAAATGAAATCCCAAGCCAATAGGAAGGTTCCAGAAGTAAGGGGTCTAGAGTGCTAGATTACCAATATTTCTGACCCAAGATTTTACTGCGAGTCATTGCTAAGATCAATATAGATTAGGTAAGTATCCCAAAGTCCAACATTAGTGAAGGGTCCAGGAAAACATAATAGAGGAAAAACCTGAGAGCCAGAAGGAGAAATCTAATAAACACCACCTAAAATGGCATGTGGGAAAACGCAGATACAAGCTCTGAACTGAAAGAAGCCTTACCTGCAGACAGTGCTCAGAGGCAGAACTCCTGTGTAGGTGCACCCCCCCCCCAGTCCTGGCAGTTTAGGAGGCAAAGAGCTGAGGGAGACATCTTAGGGCCTATGGGTGGGGGATAGGGGGGAGGGAGAAGCTCTCTCTGTTCCTTGGTCCCAAAGCTGTTTGAGTTATAAAGAATTCATATACTGGCAGTTTTGAAGCTAACACTAATAATGCATTTCGGCAAAGGCCTAATGAATTTGAGCAAGGTGGTAAACAGGGCAAAATTTAATTTACTGAGCTGACTTTTTTGTTGCCAAAATACTTTCAACTTTCACTTATTTTTATTGCACAAACAAGATTAGGGTGCTCAAGTGAGTCTTACGCAGGTTTTGCAACACATTTGCAAGTACAGATCTGTGTGGCAAAGAGCACTTTTGAGCATCCATGGGCAGCTTGATCAAGCAGAGGAAGGAGGGACTTCTGTATAGTTGGATACACAGTGTCTTTGCAAAGCCCTTAAGGAGCTCCCATCAGACCCCATCCCCAACCTCCCAGTTCTTAAGAATGACATCATGCAGTTTTCTGAGCCTAGACTCAGGTATTGAGCTGCAAGTCCTTCATCATGGCTGTGTTTCATTGAGAGAGCTGCAGTTCATTTTTGGGAGCTGGGAGATGCTGTCCACCAGGTTTAAAAAACCACCTTCCCGATGCTTTCAGCGGTAGCGCTTCTGGAAACATGACGTCATATTTTCAATACACTTTTTCTCTCTCCAAATCAATGCTTAATGTACTTTATATATTTGCAAAGGCATCTGCCACTTCATAAAAGAATGCAGTGTCAGCTAACTGGTTGGTCGGAACCATTAGCACCTTACTTTCCCCCTTTTATCCTTTGTTACCTCAAAGGCCCACGGTAGTAGGCATTAAGAAGCAGAGGAAGGGATGTGGGCCGATGCTGAACATGAGAGCCTGCTTGAACTTCAGTGTGATTTCTGAGAATGAAGCCCTCTCCAGATCATGGGCTGAAGGTGAGGCCCATAGCATAATGGAATCCCAGCCTGTGTAAGATGTGTGAGAGAGAACGTGGGTGGGTGGAGCACCCCATAGTTGCTCCGCCCTATGAGCTGAGAAATTGACTCAGTGACCTGTCATGGAGAAGTCCTTGTTCACTCTGAACTGAATTTCCTTTAGTGTGTATTAGTATTTGATATGTATTTTTATAGTAGGCATTTGTAAGGCAGGGAGATATCCCTTCTACCCACCTGTCCCTCTTAGTTCCCTGTGAAGTCTAGAACTTAGTCACTACAAGGCTGATTATCAAGAGAAAGCTGACAAGTTTTGTTACATTTGCATAGACATGAGTTTCTCTTCAAGAGAATGAAAGCCGAAAAGACATAACGACTTGTCTCTTTTATCCTCTGAAACAAAAACTGATAAATTTATGAAGGAATGACAGGATAAATGGGTTTGTGAGGAGAGTCATAAATTCTAAGGATGTCACTGAAGCTGGTGGGAGATGGCCATTACTCGGTTTGGCTTCATCACAGTCCCAAGCTGTAGTCTTTGGTAATAAAAGCCACTTGCCCAGTTGAATACAGGAGGACATGCCTCCCAAAAGTCTTGCTTGCTTTGTGTAAATGGTTCCGTTAGAGTTATAGTTGAAGTGACTTCCCTCAAATTTATTCACTTAAATATCTATGGAATACCTAGCTCGCTGTGCAATGTGTTAATTTTATAACAAATGCACATTTGATTCAGGAGGGGTCTAGACCCATGATTACAGCTACATCTACACTGTGTGTATGCATTTCATTTACTTATTTGCCTATTTGTGAATTCATAATTGGCAGGAGGGTAAAGACTGTGGTGCCAATTAACTTATCTTTGTGTTCCTAGACCTCATAGACAGAAGAAAATATACGTAGAAAGAATGTTAAATCCTTCTGACTTCCACATGGAGCTGGAGCAAATTTTAAGTAAAGCATATATAACATCAATCTCAAATTCATAGCATCAGGGAAAACCTTTCTGAAGAAATGGAGAGTTAAAGCACAGCCAGTATAAAGTAGTCTGTAAACTAGATATTGAGCTTCTTTCAAGGCAGGGTAAGGAAAATCTGCCTGCATGTATTGGGTTAGACCTGGTGATAATGGTCCTGGATTTTAATATATTTGGGTTACTAAAAAATAGTTATTCACTATATAACTTTTTTTTCTACAATTCTACATCTTGGAATAACTAATACTGATATCACAGACAAAATACCTTTTTGTTTTTATATATATGCCAGGGACATAAGCTAAACATATCAAAGACTCAAGAAAATAAAAGTCTGTCTTACTTAAAGTGAAAATTTCACTTATATACAAAATCAATTGGGTTACTTACTTCCTTGTTTGAGATTTTAAACTTTACATTCCAAATGGACCTGAAGCAAACCAAAAGGCTACCTCCACCTTCTACCAATGAAATCAACTTATGATCAAAATTGTGGAACCCATGTGGTTGAGTAGGCTGATGTCTTTGGGAAAGCGTGGGCCCTCTGCACAATCTCCTTTAAGCAGTGATGTAGATAATTCCTGAGTCCTACCCAAACTGAGTGTTTCACGGAACTGAAAGTTCCAGTTGCTGATTAAGAACTGGTGGGTAGATTTTGTTGTTCTTTGCTTTGGGGTTTGGTGGTGGTGCTAGGAATTGACCCCGGGGCTCAGGCATGCCAGACAAACACTCTACAGCTGAGCAACATCTCCTGCTCTGACACCCCAGGTTTAGTCATCTTTCCTTGAACCTCTGAAATGTGTCCTGGTGGGCTTCAAACTCAATAACTGAGTAATCCCACAGAGGACCACCCCTATGAAACCTGTTTCTGAGCCAACCAAATGAAGACCATTATACCTTTCCCATAAGAAATGAATGCAAGGGAGTGAGATTGTGTATGTGTGCTATACAGTAAGAGTACAGAGCTATAATTCTGGTTCTATAGGTTCCAGTACAAACATCCCTGAAATCTGGGTTAGAAAGACTCATTCTTTAAATCACACTCATGTGATTAGTTGAACCCATGCAGGTATGACTAATGACACTGGCTACTGAGACCCATTAGTATTTTGTTTTTGCTCTATAATTTTAAAATGTATATAATTTTTAAAAAATCTCTTGAGTTCAGTGTCTCAAATAAATCTGTATTGAAAGACTTATTAAGCAACTTGATACCATTTTTAAAAGGTTTCTTTCAATAAGAAGCATGAAATCATGGGAACTATCTATAGATTTAATATCCTGTTATATGTTATCATCTGTTATCATCACAGAAGATAGGCATGTGTTTTACAACACATTCCAGAATATTCTTTTATTGTCTTTATTTGCATTTTGTCTGAATAGCTTAATGGTTTAAGTGATTATGCCATGCTTCTGAGGTTTTCTGAGAATAAAAAAGTACATATAGTTATACTTTTAAGCCATCTGGTTTGTCCATTCTCAAAACCAAACCGAACCCCTCCTTCTCTCTAAGTTTTTCAATAGCTGCACTAGCATGTTTAAAAACTATCAGTCAGAAGCAGTCATGTTTCAGATTAGGCTTGAGGCTAAGACAAGTCAGCGAGGTGATTGGAAGAAAACATTTGGCTACAGACACCATGAATAAAACAAACTTTCCAAAACAGAGGTTCCCCACCTTCCTAATGCTGCGATCCTTCAATACAGGTCCTCATGGTGACCCCAACCATAAAATCACTTCATTGCTACTTCATAACTGCAATTTTGCTACTGTTATGAATTGTAATATAAATATCTGATACGCAGGTTATCTGATATGTGATCCCTGTGTGCGTCTCGACACCCAGGCTGAGAACTGCTGTTTTAAGTGAAGGCAAAGAGTGTGGAGTCCTGCACCCATTCTGTCTGCAATTCACAGTAAAGAAGGCTGGTGATGGCTGGAGGACCAGCCTAAAAGGAGCATTATCTCCCCTCAAAGCACAGGGCGCCCTGCTTGTTTGCAAGATTGTGGAGCCATCGATGAGGAAGAAGAGGCCTCAAGAACTTGAGAGGGTGAAGGAATGAAAACTTTCCCTGATGTGATGGAATCTAAATGGGCCTCGCCTCTGTTGGAAAAGAAAGCCATGGTACTTGGGCACTATGAACTGTGCATCCTGGCCAAGGCTCTTTCCTTCCAGAGCTCTCACTGTCTTCTTTGCTTAATTATTCCCTCTATAAGACTTGGGGAAGATGGGCCAACACTCTACTGAGCCAGCATTTTCTTCCGACTTGGGGGTAACACCTAGGGTTGCCAAGGTTTCTGTTTCGTTTTTTTAATGTTTGTTATTTTATTTTCCTTCATCTATTTGCTGATGTCTGACAAACACCCCACTTTCCTTCATAAAAATAAACTAAAATCTTACCCAAGACATAGTTCTTTCTGCATGTTGGATTGGGTCCCTTCACAAGTGTGTAAAGGAGAGATTAATACCAGTGCTTAGGCATGCTTACAGCCCATTGCCAGGTTGTGTGATGCAGATTTATATTTCTTAATTGGAGTTATTAATCTTGATACTCTGTAAGTCACAAAGGGTATTTCCTTGGCAATAGCAAAGGAAAAAAAAACATCATTTACAGTGTTTACAAGTCTTAGCCTCATTTATAAAGATCACAAGCTTATGAATGACTAATATTCCTAAGAAATCATCTCATTAAAAGTGATACCACTTCAACATATTGACTATGAGAATGTGTGTGTGTTTTTCTAGAAGTTACTGAAATGCAAATCTTAAAGGATTAATACATCATCAAAGTATTAAAGTATTAGTATGGTAGATACAGAAATATTCCATTTGTTCTGTTCTCTCTCTCTCTCTCTCTCTCTCTCTCTCTCTCTTTCTCTCTCTCTCTCTCTCTCTCTCTCTCTCTCTCTCTCTCTCGGCCTCTATAAAAAGAATCATGGTAAAAAAAAAAAAACATGGTAAGAATAATGGATAATGGTTTGTGGCCAGTGGATGTGAGGGAAAATGAAACATGCCACTTGCAGTCATAGGTGGGAAAGGCTTCGAATGATTCTCTAGCCTTTCTGAATCTACAGAGTTGACCAGAGTGTTCCAGGGGGCCAAGATCGAAGCCACCTCCATGGCAACCACACTATCAAGCAATATCTCCAAAGCACATAGTGAACAACACAAGAGCAAAAAACTAAACTATGTGAAAAGCTTGAAATGTGGGAGATGTCTGTTACTGCAGCAAAACCTAGCCTGTCCTGATTAGTATAGCCACAGGTTAAGAGTGGCTTTCAAATGTTGAAAGCTAACCAAAAATCTATACTTAAAGGCTTCCACCATCCCAGTCTTTAAAAGTTCTTAATAGCATATAGTCAGGGTCAGAAAACTTTATTAAAGTCAGAAAACAACACTTTAGGGTTTGTGGGTCTGATGGTCTCTGCCACAACTTCATTTCTGCCTTAAGAGACTGCAAAGAGCCTTGATAACTTGCAATTAGCTAATAGCATTTGATGTTCTCATGCTATTGTAATGTTTGAATAATATTGTGTTTATAAACCCAGTAGTAGGCAGGATTTGTGCATGGGTCATGGATCCCTGGTCTCTGTCACATAGCACTTACTATTAAATGTAACACAGTGGATTTGTTTCTCGGGTTTTGTTAACAAAGTAGTACTAGATAATTTGATATTGCATTTATTTTCTAATTTCCTCATTGTTCTGGAGGCCAAAACCCACTTTCAAGTCCTTGGCAGAGGTGATTTCTTCTAAAAGCTCTAGAGGTCAGTCTGTTCCACACCCTGCCAGGTATCTCTTGGCATCCCTTGGCTGGTGGATGTGTCACTCCAGTCTCTCATCCTCACCACATTGTAAACAAATGCTCTATTACTAGCCCTCCGTTGACTATTTATTGTCAGACAGGGTCTCCAAAGTTATATAGGCTGGCCTTGAACTCACTCTGTATCCCAAGCAGGGCTTGAATTTGCCATTCTCCTGCCTCAATATCCAATTATGTTGAATTCAGACCTGTACCATGTTGACTGGCTTCCCTCCTCTTCCTAAAGAATCCAGACTACTGGATTAAAAAGTCTATCTCACTCCATCCTGGCCCTCATCTTAACTAATTACATCAGCAATGACCTTATTTCCAACTAAGGTCCCATTTTGAGGCACTGAGGGCTAGAATTTCTACAAGACCTTTGGGGCATATAATTCAATCTGTAGCCCTTGGCATCTTTCTTTCATACTGAGAATGGAACCTATGGGCATGTTAAACAAGTATACCACACCTATGAACCCAGCCCCTAACACTTAGCTTCTTAAACAGTAGATTTCAGTTAAGTTAGTAAATGAACAATATTATAAGAGGTTTTCATATAAACTCATAGGCCTTGTCTTTCCAAGACAGGTCAATTAATCGGTTTTCTCGATAAGATTAAAACTTCAGGGTCTAAAAGATCAGTTAAATGAAAAACCATGCTCATAAGTAAAATAAGTAGACATCACTTTGCAATACACATTCATTATTAGGTATTATTGTTCAATTCAGTATTATTGTTCAGAACCCTACTTCCTCCAAATCATTGATTGATGCTTTAGATGAGAAAATGCAATTTGATTTACATATGCTATTTCTTGAAACTGTTATTACAGCACAGCATTGATGAAATGATTATTCCCTAGTGTTCAATGTAGACATCTATAAGAATTTGTTGAAGGGAAAAATCCACAATTTCCTTGACAGATTTTAGAACCTTAAATTCTGAAAAGGCAGGCAAGTAATGGAACTACTTAGTTTAGCCAATAGGATGGTCAGAGGACAGGCAGGCGCACTAAGGCCCAGAAGTGGGAGGCACCCTGAGCTGGATTCATAAAGGTGGCTGTGGATTGGATGGGATACAGGGGGACAACTGACATAACCAGGGGCAGGAAACCATGTAGATGCATGAGGGGAAGCTGTAGCTATTTCCTTTTAACTAAAACAGTCTTCACTGCAGGCAAGAGGCAGGCTCCTAAAACTCAAGAAACTAAGGAAACTCAAAGGCCCTGGTACCTTCCATAGTTACAAGTGTCTCAAGCCTGACCCTCAACATTAAAGGCAGGTCCTCAAGGTTAGAGAATCACTAAATAATTACCTGGCAGGAGGAGGCTCTCCTGTAGAGCTGCCTGCTCAGAGAGCACCTGGAATGCTTTTAGGAAATCAGCTGCCTTAGAGCTAAAGAAACATGTGAGTAATGTCTGCTCCTATGAGTAATCCCATCCCTGGTTCGCAAAGCTAGACCTGGACTTCTTTCTTTCATCTTGTTATCAGTGCTTCATCAGAAGTGAATAGACGTCTGTTCCAGTCTCCCCAGGGAAAGTCCAGCGGCAGGGTATCAGTATGACGTGAGGCATCAGGAAACACATGGGCCAAAACGAGAACCATAATTGCAGAATGGCTGAAACATCTATAAAGGACTTTGGATATCAGCCGAGAAGAGTTCAGGTGTCAGCCATGAGCTTCTGAGCAAATGGCAACATGTGAATATGAGGCATAATATACCAGATAAATAAGGTGGTGAACTGGGAGGGCCATTGTAGAAAAGGCGGTGGGGAGTGTCGCCAGGTGATGGGTTCAAATTAGCTATCCACAAAACAATCAAAAGAATTTCAGTAAGTCTTGGAAACTGGCATCATAAGATAGCTTAGTGCACTTTTGTTGCTATAGCAAAACACTTGAGGCTCAGGTTGTATGTAGAGAAGAGGCTCATAATTTTGGAGAGTGGCCATGCAACACCAGGCAGCTCCATCTGTTTGGCCTCCAGGGAGGCTGTCTGCTATGTGTCCATGGAAACTGATGTCAGACAGCAGGAGCCTTTGTCCACACTGCAAACACAAAATGTGGAAGAAGCCAAAGACATGGTGGCCTAGCTTTTTTAAGACCTTTAAGTCTTTCAGGAAACTAGTCTGCTACTCTAAGAGAGGCATGGGTCACTTAGAGGGTGGGTAGGTCTCTTAGGGGGTGGGGCAGTATTCTCATCACGTAAGTACTTCTTTTTAAAGACCTCCCCCACTTCACTTCCCTTACAAGAGGGGCAATGCCACCAGGACATGAATCTCCAGAGAATAGACCACATTCAAACCTAACAGAGACAGAAAATCCTGAGAAATACAATCCACAAGTGAATGGAGGGGAAACAGACACAAGCATGCACACGGAAACAATTGTGCATCTAATTCTAGTCCGTTACAGTTACAGAAAAGGCTAATTTGTCATTTGTCCCCAGATCCCTTGTGCTAGTGAGCTTTCTACCTCTGTCAGAAAATGCCTGAGAAAAAGTCAACAGAGAGAAAGGGCTTGTCTTGGCTCTTAGTTTTGGAGGGTCCCATCCCCAGTAGTTTGGGCTGTTGCTTTAGGGTTCATGGGGAGGCAGAAAAGTATGGCAGAGTTATGACACCTCCCCTGCTGGCTGGGAGATGAAGAGGTAAATAGGACCAGTTCACTAAAATGATCAAACCTGTATTTGATACACCATTTCACCCTCTGTCTTCGTTAGTCTTTGTTGGCTGTCGTGCATATGTGAGCCAGCCTTTAGAAAGCATAGAGACACTTTCTGAGCCTGCCAACATATAAAACATCCAATCACTTTTGAGCACTATTTTATGGTTTACAGAATTCTCAGATAACCTCATTCCAGCAGATACACTGCTACTGTTTCTTGGTGTGCAGAGTATTGGTGAGAAAGTCCGAGGCTGTCCTCTTTAATGTGTGGTGACTGACTTTATGTGTCCACTTGACTGAGCTCCAGGGCACCCGCATATTTGGTCAGCTGTTATTCTGAGTGTGCTGGGAAAGGGTTAGGGGATGAGATTAAGCTTTTAATTGGTAAGCCAATTAAAGCAAATTCATCTTAACGAATGTAGGTGGGCTTCAGTTAATCAGCAAAGGATGAACCGGAACGAACCATCCTAAGTGAGGGAAAATTCCTCACGCCTGGCAGCCCCTGAATTCAGCCTCCAGCTTTCTCCTCCCCGGGACTTGCTGAATCATCAGTTGTTCCCGGGGCTCAGCTTCACTGGCTGGAGGATGCGATGCACAGCTTTGGCTATTGTAGTCCCCTGCCCACCCGACTCTACTTCTTATAATAAAGCTCAAGTGCTCATACCTCCTGCTGGTCCTGATTCTCTAGGCCCCAGAGTCCAGAAAAAAAAAAAAAAAAAAAAAAAAAAAAACTGCTCAATGCATCACCAATGTTTTTTCTCCTTTCATGCTCATAGAGTTTGTTTTCTGTCTGTGAATTTCAATGTATCATTCTCATATATTTAGGGGTAAATGCGCATGGAGCCGAGGGTATAACTCAGTGGTAACACACTCAGTTTGACCAGGGAAAGCCTGGGGTTCCATCCCCAATATTCACACTGAAAATGAGGACACAGAAGCACCTGCCAACATGAGGATTTGTTCCTCTGCAGAGTAAGATATGGTCATCTATGAGGAGAAAGAAAAAGGTAGTTGAGATTTTAATTGCTTGATGCAATGCTGTGCCTTCCGAGTTTAAACCTTGGGCCAGCGAGATAGCTCAACAGTTGCCACCAAACCTAACAACTTGAGTTCAATTCCTCAGGTCCCTCATGGTAGAAAGAGAAAACCAAAATATGTCCTCTGATCCCCTCACACGTTCATGACACTCATGTGTATGAGTGTACACATATGCACACATATAAATAAATAATGTAATCGAAAATAAACTTGAGTTCAAGGCCAAGCTCTAAACTTGAGTTCAAGGCCACGCTCTGGACTTCTCACTGTGGTGGCTTCAGCTTTCCTAGTTGCTGCCTATAGCACTGAACACGGCTGTGATGGCATTGATTCATGTGCAGCCTAGGTCTCACTCTAATATGAACATGCTGCTCCTTGAATTTAGAAATGACACACTGTAGGGACTGGAGGAAGCCCTGTGTGAGAAGCCCTGGGTGAGTGTGTGCTGTTGACATGAGCATAGCCATGTGACAGACCCTAGAGCCTTAGACCCAGGGAGGCACAGCGCCCAGACCAGCACTCCCAAGGAGATGAGACCCAAAGAGAAATGGCAAAGCCTTCCTCTGGTCCATGTGTGGGTATTGATAGTGTTCACAGAAAGTGTCCACCATAGCTTTCCCCTCCTCCAACCAAGATTAGCTAAACTTGTCTGCTTGATACAGCTGTATACCCTAAGTCCTGATACTGTGTTTGTCAGTATGAAAAATACCCCATCTCCTTGTTCAGCTGTATGCGATAAGCCTGCCTCCCCATTCAACTCTGTGTGATAAACCCACTTCGTTTCCCGGGTATGGAGGTTTCTTCAGCTGAGAGACTGCCTGATCCCAGCTTTCTGTCCATGTGCCTAGCGGCCTGTCTTTTCTTCATTCCCTCACCACCCCAGTCAGGTATGTTCCTGCATGGCAATATACAAATGGATTCTAAGTTGCGATGGCTATATTTATACACATTCAGAAGAAACCATAATCTGGATTCTGAATTTGTATCTCTTCAGAGGCTGGTGACAGATAGACTTTGCATTTCTTTCTCATGACATGGTGCAAAAGTAGGTACCGCAACTCCCAATCAGCCGTATGACCACAGGGGACATAAACAGCAACCCACAGTATTCTGTGTTGCTAAGTGATGATATTTTGTTTTGTTTTGTTTTTTTGCAAGACAGACTTTCTCTGTGTATTCTTGGCTGTCCTAAAACTCACTCTGTAGACCAGGCTGGTTTCAAACTCAGAGATCTGCCTGCCTCTGGCGACAAGTGCTGGGAGTAAAAGCATGTGCCACCGTATTTGTAAGTGAAGATATTCCTAAATTGTATATATTAAATGTGTTTCAAGTTGGGATATTTTCAACTTATGAATTTATTGACATGTAAATCCATTAAAAGGTGACATGTACTCAAATTCTTTACATCCAGAAAGTTGAGCATAAGAATTATTTATAGTGTGAGTGTGCGCGCGCACGTGTGTGTGCAAGTGCTCACACAAGCCTGTGACTTCCTAAGTATATATATAGGCACCATTTATGAAAATGCAGGTACCCATGGAGGCCTCAAAGGGTTTCTGGAACTAGAGTCACAAGCAGTTATGAGCTGCCCTATGTGGATGCTGGGAACCAAACCTGGATCTTCTGTAAGAGATTTGCTTTTTTGTTGCTGTGATAAAAAGAAAGCATTTTGGAGGGGACACTCTCAGGTCACAATCCATCATTGATGTATGTCAGCGCAAGAACACAAATAGGAATGGAAACAGAAACCCTGGAGAAAGCTGCCTACAGGCTTTCTCATTGGCTCATGCTAAGCTAACTTTCTCGCACAGCCCAGGCCCACTGGACAATGCCACCCACAATTGGCTGAGGCCTGACAAATCAATCAGCTGTGACAGTATCTCACAGACTAGCCAGCATAAGCAGTAAGTGCTCTTATCTGCTGAGCCAGCTGTCCAGTCCCAAGATATGTATTTACATTTTTTACTTATAATTTCACATACATGTGGGGTACACTGAGGCATTTCAATACATTTGTACATTATGTGGTAGTTAGGTCCACATATTTGGCATACCTTAGATATGTAACTTTTTTTGTTTTAGTCAGCTGTCCATTACTATAACAACATTCATAATACAGTCACCTTAATGTGGGGAAGTGTTTTGGGCTCACAGTTTCGGAGGTATCAATCCACATTGTCTTTAGACTTGGGGTGCATCACCACATCTTAGGGAAACATATGGAAAAGAAAGCTGTTCACCACATGGCCAGCTCCCACCTCACTCTCTGTCACTTTCCAATAGCACCAAGTGAGGGAATATGCTTTTTAACACACAGGATTTTAGTATCAAACTAAAGCACCCTTTACACTGTATTGTAAAAATTCAAATAATTGTTGTCAACTATAGTTATCCTATTGTGTTGTCCTTCCAGTCCAACAGCACCCCTGTATTCTATAGTTCTCTTCTTTCCTTCCTGCTGAAGTAATTTCATAAACACTTTCACTTAGTAAGTTTTTGTAATGATTTCCTCTGATTTAAGTTCATAGAAAATGTGATGTGGGCTGGTGATTTAACTCAGTGCAGAATGCTTACCTACCTGGTACCAAGTACTAGGTTTGATTCACACAACTAAAAACATTATGTGTGTGTGTGTGCACATATATATACTTGTGTATACAAAATAGGCATGTACATGTGAGAATATTATTCAGCCTTTTAGAAGAAGGACAGTCTGCCATTTAGAATAGCAGCAGTGGATTCAGGGGGTGTTATGCTAAGTGAAGAATTCCTAGAGAGAAACACAAGAACAGATTGAGTATACTTATGTGTGGACCATGAAACCATCCAGCTCAATAAAGTAGATACTAGAGGAGATGGAGAGGTTAAATGAGGGTATTGCCTTTGCAGATGGCCTAAGTTTGGTTCCCAGCACAGACACAAGGTGGCTCATAACCACCTATAACTCCAACTTCAGGGGATCCAATGTCTCCGGCCTCCATGACTTCCTGTGTTTATAGGCACATACTCATACCCATACACACATAATTTAAAGTATAAAAAATTAACTAATTAATTAAAAAGTAGTTGTTTGGAGTAGGGTGCTGCAGAATATGAGGTTGGTCAGTCCTGTAGGATAATCAAGTTCTGGGGATTTAATGTGCAGAGTGATGACTTATGAGGTGATATCTTGCTTGTACAAATAAAGCCTGTCTGAACATCAGAAGATGAAGCTTGCTGCTAACTAACCATAGAGGGCTGGAGGTCTGTACAGACAGGAAGTAAGATGGCTGGGTGGAGAGAGGATATAAGCGTGAAGAAACAGGAGTTCACTCTCTTGTCCCCTGTGATGCTAAGGAGGTAAAGGTGGTTTTGGCTTGCTTCTTCCTTGGCAAGCTTCATCCTCTGCTCTTCAGACAGGCTTTATTTGTACAAGCAAGATATCACCACAGATGATAATTTTTAACATTTTATATATAACAATGCATACACACACACAAAATTGAGACTTTTTGTTCTCCCAATACACAAAATAAAATTATAACAATCAGAAATGATGAATGGGTTAATTAGCATGCTTTAGTTAACCATTTAGAGGGTATTATCATAATGTATATCTAAGATACACATAATTTTAATTTATTAAGCATACCTACATTATGGAGCTGGGGATATGACTTAATGGGTAAGAACTCACCATACAAACATAATGACCTGATTTCAAATCAGCAGCACTCGTGTCAAAATTGCTCTCTCATCTCTACACACATACTTTTAAACTCCCTCTTCACACCTGTGACTCAAGTATTGTGGGAGAAGCAGCAGGAAGATTGCTAGATCTTGTGGTTACCAAGTGTTAGTGAGAGACTATTTCTGGGGAATGGGGCCAGAGATGGTAGAGCGGGACACCCAGTGTCTTCCTCTGGTCTCCCTGCACACAAGAATGTTCACCCAAAGACACATGTGAGTATATAATACACACACATACACAAGCATGTGCACACATACACCTTCATCAAAACAGAAAAAAGTTACAAAATTGACAAATACCCTTCATAGAAGTATTTAGATGGCATATTATTTTAACTCCCTCTGAGTTATCATTGACAATGACCAATTGCCTACTTTTGGCTAACCATCAAGCATTTGTCCTTCCCAGGTAATGCATGTAGACAAATCTGTATGTGATTAGTTATTGACAAGAAGGCCACAAAAATAAAACTCTTTGAATAATGTAACTCTTTTCCAAATGACTTAGGTAGGGTTATGAAAGAGCATACATTTGGTTGATTCTAACTAAAATTCCATTATTGAAGGTTTCAGCATGATGACCTATGACTTCACTTAGCAATAAATATTTAACAAGATCCACTTGCATCAGGCACTATGGTGTTCAAAATATATCAATATTCATGTCTATATAGCTTTTCTGATTTATGGTATAAACCACATTACCTGCATAATATATTCTTAAACCCACACATTCCTGGTTTGAATTTAATCTCATATTAGTCTCAGTAAAATGCATTTTGAAAATATTATGCTTCACATTGGATGTCTGCTGTAGAATAGTATTTGCTAGACATGACAGAGCCATTACATACATGAACACATGGTAGCTGGGAAATACACGCGCAAGATCAAGCCAATCAAAATCCCAGCATGGATAGGGAGGAATCCATGAAGTTCCACCCCTGGCTGGGCAGCCATTGACAACTGATGGCTGCTAGAAGAAGTAGAACATTTTCTTCTAAGATGAGGTTGGCCCCTGAGAGGATCCCCATGTCCCAGTAGATAGTCTTACACCCATGTAGGTACAAGAAGTTCTGAGTGGACTCAGTGGGTTCAAAATTAAAGACTATGTGAAGGTTGGAAAAGAAAAGTGGTAGTGGGAGATGGGTAGGGTAGGGTAGAGTAGAGGGTAGGGAAAAGAAGATTAGATTTAATAACAATGCATAATACATGAATGAAAATTTCAATAAAAATGTATTATGTTTTTTGATGACTAGATATTTCACTGTCTAAAACGAAAGCTCTGTAGTGAGATATTTACTTTGTCTCCTTCTGTGGCACTGACCACGCCCATTGGGGGGTGGAGCCATGGGCGGAAGTGACCTGTGGAAGGAGGTCTGAGGAAGAGCCCAGGAACGCTCTCTTGCTGGGGGGACTCAGAGAGGAGAGCATCCTGTAGAACTTGCTGGTGTTCATCTGTCTAGGTTGTAAGTTATTTCTCCCTGAATAAACATCTATTTGGCCTATTTGCTTATCTTGATCCTTATTTAACCATAATAATGCTCCTCTTGTGTGCCCCGCCCTCACTAGGCACTCAATAGCATCCCATTTTGTCAGGATTGGCTTTATGTAGACTTGGCTAAATCAATACATTAGAAGAGTCCAAAAGGAAGGTAGCTGTCTGGATGATTTAGGACAGTTTTTCTGTAAAATAACTGAAGACCCTGTTCAATTTTGTGTAGAATCCTGGGAGCTTTCGCTCAGTCACAATGCCCTGTTTGGCAGAGACACATTTCTTGTTTGTTTCCGAAGTACTCAGCTTAGCTCCGTCCATCTTATCTCCAGTTCACTCCTGAGGGCTCTTAGGCAGCATCCAGCTCCCAGTGGCTTACTTCCATTCTGCCCCTGGTTGTTGGGAAAAGCAGAAAAGAAATATTTCATATGAACCATGTCCCATAAAAGTGAACCTCGAGAGACAAAGCAAAACCTTCCTGTCGGCATCCTAGTTTACCGCCATCCAAAGGGACTGATTCAGGGTCCTGGATGCTATGGATAGAATGTCTCCATTCCTCACAACTCTGCTATTATAAGACCTAACTCTAGCAGCCTTAGGGATGTGGTTAAGTCACGAGACCTCTGCTCTCAGGAATGAGATTAATGCCCTTATAAAAACTAGAGGGTCCAGGCAGGGCAGATGAGACGGGGCTTGCAGGTTTGATTACATCTGTATCAGACAGCAATACCCTGCCTCAAAAACTAAAGCAAACAGAAGCTGGGAAAAGGCT
Organism: Phodopus roborovskii; assembly: GCF_943737965.1. NCBI lineage: Eukaryota > Metazoa > Chordata > Mammalia > Rodentia > Cricetidae > Phodopus > Phodopus roborovskii. The sequence goes on along the minus strand of NW_026126482.1, from coordinate 19,989,441 downwards.
CAGTTGGGAAAGTGTTTACTAAGTCATCATGGAGACATGAGTTCATATCTTCAGCACCCATATAAATAGCTGGATGTGGTCATGCATGCCAGTAAAGTCAGCAGTGAGAAACTGAGGCAGAAGGGGCCCTGAAACTCCTTGGCTAGCCAATATAGCCAAACTGAAAAGCTCCAGGTTTAATAAGATCCTTTGAAAAAATAAGGTGGACTGAGTAGAAGATACCCAACATAGAAGCCTGGCCTACACACACCTATCCATGTGCATTTGCATGTACACATGCACATATGAATACATACAAATAAAAAATAAAGAGGAGAAAAAAGTATGAAGTGATTTGAGTTAGCCCACTTACTCGTTCAGTCATTTGAGGACATGTATAGGGAGCTATGTTTGGGGAATGAACCCCCACTGAACATGGCATCTGCCAGCCCTTGATCTTGGACTATCTCCATCCAGAACAGTATATAGTATACTTATGTTACTTAGAAATGACCCGACCCAGGCTAGGCAATTTGTTACAGCCTCTCACATTGATTAAGACACTGGACATCCATGGGCTTGAGACACTGGATGAAATGAGCACTAGGGGAAATGCACACGATGTCAATAGTAACAATTGCACGCAACGAACATGATGGCTCTTGACTGCTGAGTCTTAGGTGGGAAAGGGAGACAAAGTGTTAACAGAGGTGGCAGGTCCAGTGTTTGGGAGGATGAGAGGGGAAAATCTGGCCAAGCAAGAATGCTTCCACATGGCAAGGCAGTCTCCGAATCCTGGGGCTGGTATGGGAAAATGAACAGACTAAATATTGAGCAACATTTCTAGACTGTCGTCATTTGTGCTAATCCAGCTGGGCAAGCCCCAGGGAGAGCGAGGGAGGGCAGAGTGACACATGGGGAGAAACCTGTTTCTCCTGACATCCATGTCACTGTACAGCAAGTCATGGATAAATCCTGAAGTCTTTCCTGTAAGTTGTATGATTTCCCAGGTAACAGGTAAAAAACAAACCAACTTTGTTAAGAACAAAAACATACACGCAAACACTATGTTATTAACCTAATATTATTTTATGAAGACAAGTCACACATTGTACATTTGAACAGACCTAAAATAAGGGGAGCACATTCAGACACACCTGTGATCCTAGCACTAGGGAGGCAGAACAGAGGGTTGTGAGTTTGAGGCCAGGTTGGGCTACCTAGGCTACACAGTAAGACCCTGTTGCAACCGAGGAGGCAGAGAGCTAAAGGAGAGGGACTAGAAACTGATGGTAATGGAACCTACTTAGGTTCAAGGAACTGGGGCACAAAAAAAAAAAAAAAAAAAAAAAAAAAAGCCAGGAAATCAATGATTTTGGAACTTGACATGTATCAGGATCTATGTATTCCGCACGAACTCCAAATTGCTTAAGTGCATAGAAAAGCTAAATCAAACATTTTTATATCACAGCTGGGACTGGATGCCAACTGAAGATATTGCTGAAGATGGTGTGTGGATCGGCTCAGTCAGTTACAACCAAGTGCCGTAGACCGTTGGCTTAACTGAGGTCCACTATGAAGATTCAGGCTGTGTGGTTTCCATAAGGGTTTGTTCTTGACTGTAAGCAGCTGCCTTCTCACCAAATCTGCCCATGGCAGAGATGGGAGGGGAGTTCCTTTCCCCTTTCCTTTTCCTCTAAGACTACAATCATACTATTTCCGGGCCTGCTCTAAGATCGTCATTTAATCAGAAGTACTTGCAAAGAATCCTATCTCCAAATGCAGTCACCTTGGTAATTACTGTCCCAGCATATACACAAGAGAGAGCCACAGTTGAAGACCTAAACAAGTTAGATCATCACTCACCATTTTGATAGCTAAATTTCCCCCATAGTTTTAAAAAAGCAGTTTCAAGTTTTTGATAAAAAGCAACATACAGCTGTTTAAATAGCACCAAGAAGTCAAAATGACTGGACGTACCTTAAACTACCATATACCTAGATGCATTTTGGAGTGATGCCCTACTTCATTTAAAAACCTGAAACTAATTATATATTTAATATCCTGAGACTAAGATGCAACTTCTTGACTAGGCTTTTATAAATCAGTTTTAAAAACCCGGTCTTTGATAAGCATTCCTCTGCCACAGTTGATGGAATAAGGTGACGTGTTATGGCTATGGGCAATACTTGCTCCATACCCTGGCACAGCCTGGCATATCCACTGAACACCCTAGGGCCAGGTAAGACTCTGGATGGTGCCAGGAATGTGGCCCAACGATAGAGCATTTGTCTAGCATGCAAAAGGCTCTGTTTTATTTCTTATCTGAGAAAAAAAGAAAGAAAGAAAGAAAGAAAGAAAGAAAGAAAGAAAGACAAGATACCCCTAAGATACAACAGGGCTCCTTCTCCATTAATCTTCCATAAATACTTAGGACAGAGTGTAGCTCAGTTGGAACTGTCTGGTTTCCTAGCCTATTCAGGAACTTTAGGAAGCTATTCTCAAAACTGTGCCCACATGTGCCACCTCTTGTTCAGAGTTAAACAGTTTTCTTGAGCCAGTGTGACCCATGGGACATCAGTGCACTCCTGGGCTATCAAGAAGACTCAGATCACCTAGGCTTGTGGTTGTCTCTGGTGTACACCTCTGATCGATGTGCTCATATCCTATACAGAAAGCAAGAACCATTACAGGCAACTTACTTCGTAGGGAAAATGTACTGCAGCCTGTCCACTTAGCTGTGGAAATAGGAAATGTGCTGTGAATGCTGACATTCATCTTACTATGGGCCAAAAAGGCTGGGAGAGTTAATGAAATAAAAGTGAGTGGACTCACAAGTCATCAGGCCAACCAAAGAGTAGATAAATAATAAATGTATTAATGAAATGTTTGCTAAAATTCTTTTCACTATCCTATTTAAATATTTACACATATATACACCTAACATTCTACCTCAGCTCTATCTATATAACCATAAAATCGCAATTGAATACAAACAAAAAAAACACTGTCAATAAACTGAAAATTAAAGCAGACTTTGCAGATAGCTTGTTGTGTGTTAACATGATTATACAAGATGATACAGGATTGGATTGCCTTTATTCCTTAATTATGGAAATCTTAATTCTTTCATGTTTCAGAGAAACATATTCATAAAGCACTCAATTATATTTGATATAATAAAAGTAGGTGTTAAGTAACATTTTAGATAAGATTATATACACTTTAAATATACTTTGTCATATAAACTAAACTATAGCATTACAACAAATACCTTTTATGATGACTGGTTTCTTTAAAAACAATGAAATACAAAAAAAATATACATGTCAAAAGATAAATATCAGAGATCAGTTTAGTGTAATTTTTCCTGTCTTTCTATGAAACCTAGGCTGGCCTAGAACTCACTATGTAGGTCAGGCTGGAACTGAATTCTGAATTCTCCTGTGTCAACCTCCAAGAGAAAAACAAGTGCCCACCACCACATGAAGCTCTCTTTGCTTTTATTTTCTTGGTTTTGAAAATTAATATTGTTATTTGACAGTTTCATGAGGTATATAATGTATTTTGATTACTTCCTTCCCCTTTTATTTCCCTTCCTATCCTTATAATACCCCCTACCCCTCTCTCCTACCTGTCCCTGTCCCAGGCTCATAACTTTCAGTATTCTTTGTGACATATTAAGTTTAATCAGAGCTAGCTTATATGACAATATGATTAGAACTGTTCGTTGGACCCTGATGGGGTCATCAGTGGGTACATGACTAAAAGTAATTATTTTTTTCAGTCCCTGGATCTATAAGTAGATCATCTGTAAGGGGTAAAGGCTTCTAGGACCCTGCTCATTCATGCCTGACTATTGACAAGCCTATACTTATACTGATCCAGTGCAGGCATCCGTGAGGGCTGTGAATTTCTGATTGTAATTGGCTGTCTTATCCCCAAGTCTTTATTTCACAACACTCTCCTTGTTTCCAACTCTCCCATCCTTCCCAATGTTCCCCCAGCCTTGAAGGGGATGGTACTAATGACTTGTTCAGGGTTAACACTCATGTATCACTTAATTCAGCACCTTGCACAGATACTTGTAAGGGAGCCATCCCGGCATTCTCCATTACAAGATGGCGCCTGCATCCAGCTGGCGTTGAGAGTAAACAAGTTAGTGTGCAGGTGCAGGGTAATTTTCCCTCCCTTGGCCTCTGCCTCTCCCGTGGCGTCATATGGGCCCATGGGCTGCAGCCAATCAGGAGGTGACACGTCCGAGGCGAAGGTTGTAAACCTATATAAAGGTTGGGTTTTGGATGTTTGGGGTCTCCGCTCACTCTGTAAGCTTATGCTCTCCCTCTCAAGATGCATTAAAGCTTTACTTCAGAAGGATCCTGAGTGTGCCGTGTCGTTCTTGCTGGTGAGACGGTAGCGCGGAACAGATACTTAATTCAATATCCTGCACAGACACAAATCTCTGCAGTCAACCCCATTTTCTGGAAAAATGAAGCGTCTCCGTTTAAGGCTAGGAGTCGCATTGACTTATAATGACTAATGCCATTGTTCTATAATGACTATTGTCACTGATCTATAACGGTTATTAGTATTGATCTATAATGATAACAGTGCTATAACTATAATATTTAGAGAGCAGCTCAACACTATATCCATTTAGCTAAACAACAGCATTTGGTTCCCCACTAACGACTATGATCTCCTCTATCATGTTTTTGCTTTGTTTTTAACCAGGTTTCTAGTACTAGGCAGGTAGTTCCTCCTACAGAGTGGGTCTCAAATCCAATCAGAAAGCAGTTGGCCGCCCCCACACCAGTAGTGCCACCATTGTACAAATGGGCCCACACTGTTTAATAGATTGTTCTCAAAGATCGAAGGAACCACAGCTGGGGACTTTCGTTCTACCTTGCCATCTGTTGCGCTGGGAAACTGTGAACAAAAGCCAGTTGTGTTAGAAAGGGTTTATTTAGCGTACACTTCCAGGTTGCAATACATCATTGAGAGAAGTCGGGGCAAGAGCTCGAGTAGCACCTGAAGCAGAAACCATGGAAGAATGCAGTTTACTGGCTTGCTCCCAGGCTCAAGGTCAGCTACCTTTCTTACACAGCCCACCCAGGCTCACCTGCCCAGAGACAGCACTGCCCACAGTGGGCTGGGCTTTTGGGCATCAATTAGGCATCAAGAAAATGCTGAACGGACATGCCCACAGGCCAATCTGATTGAGTCAATCCCCCAGTGGAGACTCCCTTAGATAACACAGGGCTGTGTCAGGTTGACAGCTGAAGTTAATTAGGACGCTCCCCTAGCAGCCTTCAGAGCACTTTCTGGGACTCTTTTAAAATGACAATTCTGGAGGGATAAAATGAGAGCTGCAGGTTTGTGAGCTTATACCTGATACCGTAAGGTTTTCAATTGTCTAGACTTGCCTTGGGGGTTGTGTGTGACTTTCAGCATTAAAGCCAGAAAGGTTCCAAGCAAGCGAGGTAGTTCACTCACTCAGTTTTCTTCTACTCAAACATTGTACATTTTTAGGCAGTAGCTTCTCTTGTGTTCCTCCATTATTCAAAGTTGTTCACCCAATTTTTCAAATTTTGGTGAAAATACAATGCACCCCCTCTTGTAGTGCTCTGGAATGAGAACGATGTCTTATCAGAATTCTATTATCATTTCCTGGGCTTTCAAGAGAGAGGTTACAAGGAGGTGATGTCTGTTCATAATCTTAGGCTAGAAGCAGGGATGCTGTCTAGGATGTCACATGTTAATGTCCTGAAGATGGGGAGGATGCTATCCAGGTTCTTCCAGGAAGCCTTGCTGTGTACAGAGTGGGCCCCACTCATCCTTGACAACTTATATATCATCTGCACGGCTTTCATTAGCTTTAGTAGTCACAGTCACACTAGAACTTACCGGGATCAAAGAGCTCTGGAATCATACAATTATTAAAAATAAGTCATCTACATGATACAAATTAGATATCATTAAAATAAGCACACAAAACGTAGTGCTCCTTTTGAAGAGTCCTCTTGAGTCTGTAAGCATACAAATCTGCCAAGTTAAGAGTAATTTCTCATAGATCATTTGGGCCTACATAGTCATTATTACTTGCAAAGAATTCTGTTTTAATATATGGAAAAAGTAATGCTCTTGAGTGAGATATGGCTTGAAATATGCTGGAATCTTAGCTACACCATTAAAAACAAAAGCCATTAATGATGGTGCAGGAACTAGCCACTTAGGAGTTTTGGAGCTCTGTTTTCTGTACAAGATCCTATCAATGAATGATCACCTGCCCTCTCACATCCAGGAAGTCGGCACCTGTTTTCATCTTATAACTTGAAATACTCACCATGTTCTCCTGAACATTTTCAAATAATTATCCCATCAGATAATCAGGTGTTCTTGTCATAATGTTTTATTTCAAATATGAAATTTAGCCAAAAGAGAGACAATTGGCAGTGTAGGAAAGTTTACAGGGCCCATTTCAGATAGATTTAGGTAGATACACAGAGCTTCAGGCTTCTCATTCCCTGTGAAGCTAAAGAGAATCCTCATCTTAATCAATAGATGTGAAAAGAAAAACACACCAATGACACAAATCTCCTTTAAGGATAATTTTTCTTCACTCTATTATTATTGCAAATTTTGTGTTTAAATCAGATCATTCCAACTCTTCACAGTTCTTTTTGGTTGATTTTTCAAAAATAATAGAATCTGGGTTTATTTTCGTCTTAAATTAGTTCATTTCTTTTATTAAAAAACACTTTTACTATCTTGGATTGAAGCAAAGAAAAACTATTTTTCTTTTGATAAATAGAAAAGAATTTTCAGTAACACAGCAACCATGGAGAATTAGTACTTTTTCTGAAAAAAAAAATATTATTAATGTCTTCAGCAATAAAGGCCCCTTTAAGAGGTGAAGATTCAATGGTAAGAACTCATTTCTAGATTGCTTAAGCAATGGCTCTTTGATGCTGTGAAAGACAGCACTGTAATGGGCAGTGGGTCTTTTTTTTCCTTGTTTTTATTTCATTTTTTGTTTGTTTGTTTTGTTGTTGTTGTTTTCTTGAGACAAGGTCTCACTATTGAACTCTGACTGTCCTGGCACTATCTAGTCCAGCCTGGCCTCAAACTCACAGAGATCCACCTACCTCTGCCTCCTGAGTGCTGGGCTTAAAGGAGTGCACCACCACACTTGGCATGGGTCTTCTTTTTAATCAAGAAACTCAGGTATAATTTCAAGTCCCTTAAGTCACACAAATCAGGAACAGTGTTCCTCCATCTCTAATTTTAATACCTATAAATGTCTCAAGTCAGGATAAAGATTTGAGACTGACTCATATCCCCAGAGAGTAGTCTTTGCTATAATCACCCTTTATATTCATCTCCACTTAAATATTTTATTATAGCTGGCAGGAAGTGAAAAATGCATGGCTAATACAAATGGAAGCAAAGAAAAGGAGAGGGCAGCTGTGAGTCAGCGGCTCTGTAGAAACAGTGTGTCTGAAGGGCACGCGGGTAAGCCGCGCACTTGCTCGAGGTGTGCAACGTCTTTGGGACTTCTGTGGGTGTACAAAGCTCCTGTCTCCAGCAGAAGTATCAGACTCTGTCTGCCAGCTTTGAAGTGCTCCTCAAAATCCAAGGCAATGGCCCAGTTCATCTTTTGTTACATCTTTACCCTGCCAGGGTGAAGAATACATGAACTCCACCGAGCATCCAGGATAAGACTTAGGAATTAAACATATTATTATACTTAGAGGGATACCTATCATATGATAGAGTTATTGAAATTCTATAGACAAATGAATCCAAATGGTATTCCAGGAACCAATGAGTTCCATTCCAACTTATGGCCTGCAAATATTTTCCCACACAATAGCAATACCTGTGAGGTTTAGACTCTAGCTCACAGCATATATGCATGATGTTAACAACAGCTCTCCATCTCAGAAGGTCCCAGGTAGCACCATCTTATAGAAAACCAAGTCCTGTGGTTCAGTTTCCAGATTCGTGTAGACACTTCCCTCCATAGCCACAGTAACCATAGGGACAAACAAACTCCTCCTCTTCATCCCAGCACTGGTCCCCTGGAAGAAAATTGTATCCTAAGCAGTCATTAAGGCCCCAAAACTCTCCATAGCAAGGGGAGACAAGACACAGAACTGCATAATTCCTCTTTTCAGACTTAAAAATAAATCGCCTTCCTGGAGGCGGACTCTTCTGTTCCTTGTAACTGCTGAAGTGAAAGGGGCTGATGACATTCATGGGAGAAGGCTGGGATGGAAACCACCTGTGGTGTCTCACGCCTATAATCCCAGCACTTGGGAGATGGAAGCAGGAGGATTGCCAAGAGTTGAAGGACAGCCTGAGCAGTGAATCTGTGGCCAGCTTCAGTTATAGAGCAAGACCCTGCTCTGAAGACGAAAGGGCCGAGGGAGAGGGAGGTGGGGGGGGGGGAGAGGGAGGAGGAGGAGAGAGGGAAGGAGGAGGAGAGGAAATATTTTCTTTGCATAGATTTCTTGCAACAAACTCCTAAGTGCTAGTGATGGCTGGAGAACTGACTGTCCATAATTGTAGAAATACAGCATGGTGAGAGAACATGGAGTTCTCCCATCTTCCAGCACTGTCCTGATATCAAAAGCATAGTGTGTCATTGACTGACTTTGAGCCCTGTTGTATACACGAATCATGGTGACTGGATGCTTGACTTTTTTTTTTTTAATACAAATGACTTCATTTATATTGAAACAGGGCTGAACAATGAGCAGGTGCCTCTTCTCAGCAGTGACCTGACAATGTTTCCTGTCCATGCTAATCTCACCTGTGAAAAGCACAATATTAACATTTTAATCCTGACAGCTATAGTTTTGTATTTCCATCTAATACTTTGTTTCTTCCCTTTGGCACCTTAGTCGCATGGTCCTGGATTTTCTCAATTTTAAAATATAGGAACGACAGAAATAATATCCAAAGATTTTTCTAACTGAAATAATTCCATAGAGTTATTTATCACTCTATTGAGATTGAAAATATGTAAACACTTGTGCCTGGTGAGACTTGAGCCATTCACCTTCTAGGAAAGTAAGGCACTAATAAGGGGAAAAGAAGACTAGAATAATCTCAATGATACTAAATGGATGTTAAAGGAAACAAAATTAAGAAGGATTAAGATTCTAGTGTAAGATTCTATTGTAAGAATGAAGTCTGGAATTGTGGATGCTCAGTTTGTTTATAAACTCCATACAGTGTGATGAACAAAGCTTGCAGCATGTACATGTGCACAAACTAGTATCCAAGCATCTAGTTCTAGCTGTGGAAAAGTTCTAGAAATAGTAACAATCCAGTAGCAAGTAGCAAGCCAAGAACACAGATGTTTGTTCTAAGTATCAGTTCCCGATAATAAGACATCCAGGGTGTGGCAGATCATAGAAGGTGAGCCTAGAAACCCTGTGATGCCAAAAAAGCACAAAAATAATGATAGAGAAGGAAACGCCTTGGAGGGGTGCCCATATTTGAAGTTTATGAGTGCTGAAACATGCAATGACTGTCAGATGGCAACCCACTGAATCAAACAAGTATCCACTAGTCCGTGTTTAATCAACCAACAGGGAGTGGGAAATACTCTTCCTCATGATAGACTCTCAATGAGTAATGTGAAAGAAATGGAGACTGGAAATGTCCTGAAGGCATATAGAAGGAAAATTTAAAGATGTTAAAATTAGTGGACAAAACCATAGAAGGGATTTTTAAAAAAATCCACATTTATTCTATATATCTTTCTTTCTTATTGTGTGGCTGGGTGGCTGGCCCAAGTGTCTTCTTCTCCTTTGCTTGCTCCTCCATTTTCTCTTCTCTAGATTTCTCCTCCTACTTATTCTCTCTACAGGCCAGCCCCACCTGTTTAAATCTCCTGCCTAGCTATGGCCCCAGGTGTTTGGGGCAGGCAAACTAACACGGCTTTGCAGAGTTAAACAAGTGCAACATAAAAGGATGCAACACATCTTTGCTTCATTAAATAGATACTCCATCACATAAAAATGTACCACATCTTAAACTAATATTCCACAACATATATACAAAGTTTAAATGGGGTTATCTTATAGTAATACAACAATATCCCTCCTAGCCACCACAGACAAGCAAATGAAAAGCCCCATACCAAAAATCGATTACCTCTTTTAGAGTTGTTGTCCTAAGAGGTGCCATAGACCCCCTTAACAGTGCATCCTATTACCATTGCTCTTGATTATGCTCCAGAATTTGGCAGTAAAACCCTATTGCTGAAGACACTTCAATTGAGTCATAAAACAGAGAAATCAACGTGGTACTGACCTCAAAGCTTTATCCCTACTAGTTACCTTTCATAGTGCTAGAAGGGGAAAAAGTCATCATCAATCTTAAAACAGCTGTGAACCCTGCAAGCTATAATACTAGCCTAGAAGATATGCCTTCTGGTACAATAGTGGCAACAATGTTATGAGAGTAACCAAACATTTCCGATTGGTTTACGGTCCACTTCATAAGATGGAACCCACACCTCACACTATTATTGAGGTCAAGAACCGATGACAGCATGAACAAGACCTGCTCAAACTCAAGCTAGTCAAGATCTTAACATGGAGAAGGTAAGTGGATATGAATTCCCAACCCTAGCTGAAGAGCTTTTGGAAATTAATAGATGCTGGGAGAGGAAGAGTGAGTTTTCTTTAAGGAAGAGACCCTTAGAAGGACAAACACATACTATATATTGGCCTTACACCCAAGAGTTTTGGGGCAACACAAATTAAGTTGTCACTCTTCTCTCCAACTTTTAAGGTCAAACTTAGACAGGGAAAAATTAGCTTGAAGTAGAATATACAGATCAAAGTTTGTATTTGTTAGATAAATGAAACATCTGTTTCTTTTGTACAGCTCTGAAATGTGAATGACCTCTATTGAACACATTCATTAAATACACATCAGGTGAGATGCCAGAAGGGATATCTGTGCAAGCACAATAAATAAATAAACCTCTTGTAAAAAATCTAGGGGAAATATTTGACAACCAGTGAGCCCAGCAGACACAATTTTTAAATATGCATTTGAATTCTTTAAGAGCCATGGAGGGGGCAGGGGGGAACCATACAGTCGTAGCACATACTTTTAATCCCAGCACTTGGGAGACTGAGGCAGGTGGATATATGTGAGCATATGTGTGAATGCAAGGCCAGCCTGGTCTACAGAGAGAGAGGTCCAGGACAACCAGGGCAGTTACACAGAGAAAAACCCTGTCTTAAAAAAAAAGGAGGGGGAGGGTCTAGAAACTTGGAGTTCTCTATCCATCTGCCAGTTGCTCAAGTTAGAAAGCCATTTTTGCTCATTTTCCATCACTTTGAGAAAAATTATGTCATCAATTCAACTTTCAAAATATCTCTTAAGTCTTCTCACTGCCTCCTACTGTTGGGACGACACCAGTGTCCTGCAATGCACACATCTCACAGCAAAGGCACGCTGAACTGACTTCTCAGTGTCACCCCTGCTCTGAACGCCCAGCCACAGGGCAGCCATGTGACCATTAACACTGCTCACTCTGTACTCTGTGCGTGCACTCTTTCCCAAACTGTTTCCGGGTACCACCTCACCATGCCTTTCAGGACAGACATACTTGCCATGAAACACCGTCACTTCTCCAGCTCCCTCACAAGCCTCTTCTGTTTGCTAAGCTAACTTTGCTTCTTGTCTCTCCTTGCATCTGGATTCAATTTCAAGTTCACCCACCATTTCATCCTCATTGATTCTTCTCATCAGTCAGACCTCAATTGTAAGTAACAGTTGCCAATCAATGCTTGCTTGACCGCAGTGTCAGCATTTTGATCTCAGGTAGCAATTATAGAAATGTGTAATTACCGACTCCTTTGAAGATATGCCTATTTAATTTAGATCCCCCTTATTATATAGATTCCAAGAAAGTAGGGAACATGTCTACCTTGTTTACTACTGAACTCCTAGTGCCCAGCCTTGACATACAGTCATTATACGGTAAATGAATTGATAAACATGCTTGTATAATTAGGTCCATAAATACTTCAAAAGGATGTAAATACCTACTAAGGAGAATATTAATAGGAATAACCATTGCTCATGCGATTTAAAGACAGAAATGGTGTTATAAGATTAAGTGGCTCCCCAAACACAGCAGGATAGTAGTGTGTCTTTCCACTATGTCTGCTCTACTATTAATGGATATAATGATAACTTGTAAATGCAGCCACTAAGAATAGCAACTGATCAATACTAAATAAACTCATGGTACATTTATATGTTTATTATAAAACACAACATTTAAGTCAATTTGATATTTTGTTCTTTTTTTTTTTTCAGAAATGTGTGCCTTTCAATCCAGAGCTTCATGAATATTGGGCAAATTCTTCAATTTTATCCATGGTCTCCTTTTGACATTCTAGTTACATATAATCTCTCTACATTTCTCAGGCTGGTTTGAACATACTCTCTAATCCAAGGAGACCTTGAATTTATGATCTTTCTGCCTCAACCTACCAAATAGATGAGATCTGTTGTGTAGACACCAGATCCAGATTAAAATGATCTTTAATTTTTTTCTTCAGTTTGGTTACTGCCTATATGAGAAAGACAGATAAATTATATGATTAAATAATTAAATGGGCTCACAAAGGTTTCTGGTCACACATTACTTATGTAGCCAAGGTACCACCATCTTAGACTAAGCAGCAGTAATATGATGGATTACTCCATCTTCACAGGGTTCCCTCATTTTCTCTCCATCAGTCTACACCCTTGTTTTCTCCCTGCCATCCTGTGGACCACGTCATCATCACCCCCCTGACTGGCTCCTGTTCCTCTTCAGAACCATCCTTCTTAGAGGCCCTCCCCTTCATACATAACTCACTCCCTTGTTGATCCCATCCAATCTTGCAGCTTCCCTGTACATGATGGTGGTTCCTGCCGGCCTGCTTCCAGCAACTGACAATAGAAAATGTCTACCTGACCTTAGCATCTAGATGCTGAAATCATCTTATCCCAAGCTAAATTCTTGATGCTAATACAAAGCTAGCTCTCTCCTAGTTTCCCTGTTTTAGTCGATAATCCCAAGTAGAAGCAGGACCCTCTATGTGACAGGTAGAATGCGGGTTTGGTTTTCCCTGATATTTCCTGAGTAAAAGTTCTCAAGATGCTGCTAAGACACCAAGTAAAGTGAATCCTGGGAAGAAACAGGTGTACTTAGAAATGAAGGCTGTTGTTGACTTTAGTGAGTTTGGGGTTGTGAGTAGAAGCCTGATTGGATAGATGGATAAAAAGCAGGAGGAGACAATGGAAGAAGTGAATACTGTTCTGGAACTTGTCTCATAAAATGATCCATTGTTATATAGTCAGGCATCTGGTTTGCACACGTCTTTGTCATGAATTTCTGAGCAAGAGAAGGTCATGCACATTTCTGCCTCTGCTTTCCAGACAGATTCCTCAGTGACGATTCAGCACTCCCCTAAAACCTCTTCTAATGTTCTAATCTACTAGCCCCATCCCCTTGAAGCCAAGTCTTCATCTCAAGCCACTCATCATTCTCTTCACTTAGAAATGGCCCTTGGATTGTTTCCAGGTTGGATTTCAGTTGTCCCTACTAACTTGTACTAATATGGCCTCCCTTAGCTCCTGGAAACCCTGAGCTGTACAAAATTATTTACATTAGTCCTTCAGCATCTAAGTCTGACTCTGGCTAGTTTGATTAATGCCTGGATTCTCCATGATATCACACACACAAAATGTTGATGTGCTTAGCTAAGATATGTAAGAAACACAAATTCAAAACATTATTGCGAACTACCACATATGATATTTATTTTATCTCAGTTTACAATCGTAAATTCCTCATACACTAAAAGTGTTTTAATCTGATAGATATGGAGACAGGAAGATAGATGATAGATAACAGGGAGGGAGGTAGAGAAAAAAACACAAGAAATTGCAATGGAGAATTTATATGTACCAAGTACTTATACCAAATGTCATCACATGGATTTTCTTCTCCCAAATTAGGTGCAGATGTCTTCATCTTAAAAAAAAAAAAAAATAGAAGAAGAAGAAGGAGCTAAGAGTGGGCAAGTGTCTCTTTTCTTTGCATACCTATAAAGTGAAAATTGGGGTTAGACATCAAGCAACTTCAGTTCATATACTGTTTGCTAGTGTTCCCCTTCACTTAACTGGACTCCAATAACAACTGTGTTCTAGGAAAATGTCTTGAGGATCCACTGCATACCATATGCTATTTGTGCATAATGTTAGAGCTCCCAGCCTCTCTCTGCTGTGTAGCCCAGAATCCAGTGGGAACTCATTATGGAGTGGCAATCTTGGAACAGGGACTTCTGCAAGCATCGGGAGCATGGTAACAGCATTCATGAACTGCCAGGCTTCTGAATACCTACCGAGCTTCATGCTGTATGCTAAATGTACACTAATGTAATAGATGACAAAACAGGATATTTATTTTGTGCATGCCAACTTCTGGGCAGTTGTCAGGCCAGGGGAAAAAAATACTGAAAACTTCAAGAGTAGCCCTAAACAGTCTAACAATGTAATGAAGGTCTCCTCAAGCCTTGTTTGCATCTTAAGTGAAAGTAGATCAGTTGGCTCGGATGGGGTCAGCAGAAAGAAGCCAAGGGATTTCCAGTAAGTACATGGCTTGAGATTTTGGATAAACTCCAAATCCCAAATGCTTACATCAGAGTCATCTAAAGAAAGCAGGGAGAGAATGAGATTGTAACTAAAAAGGTCAAATCTAATCAATATATCGTCATCTGGACAAATATGTTAAAGGAAAGAATGGTTTGAATGGAGCTTTAAAAGAGATTTAGCAGAATAGAGATCTAGATTCTACCAGGGCTAATCCAATACTGCCTGATAGAGCACCAGAGAGGATGTAGCTATGGAAGGCAAAGGTATCCTCTTTCCCTGTTTGTAGGACTTTCTCTTAATATTATCTCAGGTTTTTTGCTTTGAATTTCATGTATATGTGTAGTCTTCTAACTACTAATAAGACTTTGTTATCAGAAATTAGTATCTAGATTCCAGAAAAAAATAATTAAATTGGAAATCTTAACACAAGCTTCAATCTTTCATAAATCTGAATAACATTTATCTCTGAGATGCTGAACTATCACTGAGGGGGAAATCCTACAAGATGGCTAATATCTAGGGTTAGTCATTTTCCAAGACCTAGTGCATAGACTTAG
Organism: Phodopus roborovskii; assembly: GCF_943737965.1. NCBI lineage: Eukaryota > Metazoa > Chordata > Mammalia > Rodentia > Cricetidae > Phodopus > Phodopus roborovskii. The sequence goes on along the minus strand of NW_026126482.1, from coordinate 19,974,220 downwards.
AACAATAGAGAGTGGGAACTGGGTTATGAGGAAATGGATACCATGCTCTTAGGGGATCCTCTGAGGAGACTGTTCTGTGATGTCTTTATACCAGTGTTAATAGTCCAGTCAGTCTTCCTAAGACAAGGAAGGTGAGCGAGATGAGGGTGAGGAAGAGTTAAAGGACAGCAAGACATAGTACAGAAAGGATAGACACAGGTGTGTGGAGAAATGTCACAGTGAAACCCACAAGTAAGTACTACTACTATGCACCTGTAACTATAGTTTAAAATCCATGAGATAATGCTTAGAAAGTGGCATTAGCAGTAAATAATGGGCAACAACTGAATTTATCTCCTTATTGGCAGTTGGAGGAAGATGGGAGAGATATGGAATACTTCTTTCCACTGTGTGAATATATGTGTCTGTGATTGACTTAATAAAGACGCTGCCTGGCCATTAGTTGGAGAGATAAAGGTTAGGCAGGGCTTGCAGACAAAAAGAGAACATGAAGAAGAAGGGGAGGGGTCTAAGATTCTAAAGGAGCTGTGGACAAAAGGAGATGAAATTGCCATACTGAGAAAAGGTACTGAGCCAAGGATAATAAATATAGGTTGATTTAAAATGTAAGAGTTAGCTAATAACAAGCCTGAGCTATTGGCTAAGCATTTATAGTGGAATTTGCTAACACATTGTGTGTGTGTGTGTGTGTATGTGTGTGTGTGTTACCACAATTAAAAGCATGTTTTAGTCTGGTGTGGTAGCACATGTAATGTAATCTGAGTACTGGGGAGGTTGAGTCAAGAGGCTTGTGAGTTGGAGGTCAGCCTGGGCTACATCAAGAGTCTCTATCTCACAACAAAAAGGGAAATTAAATTATTTCACATAACATAACTAACCTTCTTCCTTATTTGAAACAGTGAGTTAAGTATACTCACACTGTTGTACAAGTGATCACTAATCCATCTCTTCTATCTTGCAAGACAGAATTACAGACCCATTAAACAGCAGCTCCCTGTCCCCTATCTCCAGACCCTCAGTGAACATCTGTTTTCCATTCCTTTCCATTTGACTACTTTATGTTCCTCATATATTAGTGGAATCTTACAGCGTTGGCCTTCTTCTGACCGGCTTACCCTGTACTTCCAATGATAGCTCCCCTTTCCTGAACTATATCTCCCTGTGGGTGAGAAGGGGTGCAACTGTGAAGATGGGGGTCACTTTCACTTTGATATGCTGATCACCATGGGGAGCTTCCTTCCTGAGATCTCAGTTGGTCTTCACAATAGCCTCATGCTTAGTCCTTTCCTAGTGAGGACCCAGGACTAGAGGGGCCAAGCAACTCTCCCAATGCCAACAGGAGTAAGTGTTAATGCTTCCTTCCAACTCAGGCAATGAGACCACCTAACCACTTGAGCACACTGCTTCTCAGGGACATTTGTAATTCACCCCTGGTATAAAGGCATTCTCTTCCAAGGTAGCTAAAATATTCCTCAGATGAGAACCCTGGTTGTGTAACTGCCAGTTTCCCAATATCTTCTAAGCTTTCATCCTCAGATTGTGCACAGGCCGCCATTTGTTCCTCCAAGGAAATTTGATGGAGTTAGTATAGTAGATGCCCTTGTTCCTCCCTCATTCTGAGTTCACCTACATCTTCCAGGGATAACTTCTAGGTGCCTGATGGTTTCTCTCTCAGCTGCCCTGAGTCCTCAAATACACAACTGTGTCAGCTTACCTAGCCAGCATGCCAGGCGTCTGAGATAAAATGTGGGGGGGGGGTTGTCATCTCTGGGATGGGGAGGGGAGGTGAATAACCCACTTGCCCTAGGCATTGCCCCTCCCTTTGCATTCCTTCACAAGGAATGCGGAGTGTCCCAGTGTCCCCGTTTGTATTTCCCAGGATGCCTCAAATAAGCTTCTTTCCCAAGAAGCTTTCCCTTTGTGTCAAGTCCACCACAGATCAGTCAACAAGCATGAAAATGGAATTGCAATGCCAGCCACTCCTCACTTTATTATTTCCAGCAGAAGTGTGTCCTCAGAGCAGATGTGTGTTTGGAACATCCAGGGAGGCACCATCTTGACAGGGGGGTCTTGGATAAACACGGCTCTGAGTTAAACACCTCATCTGCCATAGCATGGAAGCACTCTGTTCCAAAGGAACTTTCCAGCGTTGTTCAACAGCCCCCTGGTAAATGCTGCAGACACTGAGTCATTTGAAACAACAAACAGCATAAATTAAATTTGAACTGCAGCGTACATGTCACTGTTGGCTCTTTGCAGAATAAATTTGATACAAGCTGAGCAGACCTAAAAGGCAAGGCATTTCCTCTGTTTCTGAGGAAGCCACCTGTGGGTCTCTGTTTATGGGTCCCAAGCATCACCCCTGGAGCACCTTCAGGGGGTGCACAATGGGTCTGCATGCCTTTCCCATTTATACCACTATTGAGATAAATGAGGCATTCATGGGAAATAAAACAGTAAATGCATGTTACACATCGGTTTATAAAAGAAGCACAGCTATTCATCCAAAAGAGAAATGCCTGCATTGAACTCATTAGAAAACGATGAAAACACCATTTTGTCGAAGTCCTCGGCAGCTGGTTCTAGCCGAGGTGAGGGGAAGTTAATCAATCATAAACAGTCAAAGCCAATGCCATCTTCTCAGTGAGCAGCAGTCTACATGTACCGACAGAAACATGGCAGACAGACTTCACAGATGCTAGAGTGTGGGAGGAGGGGCTTCGGTGGCCTGGGAGCCCTTGAATACAAACGATGCAGTGTCCAAAAGACTCACAGGAGAACTCAAGAGTGAAAAGCAGAGACTTGAGCCTAGTCCAGAACAAAGGGTTCCACAGCAAATATTTACACTTTCCTCAAGGAAGTGCATTTCTGGATGATATGTGCCTAACATGAAGGAAAACCAGAATTTGACTAGAGGATGCTTCTAAGTGATAAGGAAGTTGTTTTTAAATCAAAATTGCTTGGAAAATTACCATGCTATCATCTGCACTGATAATATCCCTTCAGTGCACCCTTCCTTGGCAACTATGGGAGGAAATGTAACAGGGAAAGGGGGGGGGAACCATAAAATGAGCTCAAAATGAATGATTGCCTTCCATTTCACAAGAGGAAGGAAGCCTTGAGAGAAGGGAGCGTGGGGGCTTTTTTTCATTTTTCTGGACTGTCTCCATCTTCAGGATGCTAACCCAACGATTCACTCTGTTTGTCTGCCTTATCTATCACTGGGTGTGGCTGTGGTGCCTAATTATAGAATGCAAGATTCTGAAGAATGAAAGTATGATTAAAAAATAAAGTGAGAATGATTTAATCATAGAAATGCAGTGGTGTTTGTGGGACAAAACTAGAAACAAGCGTCTTTGTGCTGCCACTAGGAGGGACAGGTATTTTGCCACGTTATGTATGGTGCTATCACCGCCATTACAAGGAACCTGTTAGAGGACATGGGTGCTGGGTAGTCTCAGGTAGACACAGCACATTTTGCAGTATGGAAGACAGCTTGGGATGTTTACCCATTAGTGAATGTTGAATCTGGCCTGCCAGTTAAGCCCAACACCATCATTAGAGGATATAAATATAAACAAATATAAAATAGATGCCAGCTTTGTTATCTTTCAATACCAACGTCTTAAAATTTTAACCTTTTTTTTTTAAAAAAAAAAAACTCAAGTTGAAAATGGTCAAATAGTATGTGGATTATGTAGCATATGACCAAACCTTTTCAGAATATAAAAATATTGTCTCAACTTATTGCTTTGTGTTTTTGGATCATATGAAACTTTGGATGCATAAATATGACAATAACATTTTCTCAATGGGCTCATATTCTGTTAGTATAGGGACATCAATTACTTTTACAAAAAGTGGTAACTAAACATAACACACCTATGAATCAATATATCTTTACATACAGTTATGTCTAATATAAAATGTATGTGTCCGTCTTTACTTTGAAATAGCCTTAAACATGCCTGTTTCAATAACAGCAGTATGTGTAGCTTTGTGGACGAATAATATATATGCAGACATGCTCATCAGTTAGTTACTTTTCTTGATGTGCGGATGAAATACTTGACACATTGGCTCTCAGTTTGTGAGTACAGTCCCCATGGCAGCAGGAGCTGCTGGCATATTGGTACTGCAGCCAGGAAGCAGAGAGAGGAATGGATACCCTGCACTCCACTTACTTTCTTTTTATTTATTCTGGGACTCTCAGTCATGGAATGATGCCCATACACGGAGTGCATGTTTCACCAGAGTGAAACCCCCACTGGAAAGGCCCTCACAGACTCACCCAGATGTTTGCATCCTGGGAAATTCCAAATCCCATCAGGATTAGCTATTGCAATCTGTCTTTTTATTTCGTACTTCCTCCAAAAATTATTAACATATCTACTCTATCAGAGTATAAGTTCATTGAGCAAGAGGACCTTCTTCTCATCTGGGGAGATTATGCATATAAGTACATGTGTGTAATCGGCTCTTTCTGCCTGTAGTAAATACTTGACATAATTATTTTGGTTAAGGAGAGTTTATTTTCACTCTTGGTTTTGAAGGTTTCAGCCCATGGTTGGTTAAATCCATTGCTTTTGTGCCTGATGGGAGACATCATGAAGTGAGCTCTTGGAGGTGATTTTCTGGTCCAAGTGACTGTGTGATTTGCTGAGACACTTGCAGAAGTGCAAATAGAAATGCCCTGCAGAAATAAGGATTTAAATATGGAAATGAGCTCATTTTTCATACATAATAATAAAGATAGTGTTTCATAAGCTGCTCTAAGAGTAGCCCTAAAGCTGGATTAACCCAAGTCAGCACTACTGTTAGAATATATCTTTGGTATCTGTCTTACTGTTATGAACGTAGAATGAAATCACACACACCTCACACACACACACACAGCATGAACCACGCACAACACATACACACCACACACACACACACAAACACAACACATCCTTGCCCCACACTTGTCTCTGTGGTTTAGCACAGGTGGCTGCAGGCACTGTCAGAGCAGGAAGCAGCTGTGCTGGGCTCTATGCCTTTGTCAAAGGTTGTCACCTCTTCCATGGTCAGAAGAGCCCTATGCCTGTGAGCTCAGTCAGCTTGCTCTCTACAGAGTTCTATTTGCTTGACCTGCTTCTTGATGAATCTTTAATGTTTCTTGGCCTCGAAGTCAGAAAGACAATAAAAGTTGGATCTTTCTTAACATGCACTTCCAATAAATGTGCCTCCTCTGACAGGCCAAGTGGCCGGTTCCAGCCACAGGTTCGGCTCTGCTCAGTGGGTTGAGGGCTCAGGGCCCTGAAGACCCTATAGCTACTTCTTGCCTCAAGAGAAGGCTGGGCTGTGTGGTTTGTGTTCTGGTCCTTTCTAACTTAGCCATTTGCCAAGACTGAAGTGTTCAAAGATGTCACCTCCCAAAAACCATATTTTTAATTACACATTGATACTGAGGATGGTGTTTTTAGCGAAGACGAGTACATTCAAATATAAGTTATTTTTTCAGCCCTAGTTTCTGCCAAGAAGTTCATGAAAGCGATTACTTTCATGCCAAAATAACTCTAGCAAATGGCAAGTGGAGACAGTACCCTGATTTTATCTTATAAAGGAACTTGTATGTGGTGTTTAGGATGCTGAACAGCATTTGGATAGCACACAAGCCCGAGAAAGTCTTTAAACAAAGATCAATAGACATCTCCCCTCTTTCCTTGTTCCCATCTGTCCCCTCAAGACAATAGAAGTCAGTTAAGGGAATCACCCCAAAACTGAAGCACTGTGTGCACCTCTGTTTCTTTGGACATGGTCTGAATATACCTGTGGTTTCTGAGGAAGTCAAGAGGTGGTTCCTCCAAACAACAGTGACATTAGCCCTTTCTTTTGGTCCCATCTACTCCATCTCTGACTGAATACACTAAGATGCTCCACTACTCTCAAATGACAGTTTTCTGTCATTACTGTCATTTGCCCATCAACCTCTTCTTGATGGATATATAACATCCTATTCTTTCCACTGAGGTCATCTATGGTCCTTGCTTTCCCTCGACTTCATTGTCATATAATTGACTAGCCATATCCTGTGTGGTCATACACTATTGTGACTATCCCAGGTGGTTATTTCCTGACCAGCTCTAGGAATCCCAAGAAACTAGCTAAAGAGGAAACTTGTCTTAGATTTTCACTAAACATCCATTGAATGGAAGATATATCAGTTACTTTTCTCATTGTTGTTACCAAATTCATGACAGATACAACCTAAGGGAGGAATGACTCATTTCAGCTCAGGATTGCAGAGGGTTCTGGCCATTCATTGGGAAAGGCATGGTAAAGCAACTCCCATTGTGGAACACAGTACAAAGAAGAGTGGAACACATTTGAGGCTAGAACAAGATGCAGTCTGAGCAACACCCTGTCACAATCCTCCACACCCCTCCCCATGACCTACTTCCTAAAGAGACCCCCACCTCCTACCTTTCAGCACAGTCAATAATATCATCATATTATGAATGTATCAAGAATTAATCAGTTGATTAGGCTAGAGCATGCATGATCAAATTGTTTCTGGAAATGCTCCCTTAGACACATGGTGATTAGGTTCTTGCTACTGATATCATCAAGTTGCCATCACATTAACCATCCCAGAAGGGTGACAGCATTTTAACAACTTTGGGGAGAGATGACAATTTCATCTCCAGACCAGAAAAAAAAATATTAACAATGAACACACTCATGCATCTTATGCAGAGGAAATCATGTATGGCAAAACAGTATGACACCAGATAGTAAATAGCATAAAGAAAGGAAAAACAAACAAACAAACAAACAAACAAACAAAAAACGGAATTCAGAAGGCTGAGGCAAGAGGGTCTCAAAGTGGACTGGACTACAAAGTGAGTTGAAGAGAGCCTGGACTAAATAGTCAGACCCTTTCTCAAAAACAAACAAACAAACAAACAAACAAAAACAGCAAAAACAGGAAAGAATTGGGAAAGCAATCAATCATTTAAATATCAATGAAAGGCAAAAAAAAAAAAAAAAACAAAAAACAAAAAACAAAAAAAACAAAACCCAAAATCATCTACTTACATCAGTTGAAGTCTGACTGCCTCCCCACCCTTATTTGCCTTTAGGTTTTGCAGGTTCTTTTCTCACAGGGATAGCAGGAAAACCCTTGGGGAAGCTGAGCCCTCCATGTCAGGGCAGAAAGGACAGCTGTGTCAGTCCAAGCTGGGACAGACCACGGATGAGATTGGTTGTTCATCTCTCCTAGCTCAGTTCCATGTTCACGTCAGTCTTTTTCTGCATGTCCCTGAAGCTTATTTTCTGTGATTTATTCCTGTCCTCGTCCGCTACTCTGTTGTCTATATGCTCAGCTTTATTTCACACTGACCAATTAGAACACACAATAGTCTCTTTTTAAAAGATACATTGTATTATTTGTGTGTGTGTGTATGTTTGTATGTGTGTGTGCATGTGTGTGTATGTGTGTATGTATGTGTGCAATGTGTGAGTGTATATGTGTGTGCATATGCATATTGTGTGTATGTATGCATGTGTATGTGTGTGTGTGTGAGCTTTCAGCATGTTCTCCTTCAGTGTAGTTCCTAGGAATTGAATTCAGATAAATAAGTTTGACAGCCATTCAATATTTTCTATACATCATTTTGAACAGCAAATTCAAACATAATGACAATAGGATTTATCTATCATCTATACATGCTGCTTAAGAAAAATTCAAATTAGTAATAACTCATGTAATTTTACACGTTAACAGCAACTGTATCTTAGCACTTCCTGAAAATGAAAAATTGTAGGTAATTTTAAGCCTTTTTAGTACCAGAGGATTTTACTTTACTTAAATGTTTGTCACTGATACATACACACACACACACACACACACACACACACACACAAATACCTAAACAATAGCATCAATATTAAAACTATTCAGTCATTTCTTTGGCCATCATTCCCTAGATGGTACAGTATGGCAAATATTTACACAACTTTGCCTTATATTGAAGACCTTAAATATCCTGCAAATGATTTAAAGTCTAGAGCAGTGGTTCTCAACCTTCCTAATGCAGTGACCCTTTTCGATAGTTCCTCATCTTGTGGTGAACCCCCCAAACCATAAAATTATTTTTGTTGCTATTTCATAACTGTAATTTTGCTACTGTTAAGAATCTGATATGTAGGCTCTCTGATACGCAGCCCCTATGGGGGTTATGACCCATGAGTTGACAATTGCTGGTCTAAGAGCTTGGCATCTGCTGCTGTTCCTGAAATCAGTCCCCAAAGATACTTGCAAAAATATAACCAAGAACAAAACCAAGAATGATTTTGATAATCCTATATGATGTAACTATTTGTCCTCATTGCTGTTAGTATATTTTATCCATAATGGATCAAACTCTTAGATAACTAAAGCCTAATCCTCTTTAAGAATTTCATCTCTGGTGTTAAGCTAACTAAAATTGTACTGCCTTTTCTATTTGACAATTTCACTGGTGTATGCAATGTACCCTGATGACTCTCTACTCCACACACGATCATCACTATAAGGCTCCTTTCTGAGTTCATGACTCTCAGTCCTCCTTGTGACCCCCTTATAACCAGGGCTATCTGTGTGTCCACTGGACTGCAGTCCTCCTTTGGAGCCTGCTGAGGTCATCAGTGAGCATGTCACTACAGGCAATGACTCTGCCTTCAGTAGCAAATAGTTGAGCAGTGAGGGGTGGGCCCCTCTGAAGCTCTTCTCCACCTGGGCATCTGAAATGCTTTCTTGTGAATGTTTTTCAATATTGCAGTATTTTTAAAGGTTTTACATAGCATGTCTTTCTCTGTCCTGCCAGCCAGCAGAGGCCAGAGAAGGACATGGAATGTCTGGATACATTTATGTTGCATGTCCTCAATTGCTCTGCCTTGACTCATGGTCCCTTACTGAACCTATAGCTCACCACTTTCGAGCTAGGCTGGCAGCACCAAGCCTTCCATCTCTGCCATGACCCACTCCTCACCAGCACTGGCATTACAGGTGTGCTAGGCTTTTAAAGGAGGTGCTGGGAGTCGAACTCTGGTCCTGACGCTTGTGTAGCACCTGGTCTTACTGACACATCTCCCCATGATTGTATTATAGGGTTGGGAAATTACTCTCCTTTTTTTTTTTAAGTATGCCAATAGTTTTAACAACACTACTAAACAATGTAAATATCTCCTGTTGCTAATGAGGTTATTGTAGAATGTATAAAATGCTCGAGAATGCCTGCTGGGCACTTGCTTCCTCCAGCATACTTGTTGTATTTTGAAAGCTATTTTAAAAATCACTTTTCATTATTAGGTTTTTTTGTGGGTTTTTTTTTTCTGGGTTATTAGAGTCTATTTTCCTAGGTAAGCTTTGAAATCACCTGATCTACATAATTAAATATTATATTAGAGGGGGCCGGAGAGATGGCTCACTGGTTGAGAGACCCAGGTTTGATTGCTGGTACCTTCATGGTAGCTCACAACCATCTATAACTCTATCTATAACTTCCTCTTCTGGCCTCTTTAGCTACTACATGAATGTGGTACACTACCATGTGTGCAAGTGAAACACCTATAAACGCATAAAATAATTTTTTTAAAAAAATCTAAATGTTCTGATGGAAGTCTTGTGATTTGTAATTAATTAACAAGAACAGTTATTTTTTAATGTGCATTAATATTTTGCCACAGAACTGGAGTTACAGACAGTTGTTGTGAGCTGCCATGTGGGTGCTAGGAATCGAACCTTGGTCCTCTGGAAAAGCCATCTTTTCAGCTCTCCAGGAACTGTTATTTTAAGAGTGCTGAATCTTCTTACTGAATGGATTCCCTTTGTAATTGTTTGCATTGCTTGGAAATGTTCTAAATGTCTTCTCATAAAGTCTGGGCATTTATGATTAAGAAGCTATCTATGTCATTTAGTTTTGTTTTGGGGAAATGTTCTATATGTTTCATAAATGGCCATTTATTCAATTTTCATATTTAAAGAATTTTCAGATGCAAATATTGATATATTCTTTGACTATTTCTTTTTCTTTTCTTCTTCTTTTTTTGTTTGTTTGGTGTTTTGTTTTTCTAGACATGGTTTCTCTATGTAGCTTTGGAACCTATCATGAAACTAGCTCTGTAGACCAGGCTGGCCTTGAACTCACTGAGATCCGACTGCCTCTGCCTCCTGAGTGCTGGGATTAAAGGCGTGTGCCACTACCACCTGGCTCAATTGCTATTTTTTAACTTGCTTTTCATTATATTGACTAACATTTACCAGGCTGTAGTAATTATTTATAAAGTATTATCTCTTAAAAAGATAGGAAGTGAGGGAGAAAGAGAAAGAGGAAGAGAGGAAGAGGGAAGGAGAGGATAGATTTTTATCTTGGTAGCAATGCATTTATCTGTATATATATGTATATATTCAATATGAAAGCATTTTCTCAAGCAATACTTGACTAACCCTGGATAATGAACTAGACTGTGTTTGGGAGGACACTTATTGAATGATGATATTTTTTAAATAATATGTATCTATTTTAGTAACAGACTTCTTACCAAACCACTGTTGGTTCTGAGAATAAACCTTACTATGGTAGTGACTCGTTGTTCAGTTGTTATATCTGGGCTGATGATTTTATTTAGGGTTTTTCCTCCTCTGTAATCACCAGTGAGATTTAGCTGGATTTTTTTCTCCCATTGTGATAATTTTATCAGGTTTTGGTATGAGGTTAAAATGAACTGGGAAGGTTTCCATCTTTCTTTCTACTTGCATATTTTAAATTGCAAAAGAAATCTGTAATTTCAGAGTCGAAAATAACATCCATAAAATCATCTGGGTTTGGCAAATTTGGGGGGATAATTACCATCTTTTTCAATTTTATTCAGGGTAGATCATCTACATATTGAGCCAGTTGGGGTTATTTATATATTCTACACAGACCATCCACTTCATAAAGAGTTTCAGAGGGAAGTAGTTTCTATTGTTCATCCTTGCAGCCACCCCAGTTAAAAAATGTTCCAGTAAGAACATCTATTGCTTATTCTAACAGTGTGACTACAAAATTGGCTGGCCTGCATGGTAGCCTGTGATACAGGGACTGTTTATATTTTATTTTAAAATTACATTCTTTTATTTGAGTAGGGGGGCATATATGTGGTAGACAGAAACACCCTGCAGGAGTTGTTTCTCTCTCTTCAACATATGGATTCTGGGAGCCAAAGTCAATACATAAAGCTTGGCAACAAGAGGCTTTACCTGGTCCCTAGACTCATTTATTTTTAGTTTTGTTGCTTTGGGGTGTGTGTGTGTGTTGAGACAGGGTTTCTCTGTATTGTTTTGGAACCTGTCCTGGAACTGGATCTGTAGACCAGGCCTGCCTCAAAGTCACAGAAATCTGCCTCCCGAGTGCTGGGATTAAAGGGGTGCACCACCAACCCCTGGTTTTAGTTCTGTTTCTTAAAAAGATTTTTTTTTAAATCTATATATGAGTGAGTACATACCATGTTTCTCTTTTTGTGACTGGGTTACCTCATTCAGGATGGTCTCTTCAAGTTCCATCCACTTGCCTGCAAATTTCAAGATTCAATTATTTTTTTCCGCAGAGTAGTATTCCATTGTGTAGATGTACACATCTTCCTTATCCATTCTTCAGTTGAGGGGCATCTAGGTTGCTTCCAGGTTCTTGCTATTACAAATAATGCTTCTATGAACATAGTTGAGTGAGGGGGAGAGAGAGGAAAGAGGGAGGGAGGAAGGGAGAGGGAACTGGGATCGATATGTAAAATAAAAATAAAAATAAAAATAAAAGATTTTTTAAAAAATCTGATTATTTGAAAAGACCAACTGGTAAGCATCAAGGAGGGTGAACATTCCTTGATATGCCCTAGCTTGACAATCACACATGTGTGAGACTTAGTGTGGTACTCTAACATATGCACTGATTTGTGTGAGGGTTAGCGTTGTTGGGGGCAGTTAACATATGTATCATCTAAAACAACAATCATTCCTCCCTCCGAGAAGAAATATTCAAACTCCTTGCTAGTTATTTTGAGAAATATGCAATGTACTGTTAATGACAGTGGGGGTAATACAGCTTTGTACTCTTGAACCATTTTTCCTCATCTTCCATCCTTCATTTACTCTTCTCTGATGGTTTGTGTCAACTGTCAAGTTGACAGAATCTGATCAAGGTGAGTCCTTTTGTGCCTGGAAGAGATTATCTTCATTGCCCTAAAGTGGGAAGAGCCAGGTGCCACTTCCTGGCTGGGATCCTGGCTTGTATATAAGGAGAAATGGGTGGACAGCAGCCTGCACACATCTCTCTGTTTCTGACCAGGTGCTTCCCACGCAGGCTGCCTTGATTTCCCCACTATGATGGACTGTACCCAGGAACAATGAGCCAAAATAAGCCCTTTCTTCCTAAGCATCTCTTGTCAGAATACTTAAAACAGCAACAGGAAGAGAAACTAAGACACCACTCCAGAATTTATTAACTTTTATTCTGTTCCTTACAGCAATGGGATCGGCTTTTTGAGACTGTTAAGAAGTTCATGCAGTATTAGTCATGCTGTGCCTACCTCATTTGTTTAACATGGAGCCTTTCAGGTCTATCTATGTTGCCTCGAATGGCAAGACACTGTCCCTTTTAATGGCTGAATAATAGTCTCCCTCTCCTGTTACAAGTATGTTTTTCCCCCGCCGCCAGTCCCATCACCATGCCAGCCCCAAATAACACACAGAGACTCTGTATTTGATATAATTCTGTTGGCCAGTTACTTGTTTCTTACCAGCTAGCTCTGTCTTAAATATTAACCCATTTCTATTAATCTAAGTGTTTCCATGTGGTCTCCTCTTACCGGAGAGTGGGGCCGGTGTTCTGCTCTCTCCAGTCTCTACATGCTGACTCCCCCTTACTACTTCCTCGAATCTTCCTCGTCTCCTAGTCCTGCCTATCTTGCTTTCCTATTGGCCAATGGTGCTTTATTCATTATCCAATAAGAGAAACATATTTACAGAATGACATCTCCCATCACTCTCCTTGTGTGTATCTTTTATCACATTCCACTTAATATATTCATCTATATATGAGCATAGGCTGATTCCACATGTTGGTTGTTTTCAGTGGTGATCCAATGAATGCAGGAGGGCAGATACCTCTGACATGCTGACTACATTACCTTTTGGTAAATACTTAGTAGTAGAATTGCTGGGTTAATATGGCAATTAAGTTTTGGAGGAATTTCCAAATCAGCTATATTACTTTATGCCCCTACCTATAAGAGTTCCCATTTCTCTATCAGCATTTGCATCTCATCATTTGCATCAAAGTCACCAGGCACAGTGGCATATATTGGTAATTCCAGCACTGAAGGTAGGGTCCCTGAATCTCACTGGCCAAATGCATGAGCTCCAGGTCCAGTGAAGGATCCTGGAAATGAAGATCTAGTGAAGGTGAAGATCTAGTGAGAACAACACCTACCATCAGTGTATACATACATCCCTGCATATGTGTACAAGTGCACATGTGCAAGAATAGAAATGCAAACCACTGTTTATAAAGATGCAAATTGTGTATTCAGTAATATACTTCTGATTTCAAAGTTATCTTTAGGTTCCATCAATAGCATCACAATATCATAGAAATTCAATACCATTCTCCAACCACTCTTGAAACTATGAATCATTTTTAGTAATCAAAAATTACATTTTAATCCTATTTTTTTACTTGACATATATTCTCCAATCTTCCCCAATATTCCTTTTAATATTTATTATTTGTATTTTACAAAATTATAAAAATAATTTTTTCTATAACAAGATAAGCACATGATCTGAAAGCTAATTTTTTTAATTATAAGTGAACATAAGGCTTTATGTGTCAATTGCCTCTTGATAGAGCTATTATTGCTATTGTTAGTACATAACTAGTCAAAACAACAAAACCATGTCATAAAATTTTATAAATAATTACTAAACAAAACTCAGTGATTAGAAATAAAGCATGATGAGATGAATGGGGTCACATTGTTTTATGTATGTATAATTAATCATCATTTGACTCACATCAGTTATGCTCATATTTCCATATTACTAAATATACATCCTGAGAAATCATGTTCTGCTGGCAGACATTTCTTTCCCATATACCAATTCCCAAATAATCAGCACAGAGGCTTAATATTAATTATAAATGCTCTGCCAATAGCTCAGGCTTGTTACTAGCTAACTCTTACATTTAAATTAGCCCATGTTTCTTATCTATGCTTTGCCATGTGGCTTGGTACCTTTTCTTATTATGGCATGCCCATCTTGCTTCTGTCTGCACCTGCTGACTACTCCAGGACTCCATGCTTCTCCTTCCCAGCATTCTCAGTTTGGCTCTCCCACTTACCCTTATTCTGTGCAGCTATTGGCTAGTCAGCTTCTCTATTAAACCAATCACAGTGACACATATTCATACAGTGTAAAGGAATACCCCACATCATTCTTAGACAAATATACAAAAGTTCTTCAACAGCAATGTTGCTCATCAGATTAGCTACTTCTAGCTCATAAACTGAGGTGGCACCCAGGGATGAAAGAAGTTTGAACCTATCTTGATAATGCTAATTCATTTTTCATCTTTGTTAATGACAAGGTTTTGATGTGTTACCTGGTCATTAGAACTCACTTGTTTAGGTTTTACTGGTATTTAAAAAATTATTAATGTAAAATGTTGGTGGCATATGACAAAAGATCTTTTATCACAAAGATATCATTTGCAAATATGAAGTAGGGGCCTTCTTGGTCTTCAATGTTTAAGGATATGGAGGCATATTTTGGTCTATATATTTAACTAAATATTATACAATAATAAAATCATGATTTCTTTGAAATGAGATGAGGATGGGGAATTATTATGGATATATTTTATTTTTAATAGAGGTTTTAAAGCACTTTTCTTTTAGAAATGTATTTAAGAGTTTTCTAAACCAATACAACTTAAATGGAGCTAAATGAGATTTTCTTTAAGCTATATAACAATTCTTTAAGTTATATACTATGGATAGTTTAATGTACTTGCTGTACATTATGATGTACCTAAGTACATCATGATGTATGTGACAATGTATGCTGTACATTATGATGTACCTAAGTACATCATGATGTATGTGACAATGGGGAACACCTTGATAAACCCAGTGCATTTTTTTCTACCTAGAAAATGCACAGGTAAACTGAAACATTCTTGATTTAGATGTCAAGGCAATCCTGGGGTCCAAGGCGAAGCTGGCATGGTTCCCTGGTGGTCTGGTATCATTGTCACCAATAGCAAGCCATCCATTCCAAAGCCACATCCCACTTATGCCCACATTTATCTGGCCAAAGAAAGTTAGAACATCAAGCCCAGTGTCCACAGGACAGGATGAATGAAGGGTGCTTCTTGATCAGTCTAATGCACTATACCTATGGATTATTCTAACAAAGGGTGCTTTAACATGAAGATGCAAGTCCCAGCCAAGCACTCCTCTCCAGAGGTCCCTCTCTTCTTGCCATGGAGATTAAGGACCTTCCATTCAGAAACTACCTGAGTCACAGACTGAGTCACGATATCAAGATTCAAACGCCCCTGGCAACACAGGAGAGAAATATCCACCTTTCAAAGCATTGAGATGTTGTCAGAGACCCTGATCGGTTCACTACATTTTGCTTGGTTAAGCTTTTCTAATGTAGGGTAATGCTTTTCGCCATTTTTTAAAGGAGGAGCCTAAGGTGGATTTCTGAGTTCTAGGCCAGCCTGGTCTGCAGAGTGAGTTCCTGAACAACAAAGAACACACAGAGAAACTCTGTCTTGAAAAAAAAAAACAAAACAAAAACAAAAACAAAAACAAAGGAACAAAAAATAAAACAAAACAACAACAACAACAACAAAACAAACCAAAACAAACAAACAAAAAATAGGCATCTAGGAGGAGCAGGCAGACAGCCCCTATCATGTAATAGTTTGACTTCCAGGTTTGACAATAGTGAGTTCAGTCCACTCTGAGTAGGAATTATACTTCCAGTTTTGATCTGTTCCCAATTAGCAGAGTGATCTGTGATCAGCAGTAATACCTGAGTGATGCACTTCCCACCGTGATCCTCCTAAGTATTGGAATTACTGCCTTGGTGTATTCACAGAGCTGTACAGCTAACACAATCCGACTTCGAGACCATTCTACCATCTCAATCCCTGGCCATCCCTCTCCAAGCTCACCTCAGCCTCTGGCAAACAGTAATGTTGCCATTTCCGGTTCCTGTCTTTGACTTTTTGACCTTTCATGCATATATGTTTCTTCCACATGTGTGGCTCTTCTACCAGATGAGTTTGAAAAGTTCTTTCTCATTGACTTTTATGGACAAACAATATTTCCAAAATTAAATTAATTTTTATCTTTGCTTGCGATGTCTTGCAGATAGCAAAACAAAGACATGCTTAATCCTTTAATCCAGTTTGGGAGTCATTTTTGTTTAGTTTTAGCATTGGATATGAAACATTCATGTTTGATTTTATTATTATTATTATTTATTCATTTGATTTACTGGGAAAGGATCTCATTGTATAGCTCAGGTTTGCACTCAAATCAGGTTCCTCCTGCCTCAGCCCTGAGTGCTAGGGTTATAAGTATACACCACGCTGGAATGCTGATGTAACAAGACTTCACTTCTTACTGACATCTAGTTTTCTTTCTTTTTCACGTTTGATATTTACCATTTTTCTGGACGGTTCTTGTGCTGAACAGCTTTTCTTTTTCCTCCTTTTCCAGAACTTCCCAATATCAAACAGCTTTAACAATTGTTTTTACTGAATAGTTGGGATACATGTATTCCATACATACTTTAGTTTTATGAAGTTACTTTAAGGGTAAATATGTGTTCATCAGTGTGAATGAAGTTGGCTTATGATTTTATTCTCCTATACTCTTTGTTATTCTCTCTCAGGGTTGAGGGGATTGAGGTTCTTAGGGCCTTATGAAGTGAAAAATAGTCCCCTTTTCTGCTCTTTTGTAAAATTTGATGGCTAGTTTTAAATAACCTGAGGTTTTGCTTATGAAACAGATAAGACTGTAAATTTCTATATCTTCTTATGTATGTTTTTTTCTCTAGATATTTGGATATTTTGCCAACATTTTTGAGAGCATTGAATTGTTTTCATTAATGTTACTACAGCTGTCATTTTCAAGACGAGCTGTGCTACTCTGTGATTATTGCCTTGCTGATATTATTTCCACCTTTGACTTATTTTTAAAGAAATTATCTTTGGCTTTGTTGATAAGTTTCTATTAATAATCTTCTTTTTATTTCACTTTAAAAGATGTTTCTATTTGGGGATTGGGGCTTAATTTATTGCCGCCAGTCTCCCTCACTTAATTAAAGTATTTGAAGCCACACTGCTCTGTGTGCCATATTAACCTTATTTGTAAGCTGACATGTACGCTGGCTAGTTTGTCAGTTTGACCAAAGTATACTAATCTGAGAGAGAGCTTTGATTGAAAATATGTTTCCATAAGAATAAGCCGTAGGCAAACCTGGAAAGAGCATTTTCTTAATTAGTGATTGATGGAGGCAGGCCCAGCCCAGTTGATAGTAGTATCCTTGGGTTGGTGGTCCTGGTTCCGTAAGAGCATAGGCTGAGGAAGCCAGTGGTAGCAAGTCAGTAAGCAGTGCTCCTCCATCGTCTCTGCATCAGCTCCTGCCTTCAGGATCCTGCACTGTTTGAGTTCCTGTCCTAACTTCCTTAAGTGATGAACTCTGGATGTGGAAATATAAGTTAAATAACCCCTCCTCCCCAACTTGCTTTGGTCTGGTGTTTCATCACAGTAATAGGAACCCTAAGACATGTCATGCCTTATTTTTATTTTCTAACTTTCTTTGTAGTATCAACAGGATCACTGTGCTATTTTGAACCAATCCAGTAGATTTGTTTCTCAATTTCCTAATTTTCAATCATATGAGGCTTTGTTTTTGTTTTTATATTTTGGGAGTTTTGTTACCATTTGTTTATATGAAGTCAGAGAAGATTCCATCCAAATGTGTTAAGTCTGACCTTGTGACCACTGCCATGTCCTGTGAATGCCTCCAGTGTGTGTGAAGGAGAGTCACACACTTACAGCATCAATGTTTGCACATCCACATCAAATACTGCTCTCTCATTGTCAAAGATCAGCTTTCTTGATGCAGGCCTTGGGAGGTAGAGCAGGCAGATCTATATGAGTTTGAGGCTCAAAGCAATACAGAGAAACCCTGTCTTTTTAAAAAAGACAAGCTAAAAACAAAACAAACAAGCAAGCAAACAAACAAACAAAAAAAACCCTTCTATTGTGGTTTAGCATGGCGAGGGATTAGCTTGTTTTTCAGAGGTCTGCTTACTTTGCTTTACATATTGTGAGGCAGTATTGAATAGTGAGTTTAAAATTTAGATTCTTTCTCATTAATTGCAATTTTATAATTGAAGTGTACCATTTCGCATCTTCTAAAAAGAATAGATCTTTTTCTTAAAGACTCATTTGACAGACAAGGGCCTAGGAACACTGGTTTCGGGGAGCTGACAATTGTATGGCATGTTTTTCTATTGTTTGATTTTCAGTAAGTGAATGTGTAGCCCTGATTTCAATGTCTGGTTTATGCTGCTTGCTGCCCACTTCATTCAGACTGGCGTCTTTATCTGTGAATTGGGCTGCTCAGTCAATCCCTACTTCATATAGCTATTCATATTCCATTTCCAAATCTCCATCTCATTGAGTGCTATACTAACTGCTTGATCTGCTTCATGTCCCTTTTTCCTGTCTTTTCCCTCCCTAGGGGCTGAGTCTCTGAGCCCTTCTCTGGTTTCCCCTCTGTTAGTTTGAGTGTGATATACTCATTTGATTATTCTTCTAGTGGTTAGTTTCCAGAAAGAAACAAGTATTCCTTAACAAAGTCTAGACCCAATCACTCTTTAAGGGCAATAAAAGAAATTAGAACACAAAACTCTCATTCCACCTGTCTTATTTTAAGAGTCTTCACTTTTGGTTATTACACGTTTCTGTAATAGGTACAGTCTGCCCAGAAAACTACACTGGTGATACAGGTTAGAGATTTTTTATTATTGTTGTTATTGTTATTATTTTTTGGACAGTCTATTGTTTCAGTAAACAGAGAAGTGAGTGATAAAAGAAAATTTCCTTTGTTGCTCCAACTTCGTTGCCTTTTTCTGAACCAAGAACTCATTTCAGGAATTTATTTTTTTCAGTTGGCTCTGCCCTATCATTGATAGTCATGATGGGTTGCTTATAAACTCAACTAAATAAAGCTGAAAACCAGTATTTTCCCTCACTGAATGCATAGCCTTTTGCTTGTATTAGTTTTTGATTCCTCCCAACAAGGTCTAGGTCCTGTTTTTCTACTTGGTTGCTCTTGTGACCTGCTTTGACAAACAATATTCTAACCAGGCTTGCACTTTCTACAGGGGATAGGGCACTAGAAGGGGGAGGGAAGAGAGACTATATGAGGATATGAGACAATCCTACTGAAGCCATCTTATGCCAGCCAGGCCCAGTCAAGCCCACAGCCAACCAGATACACAAACGAGCTAACGAACTCAGTAGAAAAACCACAAGGCTCCACTTACAGTATTAACCAGCATCATTGTAGGCAAAGCAAGCTACTGCATTTTGATATTATTTGTCACACAGCAAAGGCTGACTGATGAGTCCTTCCTTATTCAAAACTTTTATTCTCAGAAGAAAGGAAAAGTTTAGATGGTTGACAGATTTGGCAAATTAGAATTCTAGCAACCTACGGGTTGGGGGTGAGGGATGAGTGAGTAGGGAGGAAATGGCATGTGTGGAGAAAGAATGTCACCAACATGCTAAAGCTGCCCTGTGTTAGTGGACCTTTTCCTGAACCAGTAATTCTTGGAACAAAGTGAGGCAGCATTATAAACCATTAGTGAGTCACCATGGTGGTTTCATTTTGTGGGATTTTGCTGGTCATTTTCTTCTTTTACTTAATGTCAAGTTCTTGTTTGGCAATGCAATAGCCAATGATAACATTAAAATTCCAGAAAAATATGACTTCTTTACATCTCTGGAGGAACTGGAACTCTTTGTAAATAAGCAGAAGCTTTAAGTATTAATAATCGATATAGTAGAAATTTGGACCATATGCTGGGAAGACCTGGGTTGTTATAAATTATCAAGATCGAGGAAAAAGCTTCAGGGAGCTGGGTTTTACAACTGTAGTATTTGTGTGTGTGTGTGTGTGTGTGTGTGTGTGTGTGTGTGTGTGTGTGTGTTGGGGCAGGGGATGAGGGTTATAAAAATGAAAGCTGACACTTTAAGTATAAAACTGAGATTCTAGAAACAGGAATGAGAGAAATGAGAAAAAAGACACTTGTGTGATGCTTTGGTTATATTAAATACAGGAAGTTTCAGGGCTTATTAGTCATTGTTAGTTTTGCCTGGATAGAATAAAATCAGAAGAAAGTGACACTTTGATGTCACACTAAGTAAGGCCTGAGGTCTGCCTGCCTTCAAAATCAATTCATAATCTGGTCTCATTGCACTCATCTACAAAATCATAAAATACATTCCATTAGCATTATCCAGTAGTACAGTAATGGGAACATATTTCTAATATTTCCAAAGGTGTAATTTAAATCAACATTTACATTAAAAACATTTATGATTTAGCTAAAGGATGACGCACTTAGCTAAAATAATGGTCAACATAACAATTTTCTCCAGAAAAATACTATATCTAGGTATATAAAACATCACTTAGTCTACATAAATATTAATGATAAAGTTTCATATAATTTTACACATGACTCTGTCCTCAGCCTTGACCTATTTTTTTTCTTTTGAATGATGGATCTATTATTAAAGAATGTCAAGTTAAAATGTTTCATTTCACATTAAAATATAGATCACTGACCTTCCTTTTTCCTTCCCTTGTTACCATTGTCCCATATCCTAAGAAAAAGTCTGTCACCAGGCAGAAGAAAAAAAAATGCTAAATGGAGACGACATTTGCCAGTTCTATGGTAAGGGAAAACCATGGCTTAACTAACACATAATTGGGCAAAGGCAAATTCTCAGACTGGATAACCTAGACACCAGTAAAGTAATACACAAAGTGAATTTCCCCGGCCCCTTTTTAAATTCATACAGATAGTTTCCCCATCCAAATTGTATGTGTGGCTGCTGGCAAGCAAGCGCACATAATTGCCTCCAGGTGTTTGCCTGCAGGAAGTTATTGAAATTCAGTGCCAGCAACAACAGATTTCTCAGCAGCAAAATCTAACCTGCAGGAACCTCCCAGGCACAGGTACATTTCAGAACTGCAATGGCAACTGGCTGGAAGGTCCTAGATCCACAATGCCAGGCTTAAGAGAGAACACATAATAAGGAAGAAGTTCTCATTAACTAAAATTTAAGGGTAAAAACAGATGTTCCCTAACTTTTAGAAAAGTTTTCAAAATGTTACACTTCTCCTGAAGTTATGCCTTCACACACAGTCACACTTTAAAATAATTTCTTGCTGAACAATAAATTATAGCCTTTGGGCACTGTGACTAGATACTGCTGGACACTCAATTAAAGGTAGCAGACTAGTAGCTTTTTTGTGCCTATTTTGGAAGGCACAAAGCTACACATGCAAACTAAATATGAGTATACAATGTAATAAAAACTTAGGAGTGAGGATCAGATCTGAGAAAGAACCTTCAACTGACTGTGAGGAAAGCTAAATGGTTTCCTTCTCATGTCTTTTAAAAGAGAATGTCAAAATAGAGATCCAGCAATGGGCATCAGGGTTTTCCTCAGGAAGTTGCTTTGCAGGCGAGATTAAAAGTCAGCTGGACCTCAGGACTCTCTTCTGGTCTCTTGGCGACAGATCCTACCAGAGTCAAGACACTGACTTCAGTGTCAGAGTCAGACACACAAGATGGTACTATGATTGGGGAGGTGGAATGTTTAACTACATGCTGAAACATGTTATAGTTTTCATCCCTTTGTGGTCTGGATCTCTCTCTCTCTCTCTCTCTCTCTCTCTCTCTCTCTCTCTCTCTCACACACACACACACACACACACACACACACACACACACACACACATACACACACACCAAGAAGCCTTTTCTGGGTACTTTGATCAGCCCATAAGGATGAATCTGAAAATATTGACCATAAAGGGTTCAAAGAAAGGTAAACCAGGTCAGCAGGGAATTTCCTTGTCAGTGCAGAGAAATGACACACAGTAAAGGTTCTGACTGAGCTTTGGGCGTGCTATTCCTAGTGAGGTGGAGGTTACCAGGATCTCAGGTGAGAGGCAAAGAATTGGAGAAACAGAAACTGGAGAAAGCAGACAGTCTGTGGAGAATAAGACGGAAAAACTGCTCTTAACATTCCAGAGTAAGATATTTAGAGGTAGAAGAAACGGTTTTTAGAAAAATAGTTGGAGGTGTCCTTAGATATTAAAAACCGAATTGGGAAAATGAAAAAAATAATAAAAAAAACAAGGTAAATGCTAGAAGACAATGTAGAGAAAATTTCCAAATGAGAAGTGAAAGTAGAAAAATAGGTGATAAAAGGTAAAAGACAAGCCGGGCGGTGGTGGTGCACACTTTTGATCCCAGCACTCGAGAGGCAGGGGCAGGCGGATCTCTGTGACTTTGAGGCCAGCCTGGTCTACAAAAGCTATACAGAGAAGCCCAGTTTCAAAACATAAAATTAAATTTAAAAAAGGGGGACAAGAGACAGTGGAGATGCCCAGGCAGTACAATGTCTGAACTGTTTTCTGAAAGGACTCAGACAGATAGAAAACCATGGAGCTATAATTAAAACATATTTTCCCCTAATGAAATAACACCATATTTTAAGCTAACATTTGATCAAGATGCCCAAAATATAACAGTAAAACAATTAAATATGTCACTGTGAATTTTAGAATATAAGGACAAAGAGAACTGTCTCTGAGCCCTGAGCAAAGAGTCATCTCACACGAAGAATGGAGGCTCAGAACGTCAGGAAACGCCTCAACAAGCTGGAAGTGGACAGACAGTGGGCTTAGAGTCTTCAACGTTCAGGACAAAAAATCTTTCTATTCTAGAATTCTCTCTCCAAACGAAGTGTAAGTTAAACCTGAGCATCAGAAGAAGGAGATCTCCAGTCTAAAGTCTCCAAGGAACCTTTTCCTGGAAGCCACTGAAGGGCGGGCACACCCAAAATGAAAAAGAAGGCATGGAATCCCGGAAATGGCTGTCCGGCAAGGGAAAGGAGAAGGCGATTGTCAAGATGGTTGTGAAAGGAATCACAAAACAAGCAAGTCTGACCACAAAAGCTTGGACAGAAAACTAAGCATATTGGCTCATATCTGTAACCCAGGAGAAACTGAGGCAGGTGGAGTACATCTTCAAGAAAAGCTTGGACTACAGAATGCCATCACAGGCAAAACCGGAGACAAAGCAAGACTAAGTGAATGTAAATGTATTGATATGCTTAGCTAACAGGATGAATTAGTAAATGGATACATATATCCAAGTAAATATATAAATCAAGGATTTTCTTTAGGGAGCCGAAATCATAGTATGATGGGCCGATTGTCTTTGAACCACATCCACAGTGACATTCATGGTCATGAGGATAACACTAAAAGCTGACTGATGACTTAATCAAATGCTGCTCCACTGGGGATGGAGAGTGTGGATGAAAGTGAGATAAAAGCTATCTGTTTGGAAGTGAGATGTCACTGATAATATCTAATATTCAAAAGTCAGAATTCAGAAGGACACTTACGTTATATTGAGACACATGCATATATGCAATGATAGCTTTAAAGAACTGAAGCCATTTTCTCCTTGGATTCAGAGTGCAGCTGCTAAGAGACAGCATTTCATATCCCACTACCATCTAAGCCTCTAGCCCAACCTCCCTGATGCTGTGACCCTTTAATACAGTCTCATGTTGTGATGCTCCCAACCATGAAATATCTCATTGCTACTTCACAACTGTAATTTTTCTACTGTTATGAATCATAATGTAAACATCTGATGTGCAGGATATCTGATATGTGACCTCTGTGAAAAGGTCATTTGACTCGTGAAGGGTCAAGACCCACAGGTTGGGAACCTCTGCCATAAACCTTCAATCTTATGAGGACAGGGACATGGAAGGCACAGGTATAGGATGTTAACCTACTCTGACACGTCTGAGTTGAACTTGAATTAAGGGATATATATTTACTGCAAAATACTTAAGGATAGAAAGAGTTACAACAGAATGAAAAACTCTCTGGGATAGCGGGAAGCCTTTCTGGAATAAAAAGTACAAAAAAGAAATGATCAAGATAGGAAAAGTCTTGAGTCTTGTATTCTGTCTTTGAAGGCTTTACTGCGTCCAGCTGCATTGAGAGGCAACAGTTTTATAAACATCTTTTTAAATGGGGATGGGGTGGGGGTGGCTCACTCAGTAACATGCTAAAACCTTGAGGACCTGAGTTCAAATTCTCAGCATGTAAAAATCCAAGCACAGTGGCACATGTCTGTAACCCCAGTGTAGGGTGAGCAAAGATCTGTAGATTCCAGGAGCTAAATGGCCAGGCAGCCTAGCCACAAAATGGACTTCAAGTTCTGTGAGAGACTCTGCCTCAGCAGGTAAGGTAGAGAGCAACTGAGGAAGGAGCAGACTCTAGGTGACCCTGACATGCATTCACACTGGTATATATTCATTTGAGCGCACGCATACGCGCACACACACACAAGCACAGGCACACACATAGAGAAAAAGCAGTTTTAAAAACTGAGAATCCAGCTGGGCAGTGGAGGTGCACGCCTTTAATCCCAGCACTTGGGAGGCAGAGGCAGGCGGATCTCTGTGAGTTTGAGGCCAGCCTGGTTTACAGAACAAATTCCAGGACAGGCTCCAAAGCTACAGAGAAACCATGTCTCCAAAAACCAAAACCAAACCAAGACAAACAAAACAAAACTGAGAATCCATGCATGCCCCTTTCTTCTAGCTCTCATCTCGCCACATTGCAAGCAGTTACACAGCTCTACCCAGTGCATTCCCTGTATCATTTTCCTTGTTTCATCTGGAAAATGCTTTTGATTTGTTGATTTGGTGGTTGAGCAGCACATTAGAAAGATTAAAGCAACAGGTAGATTTCTGAGTTTGTAGTACTGTTTCTATACCAGATTCAAAGCAATCACTGAAAGGAGCGTGTGTGTGTGTGTGTGTGTGTGTGTGTGTGTGTGTGTGTGTGTGTGTGTGTGTGCGCGCGCGCAAGTGCACACAGGTGCGTGCACACACACGCACATGCATATAATACTTTTGAAAAGTTTCCAATCTATAGGAGCTAATCATGCCTCAATGTTTTCTCAAAAAAGCAATTCAAATGGTTTTTCCTAATTTTTACTAAGATGTAATGCTCTAGAAAATATATCACATAATTCTTGAACAGATAAAATAGAAAGGGACAAAATGTATATATTGAGTTTGTTCTCAAATTGATGGCTTACAGTGAGAGCCAGGACATCCAACCTATGCTATAGGATAGAGAGGAACCTAAAAAAAGAAAAGAAAAGAAAGAAAATCTAGATGTGACTGTAGAAGCTTTCCCTAGATCAGAGATGCTATGTGGTTTTCACCATACCACCTTAAGTGGGAAAACTGTGAACCAATGAAGGAGTCCATAAGAAAATGGACTAAAGACTGCCTAAAAACTTGAGTTCTATAACTAAATTTTTATTATCACAAAGTGCATGATTAGAAACCCTGTATACAAACAATGGATTCTTGAACCTAGATTGTGTCCGGTCCCAAGTAATCTCTTTAGTAGTAGGCACTGAATAGGGAAAGGATTTCGGGGTCAGGGTAGGTGGTATAACTTGTGCATCTTTCTCACCCAATTATCAAAATTACATAGTCAATCGAATACGACCAATTTCCTTGGATGGAGAGGTCATAGCTGATACGTAAAGAGTTGGTTGTAAATTAGTAAGGAAGACATAATGGGGGTGTCTATAATAGGTATGAATTGTCTGTTTCAGAACAAAGAAGCAGAAAATGCCAGTCATAGCCACATTAAGTGACAGGTATGACTTAGTTACTGCTACAATGTGGACCAGCCACATCCACTAAAGTGTGGACCAGCACATCCACTGAAGACCCCTGTGCTGGAATGTGGTTTCCAGGGTGGCACTACTGCGAACCTTTGGAGTGGAGCTTGCTGGGACAAAATTAGGTCACTGGGGGTGTTGCCTTCAAGGAAGGGTACCACAGGATCCAGCTGTCTCTCCTCACCTCTTTTTTTTTTTTTTTTTTTTTTTTTTGACCACTGTGAAGTGAGCAGCTTTGAGCTGTCACACACAGTCCACCATGATGCTCTTTCTCACCGCAGGCTCTAAAGCAACAGGCCAACCTCTGACGCTTCGAGCTAGATTGAAATGTCTCTTTTTACTAGTTAAGTGTCATGGTTAATCAAAAA
This sequence comes from Phodopus roborovskii, assembly GCF_943737965.1. NCBI lineage: Eukaryota > Metazoa > Chordata > Mammalia > Rodentia > Cricetidae > Phodopus > Phodopus roborovskii. The sequence goes on along the minus strand of NW_026126482.1, from coordinate 19,947,723 downwards.
TGATTCAATCAAAGGGGAAAAATGAGTCATGATCCGTTGGTTGTTTTCTTGCGATGTGTGTGTGTGTGTGTGTGTGTGTGTGTCTGTGTGTGTGTGTGTAATAGCAGTAAGTGCTAATTTATACCATTACCACCTATATGTCACCAGGCCTTAGCTGCTTTGTATAAAGTGACTGCAGGCTACTGCAATGCATTTGAAGTTAAAGAATCTGTGGTTTGCTGGTTCTGTTTCAACAAGCAGCGAAAAAGAGTCACAAAGTTGAAGAATGCAGCTATCTATCTGATCGGTCAGCTTTCTGCATTCCCATATAGAGCATGAGGGAAAGGCATGGATCAAATATGAGTGGTAAAGGCAGACATTGGGCACAGGGGTAATGTGGAGGTGGAGTGAGTGAGTGAGTGAGTGAGTGAGTGAGTGAGTGAGTGAGTGAGTGAGTGAGTGAGAAGAAAGTAAAACAAAATTGCAGACAAGATGAATGGAGCTTTGCAGGGGAACAAGGACCTCATTAGGAAAGCCAGTGAAGGGAAGGCTGGACATAATCTGTTGAATCACACTGAGGTTTGAAAGCTAGCTACAGAGTACGGGCTTTGCATTAGAGGGAAGGGAGTTACAGGATCAAAGTATCGTTGCAGGAGATAATTAGGGTGGTGTGCTGGTTAAAAGAAGCTAGGCATGTTTGGACTCTGGCCTTCTTTGCCAAGTTGATGTCATGGTGGACAACTGCCTTCTCGCAGACACCCTTAGATGTTACTATTGGCAGCCCCAAAGGGCCTTGGGAGCAACCTGCTACCGATCCTTTTATGAAATGTAGTAGAGATGCGTTTGCTTTTCATCTTTAGCTATCTTTTGAAGAAGACTGAGGAAAAAAAATTTACAATGTGTCACATTAGGTCTGTACAAATTTCCTAAATGCCAGAAGAAAGCCTGGAGCTGCCAGGGTAAGAAAACAAGAAGAGGAGGTCTGCTTCTCAGGAAAAACAGCCTTGGGAGACACTGTTGGAGCCGAGGTCAGAACTGCAGGATGTAGTCAGCTGTAAAGAGATAATTCTGATTGCAATTAGTCAAGAAATCTAAATGCAAGAAGCCAGGTGTTGGGGCAATAAAGTAAAAGAAAGTAGTATTTCTCATCTAAAGATGAGAACATGTGTAAATATTAATAGAAATAATTATAAGTGGATTTGAGGGCAGATGTCTCATCACGTTCATATAATCTAATGTATGTAATCATTCTTGGGATTTGGAATAAGCCATTTACTTCAAGCGAAGAAGCAAAAAGGGGAAAGGAAGCAGCACAGAGGTGGGGCAAGTAGGTACCAGAAAGGAAATAAAGGCTTACTTAAAAGGGGATGTGGGGGCTGGAGAGGTGATGTAACAGCTAAGCAGTTCATGCTTACAGAGAATGTGAGTTCAATTCCCAGCTCTAAGGGATCCAACACACATGCACGCACGCACACGTGTGCGCGCGAACACAGCACACACACACACACACACACACACACACACACACACACACACACACCACAAAGGCTTAAGGGAAAGGTCTTTAATTAGATACTTATGGAAGTAGATACTTCCAGATCACTTAAGGAGCACACATTGCTTCTCCTGTAGAACTTCTCGATCACAACATATTTTACCCACAAGGACAGCGTTTCATAACATAGTTAAGCTGAGGTTTCTAATTGGCAGTGTATCTGGGTTGGAACTTGGATGGAAGTGCCATTAAGATATCTTTCTCCTTTCTATAACCTCTACTTTAATGTAGCAGAATGTGCCTTTTTACTTAATTACCAACTGGTCAATAGTACATGCCAGGTTCTCAACATTGTCATTTAAACAGTCACCCCCAAAAGCAGAAGCTTCCAGAAGCTGTCGGTAGCAAAAACTCCACACTGTTAAACTCCATCCAGTATTTTCAAAGCACCTCAGGATCTCTCAATCATTTTATAATTGTATTTTTAGTCTGTATTCATGTTTGTTTTGGTAGTGCTGTGGCTCAAACCCCAGGGTATGCACATATTAGGCAAGTACTCTAGCCACTAAGCTACATCCCAAGCCCACAATTTCTCAGTTAGACCCTTACCATTTTCACTCAGGGTCCTCAAGAGTTGATATATACTGTGAGGATCACAAGCCATGAACCATTACCATAACATTTGTTATGGATCATTTTCCACATGCATGTTTGGTTGTGTTTTAGAAACTAAGATAATCAGATTTCTTAAGAAAAAAGTCTTACAGGTTTTAATAAAAAAAAAGTGTGTGTGTGAATTTTTTTTTCATAGTACCCAAATGGATACAGGTTTATCAGTTGCTCAGACTAGGTATTCCCTAAGAATGCTGTTATTTCATCAGTAGAAGAAATAGTTTTGGAAGAACCATTCTCCTCCTGCACATCAAGCCTTGCTAAAAGAGAAGTATACTTTTGGAAGTGTAAAAAATTGGGGGAGACAATGGTAGACAACTTTTGCCTCACTTTCCTGGAAGTCACTTTATTTTGTTCCATGTGGTAGACTATGGGATTTTCTGAGAGAACACTGTTACGAAACTCCTGTGCCATCCCAATCCAGGAAGGGAGGGGGACTGTTGTGACTCTCCTGTTACCAAGTGAGCCATGGAATTTTACGACCAGAAGGTTCCACAGCAGTTGGGAACCACAGTTGTATGAATAGCAAGAAGACAAATGTGTGTGGCTTGTTACTCCGGCTCTGAGCACTGTGCCAAGATTTGCTGCTTGCATCAATATTTTTTATAATTACCAACCCTTGTGTGTGCAATCCATTAATAGCAAACAAACAAAAACAAAAACCAAATAAACAAAAAAAACCAAACATCACCACCAAAAACAAACAAACAAAAAACCCAAAACCTTTCAAATAAGATCTATACAGTCTTTATGTTAGAAAACCATCTGGATAGCTGATACTCCTGCCCCAACCTTATTTAGATGTCTTAGATGTCTTATTTTAACCCTTGTTCCAATTTATTTTTATCGACTCCCATGAATAAGGTTCTACCTCCTCTTATAAAAATTAAAATAGCTGAAGAATGTGAAAAGTATTAGAAACAAATCAGAACTGTCCATAAACTATTACTGCCTTGTCATTAGTGGCCAGCTTGCCTTTCCTCCTCCAGCTCATCTCTCTAATGGTGAGTTAACACTACTTTTATTTTATTAGTTCTTTCCATGATACTCCACTTTTCCCCCAAGTTGGACTTTGGTTTCTTTGGCTTCCTTTACACACCGGTACCCAAAGACATAGACATTTTGGTAAAATAGGAATTAACGCAGTAGAGGGAGGTGGAGTCAACAAAGATGCTGAACTCAAAAATCACAAATTCATAACCGTGGGTTTCTACAAACAGAAAAAAATTGACAAACTAGTACAGAATAATACAGTGGAGAGTTTAGGCAAAGGGGAAACTTGATGGCTGAATGGTTGTTTGCCGGAAGCAATTGAGTTGCAAAAATCTGATTCACAGAGTAGGCATGTGGGAGAGGTTGTAGAACACAGTATTGCAAGTTGGAAGCTGCTGGCCTGGGAGGCTTGGGAAAGAGTGGTCTCAGAGAGGTACAAGACCTCTTACCTATGGATGGTCATTCTAGCAGCAGTGTCAACTTTCCAGTCGACCCGAGTGGATCCTGTCTGCTGGACCTGGGATCTGAGGACCTGGAAGACTGGGGTGGACCACAGTTTAATGTTGTAGACAATCTTCCTTCAGTTTTAGAGCAGCATAATCTAAGGAAGGTTGAGTTCAGAAAGACACGATGATCAGAAAAACATGTAAAATAAAAGACACTAAACACATACTAAATATTAACAGAGCAACCCTTTCCCAGGACTTTCTCAGGATAGATCCATTTAAACACAAGTGCCTGGTTCATGCTATACATTATATCTTGGCAAGCACAAAAGCCAGGCAGAAGGCCATATCCAGATTCATGGCACACTGACCAGACTGGGTTCTATACTGACGTTCTCACATCCAACAAGAATAAACATGCCTTATAAGTTAAATGAAAATGTAAATGTTTGTCACAGGAGGCATGAAATCACATCCAAGAACAACCGAGGGAACAAAATCCAGCTGAGGTGAAAGGCCCTCTGTCCTTTTTCCCTAGAGCCTTTCTCTCAGTTCCCCAAGGCATTGCTCACCATGAGTTGTTCGTTTGTTTGTTTGTTCCCACATAGCAGTACAAGCACTCAGGTTCCCTTCCATTTCTTACTAAGAACTTGTTTGTTTTCCAAACCTTCTTAATCCAACAATTACAGCAACCCAGAGGAAAAAGGTGAGGCATGTAAATTTAAGTAGGTGGGATCACTTGAAATTTTTTTTTAAATAAATCACCTTTAAACCTGTACTCCGCGGTATTTTTTTCTCGCTTTTAGTGGACAAATACCTCCTTCATCCCCTCTTTTGTCTTTCCTTCACTTCTCTTATTCACACTAAATGCTAAGCTACTGAAACTCTATTAGACCACAGACGATGAGAACTTCCCTTTCTAAAATGATGAATGAAGGTTATGAGCAAGTGAGAGGAGTGGAGGGCTGGGAAAGAGGGCAGAGGCGAGCACCTGGGGAGACGGGCACAGCCCGAGAATTCTCCAGGCATGCTCTTTCTGTAGTTTGCTGGTGACACTGTACAATCTTTGGGGCCAATCTGAATCCCAGCAGCCTCCTCTGTAACCCGAGGAGATCTCTTTAAGCTCAGTTATAGAACTTTGAGTCCAGAAATGGAAGTTTGGAAAGTTGTCTGTAAAAGAAAAACCTTGAAAGAAGAAAAGAGCTCGCTTATATTGGCATGGGAGGTGAGCAGGATTCAGATGCCACCTTTCTTTCATTGTGCAAACATTGCTCCTACATTGTTCTAGGTGGGAACAAGCACAGATAAATAAATAACAATAGAATACAGGGCTTGGAATGAGTGGGCCTGTTTATTTGTTTGTTTGTTTGAGGCAGGGCTCTCTGTGTAGCCCTGACTTACCTGGGTGGGATTAAAGGTGTACACTATCACACTCCATTTAAGCCACTGTATGCAGGGTTGAAAAATAATATACATGGAAACCAATTAGATAATTCTAGTATGTTAGATGTTGTAAAAGAAATTAATAGAGTGACAAGACAGAGTTTGTGTATGGGAGGAGAAAGCCAGACCTTAGATGATGCTTAATTTACTTGTGTTCGGGAAAATAAGATCCTTCAATCATTCAGCAACTCATAAAACAGATTTATTTACCACTGTATCTGTCTACACAGATGGATTTCCATGGTAGGTTTGATAACTCTTTCTAAAAATGTTAAGGTATAGAGTACACAGCGTTATTTTAACTGGGCATGGTGGCCACACCTTTAATCCCAGCATTTAGGAGGCAGAAACAGGAGGATCTCTGTGAGTTTTAGGCCCTCCTGGTCTACCTATAGAGTGCCAGGGCAGCCAAAACTACATAGAGAGACCCTATCCCCAAACAAATAACACAACCCAAAGAGTTATTTAGTAGTAACTTTTCCTAGTTGCAGAAGTTTAGAAGAAAGTCCAGATCCTTTCTAAGACAGGCAACACCCCCTTCCTAGGTTGGAACAAACTCCATTGTTCAGGATCGCTTTAAAAAACAACTCATTGTGGGCTGGGATTAAAACTTCTCTGTCCCAGCACTGGGACAGAGGCAAGTTGATATCTGTGAGTTCTAGGCCAGCCTGGGATACATAGTGAGACACTGTCTCAAAGAAAACAAAAGAACTCCCAAACAAAACTCTTATAAGCCACAGGGCTGTGTCTGGCCACCTCAGTGCTACTGTATTTGGAATCAGGGACTTTAATAGCAATTAGAGTTGAAATGGTGGTTTAAATGGAGCACTGATCCCTGGGATTAGGGTTATTTTAGCTCATAGTTTGAGGGTGTGGTCCATCTCGGATGGGAAGATGCTGAGGCTGTGATTGTGATGTGCAGCCAAGACCCCTAGCCATCTTACTGCTCTCAGAAAAGAAGCCAAGAGAAGGCAGGTAGCAGGGCCTGCTATGAAACTCTTAGGTCTGCCCTTAGTCACCCACTTCAGCCAGCAAGGCTTTCCCTCCCAAGGGTTCCACAAGCCCCCCAAACAGAGCCACCAGCTGGAGACCAAGTACTTAAACTCCTAAGCCTATGGGGGGTATTGCATCTTCCATCTAGAGTGTCCTTACAGGGAGAGGAATCAGAGCCTTCACTTTTTCTTCCTTCCTCTCCCATGCATACAAACCCCACCCAGACAGGCCTTGTGAAGACTCACCAAGCAGGCAGCCATCTGTGGTCCTCAGTAGAAAGGAATCTGCTGCAAACTTCATTTTGGACTTCCACACTCCAGAACTGTGAGGGGATAAATGCATGCTGTCTGTGATCCCCAGTCTGTGGTAGTTCGTTACATCAGCCAGAGCAGACTGGCACCATGGCTTAGACTGTTGTGCTTATTTCTACATAATTTGATCACAGGTCAGCAGGTTTTGTAGAATCCTGTTCACTGGTTCCTCTGTTTCTCAGTGTGACACGTAGGACATGGTCTACAAGGAATCCAGAGCACTGCATATAGCATGTCTGTCAATCATAACTACCCTTCTTCCAGACTATTTAATAGGCAGTACACCAAATAATATTTATGAAACAGTCATACTCAACATTGAATTAGGCATTTCCCAACAGAGCTAGCAGTGTGAATTAAACAAATGTGGGGGATCTTATACTTCCCCAAATTAGAAATCTTCAAACCCAAACACATCTTCCCTCCACTCCTTCCAGCCTCAGATAACCCAGCAACTACACTTTTCTGACACCATGTACCGATTTCTCAGAGCTTGAATAGCTGCAGATTTCAAAGCAATGACTTCTTTCCTTTTCTGCTCCACAGGTAAGGAATATTACCAAGTTATTATAGTCTTTTCCCCCATAAAATACGGCCTTTATGCTTTAGCCATCCGAATCTTCTGTGGAATTCAGTCATGAATGTACCATGCACTAACTCCATGGCTCTTGGCAGATTACTTAACATTTTAGAAATGGGACGAAGGAGAAATGACAGCAGGAAGCTTGGGCAGCCACCACTCCTACAGTCACAACAGCTAGTGTCACGATTGCTGTATGTAGTCTTTGTACCCAGCTCCCATATCTCACTCCCAAATCCTTCAGCCACAACAACTTTGCTTAAAAAGACCATTCTCTGTCCAGATGTCTCCAAACGACTACCAACTGCTTGCAGCATCATGTCTTAATTCCTTCCTAAGGATGAATGAGTGGGCTCTCCTCTAACTGCCTGGTGCCGGTTCATTGTGACTGGTGCACCATGGCTGCTACTACTAGGAAAACCTACCAGGACAGCCCAGGTGCATGACTGCCATCTGGGTATGAATAACAAGAGCTTCCCTCCCACTCTCAATACTGTCCTAATTTGGGTGTCAGTCATTCTTCACTCACCTGGACTTATTACTGCAGGGAGAGAAATAACCCCTCATGGGTCTCTCCTCATTTAGCGGCTGCTTCTCTGGGTTTGAGAACTGTGCTTATCTTACTGGCAAATCCCAAACTTTCCCTCAAAGCTCTACGGAGGACTCACCCTCTTCTGGAACTTTCTTTTGGATAGACTTTCCCTCCACCCAAAGATCGCTCAGCAGTCATATAAATAACTCAGAGTAACTGTAATTGGCTCTGTTTATAAGCTGTGGCTTGTATCTATTCTCCCTCCAGGTAGTTTTCCATGTGTTAGTGCTGTCTCCATTAATTTGTAAACTCCCAGAGGGCAAGGCCTGAACACAGCCTGGCGCTGTCATTAAGGGCATGTGCCAGAGAGGATGAATGAGAGACCGTGCCTTTCCTTTATTACTAACCTGTTCTATTTCTGATTTTCAAAACATCTTTCCTTAGTGATGATTCCGAGACTGGAAACTTAATACAAAATACATATCCAGCTTGAGCTGGTGTGCAGATAAATAGCATAAAACCAAGAGTTACAAGCTTTTCATAACAGAAAGGGGAGGGTATGCAGGTATTTTGACCCATAAGGAAATCTATAGTGTATTATTACAATTTATCATCTTCGAAGTTGTATTCTTGTCTCTTCGAGGCTGCAGGAATCTCTCAGAGAGAAAATAATACCTGCTTCCAAAGCTGAGATCTAAAAACTGAACAGAGCCTGGAGAAACATCCAGACGATCTCGTTACAAGTTCGTACTGTGAGTGGAAGGAAAAAGAGTGTAATCTTGGGAGCCCTCCTTCTCTGATTGGAGCAGGAAAAGTAGCTCAGTTCCAAGACCAAGATCACTAGCTGGGAGAGCCTCCTTCAGCTCAGGTGATAAAGGGAGTCCACAAAGGTCCTTCTTTTCCATCCTGTGTTAGAGCCTGGGATTCCATCCTCTGGCCACCTGCTGCACTGGCTGCTAGCAGCACCCACAGTGGTGAACATCCGACTATTACCAGGCACTGAGCTCAAGGTATAACCCACGTAGGCGGCTCACTAGATAACATCAAAGCTATGAGCAGGGGCCAGAAAGGGGGGGGGGGGGAGCAGCTCAGCGAGGGAACCAAGCGCCTCCCCCAGCGTTTCCTCTCACGCCCACTTCCAACCTAGGAGGCTTTTGGTTTCTGCTTTTGTTGTTTTTAAAATGAAAAGTTGAACCCAGGAAGCTTGGGAGCAAGAGTTTTTGCCTTGCAGTTCGGTAAGTTTTCTTTCCTCGGTTCTTTTGTCTGCTTGGCTTGGGAAGAGCCCGGTCGTAGGGGACAGTTGCTGCGGGGAAGGTTTGTAGTCCGGTGGCCCCGAGTGGGAGGCGAGGGGGAGGGGAGAGGACTCGTTGGTGGACGGGGAAGCCCAGCGTGCAGGCTGGAGGGGAGGGACTGGCGGTGTGACCCAGGGCCAGCAGGAGGAACCTCCGGGATCTCCGCGTGGCGGTGGCGCTGCTGTCCGCACAGGGCGGAGGGCCGGAGCCGCGGGGCCGCGCCAAGGGGGAGCCCGAGCCAGACAGCACCCGGCGGCCGCGTGGGAACCCGGGTAGGGGGAAGGAGCAGGCGCGGCCGCGGCTTGGATGGTGCTCTCCCTAAGCTGCTCAGCTGGGGAAATGCGATCAGAACCCCTCAAGACCCCACTTTTCCCAAGGGGCGCAATATAAACATTTAAATGATCCGTGGATAAACAGAAGGGGCCCCTGGAACCTCTTTGCTTCTCCTAAATCTAGAACCATTATCCGGATCCCCGTTGTTCCAGGATTTTTGACAGTTCAATCTGAAGGTTACCACTAACAGGGTAATCGGGATCACACATACAATTCCGTTTATTTGCTATAGTCTGAGGACCTACTATTTACTGTGTCACAACACAAGCTGAAACAAGGTATTTATATATAACATAGCTGTATTTTTCTGCATTCTGGCACGAAACAAATCGCATTTAGGGAATTCAGAAAACTTAGCAGGAAAGTGTTCTGTATTATCTGTCTCAGACAAGTTTTAATACCTGTTTGCTGCTCAAGAAAATATAGTGAAATGACAATTCAAAATCAGATGCAGTTTGTTCAAACATTCATAGCATCGCTATATCCTAAAGACAAAGTGGGTTCATGGATAAATTTCTGTTGTGTTTAGCAACTATCAAGTCAAAGAATGCACCCTGGCACTTAGCTATTTTTTTTTTTCCGTTCCAAGTAACACACACTAGACTTAGGAAGAATGTGTCTTTATCCTAACACATTACATATAGGTTCACATCTATGTGTATGCTTAGCTTTAGATTCAAACAGCTCAACTGGGGGAAGGGCGCTACACTATATTCTTTGTGAATCTGACCCATTGGATGTTTTATTTAATGAAATAGATGCTATCCCACTGAAAAGTTAAAATGACACTATTCCATTGTAGAGCTAACATAGCATGCTACCCACCATTTGAACTTTCTAGTTGCCCGATCTTTGCTCCTATAACCAAATTTACTTTCTCGTAGGCATATTTTCCCCTTTGCAAAACATTATTTTTGGCTCTAGGCTTGCCATTACTGAGTATTCCATTTTTAATCATTTCCATTCTGGGGCTTTGAGCTTTTCTTAGCTCGAATGAGCCAGAGGTAGGACTTCCTCAGGGGATTTTAGGGGTCAACCGTTAGCAGGAACGGCCTGGACATCTTTATGAAAGCCTAGGGGAACAAAACAAGTTTGCACAGATGGTCAGCTGTTAGTAGGCGTATGGTCGTTTAGCAAAGAATATTTTTGTTTTGCGTCTCTTTCTCTCTCTCTGTTTCACACGTTTTTCTTTCCAACTTTGAGGTGGCCCGTTACATCAGTCACTTCTGACTTTTTAGCAGATATGTGGAATTTTTAAATGCAAACTGCTAGCACTCTTCATCTCTAACCTTGAAAACCTGCTTCCATCCCCAGATTAAGCTCTCCTGATATTTCCAGAAGTTTCCAGTCCCCTTTCTCTAACACTTTCTAGAAGCCGGGGTCAAGCTCTGGTTTGTAATAAATTAATCTGTCTTCCTATTTCACTCCCCCAGAGTTCCAGAAGCCGGCTGGGCGACTCCGCCCTGTACCCCCTCCTCTGCTCCCAAAGTTCCCTGGCGGGTTAGTCCCCAGCTGTCAGGCAGGCAAGGAGGGGTTAACTGCGCTCGCTGCTTCGGCTCTGGGAAGCACCGGCTCTCTCCGGAATAACCTTGGCTTTCCTCGGTCTTTTAATAGAACATCCGCCACCAAAAAAGTGCTTTCATTTCAGGGCTTAATAAAACGTCCCCTCCGACCCTCTAAACCAACACCCCGCCCCCTTTCTTTCTTTCTTTCTTTTTTTTTTTTAAAGTTATTTTTCAAAGTTAATGAGTTTCAAGTTTCACAATGATTTCCCCTTCCCTTTACTTGGAGCTGAGGAAACCCCCTTGGGGTCCCCCCTCCCTCCCGGGTCCTCCTCCTCCCCACTAGGGCCAGGGCGAGGGGCGGGGCTGGGAGACACCATGACGTCACCGGGCCGGCCCACATCCTGCTCTAGAAAGTCAAAAGACGGTAAAGAGAATCGGGCGCCGCCCGGCCCCGCCCCTCGTCCCGGGCCAACCGCCCCCGACTGCGGCCCGGCCGGGCTTCCCCGGGCCGCGGAGCCCCGCCTCCTCCCCCGCCCCGCCCCGCCCGCCCCGCCCCTCGGGCCGCGCCTCCTCCCGCGTCCTGGGTCCCCGCGGCGGGGCCTGCGGCGGGCGGGCGGGCGGCCGGGCGGGCGGGCGGGCGGGCGGGCGGGCGGGGCGGCAGGGGGCCCCGGGCCGGCTTCACGCGAGCCCGCCCTCCCGCCGCAGCCCCCGCCCCGCCGCCCCCGGGGATCCCCTGCTGCCCCGCCCACGCGCGGGGGAAGCCGCCGACCTTCGCCCTGGTCGCCCTCGCCCTGCCAGCCGTCCTCACGGACACCCGGGAGAGGTAAAGGCCGCTCTCCCGCCGGGTCCCACCCGGTCCCTCCCGCGCCCCGCTCGCTCCTCGGTGCCCGTCGGCAGCGGGACCGGGCGCGGCGGGGACGGGGCCGCGGGAGGAGGTTTTGCTTGTGTCCCGGTTGTCAAGTGCAGCGCAGCTCCCGACGGGGTGCGGGCGGGGTGCGGGCCGGGCGCGGCGGTGGGGGCGCTGCACCCGGGAGAGCGCAGCGCGGGGGGCGGGGGCCGGGACCACCTCCCCCTGGCGGGCGGGCGGGCGGGCGGGCGCGCGGGTGTGCGTGTGAGTGTGTGCGCGTGTGCCGGCGCCGACCTTGCGGAGGGGATGCTGCGTGCGGGAGCCGCTTGCCACTTCGCCGGGTCCTGGCCGCACGGGCGGCGGGAGCTGCGGTCCTGCGAGTCCAGCAGGTACGGAGGGCCGGCCTCCCGGTCGCCACCGCCGCTTCTCGCAGCAGGGCTCGGCGGGGCTGCGGGAGACCAGGCCGCGGCTTCCGCACCTCCCGGCTTTGTGGCTCGCTTTCCCTTTCGTTCTTTGCCCGGGGTGCCTGTTTACTCCGGGCCACCTGGGTAGTTTCTCTCCGGGTAGGGCGCGCGCCCGCCGCTGGTGGATCGGGGGCGGTGGGCAGGGGCGCGGGGCGGCTCGGGCTCGCCGCGGGGTCGGGCTCCAGCAGGAGTTGCGGCTTGAGAGGGGAGGGGGCGGCGGTGAGGCTGGCGCGAGGAGGAGTCTCAAGGCTGCCGCGCTCGCCTGCTCTGTCCTCCGCCTCCTCTGGCTCTCCGCATCCACTCCAGGCTCCTTCCGGAGCTGGCACTTCCATTCCCCCCTCCTTCTGGCATGCGAAGCGCTTTGTTCAGTACAGCGTTGCAGAGGGGTTTTCCCAGGCTCCGCCCTCCACATTCATTCATGTTTTTTCTTCTTGAGACTGCCTTTACGCTTTTTGATCGTGTCCTGTTTTTGCACCTTGTAGTATATTTTTCTTTCCCGAGAAAGAATGGTTGATCACTCCTCCTAGTCGCTACAGTGCTGTCGTCTTTGAAAATAACCACTTCTCCTCCACGGATTTAAATGTGGGCTGGACAGCTAGGGACAGGGGGTGGAGGCTGCAAAACCGGGTCGCCCAAAGCTGTTACAGGTTGGGAATTTGCATATTCTACATTTATGCTTGGGAGCTGATGGGGCGTCACGTGATCGGCTTCACTCAAGAGTTTACGCTTTAAAAACTTAGTAATATTGTGATCGCTTAGAAGCTTTAGTTTTTTAAGGAACGGAGCATTCATACGCTTTTTCAATTCTCTGTGCAGTCAGAACATTCTTGAATTCGATAGCTGATGCCTCTGTGGTAACGGGAGTTGAAGAGCATTATCTTTTGTAGGTCATTAGCTGGTGCTGCAAGACACATCATCCATCGTTGACCATCGTGTTTCTTAGTCTTCCTCCTGCATTAGGTTGTGTAGTTTGTGCTATGTCTGTGCTGGCATATGTAGCCCTGTTAGCAATACAGCAAGCACGTTAATTGTAGCCACCGTTTTCTTGTGCGTTTTAGCTAAAGTGAAAGCGTACATTTCTAAAAGCTTATTCTGGGATTTTAGACACATCCTTTCCCTTAAGATGCGTTCTTCCCGGGAATTAATATTTCAGCATTTTCGTGTGGCAGGCAAAGCTTCTACTTTGTTGAGCTTAGTCCTTACAACAACCCTTCTGAGGTGGATAATGTTTCCTGGTTTAAGGCTTGGGAAATCTGATCTTTTCAGAGTGGTTAAGTACCTTGAACAAGGCCACACACTATGGGGTAAAGCCTGGCCTTGAACCCAGTCTGGTTTGATTCCAAAGTATGTCCTCACAATTTGCTGTGTCATTCATCCTTTTGGGAGGGGGTTGCTTAGGATAGGTAGGTTAAGTGTTACCTTCTCTGAGGAAATGGGCATGGAGTCATGTGGGGCCACATTCCATAGTTAACTGATCTGAGGCAGATTTCCTAACCTCTTCTAAAACCTGTTTTTGTTTGTTTGTTTCCTGTAAAATGGATGAATTGGAGCTGTTGTCTCAGTAGTTAGGATTGAATTAGGTGATAGGTAGAAACTCTACAGTAAAACAAGTACCCACTAAGTATTCTATTGTGTCATGTGCGCTAATAGATATGACAGGTTTTGAACAAAGTGTCCTTAGTCTGTTCCTTATGTTTGCTTAGCGATTAAACTTCAGTTTCACCTTTAGTGCCAACATAATGGGCTTTGCTTATCAGTGTTGTTGCAGGAAGTAAAAGCTGAAATTTTAACTGATTGTTGAGAAAAAATCTAATGGAAGAGACCTGGGTTACTGATTTGGGAATTTGGGTGGTTAGGTTTCAGGCACAGTCAACCTTTTGACATTGCAACATAATGTCATGGTGTCATGGCTCAAGAACCTTGCTACTTGCTACAGAGTTACAAAAAAAAAAAAAAAAAAAAAAAAAGGAACTCTTGTAATGTTTTAAATAAGTTTACTATTTTGTGCATATTTAGAGATCCCCAGTCAAACTTGGTCACTGCCCATGGGCTGTGGGTTGGACCTGCCCGATGGATAATTGCATAATGGCATGATGGATTTCAGATTGCTTTTGAAAAGGCACAGTCAGGACAGACTAGGTTATGCTGCAGTAACAAGTAATTCCCAGGCCTTAAAACAACAAAGGGCTGCTTTTTGTTTAGCCAGCATGATCATATTGTGTAACTGGCATTGCAACCCTTTAGTAATACACACTGACTGGAACAGTGCCTGGCCTGTGCCAGAGGGGACAGAATGCTCTGGAAGATCTTTCTTTGATAACTAAGTGGGACTGCATGAATGTGAGGCATGTCTGTGGTCTACTCAAAGGTCAACAAGCAGCTGCAGATCACAGGCATGTGTAGTCCTGCCATGAACCTGGAGTGGAGGCGTGCCATCACTGGGGAACAGCCACCATAGCAACTGTACCTGTTAACTGAGTCAACTGAAATGGCATTACCAGGACATTGGGCTTCCCTTATGAATGGGCATATGGACTGTATACAGCATAACTCTTTCACGTTACATTGCTAACCTTAATTGTAATTCCAGTAATGCCATTCTAAACCAAATCTTTTCAGTCTAGTCTAAGCTATGTCTACTAACTTTTTGCTTCTCTTGTTTAATCAACAAGAAGGCCTAGGGAATGTCAAGATGACCTACCTGTCCTGTGCTTAGTTAAAATTGAATGATGTTCGCAAAGGTTACCTTTTTCTTGTGGTTCAGTCAGCACTGCTCTAAGCCCTAGCTTTTAACGTATCCTTTTCTTTTGAAGGTAGTGAGACTTACTGCTTTTGTCTTTTTCTTTCCAGCATGTGGATTAACTGATGTGGGACAAGTACATGGAGCCAGCCTTTTGTAACCTGCTCTTCCAGCAATTTCTAAGAAGAAAAAGGAGCTCTTAAATCTAAGAAAATGCCTCGAACGAAGCAGATACATCCCAGAAATCTCCGAGGTAAGGCATCATCAAGTGCGTCATTGGCACCAGCAATGGCTGTGGGTTCCTCGGATGATGAGCCTGCTCCATTTGCTTCATTCCCCTCTGTCTTATGTAGTAGTTGTCCTTTATGTGTTGAATGGATGAATTCCACAGAATGACAGTTTTCCGGTTCAGGGCTAAGATTGATCATTTCTTAGCAGGAACTATGGAATCTGAAATTGATGGTTGCTATTTTCTGATGATTGAAACCACTGTGATTTTATCTTCATTCAAAAGAAAAATCTCTCCTCTCTTCGTTTTGTGTCTGTGGGAAATTGAACCTTGTCCTTCAAGCACGTTAGGCAGGTGTTGTATCGTGGGCTTGCCTTCTGCGTTCCCATATCCTTTGGAGATTAACTTCTGTAAGTTGTATCAAGATGAAGACATGAAGAAGAAAGTTGGAATTGACATTTACACAGCACATTGTTTGCAGGTGTCAGAACAAACTACTAATTTTCAACAAAGAAGCATCTCATCAATATTTGTATATAAGTCTAGGGGTCTAGCATGGGGTAGGATGTGGGCTTAACATGCTTGAGACCCTGGGTTCTATTCCCCCCCCCCCACCAAACAAAACAGCAAAGGATACATATAAAACACACTTTATACAAACACCAGAGGGTAAATGTTTTTCTCTTAAAGACAAAGATATTTAGTATCTAAAAGGAAGCAATTTTACTATGTCTGTTAAATGATTTGTATTGTTTTGATGTGTTTCATTCACTGGGAGAAGCAGTCATCTTTTCTATTTGATTCCAATATATAAGAATTCAGCAGTATTAGACTTGTAAGATGGCTCAGTTGGTAAAATGCTTGCTATCCTTCTAGGAGGACCAGAGTTCAGATGTCTAGAAGCCAGTAGCCAGTAGCACAGGTCCTGTAATCTCCCTCTGGGGTAAAGTGGGAGGTGGAAACAGAGTACCAATAAGCTCATGGGCCAGACAGCCTAGTGTACCTAGACACCAAGAGGTCCGGTCTCAGATGAGGCAGAAGGCAAGAAGTGACACCTAAAGTTGTCCTGATGTCCACACATGTCCGTGGCATGTCCAGACCACTATTCACGCACATGTACACAAAGATACAGATGCATATGTAAAGATTGTAGCAGCGTGAAAGAGACAATTGCTAAATCAAATAATCTTAAGCATAATAAAGTGCTGTGTGAAATAGATTCATCACTTAATATTACAGCCACACACAGAGAAATACACTGTTGGTGAGTCTATCATACAAATATATCCATTCACACATCTTAGGTGGTCTAGCCTACTGTATACCTGGCCTATGTGCTTTAAGGTTTTGTTCCTAGGCTGCAAACATGTGAGCATGTATCGAGTCTGTATATAGGCGCGGGCTGATTAAAACTTTTCCATTCATACCCTCTTTTCACTGAAGAAAGTTTTAGAAGCTCTTGGTTATATAAAAATATAAAATAAGCACATAAATTAAGCATTTAATAACAGTAAGTCACAGTTATAAAAATATTTCATATGTTAGTATATGTACATGTGTGTGTAATTACCTCAACAGCCAGAAGACGGTGGGAGGGCCCCTGGAGTTACAGCAGTTATAGGTATCGGGTGTAGGGGTTGACTGGCAACTAACTCCAATGCTCTGCAAGATTAGTAAGTGCTCTTAACTATCTAGCCATCTCTCTAGCCCCAGATCATAAAAGTTTAAAAAATAACTTTATTTTGTCACTAAGATCAAAAAAAATTTGCATGCTAAATTTGGTATGTTTATTTGTTTTAACACAAAAGAATTAGGTCTCAGATGACCATTTGATGCTGTGGGATGTGGAGCACCTGTAGGGTTTCTAATTGATTGATGCTTTGACGTGATCCTGAAAATGCTATTTCACATGTTACATGGTACCAAATGGCAGAAGTATGGCCAGGGCCATGTCAGAAATTGTTGGAAATTCTGTTCTAACCTCTAAACTTCCTATTTTATTTATTTATTTATTTATTTTTAACAGAATTCAAGTCAGAATCTGAAACAGTAATTTCTAAAATCAAGTATTTTAACAGTAGCAATATAACACAAAGATGAACACTAATTTCATACATGTATGCTATGGTTGGAAAATTTTAAGTTGTTATAGTTTCTAGAGGAGCAGAAAACTTTGGATAGTTTAACAGGGCGGTTTGGACATATAATTGTTTGGAATCTGAGCCCAGGTATTTCAGGCAGGGTTCCTTGAGTGTGTGTGATGTCCAGTTTGGTACAAAGTACACATGTTTTGTGGACAGAGCAAGGCTGCAGTACTGTCTATGCTGAGCGCTGCCCCCCTTCCCATTTTGCATTCATCATGCATTTGGTTTTCAATTAGTTTTAGTCTATGCTGCATGTTTAGAAATCTTTCACTGTTGCCAAAGGATTTTTTTTTTCTCTCAACCCCCACATTCAGTTTTTAAGAATTAAGCAAGTGACCCACAATTTAAAAATCTGAGCTGAGGGAATTCTAACACAGTGGTATTTGTATATCTTAAAAAAAAAAAAAAGTAAAAAGTGCAGCATAAAAGGTAAAAATGCTACATTCATCCAAGCCCCTTGCTGTGTGTGGAGGCTTCAGACCTTGAAGCTGCCTTGGGTGATTAGAATATGGTGAGTGACCCTGATGACCTGGGACAAGGTAGACTTCATGAATACTGTACGGTCAGGCTGTGCTTATAAAAGTTGTTTTTCATTCAATAATAAATGAACATCAACATACTAAAGTTATATTTTAATCTTATAAATGAAAAAGAAAGCTTGACTTTTTGGCTCTTGTAATAATAATTAGCATAAAATAGAAATACATTTTTTAATTGTTGAAAAATATTTTGTCTTTATACTTTTTTTTCTCCTCATGTAATAGCCAACTTTATTCAGAGCATTAGAAAATTTATACTCAGAGGATTAAGAAGAGTCACCTGATTATGTAATCACAAGGACAAGCTATAAAGTCAAAACCATGTTGTTCTATATCGGCAGAGGCATATAAACAAATAGCAATAGGCAGATGTAGTCCTTATACTCTTATCAGTTTTCTTTGCTTTTTATTTATTTATTTATTTTTTATTTTTGTTTAAAAATTGAAAACACAAACCTGATGGTGTCACATGCAAGCCAGCACTCAGGAGGCAGAGGTAGGTGGATTTCTCTGAGTTTGAGGCCAGCCTGATCTCCAGAGAGAGAGTTCCAGGACAAGCATGGCTACACAGAAGCCTGTTTTGAAAAATCAAACCAGTGAAACAACCAAAAGCCAAACTGAAAGCAGACTTCAGCTGAGCCCAGGGTTAGGAGTATCAGTGGTCCACATGGAAGGTCTTTGGGAATCTTTACACAGATCTGATGTAGAGCCTGTGATGACAGTATTCCCTTTAGGATCTTTTCTTAGAGCTCACCTGAGGCCACTCCACAGTGCTCTCCCTCTCCCTCTCCCTCTCCCTCTCCCTCTCCCTCTCCCTCTCCCTCTCCCTCTCCCTCTCCCTCTCCCTCTCCCTCTCCCTCTCCCTCTCCCCCTCTCTCTCTCTCTCTCTCTCTCTCTGTGTGTGTGTGTGTGTGTGTGTGTGTGTAAAGAAGAAGGTGTACATACAACACTGATGGTAAGAAGGATAATGTAGTAAGTACATGAGCCAGTAACATTGTTTATATTGTCATTATAGTTTGTAGTTTCTGCTTCTGCATGCCTGCTGTACAGCAGGTTCTCAGCACCAGTGTCCTCACAATGATGAGACTTTTTGCTGTGCAGTTGTTGGGTGACAGGGAGTCTTCAGCTGTGTTGTAACAGGAAAACATACCTTAGGAATACACTTTTCAAGTCAGAGATGTTTAATTGCAAATGATCTCAATGGCCAGGCATCATAAGGTGACGTTTAGACATATGATCAATTTTCTGAGCTACTTGACACTTGAAACAGTGCATGTTCCCTGCCTAAAAATGCACTAGACCTCTGTGCTGGCATAGGTAACTCCCCTGGGCTCATGTTGGAACTGACTAGTGCAGAATTTAATTAGGTGGGGATTTAGATGGAGCACATTAGATGTAACATTGGGGAGTCTGATCGCTCAGAGTCACAGAGAAAGTATGGAACTTGAATATTATGAGCCTTTTGAAGAGGGGACTTTATCTTGTTTACAGTCAAGGCAAGGCCCTTGGGGTAGAGATTCTAGCCAAGATGGGCATTTGGAGGCCTGCCTTTAGGATTTATCTGTTCCAATTTCTATGAGGGCCACAGATAGGCCAATAGTATCCTTAGCTAGCTAATAGAGTCCAGAGAGTTGTTAATGAGTCCTAGACTTGTGGATTCATTTATGATTTCTTAGCTTTATAAATGTGTAAAGTGATACATAACTAGCAGCCCCCTCTATAGTTGGGATTGGTGGCTGTGGCCTGCACCTGAAATTGTAGCTACTCAGGAAGCTGCTGCCTAAGAATTCCTGAGGCTAGCAACTGAAAATTAGCTTGATGGGCAACTTGGTGAGACGCCATCTCGATCAGCAAACAAAAGCCATTTATTTTCAGTAGAGACTGATGTCCATAGTTGGTTATTAGGATGTGCTGCTGGACAGTGGCAGGAAATGTTAGCAGCTAGTCAGTTTGCGATTGGAAAGGACACAGTGGAGCCTGTAGCACACTGTGCTGCTAAGGACGAGCAGGGGGGTCATTGTGAAGTGTAGTAAAGGCACTTTCTCTGTTCTGTTTTTTTTAACTGAGGATTGAATGTAGAGCCTGTGCATGTTAGGTGGTACTCTACCACCGAGCTCTATCCCTACCCTTCAAACTCATTTTTCAATTAAATTTGTTCCTCAATGGTGATGGTCATCTAATCTAATCACATACCTCCCACCCATCTCCTCCTTCTTCCTGTCAACCCTCCCTCTCCCTCCTAACAAAGTCCCTTCCACTCTTATCTTCTTCCTTCCTTCCTTGCTCTGTGTGTGTGTGTGTGTGTGTGTGTGTGTGTGTGTGTGTGTGTGTGTGCATGTTCCTGTGCGTGTGTCTGTGCCTGTGTCTGTATCCCTCTGCTCCTGGGAAAAGTTTGGGATTAGAAATAAGCTGATGAAAGAAGCTACCAGAATTAATTTTCAGGCACACAAGTGAGTATGAGAAGTACCAGTTCATCCTAAAACAGCATGTATGCATGCGTGGATCTTACTGTTAGACCTGTGTGGGCTCTGCTTCCCAAAGGGGCAGGCTTTGCACATTTTCGCCCTCAGAAAAGCCTTAGTAGACGAATCTGAGAGGACTTGGTTTGGCAAAGGTAGAAAGTAGGTTTGAAGCGCACATGAGGTTGAGTTACACAGGACTGGTGCTCCGTCCACTGTGGGAATTAGGTTTCCACATCCTTGTCATGTAATCCATTGTCTTTGCCCTTTCCCATTTGCACAATCCAGGGTGGTCCTAGCATTCTCACCCCGACTGCTCTGAAGTGATGGGACTATGGAAGAGTGTAGGAAAATTTCCTGCCGAGAGCAGCTGTTCAGAGTGCTGCCCCTGCCTGCTTCCCTGCCTCCCTGCCTCCCTGCCTCCCTGGACACAGTCCTTCTAGCCTTGTGCTCTACCGACCAGCTAGGGGGAAGAATTGACAGTGGTGTGGCAGATGTCAAGGCTCAAGGTCCCGCTTGTGGTCCTGGTGAGGGAGCAGTGAGGCAGGGCCATCTGATACACAGCCCACACTCTGAGGATGGATGGGCCATCCCCATCACCTTCCTGGGTCTTTTCTTGACCTCTTAGGCAGGGAGGCTTGAGAAACTGGTGACTCACAGGAGATTTGTGCCGGTCATTTCAGATCCAGTGTTAGGCATTATTGTATGTATGTATGTATGTATGTATGTATGTATGTATGTATCTATCTATCTATCTATCTTCCTTCCTTCCTTCCTTCCTTCCTTCCTTCTTCTCTCTTTCTTTTAAAATTAATCTATTTAAAAGGTTTTTTTCATTTTTACATACCAACCACAATTTCTGCTCTCTCCCCTCCTCCCATCCCCCCCCCCCACTTTTCTCCATCCAACCCCACATCCACTCCTCTGTAAGGGTAAGGCCTCCTGTGGGGAATCAACAAAGTCTGGCTTATCAAGTTGTGGAAAAGCAAAGCGCTGCTATCAATTTTTTTGTTCTATTTGAGTCTAAGTTTTCAAAGCCTCACCTTCTTTAAGATTGTAAGTCAGTGTGGAAAATGGGAGATACTAGCCTTTTTTTGCTATATTTTGAGAATTTGGTGTGGCTGGTTTTCACTGTTATTGGTCGTATGTGTTTGACTACCAATACCTCAAAGAATGACCTCTTCTGGCCCTCTGCAAATTAACTTATTAAAATGTGCTAGACAGCATTGGGGACTCTTGAGTTCATGGCCATCGTGACATGTGTTGGCTATCTACTACTTCTGGGCATATGGGGCCTACCCTTAAGTGTGGTTTGTATGCCCCGTGAAACGCCATTGGATGGAACTTCTGGGTTAGGGATGGGGCCTAGGACTGTTCCCGCTCTCAGCACTAGGAGCCCATCTGACTTAGACCTGTGCAGGCCCTGTGCACGCTGCCCCAGTCCCCGAGTTCATCTGTGCATCAATCCTGTGGTATCTGGAAGACACTGTTTCCATGGTGTCTTCTAACCCCACCAGCTTCTATGGTCTCTCTGCACCCTCTTCTGAATAATTCCCTGAGCCCTGAGAGGAAGGGATGGAGACATCCCGGTTAGGGCTGAGTGTTCAAGGTCTTTCACCTTGTTATCCAGTTGTGTGTCTCTGTGTGTGTTAGTTCCCATGTACTGAAGGAGGAAATTTCTCTGACTATGGTTGTGTTCTGTACTCTTCACTGGTGGTAAAGGCAGAGAGTTGGGCTTCTTGATATGACTTGGGCTGTGTGGTCTTGTGCAAGTTGTTTTCTTGGTCTGTAAAATTCGGATAGTGGGTAAAGGCTAGACCTCAAGGCTATAGTATTGTTTGTCACATGCCTGGTACAGGGTAAGCACTTGAAGCAGAAGTCGCCTACCTGAACTGGCTTAGTCAAGCCTCTGGGTTGCATGTGTTTCACAAGCAGAGGACAGGAGTGTTCACAGAGAACTCTTTACTGGCTGCACTTGGTTCTACACAGGGTGCTTGTCTATGCTCATGAAAGGTTCTTGTCCAGACTACTGGAGATGAGGGCAGCCAGGGCAGAAAGTCACCTGAAAAAGAAAGTCCGTGCTCACTGCCAACCCTTCCGTTTTTTCACTTGAACTCACTCAGTTCATGACTTTTTTGTTTTGTTTTTAACTTGTTAGGAGAGGTTAAACAGCATTAGTCTCCATCCAGTATCAGGAAGCTGAAAGGTCTCTGATGTTAGTATACTGAAGTGTTATAAAATATTTCAGGGTGACTGGTCATGTGGGATTGGAGTACTGTGTTAGATTTGGAGATAGGTGTCATCTCTGTCCCCTGCTCTACCCCAGTGTAGGAAGAGAAACCCAGCCTGCTTTTTCAGGATCATCTAAACAATGAGAATATTTCACTTGCTGTCCGTTCACGGCTTGCCCCAGTAGTGGTTTTTATAAAACCTATCATGAATGCAAGCTTGCCTTGTTTATGTAAGGGTTATCTCACTGAGTTCGTGAGTGGAATCTGTCTAATTCTAATGATTGTTATGGGGAATGCTGTTTACACATTGTTTTACAGATTTGGAAGTTAGGTCAGTCACTCCAGGCTGACAGCAAATGATTTGAGAGTCAGGAATCCTGGAGGGAAAACAACCCCTTGGCTTATTTAAAATACTTTTCTGTATGTTACTGAAGCTAGAAAGGGAGTTAAGTAATAATTTAAAAACCAGTTTTAGATGACAGATACGGAAAAAAAATTGGTGACTTTAGGACCTGTCACATAAATGACTGGCATTACTTAATTTGACTGGGATAATATGAGAATAGACCTAATATAGAAAATCTCCCACTTCATTTTGAAAGTAATTATTTTTCAGTTCATAGTGAGAGGACATGTGATGCTTCTGAATACTTTTCAACATTAGTCAAGTGTTTTTCTTTTTGAAAGAAAATACAAAATATAACCAGCCACAGTAATGATTTTTTTTTTAAGCATCTTTGTACACAACAGTTCTGGTGAGGTATTATTTATTTATTTGACTGTAGACAGAAGAGTAAGTAATGGGAGTAAGAGCTCCCCTTGTACAACTATTCCTAAGCCCCACAACTAGAATTCAGTGATCCAAGCAAGTCTGGGTAACGTTTGCTCTTGAGTTCAATATTTTATGACTAGATGAAGTGCTTTACTTTTCAATTTGTATTTAAAACATGTGGTAGTGCTTTTCTGCATGTTAATTCAGGGTGCTCTTCTGAAATGTATTAATATGCCAGTTACAGCATATACTGCCTCATTAGAGCTGGAACCAGCACTAGAGAGTGCTTACCGCACATGAGAGCATATATTCACAAAGGGTCATCTCACAAGAATGCGACCATTAGATCTCTAGACCCATATTTATACATTTGTACAGGATTACGTTGTTGTTGTTATTGAGACATAGTCCTAGTGTGTAGCCCTGGCTGGCCTGGAACTCGGTATGATGACCAGGTGGATTTTGAACTCATGAATATCCCCCTGCCTCTTCCTTCTGTGTGTTGTGATTAAAAACAAGAGTCACCTTGCTTATTATGATACATTAATTTTCAAATTTTTCATTGTAAAAACTTAGCAGCATTTTGAGTTGGTTCCATGATGTATTTATTCTATTCTAGAGAGTACTACAAGACTGTGTTGCCATGCAGAATGGAACCATGGTGGTCTTGACAGGTGCAGACTTGATGTGAAGCCTGATTTCTCTGGTACTCGATGATGAGTATACATTTAAGGGATGTACTTTTTGGAAGTGTGCTTCCCCCTTCTTCTCTTACAACTTTGAGATTTGTCAGTGAAGAAAACTGCAAGACCAGCATATAACTGCCTAATACATACAGTATTCAAATGGTATACAGTTAGGTCTAGATATACAGTTAGGGGAGTATGTTATATTACAGAAATAAATGAAGAAGCATCCACAGCCTGGAACCTGGAAGGTGGTTTCCCAGTCTTGGTGTTCTTCACATAGCACATGTTCAAGTGGGGAAGATGCAGGCTCATGTTTGAGTCATTCGGCCTTGTACAGATGAACAGAGAGATTCATTGATTGGTCAATGAATGGTCTCAAGCCACAGCCTCAAGCGATGACTCTTGAATGGGTAGGACAAACCAGACAAATCATATGTCTTCCCATAGCTGTGCTGTCATGGGCTGATGGCATGGAAGAGGCTGTTCAGATGGTTTTCTGGTGTTCGACATAGCTATCCTTTCCACAGGACTGTTACCAGGCTGTGTGCCAAGTGCCTTTTTCTTGTGACTTGTTTCAACTCCATGAAGTAGGGGTGTTATTAGCATATTTTATAGCGGAGGGAAGTGAGGAATGGAGAATTTATCACTTGCCCAAAGCGTCACAGCTGGGATCTACATAGTCACCTCCTTGGCTTTCAGCATGCTTAGTCATGCTCACCTTGACTGAGGTTGACAATGGGCAGCTCTTTGCTGGGTTTGTGTATGCCCTCCATCTGTGGAGTGCAGCCTTAAGAATGGCATACTGGACCAGTGATAGGGAGATCAGAGTTAGAAGGATGATAAACTTTTTTCCTTTGCTTGTTGAGAATCCATTCCAGAGTTGTTTGTATATATGACTTCAAGTTGAATTTGCCATCACAAACAATTCTGGAAATTTCCAAACTCGGCCTGAGACTAACCAATCCTTACAGATATTTGTGTATGTGGTTTGCTTTATTGTACATTGTTGGAACTAGAGATGCCTTGCCTAAAAGTAAGAAGGGCAGTATTTGTGTGAATGTTTCAGCAGAATACTTTTGAATTTCAGAGGTGAACCTATTATATGTTTAAACAAAATGTAACTGACATTATAACCTTTCCCTTGTATGATGTGCATCTAGAAATTAGAACAAGCAGACTTCATTCATTGTTGGAGGGTCTCCCACATTGCCGGTAAAGGTGGCATGAAGCACTGGTTTTAGGGGTTCAGAGTATGTGTGGATTATATTCATTTTCTATTTTGCTTCTTGATATAGTGAAATAAAACCTAGTTCCTGCCTTCCTAGTTTTCAGTATAGCATGTCTCCCAAGTCTGAGAAAAGGTATAGGAGTGCTCCCACACAGCTGCAATGGGATGTGTATGTGCATTAGGGACACCAGAGGACAAAAGCCAGAACTAATGTCTTCGCTGGAGCAATGTGGCATCCTGCTTGGAGGTGTCCCCTTCAGGTTTGCTTGTGGTGGGAACTTGCCTAAGGACACAGCTTTGGCATAGATTTTTAAAGAAAGGAAAGACAGACTGGCAGAGAAAATAATTCCATCAGGCCTTGGTAGAAGAATGAATGGGGTGGCAGGACCAGTTTGGGATCCTGGGATTGTTGTTTTTTTTTTTTTTTTTTTTTTTTAGTTAGAGTGTATTTCTTAGTGAAGTTGAATTACAAGGACCCAAAGGGTAAGACTTCTCAGATTTGATATGTGTAGATTCATTCATTCATTCATTCTTTTTTCCTTCCTTCCTTTCTTTTTTGGGGGGAGTAATGACAAAATTATTAAGTTGATATTTTTATGCTACTAGGGTGGGTGTTCTTGACTTTCCATAAGAAGTTAGAGGCCAGGTATTGTTGCACACTATGACATTAAAACAAAAACAGAGACTCCACCGTCCATGTAGGGCCAAATGGTTTGTGATATCTAGGGAAGAAGATGGAAGGCTAGAGGAATGAGGCAATCTTTTTAAAAATGTTAGGAAATACATCCTGCAAATGAACAACACAGCAGAAGTGTATTACTTTGGCCTCCTGTTTATGAGCAAGGATGAAATGGCCAAGGTTGAGTGCATAGAAAGCAAACCTCTGGTTCACTCTTGAGTAGCTGTCGTTTTGGAGCAGGGGTCAGAAAATTACTGGCCAGATCCACATTCTGTCTATTTCTGAAATTGTTTCTTTAAAACATACTGCTTCTGTTGCCTCATGTTCCATGTAGGGCCATTTTCATGGGGCGGCAGCAGCTCTGTGTGGCTGACGAGGCTGAAGTATCTGCTTCTAAATGGAGCCCTGTTAACACAGCTCAAAGCCTGTGTGCAAATCAGGAACTGCTAACATGGCATTTTCTGCTCTGTTCTCAAGTATGATGGCAGCAAATGGCCACATTGATGTCCATCCCCCAGAAAGCTCTGTGTGGGCTTCAGTGGCCCCTTTCTGCCCTGCATTTGTTCAGGACATACAGACTGTGGGGTTTACACATGCAAGTCCAAGCACCAGTACTACACTTTTATGTAGTGTGTATTTGAGTTTTAGTAAAGTGTGATATATAGTCAGTAAAATCCAGTGTAAGTGCTCAGTTCAGTAATGCCTAGTAGGTTTAAAGAATGGGCAGCCTTTGGCACAATTATCCCTGTTGTCCCCACCTCCCCCAGCAGGTGACCTTCAGCCACTGGCAGTCTGACCTCATCCTCAGCTCCAGCCTAGAAAATGGCTGCTCTGCTTTCCTGCTCTACATGGCTTTCTCTGGAAATCAGATAAAGGGTATCATAAGAGAGTCTTTGTGATACATTTAACGCATATCTGACATAATGAGTTTGAGATTCTTCCACACAGTAACACACACCAGGTTTTTACTACCTTTTGTTGTGAAGAGGTTTTTACATACAGCCTGCTTGTGCATTTCTGAGCTGGTCGACACGTGGGCTTGCCCTGTGTGGTCTCAGATCTATGAGTCCAGTGGGATTTAACCTTCCCAATATTACTGTAGCTAATCCTTTGGGTTACTGTTTGGTGTATTCTTTAGCTTTTTGCTTATATGATCTTAAACTAGATCCTTTGTGGACAGCCCATTTCTGCAGTTGGGTCATCCAGCCTAATGGTGGCTCTTCAACTTCACATCGGGAATTGTTGTGTTTGTGGCTGCCATTTTGCTATTTCATTTCTATTTACTTTGTACATTTATTCCTTTGTACTTTATTAGTGTCTGCTAGTGCTTGTCGTGATTTCCATTTTTATGGGCTTAGTGAGTATTCTAGAGCGCATCTTGATGCATCACTGTCTGGAAACAATGCAAACCAAACTCAGGTAAAATAGGAAGTGTTGCCCAGATCTCCGTTCTTCCCTGTGTTCTGCCCATTATCATCATTGTTTGACCCTTGTGTTACAGAGCCAGCTGGACAGTGAAGTGACTGCTTCTGCAACCTGATTTTAAACACCTTAAAGGAAGAAATGAAAAGAAGTATTTAATAGTCTATGTGTGTCTTCATTGGCCATTCTTGGCACTGTTCTGTGAACTCAGGCTGTTGTCTTGTGTCCGTATCCCTTCAACTTAGAGCAGGTCTTCCTGAAGCAAGGGCCTCCCTACATGTCCTCTGTGTTTCTTTATTTCCCCTTCACCTCCGAAGCATGGGGTTCATGGATTTCGGTGTTTCTCTCTGCTCCAGGCTTCCCAGTGTCTGTGATGAGAAGTCACCTGTTTGTGTTGTCATTCTCATTTTGCTTAATCTCTGTGAGATGTGTGAGGCTTTCCAGAAGACATTTAATTAGTTTCCTTTGCCTTTCAGCAGGTGAATGTGATGTGTTCAGATGCAAGTCTTACTGTCCTGGCCTTAGATGTCTAGATTATTATTGCTATGATAATTTTACACACGTGTGTGTGTGTGTGTGTGTGTGTGTGTGTGTGTGTGTGTGTGTATGTGTGTGTGTGTGTGTGTATGTATGTATGTATGCCAGCCATACACAGATAGAGGTTACCCTAGGGAATGAGTTCTCATCTTCCATCATGTGGGTCCTAGGGATTGAACTCAGGCAGTCAGTCTTGGTGGCAGATGCTTTTACCTGTGGAGTCATCTCACTGCCCCTACCCCTTTTACTTTGAAATAACTTTAAAATTAGCATACAAGATGTGTGTGTGTGTGTGTGTGTGTGTGTGTGTTGCAATATTTTATTTTGGATTTTGTTTATGGAGACAGGTTTCTCTGTGTAGCCCTGATTGTCCTAGAACTTGCTGTATAGACCAGGCTGGTCTCAAACTCAAAGAGATCCGCCTGCCTCTGCCTCCTGAGTGCTGGGATTAAAGGTGTGCACCACCACTGCCCAGCATGTTGTTGAGGTATTTTCCAGGAGCTTTAGTAGATTCCTCCAATCTGCCCCCACTTACTCCTAATTCCTTCACCACTGTCTTTCCCTCATTCATATTCTTTGTGGCCTTTTGTCCCCCTCCACCCCTCCTCAGGCTCCATTTTCTCTCATCCCTCATTCAGTTGAACCTTGATATATGAAGGAGACTCTTCAGGACTCTGTCTGCAGATGGTTCAGTCCATTGGAGGGGGTGGCATTCCTGCATATACATGCCTCCTAATTATCTCCAGATTGCTCACAGTACCTACCACAATTGTTATGCTGTACTGTTTAGAGAGTAATGATAAGAAGAAAGTTTGTGTGCTCCTGAATTGCATAGCTGTTGATCTCTTATGTGTTCTCTTGTACACATGACTGCCGTGGTTCCCGTGTGGCAGTCAGAGGACATCATTGATGTTGGCTCTTACTTTCCATCTTGTTTGCTGTTCACAACTGCACTGTTTTCATCTGCCTAGCAGGCTAGCTTGCCTGGGGGTGGGGGGGGGTGGGGTTCCAGGACTCCAGTCCATGTTACCTCAGGACCACTGCAATTATAGACTTGCATGGTTGCTGTTGGTTAGTGTTCTTGGGATGGAAAGGCAGGTCTTCTTTCATCCTTGAGGCAAGTGCTTTCACCTGCTGCCTAGCCCTGTGTTCATTTATGTTTTATTTTCTAATTGTTTTCCTTTTAAGGCCAACTTTCTGAAGGTCACACTGTATTTTTGTGTTTGGTCAGACATTGGTTCATGAAGCTTTCACTGTCCTCAGATGGATCCATGTGAAGGCCAGGAACACTTGTGACTACATGCAGTTCTGATGCTTACCTGCCTTGGTTTTTACTTTTCACCAAACCCTCTGGCATCTTTGCATGTGCCCGTGGTAGCTCCTACATACTGTCTGCCCTTCGTGTAAAACCTCCACACAGCGGCTGCCTCTCCTCCCAGAGCTTTCTGTGGATTCTTTGGAATCTTGTTCATGCTGAACTGGAGTTTACCCTCAGACACAGAGAGCCTCTGGCCTTCCAAGTTCACTTGTTACGGGACTACCATTCCCCTGCCTGTGTGCCCTGTCTTGCAGTAGCGCTCTACTTGCTGATTTGCAGACTGCCCTGGGTTGAACTATGGTGCTGACTGAGCTGGTGTTAGGGGGCCAAGAACAGCTTCAGGGAAGAAGGCTCCAGGTCAGTACTTGCCATGAAGACATGCATTTGAGTCTGCAGATAACTGTGGTAGATTTCCAAAGTGCAAGGAATGCCTGGCTGGGACCATTTTGTCCCTCTGGCTGTGCTTCGGGGAGAGGATCTGTGACCTTACTTTATCTGTACTGGGTTAGCCATGTGTATGCTCCAGAGAACCCTCTGGCAAACAGCATCGTGAACCTTAAGGGCATCCAGTTGTGTTCAGTGTGTGCTAATGAGCTTGATAAAGGCTCCTTGCAGAACCCCATTAAGTCAGCTGCAGATCTGCATGCTGTTTGAAAGATGGAAATTATGAGGTGAACGTGCTATAAGATACTTGTAGGCATTACTGATATTTAAAATCCTTATGCGATACCAGTATTAGCTCACTGGGAACTTTAAATATGAGTTGTTGTAACTGAAAGAATGGTTGAATTGGGGAAAAAAAAATGGAAGGACTTAGAGTTTGGATTGTGGGTTTGGAAGCGAATGCTAGGTCTTCAGTTAATAAGCTTTGTGCACAGCACAGTACTACTTTCTCTCACTGAGTTTTAAGCTGTGTAATAAAACCAGCCTTATAGGTTATTTTGGAGATTACCACCCAGCACAGCACACAGTAGGTTCAGTCCATCCTTGGACTGTTCAGGAGATTGATTCTAGGACTACGCAGGTCAAAGTCTGAATGTTCCAGTTCCCTAAATGAAATGTAGTGTTTATACTGAATGCTGCAGTTCCCTAAATGAAATGTAGTGTTTATATGCAGACCCACATCTAACCACTGACCAGCTTGGAGTTGTCTGCAGACAGACTGGTGTTCCACACAATGCAGATGTAACTATGTAACTAGCTATTATGCTGTGCTCTTCAGGGAGTAGTAAGGGACAAAAAGGACCAAGTGTCCAGTAGTTTCTGTTTGCTTCCCACAAATATTTTCAGTCTACTTATGTTTGAATCTGTGGGTGCAGAAATTATGACATAGAGCGCTAACCATATATGATGAAGGCTAGCATATCCGTGTGACCAGCTTAGGATTGGGTGGGTAGTTTTGGTGGAGTTCCACTGCTTGATTTACCTCCTTGTTTTTATCTGGCCTTGCTTCTCTCCCTTTATTTTTTTAAATTTTAAGGTTTTATATAATTATTTTTATCTTTGTGCGTGTGTGTGTTGGTCAGGAATAGTCACTTACCTTGCATCCCAGGGATCCAGGGATCAGTGATCAGCCTTGGCAGCAAGGGTCTTTACTTACTGAGCTATCTTACTGTCCTTGCCCCCCCATCCCCCCTCAAAGCTGTAATTCTGTCTTTCATACACTACATGAAACACACGTTTTTTGTCATAGTGTGTTATGCTTTAGTACCCTTTCTACACACTGAGGGATTCCTAGTATTCATAGTGACATCTCTATGTCACGATCATGTAAGTGCCGACAGATCTTTGTGTGATTGAAATCTTGATGATGGTGACTCAGCACATGTAACATGGTTGTTCTGGGGAAGGTCTGTATTGGGGAAGTGGAATTTGTAGTTGGACATTCTCAGGCCATCTGTGGAAGGAACAAAACACTGTGTAAAGGTTGTCCAGAGTTCAGCACAGGCTCTGTCCTGTGACACAGGGTTACTGTGGAGGAAGTGTAACTGGCTGATGGCTCTTATGTCATCTTTGCTTTTAGGAGGACATCCCAAGCCTCTTCTTAGCATTTGATTCTAAGAACTGAGCAGAAAGTAGTTCCTCTTAGTGATGCCACATTCCAGGTTATTTTCTAATAATGCTTTTTAATACATTTTTGCCATCAAGTTTCTAGGCACTACCTCTTCCTTGGAAGCCTTTAAGTTTGTCCCAAAGAATGTGTTTGTTGCATAGTGTGTGTTTCAACATTGTTCTTGGAAATCTAGTACTTGGGCAGGTACATGTTTTACAGTGTAGCCATTGACAGGATGTCTGACTCTGAGATCAGGGTTCGGAGCTCTTTCATCTTCAAGTGAAACCAGGAAGCCCTGGCTACAGGAAGAGGACAGTACCAGCCACACTTGGGTAGATAGGATCAACGTAACAGTGCACATCCGCCAGTCAGAGTCAAGCTGTAGTGAGGTGCAGGGGTTAAGTATGAATCTCATAGGTGCACTAAATGGTCTTTTGGCACCTACATTTGATGTAGCAGTGAAGTGTAGAGTTGTATGGGTGTGATGGTCTGGATCACATTAAACTCAGATGTCATTGTGGCATGTGAGATGGTTTATACAATGATTAGTTTTTTCCTAAGGCTTTAAAAAACATTTTTCTGGTGATGTCATCTGTGGAACAAAAATTTAAGAGATTTTATTATGTGAAGTGCAAGTTTCAACTTTGCATGCATAATGATTGGATGTTTTTCTTGTTTGTTCACAATGTTGGATAAATAGTCTCATAAGATCCTCCCTGTGCCCACCAAGAGCTATGGAGGGCACCAGAGTGTCTCTGCCATGAATTGAGGCTCAGTAGTTCAGTGAGAGGGATAAGACCAGCTCCAAAGTATATAACCTCAACTGATTGATCAGCTAATTGTCCTAGGAAGATTTGTAGCTCATGAGGAGGTGACAGGCTATTCATCTGCACGAGGGAGGAAGCTACTCCCTAGCTCCATAAACTGTAGTTTTTATGTTCATATTAAACCAGTTCTGAGTCTCACTTTCATGAAGCCCCCGTTCCTGTGTGGGGCCTTCTGTGGATGCTCCTGACAGTGGAATTCAGGGAGTGAGTAGCTTGGTTCAAGTGGATGATTTCTTAACTCTTGAGACCAGGCTAGACCAGGCTACATAATGCAAGAGGCATTCTGACCTGACATGCTACCAGAACAGCCTGGAAGTGCAGAGTATGAGTGAAAATACATGGAAAAGGTAACTTGCTTAGGTTGGAGCTGAGAACGTATTATAAATATGAAAGAAGTACCATGTGTGGGAATCATGCACTTATTAGTAAACCTATGAAGAGCTATTGACAATCACATGAATGTGAATGTCAGTATTCTTATGAACAAAAAAGTATGTGTGCATGCCAGGGTTTGTACATGGGTAAGGGTCATTTGAGTGCAACCTATGAACACAAAAGCTCTTAATAATGTTTTGTTTTTGTTTTTGTTTTTTTTAATTTGTTTAATTTTGGAGACAGGACCTCACTGTGTAGCCCTGGCTGATGTCAAACTCATGATGGTCTGCCTACTCCATTCTGCCTCCCTGGTGCTGGGATTAAAGGTAACCAGAATATATCTTTTTAGTGAAATAACAGGTTAAGTGATACAAAAATAGCCTAGTTTAGTCTATAGAGCCTTGCTAGAGCACTTCTGTGAGTGAAAACCAGGTAACCTTTAATAGGGATTTGCTTTTCAGGTTTATGGGGTTTCAGGTTTATGGGGGTACAGGAAGTACCATACTGCCACCATACTTTTCTGTTCCTAATAAGGCACAGAGAAGTATCCAGAGAGGCCAAGTCTCCTTAGCAGATAAATATGGGCATATGTTTTTCCAGCAAACCATTGTCCATGGGCTCTTTCACTGGGCATGTGTCTCAGCCTGCACAAATACAGCTAGTCAGTGGTTTCCAGAATCTTATAAAGTGGCTCTTCCCTTCTAACATTTACAATTTCAGAATGAGTCTTAATTCTACAGAAATACACACAGGGCAGGGGCTTTTGAAAATCATGCCAAGCTTTAATTGAGTGGGTATTTGGAACAAGGAAGCTCAGCCCACCATGTAAGGCGAGGACGTACAGAAAAGCAAGACAGAAAGTTGGGAAGTAGAGAACATCTTAGACCTCTGTAGAGAATACAGGCTTAGAGACTCAGAACTTGGGCATAGAAAGCATGAGAGATACAAAACTAGAAGAAAATCTACAGTTTTAGTCAATAGATGAGGTTAGTATTCAATGTAGCTTGTTCTATTACATTAGTTAATTGCAAACTAACCTAAAGTAACACAAATAATGAAAAATTATTCTTAGTAATAAAATATAGAAATGAGAATGGTGTGAAGATAATTTCACTTTCCAAAATGTTAGCTATTTTTCAAAGGTTATTTTTATTTTTGTGTGTGTTGGCTGCTTGAATGTGTGTGCACCATCAGTACCCATGGAGGCAGAAGAGGGTATGGGATCCCCAGAACTGGACTTGACAGATGGTGTGAGACACCATGTGGGTGCTGCAAACCTAATGTGGGTCCACTGCAAGAACATCAAGTACTCTTAACCACGGAGCCATCTCTCCAGCCCTGGCTTTTGATACTTTAGAGAATTAAAGTCTGGGCTGCTGAGGCTTTGTGAAGTGGGCGTGGTCCCTTGTGATGGTGTGAGTTTAAAGGGTTTATTTACAGGTTCTAGTTCTTGAATTTTATCCTAAATTGAAGCTGAAATAAGATTGTCCTGAGATTTCCATTTCAGTGTTATCTGTAATAGCAATTACCTTGTGATGTTGTAAGTGCCTGCCCATTAATATAGAAAAGCGTGTTCTCCTGTGCTCTCTTGTGCTCTCTTGTGCTCTCTTGTGCTCTCTCTCTCTCTCTCTCTCTCTCTCTCTCTCTCTCACACACACACACACACACACACACACACACACACACACACACACACAGAGGAGAGAACTTCTAAAAAACCATGGAGACAGGAAAAACGTCTTCCAGGCTCCTACTAGTATGGTCCATTAAGATCTAGTTACTACATTCAACTGCCTTTCTAGTTTCCAGAATCCCACAGGGTCTTCCACAGTCCACCCCAAAGCCACATACTTGCTCAGGTCTGTCACAGCAACAGCCCGCTCCTTGCTGCTACCAACTTGTGTCTCAGTTACTCTTCTGTTGCTGTGATAAGACACCATGATCAAGGCTGCTATGAGAAGGGAGCTTTATTGTGAGCTTATGTTTCCAGAGGGATAAGAGTCTGTCACTATCATGGCAGGGAAGCATGGCAGCTAGCACCAGGCATGGCAACAGGAACAGCTGAGAAGTCACATCTTAAAATACTGATGGGAAATGGAGAGGGTCCATTGAAAATGATGCCTGTTTCTAAGCTTTACAAGCCTATCCCCAGTGACATACTTCCTCCAGCAAGACCACCCACACCTCCTATGCCTTCCCAAATAGGGTCACCAGGGGTTGAGGGGACAGAAACTGCAGGATACATTCTATGCAAACCACATTTGCCATATGTAAAAAGCATCTAGGTCGTATAAATTACACACTTGAATGATCTTCATGAAAACCTTTCTGTAAGAATGGCCCCAGTATGAAGCTTTTAGCTTATTTCAGAAACAAGTTGAACATTTGCCATGTGACAAATGCTGGTTAGTCAGACTGGGTCTGTACCCTGCCTTAGGCCACATGCAGAGCTCCATAGGCAACTTCATAAGCGCATGTCAGTGAACGCACACGCACACACACGCACACATACACACACTCCTGTACAGCTTGACTCAGCATCTTTCTCCATCAGACTGCCTGGGACCTGGGACTTGAAGAATGACTCCGAGCATCTGGATAGATGCAGCCGTGCAGACAGGTGGTGATGTGTGAGTCATGGGATGGTGAGCTACAGACAGATGGGTGGGGGGCATTTAGCTGTGAGGACCAGTAGGGGGCACACAGTGGGTGTCCAGGGCTGCCTGGGTTATGCAGTGGAATGGATGGAAGCCACCTCTCTCACATGAAGCTCTTTCATCTTTCAGAGTGCTATCTGTACCATTTTCTCATCAGAAATGCCCTGGTCGCCTGATTGTTGGGCATCTTTGGTTGCCTGGCTAGTTAAACAGGAGGTGCGGAGTCAGCCAGTAATTATTTGCGTTAGTTTCTTTGTGTTCCCACTATTTTGGTCATCCGTAATGGTCGATGGATGTTTTTGTAAGACTAGAGTGAAGTAATGTCAAAAATTAAAAATTTTTAACTCTTAACCCATGAAACCATACTCCTTTGTTCAGTTTATTGCTGTGTGGAAGGTCATGCTCAACATAAACACATTTGAACAAAATATTGGTTGGTAAACAAATTTGACTGTTAGAGAGTTTGGAGTCCGAAATAGCTGCAAGAAGTGTTTTTGCTCTATTGTTTTTAAATTTTCTGGATGTGAAGAATGAATGTCTACATGATAATTTCTGTGTATTACTTTCTTCTGAAAAGCGCCCTGGGTAGGAGCTTAGGGAATATGACGGTGTCGGGGAACATGATGGTGTTTGGTAGATAATCCCTGCCAACCAGCCATGAAGAATGCAGTCCCATTCCTCATGGTGACTGTAAGATGCTGGTCTGCCATAGCTTTCCTGGTGATGGCGGTAGTGCTGGCGGCTCGGTTAGGTCACATTTAAGCTTTCATCTGGAAGCACATGTAGGCCCATTTCTCAAATGTGGTTTAAATATCTGAGAACTGTATTTTGGCGTAATTGCTCTCCTTTTTCATCCTGTATGCTTTATGTAGTTACAAACAGTTTGGAAAGGGCCCGTGGATTTTACTAGATTGCAAAGGCATACAGCATGCAGAAACAGTGAAACTTCTCCCTCCTGGATTCTCAGCAGCAGTGAGAACAAAGATGAACTGTGGGTGCTGAAAAGTATCTTGACTGTCCCCTGTGCCTCTGTTGGGTTCTGTGGAGGTGACATTTCTGCTCTGAGAGTTATTGTTGATATTTTCAAATGATTGTCTGTCGATGTATCTACCTCAGACCCACATGAAGAATGAACACCCTGGGAAGTATCCCCAGCAGGGCAACTGTTGAGAGAGATTTCTGTTGCCTCGTGGTCCTAGCATATATCAGAAGCTGGCTGTAAGCTCTGGGAGAAGTACTGACCATTTTTCACATATTTAGCTACACTAACAGCACTTTCATTTGTCTGTTTTGATTTCAGCTAAAAAGAAAATCAGCTATAATTTCATAATGCAGGGCTACCCTTCTGTAGCTGGGAAGCTTGGCCAGCTAGGCTGCTGGAAGAAGCCTTGGGCTTTTGCCCATACTCATCTGGCACCCCTAGATGGTTGGAGGCACAGACCCTAATTTGGTTAAAGGCATAGGTAGAGTAGCCTCATTTGAAAATGCTTGGGACTAGCAATGGTTCACATCTCCGTTTTCCTAGGACCCTGGAACACGGCTTCACCTCGACCAGTTGTGCATTCCTAATCCAGTGCCAGTCTGTAACTGCGCTTTGCCTTTGTTCTGGACCACCTGCCCTTTCTTTATCAGTTTCTTTCATTAAATATTTGCCAGTCATCTTTAGCAGAAAACATACCTTTTATAAACCAAAGGTTATGGCCTGAAGTGAAAAAACAATTTACTTAATTGTCTTGGCTCCTGCCTGAGCCATGGGGAAACTGTCTTTGTAAGTAAGCCTCCCTTTGGGGTTAGGTTGTAGGAATCCTGCTTCAGTTTTGATAAAAGTGAAATCCTTTCATTTTGCCAGTCTTTCTCCTATAATAGTCTTCATGTCCCGTGGCTTCTTAGCCTTCATGCCAAGTTGGCTGAATGACATTAAGGGCTGGTTTGTTATGTGGATAGGGTTATATTGGCAGGGGTTTGTTACAAAGGAGCTGGGTGACTTGGGGTTTCCTTAAAATGTGTATTGATGTCTTGCTTGCATGCATTTCTTTGTGTGCCTGGTGTCCACTTTCATGACTCCCCTAGGGCTGGAGTTAGAGATGGTTGTGAGCTGCTGTGGGTGCTGGGAATTGAACCCAGGTCCTCTAGAACTGTATTCTTAGTCAATACTATTATCTACTGAGCCATATCTTCAGTTCCTGACTCAAGTGTTCTTGATTGCAAAAACTCTGGGTCTTTAAACTCAGGTAATGACTTTGTGGAAAAATTCCGATTTCTACCACAATGATCCCCACAGGTGGTTCTCTGTGTTTAAAGATAGAGAATGGCCACAAAGCTCTTTGCAGTCGGCACATGCAAGATTGTTGCTAAACAGTAACTGGTATCCTCAGTTGATACATAGGTAGGGAGCACCAATGTGCTCAGCCTGGCATGTGGCCTGGCCTGTCTGCTGATTAGAGATTCGGGAGAGAGCTTGGCTTGCCTATCTGTGGAACTCAGGCAGCATTGGGTTCCTTGGCTGTGAAGAGGGAATCCTATTGCTGGGCAGGCATGGGAATACAGCCCCAGGTCAGATGAATGTTTTCTATGGCTGGGCCCTGGGGATCTTGAGGTTGAGGCTGTGCTGTGTGGTGTGTGGTGTGTGTGTGTGTCTGTGTGTGTCTGTGGTGTGTGGTGTGTGTGTGCATGTGTGCATGTGCGTGTGTGTGTGTGTGTGTGTGTGAGAGAGAGAGAGAGAGAAGAGAGAGAGAGAGAGAGAGAGAGAGAGAGAGAGAGAGAGAGAGAGAGAGAAAGAGAAAGAGCCTCCCTGCCTTTGGAGGAGGGGGAAGGCCTCCTTTCATCAGAGTCCTAAAGGACCTTTGATGAAATGAAATGGCACTAGGCATTCCTCTGTATGAAGAGACCTGGCTGTGTTTGGGGCATTGTACCTGTATGAAAAAATGCATATTTGTTACTGTTCACAGAAGTAAAACTTTCTTGATGGATAAGAAAAAAATTATGTTCTTTGTTTAAGACAGTTCAGCCACAAAGCTGTGAAGAATTGTTGATCTGATTATTGGTTTTGTTCCTACTTTAATAATAAACATGGATTATATGTATATTAAAATAATTTACCTAAGTATAGTAAATCATTTATTGGTTTTTGGGCTCTTGAGACTGTCCACTTTTTTTATTTTTGGTAGGAACAAACTGAGGGAAGAATAGTAGATAGATTACTGCTTCTTCTTTCCTACATGCCACAGCAACTTGCCTCATAATGTGTAGACTCTGAAAGCAACCCCAAGCGTCCATCAGCAGAAGAATGCATCAATGAATTGACATATGATTTATATACTGTAGGATCATACAAAGGCAAAGCTCTGCTGCACAAATTTCCTTGGATGCATTGCAAGGGGATTCTGGTGTCTAGTGGAAGCTGGATGACAGCAGTATGTGCTGAATGAGAAACTTGTTCATTGATGTTGAAGAGCAGGCAAAACTAAACATAAACATTGCTGGGAGTGGCTTGGCAGTACCTGCCAAAGCTAAGTATTCTCACAGGGAAGGATGACCAAACACGCCTTGTCACACTAGACAAAGAGATAGCCAAGGATGCTTTATTTTACCCCAGGTAATAAAAATACATTTGGTATAATAATACAGTCTATCCATACAGACTACTGAGGCACACAATGAATGTGTGCTAGCTGTGTGCAACCAAGTGGATAAACTTCACTAACAGACTGACACAAAAGCCTGTGCACGTTGATTCCACATTCATACAGGTCAGAAAAAAAAAATCTAGAACAATTGATGATACTCAGGAATAAATGTTTGCATAGCAAAACTGTTGACAAAGGCAGGATGTGATTTCCGTAAAAGCAGGAAAGTGGTCAGCTAGGAGTATGGATGTCAGCAACTACAGCAGGCAGAAGATGGGCTTAGTGGAGCCAGCATAAACCTCTGTCCATCAAGGTTGGGCTGCCCAGACGGCTTGGCTAAAAATCAAAGAGCTCTATGTTTTTACATGCACATTCCTATATGTGGCACAAAAAGGCGTAATAAAACACTGTTCCGTGCCAAAAAGCAGAAAGTCATTATAAAGAAAATCATCTAGGAAACTGGCTGACAAGTCTGCAAAATGCACTCTAGAGCCTTCAGCGGGAGTGGTTTATAGAGGTGGAAGGAAGTGCATCCCTGCTTTGAAGTCTAAGGTTCTTATGTTATATCTTCTTCATACACATTTGAAAATGGTTAATTCTTTGACTGCTTCACACATGTATATAATGCTCTGATTGCTCCTCCAACCCCGCTATTTCTGACATCCCAGTAATGCCTTATTCTCTATCACACCTTCCTTTCCCAGAATCATGGTGGTTTTTTAACTTTTAAGTTTTTTTTTTTTTTTTTTAGTTTTTGCATTAATTTTTCTTATTATTGGGAGTCTGATACCATGTATATAATAAAACATCATCATCTCATTCATTCCTCCATCTCCCCCCTTCTGCTGTTTTCAAGTCCCTCCCAGCACTGCCTCTCCTAACTTTAGTCCACTTTTTCTTTTGTAACAATCCACTAAGTACTATTAGTGCTGACCATCTGTGTGTGGGGGTTCAATTTCTCATTGAAATCTACCAGTGATGATTCCCAAAAATGATGATTTTTCCCTTCCGCAGCAGCTCCTCATTGCTAATAGTGCTGCAGTAAGAAATGGGCCCTGGATCTCCATCTATATAGGGATGTTGGCTGGCTTGATCCTGGTCTTATGCAGGTACTTGGTGGCTGGTTTGAGTTGTGACCCATTCAGTGTAGCTAGGGCTGTATGTGTGACCACTGGATTGAGAATAGCCATTGGAACCTGGTAAGTCACATGTCTGAAAACAGTGACACCCTTTTCCCCTGAACCTTCTCAATGCCAAATAGTTCATCAGTGAGGGATGGGATCCCCTGAGCCCTGGCCTGTGCCTGGCTTTGCATACTGGGGATCAAACCCTGGGCCTCACACGTTTTAGGCATTTGCTGTACCATTGAGCTAACTCTGGCCCCTTTGCCTGGCTTTTGCGCCCCTGCTCCCCTGCAGACATCTACAGCTGTTAGAACTTCATGATTGCAACCCTTGTGCTGGCTTACCCAGAATGCAATTCATAGTCCTTCTCCTTATCTTCCAGCTCTTACATTTTTTTCCAGTCCCTCTTCCATGTATTCCTTGAATCTTAGAGGTGACATAACTATCTTCTTAGAGCTGAGTGAGCATTCCTTTATCCTTTATTCTCTGTATCTTATCCATTTGTGGGTCTCTTCATTCACTTCTGATCAATCTTTTTCATTTTTAATAATCTTTAAAATTTAATTTGATCTTTTGGTGCCTGCCTGGTGCCTAAGGATAATGGAAGAGATGTCAAATCGGCTCTATCTATAGTTGCAGATGATTGTGAGCTACCATGTGGGTGCTGGGAATTGAACCTGTGTCCCATGGAAGAGCAATTGGTACTCTAAACCATTTTCCTGCCTGTTTCCTGAGTGCTGGAATCATTGGCATGGGCCACTAGCTCAGGGTGTGTTAATCCTCTTACTGTAGTGAAAAAGACCGGCTTTTATAACTTTTCTTATTGTAGAGTATACAAGTGGTTTTAAACTTTGGAAAAATCATATCATAACTTTTACTGTCTTGGGATATGACTTCTGGGACAAGAGGGTTGCTGTGATTAGCTAACGGGGGAATGCAGTTGAAGGAGCTGGTTCCTGGCAACTTTTTCAGTCCCTGTTGTATCCTAACAGGTCCTTGGGAGTGAAGTACATTTCATGGCCAGGGTAAAGAGTGTTTTGAGTTCAGGGCATCTTCAAGGATAACTAGGACTTTCCCCCCCCTAAGCTTGGAAGTGCTTTGAAAGTATTGCTACAATGACCAACTTTAGTAACCCATTGACCACTAGCAGAGTCACTTCGGGGCTCTGTTGCCTAATTTATGCTTTGCCTGCATGTATAGCTGTGTGGTACACATGCCTGTGGGGGTTAGATGAGGCCTTCAGTCAGATCCCCCTAACCGGAGTTACTAGATGTTTATGAGGCCCTCTGTGAGTACTTGAAATCAAACCCAGGTCCTCTAGAAAAGCAGTGGTGCTCTTAACTACAGAGTCATCTCTCAAGCCTCCTGCCCACGGTTTTGGGAACTTAGTGAGTAAGGTCTTTTAGGAATTGTAGCTCTGTCCTTTAAGTGGGTTCTAGACCCAATACTTTTCACCCTCTTTGTCATAATTGCTCTTTGTGGACAAAAAGTAATTGTTTAAGTTAAGTTTCTGCCTTAATGAGAAAAATGAAATACTAAAGAATTCCCTTTTGTTGGGCAGGGTTATCTTTGGAAGGCCACAAACCACAGAACTAGGTAAAATGTGTCTGACTCTTGAAGAGGTATTTTTTTGGTAGGATGATATTTTTCCCTGTGAAAGGATCATGATAGAAGCTCTGCTGGGTTTGGACCATTTCTCCATGTGCTGCTGGCCTGTAATAAAGTGGATGGCTCTGCCCTACTTCCAGAGCATGGCAGTCGAGCTGTCTTGAGAGAGGCTGACAGGAATAGGTTTCCTTCTCAGGCCCACCTGTTTCTCCAGTTTCTTTTTGGAGAGAAGTTTTCTTTGGTTACCAATAGACGAGGTGAGTTACTTCTTGTATTTTCTTGTTTCAATTGTACATTCTGTGGACTCGCCTGGAAGAAGAAAACACAGCAGAATTATGATGGCATTTATATTGTCAATAAAGCTTGAATTGTGTTCAACAAAAACATGTAAACAATAGCAAGATTGTGCTTTTTTTTCTTGCAGTTGTATGAGAACAGGGTAGAGTAGAATGTGATATTAAAGTAGCTACCTAGTCAGTTTCTTCATTTTTTTGTTGGAGCAACTCGAACTCAGAGCTTGCCTCTTTGATGGGACAGGCTGAGGGGAACCCCTTGAAGAGGCAGTAAAGGGATTCCCATTTCATTTACCTGGAAAAGGCATCCAGTTGCGGGACCATGGATCTGAGGTTGTTTAGTCCCTGTGTTCTCTCAACTGCAAAATGGCAGTTTCATCTTCTGCATCGTTGCTTTTAGAAAGCTAAGCATCCAGAGAGAATGTAGATTGCTAATTGTTATTTTGTGCAAGGATGGCCTGCCATATACATTGCCCCCTCCCCATTTTTTTTTTTTTTTTTGTCTCATGACAGACTTTTGTGTGGACTTGTTACAGATCTATACATACATACAAACATACATATATACATACATACACACATACACACACAGACATAGGTATAGGAATTTGTATTACAAATATACTTAGTTTGTTCATCTATTTCCATGGTAGAACAAGATAATTGTGTTTGTTTTCTTTAAAAAGTGCCTCTGTAGTAATTCATTTTGATTATTCTATTTATTGATTTCTTTTATGTGTGCATGTACATGGTATGCATGCATAATTGTGTGCATGCATGGAAAGGCTAGAGGGCATGGCCATTGAATCCCAGTGGTTTGACTGTGTCCACTCCTCAGTGCTGGAGTTGCAAACATGCGTTTCCATATCTGTTTTTTGTTTGTTTGTTTTGTTGTTTATTTGTTTGTTTTTTTGGTAATATAGATTCTAGGAAGAATAGAACTCAGGTCTTTGCACTTGTAAGGCAAGCACTTCACTTGAGTTGTCTCTCCAGCTCTATAAGTATTTTTATGGTTTTTGTTGACTCAATAAAATATGCTTTATTCAAGCTTCCATTGTACAGTTGCCAAGATTATATCTTGAGCCTTAAAATAAAGCACAACAAATTTAATAGTATTTGAAATAAATGTCTTGGGCATTTAATTTGATCAAAAAAACTATCCCTCAAACTAGAATTCAGTAAAAGAAAGGCAATATAAAACTTTCCAAAGGTAAGTATATTAGCTACATTCTACCATGCGATTCATTAAACAAATAGAATATTTCAAGTAAAATAAAAAACACAGAAAATAAGAGTACAATATGTTTTAACGTGGTGACAAAGCAGATGGGATTGGGAACTAAATACTTACATTAGACATGAGGTAAAATCTTGCCTCTTTTATGCAAGAGAGTGTGCAAAATTATTACTACTTTTTCAAATGTATGATAGATTTCTCCAAAGAAACTTTTAAGACTTGGAAATTACTCTCAAGGCCACCCAACTTATGAGCTTAATTTCTTTAATGGTTATAAGATTCCTTAGAGTATATAAATTAGTTGATTTTAAAACATCAACATATATGTATTTTATATAATACCATATTTCATAAAGGCAATTGAAGCCTATCATATAAATGAACCATAATTACACTTCATACTTACTTCTTCATCTTCCCACCGTTTCCTTAGTCGCATCCTCCTGTCACCTTCCTACCTCCCTTCTTATGAGGGTACTCATATGCCTTTATTTTTATAGGACAGGGTCTTCACATTGTACTTACTGAGGCAAAACATGCCCATATTGTGAGTTTAAGGAAACAAACTCCTTCCTTCTCCCCTTCTCTCCCTCCTTCCCTCCTCCTCTCTCTTCCTTACTCCTGTTTTCCTGTATGGGTATTCACATGTGTGAGTGAGTTCAGGTATGCCATGACATGCACGTGGAAATATAGGACCTTGGGTGTCACCCCTACCTACCGTTCTTGAGACAGAGCCTCGGACATTCAATGCTGCATATGCAGGCTTGGCCTGCAGACCTCAGGGGTTCTTCTGTGTCTGCCTCCCATCTCAGTATGGGAGCACTGGAATTTAGGTACACATTAACACATCTGACATTTTTTTATATCACCCCTGGGGATTTGCACTCGTGTCTTCACATATGTGTGGCAAGCCCCTTACTCTCTGAGCCATCTCCCTAGTCCACAGTTAGCTTGCTTTCCTGTTTTCTCTCCCTCGTTTTGTATTCTTTGAGAAATTTGTACGTACGTTGTGTTGATCATATTTACCTCCATCCCCCATCTCCTCCCAGGCCCACAGCTGTCCCCTACCCTCTCGAATCTATGTCCTTTAGTTCACGAGATGAGCCATGTTAGTGGTACTTCTTTCTCGTACCCGAGCCTTCCAGTTTTATATTGGGTTAGGTAGAAGATGCTGTCTTGTGTGTGTCCTAGCTGGAATGGTCTGCTCATCCTTGACTCTGAGTGTTGCCTGCTGTCTTGCTGGTGGCTTTCTCACC
Organism: Phodopus roborovskii; assembly: GCF_943737965.1. Taxonomy (NCBI): domain Eukaryota; kingdom Metazoa; phylum Chordata; class Mammalia; order Rodentia; family Cricetidae; genus Phodopus; species Phodopus roborovskii. The sequence goes on along the minus strand of NW_026126482.1, from coordinate 19,903,795 downwards.
AGTCTGAAGGCTGCCTTCCCTTGGTGGTGCTTCACTACCTTCTCGGTCACACTGGCCCACTGGCTCTCCCAGCCTGCGTTCTGGTTTTGTTTATGGTACATTTTTCTTATAGAAGAAGCATACATATATACATATGTATGTATAGTCTGCCAGTGTTTTTCCTGTCCTGATTATGCAATTACTTACATATTCTTTTAAAGATTGTGATTTATTTGTTTCTCTTATAGATTCTGAACAACTTCTTAACCTCTAAAGCAGTTTCTTATAATGCTGTAGCATATCTTAGCTCCCTCCTTTCAGGGCTACAACAAATAATAGATTGTATGGATGCATTGAATTTCATGGTTAATTTTGTATTTAAAATTTCAAGTCTTTTATACTTAATTTGTCTCTTGTGAGGTAGGTAGATACAGCCTATTTGCCAGGAGCATTCACTAAACAGGAGCCGGTCACTGACACAGTAGAAACGTTTAGCACCTTCTTTCATTCCTAGTTTATCTATTAATGTATTGCTGTACCAGTATTACCAACAGTAGTTTCTAAGTAAGCACTAACTTCCAAAAGGGATAGATTTGGCTTCATTATCTACTTAAAAATTTCTTATTCTTTCCTTTAAGTTACCTGCATTCTGGTTCCTAAGTTTCTAGTTTATCAGCTGTCCTTACCAGCTGATCAATTGGGCAGACGTGTGTGGCATTTTGTGTGCATAGGAGTGGCATGTGATAGTACTTCCTATTTCCTGTTAGATCTCAACTCCATGGATGGCTTCTCGCCCAACCATGCCCCTTGCTGGGTTATGAATTGCACTTTGAACGTGTGTGTTGAGAGACTGTCAAAGGCTTCCTGGAATTTTTGGTGACTTGGGGGTTTGTTCCCGAATGCCAGTGTCACTGTACATTTTAACCAGAAATCCTCAAAGCATTGCTTGTCACAGTAGCCTATGGGGCAGGTCTCGGAGCTGCTGGGAGAGTATGTTTGAGGTCAGGAGAGGAGTGAGGATGAATGTAGGGCGGGGTAGGTGTGTTTATGGACATTTGGGGTAGTTGATAGTAAAACAGTGGTTTTCAGGGTTCCATATGTGTCTGTCAGCGCTCTGTCTGGCCTGCCTCCATGTTAGAGTGAGTGGTGGCCATGGAAAATGAGGCTTTAGCTTTATGAATGAAAATACTTATATTGAGTATTGTCTTTTTCAAGACAGGGTTTCTCTGTGTAATTTTGGAGCCTGTCCTGAACTAGCTCTTTAAACCAGGCTGGCCTGGAATTCACAGAGTTCTACCTGCCTCTACCTCCCGAGTGCTAGGATTAAAGGTTTGTGTGCCACCAACACCAGGCTGAGTATTGTCTTGGCAAATCTATGGGACTCATGAGCTGACCAGTTGTAAGATATTTTATCTAAGAAAATATTTCCCAGTTTGTAAATAATAAAGAAAATGCAATTGAATTTTACAGCAGTAGCATCGTGGTTAAACTGTGCCATTGTCCCCCATCCCATTGTTCTGTTGGCTTCTTTGAAAGTCTACAGTCAGGTACCTGAGGAAGTCCTCTGCCTGCCACCAAGTTCTCCACCACAGTCCTCTTGGAAATCCCACTGCCCTCCTTACCTCTGATCCATCCATGAAGCCATGTTTACTTAGCATCTCATAGCTATGCTTTGTGTGTCTATCCTGTTTCACAGGCTTCTGTGGCTACTTGGATAAGCTGCTGAGAGCAGCAGATAGTGAGCTTAGCAACATGAGGAGACTCTGTGCATCTTGGCTCTGCCTAGTCCTAGGCAGTTTTGTTTATACACTATGTCATCAGAAACATGCTTCCCCAGTGAATATGTGTTATCCATATAGATCCATGTTCACTGAAGTGGCAGGTGCTACCTTAGTCTTAGAACTAAACATTTTTTGCTTCAAGAATGGAGAGAGGATGCTGTGTTCCACTCTGAGCAGAAGCTTTGGAAATGTCTAAAGAAATGAGATTTTTTTTTCTTGCCTCTTAAATTTTATTTTGTTTTGAGAGGGGAGGTTGTAAGGACAGAGGGCAGATACGAAGGGGCAGAGAAATGAATGGGATGTAGATGCACGATGTGAAAGATACAAAGACTAAGTAAAAAAGGAGAGAAAGAAAGGAAGGAAGAAAAAGAAAACCCAAACCAACCAAACAAAAACCAAATCCATGTAGCCTTCCAGTCGGGGGAAGAAAATCCCTGGACTGGATGTTTTCACATAGGTGCTGACAGGGAGTAACCCAGACCCGAAAGTACTGTGGTACTGGTGGAGCACAGTGAGGATGGTGGTACCTGAAACTGAGCAGCCCGCTCTACCTGGAGCTGTCCATTAATTTCTAGAGTAAGTTTATGTTGTGTAAACTTGAGCCAATGAAGGGTACCCATCTGTGTTAAGGGAATCTTTGCTGGTAGTGATTATCGAGGAGGAATTGTTAGTGTGGTTTGTAGCATATAAACACCTTTTTATAACACATCTCCAACCTAGTTTATTAACAATTGAAGCAACGTTATAATTTCAACGGTGCTTGCTCTACCACAACTGTGCCGGTGCCAACGTGCCTAATAAAAGTGTGGTCATATTTCCCAACACCGGGAAATCTGGTGTACAGCTGCCTTCTATGTTTACCCATTTGAAATTGAGCAAGTAATTTGTATTTTTAGTCCTTGAAATTTCTTTTTATGAAGGACTGTGCCTTTGAGAGGAGTGGTGAGTGTCTCTTGTGAAGCATCCCTCCCCAGTGGTTATCAATTTGGAGCCCCCCCCCCAACTAATCTTTCAAAAAACATCCTGTGCTGTGTTGATCTGTAGGAATTGAAAGCTTTAGGCCTTCAGTCAGTGGCTGTCAGAACAGGGACAAAGTTAGTCTTGCTGCCTGGTCTCCTTAGTCTATTATACTTCTCGCTGCTGCTGTTGCATGGTGTAAGCTGTGGTCATACCATGCAAAGACTTTTAGCCATGATTTATAAATCACTTAAGAATGACACAAGGTGTGGGTTGTAAATTTTAATTTTAGGTGTTGAAGTGAGGCCTTTATAGTTACAGGCCAGCATACAGAAGGGCTGCACGATTTTAAACTTTGCCAGGCCCTTGTTAGAGGACTTGGGGTTGTGCCCTTTCCCAGCAGGTGCAATAGTGTTTTGGGAAGGCATCCTTGGGGACATGGAAGAAATTGATGTAACTGAATGCTTAATTTTATGACAAGCACCATGATGGGTGCTGTCATCAGTGCTGTTACCTGACAGCCCTCAGCATGCTGGGAGATAGATTTAGAGTGGCCCTTGGTAGCCTTTTAACTTGTTCTAGCTCCCACGACTATGGGGGCAGAACTGATACTCAGCAAACAAAACCAGTTTCCCCATTAGGCTGTAAAGAACATAGCCCTGGTGTGGTACTCATGACATGTGTGCACTTAGAGCCCAGGCTTCTTCCTTTCATAGGTGAGCACTGAGCAGCATTGAGTTCAAGGCCAACCCAGAGATCTTAAGTGACCCGGCTGCCCAGTGTTAGCAGTTAGGCTGCACCCACACAGTCTGGAACAAATGCTCTAACATTGTTTTGGGCATAGATATATTTAGACTTTCCTTTAGCTAGACATCTCCATTTTATCCAATTCTTCAGCCTTAGTTGAAGGTTCTGAGTTTTAGGAATCAGGAGATTTCCAGGATACAGCAAATGGGCCGTAGCAGAGTATGAGGCTGACTTTGGGCACCTCAATCTTGTTCATGAACACAGTATATTCTAGAGGCTCCTGAACTAACATTTAAGATAAAGGAAGGAAACTGCTTGAATAAAGGCCTTGTCTCTTAAGGATCACAGGACCATGGCTATGGCTTTGGTATCTCAGCTCTGCAAACACACAATGCCAGCATCTTCTGTCAGACGTTTCCTTCCCTCCCTCCTTCCCTCCCTCTCTCCTTCTCTCCCTCCCTCCCTCCCTCCCTGCCTCCCTCCCTCCCTCCCTCCCTCATCAAGTTGTTCTTTGTGATTCCAGGGATATTAATACACATGCAAAGCCACCCTGGTGTTGGTGGTATCTGAGTATGTACTGTCTGGAAATCTGATGTTAAGTTCTCAGTTGCAGGTTTTTTAAAAAAATTGCCTGTGTAGGCTGGATGTGGTAAGCCAAATGTATAATGCCATTATTTGGTAGTCTGAGGCAAGTTTGAGGCCAGCCTGGATTACATAGTAAATCTCTGTTTCAGCAAATCAAAGCAAACAAAAAGAAATTATTAAAGAAAAAAAAAAAATGCCGTTCAAGTTCATTAGAACAGCTTTAGGGACTGAAATCCAGTATTTTCCTTTGAACATTATTTAGGAAAAGTGGTCTTTGGTATGTCAGAATCGACATCAACTTGTTTTGTGACATCTTCAGTTCTAGCTCATCTCTGAACACAGTGCTGATTGTGTGTGTGTGTGTGTGTGTGTGTGTGTGTGTGTGTATGTATGTGATTCTAACAAGTCTGAGTTCAAGTAAATCAAACTGTATAATGTGAGTGTTGTGTAGTGAACTTGTTGGAGGCTCACATTTTAATGTGTTAGTAATATAAAATGTAGAAACTGTTCACTGTGTTGTGCAGTTTTAGACTGTTGTCTAACCAGCTCCAGGTATCCAGAGGAGCAGGGTAGCCGTGAGTGAGGTGTTGTGTGGGGGGAAGGGACAGTTTATTCTCTCAGCCTGTTATGGTCATAGCATATGTTTTAGTTTCAGGATATTCAATAACATGAGTACTACTGAATCAGGTGTTGAAATGTAGAGATCTTTTAGAATATAAAGTTTAATGGATTCATCATGGGAGTCCATGCTTCTCCTTAAGGTGAAAGGTCATATTGGTCCATACACTCATGTTGGCATCCAGCCTCCTCATTCCTCTGAAATGCATCATTGCGTGTACCCCCAAATCAGCCCTTACTGTTTGAGCTTTGGCTGCTTTGTGTTTCAAAGCTCAGGGTACCATTGTGGGGTTCTGAGTTTTGTGTCATAGCTCATCCTGATGGTAATTCTTTGACAATCCGTTGTTTGTTTGAATGACATCATTTTTGCAATCCAATGCCTGGGATGCTTCTGTCTCCCATTGTTTACAACAGATATCACAAGTAGCAAAGTAGGCATTTTTGAGTCTGCTGACTCTGATGTGTGCCTCTTATGGGTGGGTAAAAGGGAAGGTTTACAAGTAACTTGAAGTTGTTTGCAGACATTTAGTTAGTGGATTCTTAACTAATAAACCTATTCTTCCCTGGAAAAGTAGAGTTGTTTTAGTAAATAAGCTTTATATTTCTGGAGTACATTATCTGGGACTTCAATAATTTTTACTTTGCAACAAGGGAATGTTTTCTTTTGTGACATTTCGCTCCTTTTAGATGTCACTTATAGAGTTGGAATTTGATGAATTGTTTGTAATATTAAATGAGGGAGGAAAGTCAGAAGGTTTTTCACAGGAATGCTTGAACCTGATTTTGTTGGGCTTAGTAGATGCTATAGTAGATGCTGTGTTGTAGGCTGGGTCAGCAGGTTTAGCCTGTGACTCAGCCTGTTCTATCATGGACCACACTACTTCCCCAGTGAGAGCAAATGGTGGTGAGGCTTCAGATTTCATCATTGCATCTGCTCTCTGCATGCTACATGCTAAGTGTTGATGTTTTCTCTCACGTGGGAATGAGGAGGGCTTGGATTTCCACCCCTCTTTCATGGGCGCCGGAAAGATTAAAGCTGGCACTGGCAGCCAGGCTGGCTGATGGGTCCATTGCTCTTGGTCACCATTGTTCCTGGCCTTGTTTGGTTCTTGTCTCCCTTTCCTCCCCTCCTCCAACTTCTGATCTTACAGCTGATCTCCTTTTTCTCCAAAGAACAGTTTGCTCCTGGTGAGGCCTGACTGGTGCACTAATGTATTTTAGCACTCTGCTCCTGCCCCCTTCTGCTTATGATACACTTTAACACATAATGACTTTTTTTTTTTTAAATCATTTTAAATTCTTTTATAATTCTTTAAGATACTTACATGATTCCAGAGTATAACCTAGAAAAGAAAATACTGCTAAGGAAGTTAGCCTCTGTCTTCGGTTTCTTCCCTCCAGTGAGTATCCATTTAAAATTTATGGTTTATTTTATTTTCTCTTAGAAGTGAATTAATAAATGCATTTTGAGAAAGGTTACACTCTGTGGCCTAGCCTACCCTGGAGCTGACTTACATTTGTGATCTACCTGCCTCGCCTTTACAAGTGTTGGGAATACTCATGTTATAAGTTCCCATCTGGCTTACTTTTTAATCTTTGTCTTTACTTTGTATATGTATGTGTATATATAAACGTGCTATTTTATAGGTAAAATATAAATGGGATGTGTGTATGTCTTTCTCTGAGAGTGTGTGTTACCTATTTAATGGGGAGGAAACCCCTCTAGCTGTACTTGTGTACTAGCATACACACTCAAACTGCTCTTTCTCTCCATGCAGAGAGGAATTGTGGGAAAGGATGGTATATGACTGGATATTGCTAAAATTGCTCAGAGGGACGGAAGCTTTTGTTGTTACTTTTTAACTTTTATGAACTCTTGGTTAGCTGCCTCTCACCCCGCCCCCAGCCCCCTTATAATTGTACTTGCCTGCAACAATACTGCAGTGGTCCTGGGAGAGAGCCCTGTGGCTTTCTGAAATATGCTGGCCCAGACGAGTGACAGGAGGAAGTACTGTCTCTGGTTTCAGAATGAGTTCTAGCCCTGTGTGGGGACTTTCCAAATGAGAAGGTGTTTTAAGGGGCGGCTACCCTGTAGAGTTCGGCAGCTGGTGCCCCCAGCCTGAGAGGACCTCTGGGCTGGGACCTCTGGAAATTGCTGCCTCTGGTTTGTGCGTAGCTTGGGATGAGTAGAGAAATGTCTTTCAGGTGGCACCAGAGCTGGGGTAAAATCCAGGGACATGAAGATTGTTCTCTCAGTTTATGTTACTCACCACAGACATGTACCTAAAAAATGACAAGCTGCTTTTGCAAGCATGAGACACGTGTGAAAGGACCTCGGGTGGCTTTGTACAGGCATTGCTATCATTGAGGGTTTTAATTTTTAAAGTATGAACACCTTTTTATACGATACCCATTGTATGTGAAGTAAGTACAGTTATCTGGTGTCTGTGCATGTGATATTATTTGACCAGTTTTTAGCAGTTAACATTTCTGAAGATAGTGGCAGAGGCTAATATTCATTGTGTGTCTCCTGTGACACATCATTTATCTCAGGAATCAGAACCACCTTTTGGAACAAACCTAAGATACCTTCCTTTGTCAAGAAGCAGAGATGAGCCCCTGATTACCCTGGCGCACGCCCTTGTCGTGCTCACTGTACTGTGTCGCCTCAGCTTGCTCCCTTCCAGTAGGGTCACTCACTGACCGTTTCTGCCCTAGTAGTAGCCAGGGCTGTGTGGTAGTCCCTGGCGCTGGGAACACTGTCCCGAGAGGACCTGGGTTTAGAAAACTTGACCTTGTGGTCCTCCCACATCTCTGAGGGGAAAAAAAAAAAATACAGTTTTCCTTAATAGAAAAGCTGCTCACTTCCTGTAGCTGGACTAAATGCCTTTGTATTTCACAGCTTTAGAGATTTTATTTTTAACTGTATGTGTGCATGCGTATGTGGGTGCACATGCAAACCCAAGGAGGCTAGAGGTAGCAGATGCCCCTGGAAGGGGTTACTGGTGGTTGTGAGGCACCTGACATGGGCACTAGGAGCCAACTTGGGTCTTTAGTCCATGCTCTTAACCACTGAGCCCTTTCTCCAGCAGCCACTCCGCAGTTTACCTTCCCCCAGATGGAATGTTCTGTGCAGCTGCTTTAACCCAGTCTCCTTTGAGGGGGAGAAGGCAGGCAATGTCTGCAGTGACCTATTTCTCTTGTATTTAGTGTTTCAGATCAAAGTGTGTGAGATGTGCGCCGATGTGCACAGATGTGTTTGTACTCTGCCTAGCTGCATTGTACTTGTTCTTTAGAAGTTATAGTCTAAGTGCCAGTTTCTGGCTCATTTGATAGTTGGGTTTCCTGCCATCAGGCTTGTGAAAGGTCAGAGCAGCAGCAGCAGCAGAAGAAGATGGAGAAGAAGAAAGAAGAAGAACAAGAAGAAGAAGACGAACAAGAAGAAGAAGACTACGACAGATATGAACAGTGAGGAAAAAAGGATTATGGGAAGGGAAGTCCACCAAGTACTGCATAAAAAGCACTACCTGTCTCCACAGCAAGAGACCAACAGAAGAGTCAAAACCCCCAGCGTTGGTTCATGGAGTGATAGGTTCCATGGAGCTCAGGAAGGGCAGAACCAGGGTTTGACTGAAGCTAGGGTGGCAGTAGGTGCTGCGGCTGAGGGTTATACTTCTTTCAGCTGATGTACGTCTGAGAGAAAAGGACAGTGAGTTTCCCCTTTCAACCCTGTCTGCTCCTGTCACTGAGGAAGGCCATGGCAATGTGGGAGGGAAACCCCGCTGCTGGCTGTGGTTTTTAGCTGCAGCACAAATGCAGTTCGAATGAACATCTTGATAGCAGCCCAGTGCTTGTTGCCTATTGAGAGCAAGCAATATTATTTTTTCTCAGATCAGAACCTCACCAGAACGGTAACATGGAGGTAGTGTATATTTTTCATTGACTTCCATGCAGAAAGAAATGTGAGCTCCCAATGGTTAGTACCAGAAAAATGGGTCATCTTGCCTCCCTATTTCAAGTAGAGATAACTATACTTGAAAGCTAATAGCTTTCATGCTCTCACAGCCCACAGCTCTCAGCAGTGTATAAAAAGTACCTACGCTGAATTCATTTACTTTAATCTATCAATTTTGGAGGCAATCTGAAGAATTCTGTAGTGTTACACTTGGTTCGATCATTTGCTTGAGGGCTCTGTAAATAGCTAGATTGATATGAGGGTTCATGCTTTAGGAAGAATGGTATGCTATCCCTCCCTTCTTCCCTCTCTCCGTACCTCCCTCCTTCCCCTTCCTCCCTCCCTTCCTTCTCCCTCCCTCCGTAGATGTAGGAGAGATTATACTGTTCATCAGCCTATGCTCATTTAAGAAGGGGAAGTCGAATACTGAAAGAATTCTAGTCATTCATATATGCATCATGTAGAAGTAACTGCTAGTGATTGCAGTTCATGTGTGTGGCTTCAAGTAGCCACATGCACATCTAGACATAAATATTTACACCTGTGTGTGTGTGTAAGTATGTAAAATATACATGGTATGTCAAGTATTTCTATAATAGTGACCCCCTCAATATCACTGGTTACTAGTATTGTCAATGCCACAACAATGACTGCACTGATTTGTCACATGACTGTTGTAACTGGCTGTATGACTAGATGGCTTCTATTGTATCTACTTGATACTGTGGAACCTTTGTCATTTTTTTTCTCTTTTCTAGTTAAAAAGCATGGTTTACTGAAGTGTAAGGTGTACAGTTTTTCTGCCCGCCACCTGGTCTTGTCCCGCCGCCGTGCCAGCCCCAATTAACACACAGAGACTCTGTATTAGATATTATACTGTTGGCCAGCTAGCTCTGTCTTAAGTATTAACCCATTTCTATGTATTTCCACGTGGTCTTATCAGCGAGAGGTGGCTGGCGGTTCTATTCTCTCCAGACTCTCCATGTTGACTCCTCCTTCCTCCTTCCTATTTCCTCCTTCTCTCCTAGTCCCTCCTATCTTCCTTTCCTATTGGCCAACAGTGCTTTATTCATTAACCAGTATGAGAAACATACACAGAATGACATCTCCCATCATCTCCTCTTTTCTGTCTAAATAAAAAGAAGGGTTTAACCTTAACATAGCAGAATATATCACATAACAGTTATCAAGTAAGAATCACAGTTAACAATATTTAGTCCATTAACATTTAGCAAGATTAAAAGAAACTATTCTATCATCTATATTTGTAAATCTAAAGTCCTATAAGTAACTTATCTTTAAACCTAACTAAGGAAAACTATAACCATGACTATTTGTCTTCAACTCTATCAAAGACCACAAAAGGTTAATATATAAACTCTAGAAATGACAGAGACATCTTGCCTTTTCAGTCACCCGAAGTTCTTCTGTAATCTTCCATCTTCAGCCCATAGGCCATAGTGTGTCTAGCAGACTCTTCAGCAAAGCAGGAAACTTTAAACCGTCTTCTTGTATTGGCAAAGTTTGTCAGTCAGTTTTCTCTGTGTCCTGCATACTGTCTCGCAGACTCTTCCATGAAGCAGGATCTCTGTAGCAATGTCCATCTTGAATCAGCAGTCACTTTTCTGTGGGTCCTGCATATCCAGTTTATACAGCATAAAGTCAAACAGTCCAGACAAGAGCTGTATCTTGTCTAAATGGCTAGTCTTGCCACACTGGAAGCAAACTCCATAACGTGTTTCTTCCATGTCCATCTTCCTTTCTGACCCAGGTGGCGTTGCCAAGAGCAGTTATGTCTCACTGTCAAGAAAAACCCTAAACCATTTTAAATGCCATATTCTGTAGGTCTTTGAAAGGTTTGAAGAATAACTATTTATCTCAAATTCATGTCTGTATATCTAGAAATCTTAACTAACTTAACTATAAGATTTGACTATTATAGGTAACTATAATCTGCACAAAATTATACATTACATTTCTAACTGAGCTATATAAACACAATACCTAAACAAGAGGAGAAATATACATATGACAAAATTGAACTTAAATTTGTATCAGTAAATGAAAATCCATTCCAAAACAAAGTATTCATATCTATACCTTAATCCCCTTTTTACCTTTAAAAAGAGATTGGTTGTGGTCATTAACCATTTATAACCAAGCCCAGTTAAATGAAAACAAACATTTATAAACAATATTTGGGAATTTGGGCATCGTTCTTTCCAAACTACTTCCTGCTGGTAAAGGTTGCTGTCATGGGGGAATCCTAAGAAGACTCAGAAATCCTGGTTGTAGTCTGCAAGTCTGCCTTGGTCAAGCTGTTTTGAATGTTGGATCACCAGGAACTCTGTTTCAGGGGGTCTGGCTTGATCAAACCACATTAGTCTGGAAGGAATCCACAGCTTTTTATTTCCTGTTGAAACAAAAATAGAAATCCTTTCCCCCAGTAACTTGTCCTTGAACTTAAATTTTGGAGTCAAAGCATTTTTAAAATATATAAATTGAATTAATCCAGCAGCATTTCCTTCAACACTGAAGTGCATTTTTTCGATTAAAAAAAAAAAAGCACACTTTTTTCTTCTTCATTAGAAGTCTGAGCATTTGGGGCTGGGCTGTGATTCCATGGTAGAGTCTACATACCTGATCCCAGGATCAATCTCCATGGAGACTGAACATTTCCTTTGAGATCCTAATTCAAGATGTTCATTCCATCTTTGTTTTGATCTTGCGAAAGTTTTAAGAAAAATTACCATTTTAAATACCAAATTTTAGGAATGTGTCTATTTTTCCTTTGCAAAGTTGGGGATGGAACCCAGGGCCTTATGCATTCTAGGTAGGCGCTGTAGTGCTGAACACCATCCTTATTATGTTTAATTTACTTTTTCATGATCTTATCTCTATGTTATGGCTGTTGTGTAGGGCAGGATGGGAATTTCTGCAGTGCGCACTGCTTCTGACCCCCACCCATGTGTCTCTCCTTCTCCACAACCTTATTTGTTTACTGTCTCCATAGGTTACTGTTCCAAAATGACACATAGCTGCCTCCTAGGATATTTATATTTGATAATTATATAAATTGTTATAGAATCATACTTATGATGAATACTGATAACCGAAGTTACAGTGTACTGTGGAATTTCTGTTTGACAAATCTGGAAAGAAGAGAGAAAAAAAATGTACAATTAGAATAATTGTTTTTGGGCTAGAGAGATGGCTCAGTTGGTGAAGAGCCTGTCTGGCAAGTGTAAGGACCTAGCACCGATGCAAAAGAGCTAGGTATAGTGAGCTAAGTATAGTCAGGCTTGGGACTCATTGGCCAGTCAATCTAGCCAATTGATGAGCGCCTGATCCAGTGAGAGACCCTGTCTCAGGTGATAAGATGGAGAGCTATAGAGGAAGCTATGTTATCTCTGGCCTCCACAGCCACAGACATACAATGTATACATGTACATATACCTACACATATCAAAAATTAATTCTTGGATAGTAAAATTATTATACATTCATTTACTTATTTATAAATAACACCATATCTCCGTATTGTCCCAGAAGACCTAAAACTCACTGGCCTCCAGTCTCAGTCTCAGAAGTTCTGGGATTATTGTTTCTAATTAAAGTAGAAAATCTGAGTGTTGTATCTGAGGTGCTGCCACAAATCAGAAGACACAACATGGAATATGTGTAAAAATCATGTAGTGTGGAGGGCTGGAGGGTTGGCTCAGAGGTTAAGAGCATTGGCTGCTCTTCCAGAGCACCTGGGTTCTCTTTCCAGCACCAACATGGTGGCTCCCAACTCTAGTCCTAGGAAATCTGACACTTTCTTCTGGCCTGCACAGACACTGCAAAGCACCCATAAACATTAATTAAAAATAAATGAAGAATAATATTAACATGAAGCATGAAGAACAGTCACTAATTCTTCTGTTTGAATATCTGATTTTTGGGTTGGACTATATATTTTTTAAAGTTATTAAATTTCAGGGTATAAGTTGAGTCATTTCTGTCAGCATCCTGGATTTCAGGCAGGAGCTTTTACTATGATGATTACAAGGCCTTTTTTGTGCTTGGAAAACAAGTTATCCAGAATAAGCAAAATGACTAAAATCAGTGCGTCCAGTCCATAAAACCCAAGAGAAGACAAGGCAAGCATCCTCTAAGGCTCTGTTGTTGTAAGTGGACACTGAGATACGGATGGAGCAGTGAGCTACTGTGGAACAGTAGTGGAGAAATGAGCCTTTGGTTACCCATCTGATTGCCGGAGCCGTATGTAAGGTTAGAAGACTGGGACCGTTGGTCTGGGAGATTAGATTAAGGCTCGGAGCAGTTTCAGGAATGTATTGCTCATGCTACAGTGGAAAGCTCTACACCTATGTGCCTGCACATAATTTGACCCCCACATGTTTACACACACACACACACACACACACACACACACACACACACACTCACGTGTTTTTTAAAGAGGACATGAAAGGAGGAGGGGAGGACCCACGGCTTGGAGGGTTGTAGTGAAGGGTGGATTGGATTAAAATAAAAAGTATTCTCATTTGCAAGGGAAAAAAATGAAGACATTTGAATACCTATTGCTGAGTGGAAGACGCCTACTTGAAATGGCTACATACTGCGTGAACCCAGCTATGTGGCATTTTGGAACACATAGAACACATAACCTATGGAGACAGTAAACAGTAAACGCATCGGGTGGGGAGAAGGACAGATACATGGGTGGGGCTCAGAGGATGTTGGGTAGTAAATCTGCTCTGTATGATGGGCACCAATGCTGCCCTAAGTGCCAGTGTGTAGAAGCCTTTGTCATAATATGTAGAATATACACCAGGAAGTAGTGGGAGGGTTAATTCTGGCTTTGGTGATGGTGTCACTTGAGTTTAGGTGGTCCTCTGTGGTACTGGATGTCTGTCCAGATGCTGACAGTGAAGAAAGTGCATGTAGGATGGGGGCATAGAAAAACTCTACTTTGCAAGCAAATTCTCCTGTCAGTCTAAGACTACTCTAAAGAATAAAATTACTCATAAGATTCATATTTGATAGATTTCTGATTTCTGGATCTGGGATGCTGAGCATGTGGGTATTAAAACACTGATTTCAATGTGGATACTCCCATAGTTCACAGTTAAACAGTGAGTACAGTTCTTGTTCTGGGGATACTTTTTCTGTACTTTTGGAAATGATCTGTTTTTACCATGAATAGGTTGGGATTTCATATCACTGTTTTGCTTTGCTCTGTCTGTGTTGTGAGTGTATGTGGTGGATATGTATTTTTCTGCAACAAGCTGTCCTTACATTCTTTGAGATTGATGCAGCAAGGATATTTTAATTGTTACACTTTAATTAAGCCCATGAATGTAGCTGTTTTTTTATAATTGATGAAATGCAGGTAGATTTAAAACATTGATTTTGTGTAGTTTTATTATTGATTTATTTCTCACATCAACAGAGCTACTGCTGGGTTCACTGCTGAAGAGAGAACCTGATACTTGAGTTGATTGGCAGTTCACTGCCTCAAAAATCAAGTCTCACCTTGTCCTCTTCCGCAGTCTGTGGTGAGACAATGGCCTTGCTGCTTATCTGCATGTCCTACAATCCAATGTGAAAGGATTGAGTGTACCTCAAGTTTTCTTCTCTTTCTGTTATGGAAGACTTGTGGGTAGGAGGTCCATGGGGCAGCTAATTTGCTGCTTCCCTGTCAGTGGGGCCTCCTGTCCTGGAGTCTCTGTACCATATGACTAGTAGCATTTTCCAGGGTGCTCAGGGCTGTTTAGGATGCCTCTCTATTGAGTATTTGGTAATACAACTCTTTCTGAGTTAACTAGAATGATGGATAGAAATGTTAGTTCTTCTTGTGGGAAGAGAATCTATTTTTCTTTAGGACCCTTCTTAACAGTCAGTAGTAAGATGTGATAAATACTGAGTTTAAACTTGGTAAGTTTCTAAAGCCAGTGTATTGAATTGTCCTGTCTCTGCCTCTTTCATGTGTGCAAGAGGGAAGGAATTTAGCAAGTCAGACAACTTACATCTGTTGAAATTTTGCCTTTGTGTCTTGGAGGACTGCATGCAGAGATTCAAAATAGGAGGTCATTGTAAATTGAAAATGGATCTGTAATGGTGAGCGCAGACCAGTGTCAGTACTGCCAGAGACTTGGAAAATGTGTACAATTTTTCTGTGTTAGCATATGAATGCAATATTTAGTGGGAATACTGAAAATGTAGGTTTCTTAAAATAGCATTCACCAAGTTAGTCATGTGCTTAGAGAAACTGATGAAGTCCAGATAAGGTTTCAGAAGAAGAGGATGATGTTGCAGGCAACTTCTAAGTTGCCTGTCTCTTTTGAAGTTGTCTCATAAATAAAATCCAAGAATTATTGACCTTCTAATTGAAAGGAAGGCTATAAAATGTTTTTTAGAAAGGATTTTTTTGGGGGCATCTCTGATGGTAGGTTTATAAAAATAAACAAAATCTAACTTTTGCCTTTAAAATCTATCCTGTAAGAGAGTGTGTGAACAAATGCCCTGGTTTTGGATATTGAGTTCTGGATGTAGAACCTTTGGGTAGAAACTGGATAACCTGTGCACTCTGGGCCCCGGCTGGGCAGGTAGAGTAGTTTCCTCCAGCTCTGTGAGGTGGCTGCTGGGACTAGTGAGCAACACAGGCTACATTGAGTGGCCTTGTTAGCTTGACAAGGAAGAACTTCCTAGAATGCATGTGGGAGTGTGTGCATTTAGTAGCTCACTCTATGCAGCTAGCAGCTGTTTAAATTACACAGATTTTCTGAGTCTCAGTCTTATTGGGGGGGCATGTGGTGGGAGTGGGGATATCAGAAGGGAAACAGTTAGTAATTTTTGTGGGTTTTGATCCGATCGTGTTGCTGTCCTCTGAACCAATACACACTCTGGAGTCAGGGTGAAGGTCTGGCTCTCTTCTCATCATGCTGCATCCGTCTCTTTGCCACTTCCTCACGTGTCGTGCTTTGAACCTGAACTTTAGAATACTGGCCTCCTTCCCTTTGGTTTCCCTCGCATCCTGTTCCATTTCCAGCAGTCACACTTCACCCTGGGTCTCTTGATTCTGCTGTGGTCTGACACTTCTGGTCACCCCAGTTATCTTCCTCAGTGCTTGGTAGGCCAGGCTGGGTTTAGCTACTTGAGATGCAGTTTCCATGGTCCCAAGTGACCCTCCTGTCTGTTCCCAAGCATCGGAGTGCCTAGCATGTTGATAGGACTTATGAAATACTTGTGGAATAACTAAATGCAAGTTTTGTTTCCTATTTCATTTTGTAATTTTTTTGTGTGTGTACATATGTATGTAGACGCATGTGTGCATGTGTCTGGTGTGTGTGTGTGTGTGTGTGTGTGTGTGTTGTGTGTGTGTGTGTGTGTTAGACAGCAACGATAATTCTTTCCTTCTACCATGTGAGTCTCAGGGATTGAAGGCAGATCATCAGGTTTTGTGGCACCTGCGTATACCTGCTGTGCCATCTCGAGGGCTCTGAATAAAAATTCAAAGCTGAGCTTTTTGTAGGACAGTTGAAAAAAGTGTGTGTGTGTGTGTTTGAATGAACTCTTCTGTTGTATTGATTTTCATATATATTCCAGCTTGTTTTTTCTTAGGAAAATAGGCTTTTGGGAGGTCATTAAAGCCACTATTTATGAGATTGCCTCATGCTTTTTCAGTTGTAATCCTTAGTTTGAGACAACCCAATACTTAATAACAATGTATAAAAATAGATATCCTTATTATACTATATGGGTTAAAGCATATTCTAATGTGAACATTCATACCTGTCAGTTATTCATATGATGCTTTAGATTAGGACCCTGCCAGTGTGATGTCTGTAGCCATACAGAGTGTACCAGTGTTGCTCTTTAACTATATATCCAAGAAATAAACTTGAAACAGTTTAAATACAAAGCATTAACAGCTAAAGAGGTCTCTGACCGGTTTGTGATCCTGTGGGATTCTGACCAGATAATTGACTAGTTGTTTCAAAAAGCAATTAAACACAACTTGACTTTTCTAAATAAATGTCAGTCTCCAAAGGAGGCAGTATATATTCGATATGGTTTGTTTGCAATCATTATAATGGGTGGTTAAGGTTACCCACCTCCATCTTTGTAGCCAAATTTCAGGCTCGCTAAACTCTTATCTAGGAACTCAGATACATAAGGGTCTTTCTGGCTGAGATACTGGATTGGGAATTGGGACTCAGCCAATTGGCAATTGTCTGTGGATCTTGCAGATCTTCTCTCAGGTTATGTAAGTGGTCAAACATGGATTTCTCACTCTGATTTTCCTAAGTTCAGAAAGATGTTTAGACACGGAAGGAGGAATGCACGGCTGTTACTTTAAGAAGGAAATTAAGTCTGGAGGGAAAGCAGGCGGCTAGGACTGCTGACATTTGTGGCCTCCTTTCATTTGCGTAAGAGGTGGACTGGCTTCTCTGTGGCTGTGGTTGCCATGGAGAGGTAGTGGGGGAGGACTCCAGGACTGCAGCCTGCCAGCCAGTGAGCAACAGAGCTGCTTCTGAGTGTGACGTGAAGGGGCTGGGAGCTCAGGTGTGCCAGCACACAGATAATGAGGATGGCTGACCTGCCATGGCTGGTAATGTGACTGTGCACATACCCCGGGTGTGATGTGCGTGTGCAACTGCCTGAGGTTCGCTATGTGACTGGAGAAGGTTGTGTTGTTGTGTGTTCCCACCCTTTGATGTGATGTCCTTCCCTTGATTTGAGTTGATGAAGAATTTAAACAGTTAAACCAAATGTGAACCCTATTTATACTAAGAAACTAGTTAACTTCACCCTGGCTTGTTTGCATCCAGGTAGCATCTCTAAGCAAGACATTTAAATAATATAAGCACTCAGGAAAAATCTACTGTGGTAGGCTGAATGGTAACCAGAAAGGAATGTGTTACTAGCTGGAAATTTTAACACATGGGTGTCTAGAGTACTGCAGCTCCATGATGCAAGAGTACAGCGGAAGACAACCTGCAGAGCATGCGGAAGGGAAGGTGCTGGGTGTTCTGATGACCAATGCGCTGCATCTGTAGATGAATTTTGATCACTGCTATTGATATTTTTGAGGGAATAATTTAATGTCAAATAGAAAACCATTAGTGGTATGAGTTTGTAGTAGGCACTCATGGCTTCTGTTGCTTTGATGTAAAGTGCCTGTTGGACAGGAAGCTGCATTAATTTTAATTTTTGTTTTCTTGTGGATTGGTAATTTCTTAAAGATTTTATTTTTAATTATGTGTGTATCTCTGTGGAGGTACATGCATGGGGTTGCAAGTTTCCAAGGAGGCTAGAAGTGCCAGATCTCCTGGAACTGGAGTTGTAAGCAATTGTTAGACACCGAGTGAGTGCTAGGGACTGTGCGGGGTCCTCTGTAAGAGCAGTATGCACTCTTAACTGTGGAACCATCTCTCCAGCCCAAACTCTGAAGTACTATTTAAGAAAATATTTCTATGTAAAAAAATATGCGTCTTCTGAAGAAACAATCATGTATTAAGTTTATCAAAGATAGTGAGGTTCATTTGACTTTTAGTTGTCTGCAGAAATCTAAATGAGGGCTGGATATTAGTTCTGCTTTATAGTAAAAGAATTGAAAATGTTATAGGTGAAAAAATAATTTGACCCCTTACCATACACTACAGTTTAGCTTAGAGTGATAATGTATTCTGCCACAAATAGAAAGGAAAAGTGGATGGAAGAAAGGGGAGGAGCAAGGGACAGGTAGTGTACATTTCTGTAGCCCTCAGTAGGTAGGAGACAGTCATGAGTTCAAGCCTAGCCCATGTTACTTAGTTACAGTTGACTGCACACTCTATCTTAAAACCCAAAGCTGGAGATGTAACTTTGTGATGGAGTTCTTGCCAAGCATGTACAAGGCTCACTGATGGCCATTCTCCCCCAAAGAGATAGATTATAATGAAAGATTTGCAGAATATAAAAACAAAACAAAAAAAGTATCATCTACCTGGAAAGTATTGTTTCAACTTAACCTATCTCAGGACGTAGTGAAGACTTTATACTTTGTACTTACACTTTATATACATAAAACTCTTCCTTAGATGACAGCCTTCCTTTTTTGTTTTTGTTTTTTTGTTTTGTTTTGTGTATGTGCGTGTGTGTGTTTGTGCACACACGTGCACATGCATGCTGAGATATTGTATCATAAAGCATTTCCTTACTTTTTAAATATGTTACCTAAAGTTGTAAGCATCTGTAAATTGTTACATGCAGAAATAAAATGAATGAGAAGTATGAGAAATATGTAGGGCATCATTGATGGTACCCAACTACTTGCTAAGTGTTAATCTGAATGAACGTATGCTTTTGGAGTCTCATGGAGCTCCGTGAGGTAGATGGTATCTTCTTTCCTGTTTTACCAGAGAGGAAGCTTGAGTTTGTTCAGTGTCCCAAAGACAAAGAAAGGTGGGTAAAGATTTGCAGTTAGGCGTCCTTAGTGGCAGTAGGGAAAGCTTTCTACTGAGATGTCCATTCTGTTTAGGTGCCTCCATTGTCTTTGTTGATAGAGGGAAGGAGTTTTCCTCCTGTGGTTTAGTTTTCTCAAAGTTGTGTTAGTGAACATTTGTAGCACTTTGGTGTTGAACAGGAAACCCTTCTTCACGGGATTAGCTGCTGTTAGCGTGTATTGTTTCACATGACAAAATTTAAGAGACTAGTCTCCCCAAATTTTATTGCCTTATTTGAAAACAGTTAAAGGGAATATGGTGAGCTGTCACTCACCACTGATTTTCAACAGGGTTTCCGCCCTTTGCAGTTAACCATTTGAGCTGAGCTTCCTTCTGGAGGTTGTCCTGTATCTGGTGGGATGTTGAGCAGAACCACTGGCCTGTTCTCATGGATACCAGTTATAGCCCCTGTCCCTCAGTTGTAACAAATAAAATGTCTCTAGACATTGCCAAATGCCCTTTAGGGAACAAACTCACTGCTAGCTACACCCACAATGAGTTATATAGGCAGCATGGATCAGTAGCATCACAGGACAGTGAGTTGGGATGAGGACATTGACAAACAGGAAAGATGAAGCTTTCACGTGAATGGCATGAGAGAGAAGACTGGCTTGTCTGATTGGTGTGGCCACATACAGTGTGGAAAGGAGGGCAGCTCAGGGCATGAGAAGTTCTACTCAGGAGGTGGATGTGGACTAGGGCACCTAAGATGCCTGGCTTGGAGAGGCATTTTGGAGGTAGAAGCAGAAGACTTGGGTTTTCCGTAGTGTTCCCCTCCTGACAAGGAATAGAGAACGTTGAGCAGTCTGTGGGACTGACCAGCTACTGGAGGGAAGACTGCTGCCAAAGTCTCCCTGAGGCTCCCAAGTATTTTGTTGGAATATTACAAACTACTGCGTATCTCAGACCTTGATGAATATTGAAATCTTGGTCTTCAGTCACTGACTGCCATGTTTAAAATTAAGTATTGATTTGTCAGGTGGCAGATTCACTGTGATCTTAGGAAATGAAATAGACATAGCCTCTTTTTGTGTATCTACTTTAAGTAAATAACTTGTTTGACATCAAATAAGTATTTTGCTCTCAAATCATCATTGTGAGGTTTATAGGTTTATAGGTTCATTAAAATAATCCGTTTCCTCTGGGCTTATAAATTCCTGTTTTGTTAACATTCAGAGGCAAGGGCATAGGTGTTTGAAACACTACCTCAAAACAAAGATAAAAACAACACTGTAACTGTCTGTAGGCAAATAACATCAAAGATTGAAAGAATCCTCACAAAAATAGAGAAATAAGGCCTACCTAAGACCACAAGTCTTAATGGACAGAAGAGATCAGTTTCAATATCACATTACATTGAGTAGATGAAATTATGTGGGAAGTGCAGGAAGGGAAGGAATTGACACCTTCCTGGAATTATCAACAGACATTGCTGTGAGTTGGGATGCAAAACCAGGTTATAGCCACACCATGGAGTTGATCGACACCAGTGAGTGATAAAACACCTATGGCAGGAGAATATGGATTCTGTTGGTGCATGTTACAGTGGCTCCGGTGAGGGTCAGGGCAGGACTCCACAGGTACAGGATGTTGAAGATCACACTGGGAGGATAAGAATTTGCCCAGGCAGGCAGGGTGCATTTCTGGTGTACATGAAGAATACACACATTCGTGTGTAGAGTACAGGATCTGCAAGTTTATACAGAGAGTTACTCTGTCTGAGTTAACCTGGCACTTCCCATGTTATTGCTGTGAGATTGTTTCTAATACAGCTAGCTGCAGCTTACAGAAAGACCAAGGGCATATGGCCTTCCTATGCCCTGTAGGATCCCTCCTCTACCCCCTATCCCCATTCCCCCATCATGTCTTCCCTTCCCTCTCCTCTACCACTTCCTCCTGCCCTTCCATCAGCCTTATCCTCCTTTCCTGTCCCCTGGTGCCATAATAGACAAGTGAGTCATGCCTCTAGCCCCTAAGAAGAAATACTCTCAGAGGCTGGGAAACATCATGTGCTATCCCCATTCCTCTCTCTATTTAAGAGCAGTGCGTGTACATTGATTTTGTTTGCTGGGTTATTTATAGCTCGGGATTTAGGAAATAGTGAACTTTATCATCAATACTATTATCAAAGTAATAACATCACATCTCTACTTCCTGTGCTGCCCAACACTGAGTTCCATGGCTCCCCATGCCTGGGCATTTGCTAATGCATTTTCCTCTTGATTTGCTTAATGTGGCCTCTGTGATGCAGTTAGATTCCCAGACCGGTGAGAAAGGCTGGTAAATGGCTGGCAAGCCATCTTGTGTTTGGCTAGTTGAAATGGGCACATGCAAATGAAATTCCAAGTCTAATTACGGTTACTTGTGGCTCTGAGTTGGCCTAGTGTGTCCTTTTGTGAACCACCTGAAAGAAAGCTCCTCTTCGTGTCTGTGATAGCTCTTGAAGCACATGAATCCTCAGAGTTCCTTGGCTCAGGAAGATTAGATTGAAGTTTTTGTGCATTGCAAATTTTATCATAAATATTTGTTTAGAGGCACTTAAATGTACTAAGAACATTTAACACTCTCATAATTTTCTGTGAGCTGTTATGCCAAGGTAACAGAGAAGATACACAGAGGCTGTTCATAGGACATCAATTTGGATAATGGCTTCATTCCAAACAAGGGTGTATCCATAGTATATATAGCACATATCTGTATATGATACATATATACATACAGAATATATGAACTGTTACTAATTCTGTAGGCTAATGGCTTGGAAAGATGATATTAGTAGAAGCAGAACAATTATCTTTCCCTTAAAATGTATTTTAGTAGGCAAGTTTGGTGATATGTTTTATAAATATTAGTTATTTAAAAAGCAGTTTAGAGGCTTTGTCGGAGGCTGGCCAGTAATAAAGAGCTGGCCCTTTATTTAACAATTGGCTGTTAGTATTAAGAACACATGGTTGAAACCTCCAAGTTTCGTATGCTTTAAAAATAATTTTCTGTTTTTAATCAAGTGTATCACTTAGTAGCTTATATTGTCTACGTTTGAGGTTATGGCAGTTGTAGAAAAATTAGTGATCAGAAACAAACAGTTAATCTATTTATAGTCCATCAAACAAAAGAATGAAACCCTTGTGAACTTTCCCCTGTGCCTCCCATGGCAGTCCAGCTGTTCACTCATTTATCCCACTGAGAGGGTGGCAAGGACTATTTAGGCACTAGTTAATTTTAAACTTTCTCAGTTTGGATTTTGTTGTCGTTCAGTGTGTGCCGTTCCTGCTATAAAATTTTAATTCTTCCCAGCTTTTGAAGAGTCACCTCATTTATCTGATGCCAGCGTCTGGATTATTGGGCATGCATGCTGAGGGCCATATGTCTAGTGGGATGCTAGGGACAATGGTGAGAAACACAGCCTAGCCTCTTCCATGGGGATTCTGGGTCTGGTGTGGGTCCTTGCAGTAAAATGAAATGGAGCATGGCTGTCGCTCTGTCTTGGAGAACTCTGAAGTGATAATACAGTGTTTGGCTGACTGTGATCACAGGTCCCCACATAACAGTAGCATCAGTAGTAGATGACTGAAACTGCTAGACCCAGTCCGTTGTTTTCACTTTCTTCTCTCTTCCACCGCCTATGTGAAGGGTTTCACACCCTCTCTGGTTTAATGGTTGAGTGGTATCATTCGGAAAATACGCTGATTGGGCTGATTGGGTTATGTTGAAGTAAATGAACATAGTTCTTAATTGACCTTGGAATGTTGGCTGACTTTTTGATTAAATTAAATGAATATCTTACAGTAGTATGATGATGGTTAATCATGTTAACTTACTGGGGTTTAGGATCGCCATAGAAACAAACATGTGGCCATTTCTATATGGGATTTGCTGGATGAGGCTAATGGAGGTGGGCCTACCCATCATAAATGTGGGTGGCAAGAACCTGTGGTCTGGGGCCCGGGGCTGGATAAGAAGGAAACAGGGAGCTGAGCACTTTCAGTTGTCTCTCTTCACTGCAGCAGCCTCACACTCCTGCCACCAGGTACCTTGAGCTGTGAGCCAGATTTTGTCTATTTGTCATAGTGATGAGGAAAGTGACTAATTGGCTGTCTTTGCTGTTAAAAACTAAAATACTACTAACCGGGAGGAGGAAACAGACACTAAATATATAGTAAAAATGTTGCTTCTCAAATACCTGTAGTTCTGAGGTTAAAGTGAATATAAAAGCCATACCCAGGAAAACATTGCCACCCAACCACTTATAAAATTTGACTTTATGAAAACCTATGTGGTTTTAGATGGTTGTTGAGTCCCATGCATCTAGTCAGTACCTTTTAAGTTTTTTAATTTTTATTGTAAGACTATTAAAACAACAGTAATTTATAAAGATGTAAGTTTATACAATATCAATAATACAATTTCAAATAGAATACACATTTGAAATAACAAAACTTTCAACTTCTGTAGTAACAAAATATATTACATGTACCAACTAAAATCCATGAAAATAAATGAGAATTTAACTCTCAGTTCCCAGTCAGATGCTCATCTGTGACCTAACTGTGCATGGCACTCTGTCATTTCAGTCTGGCATCTTGCTCAGGAAAGAGACCCATCCCCTTGTACATTCTAGGTTCATTTTCATGTGTGAGCTTGGCTTTACATACTAACAGACCCTTTGTGATTTTTAAATTCCCTTTTCAGTCAGTTGTTAACCTATTGATTCCAAATGTTTACAGTTGACCCCAACCTGCTCCCCCCATTATCCATAGTGCATGACGTTCCAGTACCCTAATTAGATGCCTGAAAGGTAGTTTTGAACCTTCTATATCCTATGTTGGTTCCTATACATACACTTACCTATAGAAAGGTTTAAATTGTAAATTAAGGACAGCATGAAATCATAATTACTAATAAAATATAATAATTGTAACAATGTACTGTAATCAATTTAGAAATTAGTTCTGGAATATTCCTTCTGATAATGGGTAACTGAAGCCAGAGGAGAGAAAGAGAACCATGGTTAAGGGAGGACTACTGTGCTCTCCTGTGTGTAAATTGTGTGACGTTCTGAACGCAGTGCTGAGGACAGGCTACCTGCCTGCAAAGTTGGCAGCCTTGGTCCTCGGCCTCTGAATCCTGCCTGCCTGCCTGCCTGCCGTGCTCCTTGTCTGCTTAGTTCCCAAGACCCTCTCCTTATCCCTTGGACCTGCTTGCAGCTTTAGACTTCCCCAGTGCTGTGTCCTCTCTTCCTGCACACCTTCCCCCACTCTGCTGCAGGAACCTCTGCATTGCCCTGCCCTGCTGCTGTATCCAACAGAAGAAAGAGGAAACGGAGCTTATATCAGAGAAGATGCTTTTGGGTTTCTAGAGTGCTCCATGGCAAATAGCTGGCTGCTCTTTGTAATGTGTATCAGAAAGCAGAAGCTACCATTAGTCTCTAAACAGAGTGGGAAGAGCTGTGTAAGGGGACAGATTTATTTTGACTGCTGGTTCACAGTCCTTGGCTCCTTTCCTTCGGGTTCTATGGTGAGACAGAGTATCCTGGCCAGGGCCATGGATGGAGCCAATCAGCTCTGCATGGTAGAGAGGAGGCAGCGTTGCCTGTGCTGACACACATCCTCCTCCTTCCATTTTTATTCCGTGTAATTCTCCAGCCTAGTGAATGACACCATCATGTTCAGGCATAGTCTTCCTCAGTTCTGTGTCACATTCCAGTCATCTCTGGTTACACACCTCACGGACAGACCCAGAGTTACGACGCATACCCAACAGATCTCCTGGGTCGAGCCGGCAGCGAAGAGTACACATCATATGTATATTGCAAACGCTCACACAGACATCTATTTTATTTGGTGAATATTGTTTCTTTTGTATTAGAGCTGAGGTTCTCAAGGGAAGTCACTGCCTATCTCAAGCTCTGTGCACCATAGCTCTGAGCTTCTGAGCCGAGTGATGGCTTCTGTCATGTTTTCTCTCCCATTCCGTGGGGTTACAGTATGGCTGGGGTGGTGTGCTATGTATTTCATTTTCTGCTTCTTTCACATAGCTAAAAAATAGTTTGTGTTAATAAGAGTTATGTTTAGGGAGGAATTTCACAACCAAGAAAGATGAAAGCAAGCAAATACCCTAATATTTTGTTGAGCTGGGAAAATGTGTCTTTAAAACCTCACCCAAGCAGGGTATGGTAGTGCACACCTTTAATCCCAATATTTGGGAGGCAGATGCCAGTGGATCTCTGTGAGTTCAAGACCAGCTTGTCTACATATCAAGCACTAAGTCAGCCAGAGCTGCACAGTGAGTGAGCCCCTGCCTTAAAAAAAAAAACCAAACAAACAAATAAATAAATAAGATCTCATTGTAAAAAGAAGAATGGCGGTGTAGCTTAGATCTGTGTTGGAAGGTCTTAGCCTTGATTGGGTCTTCATAGGTTTCTGCTGCAATTGTTGAAGTTGCATCCAGTAATACAAGTTTGTATATTTTTATGTGGTGCATCATGTGAATTCTTGGGACAAGCTTTACACTGATTAGGACTTTTCAGTAGGGGTGTTCCTAATTCCATCTTGGGTTTTAAATGAGCTCTTTAATTGGAATAGTGATAGATCAGTATGGTAGTAAATGGATGTGGTCTTTAAAACCCAAAAGTAACAGTGTATCTGTGTGATTCTGTGTGACTTTATTTTTTTAGGTATCATATATACTGTAAATGTTTAAGTAAGAAAAATAATATGATAATTTGGACTTAACAGTGGCTAACTTGGGTTGATGTGTATTTTCTTCTTGTGGTATATGTTGTTTAAATTTCAAAAACAAGTTAGATTTCATAGTTTAATAATTCATACTCAATGACAGAAGAAAAGTACAAGAAAGAATGGGTCTTTTCTCTAGGTCCCTCTCCAGGTAAATGTAAACACCACAGTAGTGACCTGTATGTTTTTCTATCTACATACACACTCAGCATATACATCCATTGTGATATTCTTACATGAGTACAAATGTACTAACACATTGACCTACTCCTTGGATTTTTTTTTTTTTTTTAACTTTGTAGCTTGGAAATTCTTCCAGTCTTCAGGGTCTTATGTCTGTGATCCTGCTACTATCTGTATTCACCCCAAAGGGATTTAGAACATTGACTAGTCCATTTCTAGAAAATATTTTCTTTTTTTTTTTTTTACTGTCGTTCTTGCCTTGGTGCATGCAAATCTGCCTCCTGGTGGCAGTTCAGAGGTTATTTCTATGTCTGTTGCCCCAGAGTGTTGTTTTTTTTTTTTTTTTTTTTTTTTTTGGGAGGGGTGAGGTTGGCTAGGGGTGCTTGCTAGGTGCCTGCCATATGCTGGCCTGTGGACACATGGCCCTCAAACCATTTGTACATTTCCTGCTTAATGTTTTTAACATAATAAATGTGTGAATAATACCTTGCTAAGAGTTTCTGGAATCTCAGCAGGCTTCTGGTTCTTTTTTTAAGTTTGGCATTATGGAAGTTTCTAAGTGGCCACAAAATTGACAGTGATAGTAAGTGTGCCCTGACCTGTTGTCCAGCTGTGGTGACGGACAGCCCCGGGCCAGTCCACTGCTACTCAGTCCCCTGGCTGCTTCTGCCCTATGTTGGCTTCAAGTGACCTCAGATGTGTCATGTCCCTCTTGTTCTTCCATAAGGCACGAAAACATTAAGACTTCACCAAGGAGTCCACCAGAGGACTTCCTTCACGTGCTCAGATACCCTGGCAGCACTTTAGTTTCCATCTGTCTCCAAATTCGTTTTAACCCCTTTGTTGGGTTAGCCAGATTTCATATATCTTGTCATCCTTTTGTGCCACAAGCACGTCTTCCAGGTTCCTCCTGTTTCTTTGCAGATTATTGGTTAGGGAAATTGGCTGTCTATCCTGCAACTTCCACTGTTGGGGCTTTGAAAAGTCAGATATGTTCATTAAAGTTGTTCCAGTCAGTGCCCTATAGTTTGAAGTTATCTTCACTGTCTTCAGGTTGTGGCTCAGCATAGCTGTTTATGACTGTGACTTGCATGGGTCAGTGGTAAATGGTCATAGATTCAAAATAGACCGCCCTTTGAATAAAATAACTTGGCACCACGCAGTGTTAATCAAAGACAGAGAGTCTTGTCCTTCTCCAGTAGGGCAATAGCAGGAAGCAGGTATTCATGAAGATAAGGTTGTGGGTTTGACAACTCTGGAGTCTGGAGATGAGGACCGGGTGTTGGCACCTGCGGAGGCCACCTGTAGTCCACAGGGCCCTGTCTGCATGTCTCAGAAGAGTGGGAAAAAGCAAACCTACCCCTGCATGTTTTGGTGGCTTGCATGACAGGAATTAGCTACCATTAGCCCTCACCTCCCACTGTTCTTCACCAAAGACTGTTTCAAACATGAATTTCAGAAGGGGCAAAGATATTCAAGCCATAGCAGATACCAGCTCCTAAGCATGATAAAGGTCATATGTGCATTAGCTTAGTCATTTGTGAAAGTGGGTCTAGGAGTGGAAGTGGATTCAAATGAGAATGTAACAGCTGCTCTGTGTCCTGTAGAGACTGGCAGATGTGCACACGGAAAACTGGAACTGTAAATTCTCCATAGATGTGGTTCTCGTTCGAGGAGCCCAACTGGCTCTTGCTGTAGCCGCTTTTCTTCATTCAGTTGTCTGAAGCCTTCTTAACCAGACTCAGTAAAAGCACATTATAAGATAAATCAAGTTTCACATTAGTGGTTTGCCTCTCAGATTATTTCCCCCCCCCTTGGTTGTAGTGTCTTCTGTCGGATCAGGGTTCCAGGCTAGCCCACAGAGATGCCATGGTTTACTGTAATTCTTAATATAGAGCCTGTTCTGCTCACGTGCTGCTAATAGGCCATGCATGAGACCAGAAGAGAAGGCATGTTTGTCCTCATAGCTCAGGATGTTGGGTGGCACAGAAACCTGGGCAGAAGCTCCAGGATGCCTGATCATGTCTTGTCTCCTAGTATGTGATGGGGACAGTTTCCTGAAGGAAAGTGTCCTCTCCTCTCTGTTTGAATGTTGGAGGAAGGGGCCAACACAGGGAATAAATCCAGTGGGTGTGAGCTTAGAATGCTAATTACTGAAAAAGAAAACAAATACTGGAGTATTATATGTGACCCACATTTCATTCAGCTGTTTCTCAAAGCAACATGGTTACCCCTTTCCCTACACAGTCTTCCATGTATATGGATGCTGTTGTTTAAACCCCAGGGAATGACCACCACATCTTCTTGCACACTCCACCTCTCCTTTCCCACTTACAGATGTAGGCTTTTTGAGTCTGTGGTGACATGAGGTCCTGGAACACTGTGGAGTCCCCTTGTGACAAGAGGCTGTTTGCTGCTTGCTGATGTATGCCCCACTGAGGGTTCCTGATGCTGGGAATGATTGGGAGGGAGAAGATACTGTTTGTTCAGGAGATGAGAACACAGCACACAAGTCACATTTACAAGATGGCTGTGGCGATTGCTAACTGAAGGCGCAATCCCTGACAAGTGGTGCTGTGTGTCTAACCTGGAGGAGGGGCGTGAAAAGACATCTATGAAGGGTTGACTCAGCTGAAGAGCAGTTGGCAAATTATGATATAAAGATTAAGAAAACGTAAAAGAATTCCCAGTGTCTTTTCTACATCACCAGACTTGTTCTCCCCACTCTCCGTTGTGTCCTCTGAAAGAGCCTCTGCTCCCCACTCCATCAGCCTTGTCTTAGACTGTCTTGTTCTAACCGAAGGAACCAACCCCGGAGATACCCAAATATGACTTACCCAGTGGCTTGTAGGACAGTTATCATGATTCGGATGTCTGTTCCTGGTGATGAAGGTCCTGGGCATGGCAGAAGGTTGGGTTGAGAGCAGGAGTGTTGGGTTACAAAACTTCTGGGGAGGTGCAACACACATGTCTCCTCATTCCACATGAGGGTCCCATGACAGAGCAAAGTACAGGCACCACCAAAGACCAACTTGGTGAACTCATGAGTTTTATTGGGATTACTCTCAGGAATGTGGGTGAGGGGTTACTTAGAGGAACAGGTGACTCAGACAACTGCTTCACCAGAACCTACAGCAACCCGGGTGACAGCTTATAAAGCTGGGGACCTGGAGCGCACTGCACAATCTGCAGGCAGCTCAACGGGTTGGAGAGTGACCCTCTAGGTACTTTAGGTGGTCTACACTGCTCAGTTGCTGTCTGCTAGTTCCAGGCTGCCTGTCTGGTCAAAGAGTGTCTTTGCAGCTTGGCTTTGCTGAAAGATTTCTTTGCAGCTCAGCCTTTTCTTTTCTGGGGGGGGGTGAGGTGGGGGGGAGTAGAGTTTTACTGCTTACTCTGTCAGGGAGGAGCCTAGAGAATCAGGTCAGTTTCAGGGACTCCTGAAGCTTTTTTGAGTTGTTTAGCTTCCTGCTTAAGGAGCTTCCTCCTGGATGGAATGTTTTAGTCTTAGATGAAAATGTTACAAAAAGCCAGGAATTTTGGCTGTAGGCAGTCTGTTAGCCAGCCAGCCAGGTACACATTACTTAGTTCACTATATTTTCGCCTAAGCAAACAGACTTTATCTTGGTCTTTTATCTTTGAAACTGGGACATTTTCAGATTTTTCATAGGAGAATCATATATATTATTTGCTGACAAGAAGCGAAGAAAAACCCGAGCAGCACATTGGCAGCCTTGTTTAGTGTTTCAGGCCCACACTTCTAGAGTCTCTGCATCCTTAGAGAGGGTGTGTGTGTGTGTGTGTGTGTGTGTGTGTGTGTGTGTGTGTGTGTGTATTCTTGTATGTACATACATGGAGGCACATATGAGTGTGTGGGGACTTACATACATGACCACATACTTATTGGAATCCACCTCTGACTAAGTTATTAACTCACGTGCCATGAACCCTGGCATTAGTGGCCAAAGTAAGGATGGTCGGCTCCGTATTCCTTTCCCATCCACCATAGTTACCATGACTATCCCTTCATTTGCTGTATCAGAGATCCTCAGTAGTGACAGAGGAAATGAGTTGTTGTCATACTCGAACCCTGTGCAGTGGGCAAAGCGCTCATTGAGAAGCTGGTGGAAGTATGTATTGGAAGACATGTCCATGTCAAGGTCTTCATGCGACAGGTGACTGTTTAAATGATTTCTGCATTTTTTAGACATTGTGTTTTCAACTACAAAATGACTGTAGTATAGGGCTGACACTAGTGAGAATTACTGGGTTTGTTTTGATATAACATTATTGATAATGTGCAGCTTTGAGTTTTAATTTAATTGGCGATCCTTAGCTTTTAGGTGCATGTGGCGCTTTCCCTCCTCCATCTCCCTGAGCGTCCCCAGGCCTCAGTGTCAGCATTGGTAAGGCAGATAGATGGCTGATACAGTGTCCCCTGCACCTGCTAATACGTTGTTCACAGGAGCCAGCTGATAAGACTTTTCCTACAGTACCTGTAATTTAGAGGCCGTTACTTTCCAATGCTGATTTAATTGGTACAGGGTGCAGACATGGTATCAAGGTATTTTCTAGAATAGTAGTATTAAATGATTTGAATGAGCACTGTTGGGGCTATATTTCAGGTATTTATAAAGAGTTATCAATACAGGACATAGAATAGTTACAGGAAGGCCCAGCCTTGGACGTCTTTGCTCCGAGTCATCTTCGGAAGTAGCTGTTAGTGGTCTCCTGTGAGCACCAAGACAGCTTGGATTGGGGGAATCTGGCCCGACTGACTTTATGTCTTAGGAATTCATGCTTAGTCCTAAAAAGCCTCTTGTCTTCTTAGTATCCTCTGTGGGATAAAAAGATACTTTTTATCCTTGCTAGTGTGATACCACATATCTATTGGAGACCTCCAAACAGTGGGGGCTTCCTCCCAGACCACAGATTAGCCATAAACCACTCCCAAACACCTTTTTTTCCCCAGAGAGGCCATTTACTAATCAGGGAAGAAAAGTTAAAGTGGCTGCTTTCTGACTCAGGCAGAAAAACAGCAACAAATGACCCTTCAGGTGTTATTCTTGAGAACAGAAGAGCGGGGGGTCGCTTTGTGTTAGAATGGGCTAGGGTGCAGTGGTAAAAGAGATAGAGGTTGAAGAGGAAGGGGACAAGGAAGGAGCGGGTGTATTTGCCCCAGAGGGATGAAGGACTGCCTCTGGATAGAGAGGAGACAGAAGGGACAAAGGCAAATGGTGATTTATAAATGTAAAGGGGCTTGTGTTAGGATGAGGAGTTAAAATTAAACTGGGCATGTTAATTAGGTGAACTAAAGGGGCTTCTGATTGTTGGACCTTGGCAGCCAGCCTCAGGAGGAGGGATTGGCCAAATAAGGGACCAGACCTTGGTGGCTAGCCTTAGGGATGCCATCCGATGGTTTTTAGCAAGGCAGAAGGAATGTGGGAGAAGGGCAAGGCCTGCCAGAGCCACTTGCTTGAGTGGGCAAATGTCCCTTCATCTGTAGTCTCAGTTCTTGAGTAACTGAGGCAGGGGAGTGGGGAGCTCCAGGCCAGCCTTATCTACACACTGAGGTCTGTCTCAAATAATAATAATACTAATGTACTAAACAATTAATAAAAAATAAAATTAATTAAAACATTAAAGAATGTCCCCCACTGTTAATTGGACATTTAAGTACAATGGCCTCCACAGTTCCTGCTCTGCTGATCAAGGTCACCAAGTGGAGAGAGTGATTGCAGTCCCCATAGGAATAATTAGATGTCTATCAAGGGACAAAACCAGTTAGATGGCTCACCAGAGTGGGCTTTGTGTGTCTGTATGCATTTTTACCTGTCCCTAACTGGTTTTAATAGCAAGGTAGACAGACAGAATCTGGTAAGAAATTTCAGGGCAGCGTGGTTCACAAAGACTGTTCATTTCTGTTCTATGACTCTGTTTTTGACACAAGAAAGGCATTTTTGTGCCCACTCAGCCCATCTCTATTTCATTCATAGTCATTCTCCATGTTCACAAAGCCTTTGGACCCTTCATTAGAAATTAATAGGTCTCTGGGGGTCCTCATACTGCTGGTCTACTCCTTCCTTAACTTCCTGCCCTACTTCATCACTTCCTTCCCAGATGTTGCCCGTCATATGCAAGTGATAGTCATGGGAACCTGGTAACTTTGCATCACTGAATTCTTTGTCCTTCATGTTGGAGATAAACACCCTCCTCATTTATTCTCCAGTGCTATGTCAGGCCTAAATGCCATCACGCCAGACTCGCCAGACTGGAGTCAGCAAACATTCATGAACTTCCTATTTGCAGAGCCCTGGGTCTGAGAGCCAGTGCTTTGATGTCCTTAGAATCTCTCAGCTATTGGTCCTTATCACCAGTTAGCCATAGCCTCTGAGCCCTTCCACCACTCACGGGCTTTCTCTCTGTAGACACAGTGAGACATTTGAATGGGAACTTCCTCCTGCGGTGGACTTTTCCCTCCATCCTTCAAGTGACCTCAGAGGGGAGCTCAGATGTTCTGTGTTTAAGCACACTGCCTGGGCTCTTGGCCTCCCTACACCTTCACCCTCCCTTTCTCATGTCCTTTCTTATGCCTTCACTCGGCCTAGCTCCTCTGTGGACCCCCAGAATGCCTTGGCAGAGCAGAGGGAGCTAAGCAACCTCCTCTTGAGCCTGTGTTTCTTTCTACCCCTTACCCTTATTTCCACCCTGTGGTTTGAAAGACATTTCTACCTTGCCACCTTTGTTAGCTATTTTGTGCCCCCCCTTCCCCTGCTCCTTGGTATTCCACATGTTTTGGGAAAGTACCGGTAGCAGCCTCTTCAACTGTGCCACTCTCTGGGAGCATCTCTAAAATTTTGACAACACTCCCCTGTGATGTCTGTGGACAAAATCCCTTCAGATTGTCCCAGTTTTTCTGGCCATTTCCCTTTTGCCTCCTCCCTCCCTCCCTCCCTCCCTCCCTCCCTCCCTCCCTCCCTCCCTCCCTCCCTCCCTCCCTCCCTCCCTCCCTCACTCCCTCCCAAAGCTGAGGCCACCTTTCTCTTGCCAGTGATTCTTACCTGAAGTGTAGGTTACCCATAAAAAGCACTTTCCAAAACTTTAAAAATGTGCACCCTTGGAGTATCTTGATTCAGTAGGTGTTCTAGAAGCCTACAAGATGGTTCTGCAGTGTTGTGCCTTTAGGAGGTAACATTTAACCATTGGCTTAACTACTTATGCATTGGGTAGATAGTCACTGAGCACTTAACTATATCACAGTGGCACTTCTAGTTACTCAGTTATACAATGCTTGCTTTGAACAAATGGGCCTTGTTTCTCTCCTTCTCTACTCTCGGTTAGTTTTGTTTTGTTTTCCTAAAAGGATCGTTATTAAAGGACAGTGATAGTTTCTAAGATTTTGTGGTCCCTTGGGAGTTCTGTTTCTGCCTGCAGGCCCTCTGTATTGTTCTAACCACCATTTCCCTAAGGATTCTCAGAATTCAGTTTCTGTCCATCTACTTTCTAGATTCCTGTGTCCAAACTGCTTTGCTTGCCTCCCCACCCCCGCCCCCAGTATAATGTTTGCATTTCCAAGCCCTGGATGCTCCCCTGCCTGAATGTCCCTCCCCTGTAGATGCTGTCTCTCCCACAGTATAGGACTTGTGCATTTATGTGTCTCAGTTCGTCCTTGGGCATCCTTGCACTGGTACACAGGAGCAAGTGAATATATTCTGGATATGTTGAACCATGGATGATAGTTAATTTTCCTTTATTCAAAAACAGTGAGGGCCAGAAGTGTTTCAGACGTCTGAGGTTGGT
Organism: Phodopus roborovskii; assembly: GCF_943737965.1. Taxonomy (NCBI): domain Eukaryota; kingdom Metazoa; phylum Chordata; class Mammalia; order Rodentia; family Cricetidae; genus Phodopus; species Phodopus roborovskii. The sequence goes on along the minus strand of NW_026126482.1, from coordinate 19,869,966 downwards.
GATATTTGGATATTTGCATCAACTTTACAAGTTGAGCAGTCTGAAATCTGAATAAAGAAATTATAAATGCTCCTAGAACTTGAAACTGACATTTTAAGTTTTGTAACATTTTAGATTTTGAGATTATGGCTGCCCAACCTGTAGTATTGCTCCATTTTAGACATAATCCTGCAACTTTTGATATGATCTGTAAATTGTAATTTAGGATCTGTGATCATTGTACTTTAGCACATTTTTGGGATTTATTCCTATCGAATTGGTATTTTGATATTCTTCCTCATTATAGGTAATTTAATAATTGAAGAAAATGTAAATGTTAAAGTGAAAATACTAATGGACTCTCAGATGTGTGTGTCTTGGTGTATGGCCGGCCTGCCTGCACCTAAGTTCACATTTGTCTTCCTTTAATAACACATCTTGAGTGTCTTCCATAAGTAAGTATTCTTAAGGACCACGCTTAGAAGCTAAGTGATGGCATGTGCTATGGAAGGTTTCTTAACTAGTCTCCTATTATGCATGTGAGCCCTCCCGCATGTCATTGTTGACACATAGGCTACAGGCTGAAGTACACATTGTAGCAGTACTTTGTGTGTTCCACAGTTGGGACGGGAGGGTCTGGTGACTTAGGGTCTCACTGTGCTCTGCTGAGCAGGTGTAGTTTAATGAGGAAAACAGGAAGGCAGGCCTGGTAGTAGAATGAGGGAAGTTGTGCTGGTAAGAAGGGAGTTGGGGTGTTTGTGGACTGGGAGTCTCCAGACAGATATCCTTAAGGGCTTTGGGTTGAATAGACGTCATATTTAGTCTCACTTCTTTGACTGTGTGTGTTAACAGTATTTGGTTACTGTGACATCAGATATTCATTTCTCCAGTATTGAGGCTTTTGTTAAGAGTAAAGACAGATGTGATTTAATCAAGAACACTTTGGATTTTATACATATCACTTTTTGTCCTCCTTGTCCTGCTGCTGTTACAAAATAACTTAGCAGTTGAGCATATCCAGTGGGTCAGAACACCGATGAATCTTCTCTTTTGGAATTCTTTAGAAAATGCTGTTTTCTTTAAATTTTGAAAGAATTGGATATCAAAAGTCCCTAGGCCTAGATTCTTTAAAAAAAAAAAAAAAACAGTTTTCTGTTGCTTTAGTTTTCTCTGTGATGTCGTCTGGTTGGGCTTTCTTCTTCTTGTGTCAGTTTGGATAACTACACGATGTTCTGTGGTGTTTTCCTGGTTTGTCACATTTGTTAGATTCATTCACACAGAGTTGGATTTGTGCTTTTTCTCGTTGCTTTCACAGTTCTGTAATATGAAACATCAGTAGTCTAGAGTTCCATTTTCAGGATTCCCACAGTGGTTCTCTTCCCTGCAGACATAGGTCAGTCCTGAGGTCATGAAGATACAGAGCTTGTAAGTTAAGAGGGGTTGCTTGTAATGGCAGGTGTACTAGGTTAGGGGTTAACAAAGCCTAGAAGTGTTTCCTGTGTTGAAGAGTACGTGCAAATGGCTGTGTGCCTTGTCATTTGATGAGGCTATCCCACGGTCTGTCATTGTCACTGATGTACTGCGGCAGGCCGCAGATGTTATCAGGGCTTGTTTTGACAGATACCGAAGGACGCGGGAGCTATGCTGCATCCAGTAGTAAAAACAGTGTGCTCACACTACTCTTCCCTTTTCTTCCTTTTTTTCCCCAGTCAGATGACAGAAAACAGGTGCATTTTAGTGTTTAACATTAATTTGTGAGAGAGGACATTAGGGTCTAGGGATTATAGGGCCAACCCAAGTAGCAAGAGCTCAGCATTAGAACTGATATGGACAAAATTAAATCCTCAATGTGTCACTCCATGAGGTTTATGTTCTGTGTCACATGGTGGTGGTGAGGTCAGGTTGGGGCTCTTAGAATTGAATGCCCCATCTTTCCAACCCTTCACTCCCCTGTTCCCACTGTAAGATGTTATTGCTGTGTCAGTGCATTAGGGATTTTTCTCCTTCCCACTGTCACCCAAACCTGACAGACAGTAGCAGCTGACAGCTGAAGGGAAGAAAAGTTTGTTCTGTCTTATAGTTAAGGAGAGCCACAGGCCATCATGCCTGGGAGTGGCAGGACTGTTGGTGACACTGTGTGCTCAGGAAGCAGAGAGAGGGGTTACTTTCTCTTTTTTTTTTTTTTTTTTTTTTTTTTTTTTTTTTTAATATTTTTTCTTTTTAATTAAGTCTGTGACTCTAGTCCATGAGGTGCTTTGGCGCACCTTGGGCTGGGTCTCCCCACCCCAGGAAAGCCTGTCACAGACTTGTGCAGAGGTTTGCCTCCATAGTGCTTCTGAGTTTCCTCATTGATGTAGTAAGGGTGTGGTGAAGATGTGTTGGCAGCTGTGCCTTTCATTATGACACTGAGCTGAAGCTTGACACCGGGCAGTGAATGTCCTAGGGACATGACTTCATTTTTAGTAAAGGATGCAAAGGAAGAGATGGAAATGTTTGGTGTTGAGTTATTACTACAGCCCTCTCTCCCTCCCCCCAGATAGAATTGTAAAACTGTTTCCTGCTGTGAGTCATAGTGAAAAGTATACATTTCATTAAATATTGGCAAATTATCTTGTATAAACTACAAACACAGAATACATAACCACTATCTGGAATTTCAGACATTGTTTTAAAAATACCTCATGTTTATAAGGAGAATTGTAAAGCACAGGTTAATTATGAAGAGGACATTCTGTGAAAATTGACAGAAGCCAAAGCTTTGCTAGCTCCCTAGTTCAAGCTTTTGTTCACCTATTGAACTGGGCGGCAGGCAAAAGCTTATTCTACTGAATGCAGTTGTCATGCACAAATTCATGTAGCATTATTATCAAGAAAAAAAGGCAACTGAAAATTGAAAAATGAAGACTAATATTTTATAATCAGATGCCAAGGCCATTTTTATAAGGAATCATATGAAATGCACGTAGGGATGGTCAATCTTGGTATCCTAAATAACCACACAGAGGTGGGCAACCTCAATAGCCTAAATAAACATTCTTTAAGTATTTGTTAAATCTTAAGCTTTTGCTGTTTTGAGCTATAGTTTAGTCTATTAATAAAAAAATTGCTTTTCTTAAATAATGTCAAATTATATGTGCATAAACTCTAGAAACCATAGCCATTACTACAGTGAGTACATATAATATATACATTATTATTTATTACTAAGGTTTAGATGAATTACTGGCAGAGTAATAATAGTTCTTCATTAAAAAAAAAACAGGTTTTTATGTTTCTCGAGGGCTGTATATTTAAGCCACATGATTTATTTATTTATAGTTTGAATATCAACATTGTACTTAAAGCTTTAATTTGTTAAAAAATAGCATTTATTCTTTTGTTACTTGCATCTATACAAATTTCACCCTTGCCTTCATTTTGTTTGTTTATTTGTTTTGTGTTTTAAAGAAAAACTAATGTTCAATTCTGGGTCTACTTTTTCACACAGCATTCTTAAATTTAGTTATTCTCAATTTTAGCTGGTACATAAAACTATAAATTATACGTTTGTGGGGCAACATACTGTTTGTAGATATGAGACCATTGTGTAGTGTTAAATATCAGGCTAAAAATATCCATTTTCCCAAATATTTATCATTTGCTCATGGAAAATTCTCAAAATCATTTCTTCTTATGCTTGGAGTATGTAAAAGGTCTTGCATATATTAAATGAGCTCCATCTTCAAGCTTCCATGTTTTCCATGGAGAGAGAGAGAGAGAGAGAGAGAGAGAGAGAGAGAGAGAGAGAGAGAGAGAGAATGTGTATGTACAGGCATACATGCGCACACACAGCATGCTTTCACTTTTAACCCACATGGGCTACATGAGACCTTGTCTGTTGAATGAATGAATGAATGAATGAATGAATGAATGAATGAATGTGAAGTAATTTGTCTTGAGACATTAATTAAAAGAAGCTTTTCTAACAACAGATTGGCTAAAGTTGCAGATTTTAAGAGAAGTGTCCTTACTTTAAGAGTAAATTTTTCATAAATAAATTGATGTTTTATATCTGTCAGTCCTTATTAAGTAATGTGTTTGTTTTATCATATTCTTTATTTATTATGATTGATGGATTCTTTCCCTTTTTTTACTTCCCCTAGACAAAATTGAAGAAGCACAAAAAGAGCTTAATGGGGCAGAAGTTTCCAAAAAAGGTAAGTTAAAAAGTAGCCCTGTGTAGACTCCGTTCTTGCAGAAATGCCCTTATGGATCTCTCAGAGTCCTTCCCCCAGAAGCTGGTGCTGATGTTGTGTGGGGTCCGTGGACAGTCTCTGCACCTCCTCCAGTACTGTTTCTCTCCTACCAGTGTCCTGATGCTGGGATTATGAAAAGCAGAAGCAGCTCCTTTGAGAGCACGCCTGGACTCTGTCATGTAGTAGCACAGACCGTGTGGACACCATGACCCACATGTGTATTCTGGTGTAATGACAGAAAGCAATGACATTTCACACAGTCTGAAGCTGAAGAGCAGTTGGACATTTGTAAGAGGCGTGTTTGATTAGAGAAAACCGTGCAGCTTTCTAAGAAAATGTTAATTATTTCAAAGGATAGTGATGGCTTTGTTAAATAAGAAATAAACCTATAATATGTATATAAACTCCTAACTTTTATGAAAGCAATCAAATCAGGACTGTGGCCTCGTATGTGGACATGTGTATGTAGAAACACACTTAAGGGATTGGAAAAAGTTTGGAAGGGTTTATTTCTGCTTATGCTTATGAAGTGGGAGTAAGAGAGAGATCACTGTATTGTATTTATGTTACTCTGTCTATAATTTGTGCTGAAAATCCAAACAGTATGCAAATATTGGTCTCATGGCAGAAAGTATCCTGTCTTCCAGGTACTAGAACCTGTGGGACATGAGGGCTGCATGGGCGAGGGTGGGATGTGTCTGTCCCAGCAGTGTCTCTTGGAGAGGTGGTGGTGTTTTGCTGATGTTGGGAGAGTAAGACAAGGTTCTCTTATTAGTATTCATTTTCATGATTTAGTATTTACATTTCCTTATTATATTTTCTAATTTGAGTAGACTAGTTGACAGAGTAATTTGACTAAAACCCAAGTAGAAGGCCTTTGCCTCCCTCCCTGCCTGCCTCCCTCCCTTCCTCCCTCCCTCCCTCCCTCTCCCCCTCCCACCCTGTCTGCCTGCCTACCTCTCTCTTTCCTCTCCTTTCTTTTCTCTCCTTTTCTTTTGTTTTTCTTTCTTTTAAGTCTAGACTGATCACTGACTGGGCTGTTTCAGAGAAGAGAGTTTTGTAATCTCGCATTCTCCATTCCTTGGAACAGCCTTGTCCCTGTTCATATGTGGCATTACAGCATCCCTAATGTTCTCCTTAAACCCCGCCCCATCCCTGTTCCATGATAAAAGGAATCTGACCCTTGGTGATTCTTGCAGAAAAGCCAGTCCAGAAAGGGTACATATTGCCATGGCATGCTGTCGCCTTGAAAGGTGCCTGACCACCTTTTCCCACAGTACCCAGTGGAGTTAGGAGAGGCCCCCTTCAGACATTGTTACCACCGCCAGTTCTGCTCACAGGCCCGGGGGGGGGGGGGGAGCAGCTCTGTGCAGAAGAACAAAATATCACATGTGTTCTTGCTTTTCTCCAGACCAAAAAGTTCTCACAAGCGTGAACTAAATGCTGAGAGGAGGGAGGAAAGACAACAAAGGCTGGAGGAAAGAAGCTGGGTAATGAGCCTCTGAGTAATTGGGCAGCTCTAGTTGGCAGGTGGCTCTGAGGCCAGACCCAGTGTGAATAACAGATGAGGGCAGCTCCTTCTCTCCGATGCTGCCTTCAGTTTTTTTCACACAGAAGTTCTGTGCAAGTGAAAGAAAACAGCTTCCCTTCTGCATGGAAGGAAGAAAACCAGTCCTCTCCTTCAGCCTGAGGAGAGTAAGAACCGTGCTAAGGTCTCCTTTCTTGGCGGCTTATCTATTCTTCATAAAGGAAACCTACTTCTTCCATGAAAGGAGGCATTAAAGCTCCTTTTAGTGATGGTTTTCGTGATGGCGAGCCATCATGATGTCACTGTGTCTGTGAACTTCTGACATGAAAAGCTATTTTTGTTTTGATCGTTTCATTTGCTTGCTTTGCTCTACATGACAAACAGTCCCAAAATGCTCTGTGTGCATTGGAGAGCCTATGGTCCTCACCTGATCATGGCTTCTCCCTCCTGCTCCCAACAGTGGCTGCTCCCAACACTGGCTGCTAATTGATGCTGAATGAGAGCCAGTGTAGCTGCAACTCTTTCGAAACAAAACCCAGCAAAAACTTGGTCACTGATCGAATTACAGTTTTTTTCTACCTTTTAATGTATTAAGCAAGGGCAAGTATGTTCAGCAGAGACCCTGATTTTGACAGTTATGAATCAGTTAAATAAAGAAGTGACTTAAATTGGGCTAGAGTGGTGGTTCAAGGGTTAAGAGCACTGGGTACTCTTCCAGAGGACCAAGGTTCAATTCCTAGCACTCACATGGCAGCTTATAACTGTCTGTAACTCCATTTTCAAGGGATCTGGCATCCTCATACAGACATACCTGCAGGCAAGACACCAATGCACATGCAAATTAATAAATCTTTAAAAAAAAAGAATAAATATGTATGTTCAACATTGACCCTGACTTTATCAGTCATAAGCCAGTAGGATAAAGAAATGGTTTAAATTATGCTAATGTATTTATTTTATTTTGTCTGCTTATGGATAAAATCTAAGCCACTTTGATTTATTTTGATTTTATTCAGTTTAGTGGTAAGGTGTGAATGCCACATAGTCACGCCATTCCCGTGATACCCTTGTGCCCTTCCTCAGGTGCTGTCTGCTGGCTCTGTTTTAATCATTTGGAGGAGAACATAATTGGATCTTTATTTCCCACCTGACAGCGAAGCAGATTCCAGAGAGATTGTATTTAATATGTGCCTACCACAGACCAACAGAGATATTCACATGACCGAATGAGAAGGGAATTATTTCCAAGTGTAACATTTAAATTAGCTATAAATTAAGTCTGCTTGTTCCTAACATGCACTGTGCTTCATAGTATTTGTCAGGTAGGATTGAAATAAAATGCTTTCACCAACATGGTTATGGAACATATGAAACAGATCAGTTAGGAGGAGGTATATCCTGTTTCTTGGCTTAGATGTTTCTGTTAGTGCTCGATTCTGTTCTGGAGATAGTTTTCCATGTGACCAGCTTGACCTGAAAGTTGTGACCCTCCTGCTGGTCTTCTAGAAGTGTTTCAGGCTTGGATAAGCACACCCTGTTTGGTTGTATGCTGTTTCTTGAATTAGCTTTAATACTTTGTTTTAAAACCGTGTTCTGTGGTATTTGTCACACGTACGTAAAACATGTAGTCATTGGTTACAAAGCCTAAGCACGGTGTGGTAACCCCGGGCACTGATGCCCCACCTGAAGATATATGCTCTTCCCAGCTCTTCTTGCTCTTTCCAATTTGAGTGGATGTAAAACACAGTTTCATTTTTTTTCTAACTTCTTTGATTACTAAGCTTGAAAGAAAATCCTGAACACATTGGATTTATTTGAGAAAAGATCTATTCCTGAGTTGTCCTGCACCTAGAACCTAGTGGCGTGAGCATGGAGCCTCTATACTGGGAACTGGTGGTCTCATCAGTTGGCTGCCAGTGATGCCTTGAGCTTCAGCTACAATGGCAGTAAAGTTCTGCTTGGGCTTTTTACTACTAAATTAGCTTAGAGTAGATGGCTCAAAGTTGGGAGGGAAATCTGGTATTAGGCCTGTTTTCCTTCACTTCATGGTTCTGCCTGGTGAAGTGCATGCCCTCCCCTCCGGTGCTCTCCTTATACTTTCACAGTACCTGGCTCCTCCTCATCAAAACACAGTGGATGAGAAAGAGCTCCATGACCCTTACTCCATCCTGTGAGACTGTCTGGAGTTCCATTCTCCTCCTTTCCCCTTCTCCCTCCCCTTCCCTCTCCCCCTCCCTCTCCCCCTCCCTCTCTCCCTCCTTACCTCCCTCTCTCCCTCCCTCCTTCCCTCCCTCCCTCCCTCCCTCCCTTAGTCTCTCTGTCTCTCCATTTTTTCTGTCTTGCTCTGTAGCCAAATCTAACTTCTAATTCACCAGGCAGTCTTGCTGTCTTGGTCTCTCAGGTGCTGGGTTAAACTCATAAGCTTTTGCCTTTGAGTATACATAAGTTCTTGACTCGATTCCCTTTCCTCAGCCTCTGCCCCCCCCACAAACTCTAGGACTATAGGCTAGCACCCATGCCCAGCTTTGTCATTTGGGTGTTGATGGTTATTGTTGTTGTTGTTGTTGTTATTATTATTATTATTATTTTGTTTTTCAAGACAGGGTTTCTCTGTATTGCTTTGGAGCCTGTCCTGGAACTAGCTCTTTAGACCAGGCTGGCCTTGAATTCACAGAGATCTGCCTGCCTCTGCCTTCCAAGTGCTGGGACTAAAGGCTTATGCCACCAATGCCTAGCCAGAATTGATTTTAAAAATACATTTAAACAAGTCTGATGTGGCTCAGCAGATAAAGGCACTTATAGCCAACCCCGATGACCTGTGTTCAGCCCCCACAACATGTGACTGAAGGGAGAACTGATCCCCACAAATTGTACATTCCACTCTCCACACATGCACTGTGGTACACACCTCTAGGTCCCCACTAAATAAATGTAAAAATATTTTAAAATATGTTTGTTTTTAATATTTGTTTTTCAGGTTATTTTTTCTAAATGAATAACTATTGCTGATATTTTTCCTTTTCACTGTTTTTAAGATTAAAAAAAAATGAATTAATTGTCCAAGTGGCACATTGTTGGGGTAGCTTTGCTTTGATAATACATGTAGCATTTAAATCACTTGGGCAAAGGCACCTTGTCCCCTGTCTTACTCTGTCTTACTCTGTAAGCAGTACCCCATGAACTCACTGCTCCTCTCTCCACTGCAGCCCCACAGCCTCGAACCACATTCCTGCCTCGATGTCTGTGACATCTACTGTTTTAGATTTCACATTTGAGTGATGTACAGCAATTGCCTTTTCTGTGCCGGGCTTACCTCACTTAGCACAATGTTCCCCTGTTCTGTTGAAGTTCTTACAAATGCAGGCTTTCCCTCTTTTTTTTTTTTTTTTTATTGCTGAATAGTATTCCACTATGTGTTTACCCAGTGCTCAGCTTCTCCACTCCCTTGGCTGCTCTGAAAAGGGTACTGTAATAAACACGGAAGTGCAGATGTCTGTGTTATAGTCTGCGGAACATCTATTGCGTTCTCCCTCGCTGTGGCTGTTCAATTTTGATGTATAACTGCTTCATTAGATTTTCTGTTCTGTTTCTCTGTATTGATACAGAAGTGTGTGTGAACAGTGGTGGGGCTCTCAAGTTTTGTTTTCAGATCGCTTTGACAGTAGAAAGAAGTCTTTCACACAACTATGTAAATTTTAGTATTATGTAGAAGTTATTCATTTTGGAACTTTTTTTGGAGTGAGGAGAGGCAAACTAGCCATCTTTGTGGACTGGATCCTGCTCAGAAAGATGGGCACAGTTTAGGGTGTTTGGCGGTCATTAATGTCTTATACTTTCTTCATGGAGATCTCATATGTACATACATTGTTGGGTTGGGTGGGGCTTTATGTGGTTAGTTTTGTCCCTTCATTGAATTTATTGTATCACTGTGCTGTATTTCCAGCCCTACTCATTTAACTGGATTTTTTTTTAATTAATTGGGGTATTTATTTAATTCTATTTTACTAAAAATTACTTCTTAGTTCTTGTTGGAATATAAAATGCCAAATAATTCTATAGATACCTTTTTATCTAATCATCTACTTGAATTCTTTCTTATTCTGATAATTTATATATTGGTATGTTTTGTCATACTAGTTAGGAATAATCAAAGTTTCATTTTGCTTGTTTACGTCATTGCCACTTTTTTTTTTTCTTTTTCATCTTATTTACTTGGGTTAAGTAAAATGATGACAAAATAGCAGTGGGTAGGCCAGTGAGATGGCTCAGCAAATAACAGTGCTTGCTGACCAGTGATGCAAGCCTGGTGATGTGCATCGAGTCCCCAGAGCCCACATAGACATGAAAGGAAATAGCAGGATCCCACAAAGCTGTTCTCTGACTGCTACAGGGATGCTGTGGCAACCCCCCCCCCACCATAATAATAATAATAAATCAAACACATTTCAAAATAGTGATGCAGTCTTCCCATGTTCTTCAAAGAAAATGCCCCCATATCTCACTGGTAGTTTGCTTGCAACGCAGCCCTTCATAAACAGGAACTATAATCTGTGGTTTTTATTCCTTCGTCATAATGTTTCAATCTGACTTGCATTTATTAGATGTTTAGTCTTTTTTTTTTTTTTTTAACACACTGCTATATTCAGTTTTTTGAACTATCTTACTGAAAAGTTCTACCCTTGATCAAAACATTGGTTTATATGTTTTACAGGTTTTTGGTTTTTGTTTTTTTTTCCCTGCAAGATTTTTGTTTGGGAATTGGGCCTAGTTCAGAAATGTGATCTGAAGATGTATATTTCTGTGTGTGTGTGTGTGTGTGTGTGTGTGTGTGTGTGTGTGTGAGGGAGAGAGAGAGAGGGAGGGAGAGAGAGAGAGAGTTTTATACTTGTGACTCTTTGTTGGGGATTAATTCACAGCATCTCTTGTGTTACCACTGGCTGTAGTGATGGCTCTAGTTGTGCAGGAATGCAATGTCATTTACTAAGCCTTTTCTAAACATCTCCAGAGGTTTGTATGTGCTTCATTCTTTTTAATGTTTCAGTTTCCAGGGCTTTTGTTTCCTTTGTTTGTTTGTTTTTGTTTCTGATGTCTCCTTCCGTTGTCACTGTCTCATTATGCTTCATTTTCACCTTCTCTTTCCTTCTTTTCTTCCACTGGGAAAATTTTTGTTCAGATTTTTGATATTATAAATGGAGTTTATTGACTTTTATGCCTTTGTTATTTTCAGTTGAAAGCATCAAAACCCATTACTTCAGACTGTTGTTTTTGATGATTGTAAAGAATTTGATGTTTGCTAGCTTTATAAATTTATGTTGTTCTTACCTTTGTTTGCTGACTTTCCCTTTCCCACATAGATTGGAATTTTTTTGCTTTTCATGATTTCTTAATCATGAAACACATTGTAAAATTCTTCCTTTTCCCCCTAACTATTCAGAATATGTAAAGTTACTTATTGTGTCTCTTAGTTCTGTTACAACCAATATTTTTTAATATTCTACAAAACTGTTTTTGTTTTCCTTTGCTGGAAACTTAAAATTAACTTCACCAGTTTGCAAAAATGAAAACATTAGGCTGTGTGGTCCTAAGATGCATGTTTGAATCACAGAACTTATATGTCACTCCTAAGTACCTTCCAAGTGATGAAACTGTGACAGCATCCACCTCCAAAACTGTGGGGACTGAAGAATTCGGATTCAGTTACCAGTGAGATGGGCCAATGGTAAAGGTGCTTGCTGCCAAGTGTGAAAACGTAACTTCGGAGCCCACTTGGTGGAAGGAGAGAACCAACTTCACAAGTTACTCTCTGGATACCACTCTTGCACACACGTGTGGGCTTTCACAGCACACCTGCATACAACACAAAGAAACAACAACAACAAAAGTAGTTAAGCTAAGACCCTGATGCCGGTATAGGGAAAGGTGGGTTTTATTGGATCAGTTTTTATGTTGTATTTTTTCTTCACATGATTCTCAGTATCCCCACGGTTGCCACACCATGTCTGGTAATCCTTTTCTGACAGAGCTGATTTTTTTGTGACACTTTGGAGTCTTAGATACCAGGAGGTTTTATTTTAAAAATAATGTCCATAAAACATCTTTCTGTATGTGAACAAAACATAGGGCTGGCAGGGGTGAGTGGCTTGCGTGAGTGAGCAAAGACGGGGAAGGGAGGTAGAGATTGAATAGCATGCAGATGCTCAGCGTTGGTTTACAAGTAGATCTTTTTTTACTGTTTGTTTGTTTGTTTGTTTGTTTTAACATGTCCAGAGTTTATGCTCTGGAATATTCTTCAGTTATCAGTGAGCTTGAGGCAAGATCACATATCTAAGAAGTGAGAGCAACAACCAAGCAGAGAACAGGAGATCTGTTCCTGGACTCCAGTTAGTGTAAATAGGAAGACAAGAGTTTCTTACCCACATCCCAAATGTTTTATTCTGTTTTAAGAATTTACACTATGAATGCATCTCCAGGTAGTAAAAGATCGGTGAGTTGGTTGTCAAGTTGTTTTCTAAACACATCATATGTTTTTAAAGGTGACAGCTAATCTGGACTCAGTATGCTTAGTGTCAGTGCTGATGTTAATAAGGACACATTGTATTGCTGTTCTCCTTAATAAGTATGCTGAGTATAATAATTGAGATAATTAGAGAATATTTTGTCAGCAAGAATGACAAAGTCCTCATGTAGGATAGACATTTGGGTGGCATAATGGAAAAGTTGGACAGATACCATTAAATTAAGACATATAATTTTAATACAGTTCATGGTAAGATGAAAACATTTTAACTGTTCTAGGGAAAGTAGTAAAAATACGTGAAAATCTCAGCTTGGGTGTCACAAATCAGAAGGACATTAACAGTTTACATAGTAAATACTCATGTTCAAATAGAAAGTAGTATCTTAGACAAATATCTAGACTCCAGAGTACTTTCAAAGGTTGGACCTGCTTTTCTATTTTAGTATCACATTGAAGCTAACATTATGTCTATATATTACTGAAAAGTTGTGGTCTTTTGGTTTACAAATAATTATTAAGAAAAAGAACTTTTAGTGAGCATGTTTAATGAGAATTTATTTTAAATAACATGCTTGTAACTCCTACTCTTAATGTTAAACATCTCCCCAAATCAAACCATGCTTCTTATGAAGTTGTTAATTCCTTCACTTCAATAACTGTTTATATTCTGACTAAGTCTTTGAAACTTTACAAGAAAGGATCAAGTCTGGACCCTAAGGGATCCCTTTACCCAGCACTTGCCCAGATGTTGACACCTGCACTGCTACAGACTTGGTTTTGTTTGTGAGCCTGCTGCAAGACACTCTGCCCCAAGGAAGACAGCAGCAGATAGTGACATTGTTATGGAAAAGAGAGTCTTTCCAACTTCCCATGTGCACTGCATAGACACTTCTCATGTGTACTGCATAGACACTTGTCATGTGCACCGCATAGACACTTGTCATGTGCACCGCATAGACACTTGTCATGTGCACCGCATAGACACTTGTCATGTGCACCGCATAGACACTTGTCATGTGCACCGCATAGACACTTGTCATGTGCACTGCCCAGATACTTTCCATGTGCACTGTACTGATTTCAAATCAGGAAGTCAGGTTTATGACCTCTTCTCCTATATAAAATATAATGTGATGATGTTGGCTTATAGGAAAATTACTATTAGTTTAATTATATATGCTATATATATAATGTCAAGCCTGTCAGTTGTTTTTGATTTAAAAATGATATGTCACAAATCAGTACAGGTGACATGCATGATAGGAACAAAGCATTCTTGGTTCTTCAGTATAAAATAAATGTCTTTAACTGTTCTAGCCTCACCATCCTAGAATATAAAACCCTGAATTTTGTGTGAAATATAGGAGGTAAAAACTCCTTAAGGATTTCCTTTTTTTTAAAACTTGGTGTGTGTGTGTGTGTGTGTGTGTGTGTGTGTGTTGCTGGCAGGCATGTATGTTTGTGCTTGACATGCCTGTAGTCCCTACAGAGACCAGAAGAGGATGTTGTATTCCCTGATATTGGAATTACAAACAGGTAGGAACTGCCATGTAGCTTCTGGGAATCAAACTGAGGTCCTCAGAAAGAGCAGCCCATGTTCATAACTGCTTAACTCTCTCTGTACCCTCCCCCTCATTTCTAAGGGTGCCAGTGAGTATCTGGCAAGCTGGTAATTAAATTGGAGATGTAAGTAGCTAACATGATGTTAATATCATGAAGTGGCTCATTAAAAGATGCAGTTTGTGCATTTTACAGCATATTATTCAGCAAAATGCTGTTGACTATAAATTGCACAGTAAGTTTGTTTTGCAGCAGATAAGTCATTACCAATTTCATTTTGACACAGTGCTTTTTTGTTTGCTTGTGATTGTGTAGAATTGAAAATCAATTTGCCTTAGATCCTGTTACATAATGTGTTTATTACTGTTTTATGTTTTTTTTTTTAGAAGAGTAATTAAGATATGGATGTGTGGCCTGAGTTAGACTATGACAGCATCCCTGAGGACTATAGAGTAGCAGATCTTACATACTCCCTGAATTCCTGGGTCAATGATGGGACAGCCAGAGTTTGTTCTTAGATAGTTAAGTTCGTGCCGCATGCCTCAGTTTTTTTTAAATAAATGTTATGGATTGACTCAAAGAGATTGTGTGCTGCTCTCTGTCAACTTATGCTATGCTCTAGCTTTGTGAATGTGGCCTCTGTAAAAATAGATAAAAGAAAGGCAAGCTCGGACCCCAGTTCCTACCGCAGAGACTCACTCTTCTGTTTTCCCAAGAAAACAACAAGGAAAAAAAAAAAAAACCACCACTATAGATATATGAGGGGGTAAAGGATAGAAATGAAGGAGGGAGATGGACTAAAGTCAGACAAACAACTAGAGATACAGCAAGTAAACTTGAAAAATGCAATTAGCAAAATACGTTGGAAATAAAGTGCCATTTCAACAAGGCCTCGGTGCTTTCTTCTCTGTTCTGCTACACGGCATTCCACAGGCTTCCATATTTGTAGGAAGGTAGTAGCATATTGGAAGGGTAACTTGGAATTTTTGGACTGACCACAAGGCTCTGATATGAAGTGAAGGATTGGGAAGCAGCAGATGCAGTGCTATTGGTGGATGACCAGAGTCCCAAGAGGGGGATGAGGACGCTGGCAAGCCAGTGTTTGTTACAGCATCTAGACAGTGACTGTCCCTCCAGGCCTAGTACATAGTGCCGAGTCCCTCATTTGTTGTGATTTTCCATGTCTACATTTCAATGATGAAGGTCAATAGAAGAAATTAAGACCAACCTATAACAAAATAGAGTCCTTATAGCAAGGTACTATCCCTTGTGAAATGTTTATTTCTAGAGTGTTCTATGTAAAGTTTTCAAGTGTGGTTACTCACAAATCGCAGAAACTGGGGAGAACAAAGCTGTGGATAAGCACTATACTCGATAGGGAGAGAGACTGCAGGGGTTCAGTCCCCCAGCTCCCCCCAACCTACTCCCCCCTCACAGCACCATCCCCCGCCTGACTTAAGAGGGATCTGGCAGTTTCAGCCTGTGGGGTATGGCTTATCAGGCCCACCACTGAGCATGCCCTTAGCCTCTTTGGGACTGCTTAGCAGACCCTTCTCCTGTCATGGCAGAACTCCCTAAGGTGACCCTTCATCTCACTGTTCTTCATCCCTCTCCTCATGGGCCCCCTTCCATCCTACCCCTTCCATGGGAACCTTCCTGTAATCCCTCCAGCCTGAGTTTCCATAGTCGTACCCTAGTGCCCATAGGTACCTTCCTGTCCATTGGGAAGGTCTTTAGCAGTTGCTGAATCGACAAAGATGGATGGGGATTAGGAGAAGATAGGTTCCTTTACCTAACAGGCAGGCCTTGTAAACAATGCACACTATTGCTTTTATTTCTCTAGTGTAGTTAAATAGCTGTTTATTTCTCCTGGTACATGTAACCTAGATTGCTTATCTAAAGCAAATTGTTTCTTTTAGTGTCTTCAATTATCTGGCACAGTGATGCATACAAACCGTTGATGTTTGTCTCAGTAACAAAAAGCTTCGTTCTTTAACCTCCATTGGAGTCTATGGACAGCTACACATTGCTCTTTCCTCAAGATTTCATTTAATCATGAAGAATTAGACTCTTCTTCTGTACTCGTAATATCAACATCTTTTTAGCCTGGTGTGTGTAGAGCCCTCAAGTGAGGATTCCAGATTTATGATAGTTTAGCACTGTAAATATGCAGGAAATTCTACATCTTCCTACATTTGTAAGAGACAGTATCATACAGTTAATAACTTTCCTTGTGACTAGCGATCAGCATCGCATTATCCTGGTAAACCTCTGAAAGTAGGGGAGCGAATACTTTTTAGCATCTGTCATATTGGTAGACATGGCCCCTGCTGTAATAAATGTCAGGCTGCTAACGGTTCTGAGTTGAGTCTTCCCTAGTGTCATCTGGTAGTGTTGCTTTTGTGGACTTGGCCATAGTGTGACTGATTCCTGGAACTGGAATGCAGCCCTACAGTGTAGAGATCTTTGGGCTTTCTTAAAGAAATCACGAAGGTTTTTGAATGTTTCTCTTGAAAGTGAAACAACTATAGACTTTTGGGACAGGGAAATGCAACTTTTTCCTTACAGTTCATGTCTTAATCAAAGGCAGAGTTGGCCTATTAGTGTGATGTTTTGTTTTGTTTGTTTGTTTGTTTGTTTAACCTTCAAAAATCCATGAGGATATTTTGTCTTAGACTTCTTTTTGTTTCTTTTTAAGTTGTGCATCTGTGTGAAAGTATGGCATGTATGTGTCAGTGCTCACGGGTTCTGGAACGAGTTGGAGCTTCTAGAGCTGAAAATGCAGGTCCTTGGGAAATACCTGACAGATTGAACTTTGGTCCTCTGGAAGAGCAGGCATGCTTTTACCTGCTGATTCATTTCTGCAGTCCCTCTCCCTCCCTTCTTCCCTCCCTTTTAATAAAGGGTCTCATTATCTAGCCCTGGCTGGCTTCAAACTCAGAGATTCACCTGCCTCTGCCTTCAAAGTGCTAGGATTGAAGGTGTGCACCACACCAGCTTTACCTGTTTCATTTCTAATTTGCCTGACTCATTATTCAGAATTCGAGCTTGTTAGAAAAAATAGAAGAGCTATTTCATTACACCTGGTATTAGTTCATTGTTGATGTTTTGTTACGCCCTTTACCAGCCTTGCTGTAGTATAGTGGAAGAACCTGTCTCTAGGGGCACAGTCTGTAACTTTCTCTTTTTCACTATGGAAAGAAAGGGTGAGATGGCTAGAACCAGCACTGAGTATTGCCATCTCTCTCCTCTTTTCCATATCTTTAAAGGGTAGCTGGGTAAAGTAGTAACCATGGCAAAGTATTGTTAGGATGCAACATTTAGAGACATGGTGAGTAACAGAAATTCCAACAGGGACATAAGAGAATACAACATTAACACAGGCAGCTACTGATCCTGTCTGTCAGGACTTCTCTTTTCTGGGCTGCTCCATTTACCTGCCTCCCCCATTGCTATCCTGTGCTTGAATTCTTTGTACTTGATTATGTTTCATACAGTTTGTATAACTTGGCATTCTGTCACGTGAACAGAATATCATAGATGATAAAGACGAAGGCAGTGTTTCTTTTAGCCCATAGTTATGGAAGATTCGGGTCGCGGTTGATTGGCTCGCATGGTTTGGGTCCTTGGGGAGGCACATCATGGTGCTGGTGCAGAGTAGAGGAAGTGGCTCTCTTAAGGGCAGCTGGGAAGTTGAGTGTACACAGTTCCCTTTGAGGACGTGTCTCCAAAGACCTAAGACCTGTGTCCTTGGAGATTATACCACCACCCAGTGCCAAGCTGGGGACATGGCATGAGTCCCATTTTTGCTGTTGGTTTTGCCTTATGTGAGTTTTTGCTCTGGAACTTTGCTTTTGTTTGAAAAACAATGTTGAATTTCTCCGTTAGTGTGTGTCTGTTGGATTGAATTTCTGTGTGTTGTCTGTTGTGTTGAATTTCTCAATTGTTATTTCTGTTTGTATATTGCCTTTCTCCATTAGTGACTGTCATATGTTGTGTTGAATTTCTCTGTTTGTTTCTGTTGTGTTGACCTGTCTATCAGTGCGTGTCTACAGTGTTGAGCTTCTCTATTGGTGTATCTATTGCATTGAGTTTCTCTATTAATATGTCCCGTTGTGAAAAATTCTTCAAAGTGTCATCATTTAGGCAGTATCTTCTTCACCTTCAGACTGGATAACTCTTGCTGGGTCAGGAAGGTAGAAATCTGGCATGCATTTCATTTCCTCTAGGGCACTTTGTAATATCACATGTCAGCTGTTAGTCCTTGAAAGCAATCTGGTTTTCAAAGTTATTATCAGTACTTACGCCTTTCTCACTAAGAATGTTGTCTTTGACTTTTACGGTTTTCCACTGTTTAGTCCAGGTACCTTCTCTCTGTTTAACTTGCCTATGTTTCATAGAGTACTTTAAAAACTACGGTGTCTGGTATAGCCTAGGGATCTCTAGAAGACCTTTAGTGTTCTTCAACAGAATAAACTCATACAAGTCTTTACTTGTTCTGGTCTATTGTCTTTCTGTGACTACATCTATGGTTCTTTCATGCTGAATTCTTCTCAGGTGACTGATTATCTTTGAATGTGTACTGGACATTTTGTTTGAAAACTATGGAAGTATTTTGAAGGCTAAATTGAAATCTTTCCTCAGAGAAGATAGGTTTTCTTCTCCCCAGGCTTCTGGGAGAATAGCAATCTAAGATGATCTTCATAGTTTCAGTTCTGTGATTTGAAGAGCCATGAATAGTGAACTGCAGGAAACCCAGAGCTTGCCTTTCATCCAGTTATTTCTCACTCTTAGACCAAGGACCCTGAAGTCCCCAGATAGGAGACCATTCAGGACTTCGAGTGCACACCATTCCTAGTGAGCCCTATAGTGTGCCTTTCTACCGTTTAGACAGAATGCACAGCCTGAGGTTCCTCCTTCGATTATGCCAGCCTGTCCTGGGCGAAAGGACACTAGTGTTCTGGGTTGGGGGGGGGGGGTTTAATCCCTTGGTGCTTAATTTCCTCGAAGCTACTAATACTGGTGTTTTGTTTATCCAACCTGTTCTCAGAGATCTTCATTATTGAATTTTTCTTTACCCGAAGTCCCACATAAAAACTGTTTATACATTACTATATCAATTAACCTTTCATTTATTACAGGTACATGTCTCAGTTTTTGTTTTTTGTTTTTTTTTTTACTTTGTGTACACACACACACACACACACACACACACACACACCTACCTGGAGACTGTAGTTCTATATTTAAATAACTTTTCTTTTGTTTGCTTTTTTAAAATTTTAATGTTTCCAACATAAGATAAGCCAAGAATTCGCCTGTGCTTTTCTAGCTTCCTCTCTGGTTTTAGTTTTTATATTAGGTTTATTTTTTACACAATGTTTGCTTATAACCTACATTTATTTTATCATCTCATATATGATATGAGAATCTTATATTGAAAATGGTGCCATCCTTTTTCTAAGGGTTTGAACTCTGGCTTTATAACATATTAAACCTTTATAAGTTTCCATTTCACCACTGATCTGATCTTGGAAGAAAGTGCTGTGTCACGGCCATGATTTGTCCTTAAAGTCCTTTGCAAAATGCCATTGTCTAATTTAGGTTTATTTTCCTGAATATAAACACTGTGGCTTGTCAAATTAGAAACTGAAGGGTTTTTTTTTCTTGAAATTTTATAAAATGTAGAAATTTGAAAAGAATTGAATTGGCCCCTTTACAATGTTAATATAGTGATTCTTGCCAGAGGTATGGTGTGTCAGCCCCCTTCTTGACTTTTTTGAGACTGGTGTTTCTGAACTTGCATACCCCCACCCTTAACCTCCTACATGCTCCAGGTACATCAAACACAAGACTGTTGTATTTTCTGCATGCCTTTAATACTTGGCATAAAATTTACTTTTAAGAGTTTTTAGGTTTCTGTTATAAATGAAGCATTTCCCATTATATTTTCTACCAGCCTTGGTGTAAGTAAAATGACTGATGTTTGTTAAGTTTGATAAGGAGGTGTCAGTCAAGACTTTTAGTCAATTCTTAGGGGCTATGTGGGAGACTGTCCCCACAAATTACTGTTTGTCCTTCTCATCACTTCTGGCTTATTGCAAAGCTGGTTGCTCTCATAAAATGCCTAAGGACCGCAGTGGCTCTGGCAGAGTTCTCCTTTTCCCAGTCATGCAATCAGATGTCACTGGGTTTTGCTTCTGAGTGGTGCTGCATGGCATTGTGGTGGTCTGTGGCATTGTGGCAATATATGGCGTTGTGGCAGTACATGGCATTGTGGTGGTGTGTGGCATTAGTGTGAAGCAAATGTTCATCATGGTTTCCTAGTTTGCAAGTTTTGTTTTGATTTGTCTCGTTTCTGGTGTCATCTTTTTCCTCTCTGGTTAGAATTGCATTGCATAATTTCCATACAGCTGGAGATTTTCCAGATATCTTCTGTTATTTATTTCTAGTTGAACTTTGTTGTGGTTAGAAGACATGCTGTGTGCAGTTAACTTTCAGCAGTGTAGTTTGGCCTTAGCAGAGACAGTCTGCTTCTGTTGCTCTAGACAGTTAATTTTTATTTTCATTTGCTGAGATTATTATTATTAACGTGTGGTGCAGTGCATTGAACCCGGAACCCTGAATCTTGTGAGCTAGAAGTATACAACTACTCTTTGTCCTGTTGTTATGTCGATAGAGTGCTCTATCAAGGCTTCAGAGGGCTGTTTCTTCCTAGAGGTGTAAAGCAATCTGCTTTTTTGCTCATTGGCCCTGTTGCTATAAGAATCAGTATTATGGCTGTACTCCATAGTTTTCTTCCAAGATTGGTTTGTTGTCTCTCAACTAAGGGCCACACCCAGTTTCTTGAGACCACTCCATTCATTGGATCAATGTTTCTTTTCTTCATTCACTCATTCATTCATTCTTTGGTATTCCATTATTTCTTCTTTATTTTGGAAGAGAGCAAATTGAACCCAGCAGTTTGCCTATGCTAAGTACATGCTGTTTCAGTCAGTTGTGCTTGCTGTACCAATCCAAGACCTAGTTTAGAGAACAGAATGTTTGTTTGGGTTCACAGTTTGTTCCTGGGTGGTCCAGCTCCATTTCTCTGGGCAGGAGGTAAAGCAGAGTATCCTGGAGAGATTGTTTACCTCATGACAACCTGACACTGAAGAACAGAACCAGCTTCCTGAAGCCCTGCTCTGCAGTGATGCATCTCATTATGAGCCCATTCATTGATCAATCCCCTCATGAAGCCTGAGCCTCTGTAGTGCAGTTCATTCTCTGAAGCCCCACCTCGGAGTACAGTTGCCCAGGCCCTTAATACAGGAGTCTGAGGACACTCCAGTCCAGGTCTACCTTGTGCTGTCATTCTGAGGGACACCCCGGCCTCTCAGCAGCTTTGAAGGCATCAGGACCAGGTCAGGTCTCATGGTCCAGTCTCGTTCCTGGCTGCTGTTTAACTAGAGAGTCTGTTATGAAATTTGGAAGGATCCCGTTACCGTTCAGGATACTTTCCTCTTGCACAGCCTCTCCAGAGCTGAAGGAAGCCTGCTCATAGTCCCAGGGTTTGTGGCGTCCTCATTTTGCTGGCCATTACTTTGCTTTCCACATGGCCATGTGGAAAGTGGAGCTTCATGATAACATCTTTAACATGGCAAGCTTTAGAGAGGTGGAAGTTTTACCAATCTCTTGAGAATTCCTTTCCCTGTTCATTTCCAGAGCTCGTTTATGTACTAGATGCAGATTAACGGCTTAACATTTCTGTACAGGTCTGCAGGCAAGGACATCTGTTTTCCTTTTGCTGATTAAGTCTTCCTTTGTATGGGACGGTTGTAGGTATATGAACATATTCATGTGTGTGTATTGGCATGTGTGCATTGAGGGCAGGGACTGACACTTGGTTTTCTTCCTCTGTCATTCTTGTTTGCTGAGACACTTTCTCACTCACCAAACATGGAGCTCATGATTCTGCAAGACTGGCTTGCCAGCCCAGAAATCCTTTCTGGTCTGGACTTTCCCAGTGCAGCATCACAGACATGCCACACCCAGGTTTTTCTTCCTTCCTTTTTTTTTTTTTTTTTTTTTTTTTTTTTTTGTTTTCTATTCTTCTCCCTTCTTTGCCTTTCATCCTTCCCTTCCCTCCATCTCTTACCCTCCTTCTTTTTCCCTTGTATGTGGATTCTTGGGATCAAGACTCAGATTTTTATTCTTGAATGCTAAACACCTTATTGACTGAACCATAGGATCCCTATTCCATGTTTTAACCTTCATTGCTGAAAGTTGAATTTTTTTCTCAATGCAAAATTTTTGGGCAATAGTTTAGTTTTCTTTAAGTAGTGTAAAAATGGAGTGGAGGCTGAGGAGATGGGTGAAATTTCAGAAGCTGCCACCACATTAATATTTCTCCACCATATTCCTGGTGGGAAGGAAGAGCTTGGCAGTGAACCGCTACAGTTTCCTGTTTCCTACTGTGCAAATCCCCATCTCTTCTGCTTTGTATTCAGGGCTGAGCAAAACCTGCTGGCAGAATCCCTTTCCCACTGTTCCCTCCACTCTGCTCTTGTATGTGCCTTAGGGCTTGCTTGCAATTTCCTATGTGTGTCCTAAACGCTTTTCTGCACACCATGTTCATGAAACCCCCTTGCTTTGAAAGTGTTTCCCTCCGCCCCCCTTCAGGCCAGGAGCGAGTCAGAGATGTGTTGCCTCTGAAACCACTCCTGCCATTTCATTATGTCCAGCACAGTCAGTTTTCCTCAGTGTGGCACAGCTTCCTGAGTGTTCCTCTTCATGCGTCTGATACTCAGGTTCTCCATCTTGCATCTCTGTGTTCTCTCCGCCAAGGGTAGTGTTCTATCTGCAAGTACACTTAGCTTTCTTACCCTGAGAATTTTCTTTTCTTCTGCCCTGGTAGTAACTCCTGGGGTCTTTCCTTCATAGCTGTGTTTCCTTGAAGCAGCTGCTTTAGCTGGTCCTTATGTCCCTCCTCCAAACACCCGGTGGAGGAGGGGGTTTGACCTCTGGATCCCACTTACCATGCTTTCAGACATTAGGGCATCCTTCCCATTCCTGTGACCAGCAAGCCTGGCGACCTTTCCTTGATACCATCCTGTGTTTTTAACACTGTTGGCCACTACAGCTGCTGTGTGAAAAATGTCTAAACTCTGCTCAGCAGGCACTTCTCCATCACAGGTTTCATTGTATCTTTTGAATTCCTCCCTGTTTCTTCTTATTCCTAGCTCATCCTTAAAGGTAGCAATGACCCAGACCTCTGATGTCAGACCTATTTTTCTCTACACAACATGTTCTCTTTGGCTGGTCATTTATTTACTTTTACAAAAGCAGCTCTCACTATGTATTTCCAGATCTTTGCCTCTACCCCAGACCGCTCTCTAGGGAAAGAAAAGAATGTGCATGTATACCTCATATATCATAATTTTCAGATTGCTGTGTAATCTTAGTAATTATTTTAAATGGTTCAGTAATGTTATGTTAACTGGCTGTTCCATAATTAGCCTAACCATTTTCCTACTGAAAATGACTTGTCCTGAATTTCCAGCTATGAATCCCAGACCATAAATGCATATTGAATTTAGGTTCTGAGGAATGCAAAATGAAATGACACCCCCCCACCCCAAAGTAGCTCAGTGCTCCAATACAAAGACAGGAAATCTCTGGGAACTTTTGGCAAACTGTTCATAGGCTTTGTATTCTGCCTCTGTGAGAAGTCCTGCTATGACTACCCGAGATACAGGCAGCTTTTCACCCTGACACCGCCCCAGGAGAGCCACTCTGCATTCACTATCACCTCCCCTTCCAACTTCCTATGATGGAAATCTAACGAAAGCAAGAATGAATGAATGCAGCTTGAAAAGAGACCTAGAATGTGTCCTTGAGTGACAGCCCCCTCCTTAGTTTTAGCCAGAGAAAGGCTATGAGAATGTGAAAGACAGACCAAAAATAGTTTTCAAAAAAAAAGAAGTAACTTTAAGTTAATGACATCATAAATGTCGTAACAAGAGCTTGAACTTAAGATAATGAAATGAAATGAAATGGGAAATAAAAAACAAAGAGAATACAATTACAACAGCACTCCAAAGCTCACAAATGAAATCAAAAGCATTAAGAGCATAATGACTTGAAAATGAAATTGTTGGCATACCGGAAAAGCACTAGGGAATTATAGAGAAAGCCAAACAGAAGAAACCAAAGAAAGAAAGGAGTAGAGGTGAAAGCAGTGTAAATCATTGCAAGGGTGATCACAGTAAGTGGTTGGCATTAAAGAAAAGAACCTTACCCCAAAGAAAAATGTATTAGAAAGTATATTGGGAGATGTACTTGAAGAAAAGTTTCCTTACGTAAACTAAGCTTCCAGAAGGCAAAGGAGACTTTGAAGGGAAGAAGTGTTGATTAGATGCTAAAGTAGATGCAAGTGGAGCCAGGGTTAGGGGCGCACACTGTAATCCCAGCACTCAAGAGGCCAAGGCAGGACGGTTACTGAGAATTCAGGCATGAACTACTTAGACCATATATCAAAAACAAAAGGGGCCAGCCTGATGGCTCAGCATGTAAAGGTATTTTTTCCAAGCCTGATGAATTTTATCTCTGATATATACATAGTAGAAAAGGAGAACCAATTCTGTAAGTTGTCCTCTGAACTCTACATGCTTCATGGCACACATATGTTCACAAACAGACATATATATGTATACATATATACATGCATAAGTCAGTGCAATAAATGAGTACAGTAAATTTAAAAAGAGGGTTTGGAGAGATGGCTCAATGTCCCTAGCCACCATAGAAAAGCTGGGCATGGTGGCACATGCCTCTAATACCAGTGCTTGTCAGGCAGAGACAAGAGGATCCTAGATATTTACCAGCTAGGCAGTGTAGCTCAAATGACAAGATCTGGATTCTGTGAGAAACCCTGCCTCAGAAATTATGGTGTAGAGGAAGACCCAACCAGTGCATGCTCTGGCCTCCACATTGTACCTGTGGATACACCTACACATAAAGACATACAACATGGGAGCATCCACATGCATAGCTGTACAACACAGGTGCCCACACCTACAAAAACATACAACACGGGTGCATCCACACACATACATAGGCATATAGCAGAGGAGTACCCACACATAAACATAGAACACGGGTACACACACTGACACAACACAGGTGAGCGCCCACACACACCCACACACACACACACACACACACACACACACACACACAAGCATGTAATACAGTTGTACACATACCCGTAGGCATAGCACAGGTGCACACACACAGTACATCATATACTAATGTTAAAGATACAAACGAAAAATTAAAAATAAGCAACTTTATAGACATCCAGATCTCTATGGTTAGGTAGTGGCTAGCTGTGCCCTCTGATCTTCAGGCTTGATTTGTTAGAGTATAAACAAGATATTACCACATTTCCCCTTTTTGTCTAAAAATGAAAAAAGGTTATAACATAAGAAAAACTACATACAATAAGTACAATAACTATATACAATATATGCAGGAAATAAATACAACATTAATGTCTAGTCCATTAACAATTGACACATTTGGAGGAAATATTCCAAATCTATTGTACCTAGTTCACTTTCTGTTTTAACTTGCATTACCAAAACTATCTTTTTATGATCCTCAACCTTATGCACTTTACATTTCCATAGTGAATTTCTTTTCTGAATCTGGTAACAAGCTATAAAGTCTTCAACTCAAAGACGGGAGGAGAAAATACCATTACTTGAGTAAGCAGGAAGTATAAGCAATCGACTTCAAAAAAAAAAAAAAAAATGTGAGAAATGACAGAAACAGCTGGCTGCCTGGAAAATCATCCGAGGTTCTTCTAAAATGTTGGGGTATCCATCTTTGGCTTGCAGGCCTAGCATATCTGACAGGCTTTTCTGTGGAGCAGGATGTTCTGAAGGGCTGTCCTACACTGTCTTGGCAAAGTTCGGCAGTCCTTTCTTTTGTGTCCTGCTTGTCCAGTTCGGACAGCATACTGCCAGCAGTCAGGGAAAGAGCACTTTCTTGCTAGCCTTTGCCACAAAGAAGGTAAACTCCATGTGGAGTTTCTTTGATGCCCATCATCTTCTCTGAAGTAGATTAGTCCTGCCAGGAGCAGACGTGTCTCATTGTCAGAAAAGAAAAGAAAAGATTGTGATGATACCTTGATATATTCTAACAAATAAAGCTTGCCTGAAGATCAGAGGGCAGAGCTAGCCACTAACTAACCATAGACGTTTGTAGGTGTGTGTAGACAGACAAGAAGCCAGATAGCTAGGCAGAGAGATGAATATAGGTGGAAGGAGACAGGAACTTGCTCTCTTTTAGTCTGAGAAGTTTGTGGAGGAAGAACTCTAGTGGCTGGCTGCTCTGCTTCTCTGGTCTTTCAGCTTTCACCCCCTATTATCTGACTCTGGGCTTTTATTATTAAGACCTATTAAAACTCATGTTACTACTTTTACTTAAAACAACATAATTTTGACTATTTCACCTATAGGTTGATTTTTTTTTTTTTTTGCAGTGCTAGGCACCATTTAACTAAAACATCAACAACAGAACAGTCTGACACAGGATCCCAAGTTCAGCGTAGCCTGGGCTACATAGCAAGATCTGATTTTAAAAATATGAACACTTGAAAACAGATTATTCCAGAAAGCGTGTGAAATAATAAAATTATCATATGTAACTTTGACGAGGCTTGGTGTAGGCAGGGGTTCAGGTCCACGGGCCACCCCTTCTGAGTGGCTTCTCATCCTTTCCTGTAAAGTTATTTTTAGAGCCTAATGGCTTTCTCTTTCCTGACAGCTCATCTCCTGGCTTTTGAGAAATGGGTGGGGAAACTACTCCCTCTTAGGGTAATCATTATTTCTCAGTTTATCACCCTTGTCTGGTAGCTCAAAGAGTTCCACAAGCAAGTCATGACTTGTTAAATATATTTTGAGGAGAAGCCAGTGAGGAGAATGGCCCTTCATACAAGAGTGCCTAGAAGAAGACAAAAGGCTTGCTCTGTAGACAACAGCTGCAACTTCTATGCTGTTTCATTGCAGTGCTTGAGTGATGCCCCTGCCTTCCCATCATGCCCCTGGGGAGGAAAGGTGTCTACAGTGGAGTCAGATCTTCCCTTCATTCAGTATATTTATGAGTACACATACATGCATGTCACAGCAGGACTAGAACATTTTATGTAAACTTTCATCATCATCAAAGGCAAAGTGGTTATAACAGTGTAATGTTTTGGTCCAGTATGAATTTCAAATATGTACATTGTAGTGGTTATGTGAAAGTAATGAATTAAAATAATTTCTGTTTATATGCCCAAGGATCCAACAAATCAAAAACAGACTGAATCATGGTGAATGATCATTGCCTAAATGCATAATAGTTTAGAGAAATTGTGGATAGTTTATGTCATTTAAACTGATTTGCTCCCAGAGAAGTTTAAAATGTGGCCAGTGTCGTCTTTATTAAAGTGGGCTTTACTTGTTTGTCTATGTCTGTCTACTTGACTTCCTTTTCCTCATACATGTAAAGAAACATATGTAGTGAATAGTTCGTTCAGTTATGTTGATGATGATTTTTATTAAACCAAGAGTCATCACAATCTTAGGGCATTCTCATGTCTTTGGTGAGAAACCACAAATGAGTGTTTCTTATTTTTGTAACGTTCTGTTCATTGATGAAATCTCTGTGGTCATCACACTTCCTGATCCCACCCAAGGTCTATTCCCTGATTCATTACTATAACCTTTTTGTGCATACAAATATTAGCATCCCATGTACAGAAGCTTCCTGGAGCTTGCAGTTAATTGTTATGAGTGCAGTAAGTCAGATACCCCCATAGGAAGGTTGAGTTTTCTTTGCTTGGCCAGCCTTCTGAGAATGTGGTGTCAGTAGTCCCCAGTTATGTGAGCAATGGGGAAGGGTTATCTCCTTGTGAAAGGTCTAGATCCATGACGTGGGTTCCCCTAGAAATACTGAGCATGATCTTTGCATTATGTTTCTGTAGGCATTGCCTGGGAACCTTCTTAAAATGTCAACAGTGTGGACATGCCTTTGTTAAAGAGGCTTTCACCCTCTTGATAGTAACCATAGTTGTTAAATAATCATGGCTCAGGTACAATTTTAGCAACCTGTTTTATGTTTTGTCTTAACAGAAATCCTAGAGGCTGGTATTAAAGGAACCTCTGAGTCTCTCAAAGGTGTGAAAAGAAAAAAGATTGTTGCCGAGAATCACCTGAAGAAAATACCCAAATCTCCCCTGAGAAACCCTCTTCAGACCAAACACAAGCAAAACACAGAAGAGTCGTCATTCAATGTTGTCCAGAGTGTGTCAGAGGCTCATAAGAAACACAACTGTGTCCCTGCTAAAAGCGGGAAGCAGTGTACCAAGCAAAATGGAGAAACACCAGGCATGACCACTGAGGCCTCAAAATCTGAAGACCCAGTCTCTCCAAAGACAGGCTCATTTCCCCACCACAGGTCAGAGCTGCGGAGATGGAGGTCTGAGGGCTCAGACCCAGCCAGGCTCAGTGGCCCTGATGGACAGAGGGACTCCAGCCCCTCACCTAGTCAGACCAGGACTGACAACAGTGAATGTAACTCCCCTTGCTGTAGCACCAGGCCCCTCTCCTACACAAGTACTGCGTTCGATGTCTTACTGAAAGCAATGGAGCCAGAATTGAGCACCTTGTCACAAAAGGGCTCATCTTGTGCAATTAAGACAGAAAAACTGAGACCAAATAAAACTGTACGGCCTCCTTGTAAATTAAAGAACAGTTCCCTGGATGCCCCAGATCCTGCGTCCCAAGAATCGGTTGCCGAATCACAGTGTTCTCCGTGTACCTCATACCCAGTACATGTGGCGTCTGCTCAGAATGAGAAAGTGGCAGCTCAGTCTGTTTCTCACCTGTATAATCCACACGACCACCAAGTTCCCACACCTAGCCAACAGAATCAGCAGCTTCCAGGCCATCTGGGCTTAGCAGGATCCCTGACGAATCTGCCCACCCATGAGAACACTAAACTTGAACCGATTTATAATATAGCAGTGACATCCACTGTAGGTCTCCCTCCTCCCTCTGGTAGAACTCAGGTCACGCCTCCACACCAGCAAATGGATTCCACTTCTTCGTCAGTAAGCCCCGCCAGTTCCACACAGTCGCCCCCAGGGCCGGTTTACAGCTCAACTCATGTTGCCTCTGTTGTCAGTCAAAGTGTGGAACAAATGTGCAATCTTCTTCTGCGAGACCAGAAGCCAAAAAAGCAAGGCAAATATATCTGTGAGTATTGCAATAGAGCATGTGCAAAGCCCAGCGTGCTTTTAAAGCATATCCGCTCCCACACTGGTGAGCGGCCCTACCCCTGTGTGACTTGTGGGTTTTCATTTAAGACTAAAAGTAACCTGTATAAGCACAAAAAATCCCATGCCCACACTATCAAACTGGGTCTCGTCTTACAGCCAGAGGCTGGTGGCTTAGAGGCTGGTGGCTTGTTCTTGTCCCAAGAATGCCCCAAGGCACTTAGTGTCCATTCGGATGTTGAAGACAGTGGGGACAGTGAGGAGGAGGGGCCTGGAGATGGGAGGCAGAATGGCCCAGGGGTCATGGACCTACAACCTGTGCAAATAATGAAGAAGATAGCAAATCCGGAAGCTTTACCCAAGTCCTTTTCAGGCAATTCAGATCATGTGGTCAGTGGCTTCTCTTCACAGGACAGACCTTCAGAGTCACAAGCACTGACAGACTTACCAAAAGTTGTGGTCCACCCAGTAAGTGTTTCCACACTACGAACTGACAGTCCACAGGGGGCCAGTCCCAAACCTGAACTTCCCAGCACACAGAAGCAGAAGGACCTTCATGTTGCAAATATACTGTCACATCCAGCCGGTGTATCTTCCCTAGAGACAGATGAGAAGTTCCATCAGAAAGGGGATGTGAGTCAGTCAGAAGGGAAGCAGGAGTCTCACGGTGGAACAACACACGCGCAACTCCAAAGGCAGCAGGCCACAGACGACCCCCAGGAGCAGCAGGGCAAACTTCTTAGTCCACGGAGCTTAGGAAGCACGGATTCGGGCTACTTCTCACGTTCTGAAAGTGCTGATCAGGCTGTGAGTCCACCAACTCCATTTGCCAGAACTTTTCCCACCATGGATCCAGACCCAGCTAAGAACAGTGGGACCCCAGGGCCTCGAGTTGGTGTTCCAGCACCCACCACATCGGTCCCTGGAGAGAAGCCATCAGTTGTAGCAGGCCAGATGCGCCCACCCTTGGCAACCAAAACTCTGGA
This sequence comes from Phodopus roborovskii, assembly GCF_943737965.1. Lineage (NCBI taxonomy): Eukaryota > Metazoa > Chordata > Mammalia > Rodentia > Cricetidae > Phodopus > Phodopus roborovskii. Next base: position 19,839,854 of record NW_026126482.1, on the reverse strand, counting down.
GGAGAGGATTTCAAAGCTGATCTCCGACAACGAAGCCCTGGTTGATGATAAGCAACTGGACAGTGTGAAACCTCGGAGAACCTCGCTTTCCAGGCGGGGAAGCATCGACTCCCCCAAATCATACATATTTAAAGATTCCTTCCAGTTTGACCTGAAACCAATGGGTCGAAGAACAAGTTCCAGCTCTGATATACCCAAGTCCCCGTTCACCCCGACCGAGAAGTCCAAGCAGGTATTCCTCCTGTCTGTTCCTTCCTTGGACTGCCTGCCTATCACGAGAAGTAACTCCATGCCAACCACAGGATATTCAGCAGTCCCTGCAAATATGATTCCTCCCCCTCCGCCTCTAAGAGGAAGCCAGTCATTTGATGATAAAATCGGAACTTTCTATGATGATGTCTTTGTGTCAGGACCCAACCCGTCCGTGCCCCAGAGTGGACATCACCGTCCCCTGGTCAGACAGGCTGCCGTGGAAGACTCATCGACTGGTGAGAATCACACGCTGGGCTCTGGGCAGTCTGTGGATGAGAGCTGTCAAGGGTGCCCAGCCACCAGTGAGCCCGGGCCAGTGCAGAGCAGAGTAGCCCAAGCCCCTCCCCTCGAAAAGAAGAAGTCCCATCAAGGACGGGGGACCATGTTTGAGTGTGAAACCTGTCGAAACAGGTACCGCAAACTGGAGAATTTCGAGAACCACAAGAAATTTTACTGTTCAGAGTTACACGGGCCCAAAACAAAGGTGGGTGTGAGAGAGCCTGAGCATGGCCCTGCACCTCCTGGGACCCAACCCCAGGTTCTCCACTACAGAGTTGCTGCCCCCACTGGTGTGTGGGAGCAGGCACCCCAGATCAGGAAAAGGAGGAAGATGAAGAGTGTAGGCGATGATGAGGACCTGCAGCCGCGGGAAAGCGGCACGTCTCCAGAAAGCACTGAAGCCCCTCAGCTACAGCCTGCCCTGGGCTCTGTCCCCAGTCCATCCAAACACACCACTGCCACAGGTGAGCAGGCACACAGAGGCGGCCAGCTGCAGAGCTCTGCTCAGCTTGTGGCCAGGGCCCCCGAGCAGGCCCTACACCTAAAGCAATGCCCTATGGTTGAACAGCAGCTAAGTTGTGCAGCTCAGGACAAGATGGAGGTGAAAAGACAAGGCGGCGGCATCTCTGTCATCCAGCACACCAACTCCCTGAGCAGGCCTAGTTCATTCGACAAGGTGGAGCGCTTGGAAGGAGGCACCACCCTTCCTCTACAGGAGCTAGGCAGAACTGGCATGCCTGGGGCTCTGAAGGTGCTAGGGATCGCCCCAGAGGAAGGCCAGCTGCCTCAGACAGCACTTTCACAGGCCCTTAGAGGAGAGCCACAAGAATGTTCTAGAAAGATTCCAAGTGAGCGGTTTGTGTTAGGACAGCCCTTGAGACTGGTCCGGCAGCACAACATCCAGGTCCCAGAAATTCTGGTCACTGAAGAGCCAGATCGGGACCTGGAAGCCCAAAGCCATGACGAAGAAAAGTCAGAGAGGTTCAGTTGGCCTCAGCGAAGTGAGACCTTATCAAAGCTGCCCACAGAGAAACTGCCACCCAAAAAGAAAAGGCTCCGGCTGGCTGAGATAGAGCATTCTTCAACCGAGTCAAGCTTCGATTCTACTGTCTCCCGGAGCCTCAGCAGAGAAAGCAGCTTATCGCACACATCCAGTTTCTCAGCCTCCTTAGACATAGAAGAGATTTCTAAAGCAGACGTGTCCCCCAAAGTTGACTTTCCAAATAAAGCGGAGTTTCTTCTGATTCCATTGGGCTCGAACACACTCAGTGTCCCTGGTAATCACAGAGAAATGAGGCGGGCCGCATCAGAGCAGATCAGTTGCATGCCCACATTGATGGAGGTCTCTGATTTCCGAAGTAAGTCATTTGACTGTGGGAGCATCACTCCTTCCCCGGCAGCAGTGGCAGCACTTGTCGAGTCACAGCCCTCCAGCTCCCCTTGTGGTGTTGGGGGCACTGGACACGTGCCCCTTTTGGAAAGGAGGCGAGGTCCCCTGATCCGGCAGATATCTTTAAACATAGCTTCCGATAGTCACCTATGTCCTGTTAGTGCATCATCCTTCCAAAATATTGTTCTTCCTAGTGTGAATGCAATGGCATTTCAGGGTCCGAGGCTTCCTGATGCATCTTCCGCCGAGTTTCCTGCACATACTGTGCACTCCCAGGCCCTGGCTAAGGATCTTCAGCCAGAAAAGTCAAGTTCTAGCTCTACTGACACTTTTCTTCCTCATCAGCTTCTTGATGTCCATTTATCACATAAAACTCACACACCCCTTAGTCACCAAAACACGCCACTGTCTCTGCCAGCGTCTGCACAGGGCGGCAAACCAGGTGCACATCCTCCTATGTGTGCGTCTTCTGCCAGCGAGGGCAGCTTTGCTCCAAAGTACCAGCTCCAGTGTCAAGCATGCACTTCCGGCCAGGGTTGCTCTTCTAGTCCTTCGCATTCTTTACCTAATCACGCTCTTCCGGATCAAACTGGAGCAGGTCCAGGTGTGACTTCAGTAGCGCTGTCAGCCAAATTAGTCGATCCTGTGTCTAAGTCATGCCCTCTACCATCACCCGAGCTCAGGCCACCAAGCAATCAGATGCAGAAGGGACTGCCATCCTTTTTGCTGCCGGTGCCCCAACAGACTGATGTTCCTGTGTACTGTTTTGCCACTGTCACACCTCTGCCACAAATCCTAGTAACCCATGATCTGTCTAACATGCCAGTTTGCCAGACCAATCAAAGTAGAGTGCCAGTCAGTGAAGAACAAAATTCCATGCCAGAATCACAGAACCATCTCCAAAATGCATTGCCAACAGCAGAGAAGGATCTTGCATCCAAACATGTTCTTCCAGTGATGGGCCAAAATGCTTCAGTTTCAGTTTCAGAATCTTTGACCACAATTCAGAAGATGTCCGTTGGTAGACTCTCCCCACAACAAGAATCCTCAGCCTCAAGTAAAAGGATGCTTTCTCCAGCAAACAGTTTAGACATTGCCATGGAAAAGCATCAGAAGCGGGCGAAGGATGAGAATGGGGCTGTTTGCAGCACAAACATTAGACCTTTGGAGCTGCCAAGTTCCAGAGGTGAGGGCAGTAAACAGAAGAAGCCAGTGCTGGTAAGGCAGCTTTGTACTACAGAGCCCCTTGAAGGAGTGACACTAGAGCAGGACACATTTTCTGCACCCGAAAGGAGCTGCGAGACTGCTAATTTGACACAGGTTTTACCAACTGATAATTTGTCATCAGGACCCTGTAAGTTTGTAGTCACAGACCATGTCAATGAATTGCAGGAGTTTAAAAATCCCAAGACGTCCACATCATTGACTCCTACAGTACAAAATTTACCTGTCCCTTCAGAAAGTGCCTGTGTTTTGCCTTTGAAATCTATAGACAACAACCAGGAAAAGGAGCCCCAAGCACCTAAATATCAAGAGAATAAAGCAAATTTGCAAGGTCAGAGTCACCTTTCAGTCCCTGCTGTGTCCTTGTTAAGCAGTCCAGACACTCAACCATCATTCCCCAGCCTCAAGACTGCTACTAGCTTTACATGGTGTTATTTGTTAAGACGGAAGTCATTGCCATTGCCTCAGAGTGACCAGAAAACTTCAGCCTATACTGGATGGACAGTGAGCCCCAGTAACCCAAATCCCCTTGGTTTGCCTACAAAAGTTGCTCTTTCTCTTCTTAATTCTAAACAGAAGACTGGAAAGTCACTGTATTGCCAAGCAATAACCACCCATTCAAAGTCAGATTTAGTGGTCTATTCAAGCAAGTGGAAAAACAAGTTAAACAAGGTACTTGAGATATAATTTCTCTTCAAATGTAGTTTGTGCAAATTGGTTTCAATAAGTCTTGATACTTTTTAAGTGTCTTACTTACAATAAGTATTTTAATTTTGAAAGACAAGTTGTATTATGTGATTATTAGAGGGAAGGTGACATTCTCCCCAGGAGTCACACTGGGAAGAATCACCTACAGCCCTGGCAGTGATTCAGTCTGTAAATATTTTGCAAACAATAACTTCCCCGGGCACTGATTGTTGGTTTGGTTTTGGGTTTCCCTTCTGCTGGCTCTGTTCAATTGGAGTTAGAATTTTGATTTTCTGTTCATTGAGGATTTGTTAGACGAGAGAAGATCAGGGCCATAATCTCTCAAGGCTAATTTGGAAATACCAACCTATAGGTTACAAGAGGTGGCTGTGTTCTGTTGTGAACTATACAAAGAACCAGTAACTTGCCCTGTCCTGTGCCTCACCATGCCCACTGCAGAATTCTAAGTAACTTCTGAGAGCCACCAATAACTGCCAAAAAGATACATACAAACACATGCCCTTATTAGTTGATTTGATCAAGATTTATGGAATAATTTAAGGTCATGACATTATAATCTGGAGTAATGGGTGGAATTCTCACTAGAATTGCTGGCTTTATAAAGTGGGGAAATCGTTTAAGCAATCAGTTAAGTAAGGGTATTACATTGGGCTCTGGTCATTGAGAATTATTGATGAACTCTTTGATCCATATCTGTCAACATGAAATATCTGTGGTACTAGCATTGCAGTAGGAGTCTGCACAGTTCTAACACGGCTGTTGTATGGAGTTGTGGGTTATAGGAAGGCACTCCAAGCTGGTGTTACTTCAGCAGGGTTGATGATGACAAAAGCGATAGACACTTAGATAAATGAGATTTTTTTTTTTAATTAGTCGATCTTTAAGTCATGTGGAAATGAGAAGAAGTTGGTTTAGTTAAAGAGTGCAGGGACTCTGGCATGGACTGCAGGTTTTGTAAGAAGTTTGAGGTTGACAACACAGGTGAAAATCAAGGGTTGTACATGGTAATGGAGACCCATCTATGTCAGGGAAGGAAGTTTCATCTACATATACATTGATTTTGTTGTTGTAACTTCTTAGACCCTGCGTTCCCTCGATTAGAGCCTTACTCGGGCTATACCTCCCTGTGAGAATGTGAGCAGATCTAGGTTTATGTTCCTAATGCCCCAGTGAACATGGTTCTACCAGGCTGGAGCTGGACCTCAGTGGTGAGCCTGTGTAAGATACTCCTTTCCATCCCCAAAACCCAAGGGGAGAGTTGAAAACCTGCAAGAATCCTGGCTCTGTGTTCTTAGATTTCAAATCTCTCTGGAGGGAACAGCAGGTGGACAGCCTATCCAGGAGCCTGCCAGCTTGCAGGAATGATTGCAATTGCTCAGAGGGAGGAGAATGGAGAGATGATGAAAAAAAGTCCACTTGGAAAGACAGAGAAATTGTTCCTAGGAGGAGAGCCCCAGAAGGAAATGGTGGCAAGCACAACTCAGAAGAATGTATCTCAAGAGTTATTAAGAGTAGTGGCATCATATAAAGACGATGCAAGAGTCTGTGTGCTGTACGTTTGTCACTGGAGACTTGAACCCATATGGCAATACATTCAGGTTTCAGGATGGAAAGGAGCAGAAGGGTGTCAGAAAGTGAAAACAGAAGCAGTTTGGGCAGGATGCAGGTGATGCCCTGGAGTGCACAAGCACACTGGAACTGTAGAAATGACCGTTTGAGCCATTTCATTCCTGATGCCTTCAGCAAGCAGAAGCTGGATTTGATGGTAGGAAAGAGCAAAATGTACAGGGAGTTGGGGGCTGAGGCATGCTCTTGGGGGAAAAAAAAAAGAGCTTGCTTAACCTGTGTAGGTTCCAGTTCCCATCTCTTAAATGCTCCCCCCCCCCACAGGGGTGATTAATATTAAAAATGTAAGAAAGACCATTGCTAAAGGGGTTCCAGGATTTTGTGTGTTCTGCTTTGTGGAGAATCCGGTCTGCATATGCATCGCCACTCTCCCCTTCTGTGGACTGGCCAGCAGCCCTTGCTTGCCACTGCCATCGTCAGGACTAGGCTCCCAAGTCCTTTTCCGGTGGACACAGCCACTCCTCCATAATGTGCATTCTCTGATTGAAGGAAGTCACTTCCCTCTTGCTGAGTCCCACTGTAGGAAAGGAACTCTCACTGATGGGAGTTGTGCCTCTTGAGAAGGCAAGGACACGACTTGTAGCCTTGCTGTGAACATTTGACTTTGACAAAGTGACATAGCCCTATGAAGTCTTGCATACAGCTTAAGGCAGAATTCCCTCTAGGATAGCTATACATGCTTTGTCATTTTGATGTCTGCTCCCTTTTCCAAACATTTTATCCTTGTCAGCCCAGTCTGACTTTGACTTGACATGACTTTCATGCTAACCAATGTTTAGTTTTTTGAGAGCTACTCTAGAGAGAGAAGCCACATTCTACTTCAAAGGAATGGGAGAGGGGCAGGGTGGAGACTGGGAAGTGGGTCTTCTGTTCCACTGTTAAGGCTCTCCCAGGTTAAAGGGGTTTTAGTGGTGTCTTTGAGGGCCCTAAGACTGTATTGTATCTAGAGTTAGCTAGTGCTTTTCCATCTCCAAAGAAATAACTCTTTAAGAGATAGACTTAACTGGGCAGTGGTGGTGCACACATTTCATCCCAGCACCCGGGAGGCAGAAGCAGAAGAATCTCTCAGTTCGAGGCCAGCCTGGTCTACAGAGCTAGTTTCAGGACAGCCAGGGCTACGCATAGAAACCCTGTCTCAGGAAAACAAATAAAACAAAAAGAAGGAAGGAGGGAGGGAGACAAGAAATAAACTATTACAGGTGGCCAGTGAAACAGAAAGACTGTTGAGGCTGTTAAAGAAGGGTTTCTGTCAAGTTCCTGGACTCCCAGGGAATCACTTGAGGTGTCACGGACTGTGGTAGGAGCCTGGAGGAAAGAGGGTAGATGGCCTTGACTTCAGCTACCTCTTAGGAGTACACTTCATTGAGATAACCTCTTGTCTGTACTATGTTATGTTGACTGCTAATGAAACGTTCTGGTGTTTGTGTTTCCAGCTTAATAAACGTAGTTTCTCTTTTTTTCCCTTTCAGAGAGCAGTAGGTAATCAAAAGTCCTCAGTAGTTGAATTCAGCAATAAAGATGACTCTGAAATTAACAGTGAGCAAGATAAAGAAAATTCCTTAAGCAAAAGTGAACCAAGAAGAATTAAAATATTTGATGGAGGGCAAGTACATGTTTTCTTCTTAAATGTACATTTAAAGTGGCCTTTTAAACGTACATTTGCTATCCTGTGATAAAGAGCTGCCAGGGGTGATTTTATTGAAAGGTTTCCTGACAACATGTGTTAGTATTCTCTTAAGGCATGGTGTTCAATAGAGGTAATGATGACCAGGAAAAAAACGTAGAACCTGGAGGCCTGTGAGAATAGCTTGAGAGTAAGCCTGGCTTACACGTGGACTTGCAGCATGGGATGGCTTGGGAAATTTCCCTAAGGGAGATGTGTATTGCCTTTTGCTGTCTTCCTGACTTAGTTCAAGAATAATGAAAAAACTATAAGACCTGGTGTCAGTTATGATGAGAAAAACAAGCTACAAGAAGAGCCAGTGACAGGAAAAGCTTGATACTGTTTCAGGGTTTACAGTCAAGTGTTGAATTTAGTAATGAAAAAAAAAAAAAAAAAAAAAAAAACTTTCAACCTGACATCTTCAAATTGTGGGAACATTTAAGAATTAAACATCATGTTGAATGACTACAAGTAGAATTAGTTGTCAGAACTTTAGGTGTGATACAGAAACTGGGAATCTTCTTTCTTAAATGTCCATTAAATCATCATTGTAGATTGTGTATGAAAGTTGTGCTCTATTTTTTAGGTTGAGTTTTCATCAGTAGTTTCTCAAAAGACACAGTGTCCAATTCCCCTGCTCATTTTCCCCCTTTAAATTAGATACAAGTCAAATGAGGATTATGTATACGTCCGAGGCAGGGGAAGAGGAAAGTACATCTGTGAAGAATGTGGAATACGTTGTAAGAAACCTAGCATGTTAAAGAAACACATACGAACCCACACTGATGTCCGCCCCTACCACTGCACGTACTGCAACTTCTCCTTCAAGACTAAAGGTATGAATGGCATGCTCGTTGCCATGGCCCTCCTTCCCTTTTCACAGGAAGGCTCAGGTCCAGCCGTGTGTTGTCTCTATCAAGGACAAGTAGCTTCCCTGGACTAAGTTCTATCCTGACAACATTGTTGATTTGTTCTTTATGTTTCTAGACCCTTTGAGGAAAGTACTTCTAATGAACACAAGTAAAAGTAACATTTTTAAAGGATCAGCTGTTTCTTTTTATATTTTACTCCCTGAAATATAATGCCTTAACAATGCTGACATGCTTTCAGAGTACTTACTTTGGGGCTGAAGAAGAAAAATAAGGTTTTGCAATCACAAGTAAGTTGCATTTGAGTTCAAAAAGGTTCAAGTAGGGTTCTAAATAATAATCAGAATAAATTTTCATAATTGCTCATTTTATTATCAAATTTTAGCCATAAATAGCTATTTTATGATAAACTTTAACCTAAATTATATTAAATTTCAGATTTAAAGTTTTTAAACATTTCTGCTATTAAATGCTTTTAGTGGACTCGTAGTCATTAAAATTACATTTAGTGTACTTCTGTTTTATGTTTATTTAAAGCATAAGCCCTTACGATGAAGTAATTTTACCCTGCACAGCTTTCCTGTTATGTGTAATGAATACACTATTATAAAATGTGTACTCCTTGTTCACAGGTCATTCTGTAACAAGTCATTAAAGATGGCAGTTTCATACACTGTCTTTTACAAAGTAGGACTTTCTTCAGCAAAGCAGTCTAATGGTGGGGATGCCTGGCTTCACCTTATTGAAACCATCTCTGTCCCTTTTGAGTTCACATTTGCCTATTGTTTCTGCTGCTGTTGTGGGACTGGCTATCTTTCTAGTTCTTTGGTAACGATAAATCATCTCTTTAGCCAGCTTTAGTGCATTTCTGGCTCAGATTTATTGGCAGTTAAAGTCACAGCTGAAGCAACGGGATGCTTTTACATTAGCTCAGACAACAGTAGGCCCTCCTTCCTCTAGAGATGGTCAGGGAGGCAGTGGTCAGGGTTAGTCCTCAGTATTACGAGGACCTTTGAACCATTTACTGCTCTTTTCTTGGTGGACACTGTGATTTAAGAAGTGTCTGTTAACTCAGGAAGTGAAAAGAGGAACATGTTTACAAGACTAACCTTAACAATCAAACATATATAGCAATGTTGCTGAGATGATCAAGGTATAACCTAAAACAAGTACATTCAGCACATGTAAATGCAAATGTTTTTTCTTTTTTTTAACTCTTTAGGTAGTTGATTGATAATAAGTGATAGATCAAGCCATGAGATGATACGTATATTAAAATTTTAAATTCCCAAATCCACCCTTGATAGATCAAGCCATGAGATGATACATGTATTAAAAATTTAAATTCCCAAATCCACCCTTGCACAGTTCTGTATTAGTTTCTTAGCACAGACCTTGCTCTGTCTATCTGTTTGGGAACCAAAGTTTTTTGAAGTGAAGATTAGTGAGCCTTCTAATTTGTCTTAGATATTGTACTACTATGAAAGCATTTGACTTAGATATGGAGATCTCAGCCACAGCAAGGTGGCTTTAAACCACTTGTTTATTTATTTGTCTACTTTTTAATTTATTTTTGTCATTTTTTTTTTTGTTCACCTTTACTGTGAAAACTTTGCCACTCTTAAAGGAAAGTACAGATTTATATAATAACTACCAGTTTGCCCTGTGTATATTAATGACTCTTAACATTCTGCTATATTTTTCAGTGTAATGTAAATGTCAGCCACAGGCAGACCTTTTAAGTCTGGGGTGTTATCTGTGGGATACACCTGGCAGTCGTCAGAAGCTAATACCTCTTAGTGATCATGTGCTTTGGAAGCATCTCAGACTTGGACTTCTTATGCACTTGGCTTAGGGGTGCTGTGTGGTTGTTTGACAAGAATACGCCAGGTAGTGCCAGAATTGGTGTATGCAACTGTGACCAGCTTCCCAAACTGCATTTATCAAGCAATTGAAGCTGTGTAAATTCAACAGATATGCATGGACTTCTAGTGCAAGCCCAACATTTGAAACAAGGATTCCAGCGTTTTAAAAGCATTTCTAAGTTTTTCCTGCCCCCCCCAAATTCAGTATTTAAATTTTTTTCTGTATTTTCTCAAAAAAGATAGTGTTTTGAGGCATAGCACCATCCACTCAGGATGCCAGGGGTCCTTGCGAGCCCCTGAGCTGCTCTCTGTCATCCATGGTCATTCCAGGAAGGCATGTCCTGTGTACTCACTCAGTTGGCCGTGTCAGCTGCCAGAGCAGATAGCCTAGACTGCTCCAGAGGCATTTGCTCAGCTTATGGGGTGACAGTACTAAGCAGGTTCTCTCTTCTGTGCCACTCAAAATGCTGTTCGTGATGCTCAAAAGCAACCCAGAGTAGTCGCTGGTAGTCCGAACTTAAACACTGCAAATGCCTAGGGGCCAGAAACAGGAGAAACTAAAAACTAGCATGGTAGGGAGATGTTTAAAATGTCATAGAGGGGTAAAGGCAATATTCATGCTGGGTCTGGGATTTGATGCCCGTTGGCCCTCCCCTCCCCAAGTTCACCTGACCCTCCTTTCCATTGACTTTGGGCCGTATGGGAAATAAGCGATTGAAAGTGCCCTGAAATTAATGAAATTGTTAAGGTCCCAGGTAGATGAAATTATTAAGGTCCCAGGGAAGAAAACTCTTGTAGAGGTCCTTCTACAACTTGGGATCCTTAGGACTCCATGGAAGACCGTATTACTGAAGATGAGCTTAAAATTAAAACAAAAGTACATACTGGGAAGTGAGCTACTGTGAGAGCAAGCCAACAAACACAACTAGTGGATAAATTATAGTTCAATAACTACAGGTGAGAATGCACTCTGAAAGACACATGGAATGTGCATACTCTTTATGAAATAAGAACTGGAGAATAGGTCCCAGTGGGTAAAAGTAGCTACCATCAAAATAGACAATGCAGATTTGAAAACAAAATGCTGTCTATCACTGGCAAATACAAGGGTCATTGCAATGAACTATAAATATCAGCGTTTTATTGTATACAGTTTTAGTTGTTGGGATTGTTTATCCACAGTGTATATGTTTGTTTTTAGTAAGAATAGAATTTTCTAGAGTTGACAAGTACAGTATCATAATAACACTACCCAAATTTAATAAATATTCTTCTCCCTTAAGGAAATCTGACAAAACACATGAAGTCCAAGGCACATAGCAAGAAGTGTGTGGATTTAGGCATCTCGGTGGGTGTAATAGATGAACAAGACACAGAAGAATCAGGTAAGCCCCCACTGGTCTTTTTCAGAACGCTCGATAGCATACCAGTTATTTCACATGCACACTCCCCCTCTTTATTCACCTAAGCTATGGACTCCTGATTCGTGGTATTGTCATCTACAGTTTTCTGCCTGCTTCTCCTGCCCCGCTGTGGAAGAGTCAACATATAAAACTATAAGCTAACTCTTAAGAGCTTGGTTAGCCTTCCCAAAGCATGTGTCTGCCCATGCTGACCTTGGCCAATGTTTTCAATTGGCTTGAATTTGCCAATATAAAGTGCAAATCACTTGAGAATCCTCAAAATACTATATACTTCTTCTCTTCCTGTTCTCAGTGTCCTCCAGGCTCACACTTGAATGTCCTGTGTAGAGGACCCTCTCCCTGGTTCAGCACCCCCACAACACCCTACCCTCCTCACCCCTGCCCCAGCTTACACTGATCACATTGCTACTTTCTTTACAATGTAACAGGACCAGCTGCTGTTTGGAAATTCTGCCTGGTTTTTCCTTGCATGGCTCCCGCAGGGAACATCTTCCTTCGCTGAACTTGGTTCTTAGGAGTTTCCTCCAAAAGCCTTTGACCAGTGTCCCTGTGGGATTATTCTATTTACCCCTCTCCCTTCTGAGCTGCTGCAGGGTAGCATGAACAGAGCCCACTGCATCACTGTCCGCTTCTCTGACACTCAGCATTCAGCTCAGTGCCTGGAGATCAACACTGTCCCTGGTGTTGGCAGAGACTAGGAGTGTGGCTCAGTGGTTGGTATACTACCTGCCAAGCATGCTGAGGTCCTGGGTTCAGTCTCTGAGTCCCGCACTTCCCTAGTGAAAATAACAAGGGGGCATTATAAGCATTTGAGGTTAAACATTTTACTTGTTGGAAACACATAATGTTTTGAAAAAGTATCTTTCCCCTTAATACTGTTAACAAATGTAGATAATTATTTCTGACCAGTTTAGAGGGAGAAACAAGTCTTCTAGTCTTTTCTGACCAGTCAGAGTATAGAAGTATATTTTTGTAGAGTTTCTGTTTTTAACGCAAGAATTTATCAGTTCTTTTAATCACCCTAAATTAATTTCTAAACGTGGAAGAGCAGTAGCAGTGACTTGTTCTAGGTAGCAAGAGCAATTCCAATTGTAAAAGCTAGGAAGGAAGAATGTATACGGATGTGAGTGAGGGCATTTACCAGCCGGTGATTAGAAAAGTTCAAAGTGAAGGCTGTGACAAGCCATGCACAGCGTGCACACTGCTGTATCCCACTTCAAGGTGAGCCTTAGGAGAATGAGATACCACGTGCAGGTTCCTCTGAATCCACAAGGGAAACTGGTACTTGCGCCCTAAACCCGCAAAGAAGTGCACTTCTGTGAAGTGAACATTACTAGGTGGATTGCCTTGCTAGCTCACGTACATGTCTACCCATTCACTTTCGTATTTTCTAAAGCTGCCCTTAGGTTCCAAGTCAAAGTTTATACATAGTGTGGTTCACTGTTAAGACAAAACAACCTTCCTTTACCGATTGGCCTTTTTTTCAGTTTATGTTTTTCAGATTACTGTATTTATGGGAAGTGTACTTAGTTTTGTCTGCTTTTATCAAATAGTAAAGCATAGTGCCCAAGTGCTAAATTCTGAGTGCCCTATCGTGTAGGAGGCTCACAGTTCTCCATCGCTGTGCCAACCAAATACAATCTTCCCTTTGGCTTTACTATAGGCTTACAGTGTAAGGATAAGTACAATAGGCAGTTTTAAACAATTGATCTTGCTTTTACTATTCTATTTCTTAAATTTAAAAATATTTTAAATACATATATGCATGTGTTTGTGCTGAAGATGGTGATTATAAATACTTTAAATCCATATGTGATCATGGCTGAGATGATGATTTTAAATATTTTCTCACATCTACCTCATCCTTCTCATGCATTCAGTAACTTTTTTTGAAAGCGCCACATGCTCCCTTGATTCATTCCAGCTGCTCTCTTCTTCCCGTCACAGACCAGAGGATTTCCCTTTGATTTGTTTAATATATATTCTATATTCATGAGCAGGGTATGGTTTTCTTCATGCTGGTGTTTTTAATTTGCAGAAAGAAAATCGTACTTCATATATAGATACATAGCATAGTATCTGTTCTTACAATATTATTTTCCAGAAGGAACCTACCATTTTCCCTACCTCTTCAGTATGTCATTGTCTGGATTGGACAATTGGACCATTTTCAATTGGACAGTTAGCCCGATTGGACTGATAATAGTTGTGTGTTTTCTAAATAACTGATGTTTGGCCTCATATTCCTTCTACAGAGCTTTCACTCCATTAAGATGATGATAGTTACAGATGGGGTCTGCATGTGTGGAGGCACAGTTGGGTGTGGTATGTGGGCATATGTGTGTGCAGGTGGGAAGATGAGAGGAAGAAGTAAGGGGTGCTGTCACTGCTGCCTTACTCCCTCGAGTTGGGGTCTTAATGAACCTGGAGTGACACTAGTATCCAGCAAGCTCTGGCTGTCCTTCTGTCTCTGCCGCCTACATCCTGCATAATGGTTGCAGGTATATGCATGTCTGATGTCCTAGTTAGGTTTTTATTGCTGTGATTAAAAACACTGACCAAAAGCAACTTGGGGAAGAAGTATTTTATTTCAGATTTACAGCATATTGTAAGACTCAAGGCAGAAATTCAAGGGAAACCTGGACCAGTTGAACTGAAGCAGAGGCTAGAGAGGAATGCTTGTTCCCCATGCCTTGCCCAGCCTGTTTTCTTACACAACACTGAGCCACTTGCCCAGGGGTGGCATCACCCATAGTGGGCTGAGCTCTTACACGTCAACTATTAATCAAGAAGATGCCCCTGGCTTGCCTACAAACCAATCTGATGGAGGTGTTTCGTCAGTTGAGGTTCCTTCTTCCCAGACAACCCTAGCCTATGTCTAGTTGGCAAGAAAATTAATGATGCCTGGCTTTTTCTATGGGTTCTGGGATCTGACCATAGGTCCTCAGGCTTGTATCATCAGCTCTCTGACCACCTGAGAACTCTCTCTGGTCCTATAGATTGAGATCTTTTTGCTCATCACTTTCTAAATGTTTGGTGAGCAGGGCTCAGAAACGTTCAAAGTGGAGCTGTTTCTCCACAGGCCATACCAATTTTTAGTCTCTCAGTAGCCTGTACTGTGCTGGCTATTCTTTTTCCGCATCCTTGGCTGGTTCCTCTGTCTTTCCAGTCCCTACCGATGGTTCCCAGGGCTGAGGCCTCTGACCTGCTCTTTCCTCAGTCATTGCTCACTCCCACAGTCCATCTCCTCCAGTCTTTTGTTCATTCTCTGCAACTTGGCTGCACACCATCTCTGCATGGATGTCTAGTAGATATTCAGGGTTACTGTAACCCATCTCAGCCCTTCCCTTTCTCCTTTTACTGAAGAGGCATACTTCCTCCCTGTGTCTTCTCTCAGCACGGTCAACACAGATCTTGAAGTTGTCTCGATATCCATCTTTCCCCCATTTTTGCCTCTAATACATCCATAAAATCTCTTGGTGCTTCCTTCACAATATCTTCCAGGGGCTGGAGAGTGGCTCCGCAATCATGAGCACTTGCTGCTCTTCCAGAGGAATGAAGTTCAGTTCCCAGTACCCACACCTGGGAGTTCACAGCCACCTGTAACTCCAGCTCCAAAGGACCTGACTGCCCTCCTGCCCACTGTGGGTATCTACATAATGTGATACACACTGTGGGTGTGGGGAGCATAAATACCTTCAAAACCCTGGTGTTTTAATCTGCCATCCTACCATGTTCTTCAGTGTTCCCCTGGCTTCTAGTAGCTCCTGAGTGCTGTCTCATTCAGCCTTATCCCAACTGTTTTCCACAAGACAAGCTGCCACATTGACTCTTCCTACTGCTCTATCTCTGAGGCTTGCTCCTGGCCCTCCTTCTTCACCCACTCAGCCTCAACCATACAGGCCTGACTTTTGACTGAATGCCCCCAGAGTTCCTGTCCCAAGATCTCTGCACTCCTTTCCATGCTGGACACTGAGGCTTAGCACGCTGTGCTTTCCGTTCTGTCCCTAGAGGACCCTTATCATCAAGGCCTGCCTGAGCCTCCTGGTATAGTTAGAAAGCATTCATCCACTACTGCTGTCTTTGCTGATACCACTTCTCTTCTTTTGAGTATGTCCCCTCTTTGTGTGTGTGTGTGTGTGTGTGTGTGTGTGTGTGTGTGTGTGTGTGTGTCCCATTCCTAACAAATAAAAGATTTATTACACAAGGATAGGCTATTATTTTGTTCACTGCCTAGTGGCAGTAGGTAGTAAATAGTTGTTTATTGAATTAATGATGGGGGATGCCATATGACCTAATAGAAAATACTTGGTTATTAGTACTTGTGCAGGTTGTAATCAAATGGTAATTGTAATATACTATTTAATACCCTTCACTGTCTGTAATGTTTCTGTTACAAGTCTAGATTGATACTAGATATTACAAAGGTTATGTTTGTTTATTAAGTTGTTGGGTTTTGATCATTAGATCAAAATACCAGAAGTTTTAAGTCTCTGGCATTACATATTCTCATCTATGATAATGATCTCTCCAGATTAGTAAAGCTATGCTCCATTTTTTTCAGTAGCTCCTACAAGGAAAATGTGTTCCTTTGGATTGTTGACAACACAAGAACATACAAGGCTGGTCAAGTCAGAGCCTGGCTCTTTCCCCCATCCATTCTGTGGGAACCTGTTCTCTAACTTAGTAAAGATTCCACTTAGTCTTTATGCATTCATATGCACTTACACACCCACGCAAGATTGGAGCTACCAAAGGACACCACACCTCCTCCCCACCCAAAGGGAAAATTCATTCTACCTGTCATTGAGTAAGGGTTAAGATCCCTTGAGCTGCTCGGTTAATAAAAGCATCCACCTACTACGGGTTTGCTGTCATGTTAATCACTACTACACACAGTAATGTTACTCCATGTTTGCTGTCATGTTAATCACTACTACACACAGTAGTGTTACTCCATGTTTGCTGTCATGTTAATCACTACTACACACAGTAGTGTTACTCCATGTTTGCTGTCATGATAATCACTACTACACACTGCAGTATTACTCAGGGTTTGCTGTCAATGTTAGCACTATTACACATGGTAGTGTTAAACAAAAACAGCAGCACCAGCTATCAGCATCCTCACTACCATCAATAATGCAAAGCCCAGGGTCACAGGTGAAGATTCAGATGATCTTTGCCTCCACATTTCTAGAGCATTTGAGAAAATAAAATCAATGTAAGTTTTAAGCAAATGAGCAGGATATGTGCATCTAAAGAGACTACAAGAACTTTAGTTGATGTAAAACGAAAGCAAAACAAAAGAAACAACATGCATACTTTTTGCTGTTTAGAATAAAAGTCCTGACAGAGGAGAGCTATCCATCAGTGATCTTCAAGTATGAAAACATGAAGCTGCCCCCAGCAGAAACCTTGAAGATGTCAAGGATCACATCAATGAGAAGTCAAATTTAAATCTCACATAGTTGCTTCCCACTCCGAATTCCCTTGCATAGTATTCCAGGCCTCCCTTCCCTTTCCTGGTTGTGGCTTAGCCTGCCTGTTACATCCAGCCCCCACACCAAGACATTTTCCATTTAAGCTGTGGAAAGATGAGTCTACCTTGCCTTCCTTCTGGGATGCCCTAGGCCACATCTGGATTCACCCCCAGTATCTAGGCCATGGGACCAAGGCTCCTGGAGGACAGAAGTGTTCATTCATACTTGGCCTTGTCTATGCAGTGCAGGGATAATGCATGGGTCAGAAAGGCCCAAGTGCATGCCATCATAGTCACCACCAAGCAGGGTTGTAGTTATGGTGTGTTTCCATCATTCCAGCACTAGAGGTGGGACTCAGGGCTTCATATAGGCTAGGAGCATGCTGTGCCCTTATCCTCAGAGGCCTCTGTCCTGGCTTAGATCTGTTCCTACTATGGGACATCAGGCTGAGATCAGTGAAAACCAGAAATCTGAAGTAACCCAGTGAGTTCCTTCATCCCCTGAGTATATGACAGGTGAAATTTGTCATTTAATCCTGACAACAGATTGCAGCTATCCTCTGTGTAATGCAGTAATTAAAGAAGTAGCCAGATTGAGCCATATGTCCTTTCAGAAACCATACTAAGAAACCCAAGTCTGCAGTAACTGGAAAATTGTGACATCATCATCTTGAGTATAGTAACACACTATAGTCCTAGTTATATGGCAGACTCAAGGCTTGAAGACCTCCTAAACCCAGAAGTTTCCTGGCCAGCCTGGGCAACAGGGATAGACTATCTCAATAAAATAAAATACAATAAAAATCCCTAAGCAAAAGGTTTTCTCTAGGTCTCACCAGGAGGTGCCAACAGGCTGGTGATTATGTCAGTCACTGGGTGCTGCGGTTATTATAGAAGGGCTGTCAGGAGACTGGAGTTGGTCCCATAGGTAATGTGCTTGCTGTACAACATGAGAACCTAAGTTCAAACCCCAGAACCAGCCTAAATGCTATGCATAGCAGTGCATGCCTATAATCCCAGGGACTTGCTGGCTGGCCAGTGTAGCTGATATAGCAAACAGTGATAGTCATTGTCCCTGACTATAAGACTACAGGAAGAAAACTGAAACTGACCCCTGACAGATGAGCGCAGGCGGGCGCGCGCGCGCACACACACACACACACACACACACACACACACACACACACACACACACACACTAGAAACAAAAGAATTAAGAAGACCTGGTACATTTTGTACAAACCCATGAAAGTCACTGACTTACACAAGAGGGCCGGAAGGATGCTCCTCCATTTTCAGACATTGATTATTACAGACTGGGAAACAAACAGAAGGACATAATTTATGAGATTGGACTCTTCCAGCAACCTCAGAACAGTGCTTTTACTTTTAAAAGGTGCATTTGGGGTCCTGGTTATCAAACTGGTCTTTTCTCTAGGACCCAAAAAATCATTTCCAAGAAGTGTCTGAGCTTTTCTGTCTTCATTAAATGAAGACAGGGCGGACACTCAAATGCACCTGCCTTGCTTCTGTCTTCAATGTTTAAACACTGTCACCATTTGGTAATATCTTGTTCAACCACACAGCTCCCTGGGAAAACTTCACGCTTATAAATATGCTTTCCCTGAGTTATTCCTTTACAGTTAGTTGCCTTGTGTGTTTGCTGTTGAGGTTTCCTTTTCATTGTTCTAGAATGTCTATGCATTGACTGTAGGTTTGTGTATGTGCATGCTGTGCTGTTGAGGCCAGAGAAGACACTGGGTCCCTTGGAGCTGGAGTTAGAGTGGAGCTGTTGGACGTTTGTTCCAGCTGAGCTTCACCGTCTTCAAGGCACTATCTTTAGTCTCTGAGTATTCTGTGGGTCTCACAGCTGTTTTCTGTTGTGCCCGCAGCACTGCCCAGGGTGTCAGTTGATAGTTTCCCTTATGAATGTTCTCCAGTGACGGGGTTCAGTGAAGGTCAGGATGACACAGGATGACACAGAGCCAGAGACCCCTGAGCTTCCTGACTCTACTGTTTTAGCCAGAGTGGGCTTTGTATCTTCCCCTTTCATCCTCTTGTCACATGACTCCATGATCTCATCTCAGGAGCAAACTCAAGGGTGGTGAGTCAACCGGTTCTGAATGTATTTTCTTTTCCTTTTTTTTTTTTTTTTTTTTTTTTTTTTTTTTTTTTTTTTTTTTTTCTTTTCTTCTTTTTTGGGTTTTTCCAGACAGGGTTTCTCTGTATTGTTTTGGAACTAGCTCTGCAGACCAGGCTGGCCTCAAACAGAAATCTCTGCCTCCTGAGTGCTGGGATTAAAGGTGTGTGCCACCTTGGCCCAGCTCTGAATGTATATTTTTACATACCAGCCACTCTAATTTGGGCATTTGAAATTTAGAAGTTGTTTCCAATTAGCTTAAAATTAGCAATACATGCTGTAATTGTAGTATGTGCCCGTGAAAAGTTGAGTCCTTTCAAGCCCTCATACTGCACATTCCTATATTCTTGCCATATAAAATTATATAGCCTCGGGAATTTTTGCCCATGTATTTTGAGGGTCTTAAGGCATATGTCTTAGTTTGCACCTTTGTGTCAAAAGTAGTGCCACCAGCAATTTGCTTTTCAGCCTTTGATCCAAAGAATGTTTTCATCAACAGACTTCAACACAAGGAATGTTAATGTGTGTCCTCAGCTGCCACCATGGGGACAACAGCCTGCAAGGGCAGGGGAAAGCATGCTTTTCAATGGAATTTTAAGTACTGACCGATATGTGTGAGATAATGATTCAGACCACAGGTTTGAAAGCTTGTATCGTGTTTACTGTTAGAAACAATTAGTGAATTTTAGAAAAGTACTAGCAATATTTTCCTTCTAAATGAGGCCTATAGACTGCCAGCAACAGAATTCCTATACAAACATCCATTGCTTTTAAGAAACGTTTCTTTGTAGAATATGAAACCATAATGGCTCTTAAGATGTATACTTAATGCAGTGTTGATAGCAATTATTTATGAACAACACACAGCAAGGGTGGTCTTTTGGTTTATTGCCTAAAGCTAACAGATCTGCAGTTCTGGCCTGCTGTGTTCATATAGGTTATTTTCATAATTTAAATAGCACTATTATTCACAAGCTTTACAAAAATGTTCTCCTGGTTGCTTTCAACCTAGTATTTCCTAACTGAGGAGGAAAACAAAACCAGACTAGCTATAATAACAGAAGAGTTGGGAGCAGGGGTCCCTGTCTTCTGGGCTGCTGCTGGCTCTGGTTCCAGCTCTTCCAGCAGGTGTCACTGTCTGGCAGCGATGGGGGCAGATTAGGTTCATCTAGGAAGCCTTGGGAAGAAGGTTGTTTCCCAAATAAACTTTCAAGGAGTCTTGTTACAAGCTTATGAGAGAGCATTCCTTTTGGAGAAAGAGACATTGCTACGTTAAAAGATTCCCTTTCCCCTCTTAAGTTAAATTGCACAGGCCAAAAAAAAAAAAAAAAAAAAAAAAAACAAACAAACAAACAAAAGGAATAGTTTTTGTCATCTAAAAGTTGTGTCTAGAGGAATGATTTGATGGAGCTTTTAAGAGCCATTTATTTGTGAATTTGTTAAGCAAATATGGATGTCTTAACATATTTTCTACAGACTCCAATGGCTACTGAAGGATAAGCCATAGTATTTATCTTCCTGGGGTATTTGCTTATGTTGCACACAACAAAATGAGTAATAGCTGCAGTATGATAAGAAGAAGGCAGTCTGTCATGTTGGAATAGTGGCAGGTGATGGGGGTTCACATGCTGACTGTTTTGCTTTCAAGCAGTATGTGTCAGGTGTGTTATCTCCTAACTGTCTTAGCATGGTGGTTTGCTTTTGACTTGGTAATAAGATACAAACAACTGGACACCAGCAACCTTTTCCTGTAAAGGGCCTGGTAGTAAACATTTCAGGTGTGCCAGGCCATATATTCTCTAGTATTTGTCACCATTAGCAAACTCCTGGTGTATTGCAGCATACAAACAAGCCTGGCTGTGTCCCCACAAAACCTTCTTTACAAGAACAAGCAGTGAGCCAAATGTGGTAATGACCAAGAACTGATAGGCCCTGGTAACCAAGGTACTAAGAGTGCTGCCATAGTTACTATGTTAAATAACCCAAACAATTTCATAAATTTATACTTGGTGGGTTTTGGGGGAAGTGGTCGAGTCCATGTCATCATTTCTGGCATACTGACAAAAGCCACAAACAGGGCTAGAAAGATGGCTCTGCAGTTAAGAACACTTACTGCTTCTACAGAGGATCCAGGTTTGATCCCAGCACCCACATGGTGGCTCACAATCCCCTGTAATTCCAGTTTCAGGGAAACACTTAAGTCTCTTCTGGCCTCCTCCATCAGCACTGCGTACACATAATATACATACATAATGCAGGCAGAATACTCATACACATAAAAATAAATATGTTGAAACATTTTAAATAAAAAAAAAATAAAAATAATTAACTAGGCACTTCTGGGGACACAACCTCTGATTCAATGCCAGCAGATGTCTCTGGAAGCTGACCAGGCTATTTAGAGTCCCACTGTCAAACTCTGTTGTCAGAATGTGACATGGTCATTGTCTCCTTGAAATCAGAATATCTGTCATTATCTTTATGAGACAAGATCAGGCCCACTCACATTCCTGGTTGAATTTATAGAGAGTTTATAAGGTTCAGCTACCATGTATGAAGCCCTTCTCCCACCCAAGAATGTCTGGGACGTTAACAGTTTTGGGGGTTGGGTTGACTCTTAGTGTTGTAGCTTCCCATATATATCCTGGAAATAACCCCAGTTTTAAGCAAGCTGGACTCTGGTGGAATGATCCCTGAGGTCTGGCTACCTACGGTTCTTAGAGCTTTGTTCAGATGTTTCCAGGAGCCTTTATCTTCTGCTCAGGTATGTTACCTACCTTATCATTTTATTTCATTCCAAAATAGTGGCCTTGTTTGACAAATAGGTGATGATCCACTGTTAATTTGTAGATTTCCAAAATTTTGACAGTGGTCTCTCCTTTTGGGAAATTCCAGACACTGATTCTGAGAAAGAAACTCCCTTCTCTCCAAACCTGGGAAGGGATCTGTAAGAAAAAGAACACCAATCTCTCCTTGGGTTCTCTCTCCATTTCAGGCTTATGGCTCTGTCTAGGTAGACAATCTAGAGCAGCTATCCTGTGGTTACAACTAACCCTGATAACTTACTCTTAAACTTGGTAGTTAGGAAGGTGTCGCATTATTATGAAATTAAGTTCAATTATTAGTTTACATTCTCCATGGAGACTGTGTTTCGTATAGTCTGCTCTACATAATCAAATAATTATATGAAGCTTTTAATGTCTCTCCCTATAAACAAGCAGCTCATGTGTATCTTTAATAAGCTAGCTTAATGACTATAATCTATTGTTGACCTTTCAGATCATCCTGTAGTCAATTTTAAATATGGCTGAATGGAAGTGTTTAGCACAGACGGCGAGGATTGAATCTCGAGTCTGACACTTGTGAGCTGTAGTGCAACAATAAAACTCATTAACAGCATTTTCACTTGCTCTCACCCTTAATTAGTGCTTATATTAATTATGATCAGGTGGTGTTGCTGCATTTAGTGTTAAAAGCTAGATTCTTTACTAGTATAGATAGAACGGGAGTGGAGGCATGTTGCTTTCATGTGTACGTCTGGATAAGAAATGCAAGAAGCATACAGACTCTTGGGTGGTTAAAAAAAATGTAAAGTATATGTCTAGGTTAGGACAGATATCATAATTTTCAATGCTTCAAAATTAATCAGTAGAAGAGTTGGGATTCATTTTAAGTATTGACTCCTATTAACAGTGGGAAAATTATTCCTGGAGAAGTCTTGATGTAACCACAGTGTCTAGAGGTTCTAGTTGGGTTTATAAGATAAAATCAAGACACAGAAGCACTGACAGTCTTTCTTCTTTTTTAACTTTTTAAAAAATATATATATTTTCTATCATGTGGGGAAATTGTAAAGCTGTCATGTAGAGTTCTTGAACACTCTTTATCCAGCTTCCCTTGTGTGGTAGCCTCACATGACCATAGCACACCTATGAACACTGGAGTTGACCTGAGCTCATTAATGTTGACTCACATTACACAGGTCTAAGGGGACATCTGTTAGGCTTCTGTACTGAAAGTTTAACTGTCTTCCCTTCATAGGTACTGAATACCTGTGGAGGGCTTTGCAACCATGCATACCTGTTTATCTAAAGCTGACCTTGTCAGTGCCGTTACTGTGGCTTTATTAATTGAACTTTTCTATGGAGTTACTTTCTTCATCCACTTGTAGCTCCTGTGGCTAATCAGTGTCTTGCTCAGATTCCAGCATTGGCCATAGACAATAAGAGCCCTTCATGTTTACCCAAATTGATCATCTTTTTTAAGCAGTTCCTTTTTTTTAGAACTCATCCCAAGAAGTTCTAACCCCAGAGTTAGGCATTTCTCTAAGAACCCCTGGTCCTTGTTGCTGGAGGATTTTGCAATTGGTGGGGACTAGTGGTATGTACTGCCAGCCCCAGTGTTATAACATTAGTTATTCATGAAATAGTTCCCATCTCCCAACTGAAGCTCTTATCAGACATTGCATGTTATTCATATTTTCCCATTAAAGATTTGGATGCTTTAGTCATTGCTATTTTAGATTCCCTCTCAGTTATAAATCAGTGTCATATCTAGCTGACTAGTTCTGAAGGCTTCTTTGTCTCTTTGGAGTGTTTGGCATTGGCTTTTTGTAAGCCTTGTAATTTTATGTTTAAGTTGGCCATCTTATGTTACATGATAAAGTTGTATAAGTCATTTTTGTGCTTGGTATGGGCATGCATTGCTGGCTGTGTCATCAATGTCAAGCAGGCACAAGATTGCCTGGGAATAACTCTGGCTGCTATCTGTGGTCACTGCACAGAGGTTTCATGTTCCTCTAAAGATACTTTGTGCTTTGGGTTGGGGTTGGTTTACAAGAATGGTATCTGTTCAATATTTCTTTTGGAGCTGTGATTCAGTATCAGTCTCTGCTCTGAACCTCCTTGCCTTCCCTGTCTTGGGAACTGTCTCTCAAAGCTTCTTAGCTTGGCACTGGGTGTAAAAACAGAAGATAGTGTATCCCATTGGGTTTCATACATGCACCGTGTTCTTGGCTTTCTGGGTTCCAGTTGCTTAGGTCCTCTACCTCTCCCCAGGCTCTGTAGTAGACTTGTTCTGCCCACAAGAGGGAAGCTCCATTTCCTCCTGTCTCTTCCCTATTGCAGTGAATGTCACCAGCATCTGAGGTCATCAGTCCTCATTGTCCTTTACCTCACAGATCAGACTTTTGTTTCTATAATGGAGAGATGAGAGAAAGGTCCAAGAGTTCTTTGCCTCTCCTGAGGCTGCTGCTCCTCTCTCAGATTGGGGCCAGATTGAACACTTTTTAGCATTCAGCACTGAGTGCTAGTTGGGCTTCATGGTGTTAAAGAGCCCCTGAGTCTTAACCACCGACATCTGGCTGGAAATAACTTTCAGTCTGTTGACTTTTTTTTTTAACATATTAACCCCAGTTTACTTTCCACCCCCGCTCCCCTGGAAGGCCTTACCCCTCTGTCAATCATTTTTGATGAACTCCCTGGCCAGTATTCTGCTAACTCTGTCCCTAGTGACATGCACTCGTCTGTTTCCTTGTAGACACTGTCTTGCCTTAGATTTGGGCTATTGATTGCCCCAAATTTCAGTTCTTTGCTGAGAATAAGGTTAGACGACCTACTTTTGTTTCCAGGGTAAAGCAGGATCCAGCCTAGCTAGACTTTGTAGAAAGTCATCATTTGATGAAACTTTCCTCTTCAGTAGCCTCTTCTGGCCAGCTAGGTCATTGTTATCCTTTCTGTTTCCCCATTTTCTAGGCACCCAGAGTTTCCAGGTACTCATCCAGAAATCACTCATTCCAACATGGATGCTGAGTGGGACTCAACTAATTAATGTTGTTCTATTTATTTTACAACATAATAGTAAAACCTTGAAAGCAAAAACCAAGTCTTTGTTTGTTTTATCTTTGACTACTTGAGTTGTAAAAATAACACATTCTAGTCTTTTCCATCCCTTAGAAATCACCCTCCAATATTTTGGTGCATAGTTCTGTAAGTTTGTCTTTGTAAGAATTTATTGCCATTTAGAAAGAATATTAACATAAACGAGTATTTGAGAAGTCCAGTAAAAATACCTACTGCATATTTGCTTACAGTTTTTCCATTTTTCAAAACTTAAGAGTAGGCTCCTTTTCTAGGGTTATACTTCCCAAGAATCAGTGGGTACCTGCAACCTCAGCTAGTGCTTCATGCTGTTTTTTTATGGATACAGCAAAGAATCAGCAGCAATAATGCATAGACTAAAACAACTACACCAATATACTATAATAATGAAAATGATGTAGTGTACCTACACATGTATTTTCTGCACTGTGTTCACACTTCTTCCTGTGGCAAAATGATACATGTACAGCCCCAAGTGAGATGAATGGTGTGGGTGCTATTTACATAGCATTAGACATTGCATTGACACAGCAGTCCACCTGACACTACTTGATGCTTTGTATATCCTATTACCAAGACAAGCTACTAAGTGATTAGCAGGCAGGTCTTTGTTTACCATTGGACAAAAGACTGATCCATGTTACAGACAAGACAGAGCAAGATGGCCACAATCTTAACCCACTGTTCAGAACCGTGCATAGGATAAAACCTATTATTTCTGGCATCCTCTGTTTAATTTTTTATTCACTTTAGTGTTTATTGCTGGTTTTTTTTTTTCCAATTTGAAATAGTCAAAAAATCCAGGAAATCCACAGAGATGTGTATTTCAAAGATCAACAAAGGGTTGTGAATATATCTCAGTGGTAGAGTGCTTGCCTAGAATGTTCAATGTTCAATCCCTAGAATGTGTTTGTCTCTTTGTGACTGGGATACCTAACTCAGGATGGTTTCTTCTAGTTCCATCCATTTGCTGTGAATTTCAAAATTCCATTTTTCCTCCCCGATGAGTAGTGCTTCATTGTGTAAGTGTACCACATTTTCTCCATCCATTCTTCAGTTGAGGAGCTTTTAGGTTGCTTCCAGGTTATGGCTATTACAAATAATGCTGCTATGAACATAGTTAGACAGATGTCCTTGTTGTATGAACATGCATCTTTTGGGTATATGCCTAAGAGTGGAATTAATGGATCTCATTTTTTTTTTACCACAGTCCGAAACTGAAGCCAATGTCATAGCTTAATAAAAAAAATTGGAATGCATCACATATAACTAAACCATATATGGTCTGAACCTATGTGGGCCAGTGACAAAGAAATAGTGTAGATATTTTCCCATCCTTCCCTTAATGTTAGCTTTCCATTTTGCATGATTTTAAAAAGTGAAGAGTTTTTTTAAAGCAAGTTCTACATGAATGCATGAGAATTTTAACACAATTACTTGAATATCTTGAATAGTTCTTAAAAAGTAATGTATTAATGATAATATTTTTAGATACAATTTCATTTTTTGTAAGAAATGGGTCAAATCATACAGAAACAAGAAGTAAATTCTGAAAAGAGAAGAGGGGATTGTAGTGATGACTTAGTGAGTAAAGGGCTTGCTGTACAGGCATAAGAACTGGAGTTCAGATCCCCAGCACCCATGTTAAAAAAAA
The DNA here is from genome assembly GCF_943737965.1 of Phodopus roborovskii. Taxonomy (NCBI): domain Eukaryota; kingdom Metazoa; phylum Chordata; class Mammalia; order Rodentia; family Cricetidae; genus Phodopus; species Phodopus roborovskii. Next base: position 19,813,399 of record NW_026126482.1, on the reverse strand, counting down.
AAAAACATATGGAGAAAAGGTCAGCTTCCATGTGCACCTGCATGGGTGATAGATCACAGAGAGAGAGGGAGGGAGGGAGGGAGGGAGGGAGGGAGGGAGGGAGGGAGGGAGGGAGGGAGGGAGGGAGGGAGGAAGGGGGATGGAGGGAGAGAAGGAAGGAGGGAAGAAGGGGAGAGGGAGAGGGGGAAAGAGAGACATAGGATATGGCTTTAAATATCAAATGAGCATTATTACTAAGAAATCAATTAAAACACATTTCCAATACAATTCAAATTTAAATTATTTTACTAACAAATCAAATACCACCAAAGTGTGAATGTGCTAATTTCTTTAGTAAAAGGAAGATAACAGTTGTATAAAGTAATGTCATGACCACTTCATGGTTATGGGGAAGAAAGATTTTTTGTAGATCTGAGAGAACAGCAGAGGCATCTGGAAGAATCTAGAACAGAGAAAGTGGTGGACTGAACATAGCAAGCTGGCTGGACCTGGCCACAAGAGAAGTAGGGGCCAAGCAGAGGAGTGGGGATGGGGGCACAGAAAGAAAGAGATGGGGAGGCCAAGAGGAAGACAAAGAGAGCAGAGTGAGAACCTAGAAAGTAGCAGTCTTACAGAGAATGGGGAACTGGGGGGGGGGGGAGGAAACCCATGAGCTCTGGAAGTTTAGGGTGGAGGGAGGTAAGGAGAGCTAGGATGGACTTTGAAATGTGTGACAAGCATGCATAATACTGAGGGAGCCTAGAGGCCAGCTTGCTGTGCTACTGGACATCACAGATAGCCATTTGTCCCTTCTGTCTTTTGGAATTTGGGGAAATAGAGTTTCCTTTGGATCTGACAATAGGAAAATAGAAAAAAGCTTAGGAACAGTTGATCCTTTTATATGTTTTGTCATACTTAAGAATTTTTCAAATATAATATTTGAGGCTTTCCTTTCACTACATCTCACACTTTGCATGCCTATTTCTCTTTGAAGGCTCATTTCATGTGCCTCCCTGCTACCCTGACCATGGCCCTTCTCTGAGTCCCTGACACTTGACTGGCTGCTTCTCATCATGCTACTGGTGTGCTCTGGGTAGCCCCATCTTCTATATGCTTCCCACAGTGTTACCAAACTTCTAAACATGAAAACATTGTGTTTGTGTAATTGTAGAGCGTTCTATAACAAATCCTCTTGGTTGTCATGTTAGATGAAAAGCAAAGATTCGGATATGAGCGGTCTGGATATGATCCTGAAGAATCTGATGGCCCCGACGAGGATGACAATGACAATGAAGAGGATGATGAAGACAGTCAGGCAGAATCTGGCCTCTCAGCAGCACCCTCAGTCACAGCCAGCCCACAGCATCTTCCATCCAGAAGTGGCCTTCAGGACCCTGGGAGTGTAGAGGAGGACCTTAGAGTTCCCAGTTGCTTCTCGGGGGTACATACAGATCCCATGGACATTCTGCCTAGAGCATTACTCACCAAGATGACTGTTCTGAGCACAGTACAGCTTGACCCCAATAGGACAGACTTACCAACAAAGGCCAGGCAACATACTGCAAATGATGAACATGACATAGTTCCTCATGTAGACACTCCCAGGTCCCCAGAAGTTACCCACAGGTCTCCCGGCCATCAGATGTCTGTGGATTACCCTGAATCTGATGTTCTGAGAAGCCCCACAGCTGCAGAGAGTGTTTCTTCAATACAGGTAGATGAGCTGTGGTGGGTTTTTGTTTTATTTTGTTTTGTTTTTGTTTTCTCCTCTTATTCCATTAGGAAAACCTAATGGATTAAAAAATTAATTCACTTATGATCATATGAGTGTGTACCTTTTTGTTGTTACAGTCAATGACAGAATTCATTTGTCTGTTAAAGACTTGTTAATTATCTTGACAAAAATCCACATACTGTATTATAGCCTGTGGTGCCTCTTTAAAAAATACTCCTTTATTATTTGCTGTTTTCAAAACTCAAAATAAAATATGTATGTACCAATGTAAACTCACATTCTGAGACGAGGATCATGTGATTGACTGATTTTTCCATGAGTGTGGATACGGTGGGTTACAGCATGTCATCCAAATTGTGTGCTTTGTTTACTCCAGTCAACAAAATAGCTGCTAAGCTTCATAACAAAATTAACCTGACACAAAAATGATTCAAGACTTCATATTGTCTGGACGAGCAAACTGCTGGAAGAGCTCAGGAAAGTTTCCTTCCAGGAGGAAGCTCAGGGCCAGACACCCAGCTCCAGGTGGAAGACACACCGGAAGTGTGCTGCATGATTTTCCATGCTGCCGCCTAACCAACAAGTAATTTTGTCTCTCCCTGACAGTTCTCTTCCCTCTCCTATGTGTTAAATAAGGCAGTAGGGTTTATTTCTTAATGGGAAAAGATGCTTCCCACTATTATAATGTTACATACTAGCCTCAACTAATTTAATCTGTCAGCTTAATATAGAAATTGAATTATAATGTGAATTAATGTATCTCCCTAACAAATACACACACACACACACACACACACACACACACACACACACCCCTATATATTATCAAGAAAGGATGGTATTTAGATTAAATTCACAGGTAGAAGGAGGGCAGGTAGGCAAGATTCATCCCTCCTTAACATTGTGTTCTAACTGCTGTATCTCAGTATCTCTCACATAATTACCAGTGCCTAAAACTTCAGTCTTCGGTAGACATTTTATCAACTTACGAATCAGTGAGCAAATAAATGAGCAACTGCAGACCTTTGTCTTAATAACAGCTCTTCATTTCATGAATGAATAATTTTTCAGTTAATTTTTTTCCCAGTTGAGTTGATGCTCCCAGCCAACTAATATGGCAATTTCTCAACATTTCCTAGTCTCTGAAATAAAGTGGTACTGGTGATGCCAGAAAAATAGCATCAACATAAAAATACAGTCATGCTCATCTATTATTACAAAATGATAATACCCAGGAAACTGGTTTGCAAATTATAAAATGCTTTATAAAACATTTTTCTGGTATTATAGTAGGGAAGAAATTAAAAATGAAGATTTTTCTTTTTGCAATTTTTTTTTTTTTTTTTTTTTTTTTTTTTTAGCAAGCCAACAAATGTAAAATAGAAACACATACTCTTAACTCACTGGAAAGAACAGACTGAACACTAGTACTTTAGCCATGGTGAAGGAGGCTCTGTTATCAACAAGGCTCATTGTCTCTTGTCTTTTAGGATTCATCATCTGTACGACTGCCTCCTGTTGTAGCCCAGCTCAACCCTCAGCCAACAGCCAAGATTCCTTCCTCAGTCTCACCTCACTCTGATAGTCAAGAACCGAAGCAGCAAATAACCTTGCAGCCTCCTCCAGGCTTGCCTTCCCCTCAGACACATCTGTTCAGCCACCTCCCCTTGCATTCCCAGCAGCAATCAAGGACCCCATACAACATGGTTCCTGTCGGCGGTATCCATGTGGTGCCTGCCGGCCTCACATACTCTACTTTTGTACCCATTCAGGCCGGACCAATGCAACTTACCATCCCCGCTGTGAGTGTTATTCACAGAACCATGGGTAGCCCGGGGAATACCATCACCGAAGTTTCTGGCACTACTAATCGCCCCACTGGAGTGGCTGAATTGAGTGGTGTTGTGCCATGTATTCCCATCGGCCAAGTCCACGTGCCAGGCCTGCAGAACCTGAGTCCCCCAGCCTTGCGGTCGCTCACATCCCTAGGTATGGAGACCGTCAATATCGTGGGTCTGGCCAACGCCACCGTAGGCCCGCAGGTGCACCCCCCAGGCCTGGCCCTCAACGCAGTGGGGCTGCAGGTTCTGGCTAATGCGCCTGCACAGAGCAGCCCCGCCCCACAGGCGCACATTCCCGGTCTCCAGATCCTCAACATCGCCTTGCCCACCCTGATCCCCTCGGTCGGCCCGGTGACCGTGGGCACCGCGGGCACCCCCGAGGCTGCGGCCTCCAACAGCAAAGGCCCAGAGCTGCAGATACCCACAGCCCCGGGGCACTGCGCCGAGCCACCTCGGGGCTCATCCGAAGGCCCTCAGGAATCACCCAAAACAATACCCGGCCCCTCTGCAGACCACCCAAGGCCTGAAGGCCCAAGCAAAATGGACACCAAGAAGTCGGCCTCCATGACTCATGTGTTGCCCGGGCGCTCCTCTGCGCAGGCGCAGCCAGCACCCACGCCAGAAGCTTTACAGAAGGCTGCAGCTTCCGGCCCTCCATTGCTGCCTGCAGACAGACCAGCTCCCAGGCCCCCAGTGCCACACAGGCAACCCATTGTGCACTTCAGCGATGTGAGCAGCGATGATGATGAGGACAGGCTTGTCATAGCAACCTAGTGGTTTATTTTTTATTGATTTTTTTTTATAACAGGTTTTTTTTTTAAACCCTCCTATCCTTAAAGCACATTTTTCTGACATAAACTCATGACTAATCTTTGTGCAATCATGAACTTTTGACCAATAATTGTTGTTTTGTGTCAACTCCAGCCATTTTTGTACATGTTGTATAGACAATTGTGCCTTTTAGGAGTTTTATGTTTAGAGTCTGTACAGATGGTTGAATATCTGCTATATACATACAAATATGTTATATATGTATATGGAAACCAGGTAGTTATGTTTAGTAGGAACCTGTCAAATAAATCAGATTATTAAATTATATGTTGCACTGTTAAATATAAATTTTTATGGCTGTGGGGCAATTTCTGTGTATAAATTAGTATGTAAACCCCATATTTATTGTATTCGTATTAGTCTTTGCAAATGGATCTGTCATTGTGTAAGACAGTAACTGTACACTTCAGACAGATTTTCTGTGTTATGAACTGTTTCAGTAAAATACTGTTTACTGACTTTAGTTGTGCTTAAGTTGTGTTGTGCTGTCTTTAAACCTCTTTGGGAAAGTAGCCCCAAGCCCTGTGCCTTCCACAACCAGTACTTAGTTCTGAGAGACAAGGGTTTAGTGGTCTCTTTACCTGTGAAACTGACTAGGGCCCAACAATTGGGAGCTAAAGATATTTTTTTTTCCAATGTTCAAGTGTAGTTTTGTAGCTATTTACTTGTTAGAGGATTGAATTCTTAACATTTTCTATAAATGCATAAAAGGGACATCCTGAAAAGAACTGTGAAAAACTCTGGAAAATGTAAATCAAATGAAAAAAAAACAGTCCTGAGATCCACAGTTCTCCTTCCCAGACCTTAACCCTGTGTTCCTTAGCCAAGGACTCCCGTTTCTTGTAGATCTGCTTTTATGTAGAGAGTTCTGATCTGGAAGAAAAACATAGACTTCTATTTTAAGTGACTCTAGGAATGATTACTCCTATTCTGAGAAATCCAACTCAGTCATTTAGGATGATGGCAAGTGGTAGGGTAACAATTCTCACTGCAACTATTTACCTTATTATCTAAGGATTGCAAGTAGCAGGTTTGTGTGGAAAATATTTCACGTTGAGATTTCAATATTTAGCACAACTTTAGGGCAGTGTATCACAGGCTTAAATGTTCTCTTCATGAAGCCAGTGAGACTATCTTGGGTGTGAGTGTGTAAGAACTTGGGGAGCACCCTGCTAGCCACCCAAAAGATCACTTCTGTGCCTTTGAGAATGGCACCTAGAACCCCACCTATCTGTCCCATAATTAGGATTGCCAGCCTGCACTCCACTGACAAGCTCTGGATCTCTGGTGCTGTGGATGTATGTTTTCTCTCACACCAGTACACCACTAATAGTAGGGACTTCATTTTTGAAAAAAAAAAAAAAAAAACCCTAGAAAACTCAACTATAGAAGTCCCATTGCTCTAACAGTGTAATTGAAAACAAGTTCTATTATCCAATTTTTTAACTTCTTGTCATGACCATGTATTCTACTTTTGTCTAACATGTCTATTCTAAAGCAGTATCTAAGCAGCACTATACCCAATAAGGACACTATAGATGGATCTATGAGTTCTTGAAATTTAAAAGTCATGCTTGCTAATTTTAGCACTGAGGTTTTCAAATGGTTTAAATAGGATATTTAATTTGGAGGATTTCTGCATTTAGCCATGTATTAAATGTCATTTTATACTCCATGCCTTTCGGAAATTTAATAATAATCTAGGATAACTTAATCTTATTTTGTACTTTAGATGTTTCAAGATTCGTCCCATTATGCACATACCATTAATACTAATGACTTTCTTGTTTTAATGTGGCTTTTCAAGTGTTTTCCTAATGCAGTTAGTCACTGTGATTCAAATTAAGGTTTTCAAACTCTCCAGTTCATTGTCACTTATTATTCAAATTATGGTTTTCAAACTACAATGGGGCAAAAAAGATGCATTCTCAAATTGCTTAGAATCTGGATTTTCCCTGGCTAGTGATAAACTGGAGTTTCCAGTCAGCCTTGCAATCCCACGGGTAAACAACAATAGAATATGCTATATTGTTGACCTATATTGCCCAGAATGGTGGGTATGTGCAATGACTGCATTTTTTTTTTTTTTTTTATTCAACAGTGTTTCCAACTTGTGACAGTTCATCAGGATGTAATTCCATTATACCTGAGGATCATTTTGGCCAGATATAAAATATTTCTAAAACCCAAGTCATTGAAGTTAATTACATGCACGAGATATGGGAGTGAATAGTTCATTTTGAGCAGTTTCTCCAGTTACCTTTCACTTGATATTCCCAGATAGGAATAATTTACAAGTAATATCACTCATAGAGCTGGTGACAGTGCATTAGACTTCAGTCTTTTTACACTTCCTGCAAGAGCCAGATGAGTAGGAAACTAGGATGCAATGACATAAAGTTAAATTATTGGCAAAACTAAGTGAAAAATAGAATGTATGCCTTAAGATGTAACTCAGCTGTAGAGTGCTTGCCTAGCATATATTAAGCCTTAGTCAGTGATTCTCAACCTGTGGGTCACAACTCTTGACTAATCTCTGCCTCTAAAATATTTACATTATAATTAATAACAGTAGCAAAATCAGTTACAAAGTAGCAATGAAAATAATTTTGTGGTTAGGGTTCACCACAACATGAGGAACAGTATTAAAGGGTTGCAGCATTATGAAGGTTGAAAACCAGTGCCCTAGATGATTCTGCAAACAGAAATTTAAAAACAAGTGTTAATATCTTCTTGATTGTGAGACTACCACCATGCCACTACCAGCAGTGTTGGGAAAAACACCTGAAGTCAAGGTCAATTTTATCGTTTTCACAGATGAATTTACCTGTTAGGAAATTTTACTATGTGCTAACATAAATCAAGGGCATTCAAGTAACTAGTTTTCATCCTCAAAACTTTAGCCACAGTGATAATTATCCCTTTCACAATGACAACTAAGTGATATTTAATGTAGAGATTTTTGTTTCTTGTTTTTATAATTCGGCTATGATTTTCCTTTCACAGAAGTGGTGTAAATCACACTTTTCTCATTAATCTCTGACCTGAATTTTTAAATGATGTCACTTAACAAGGATCAGCAAGTATGATAGATGTTTTTGTTTGAGGATTGTCAAATATGTTTTCTTTTTTGATAAATTTCAGGTCAAACTACTCTGTCTTCTTGGCATTTCTGCTTTTGACCTTGAGTCCTTCCCCTATTAATTTTTCTGAGCATATTTTCCACCTCTCTGAGAACTACATGCAGTGTATTTTGATCATCTTCCTGGCCTCCTTTACCTACTGGGTCCACTTTCACTTCCGTACTCTCTCACCCCAAGTCCATGTCCTTCTTTTAAATTTAATAACCCACTGACCCCAATCTATGCCGATTATACTTAACCTTTTATTTTTGACATCAAGATTAAATGGTTTTCATTTAAAAACTATATAAATTTTTAGGGTAGGAAATCTTAGAACAGGAATCACCCTTTGGAGCAACTTCCTATGATTGTTGTCCTATTTAACCTTCAAAGATATTATTAGATATGTTTTTATAATATTCTAATGACAGTAATTTTCTACTGTTAACGAAAATGGAGAGAAAGCATTGATAACAAAATGGTTTTCCTCTATAAATTACATAATCTGAAAATCACAACGACTTACTAACTGTAAACATTGGGTTCCCTGTGTTTTCATACAAAGGTCAATCTACAGCCTTGCACATTCTGTGTGAAGCATTGTGGGAACACCTGCATATATAGCTACTCAGAAGTTTTCTAAATCAGCATTGGACCTGGAAATTCTCAGGCTTTGAAAATTAAGTGATGATCTAATTACCAACCAATTCCAAAACTATGCAAGTTACATTAGAAAATACAGTTCAACCCAAAGGAGCACCTGCTTGAGTCCATAGAGACTCATAGCAAGCCATATACATCATTGGAGCCACAGACTTTAACCATATGAGAGTTGAGAGTTTAAGCCATAAAGTAATTAATGAATTAGTTAAGTGTGTTGGGAACTGCTTACTTTGAAGGAAGTGTAGGGTTTGAGACTTTAGAATAATCATAATGCCAAACAGTAGAACAAGACTAGCTATCGAGACTAAGAAAAGTGGAATAGAGAAGAGTCGCTTAGATGTTCAATAAATATTCCGTTCCAGCAACACAGAAAGTACTCTGAATGCAATTGTAATACAAATTAAATGGCATCTGCCCTTCAGGAGCTTGAGCTCTGTAGAAAAAAGTAAGTAAGCAAAATGAATAGAGTCTTCAGTGGTCTAAAGTGCTACATGGTGCAACCGAGTAGAATTCAAATGAGGGAAATTCTGGCTGGGCTGATCAGCAAATGCTTCAAGGAGGTGACATTCAACCTTGGCCCAACAGAGACCCTGATAAGCAGAGCAAACAAATCAGTGGGAAGAACAGTACAGGTAGGAGGGACACCTGGGGGAACCAGACACCAGACATAACCAGACACATACCATTTGTGATCTCATCTGTTCCTTTTGATCGGGCTGGGTCTTCTCAGGTCTTGAGCTGTGTCTCACAAACGTTATGAAACCCTGCCTTGCTGGATTGAGCAGTGCAGCAGCATTCTTTATATGTAAGCCACTTATTTGGGATTCAGCATGGCCTCTGACAAGGCTGTGATGGCATTCTGGAGAACAAAGGATAGATCTAAGCTTGATTAGCACTGTGGGCGCCAGAGCCCAGGGTGCTCAGCAGGTCATGTTAATGGAGAGAACAGGGCATTGGTTTAAGCTCCAGAGAGCTTCCTCTCTTCACTGATGGACTGGTAATTTATGGCACTGACAAGACAGCAGGTACCAGGAGAAGGTGAGGATGCAAAGGAGAGTGGGAAGCAAATAAGCTGGCCATGATATAATTTAATTTTTAGTCAATAGACTTGATAAAATTACAGAAGATGTTTGTCGATGGCACCAATAAGTGTGGCTCAGCAGGCAAAGAGATTCCATCACCCAAAGAAATAGGCTGAATATCAGACAGAACTGAACGGGAAAACAGAGCTTTGGTGCTTGAGTTGAAATTATACCAATTACCAATTTAGTATTTGCAGTTCTCCCTTCCATAGCCCACCAGGAAAAAGTATAATTTGGGGGTGATATTAAGAATATGCTATTTAGTGGGTGTGGGGATATGGTTCAGTGAATAAAGCACGTGGCACACAAGCATGAACACACACAAACATGAAGACCACAATTTGGATCCCAGGACCCTCAAAAAAGGTAGGCTGGCATGGCAGCTATCTGTAATCCCAGAACTTCAGAGGAAGAGACAAGGACTTGGTCCCTGGTGCTAGTTGGCTAGCTGGACTAGCCAGAATTAGTGAGTGCCAGGTTCAGTAAGAGACCCTGCCTCAGTAAATAGAGAACACCCGTAGAAGACATCTGACATCAACCTCTGGTCTCCACACACAAGCACACATATGTGTAAGTGTACCCCAACATGTATGCCCCCACACATGCAAAGAAATACACAGGTATACACAGATACACAAGATGAACTACATTTTAAAAATCATGTCGTTTTCTTATGCTAACAAAATAATTCATACTAGATTTTTGTTTGGACATTGTATGTAAACTGCTCCATTTGTATGCAACTGTGGTATGAAACTAGTCACACAACATGGATGGCAATAGTATAAATGATGGCAACAAATGAAATATGATGTTATCCCCATTTTATGGTTGACAAAGTTGCTCAGAGTTACAAGCTAGCTGAATAGTGGGGCTCTCTGACATTTTCCCATTGGCCTCTGCTACTTTTCCAATCTTGATTTTCAGTGGTTGAGTTACAGTGTGTTCATTTCTAGGTAAAAGTCCACTAGTATTCAGAAAACATGTCATTTCCTTCAGAAATGAATATGGCCAGTAGCACGCATATTTGTGTAGATAATAGATTTTTATAACCTTTTTTATATGCCCTTTCTCATACTTCATATAATAGGCACCATAAAAATATTTAGTTATGAAATATTTCATTCAAATAGCAGGAGATAAAAGGGTATTCAAAAGTGACAATTCTAATCAAGCATAGACATGTAAATTCCTAAGCCCATTAGGTTTCAATTACTAATCATTATGTAGCAAAATGTCTAAGGTACATATCTTATGATGATAAAACTTAGGTGGAAAGGAAGAAAGATGAATGTAGATTTATACTGTTTTGGTTCCAGATGTGGTTGAGAAACACCCCTGTTTTAACAATATCATAACGTCCCTAAGTTTTGTCCTTTCAGAAATAATTTTTAAAAGGAAGGGAGCAAATTCCCAGTACTTATGATGAAGATGATTATTAAAACATAAACTCGTATGAGACAAGGCACCAAATTGTGCTTCTTTTAATGTACTTACTTAACTACAAAGAAAAGAAAGTGATCAGAAAATTTAAAAGAAAACAAAGACAGTCATCATTGCTATTTATGAAAGCAGCAAGAGAGAGAAAGAAATAACTCCTTGCAAACGCTCCTTGATATGAGTCACCAAACAGCACTTAGCCTGTTTCCCTTTCTCTTACTTTGGGTTTGAAGAATTTAAAAGTTAATAAATAGCCTTGCTTTGGTTGTCCATATATTTGTGGTTTAAAAAAAAATAACTTTCATGCAGACCAATAGCCATTAGCTACTTTTTTATTCTTGCTGGAAACAAGCCATCTTTTATTCATTTGTTTTTAGTGACTTGAAAGACAGTGTGTTTAGTTGTTTACCTATGTGTGTTGCCAAATGGGATCTAAAGAAGCCAGTCTAGATGGAAGACATCGGGCTTTACATTCCTGGAGGTCAGTCATGGAAGGAAAAGCCAGCTTTGAGATCATTCAATTAGCCCAGCATGCTTAGTTTTCTTTGCTAATAGCAAGGCTTACTTTTGCCCACTAGGGTCAAATGTTAAAACTACTTTTGATTTGCCATTTGTATTCTTTGACATATTTGGATTTAGTTATTTTGAAACATCTCTATCCATTAGATAGCAAGGTATGCTCAGGACCTTTGACATTCATATTCACTGGAAGAATTTTACAATTTCATGCAGAGTCTAGTTATTAATAACCACTCATGCAATCATAATTATTGATTCAAAAATCCAATCTTCATTAAAAGCATATTAACTATTCTGATGTCTGATGAATAGTTAATATAACTCACATAATTTCACAGTCAACAAATGTTAAGACATTCTTGCATTCGTGATGCTGATTACAAAAAAATACCCTCAAAAATATTCTATAGTAAGTATGAGGAGAAAATTATTTTTAAAAAATTTTGCTAAAAAAAATGACTCAGTCCCAAACTACTAAAAAAGGAAAAAATGGTCCGTGTATTAAAGGATGTAAAGTTAAATGTTTAATGCAATATTTCTCTTGGCTTCATCCTGTGTTGGGAAAAGTGTAAAACATTCTGTGTATGGCACAGCAGCTTCCTTTGATGCTTAAGCAACCTGGAGTGCCTCCGGTCAGAGCTCTGAAGTCCCTTAAATGGAGATAATGATCAGACCCCAGGGACCTATCCTAGAAAAAAAAGTGTTCTGTTTGTTTTGTTTTGTAACTAAACAAATTCCTTGAACCCTTTGTTACCCTTTTTCTAAATCCTTCAAAAAGAAAAGAAAAGAAAAGGTGTAGGGGCTGTGTGTGTGCAGGGCCTGTTGAAAGACACAACAGATTCAGGCGTCAAAACATGTAAAGTTTCTGCTCTGGGTCCAGTGTGTGCTCTTTAGAATCTCAACTGAAATAGATATGTCCATGGCAGGCGCTCATTATTGTCTCCCAAGGTACTGAAAGCTTTTGTTCCTATTGTGTCCTCTTAGCTGTTTAAACAACTGCCACTTCAGCATGAAGTCTACATGCTAAATGCATTTGCAAATGATTTTCAATGTAGGAGAGTATTAATGGCTTACAATTGAACAACTTACAACTTCTGTGCATTTCCTTAATTCAGGCAGAGTAATGAGTGTGATCAACTTTAGCTCAATTAGTGCTCAAGATCTAAGTGCCCATAGACTGTATTCCTGTTATATGCCATCTCATCAATTCATGTGTTAGCAGAGTGTGAATAAGAAAGGATGGATTAAAAAAAAAAAAAAAAAGGAAAAAGAAAAACCCTTCAGTATAGCTATATCATTGGCTATGGATAGTTTGTGATTTATCTGCTCATCAAGCAAAAACAAGCATATGCCCTGTTTCATTTACATATTCAGTAATAGAAACCCAGTGCTAAAGAACAGACTGCAGAAATTCAGACTCCAGGTGGTCAGCCAACCAGCTAATTGTCCAAATGTATGTTTCCTGTGCCTCGATTTTCTCATTTATCAGTCAGCTAAAATAAGTCCTTACCTGAGATGGCTTTGAGGGAAATTAAAGCTTTGGTACTGTGATGTACTGAAGGGTGGTAATATGCAAATGAACATTACCACTGTACTGATGCTTTATAATAGAACAGATACTAACAAATACTCAGGAGCAACTGGAAGATGGCAGCCATATCTTCATCTTCATTTGAAGCTGTGTTAAAACACACACACACACACACACACACTATGCCTTATTTAAAATGCCCCCCCCCCCCAGTGATCTACAGAAAAATCAGACAATCAGATTGCATTTGTTACTTTCCTGTTGCTGTGATAAAACACCACAATCAGAAGCCACTTACAGAAGGAAGTCTGGTATTTTTTGCAGGTGTGGGGGGGGGGGGTTCGGTTCCAGAGGGAAAAAGCCCATCACAGCAGAGAACCACTGCTGCCATCAGGAAGTGGGGTGGCAGGGACAGTGCAGTAAGAGTTCACATCCTCAAATGGGAGCAGGAAGCAGAGACCAAACCAGAAATGGGGAGAGACTATAAACACTCAAAGCCAGCCTCCAGTGAGGTCCTTCTTCCCCAGGACTCCACAGCCTCTCTCCCTGGCAATGCCACCAACTGGGGACTAACTGTTCTAATATGGGAGTCTATGGGGGGACATTTCTCACAGAAACCACCACATACTCACTAAATGATAAAATCAGGTAGGTGGTCCAGAGAACTTGCATGAAGCCCTCTTCCTAAAAGTTTGAAAGAATGAAGTGTTCTGGTGTATCCTCAGAGAGAAGGGCTTCACCAGGCAAAAGAGGGTGCGGGACCCATGTAGATGGTGACTCAAAAGGCAGAACTGGGTACCCAGACCCGGGCTTTCCTGTGGTGGACTTGGTTTTTGGCTGAAGCGAGGTGAGTTCCCTTGCAGAGTCCAAGGCTGAGTCTGCCCAAAGCTTGTGGAGGTCCTCAAGACTTTTGTAGTCTGCAGCATGCTGGACTCCTAACTCCCCATCACCTCCTGGCAGATCCCGGGTTGTTCCCAATGTGGAAGGCAGAATTTGATTGCTCAGCATAATTGGAAACCAATGAGACAAAGAGATGTGCTATTTGGCTCAGGGGGATATTATTTTTTTAAGTCCTGGTGATTATCAAGTTCAGAATTCTATGTGTAGAAGGAAAACTTGATCAAATGCTTTCAACCTCTTATTTAATGAAAAAAGAAAGAAAGGTACAAAGTGAGTAGAAAATCTCCCACCTTTAAAAAAGATGCAAAAGGGATGATAGGATTATAGTACTTGCTTACCACACACAAGACTGTGTTCAATCCCTACTACCACAAAAAGGAAGAAGGGGCAAGGGTAGGAGGAGGAAAAGGAGGAAAGGAGAAGAATGAGAAGGAAGAGAAGGAGGAGATGAAGGAAGAAGAAATCTGGCCCCAGATACATAGCCGGGAGCTCAAGGCCACCTAGGGTACATGAAACTGTCTCCAAAAATAGAAAGGGCCACATTCATGGGGGCTTTGAGAAAAAAAAAAAAAAAAAAAAAAAAAAGGTTTAGAGACAATATGTGGGATAGCATCTTCCTTCTTGAGTGATGGGCTTTCTAAACTGGAGAGTCATTGCTGCATCATTCTAATGGGAATAATAACAGCTACTTTAGAAATCGGAGTTTAACTGAAATGCCATATACCATGTGTCAGAAAGATGCCTAGCCTCTTGCAAGTGTTCAGTTAAACTTACCTCTTATTATTGTTAACATTTTGGGGGAAACCAAAGCTAGAAATTTGAGAACAAATGACAATGGATAACAAGCACCTACTCCTACTGCGCAGAGTTTTGACTCTGGAATTATTATACATTTTTCTAACAAGGTACCTAATGATAAACATTTTTATACTGTAGCAAAATAAAACTTTTGGGTTTTGCTTTTAATTAATATGTCTGTTGGGGCAGTATTAAAAGTCAGGGAAAACTGAAATATATAAAACTTGTATCTGTAATTTTAAATAATTGTGATTACATTGGTAAACAATGCTTAAGAGGGATTAATTTGCTAGGTCTTTCCTCCCTTTTCATTTGATACTGTCTCGTTATGTACCCTAGGTTGGTCTGAATCTAAACATGTTACCATGTAGCCCAGGATAGCTACTAAGTCTCCACAAATCTTGTCTGTCTCCAGAGTGTTGGGATTATCAGCATATGGCATCATATCATACCACCTAGGTGTATATGTCTTATGACTTCAATTCAAAATGCTCAAAATGGTATTTCAAAATGTAACTATAAAGTGGGAGGCTATATATTTACCAGAAGAATATGGGATAATTTCTCTGGTTTAGATCTTAAGTGTTTTCTGAAAGGATCAAGGGCTAAAAGCTTAGTTCCTAGCCTGTGGTGCTATTGGAGGTAGTAGAACTCTAAGAAAGTAGGGCTGAGTAAGGTGGTGGTACAAGGTTCTCCTCTAAGTTCATGACCTCACTAGCCCCTGGAAGTGGGGTATGTTTTCAGTACCAGACATGGTTTCCTACCAACTTCTAAATGCATGATTGCTTACTTTATTTTAAATACTTATACCCCCAGAGAAGTGTAGCTCTCAGCCTTCATCAAAGAAGCTTTTCTTTGTAGAAGATGGAGACAATTACAAAATGCTACAACTGGTGAAATACAAAGAACAACTGATCATGTGGTACCCAGACCCAGTGAGCACATCTCCAACAAACCTCCTGCATCTAAGTTTAAGGGAACATCACAGACGAGGGAGCAAAAAGACTGTAAGAGCTAGAGGGCCAAGAAGTCTACTGTGAGATCATATCTCTTAAAAATAATAGGGAAGTTACATCCGTAATACGTTAAGAAATGGCCACCTAAATAGGACCTAGCAATGAAACACCAAGACACATGATTGTGGAATGGAAAACCCCACAGGCCCCAGTCCTAGACAAAGAACTACACTTTGCTGAAACATAGGCCCCACCATGACATTATACCTCATCGTAGGCCAAAACAGTGGTTCCATGTGACCGTGGACTAAACTTCTAAAAGAAGTCTTTCCCCTTATGTGTTATTGTCATAGTTAGTGTTTCTATTGCTGTGATCAACACCATACTAAACTTGGAAAGGAAGGGGTTTATTTAATCCTACAGCCTATACTCCATCATCATCCAGGAAAGTCAGGGCATGAACTCCAGGTATGATACTGGAGATGGGAGCCGATGTAGAGCCTATGAAGGAATGCTGCTTTGCTAGCTTGCTGCCTATGGCTTGCTCAGGCTGCTTTCTTATACCATCCAAGGCCACCTGGCCAAGGGTGGCACCACCCATAGTAAGTTGAGTCCTCAATCATCATCAATTGAGGAAATAACCTACACATTTGCCTACATGCCAAGCCTACGAAGACATTTTCTGTATTAAGAGTCCCTCTTCCCACAAAACCCTAGTTTGTGTCAAAGTGATGTAAAAATTATCCAGCACAGTTATTGTCACAAATGTTTGCCATGGTGATAGAAAGCTAGCTAGGACAGAGAGTAAACCAAAGCGCTTTCAAGTAATAATTAAAATCATGGCAGCTCATGAGCTCAAGTTGATCAACATGCAAAACTTTGGTACTGTACAAAATCACTATAATATTTAGAAGATAAGTTAAGAAAAGATAATGTCTCAGATATCTGACAGAATTCTTATCCTAAACATAACAAAATGTTTTATACGTCAGTGTGGTTGTTTGAAAGAAAATGGCCCCCAAGAAGAGTGGCACTATTAGAAGGTGTGGCCTTGTTGGAGTAAGTATGTCATTATGGAAGTAGGCTTTGAGGTCTCATAGATACTCAAGCTATGTTCAGTGTAGTACACAGTTCACTTCCTGTTGCCTGTGGATCAAGATATAGGATTCTCAGTTCCTTCTCCAGCACCATGTCTGTCTGCACACCTCTGTCTCTTGCCAGGATGATAATGGGTAAAACTTCTGACCTGTAAGCCATCCCAATTAAATGTTTTCCTTTATAAGAGTTGTAATGGTCATGGCCTCTCTTAGCAGAAACTGAAACTAAGACAGTAAGAAGTCAAATGCTCCAATAGTAAAATGTTCAAAAAATTGAGATTATGCAAGTCATAGCAGAAAAAAACACAATTGGTCAACAAATAATTGAAAAATAATATGGATTTTTAATGAAAATGAGGGGATTGGATACTGTAATGAGATTTGAAAGCCTACATATTTGGTGTAGTTGTGGGCTGAATGGAGGGAGCAGTATCCTCAGGTACACTGGAGAGAGAAAGGTCTTAGTTGATGGAGTCATCTGGAAAGATAATTTCGCAGCATTCATTAAAGTAAGACTGCAAAGTTGATGTTCCTGTGACTTCACTTCTCTATATTAACCTTAGAGTAATACTCACCAGCAGGACTGGAAAGCCTGGACATGGCACATACAACTCTCATAGTTCTGTGTGTATCCTGGAGAGGCACTAAGGATGACACTGAAATAATTATTGTCTTTTATGAGGTACAAGAATGGTATGGTTATTTCTTATCCAAGCTGAGGACAAACTAGCAGGTACCCAGAGACTAAACTGCCAGCTTTGGTAAAGACTATCTAATGGAGCAAGTTTCTTAAGTTCATGTCCAACTATGCTTGCTATGGTCTC
Source organism: Phodopus roborovskii (assembly GCF_943737965.1). Lineage (NCBI taxonomy): Eukaryota > Metazoa > Chordata > Mammalia > Rodentia > Cricetidae > Phodopus > Phodopus roborovskii. The sequence goes on along the minus strand of NW_026126482.1, from coordinate 19,796,081 downwards.
CCTCCTACACTGTCCATCATTCTTTCCTTCCTTGAAAGCCCCTCCCCTTACTAGTAGGCTAAGCCATAGACAGTCTGCAACAAAGGAGTCTGGTTTTGCACAAACTCACAGCGGTCAAAACCAGAAAATAAGGAGACAGATTCCTCAAATTCAGCTTTTCATGGATTGGCTCTACTTACTTGAAAGTGTGGCCCAATAACCTTTGCTGGCAATGAACAGCTCATTTCTTCTCATTCCTGGGAGAGTGGATGATGTTGAGCACACAAACTCAAGCCCATGCTTGTTCTTGCTATTGTAATATTTGTTGTTATTATTACTGTCATTCCATGAACATGGCAAGTGTTTTTCTTCGAACAGTATTACTTACAAGTCATGTCTTAATTTCTTTTAAGAAATTTTAATTGGGCCAAGATTTAAATAGAAATCTACTATGAGGTTGAACATTTTTCCTATAAATAACAGATTATTGCTTACAAAATGGAATGTAACCCCATGTTACATCTGTGTAATAAAACAAAAAAAAAGTAATATGGAAAACAACATCAGATAATAAATAATGATGACGTAAGCTTCCTTTTAATAACTATGAAATTTAACATGAAGGATCTTAAGAAGCTTTCTATTACTATTAATATTCACTCAAAAGATGAAATAGAATGTGTGAATTAATGAAAAGTAATAAGTATTAAGGTGTATGCTTGCTTAAGATGTACCAAACATTCTGTCACCCAGGTGCTTCTGTTATTTACTCCTCTTATTAACTGTCTTGGCACATTTTGTACTGCTGTAACAGAGTATGTGACACTGGGAAATTCTATAGAAAACAGAGAGTTACTTCTCAGAGTTCCAGAGAGACGGACATCTGAGAGTGAGTGACTCACATCTGGTGAGGGACTTGAAGATGTATCACCTCACAACAGAAGGTGGATGCTCAAAAATCAGGACAAAGAGAAAATTCACAAATTCATATACTTTTGTAACAAGTTGTAGTTAATTTATGAGGATGGAACCTTCATTGCCTAAATACCCCTAATATGGTTGCCTTTGAGGATTAACTATCCAGTGTGTGCTTTGAAGAAGGACGTATTTAAACCATAGCATTAAGACCCTGGATTTTGAGCCATATTGGTGGCACATGCCTTTAATCCCAGTACCTGGGAGGCAGAGGCAGATGGATCTCTGTGAGTTTGAGGCAAGCCTGGTCTACTGAGTAAGTTCCAGACATGTCCAAAGACTTCAGAGAAACCCTGTCTTAGAAAAAAAAAAAAATAGACCCTGGAGTTTACATTTGTTTTCTATTAATGGTAATGAAGCTTAGAATGCATAAACATTTGACCAAGGTTCTAGAAAATCTGAGCCCTCTTCTACAGTGTATTTATATACTATAATTTGTTTCAGCCATATTTAATTCTAACCACCAGCCTCATCATTGGATGAGGTGATCATATGCATTTAAATTGAAATTCAGTTGTTTTCCTAGCAATCTGTGTTTGCAGTGATTCACAAACTTCATTCTTCATCTATCTAAAATTAAGAGTCTTTCATTTTATAAACTATAATTATAAACATTCAATATTTTGAAAGGGGGAAATGTGTCCATTCATACCAGGTATTTAGTAATCACCTACAGATTCCTTCTAATTGTAAGCTTCTGTAAGATTACGATTGTTTCTAAAATTCTTAACAAGTAATTATAAATGGATATAATAGTACAAAAATTAAAATGAGATCCCTTATTTCTTATATTTCATAAACACCTTTTGTCAAAGTTATACTCAAATACTGAAATAATTTAAGATCATTTCAAATCCCTTTTCTTCCATATTGTCCTAGATCTTGACCTAAAATATTAGAGAATTACATGAAAAAAATGAATATTCAAATACTTGAACGTGTCTTTACTTTCACATGCAGCAGAGTCTTTTACTGTGAATAATTTTCAATGCTGAGCTGAATAAGCTGGAAAAGTGTTCATGTGATGTGCAGATGAGTGAACATCATGTGATTTCATTGCAGCAGGCAGAACTAGCACAATGATGTGGCATAATCAGGCTCCTGAGCCAACAAAGGTAACCCAAGCAGCAGCTGCTGCTTTAAATATGCAGATAACTTTATCATTCCCATTATAAATTTGCTTAGCTTGGCTCATGAATGTCATCCAATCTGATATTGTGGGGAAGAGCTAACGTAACACAAAAGACTAACCCCTGGGGACTTCCAATAGATTCTCAAGCCAGCAAAAATACATTCAAATGCCAAACCGAGGGCTCTCTCCCTAACGTCGGGTCATTGAAATGTGATTATTAATGTATCGGTTGCTGGTAGACTAATGTGAGTAGGAAAGGTGAGAGTTCATATTGTCACGGTGAAGATTGACTGTTCCATTATAAAACACAAGGCTTTATTTATGAAGAGACACCGTAAGCATGTTTGTTTGTTTGTTGTCTCTTTTGTAGTGACAATACTGAGACAACTTGGAAGCTTTATTTTTATCTGTGTAAGTGGGCGGGGGTTGCCATCAGAGCCAAGAAACATAAACAATGGAAGATTTATGTCCTGTCTTTCCAGACCTGATTCCCTGATATCCAAGGGCAATTCTTCTGTAGTCAATTCTCAGGCGCTAAAATTAAGATGTTAGACTGCCCATACTTTGCATCCAAACTGTAAGAACTCTCTGCAATTAAGGAACAATGACACGATGAGAAGAACAGACACAATTTAAGATGCTGGTTAATGAGATATCTAGAAGTCAACTTTGGAGATCTGACATATGAAAACAAACAAAAACACAACTCCTGTACATCATGGTCTTCTCTGTTAAACAAAGGCATTTTCCCTTTTTGGGAAAGGAAAGAAAATGTAAGGGGATATTTAAAAGCTGCATGATGAAACTCACTCTGAAATTGCTTCTTCATGTTGTGCTTAAGGAATGGGAAGCTAAAAGATAATGTCTATCAATGTCTAGATCAGAAAGCCAGCAAGGTGACTGTCAGCTTTAATGCATATTGCCCCCTTCTAACTAGTAACAAAAATTCTAATCATGTGATCTATTGACAGGAAATTGAATTCCATAGCAATTTCAAATAGTCTTTTAGTTTAGAAATACAGAAAATGGCTGTCTCTTCAGAGAGGAAAGATAGCATGATATAGTGATTCAGTCCTGACCCAGAAGGCAGATCATGTGGGCTGTCACAGAAAGTCCCAAAATGGAAAGTCAATGACCTTCCATTTCTTTCTTCTTTACTGTCTCACAAGAGTCTTGTGAGGAAAAGCCAATGAAGGAACAGGCTAGGTTCATCTAGTGATGTGTACATCACTGTGCAAATGGACTGTGTCTTTACACATATCAGTATTTCTTAGTGATTCCTGATGGGGGTGACTGTGTGACGGATGACTGTGGGATGTGCTCCCAGCTCAGGAGGTGGCTGGCAGCAGTGACTGGAAAAGTATACACATCTTAACACTGAAGGAATTCTTTCTTTCTTTCTTTCTTTCTTTCTTTCTTTCTTTTTTCTTTCTCCCTTCCTTCCTCCTTCCTTCTTCCCTCCTTCCTTCCTCCTTCCTTCCTCCCTTCCTTCCTTCCTCCCTTCCTTCTTCCTTCCTTCCTTCCTTCCTTCCTTCCTTCCTTCCTTCCTTCCTCCTTCTTTCCTTCTTTTCTAGTGCTGATGTTGTTTCGGGGAGACCCACTAACCCAGCATGTTTGAAAGAAGAGTAGCATCTAAGCAACAAAGTGTACTCTCTACTAGAATACCTAAGAAGAACGATCTTTATAAAAAAATTCCAGGAAAGGAGTAATCCAAAATGAAATGAGAAACTAGAGAGGCTGATCAGTCCTAATTTCCATGCATTTAAAAGCCAGGGAAACTTGAGAGCAAATGAATGCATCCATATAGTCGCCAAGGCTGCTGTTTACTGCACTGGAGACTTTGCATGCTCAAAAGGGAAGGGGATGAAGAGGGTTTGGAGGGGTGTGGTGGTGAAGAGGAGAAACTTAAAGGATCCAATAGTGTTTTCTTTTCCTTTGAACAAACTGCTTCAGCACCCCCTTGTGTTTGTTAAATATCCTGCAAAAATGTCCGCACTACACATGGAGTTCTTAAAAAAAAAAAAAAAAAGTGTTCTATAGGGCTCTATCAGATAAAAGCCCCTATTTTATGATGAAAAGGTGAACTAGTAACTAAACATTTATCACTGAATTTCATCCTGTTCTACTTCCATCCCAACTAAGACTTCCTGACTCTAAATCTTTTTGTCACCTTTTAGCCACCCCCAACATCTATAAGATTTGGTCATCTCAGTACAGGACACTGATTCCAGCTCATTTTCAAACCCTGCCTAGTCCCCTTCATTCCAGATCATAATATAGCAATACTTCCTGGAGGTGGGAATGCCAGTACCTCTGTTGTGTCCCTTGATATTGGAGAGTCTGTGCTTGTCTTTATCTGTATAAAGACCATATGGTGTTTGAAATACAGTTAACAAAATTAACTTCTAGATTAGCTTCTAGATTATTAAAGATAATGTTATTTTAAGGGAGCACAGTGTCAGGGTTTCTAGACAAAATCATATTACATACAAATGCAGGCATAGATAGATACACAGACAACAGACAGAGCCAGACTTCAGTCTTAAGGAAGTGGGGACTATTTGCCAGAATTGAAAACAAAGCCTATTACAGTCCTCTGTCAGGGCACGCAATTTTGGAAACACAAGTGATAAGGGGCTGCCTTTTTATATGGCTGCAAAGAACAGTTTAGGGCAAGAATTTCATTCTGTATCTTTTTGTATTAAGAACATTGTTGGGGGCTCAAGAGATGGTCCGTAGGTGGTAAAGTGTGTGCAATGCAAGCATGAGGACCTGACTTTGGCTCTCCAGAATCCTCCTTAGAAACCAGGCATGATGCGGCACACCTGTCTAGTCATTGTAGCCAATCAGTGAGCTCCAGCCTCAGGGACCAGCTTTGTCCCAACAATAGAATGGAGAGCAATAGAAGCAAATAGCTAAGGTTGACCTTTGGCCTCTACACACACATACACACACACACACACACACACACACACACACACACACACACCACCCTAAACACAAAAACAAAGAATGAAGCTTATCTACTCTCTAACTTTTAGACTAATCTAGAATTTTTAGAATGCTAGCTACATATAATGTTTTTAAGAACACAACACAAATGTCAATATTTTCTCTGTCACCTACTGCAATTATACAATCATTACAGTAAATACAGATTCAAACAAACTTTCTGCTCTTCCAGAACTGCATACCAAAACAGTATATTTTGATCTGTATTCATTGCCATCTATTAATGTGGCATTCACAAACAATTGCATTTTGGCAGGCTATATTTGCATTTTAATTTCATTTTGATCAGGATAATGAGGCTGTTGATAGCTTCTTCTATTTCCCCTTTTATTAGCCTCTTAAATTTGAACTGCAGCTCTTTTGTATATCAATCTGTTGTCACAGATGGGATTTTCTAGAATTCACTTTCTATTCTATGAAGCAGTTATAATAGAAAAAAAATCACTTTATACCCATATGCTTAAAATTCCAGCAATAAAATAGAAAAGTTTTATATGGTATTATTTAATTGTCCTACACAGTAATGGGTTCAAATGGAAAGCAATAGGTATTATCATTTTATTGCAACACCAAAAATCCTTCTAGGAGTTATTATCTATTTAAAAATGAAAATTAGTAAGAGAACTTTAGAATATTCTTTAAATTTCGAGTTAAAGTTTAGACATAAACACATTCGTTTTGCCTAGACATACATATTCAGAAGTAGTATTTCTGAGATAAACATTTTACTATTAAAATGTAAGAGATTTCCAGTATAGGCATTGCCAAGTAACAGTATTGGATCTAGCCATTCAATGTGATAAAGCATCACACTGGACAAAATATTTGCAGCTAATATTTTTAGGCATCTGACAGTGTACTACACATTCCGCCATCTCATGGTAGGCATGGAGAATCATCTTACCTTCATCTCAGTTCCCTGCCTGGGGCACTTTTGAGAGCGGGAGTCAGGATGGGTAGAGGAAACAGGTACATTTGGGGCCTGCTGAGGTTACTATGTGTGCAGAGGGCATCCAGAACCAGGGTCCCTACTTTTTTATAAACAGAAGAAATATTACCAGATTTATTTTCGTTTTTATTTATGATTTTTATTTATTTTTTACCCTGTTCCCCCTTCCTCCTTTCCTCCCACTCCTCCCTCCCCACCTCCCATCTGCTCCTTGGAGAGGGTAAGATCTCCCCTAGGAAGTCAACTAAGTCTGTCTCGTTGAGGCAGGACCAAGGCACCTCTCTACCCCCCACACCAAGGCACCTCTCTACCCCCACACCCCTGTGTCTGGGCTGAGCGAGGTATTCCTCCATATAGAATGGGCTCCACTAAGTCAGTTTGTGCATTAGTTACTATTGCGGTAAATAAGGATCAGGATAAACAAACAGGCCGAATAGATGTTTATTCAGGGAGAAATAACTTACAACCTAGACAGATGAACACCAGGAAATTCAACCCCATCCTCTCCTGTCCGAGTCACGCCAGAAAGAGAGCGCCTTCCCTCGCCCCCTCCGACCTCCTTCCACAGGTCACTTCCGCCCATGGCTCCACCCCCCAATGGGCGTGGTCAGTGCCACAGAAGGACTATCTCACTACAAGTTACTACCATTTTTAACACAGTCCTGAAGGGTAAGTGTCTTTAATCAGTGTGATGGTAATTCTTAGTTGTCATCTTGACTATATCTGGAATTAACTAACACCCAAGCAGCTGGATAAACTGTTGAGGGTTTTTTTTTTTTTTTTTTCTTAATTGAATCATTTCAAGTAGGAAGACCCACCTTTAATCTGGATCTTTTAAAGTGAGAAGTCCCACCTTTAATTTGAGCCACACCTTCTGGTATCTGTCCATATGAACGCCATGGAAGAAGGAAGCTTGCTCTTTGCCAGCTTGCTCTTACTTCATTGGTGAGTTCAGCTCTTCACTGCATTACAGTCCGTTTCTTCAGAATTGCAGTGTGTAGTGAAGACCGTCTGAGACATCCAGTTGGGTGGACTGAATAATGACTGGATTCTTGGACTTCCCATTGGTAGACAGCCAGTGTTAGACTAGCTGGACCACACATAGCCCATAAGCCACGCTAATAAATCCTATATAGTTCTGTTCCTCTAGAGAACTCCGACTAGTACAGTCAGGAAAAACAAATAATTAAAAATTGAGAAAGGAGGAAGCAACAATATCGACATTTGTAAATTCTACCATTGTATATCTAAAAGCAGGGGAAAAATTGACTTTAAAAACCATGAATTTAATATTAAAAATAAATTAATTACTTGTATAACAATAAGAAACATGAAGGAAATAATTCCATTTATAATAGTAATACCATGACAAGAAATTAATATAAGAAATATTGTAATTTTTTTCAGTTTCTGTGATAAAACATTCTGAACAAAATTAATTTAGGGAAGGGACAAATTTATTTGGCCTTAACTTCTAGGTCACATTGAGAAATGTCAGGAGAGAAACTGAAGGCAGGAACTTGAAGCAGAAACCATGGAGGAATGTTGTTTACTGGTTTTTACAGGCTCATGCTTAGCTAACTTTCTTAGTAGTCTAGAACAATTTGCCCAGGGAATGGTGTGACCCATGGTGGGCTGGGCCCTCCGATATCAATTAACAATCAAGATGGTTTTATTTCAGGTTTCTGCTATAGTGATAAAATACGATAAACAAAAGCAACTACATAAACCACTACAGTAGAAATCTGAAATAAGACCATCTTGGTTGTTAATTGATGTAGGAGGGCCCAGCCCACTAGGGGTCACACCCTTCCCTGGGCAAATGGTTCTAGGCTGTAAAAACAACAACAACAACAACAAAAGCAACTTGAAAATGAAAGGGTTTATCAGGTGTATACTTGCACATCTCAGTCCACCGCAGAAGCTACAGAGAAATGTTGCTCACTGGCTCAGGGCTCTCTCTGCCTTCATCCTTATACCACCTAGGAGCGCCTGCCCAGTGGGGACACCATCCCCAGGGGGCTGGGTCCACGCACATAAATCATTAACTAAAACAATGCCCTAAACTTGCCAAAAGCAAGCTGATGGAGGGATTTTCTCATTTGAAGTTTCACCCGCCAGATAACTCTAGTGTCTGTCAAACTGACAAGACAAGGAGAACCCACAGACATGCCTACAGGCCGACATGATCCATGCAATTCCTCACTGAGACTCCCTTCTAAGGTGATTCTAGGTTGTGCCAAGTGGGGAGCAAGGCTAACTAGGATAAGGAATAACAAAGACCTACAAGAAGAGATTGTTCAAATGTCACTACTATAAAAATAATATTCATCTAAATGGGAAAATATGCCCTGGTCTTAAGTAGCATCATCTAGTATTATAAAACTCAATTTTCTCAAAATTAAATAATGAGTTTTATGTGATCACAAATAAATATACCAGATAAAAGTTTTCAGGGAACTGTATTTATCCTATGTTCAATAGAAAAACAAGGACTAAGTAATGCAGTTATAAAGATGGATTGGCTTACTCGCTTTCACTGGTTCATGCTTTTTTGTACAACCTGGGTCAAGTTTATTATTACAAATAATTTAATACTAGAATTATACTTCTGTAAATGGGCATGACCACAAGTATAAAGTAGATACATATAGAACCTATATTTTGTATATAATATTTGAATTACACTTAACTAGAAAAATGATGGCTTACTGAGCAAATAATCATGAGATAATTTTGTGGCTCATCTGGAATAAATTAATTTGAAATCTCACCTTAGTTTTTTTCACCAAAATAAATTTCAGGTTGATTAAACAGAAGTATTTACAACCATGAAAACTATTATAAACGACTGAATAATTATTATTTACAATGTCATTTTATTTATTTTTCTTTTTAAGGCAGGTTCTTTTTCTTTAATTTTTTTTTTCATTTTGCATACCAATCCCAGTTCCCTCTCCCTCCCCATGTCCTGCCCCCCCCCACTTCCATTCTACCTCCTATCTACTCCTCAGAGGGGGTTTAAAGCCTCCTCTTGGGAGTCAACAAAGTCTGGCATACCAAGTACTGGCAGGACCAAGCCCCTGCCCTTTATATCAAGGCTGAGCAAGGATCCCACTATAAGAAATGGGTTCCAAAAAGCCAGCCAAGGTAAGCCTTGGTCCCACTGCCAGGGGCCCACCAACAGTTGAAATCACATAACTATCAGAAACTTTCAGAGGGTCAAAGCAAATTCTTATATTATAGTTTAAGCTGGCCTAGGACTTGCTACATAGGCCAGGCTGACCTCACCCCACCCCCCCACCCCCTCTACCGCTGGCTGTGGCAGGCATTTCCTCTTGCCTCACCTTCCCAACTGCTCAGATTACAAAAATGAGCCCCATGCCCGGCTACAAATAAGTTTTTTTTTTTTTTTTAATAACATAGGAATTACAAAACCTTCCATAGCTGTTGAGTTTTGTTTCCTGTTTAGAAAGGCTTTCATGTTAGTACAAGATACAGCATATAACATGTGTTATAGGTAACACATGGCTAAAATAATCAATTAGAAAAACCAGTCACTCAAAGGAAAAATGGAGAAAACCAAAACCAAACAAAATCGCCTAGAGCTCGTAGTTCCTAGAAAGAGGGGAGAACTGTGTAATACAAAAGTTCTTCATCCATAAGTGAAATACCGGCTAAGAGTACCTTATGCCATTCACCCCACAAAAACCATAGGCCAGATACTGATAATCTATTTCAGGGGATGACACAGAATGGTTTCACTGCATATTGCTATTGCTGGTAGTAAAATAATTGTTCCAACCAATCTGGCAGGCTATTTGGTCTAATACATAAACTTTAAAATGTGCCTTTCTAGGAAATTACTCCATTTATGGGAATTTATTTTCATTAAGTTATCATCAACAACAAAATTGAACAGTGATATTTGGCATTCCACTTTAGAAACAGGCTGAATGCCCAAATAAAGAGCAGATTTGAAAAAATTTCATCTTAAAATTTTGTTTCCATTACCCATTCAGTTGAACCAGAGCCATCTGTGTGACTACTCTCTGAAATTACCCACTGAACTCTGGTAGCCTTGGAAGTGGGTAGATACTTGAAGGCAGTAACTCCCCGACTCCTAGAATCTATCTCTAGCTAATAGTCCATCCATGGGGAGGGAGCAGTTTGGAGTGGACCAATTGCAAGCAACTGCAGCTGGTGGCTGACCATGATTGCAATGGTGTGTTGTCCAAAGGATGGCTTTTCCCAGTCCTTCCTCCTATCTTTCAGCTCCTACATCCCTCTCCTCTTTCTACATTGTTCCCTGAGCCTTAAAAGGAATTGTACAAATATCTTGTTTAGGACTGGGCACTCAAATTATTACTTCCTGTCTTAGTTTGATTTCTATTGCTGTTATAAAGCACTGCCCAAACACAACCAAGGGAGGAAAGGATTTATTTGGCTTACACTTTCACATCGCAGTGCAGCATTGAGAGATGTTAAGGCAGGAACTCAGGGTCTAAAGCAGAAGCTGCAGAATGCTGCTTACTAGTTTTCTCCTCTTGGTTTGCTCAGTTTGCATTCTTACACAGTCAGGAATACCTGTCAGGGGATGGCACCACTCAGAGTGGGCTGGGTCCTTCCCTATGGATCATCAATCAAGAAAATGCCTCAGGGCTTGCCCATAGGTCAATCTGATGCAGACACTTTCTCAATTGAGGGTCCCTCTTAGATGACTCCAGCTTGTGTCCCTTTGACAAGAAACTAACAACACACTATTAGTGCCTTGAACATGATTCTGTACACTCACTGCTATTCCCAAGAAGGGCTTCTTTGATTGAGGCTGCTTGTGGTATTTGTCTATGAAGACAAAATTAAATATGAAGTAGGTAGTTGTATGCTATACTAATTTATCTTCTTTTATTCTATTAAGTTCTGTGAACTCTCCAGTCATGGATTTTTAGCCATATTTACAGAGCCATATTTATAAGCACATGTTCCATGCTGTGAGGCATACTTTGGATCCAATCAGAGAGCTGTTGGCCATACCATACCAGCTTTGTCACTATTATATGAGTGTGTATATCCTGCCTGCCAGGTTAGTAATATAGTCATAGGGTTCAAATCTTGGTAAGACCAATGATGACATTTCCCCCAGCAGCCTCTAGCACCATGAAAACCAGCCGTTAGAGAGGAAAATTCCAGCTCAACTACAACTTGACTTTTTTATATCTTGAAATAAAGGTATATAATGACTTCAGCAATAGCATTTTTGTATTTAGTTCTTGGTGGGTAACCAAGAGGGTTGACAAGAGCCTGTATTATTTTAGGAGTCTTTGAAACTTTCCTGCTATTAGGTTTTTAAATGAAAAGAAGACATGAATCTAGAAGAGTGGCTTATAAGGAACAGTGTTTTGGGGGAAAGGCGGGAGATGAGAGAGAATAGAGTGAGAGGGAAATCATAAAGCATCTATACATATGTGACATTGTTAAAGAATAAGCCTAATTAGCAAAATAATACATTTGTGCTATCTGATAATTGAGCGTGATCTTGATCCCATAATTGCAATTGTGGAGATCACTTTCGTTCATTTCATAGAGATACTCTTAGCACATGTCACACTTACTTGTCTTGTATGTATGTTTTCAATTATTTAAGCATAATTCTGTTATACAATATTACTTTACATTGTGTGAAGATGTGTGACTGTGATTGATTTAATAAGAAGCTAAAGAGCCCATAACTAGGCAGGAGGTATAGGTAGGGCTTCTGAACAGAGAGAGCTCCAGGAGGAAAGGGGGCGTCACCAGGCCACCAGCTGGGCATGGAATAGCCAGGATTGGCATAAGGGAGATGGGATAATGAGCACATGCAAGAATATAGTTAAACAAAAATATGGGTTAATTTAAGTTATAAGAGACAAGCCTACGCTATAGGCCGAGCTTTCATAATTAATAAAAAGACTCTGTGTCATTTGTGTGTGTGTATGTGTGTGTGTGTGTGTGTGTGTATGAGCTGGTGACCCAAAGAAAAATCTGTCTACATAATAAATTGTGCGTTGTCCCTTCAACTGAAAGCAGGGCGGCCACTGAAAGGAAAAGATGGGGTAGTTATTATATGTGTTGGTATGGGGAAATTGCAAAAATATATTGAATCAGAAGGAAAGGAAAGTAACCTTTTGTGGTGGTGCATGCCTGTAATTGTAGCACATGAGAGGTGGAGATAGAAAGATTCAGAGTTCAAGGCCAGATTCAGATGCATAGAGTTCGGGGCTAGCCTGGGATATGTGAGACCCTGTCTCAAAATTCAAGACTAAAAGAAAAATGAAATATAAGACAAGGTATATGTATGCGTGCAATGTTAGCGTTTGAGAAAAATATGAATGTGAATGTGCATATTTCTCTATCTTACGTATCTTTTTAACCTGGTGGAGAAAGAACTTGGAACAGAAAGCGGGGAGGAGAGAGAGGGGTTGACTCTTCATTCTTTAACCTTTTGTTTTTGCTGAATTGCTTACTGTTTATGCATATTAATTATTTTTAAAATGCAAGCACTTTCAAAGACAAATAAGCAGCAGCTGGACAATGACTATCTGGTGACTTTCCACAGCATCTAAAGTAAAAGCCAACATTTTCAGAGGTACAAGACCTCCTTGTCCTGCTTCTTTCTGATTTCCTCAGTCACATCTGTTCCTTTGGCATGCACACTCTCCAGTTTCCAGCTCTCAGGAGCTGCTTTGTGTCTCCTTAGACCAAGTCAGCATTGACTTAGTCTGTGTGCTGATGCTGTTACAGAACACCACTGACTGAGTAACTGGTCAACAACAGAAGTCTATTTCTCATGGTTCTGGTCCTTGAGTCTACTTCTAACTATATCAGACCATGCATGGTGAAAGACAGGTAAATGAATGAAGCCAGACACAAAAGACCATTTGTAAAGCTGTCTAGCTCTTCTAAAAGGACCTCCATGGCTATCTTGGAGATTAATTTTCTAGCACATGAATTCTGGGGACACAGTCAACCAGAGGCTGCACCTTCAAATGTTTGCTTGCTTTCTGTCTGCATGCCCTTTCTCTCCCTCTGTGAATTTCTCCTTCCTATTCTCTTGCCTCTGGTGGTCACGCTAATCAGAGATCTTTCTTAACCCTCTACTCAAAAGATAATAAGGTGGTTTTCCTATCAGTGATACTTAATCTCTTCCACTCTCATTTATTGTATTTATTTATTACATTGTCTTATTTTATGTATTTATCTATTGGCCTGTGTAGATTCTGAGATCATAGACACCCCAAGATACTATTTCTGTTATTCCCTAGTTAGCATCTATTATATTGCCTAACACGTTCCAACTGGTTTGGAATGCAAATATCCCTTAAATGACTTAATGTACCTACCAAAATCCAAACGTTCATAACAAACTATCAGAATAAATGCCTCACTGGTTGGGATATAAAAACAAAAATGTGGTTTCCAATATCCTCTTTAAAGGCAATTCCCCCGTTCACCTAAATTCCTGCCAGGCCCCAAGAGCTCTAAATTGAGGACTAAGTTTGTTAACACATGGACTTTGTGGACCACTGAATATCCAATTTATGTGTGTTTTTCACCAACATCATTCTGTGTTATTATTGTTTATCAAATTTCTCATGATAATAGTTGAAATACATCTTTAATATACTGCTCAGAAATGCCAGATAATTTATTTGCTCTATTTCCTGTTTTGAACATGGAGGTTATTCTCACTTTTTGCTTTTGAGAATAGTTCTGAAGTAAGTAGGTTCTGTGGATGTCATGGTCAATCTCTTGTGATCTCCATGGGATGGATTTGCTGCAGAACAATTATAGGATCAATCAGAATAAACACCACTAACATCATTGATTCATATTGTCAAAGCAATTCTCCAAAGGATGTGATACTATCACCAACTGAGTGTGAAAACCAGCTCTGGGGATTTTATTTCTTTTGAATACTGTCATTTACAAAAAGCTTGATATCTGGCAGTCTGAAATAGCACCCAATTGTTCTTTCAGTTTGCATTTATTTGCTTATTAATGTGATCAAGCATCTTGATGTTTATGTTTGCTGGGTATCCGTTAAGGCTAGATTACTGTGGTGAGTTTTAATGACCGGCTCAGACACTGAAGAGGAAAGGCAGTGCAGGGGGTAAGCGTGACCCCTACTGAGACGTTGAGCATCTTAGTGATGTTGCTGGGCACAGTAGTTAGCAAATGTATGAGAAAGAAGAAGCATAAGGCTTGAAGTATGAGCTCATACCGTGGTAAACCCTGCTGAAAACCGGCTCCCATTCAGACTTCCCAACTTCTGTCTGTTGTCGTAAATTTTACAAACCAAATACTTTGATGAGAAATCACCAGTTTCACATTAAATGGAGATACAGACAGCATGTATGCCATCTGCATGCTGCATATTGGGTCTTAAGATATGCTTGGCAGTCTGGGAGCAGTAGGTGCGTGACTGTTGAGGGTTTGAGTTGGGACAGATTGGAATTGAAATGCTTTGTAAGAACAGAAATACAGGCTTGATTCTGGATTCAGGATCCAAACAGAAAAAGAATGCAAAATATACCCCTAATTTGTATTGATTGCATGATCAAGTATTAATATTTATTTACTAGGTCAGATAAAACATATTATTAGTAAAATGAGCTTAGCTTAACTCATTTCAATTTCCTTTTCCTAACAAAAATTCTACTTCTACAAAATTACTAGCTACTAGGCTAGTGTTGGCCTAGAGATAGATTTAGTGTAAGCTTATGTTTTAGTCACATATGATAAAAATTCAGCACATTGGCTTTAAAAGTGGACACACACACACATACACACACACACACACACACACACACAGAGAGAGAGAGAGAGAGAGAGAGAGAGAGAGAGAGAGAGAGAGATTGTGTGGGTTGTGTAATTAAAACAAGAAAAAGGTGATACTCAAGCATTCAGTGTCAACCAGAAAGCAAGTTGGCAGCGGAGTTTATTTGCATCCTAAAGGACACACTCAAAAGACAAGAAAGAATGCAAGCAGCTCTATTGCCAGGATTCTAATTCTAGAGCCAAGCTGAAAAAGCCAAATGGCTTGACAATATTGTATTCAGAGAACAGAGAGAGAGACAGAGAGACAGAGAGACAGAGAGAGAGAGAGAGGGGGGGAGGGAGGGAGAATGGAAAGGAGGTGGGCTTTTGAAACCTCAATGAACCTAAGGGGTCACTCTCATTCAAACCAACATAACTGGGCTATGTGAGATTCCATCACTAACTGAATGCAAGAATATGCAGATGTTATAAATAAACTTGGATTTGAGCTGCAATTGAATTTTTATATGAAATCATTGATAGTCTTTTTCTTTCCTCTCTCTCCCTCCTTCTCTCTCCTCTCTCTCTCTCTCTGTGTGTGTGTGTGTTTGTGTATGTGTGTGTGTGTGTTTTCTCCAAAGTCAAATGGAACTAGCTGGAACTAGCCACTAGGTTTTGGATCTATGAGCAATTGGATGGATTTCTTTCAGGTGCTGTGATCCAGTAGCTACAACACTGCCTGGCACCTGGTAATGTGTAGCATAAGGGAACAGAAAGAGGAACTAGCCACTAGGTTTTGGATCTATGAGCAATTGGATGGATTTCTTTCAGGTGCTGTGATCCAGTAGCTACAACACTGCCTGGCACCTGGTAATGTGTAGCATAAGGGAACAGAAAGAGGAAAATTTCTGAAATATTAAGAGAAATGTGTATTCTAGTGGATATGGAAACCCAAGCCATTTAAACAAAGGGTCAATAGTTAAAAACATGTAAAGTGGATTAGTTAAAAAATGCACAATGTTCCAGGAGTCTCCCAAAATTTTATGTCTAATACAGTTGGCAGAACGACACAATTCATTGGTGGTCTGCACAATGTGTAGGTAAGAAAATGTGGTGTGCCTTGAGATCCTACATCTGGAATACAGAAAGCCTGCCACCTGGAGCGCAGCCTCCTGACCCAAGCCCGCCATTTTATTCTAGTGACTGTTTCCTTAAGGCACCATGCTTACTGCAAACCAGTCTGTGTATAAAAGGATGAAGAATACTGAACTACACTAGTTTTATTTTTTTAAAAACAAACTGCTAAAGGGTTCATGCCGTCAATGACAAGTGATTTTCACAGGAATACCTAAAGAAGTTTCATCTCAATAGTCACCCATTCACCTTGTAGAGAAACATTTGCCACCATAAAATAGGACAAGCGGGTTCCAGCAAGGCGTTGTTCTGTTTTATTCTTTGCTTTCTTTTTCTTTTGTAGTTGTTACTGTTATTTGTTGTTGTTGTTGTTGTTTTGCTATTGTTACTGTTTCATTGGTTTGGCTTTTTGAGATAGGATTTCATGTAGCCAAGGCTGACCTTGAACTTGCTGTGCTGTCAAAGCTGGCCTTAGGCTGATTATCTGGCACCCTCTCCACCTCACAAGTTCTGGCATTATAGGATTGTGCCCTGGTACTTAGCTCTGGGTTTTGTTGTTTGTTTTCCCCGGTAAGATTTTGCCACACAGCCCAAGCAGGTGTTGAACTCCCAGTGCTGGGGTTACGGGGGTACTCTGAAAGCTGGACACCTGGAGAAGTCTCTAGGAATCAGCTTGCAGCTAAGTCTGTCTGCTGGCAGTCAGACTCTGATGCAGAATGTGCAACTATTGGTCCCAAGAACAGGCAATCAAGGGATCAATACAAGAAGAAAGAGAAACTTTAGTCTTGAGGCCCACAGCTCACTCCTTGACACCTCACACTCAAACATATGGTCAACGACTTGGAGAAAGTAATATTGCCAATTTAAATTGATAGCACAACTCCTCAGCAACTGACACACTGCCATTTAATCTTAACTCCTTTTCTACCTCATGGCTGAAAAGCCAGTACCCTCTGGAAGAACAAGAAGCGATCACATTAGAAGTCTAATGAGGGGTAGTTAGGTGTTAGTCATGTGCCTCTACAGACATTATCGGAAATCTTTGGTTTGATAAATATCAAAAAAGGCATCAACAGCATCTCCATGTCCCTATCCCCATAATAATTCCTAAAAGACCTTGGGTATGTGTAGACCAGGCATCTCCTTGGTTCTGTCTACCAATTTCTCCTTGGTAGCCAATAGTCCTATTGTCTGTGCCCCAAGACTTTGTGGTATCTCCACTTATTCATCCTTTCAGCAGGAACTTGTATCATGTGATATGGAGTTCATTTTGAACATGACCCCTCTCTGCCCCACCCCCACCATGGCTCTGAATTTGCTTCCGGTTCTGCCCTCCTCCTCCCTCAAGCATGCCGGCTCTATCTCTGATCCATGCCTCTAGTTCCTGCTCTTTTCTTTCCTGGCCCATGTCCCTGACAGAGAAAGACATTATGAGAGCCAAAGTTACATTTTAAGTTTTAGCTACTATGCCTAAGAGATTCATGAAACAAAAATGCCTCTGATCCGCAAACGCCTTGCCCAAGGACAGAGTTCCTGAAATGCGGGAGGCTATTATTTATGGAAGATAACAAGTCACTTATTTTTCATTCCCCTAAATAAGTTTGTTTGACCCATCTGCACCGGATATGCTTGATATGTGGGCGGGAGGTTCACCCATATATCAGGATGTACTTTTGCCCCTGATTGGATGTAGGCTGGAGGTACACCAGGATGTATGCTTGCCCCAGATTGGAACTGATGGGAAATGCAATGAATTATGGGTTTTCCTTCTTAAACTACTGCAAACTGTGATTATGGGCAATTTCTCAGGAACCTGGCTATGGACATGACCAGAGCCCATCTTCCTGGCCAATGTTTAGTTAAAGCTTGCTTCCAATTAGGCTTTAAACTGTGGTGGTGGTCTTATTCTCAATCACTGGGATTAACATCATTTCTCCACACACTATAGGAGTCCTTTTCCTTGGGAAAGGAGCCATCTGCTTTTAGTTCATCTCAAGCTTCCCTGAGTATCGCATTCCATTTATTTTACTTAATTAAGATTTCTTTTGGGTTGTGTTGTTCTAGGAGCTGACAGGGAAGTTGCCATTGCATGTAAGATTTATTGAGCACTTACTCTGTGCCAGAGGGTGGGAGATTGTAAACGCCGTTTAAAGACATGTCATTTGTCCTCAATAATGCAAAGTTTAGAAAGATGGAGACAGCAAATCTGCCTCAACTTGAGCTAATTCATGCCAATAAGAAGCATGCATGTGATACTTCAACAGTAAGTACCAAGACAGCAGTTAAATCATCATGAAGGAGTGAGTCTTCAGTAAGTCTGAGTTAGTCATGTAAATCAAGTTAGGATCTCAGAGGGACTGGTACTGGTAGCCCTGGAAGGTGAGGTCAAGAGAAGGATCACTAAAGGGATAGAAAGTCATCTAAAGGAGGCAAGAGTCTGAACAGAGCCTCTGAAAGAAAATGGCTTTGAAGGAAATTTAGGAGGTGACATTGAAAAATATTTTTTCTGAAAATTTAGATGCAGAATGAGGAAGAAAGAGGGGGCAAAAGGAACCTGGGTCTCTGGCCTGGAGAAGTTAGTGGGTACTACATATAGGCAACACTCAAGAAAGGCTATCACCTAGAAAGACAGATTATTAGGGATGTTACCGCCTTCAGTACTGGGATGCTGACTCTTCAATTCTTGGGAAAACTACAAGGACATACAAGTGTCTGAAAGGAACTATAGCTCCAAAACAAATGATTGGGCCAGGGTCATTGAAAGACCAAAAAGTGAAGTTAAATAAAGGACGGTCTGACCTGGAAAGCTAACCAATATCTGTTCTTTGGAATTTGCTAGCTTCCTCTCACCAGGCCCTGAGATGACAAGAATTCACACTGCCCCTCCTTTCTGCCCCTCCTTTCCTGTGAGTCAACAGGTGGTAAATAGGGTCCTTAGGAAATAAAGAGATAGCTGTAACTCTGGTTTGCCCAGACAAGATTAATTAGCACACCCTGAGGCCCTAAGGTCTGCTGACCCTAATAGCAGGCCATCCGGCCTCCAAGGGTCAGGTACTCAATGGACAGAGGGTCCCACCCCATCCCTAAGCTTGTGGGTTTGCCTTTAAAAACACCTGGGCCCAGGGGAGGGGGCTTCTCTCTAGCCTGTGTGCTGGAGGAGCCCGTTTGCGCAAACGTTTCCTGTTCATTAAAGCCTCTTGTGTTTTGCAGCAACTGGACTGGACATTGAGTTCTTGGGGTGTCAACCAAACCTGGAAGACTCCTCATTCTGAGGGTCTTACATCATGACTTCTGTAGAAGTCACTAGCATAGTCATCTGTCAAATCTTTGAGTGCTACATAATCTTCCTTACATGACTTTAACAAGAGCACATTAGGCAATGGAGAGGCATGAACCTGATGATCAATACACAACTACTCATTAAGACACACACACACCCACACACACACACCATACATACAGCCTTTATTTTAGTTAATGTTCTATTTAGGAGAGACATCATGACCACAGCAATTCTTACAAAGGAAGACATTTAGTTGGGACTGGCTTACAGTTTCAGAAGTTTAGTTCATTATCAGCTTGGTGGGAAGTAAGGGAGCACACAGGGAGACATGGCTGGCTGAGAGTTCTACATCTGAACATCAGACAGCAGGAAAAGAGAATTAATGGACTGGCTTGGGCTTGTGAAACCTCAAAGCCCACCCCCAATGATACGCTTCCTTTGAAAAGGCCATCCCTGCTAATAGTGCCACTCCCAGGTGACCAAGCATTCACATGGCCATTCTTATTCAAACCACCACAACGTGTGTGTGTGTGTGTGTGTGTGTGTGTGTGTGTGTGTGTGTGTGCACATGCACACACCATGGCATATGTTTAGAGGTCAAAGAGAAACTTTGTGAAGTT
This sequence comes from Phodopus roborovskii, assembly GCF_943737965.1. NCBI lineage: Eukaryota > Metazoa > Chordata > Mammalia > Rodentia > Cricetidae > Phodopus > Phodopus roborovskii. Next base: position 19,776,201 of record NW_026126482.1, on the reverse strand, counting down.
GGTTCCATGTATGGATGCTCGGTGGCAAGCATCCTTAGCTGCTGAGCTCTTCCTCCAGTCCTAGAGAGGAAGCTCTGGAGCTTGTAGTTTATATACTTGAGAAAGAAGTAGGAGCCAAGGATGTGATCAAGAAATCACTATTAATTGGCACAGGTTTCTCATGCTGTTTCATTAGTGTATGGGTTTTCAAACATACGTTTTTCTTTCTTTAAAAGTTTCTTGCCATTCATTTAAAAGTTTTGTTGAGCATTGTAGGATGTGGTGTGTTGCATTAAAGCACTTAAAAATGTATTAATCTGGAATCCATGCACATGAGTTCAGTTTTCACTGTTGACTATGGGGTGAGCCCTGCTCAGCATCTCTGAAAATATCTTTCTTTCTTCTAATACTTCTACCGGGGTTGCTTTCATTTTATTTTGGTTTCTTGAAGAGATGCTTTCAAAATCTCTGCTCAGAAAGTCAAAATGATCTCTTGTGATACCCAATGTAGGCAATTACGTGTGTGTGTGTGTGTGTGTGTGTGTGTGTGTGTGTGTGTGTGTGTGTGCTCCCAGCACAAAGGAGGTTTATTTGCCCCAGAGGGACTGAGGACAGGAATAAGGGACAAAGACAGGAGATAGAGGGCAAGGGGGAAGGGGAAGGGGACAAGGAAAAGGGGACAGGGGTATTTGTCCCAGAGGGACAAAGGACTGCCTCTGGAAAAGGAAGAGACACACATGACATATAGGAAAATGACAGTTTATATAAAGTTTACAAAAGTTTATAAAGTTTATACAAGGGGAAACCTCATGTTAGGATGAGGTGTTAAATTTTAATTGGGCATGTTAATAGGGGGAGCCAAAGGGGTCTTTTGATTGTTGGACTTCAAAACTTTTATAGCTGGACCTTGGTAGCCAGCCCCAAAAGGAGGAAATGACCAAATAAGGGAATAGGCCTAGGGCACTAGCTTAAGGACTGTAATCTAGCAGTTTTTATCAAGTTAGAGGGGACAAGGGAGAAGGACCAGGCCTGCCAGAGCCATGTCTGCCGTGGCTGGCCAGAGTCCCTTTACTCCTTATTTATTTATTTATTTATTTATTTATTTATTTATTTTCTAAAAATTTTTATGTGAATAAGTGTTTTGTTCAGATGCATGCCTGGTGCCCATGGAGATCAGAAGAGAGTGTTGGATCCTCTGGAACTAGAGTTGGAAATAGTTGTGAGCTGCCATGTGGGTGCCAGAAATTGAACCCGAGTCCTCTGCAACAACAAGAAGTGTTGCTAACTACTGAGCCATCTCTGCAGCTCCCTCAGGCAACTTTCTTACACAACACAGGGCCACCTGCCCAGGAGTGGCATTGTTCACAATGGACTGGGACCCTCTTATGACATTAGCAATCAAGGAGATGCCTCACAGACATGCCCACAGGCCAATCTGATCAAGGCATTTTCCAAATTGATTAGGATTCCCTCAGCTTTGGGTTATATCAAGTTGACAACTAAAGCTAACTAGGAAATGCTCCCCAAATGCATTTTAACTTTTTAATCTATTTTCCTTTTTTTGTTTGTTTGTTTTAGAATTTCACACATACATAGACTGTGTTTTGATTGACACCCATTCCCTTCCCCTTTAATTCTTCCCCTATCCTCTCCACAATTATTGCCTAATTTCCTGTGTTGTTTTTTTAAACCATCTGAGTCTACTTATTGCTACAATGTGTGCATGGGTGTAGGGCCATCTACTGGATCATAGGTAGCCTCCTGGGAGCAGCATCTTTGAAGACATGTGTCTCTCCAACTCCTAGCAGCCATAGCTCCTCAGCCAGGGATGGAGCTTCACTCTTCCTTTCTCCTTACTTGCTGGAATTTTCTTTGACTTGATCTTGGGCAGACCTTTGGCCTGCTGTCACAACTGTCCTGAGTTCATATGCACAACTGTCCTGCTGCTTTTCTGTAGTCTCTGCCTCTTTATTTCTGAGACAGTCTCAGTGTGTCACTCCAGCTGGCTTTGGACTTACAGTCTCCTACCTCAGCCAACTGAATGCTAAGATTACAGCTGTGTAACACTACTTCCAGTTCTTTTTGATATTAACATTAGAAGCACATCCCTAGGATGAGAAGTGCACTCACCAGCACCCTCTACTAGCCATGTGGATACCAGCTCCCTTTTGGCCTTTCTGTGACCCATCACCCGTGATACGAGCTTTAGTCAAAGGTCACTGGAGGGCTCCCTAGAAATAATAATTCCTTCAAATTTGCTGAAAATTAAGTAATGAAAGGATATGCCATTTCAGATGTGTATCACAAACCCCCACACAGAATGTGTAGTTTGAAACCGAGGAGTTGGCTTTCTGAGGATCCCAAACATAGGGCATCTTCTCAGACAGGCATCAGGAATACCGTGACTGCATCTGTGGGTATTTGTGATCTGACTCTTAAATGCCGTCATTCACAAAATCTCATTCCCCTGAAGTCACTGGGAGGATGTTCTAGCCCATGAGGCTTTGTCATTGAAAAGTGCCTGGGGCAGCTGGAAATAACCTTATATAGCAGCACTGGTTCATGTTAACTGTGCCAAAAAGCTCTGTGAGAAATGTGGCGACTTCAGATAAGGCCATTCTGGCAGTAGAAGGCGGTGGTCCCGTGGAAGAGGGGTAGCAGTGACACCAGAGTGCTTCCAGATCTGGGGAGAGTAGTGTGTCACTGTCATTGAGCTACACATTCCCATCTGGGTTTGGTGTGGTTTGCTTTTAAGCATTTGGAACTGTCCAGCCAGTATGTACCTCCCATGGTGTGAATTTGCCCTGGGGCCTTTCAGTGAGGCCATTTATAGCTATAGAGGTGACTCTAGCACCCAGAGTGACTGGCAAGCTACACTTTGCCCAGGAAGAGGCAAAAAAGCTCATCGGAACATACTTGACCTGTACTTTGGAGATGTAATAGGAAAGTGAATGAAACCAGGCAGAGACTGTTGCTCTTGTCCCTGAGGAGGGGAAATGCCTCTGAAGATGTCTCCCTGATCTAAAATGTTCCAGGTTGGGCTTGGTATAATTGAGGCTCAAATCATGGAGTTTGAGGGTTCTGAGAAGACTCCTTCCCTCTTAAATAAGGAATGAGGGATGGAAACATGCAGAGACTGTTTCCGTCATACGTTCGCAGCAGCTGGCTTTGTCGTGTTTCTTCCCTCTGAGTGGGACACATTCCAGCCATAGACACCAAAGCTCCTAAAAAGCCCACTTACATTTCCACCATTGTTTTCTAGCACATTCTTATGCTGTCCAGCACACTCAGGGTTCTCATACTTCCCTGCTCCCCTTTTTCTTGCTATCCCTCACCTTCCATGTTGTGTTGCTAAGGTAATCATAAGAAGTAAAACCCTTTAGTTACCCCAGCTTTGCAGGCTGAAGATGACATGGTTGAATCTGGTCATCCCCTGGAGAGGCTTCGAGCTGCTTGGTAAGATGGCGGGGGGGGGGGGGGAATGAAACAACTGTGTGAAGGAAAGACCATGCATAGCATGCTGGGTGGCCTTGCTTCATAACTAAGCCTGTAAAATCGTCACTCCTTACACCTCTGTGGCCCATCTCCTGTGCTTGTCCTATCATCACAGCTGCTCCAGCCACAGAGCTGTTTTTGTTTTTGAACTTGCAGGCTGTCTGTGACTCTGGACCTTCACGTCTGCAAGGCTATTCTATTCTATTCTATTCTATTCTATTCTATTCTATTCTATTCTATTCTATTCTATTCTATTCTATTCATTTATTTTTTGAGACAGGGTTTCTCCGTTGCTTTGGAGCCTGTCCTGGAACTCTCTCTGTAGACAAGGCTGGCCTCAAACTCACAAAGATCCACCTGTCTCTGCCTCTCAAGTGCTGGGACTAAAGGTGTGTGCCACCAATGCCTGGCCAGCAATATTATTCTTTACCAACAGTCACAGGGCTGGTTCTCTTGTCAGCAAGCCAGGCACAGGAGACCGAACCCACTTTCACAAGGTGCGCACTGACCCCTTCTGAGATCACTGTCTTTATGTCTCCCTTCTCCAAGTTTCCCTTCCTCAATACCTAAGCACTAAACCAAGTTCACAAGCAGTGGGAGATGAAGCCCCACTACATTAGACATTGTGAGAGCTGTGCTCTATTTTATAGTTCAGGTGTTTGTCTCAGTTTCTTGTTATATTTCTGGTAGGGCAATCATGGACTGTACAGGTAGCATCATCTAGAGGGCAACAACATCCCTTTCCCCATCTTCCTCCTCTCTCTCTTCACAGGTTCCCGAGTGCCCATGTTCAATTCAGGAAGCCCACACCACGCATAGTGAATTTCAGCAACAGGAGTGGAGTCCTTTTAAATACTGAGGGGGTGAGGGGATGCCCTAAGGGAGATGTTTTGTTCTTAACCCATTTCTGTGCTACTTTCAATAAACTCTGGTTTGGGGTTGAAACACTTCATTCATTACTGATGGAACTTACAAAGCAGATCTCGCGGGAGTCAACTCATTCTTTGATTCATTTGTTCAATTGCAAATACTTCTTGAGTCCCCGTGGTTTGCCAAATACTGGTTTTACAGTGAGGAACGGACATGGGAAGGCTCACAAGCCTGAGTCTCCTGTCAGGATTCCCATCCTCCACGGACCATGTGCAGTTTCTAGTGAGGGTTGGGGAAAGAGGAGCAACGTGAAAGTGGGCAGTAAATATACATTGGGTGGTATTGATCGACATGATTGAAATTGAGACAGTACATTTAGAGAGACTGGCCAGATGGAAGGTGGCTGTTGAAAGAGTAATCCGAGCAAGCCCTGTGACTGTTGGTAAAGAGTAGCATTGCAGACAGAGAGAAGTGCAGATTGGAAAGTCCCAACAGCCTGCATGTTCAAAACCAGAAAGAGCTCTGTGGCTGGTGCAGCTGTGATGATGGCACAAGCACAGGAGATGGGCGACAGAGGTATAAATAGTGACACTTTTACAGGCTCATGAGCCTGTGAGTCCTCATAAGCTAAGCATTCAAATTCTGAGAAACAGCATAGAGGACAGGACCCATTGCATTGCACCATGGGTTTGTCCACTAGTCACTGTGCTAGTCTGGAACTCCGCCTTTTTGCCTCTTGCTGGCTGCATGACTAACAAATGGTGTATCTTGTATGTGACTATAGTACCTATGCCCTAGGCTTGTTATAAGGATTATGTTATAAGGATTGTAAGTGATTGATTGCTAAACATATGAAATAAATATACTTGAAAGTATCTCTGAGAAATATCTAAGGTAATTCAGGCCACTCTTCCAGTAATTAATAAAGTGAGTCTCAAAGGCAACACACCATACATGACCAGGTCAGAATTCATAGCCAGATCAGAATGACACAGGTCTTTGGATGCATTAATACAATTAATGATGAAGTCATCGTTCATCAGATAATGGCACTGAGGTGTGAATTAAAGACTGTCTCCTAGTAATATACATGTTGCATCCTATTCCCCATACTTCATAACTTCACTTGACTTGGGGACAGACTTCCAGAGAAATACTAAATCAGCATGAGCTGAAGACAGTGAGCGCCCACCCAATAAGACTGTCATCCTGTTTACAAGGGTAAGCTTGAATGAAGATACAGACAAACTGCCAGAAACCAACCAGTCACCTCCCCGGGCTGGAAGAGAGGTCAAGGACCCTTTCCTTGTTCCTCTCATATTCATGGCACTGCCAACACTTTGACTTTGAACTAGACACATCCAGAATACTCGAGAATGAGTGTCTGATACCTTGCCTCGAGGCCTGTTGTCTTTCATTATGGCAGCCCTAGGAGAAGAATAATTTGTGTCTCAGTTATTTAAAACATTCCGTCCACCCAGACCCTGCCAAGTCAACAGTGAAGACACAGCACTGGGATCCGCTTACTGCAGGGATGGGAACTGCATCTTCAGTGCAGCCTGGACCCTCGGCACAAGGGGTGAGCAGGAAGCTGTAACAAGTCATTTACAATCAGAGGCGACTGCAAGCGGGAGTCATCGCCTATGTCTCTGATGTGTGCTAATTTCCTCCTGTAATTAACCTGCCAACACCACCTGTTAATAAACCTAGGCGGTTGCCAACATTGATCAAGTAAAACTGCGAGGAAATTGGATTCTCGTGGGGAAAAATGTCACATCAAAGTATCAGACGCATTTTTAAAAATCTGTTCGGATTTTGCTGACTTTTTAACGTTGACAAGTTATCCCTGATGAGCAGAGATTGCCAGCACCTGGAGAGCCTGGCAGCACACCTCATCCTGATTGTTTGTTGTATGGCTCCATTGCAGACTGAAGGAGCTTGGCTCCTGCAATGACGAGGTGCAGCATCCACAAGGGAAGGTGATGTACTTGCTCAAGCTGGATTTCGCCTCTTTCAGCTTTTCCTCATAGACCTGATCGGAAACCAACACATTAATGTCTTAAACGTGTGTGTCTTTAACGTCGGCAGTGCAGTGACATTGGAATGTTCAATGAATAGTTTTCCTGATCACACTAATTGCCCCTTGGTCGTCACCTCTCCCCTAGTTCTTCCATGACCTATACATGGCAAAGTAGTTTTTCCTTGGAAAATGCCCCCACCACTGCTGTGGCAATCTCAGGAAGAGATGGAGCTACCAGCTCACAGTCTGTTAGGTTGCTTGACAACCTCATGACTGCTCTGAAACAGGAACCATGAACTTAAGAGCCATGGTGTCCCTGCTGTGGCAAAACACCAGCCACTTACAAGGAGGAAAGGATTCTTTTAGCTCCCAGTCACAGACGTGGTGATACCTTGCTTGTACAAATACAGCCTGACTGGGTGTTCAGAGAATGGAGTTTGCCACTAGCTAACCATAGAGATCTGGAGGTCTGCACAGACAGACAGGAAGTGAGGTAGCTGGGCAGAAACAGGAAATCTCTCTTGTCTGCTGAGACATTAAGGAGGTAAGATGTGCTGTGGCTTGCTCCTTCTCTTTGATCTCTCACCATTTCCCTTTATATGTAACACTGGCTTTTTATTCTCTAGGCCAATTGAGAACTCCATTTACATGCAGCAGTTTGGTTCATGGCTCCATTGAATTTGGGCGGTGGCAGGAAAGAACATCATGGCAGGGACCACATGGTGTGAGGGAAACAAAAACAAGAAAGAAGGGAGTATGGTTGGAATATATTTCTCAAGGGCACACCCCAAGTGCTGCAACATCCTTCCATTACACTAATGATCTAGTCATCCCGTCATCTTCAATAACATCAGAAGTTGGTGAGTAAGCCTTTAGCTCATGGGCCTGGGGGACATCTAAGACCCAAGCTATAACAGTGTGGGGGATTACTGGCCTTACTTCAATTCAACTTTGTTGATGTTTTTTAGAAGAGTTTTTTTTTTTTTTTCAAAACTGCTTTAAAATCAATATAGTTTCTCCTGTAAGAAGCATTGCTGGTTACCCAAGGAAAGAAGCAACTTCATAATGATGCTGAAGGCAGCACTTCCTTAATGGTGATTTCTCAATAGGAGTATCATGATGATGCTGGTTGGTTTTTTATATCTCTTGATCTGTGTGTTTCATTAACCTAGACGGATGTTTTGCAGCACTGACTTTTGAGCAATTTCCTAGAAAAGGATAATGGTAATGAAAACAAGCCTTTCACATGGCGCTTGCTGGAAACCAGTGGCTATTAAAAATGTGCATGTACACAGAGACATAAATATGAGAATGAGAGAGAGGGAGTTGGTAACTGTGAGCATGTGCGTGTGAACATGTATATACCTGGGCCACTTGTCAACCTCCAGCATTGGATGTTGTTTTTGGGTTCCAGCCACCTTGTTTTTGAGCTGGGATCTCTTACTGGCCTCACTGAATAAGGTAGGTTGGCTGGCCAGTGAGTCATAAGGGTCTTCCCGTCTATGTCTCCTCAGTGCTGGGGTTACATGCATTTGCCATGGAACATGGGTTTATAAGATCAAACACAGGTCCTTATGCTTGAACAGCATGCACTTTAGCAACAGATCCCCCAGGTCAATACATAAATTTTAAGAGTTTCTAAATCATTCTAATAAGTAGATAAAACTACCCCATTTCCCAGATTTGTTAACTGAGGCATGGTGGAGTTTAGTTCATGGTCACATAAGGCCGGCAAGTGATACATACCAGAATCCAGATATATTATCTTTCTCATTAGTGTGACAGAATATCTAACAAAAGCAGCTAAGAGAGTAAGGGCCTAACATGGATTGGTTTCAGAATACATTCCATCATGGTGGGGAACCTGGTGCTGGGAATGGGTCACAACTGTGCTGGCAGGAACATACTGTTGCTTTCTCACATCTTGGTGGGTCAGGAAGCAGAGAACAAGGCAGAAGCAGTGCTGAGTTATAAAACTCAAGCTACTCCAGCTACCCACTTCTTCCAGTAAGGTCTTACCCCCAGAGCTTTTGAAATTAGCTGGGGACCAAGTGTTTAAATGCATGAGCTTATAGTGATAGTCTACATTCATTCTACATCCACACCGAAGGAGTTGGTGTGGATCAGAAAGATGTGGGGAGGTGGTTTCTCTCAGAACTGATCATGTGAAGTAAGTCAAGGGTAAAGATGATTTTAGAAAAGAGCTATGTGGTTAAACTTTGGCTCTTAAATGGACCAAAAGACATCTACATAAGCACACACATAAACACACACACACACACACAGGCATATGCATGCACACACGCACGCATGCACGCACGCATGTGCGAGCGTGCTCCTAAACTTCCCCAAGAAACAGCCATATCTATCTTCAGTTTCAAAGTAAGCTAGGCAAAGCGTAGAGTTCAGGTTTTACAAAACATTTCACATGCTTGGGTCATACAGAGCACATCACATGCTTGGGTAATACAGAGCACTTCACATGCTTGGGTCATACAGAGCACTTCACATGCTTGGGTCATACAGAGCACTTCACATGCTTGGGTCATACGGAACATTTCACATGCTTGGGTCATACAGAACACCACACACTTTCTCTGCCTCCGTCGATCAGAATGTGGGAGACAGGACAGCATGAGAGCGGGGCTGATGGCTCACATATTGGTTGTGCGCTGACATGGACAAAATAGATCTTCAGGCAAAAAGGCTCCTGGTGAAGCACTGAGAGAGAAACCATGGAGGATGTGAACGAGGAGGCAGCTGACCCAGATTGTTGATTCAGTTGCTTTTTTTAGATGCAGCCTTAAAATGGAGAACTTAGGAAATCATGACATCACTGCTTTTCTGTTTCCTTGTAATTATATTCTTTCTCTTTCAGCTCAGAGAGCCCTATGTTTTCCTATCCTTCTATTAGGCGATAAGATGACTTAATTTCATATAATTCACTGGTAACCCACATTCTGCTACAGTGAGGCTCGGGGACACTGATAAACTTCATGAGAGTGGGCAGTTCTGAGTCACCAGGCTCATCTGGAGCTAGGATCTCATTAGAAGACTCTGGCAGTAAGAAGGAGGCCCGTTGTAAGGGAATTTTGCCATGGTATTTGTGATCACAAAGGAAGTCCATGTGTAGGTTACAGGCTAAGCTGTGTCCCTTCAAAATTTACACTGATGGCCTACCTCCAATGCCTCTGAGTTGTGTATTTTGAGATAAAAATTAATTAATTAGTTAATTAATATGAAATGAAGACAAAGCAGACCCTGGTCCAGTGTGGCTAATGCCCTCATAAGAAAGTGCATTGGGACAGACTGTGTGAGGATCTAGACAGCAAAGGCTGTGTATGTGAGCCACTGAGAAAAGCACCAGGAGAAACTAGTCTGCCACGCCTTGATTTGGAACCTTCAGCCTCCACAATTACAGAGAAATGGTCCCTGTTGTTTGAGGCTCTCAGTCCACTGTGCTGTGCTGACCCTTGCAAACTAAACTAGTGGGTGTTGTTAGTTACCTGTACTCCCTGCGGTCACAGAACACAAGGTGGCTGGAAGGAAGCAATCTGTTTGTCCCCTCAATTCAGCTACCCAAGTCTCCTCACTGCTATCGCCTACATTCTTCCTTTTGCCTGCTACGCACTCTTCCCAGATCTCCACACAGCTCCTTCTCTCTCTTCCTTCAAGTCTTTGTCCTCAGCCAGGCTCTCTCGGGTCACCGTATTCAGCACTACAATTCAACCTCTACTTTTCACCTGCCCAGACCTCTTTAAACACCTTTCTTACTTATTCTATCTATCCAATGCTGTTTCCATATCCAAGCAGCCGTGTTCTTATCTAATCATCTCACTTCTGCATCAGTAAGGCAAGCTCCAGGAAAATAGACACGTGTCTGCCTCACTCCATGCTGGATTCCAGCACTGGGATGGTGAGGGGCACATAGTGGGTACTCAAGAAACAATTGCCAAAGTAGCGAATTAACCACAATGGTTGTGCGAATTGAGCATGATGCACCCAATGCTAAGTGTTTAAATTTATTAATTCACAGGTATACCTAGGGCAATACACCCTATTTGACATAATTGCTTCATTCACATGATCAAAATATTCCTGTGTTTTTCAAAAACACTGTCATTTCCCCCTTTTTAATCGCATATTGTAAAATCGTGAGAAATGTCAACAGGATTCATCAGAAGCTGAAGAGTTGCTGATAAAGCCTGCACATAAGGAAACCTTGGGTGAGAACAAAGGATGGTTTATCTTTTCAGAGGGGGTTATGATAAATGGGGGCCAGGATTACCTGCCACTGAGCTCCATCACTGCATGTGGCCCTTGCTTTGTGACCCAGGGAGGAAGGGAAAGTCAGTTCCAGAGCAGAAAGTACCAAGATGAAACAAAGAGACTGGATACACTCTACCTCAGCCTGCAAACGCCCCACCTTCTTTGCTGACCCCAAGATGAAAACTAGCCTCTAATAAGCTGGTGTAATTTTAAAGCTGATAATTTCTTTGAACCACCACATTTCAAACCTCATGGTTTTCGAGCACTGTGAGTTTTGTTTATTGCATGTTTCAGCATAGAGTAGTTTATAGCTGCTGAGGTCCAAGCATACCACAGAAAACATCAATACTGCTGGCAGACTCACGAAATAAGAAAATATTCTACCGAGTCTGTAATAAGAAAGTGTAACAAGGGTGAGGCAGCTGCCTTCATCCTTGTATCATTGATGGCTGTCTATGGATTGGGAAACAATATCTGGGTCTGAACAGAACACTTTTGAAAGGGGAAATGATGCAACGTGTCTGTAAATTACAGACAATCCTGGGAAGATTAATTGAATACAACATAATGAATGCCTCATTACATATCCAGATGAAATTTGCTGGCTGTTTTTTTTTAACCAAAAAACAAAACAACAACAACAACAAAAAAACAAAAAAACAAAACAAAAAAAAACTGCTGTGTAATTTATACATGGCTTCCCTTTTCAAAAAACACTTCCTATGTGACAGAAAAAAAGTCATTTTTGTTTTCAGGGCTATTTAGAAATTCTGTAAATTCTCAATAGCTGACAGACGAGAGCCTTATCAATAACTCATGTCTACCTCTCACCTCGGCCTTCCCCCTCCCTCTCTGGAGATGTGACTGAAGATAATGAAAACCCCATGTTATTAACTCAGATAAAGGTCATAGACTGTCTCAAGGGTTCTGTACTCTCCTCTCTTCCAGGAAAACTTTGTACTATTTCTCTCATAAGAAGTGCTTTACATCTGCTGACTTGTTGCAAGAATCAGTGTCTATATAAATATATCCTTTATGAATGTATATGTGAGTGTTTTGTGCACATACATGTGTTATGTAAGTATGTAGTACAAAGTTTTTAATGAAAAGAAAAACTTACATTATAAAGAAAATTCACAGAAAGGAAACGCAGAAGAAGAATCAAGTAGTAAGTCATACATAATCACATTCCCCAAAGAAAATAAACACCACTGGCCATGGCAAACATTATCTATACATCTGTAAGTCAACATTGCAAACTAAAGTACCTTTGAGAGTCAAAAGGAAGTGGAGTGGAAGAGATGGGCTGGGCACAAGGAAAAATTCACTGGTGCTTCTCAGCTACTGTGGGCTTTCCTTCCCGAGTGGAGAAATATTTATCCAAGAACAGTAACAGTAAAAGCCCCATAGTAAACAGCAACAAATGCTCTTGTCATAGCCAGGACACAATGTGTCAAAACAAAGAGGGCATGCTGAATCCAGGAGGGGCACAAATGGCTCAGTGGAGCAGATGGTTCTAGGCACAAATAGGGTCCCACCAGTGCCAAACCGCCTGACCTGTGAGACATGGTAATTTTGCATGTGTTTCTAAAAGTTTGTTTCAAAATATTTTCTCAAAATCGTCTAAAAATGGCGTGGAATAAAATATGGAATGTAGTCCATCCATTGCAGTATTTGCTATGTAGGTTTGGGTAGGTGGGTGGATAGACGAGAAAGTGACCAGCATGTCACATGACAGGTCATTAATACAATCTTATAGAGGCAACTAATTAAAAAAATCAAAATAAAAGCTAATGAAGCCTGATCAAATTTAACAAGCTGACATGAAATTGGAAACATTGCCTAACCTTATTTCTTCATCATCAGAAATTTCTCTAAGCACAAGTGCAAGATGATGAAGCCATTGTGGGATTGAAAATTTGCACTTGCAATTATAACAGTTCCTATAATATAAACTATGTTATCTCCTGGAATTCATTCCAGGGTCCTTGCAGATACCCACAACTAAGGCTTTTACCATGTGCTATACTAAATGGTTCAGCATTTGCACAGAATCTATGCACTTCCTCTCATACAGTCATGTGTCACATACAGGTATTTCAACCCTTAAACTATATATGTGACAGAGGTCCCACAGGATCATAATGGAAACCCTATTGCCTGATGATGCCTCAGCTATTTGTGATTTTTGTTTGTTTCTTTTGTTTTTTTGTTTTTCTAGAGAGGAACCATGTGTAACAGCTCTGGCTGTCCTGGAACTAGCTCTGTAGACCAGGCTGGCCTCATACTCACAGAGGTACACCTGCCTCTGCCTCCCAAGTGCTGGGATTAAGGCGAGCGCCACCACTGCCTGGCAAGACTCGTGTTTATGGTAATGCCAAGGTAAACACCCCTACTTGAACTGGCTGTCAAAGAACACTCAGTTCTGTTCAACACATAATTCTTGATCATGATCACAAATGACAATGTGACTACTTATACACTAAATTTTTATCATTATTTTTGTGTGTACTTCTATTTCTACACATATGAAAAAGTTTAAAACAGCTTGCTATGTTATGTGACAACCTCACAAATCTTGTACCACAGTGTCTTTCAATTGGATCAAGAGGTCATGGGGGGATGATTGACTTAGGCCACATAGCTTTATATAAGGACAGATGCTCATGTAATTTTGCAACCTGACCCAGTTGCCAGAGCTTGTACCATCCTAAGTCCTCTATAGATTACTTAATATACCCACTGTAACACACAGGCTAAGTAAATAGTTGCTGTATTGTGCTGTTTAGGGAATAATGGCAAGAAAAGTTTGCACATGTTGAGAGCAGATATAATTTGCTTTGGAATACTTTTGATTTGAGATGGGAATAATCTGCATATGGGGAACCATGAATGCATGTTGACTCCTCATAGTTTAGTTCATCTTACAGGTTGGTGTCTGATTTTTTGGAAGACTACTGATTCTTTGATATTTTTTTTTCTGAGATTGTACTAAGACATTATCACTTTAGTCTGCTTTTCTCAAAATTATAACATTCTTATAATGCTCAGTGACATTATTTCTCTAGGATCCATCTAAAGACAAAGTACATGAAGCCACAGTACTCCAAAATCTTCCTTTTCTTTCTCTGGATATTAAAAATAATGTTTATGATATAATACCTTGCTCTCATCTGATTTCTGTTGGGGGAAATTTCATGTCTTAAAAACATGTGCTTTATCTGGAACTATGGAAGAAAGTGGCTTCTATAATCCCATGTCATTTTACCGTTTCAAACTGGAATCTTTCTTTAGTCTTCAGTGAAACCAGTAACCAAGAATTTGCCGTATACAATAAAGTTTATAGCATCAGGTGGCATGGCTTTTTGCATCTGTTCTCCGGCACTTGCAGATATATTGTTAATTCAGCGACCCCACTACTCAATCGGTATATGTGTATAGCCAAATAAGCGTACTTTGGTTTCCTAAGTTACTCAATAATGGTTTCACCAGTACAATTTTTAGAAGTGAGTAGATTTTGTGATGGAAGGACATTCTGGAAATGAGTTGTGTTTTCATCTGCTAAATGTTTCATCTTCTCTGATGTTCCAAGATCAACTTAAAGCCTTCAAGGACTAGCACTTAGCTCTCGTTTGTCTTTACTTAGCTCTCATGTAAAGCAGCACTTTGTAGGAACATACCCGACAGCTGACATGTTGCCCTTAGCCGTGGGCGGTTGCAGAGGAAGCTGATTGTGGGTGAAGAGGCTTCCATACTTTTATCGTGACTTTCAACTCCATGAGTCCACAACTCCATTATCTAAGAGCTAACATAATTAAACATACAGCAATAATTATAGTTATGAATCTTCAGTGTCATAATAGCATCATCATCTTGCAAGGGTAGTGGGGACAGTAGTCCTGATTTCAAGTGATTATCAATGACTTATTTGAGGAAGTTCCTTTTTTCTCAGTGAACATTTATTGTAAGCTTAGTTTGTGCACGGAATAGTGAGTGCTATACTTCTAGTCCTGTGAAAATGTCCACACATTGCTCCTTCATCAACACTCTTGCTTGGTTTGGAAGAGTGGCACACACCTTTAATCCCACCATTTGGAAGGCAGAGGCCAATTTGATCTACATAAAGAGTTTTAAGCAAATCTCTATGGCTACATAATGAAACATTGTTTCAAAACAAACAAACAGGCCAAATCAAACCAAACCAAACCAGGAAAAAAAAAAAAAAAAAAAAGAAGAAGGAAACAAACAACATATAGAGAAATAAGTAAAAAAAAAAAAAAATGTAATAAAAGATTTAAGAAGTCCCAGTGTTTAGTATCTCTCTTCTCTGATCAGCCTCACACACACTAACCTCTTTCCCTAACAAGCCCACTCTGAACAATTGTTTTTTTTTTTTTAATCTTGAAGTAATACCCATATACTGTCCTTATTTAAAATAAAACATTTAAAAACACACCAGGAAGCACTTATATACGAAAAAAGCATAAAGAATAACACAATGCTAAAATATCTTTCACTAACCTCAGGACGTAAACTGCCATCCTGGCATGAACTTGCCTCTGTAGCCTTTGCATCTGCATCCCTTGAGGGACAGCATCCCAGTTTTATCCCATCCTCGCTCCATGCTGCTCTTTCTTCCTTTGCTCCGCCGTGGTGGTTAGATTTCTGTTTAAGCTTGTGATTACTGTGTCCATACAGACTGCTATCTTTGATTGTGTCCTTTCCTTTCACATTGTGTAGAAACAGTCCTCTGGGGCCCATAGCTATTCTGTGTGTGACCGTGTCATCACTGTGTTTTGGTTGACAGATATTTCTTTCTTCCAGCTGTTTGTTTCCCATTCTGGACAATGCTATTCTAAACATCCCCCCCCCCTTACCATTGCTGTGTATGCAGGCATCTGAGTTTTCTCTTTGAAAAGTTATTAAACCTTTGGGAATACCTGCCGGCTTTCCTCTATACTAGTGTGTCACATTTCTCCTGATCACATTTTCTTCACTAAGCAGAAGTTGCCTTACCTTAAAAACAAACAAACAGACAAACAAATTTAGATAACCCTGAGCCTCCACTAAAAAGACTCCTCTCTGTGCACTGAAGCTCCCCTTTTAATGACAGAATCTTCCTAACATAAAACCTCTATCTTCTGTTTACCATGGGGCAAAGTGTGGGTCAATGATGGACCACATATGTGATCATGGTCCTTAACAGTGTAATAGAACTAAAAATTCCCCATTGCTTGTCATGCAGTAGCTGTCATAATGTCAAATAGCATAATGCATTTTTTTCTTGTGTTTCTGGGGACTCTGCCATAACTAAATTTATTTTGTGGCCAGTGGTCTGAAAGTGTAGTACACATATACAGCATAAGATGTGACAATGACAACAACATCCATTTCGCTGGTTTATTTATTTATTATCCTATACTTTAAAAACATGTATTTAATTTGACTTTATATGTATGAATATTTTGTCTGCATGTCCATATGGGTACCGCATGTGTGCAGTGTCAGAAGAGGCCAGAACAGGGCATCAGATCCTGTGGAATTAGAGTTACAGAATGTTGTGAGCTACAGTGTGTGTGTGCTGGGACCCAAATCCAGCAACCCCGGAAAAATAGCCAGTGCTCTTAACAGTGAGGCATCTGTCTGGTCGCTAGAGTACTTTTGTCATCATTGTAGACTACTATCTCTAATAAAGAAGTGCATTTTTAAACATTGCAATGTGTGGTAGGAGCAGGGCCTTATGAATCTTCTATTTACGCAGTATCTCTTGATTAGATCCTTTTCTTATTTATTTGTTATTGCTGTCATTGTTTTGAGGCATGGTCCCACTCTGTAGCCCTGGTTAGCCTGGCCTTGAACTCATGATTCTCCTTCCCTAAGCCTCGTGAGTGCTGAAGTTACAGATGTGTGCCAGCATGCCTCACTCTTGTGCTTGATTTCATCATGTCTTTTCCTTTTTCTCAGTTCTAAGCACAACTGGTACTCTCTCTCTCTCTCTCTCTCTCTCTCTCTCACACACACACACACACACATGCACACCACGCACACGCTGTAGCCTAGGTGTGTAGCAAGCTATGTACCTTTAATGTAAAGACAGCCTACAGAGTTCACACATGTTCGCTCCAGTCCTTACGGGTCACATGCGGAGTTTTCTGATAGCACAGCTCTGCCAGATGTCTTCACATGGTTGAGTTCATGAGCATCCTCAGTTCTATCAGGCAGTCCTGTGACTTTCTCCATGATCCAGCTTTTCAAACCTTCCTCCTCCAACTCATCTTGTCACCCAAGTGATACATACCACCCTGATTTTACAACACAAACTACCTGAGGGTTCCCCACCTGGTGGTATGCCAGCCTGCCTGCTCTTACAGCCATTACACGCTGTCCTTGCCTTTTCCAGAACAGGAGAGCAGCCCCTAACCCTACCCCAAGTCAGCTTCTATTTGGGGACACCTACTCCTGTATCTGACATAGATGAGTATTTTTTCTACCCTAGTTTCCTCTTCTCCTCCATCTTTATTCTCTCTCTGCTAGGTCTTTCTCGTTGGCACACGGACTTGCTTTATAGATTTTCCCATCTTAAAGACAAAAAAAGGAAGGGCTTACCTTCCCACACCACCTTGTGCCATGCAATTATTGCTCTCTCAGTCACAGCAGTGGCCTCATAAACACCCCCTACATGGAGTGTTTACAGAGGCTAATTGCTTTATCCTTTGTCATGTTGAATCCTGAAGCACAGCATAATACTCAGCAAGGTGTTCAAGTCTTAATATTCAGCTCGAGTTTTATGTAAGATTATTTATTCTCAATGTGTATCACCTTCCTCAGTTCATATGTTGAAAGCTAACTTCCAATGTAACAAACAATATTGAGAGATTATGTTTGGAGATGAGTAAGTCATGGGGCTAGAGAGTAACAGGATAAATAAAAAGACCAAGAGACAAATATTGGGGTTGAATCTTCAAGCTGAAGATAAGTAAAGCAAAGTAGTCAGCCACTAGCTTTTACTGCAAGGAGGTGGTGGTACACACCATTAATCCTAAAACTCAGGATTAGGAGGTAGACTGATCTCTGTGAGTCCAAAGCCACCTAGATCTACACAAGATTGATCCAGTCCTAAAGAGAAACAGCTCACACAAAGATGATCTCAGCACCTGTGATCACACGCCTTTAATCGAAGCACTAGAGGGGTCTGAAAGATAGAAGCAGGATCTTAAATAGTCAGCATCAGGATTCATTCTCCAGCCACATTGAGGATAGGAAGACATTCAGTCTCAGGATCCTTTAGAGGGAGCAGAATCAGCCCAGTCTGAGGTAGCAGTAAAAGCTAGTGGCTGACTACTTTGCTTTACTTATCTTCAGCTTGAAGCTTCCTCCTTGCTCCTAGCTGCTGGGATTAAAGGTGTGTATCACCACTGTCTGATCTCCTTAGCTTGAGGCTGACTTTGCTTTTCTGAATCCTTAGGCAAGCTTTAATAAATCATAAGTAATATATCACCACACTGGAGCCCTCATCAGTGAGTTTATTGCTCCTGAGACAGATGATAGAAACTTGTCTTTCCCTCTGTCCTTCTACCATGTGAGGATACAGGTAGAAGATGTCATATGAGAAGTGGAGAAATAGTCCTGACCAGACAATGTAGCTTCCTGTCCTTCGGGACCACCAGCGATCAATTTCTGATGTGTAAAAGTATCCCAGTGTAAGGTACTTTGCTTTAGCAGCCTGAACATATGTAGTCTGTAGAAGAACTATCTGGAAGGACCTATGGACCATGTCCAGCATCCTAGAGTTTATCTCTTCACTCAATACCTCTTCATGTCAATAACTTCCAAAAGAAACAACCCTTGTAGCTTTTATTGCTGTAGATGATTTTTGTCCTTATGAACTTCATGTGACTAGAGAAATATTAAATATATTTTTTCATGTTTAGTTTTGTTCACCTTCCCATTAAGTTACTGATATTCTTTCTGTCTTGTGTAGTTGTGCTTTTTTATTTTGTTGCCTTGTCTTAGTTCACTGAATAAATGGATATACTATATCTCTGTGTATATAAATAACTCTTCATTATTTTTCTGGGTTTTGTGACAAAATACCTGACAAAAGCAGCGTAAGGAATAAAATGTTTATGTAGTTACGGGGTACAGCCCATTGTGATGGGGACCAGATAGCGACAGGAACATGAGGCAACAGGTCACATTATGCCCCAGCTCAGGAAAGAGAGAAGGGTGGATGCGGGTGAATTGCTTGCTTTCTGCTGTAATTAAACCTGTGACCCCATGTCATGGGGTGGTGCTACCACGCTCACAGTGGCTCTTTCTTCCTCACTTAAATCTTTCTGGAAACTCCCCCATAGCCATATCCAGACTTGTGTTTTCACGGGATTTTCTAAATCCCATTGAGTTGACAAGGCTCACCATTGGACCCGGGTTACTTCTAACTCGGAGCTCTTAATCTAAATGTTCTTTCACAGTTTCTGGCAGACAGAAGTTGCTACATCTGCGAGTTGTGTGTGCAGGAAGGGAACTGCTTGCCCAAGGCGTCTGTGTGCTTGGTTTCGTAGGCACTGCCATGCATTTTCCAAAGAGCTGGACCCATCCCTAGGCCCACATGAGATGCAGATGCTGTTTCTTCACATCCTGCAGAACTTCCTCGTGATCACACTCCCTGGACGTTCCTTCTTGAACTGTCCTTGTACTTTCTTGGGTACCTCTCCCTCTTCCCCCTGCTTTTCTCTAGTCTTTTTGCTTTGTGCTGGTTCCTTGCCTTTGGCCACTGCTCTCAAGTCTGGCATGCTTTTGTCCCAGGCACTTGAGCCCTGGATTCTTTCTTTTCCTTCTTACCCATTGTCTGCACATGCTTTTGCTATTCTCCCATCATATGCAGCCCCACCCCCGATTCATTTTCCTTCCCAATCCTTAGGTCCTGACTTTATGTCACACTTATTTCCTCTCAGTCTATACTGATGAAAGTCCATTCCAGGACACAAAGGATGTTGTCTTTTCGGGTCAACACCGGATATGTCAGTGTTTAGGCCTAAACTACATTAGGCATATGAGGATATGGTGTCTACAGAGATTCTCAATTCAGAATCAGCCATTGTCCACACACAGTTTTATCCCATTAACCTGGGTTCATAGCTACAAAGCCTACACTTCTTTTCATTCATTTTTTTATTTTTCTTTTTTTTCTTTCTTCTCAATTCTAGGGATTGTGCCCAGGCCCTGCGCATGCTTGGCAATCACTCTCCCACTGATCCGCATCGGCCGCAGGGCTCTTATTTGCCTTTTCTTTTTTGTCTGCTGTCCACCTTTCTTATTCCTCCTCACTTCTCAGCAGTTTTCCTTTTACTCCTCCTACCCCATCACTTTGTCCCTTCTGGCCCTTGGGACTCGGGGGGGGGGGGGTGTGGTTTCAGTGTGGGCTCTCAGATGACAGTTTTAAACTGCTGTGTAGGAAGTAGGTCAGATGGCATCGCCTGGCTAATGCCCCTTTCACCCCACTAAAAGCATGATACCCCAAAATGTGTCTTCAGCTTAGCTGGATTCCCCTCTTTACACTCACTCTTTCTCCATGCCTCTAACTACGTGAACAACCCTCTCTCTCTCTCTCTCTCTCTCTCTCTCTCTCTCTCTCACACACACACACACACACACACACACACACACACACACACACACACACCCCAGGGAAGACTTCACAGGACAGGAAGCTCTCTTTTTGTGGAGTCACAGAACCACAGTGTCTCATCCAGAGACAGTTGTAAAACCTGCCTTCCCGGATGGAGAGCTGCCAGACTCCTGGATTTGACAGAGGGAATTTACAGTGCTCAGTGAAAGTGTGTTAAGAACAAAAGAGGCAACTGAATCCATCAGAGCAAGCAAGAGGCAGCCACAGACTTAGTGCTCGCTGGGGAGTCTAGCGAGGCTATAGGCCAAGGCGCTCTAGAAAGAAGCAAAAATGATATATATCTGGAGGCTTGTTGGTCTTGTCTGTGTCCTGTGCAAACAACGGTAACCGGAAAATACTAGTTAGCTATGGTAAAGTGAGAAAAGAACAGAGCTAAAGAAACTCCCTCAGTGTGATGCGTAGTGTGAAGGAAGAAATGATTTGCCTTTGATAACATAAAGGGTAAGGGATGTTTGAGTAGAACCCTCCTACGCCGGCAGAAAGGGAAAGGACATCTGACGTACATATGTATATACCTGAAAATGGCCAAGTGTCTGTCCAGAATGGGTGAGGAAGAGTCTGTCTGTGGCTGGCAGGAGGAGGACAGTCACCTACACAGGTCTATCTCACGTGCTGTGGGCTGGGTACTGTAAACAGCTCTCAAGAGGTTCTCATCGTTCTCATGGATGGTTCACAAGCAGTTCCTAAGGAGCACAATGGCACATGAACAAGGAAGAATTCCACCAGTGTGCATTCATTTAGCTGCCCTGACCTTAGGTAGTTTCCAAGGGTTCCTGGCCAGACATGTCTAGGCTCACAGCAGTCTGAAACCTACTGTGTGGGTGACGTGTGAGTGCTGTTTATTGTTGCAATAAAATTCAACCTTGGCATTCCCTGGGCTGCATGGAAGAAACCACATCTTCCTCTGTTCTTGGCAGCCTCCTGTCACAGTGCCTGGAACCTTCCTAGTGTGTTTTGTTTTCCAGCATGGGAGTGTAATCCTACTGTAGACAAAGGGATCTGAGGATTTCTAGGAAAATTTACCCTTTTCCTGACTCCCAAGGAGAGTGTTCTTCTGGTCCCTTCCTTCTGTGGAGGAGGAGCATGAGAGCCACCATTGTAGTCATGGTTTTGTGATTCTGTGGGACAGTCCCCAAGGGCTGTGTAGAGAATGACCCAGAGCTGGAACATTGTTTGATGGCTGCAACAGGGGCTGAAGAAGTGACTTATTCAATAGAGTACTTAAGCCTGAGTGTGGATCCCGTGTAAAAGCCAGGTATGCTAGCACTGGGGGCTGGTGAGATAATTATACTCAATGAATCCAAGTTATGAATCACTTACTAAGTCTCTCCCAAAGGTGTACATTTGGGATTTGATTCCCTGCTATTGGTAAATGGTAGACCCTTGAGAAGATGAGGCCTGGGGGAAGGAAATAGGTCACAGAGGTTTACTTTGAGAGGGTTACTGGGGCATCAGCCCCTTTCCTCTGTCATTTCTTAATCACTCTTATGTGGGCAGCATCGCTTCTCCCGCATGCTGCCCAACCATGTTGTCTCACCGCACTGCAGACAAGGCCTCACTACTACAGAATGAAAGCTCTGAAACACTAGGCCCAAGTAAACTTTCTCTTATTTTAAGTTCTTCACCTCATGTGTTTCTCTCACATTCGGTTTCTGCTTAAATTGCCTAGAGAGGATCTGTGGTCTATGATTAAAACTCTGACCCCAAAGCAATACTTGCTTCTGTGTCTAATTCATTTATGCATTTGCTCATTCTGTGACAATCTCAGAAGTCATGCCTAAATATTGAGAACAGTACATGTCTGGAACTTATTGTTTATTGAGTAGTAACTAGACCAGTGGAATAATAACCAAAGGTATTATATGTAAAGCTATAAAAATGAAATCTAAAGATCCACCTTTGATGTTTTAGGGCTCTGGTGTTCTCCCAAAAGGCTGAGGCCAGTATTGACAATGAATGTCCAATTTACTTAACTTACCAAACAACTGTGGTCAAATTAGACAAACCGGGAAAACTGAGGTCTGGGGGACAGGAATACTAAGTCTTAATCAATGGGATCATAACTCTAGTCATAATATTTTTTGCTTCTCATGAAACACCACTCACAGAAGGTTTTCAAGAGCCTTCCCTGAACTTTGAACTCTAGTACACAGCACTCTGGGGTGTTGACATAATCTCAATTGAAGAGGCAGCCCAAATGAGTCATTATTGATAGACTGTCATGCCCACTCTATTATTGGATCCAAGAAGCAAGAACCCATGTCCAGCTTGGCTAGTTAATGAGCAGGAATTTACAGCCCAATGTCTAGCATAAAATCAGAGCACAGTTAGTGGTTGAGGAGTAAAAAGATTGTACTGAGTAGTGTTTAACCATAGCGTTCAAAGCACTACATGAGGAAATAAAGTTAGTGTTACAGTTGCATAAGCAAATGGCAGACTGGGTGATGGTGGTACATATTGCAGTTTAATAAGAATCAGGATAAACAAATAGGCCAAATAGATGTTTATTCAGGGAGAAATAACTCACATCCTAGGCAGATGAACACCAGCAAGTTCCACCGGATGCTCTCCTCTCTGCGTCTGGCCCGGAAGAGAGCGTTTCCCGGCTCCTCTTCAGACGTAGTTCCATCAGTTACTTCCACCCCTGGCTCAACCCCCAATGGGCATGGTCAGTGCCACAGAAGGAGACAATGTGAATATCCCACTGCAGGTGCATGCCTTTAATCCCAGCACTTGGGAGGCAGAGGCAGGAGGATCTCTGTGAATCTGAGGCCCAGCCTGGTCTACAGAGCAAGTTCTGGGACATTCAGGGCTACACGGAACCCAGACTTGAAAAATAATTAAAAATAAGTAAATAAATGACAAACCATTTCTTGTTTGTACTTTTTTATACATACATGTTTCTATAAGCACATGACCCTCAGTATATATGTTTAAATATATTTTATGAACTTGTCACAATTATTGTAGCTCTCCCTTTTCCTAGATTGTTTTCCTTGACAGAATAAGTAAAGGCAAGCATCTCCCTTTTAGCCTTCATCCTTACTGCCCCTCACTGTGAGTTCCCTCTAAGAGTCTCCTACCATTTGCTATCTGTGCCAGTCCTTCCATGGTCCATGCTCTTTGAAACTACTTGTTATTTTGAGTGATTCCCAGATGTCTGAGTCTCACTATGGTAAGAGAGAGGAAAGAGTTGGAATGAGGAAGGGAAAGGGGTAGAAGGGATCTACTTCCCAAACTCTGCAGAAAGATCACCTCAAGACAAAATAACAGTTGGTCTTTCTGCATGGCTCCGAAATTCTCCTCCTCAAAATCTGGTGTTGGACAACACTAAATGGTTTTGCCATGTTTGTCCATGTCTCATCCTGTTCGTGTGTGGGTCTACGAGTTTCGCGACAGTCATAGAGGTATGGTTTTAATCTAACATTGTAACAATTCATTATTATTACAATAATGCTATAGACAGAAAGCATGGTTCCTTGGCTCCTTCTGTCAGTCCTCCCAATGTTCAAAATCTTCACACACACACACACACACACACCCTACCATCTATTATTAATGCTTTCAAGGATCTGGGATCTATGCTTCAATGCCAAGCTTTGGAAATGAAGATGAATTGTGGACCTAGAGTTAGGAGCATGTAGGGACACAGAATAGACAGGCAGTGCCGAGACCCAGGGTCCTAGAGTCTTGAGCATTTGCCAACTCCAGGAGAGGAAAGAGATGAGTGAGTCAGGGAAAACAACGAGAAAGCAACAGCTTCATTATGTGGGCCTTCAGCTCAGGACTGCCAAACCTCTTAAGTCACTTCCCCCCTTCTAAACAAGGTCAAATCAATTCGCCTCATGGACCACTGTTTTCCTTCAATGTTTTTATGTTTTATTTATTTACTTTTTTTGTGGTGGAAATGTTTAAATTCTGCTCTTAACAATTTAAAAATATGTAATAATTTAGTATTGTGTTCATCAGGCTGGTCAAAAGCCCCCTAAAATGTTTTCCTGTCAAACGTTAAGGGAAGAGTTTAAATTTTTTTTTAACCAATAAATGAATAGAGATGTGAAGGATAGGTGTGTTTACTAGCTTGTGTCAGTATTTTACACTGCATCCTTTTACAATGTATTTATTTGTACATTTATCCAAACACCATTCCATACCCTGTGCCCAGTGAAGTTGTGTTTTCTCAATTGAAACTAAGAATACCAAATAAAAATTAAAACTACCAAATTTGTTCTTGGTGGTATTTGGGTCATGTAAACGGATTTCTGTGGCATATATATATAGGTCTTAATGCATGATGGAAGCATAAATATTTGTGCAGTACTGAGTTTACACAAGAATGTGCGTCCCTTAACTCTTCTGAATCAACTGGCATTCTTTCTGTAGAGCATGTGGCTTTCATGCTAGGTATTTGAGTGAAGGCTAAAAAGTGCTGCTTCTTGGAGAGCTGACACACAGGCATAAGTGTGCTTCAGGCAAAGTGTGAGTGGTGACAGTTCAGTCTATAGGAAAAAGGACCTGAAGCCTGGGGAAGGGGTGATTAGCCTCTAGGGTAAGAGGGGGCCAGGGGGAAGGGTATGCTATTCTCAAAGTGGATGCCCCCAGCTATACAAGATTTTCTCCAAACTGGCTCCTGACAAATAATAAATATGGTCCAGGGAAATCCAGGACCTGCTTTGTTATACAAAAACAACCGGATAGCCTTCTAGAAACTACCTCTAAGACCATAATATTTATATTTTATTAGGTACATGACTAGGCTAAGCTCTAGGGCCATGACTCAGAAAAAGAAAAAATGAGATTCAGAGTTCGAGAAGTCTATGGACATAAGCAACTAGGAAATAATGGACTCTGAAGAGGGTGGTTCTCCTATTCAAGTATGAAACAGCCTTTCAGAGTACCTGTGATCTCTTTGTAGTTAAAAGCAAACATTTTGGATGCAGTGACATGTTTTGTGCTTGTCTTTCTGACATATCATTGGATCCAAGAGACAGAACTTGAGCACCACCTTGTGAACTATAGCACACTGGTATCCATGTCGGCAGCTACTTCATAAGTACCCATGGCCTTCCAATTTAGAAAGGCTCAGTCGTTAATTCTGTGGCTTTACAATAGTATGAAAGTGATATATATTCAGTAGAAACTGTAGCTGGTATGTTGAAACTGAGCTAAGGATATGTGGCCCAATGGTCTCATGGGATGCTTGGCTAAGATGGGGAACTCAGAGAAACAAAAACACTCTCTGCTGTACTACCAATCTAAGCTTTGTCTGTAGGTTAAATGTATTAAATGCATATTTGCTTTATAGTGTTTTCAGTTTGTGGTGGACTTATTGGGGGTATAACCTATAAGTTAAGGAACATTTGTAATCTCTTACATGGAAGCGATCAATTAAATGAATTCCAGGGGAAAGGTAAGCTTGGTAAGCTGAAGAGCATCTCAGTATCTCCTGGGAGTCAGGCTTTGGGAAAAAGAATGATATCTAACCTGATACTTAAGGAGCAGTAATGTTTAGCCAGGTTTAGAAAAATAGCAGTGGTGTAAAGGTCCTAAATTAAGAGAGACTGGGGTATGCTGGGGATGTACAATGGACTTGTCTAATAGAACCCAGTAGACCTCACTTTATCCATGGACCCTTGTGCAAACTAAGACACAGTATCAGCTCAAGGTCAGTAAGTTGCAAAAATGGTGTCCCTGTGTAGGCCAACTGAATGGAACAGACATTTCCATCTCCCCCAGGAGGATAGAATCTCTCTGCTGTACCTATGTCTCTCCAGCATGTTTACTGCCATGGCCAGCATCAGCAGAAACAGAGGGTATCTCGAGCCAAGCTATGCTGCTGTTTTAGTTTGCCTTTCCATTCTGTGATAAAATACTTACCAAGAACAACTTGGGGTGAAAAGAGTTTTTGTTGTTGTTGTTTTTGCCCCCCCCCTTACCTTACAGGTTACAATCCACAATGGAGAGAAGTCGGGGCAGGAACTTGGAGTCAGAAATATAAGCCGAGGTCATGGAGAACCGCTTACTGGCTCGTTCCCTATGCCGTTCTCAGCTTTCTTTCCTATACAACTCAGGACTTGGGCGGCACGGTCCACAGTGGTCTGGGCAACACTAATTTAAAAAATGCCCACAGAGGCATGCTCAAAAGCTAGACCAATGTTCTGCTGAGGTTCACCTGGTAACTGACACAATGGCCAAGCATGGGCCGAACCAGAATAATTTCCATGGCATCCCAAGAAGCCTGAGTTTTTCTTTGTGGACAATGACACACTTCCGAAAGATTTGAACCTAGAAATGACTCAAACAGGAAATTATTTATAAAACAGGTATAGTTTTAGATCTTGCTTCTTAAGGAGACACTGTGAAAATGGCTTGTGAGGACACTGGCTGCAAACACTCTCTGGTCCATTTATAGTTCGATGGTTATAGAATGGTTTGGGTGGGAGGGTGTGTAAGAGTCTGAAAGGCCACGGAGGGGCTGGAACTACCTAGGGAATGTTTTAAGCAATTCTGCAAGAAAGATATGGTCACCCATTTTCCAGAGGACGAATTAGAATGTTGCGAGTAGAAGCTTCAAATTTATTATTTCTGTATGATTCCCAAATGCTAAGTAATTGATTGTTATATAAAATAGAAATCATTACAAAAAGGAAATCACTACTTTCATGCATGCACACACACACACACACACACACACACACACACACACACACCATTTACGCTCTTTCTTCCCATGGGCACATCAAGAATGAAATGAAACCTACAAAACTTGCTTTCCAGGAAACATGGTCTGGAAAATGTCAGTCAGCCCACATTTGGTGGCTTGGTTTAATCTCTATGTGGGGATTTAGAGTAGTTAATTCCATCCTGGGAAACATTTTACAATCTCAGACCTCACCTCTTAGCCAAGCAGGGTCCCTTGTAGAGGGCCCCTGTCCTGGAATCCCATGACTCTAGAGAGCCCATTAGAGTGGGCCTGTTCAGAAACTCTGAAGCTTGGTTAGGGAATTTTGCAAAATAGGATCAGTTTTCTCTTCTCTTACTGAAGCTTCCTACAGATGGAAAAAACTCAGGGTCCCAAATTCTATTATCTCATTCAGTTAAAACATTCCAAGTTTGGGCACAGTCACATCTGTTTTAATGGAAGGCTGTCTCTGCTTGTTTGCTTGTCTGCTGTGATGGAAGACATATCTTAAACTCAAGAAGTCCCAGCTTGCCATTTGACTTCTCTCAATGAGTAGCTTTTTTTCTTTTCTTTTTTCTTTTTAAGCAGGCAGGAAAAGTGTTACCAATGATAGTCAAAATTTGTGCTCTTCACAGGAGTCTTGTCTTATTATTCTCATTGTGTTGTCATCTGTGAGAGGCCTGTGACCACAATTTAGCAATCACTGACACATTACTCCTAAGAGAATTCTGAGCTCAGTTCCTGCTTCATTCCTTTCAATCAGTGCATAACCGACAATGTGTATTTTCGTTTGAAGACACCGTATGTAATGCATATTGCTGATATACTTAGCATTGAACTCATCACCAACAGTCCTTTAAACAATGCCCTAAGAAAGTTTACCTAAAATGTGTATTTTATATGGACCATAGCTTTCCTGCACTCCTGGGCTCTAGATAGCTTCTCAGCTCCACACCAGGCAGGGAACCATTTTAAACAACAAAATCACAAACACAACACAAGGACAGGAAACAGATGACAAAAAGGGTACCCTGACAGTGTGAGAGCTAAAGTAAGAGGGAGGAATGTCAACTGGGGTTAAGCATGTCACCTCTGTGCATGATCATGAATCACTTGAAATACCACAGGTATGGATTTGGGGACTCTCAACAGATTTTACCAAGTAGGCAAAATGGCAAATAGTGGAAATCTTGGGAAATAGAAGTTCACTGTATCTGTTCCTCTCTATTGAGTAATGAAGTCTGTTGTGGGTAGCAGAGAGAAAGGCGGAGAGATTGTTGGCTAGCTAAGACGTTTCTGCAAATGATTTACCAAAGGCACAGAACCAAAACAGTAGTCAATTGGTCCAATGTAGAGAAATGGGATTCCTCCCATGTCTAGCCATCTGTCTGTGGCTCTCTTCAAGGGAAAAATGCCTTGCCATAATATGTGAGCTCTGTTACCATGTAAGTATAATTATATTTTAATAAAATAGATTTGTAGCCAGGCAATGAGCCATGAGATTATCCAGGCCAGAACTGACTGTGAACTGTCAGCCATCCAACCCTGGACCTCCCACCCACCCCAGCACTAACTTTCCATCCAGTATGGGTGATTGGATGACTTAACCTTAACACAGCTGCCAAGAGCCACGTTCTTTGCTTGAAACGTTAACTGCAATAGTTGATCAAAACTCTTATTTAATTAATCAAAAGTCAATTCCAATTGTAAGAGAAGATAAGGGCACTAAATGATGGAATGAAGAAACTGTAAGTCGTACAAAATAAAATCCAAGAAACAATTTCTTGTTGTTCTCTGTGCATTAACTGTCCTTTCTCAATTATTTAAAGAAAAATTTAAAATGGCCAGGCAGTGATGGCTCATGTCTTTAATCCCAGCACTCAAGCAGAGGCAGGCAGGCAGATCTATGAGTTTGAGGCCAACCTTGTTTACAGAGCGAGTTCCAGAAAAGCCAGGGCTACCCAGAGAAACCCTGCCTCAAATTAACAAACTAACAAAAAACCAATAAACTCGTGGCTATTTTACATTGTATTATTGTGTTTCTGTGTGTGTATGTACCCACAATTGCTTGCAGGTGCCATGGCACATGTGGGCAGGTTAGAGGACAATGCCATGGAGTCACTTTTCTCCTTCTGCCTGATGTCACTGCTGGGGACCAGACTCAGGGGGAAATAAGAGCATTAACCTACTGAGACATGTCCCATTCCTCTTTCTCATTTACTACAATTGTGATTTTTCCTCTATGAGAGTTTGACTGTGTGATATGATGGGTTCTTCCAGGGACATGCTCTGCATAGAAGTGACAATCATCCAGTGGCTTCTTTTTCTTTTTTTAATTTTTTCTTATTTTACATATGATCCAGTGGCTTCTTAGACAACTTCTGAGAGAGGAAAGCCCAGGTTACCCACACACTTATAGGATAAGGTTGTAACAGGAGAGGAGTGGGTGAGACTTAGACACCAATCTCTGACCTTGTGTCCATAGAACAGTGTTTTTATCTGCCTTAGTCCATTAGCTTGTTCACACAGATACCACAAGAGACCCACATGCTGATTGTCTTTTATGATAGTCTCAGTCTTATAAGTTCATGTATTTAGTGATAAATGCTCATCAAATCACTTACTAGCGATTTTCTAAAGGAAATAAAAATTATTCAGCCATTACCTAGTCAAAAGTTTAAAAACCACACACACACACACACACACACACACACACACTGAACTTAAAAACACAAAGAATTCATAAGTATTTGTACTAGATAAAAGAAAGGGGGAAAATGTTGACGTTTCCCCCCAAACAAGCAATGTACCACTTTGTAATGTAATCTCTTTGTATATAAATCATAATACGTAATGTATTATAATTATAATTATGTATAAAATATGCAATTACAGGTATGTGTGTCAGTATTATTTCTGATAATGAGGTCACAGATTCCATGGATATCTCTGCCTCGTTAGATGTCCAGATGGCAAGCCTGTTTCTACTTTTAGTTATGGTATTTATTATTTTCATTAGACAATAAAATGTGCAATGTCAAATAAATAAGGGTCACACAGTTTCCAAGTAATACATCAGGGCACTCATAAAATTCAAACACGCTGAGTCGGGCCATTTTCAAAGGGCAGAACCAGCCCTCCTCCAAATCCAGTAACTCCTGGAATGTGGCAGATTCTCATGTCCCTGCCTGTTGCCCTGAATTGTTCATCCCCTCTGCCTTCCTCCAAGTGCTAATGTTTTTATTATTAGGAGAAAAGTGACAACTTTCTTAATTAAAATGAAATTGCATCTATTAAAGTGAAGTTTATTCTAGTTGATGAATAGACTAAAGGAACATTCAACAAGGTAAGAATTCCCAGTGTCTTCATAAGCTGCCGCTATTGTGAGCCATGCAGAGGGTTTTTTTGTTGCTTGCAGCCTCAAGAACAGTGAGGGGATCAACAGAATGTTCCTAGAAAGGCTGCCTGAAAACACGCCTGCTTTTCTCTGCTCTCATTAGTGGAAGGAGCGAACAGGTCACTTTCAGGAGGATTAAAGGGTCAGGGAGTTTAGTGAAGGGAAGTCCCTGAGGCCTTTAGAAAGAAGATCCCTTATATAGTACAATCTGGGAGCTAATCCCTTGGGTAAAACCTGACAGATTTGGGAAGGCCGTTTCTTCTTTTCTTTCTGGTCTTTAGAGGGGCAGTTTCCCATCATGAATAGATCTCCGTTTGCCTTCATGTTTATCCCAAGTTGTAAGACCCCCTTGTCCTGTCCCATCTGCAGCCCCCTCTTTAGCTCCCTCCTCAGCATTGCCTTTCCCAACTGTCCCTGTCCTAGTCATCTCTGATCTGAACTACCTTGGCTTGGTTTCCTCTGGAGTTCTCTATCCCTACCATTATCTACGATTATCCAAACTTTCACTAATTCAGGGATTTGGGGGGATTGTGGTGGTAGATAAGACCAGCTTAAAGAATGTCAGGGTTTGTTCATTTCCCAGGGTGGTGGGGGATGGGGGAGGGCAGGGTCTTGCCATGCAGGCAAATGCTGGCCTGGCACTCTCTACATCCTCCAAACTGCTCTCAAACTTGAATCGACTCTGCCTCAGTGCTGGGATTGCAGGTATGAACCATCACTCCTAACATCAGAATACCAGACTAAAGAGGATCTTTGCAGCCATCTAGTCTGTCTTTTTCCTCCACCATTTATAAAGAACAGGAATTGAGTGGAAGCCCCCAAAGTTGGTGATGGAGCCATGATGACTCAGGACTCATTTTCTCTCTCTCTCTCTCTCACTCCCTCTCTCTCTGTGTCTCTCTCTTCCTTTTTTTTAAAATTTAAATTTGAAACAAGGTTGTTTTACATGTCAATTCCAGTTCTCTCACCCTCCCATCCTCCCCTATTACCCCCCACCAACCCCAGCCCATCCCCTTTCTGCTCCTCAGGGAGGGTAAGGCCTTCCATGATGGATTTTCAAAGTCTGTCATATCATTTGGGGCAGGGCCTAGGCCCTCCCACATGTGTCTAGGCTGAGAGAGTATCCCTCAATGTGGGGTGGACTCCCAAAGTCCATTCATATACTAGGGATCCATTACTAGAGGTCCCATAGACTTTCCAGTCCTCCTAACTAACATCCACATTCAGGGGGTCTGGGCCCTTCCTATGCTGGTTTCCCAGCTATCAGGCTGGGGTTCATGAGCTCCCCCTTGTTCAGGTCAGCTGATTCTGTAGATTTCTCCAGCCTGGTCATGACCCCTTTGTTCATCACTCCTCCCTCTCTGCAACTGGATCCCAGGAGTTCAGCTAGTATTTAGCTGTGGGTATCTGCTTCTGCTTCCATCAGCCACTGGATGAAGGTCTAGGATGGCATTTAAGGTAGGTTCTAGGATGGCATTTAAGGTAGTCATCAATCTCATTATCAGGAAAGGGCATTTAAGGCAGTCTCTCCACTGTTGCTTAGATTGTTAGTTGGGGTCATCCCTATTGATCTCTGGGCATTTCCCTAGTGCCAGATTTCTCCTTAAATCTATGATGGTATTATGGTATCTCTTTTCTTGTTCTCCTCTATTCTTTCCCTGTCTCAATCTTCCTGTTCCCTCAGGCCCACCTCCCCCCTCCTCTTCTCCTCTTCTCTTTCTCTTAACTCTCTCTCCCCTCTCTCCATGCTCCCAATTAGCTCAGGAGATCTTGTCCCTTTCCCCTTCTCCAGGGGACCATGTATGTCTCTCTTAGGGTCCTCCTTGTTTTTTCTTAATGATACCTGTAAAGTCCTGTCAGCCTAATCTACTTCAATATTCTAAGGCACAGGTGCTATTACTACATTTGTTCCTCAGAACCTGAGGATTGGTTTCAAGGCTCCTGAGGATTCCAGGCCCTTTGATGTTTAAGTTTCCTTGATGAAATGAAGTAATATTTGCATCCTCTCATATACTTTATTAATTTTTAAGGTTTATTTTGGTGTGTGTGTGTGTGTGTGTGTGTGTGTGTGTGTGTGTAGGCCAGAAGGAGGTATCAGATTTGCATCTGGAGTCACAGGTGGGTGTGAACCATCCTATATGAGTGCTAAGAACTGAACTCTAGTCTTCTAGAAGAGCAATACACACTCTTAACTGAAGACCATTTCTCTAGCCCCTCCTGTGTACTTTAACTGTTTATATTATTTATAACACCAAATGCAAAGACAATACTGTGTAAAAAGGTGTTATACTTAGTTGTTTAGGTAATGATGATTTTAAAAAAAAACTGTTCCAATTTAGCTACAGAGTTGACTTATGTGTGTCTGCTCATATGCGGTGTGTGTAAGGTGTAACTGTGTGTGTGTGTGTGTGTGTGTGTGTGTGTGTGTGTGTATGTGTGTGTGTGCCCATGCATGTGCAGAATCCAGAGTAGGACGATGGGTGTCCTGCTCCATTGCACTGTGCCTGATCTCTTACCTTGAGATTTGGTCTCTCACTGAACCTAGAGCTTGCTGCATTGTCTAGGCTGGCTGTTTAGGACATTCCAGGGATGTGGGTGCTAGGGATCAGAGTTCTTGTGTAGTCACAAGTCTTTTTAAAGCTGAGTCATGCCATCCTTGTGGATTCCTAAGAGTTTCCCTAGCTCTAGTCTTCTCCCTAACCCCACAATTGCTCCCTCTATCACAATATCTCTTTCATTGCTCTCCCTCTCAGTCCCTCCCCCAACTTGGCCATCTGGAGCCTTCATGCTCCCATCCCTCAGTCCTTCCCCTGTACCCCCTCCCAGTTTTCCCAGGAGATCATAACTATTTCCCCTTTCTAGGGCCCTTCGTGTGTGTTCCACTTAGGGTTCTTCTTTTTACCTAGCTTCTCTGGGGCTGTGGACTGTAACTTGGTTATCCTTTGCCTTCTGTCTAATACCCACTTATGAGTGAGTGCATACCGTGTTTGTCTTTCTGGGGCTGAGTTACCTCACTCAAGATGGTTTTTTTAGTTCTGTCCATTTGCCTGCAAATTTCAAGATGTCATTGTTTCTTTTTACCGATGAGTAATACTCCATTGTGTAAATGTACCACACTTTTTTTTATCCATTCTTCAGTTGAGGGGCATCTAGGTGGTTTCCAGGTTCTGGTTATTACAAATAATGCTGCTATGAACATAGCCCTTATGGTTTGAATGTGCATCTTTTGGGTATATGCCCAAGAGTGGTATTGCTGGGTTTTGAAGTAGGTTGATTCCCAATTTTCTGAGAAACCGTCATACTGATTTCCAAAGTGGTTGTACAAGTTTTCACTCCTACCAGCAATGGAGGAGTGTTCCTCTTACTTCACATCCTCTCCAACGTAAGCTCTCATTAATGCTTTTGGTCTTAGCCATTCTGACTGGTGTAAGATGGTATCTCAGAGTTGTTTTGATTTTCATTTCCCTGCTGGCTAAGGATGTTGAGCAATTCTTTAAGTGTTTTTCAGCCATTTGACATCAGCTAAGACTCCAAGCAATAGCAGAGAGGGTGCCTGAGCTGGCCTTCCCTTATAATCAGATGAGTGACCACCCTAACTCCCATAATAGTAACCCCATTCTGAACCTGATGGAAGCAGATGCAGTGATCCACAGCCAAGCCCTTGGCTGAGCTCCTGGAGTTCAGTTGAAGAGAGGAATGAGAGACCATATGAGCAGAGGGGGAGGCATCAAAATCATGATGGGTAAAACAACAGAGATGGTCTACCTGAGCCAGCAGTAGCTCATAGACTGTAGACTGACACCTAGGGAGCCTGCATGGAACCAAACTAGGCCCTCTGGATGTGGTGATAGTTATGTGGCTTGTTTGCCTGGGGCAGGAATAGGGGGCTGACAGTGAGACCAGGACATATCCCAGGTATCTCAGGTGCATGAACTGGCTTTTTGGAGCCCATTCCCCATGGTGGGATACCTTGTCCAGCCTGATTCAGGGGGAAGGGGCTTTATCCTGCCTCAGCTTGCTATCACAGACTTTGATGACTCCCTAAGGGAGGTCTTATCTCCTCTGAGGAGTAGAGAGGGAGTGGGATAGGGGCAGGTGGGAGAGGGGGGAGGACTTGGGTTAGAATGTAAAAATAATTCTAAAAAAAGAAAAGAAATCACACTTTCCTTTGGAATATATATGAATATCTGGTTGCATCTGCAGATATGGAAACCATGCATACTGGTAGCTGACTGCCTGCAGAGATACATACCCATGGGTAAGCAGCCACAGGTGGTATGATGCCAGTTCAATGAGATCCAGTGGCATATGTGGAAAATAAAGGTGGGTGGAAATTTGCATCACATGCAGAGAGAGCCCGGAGAGCCTGGCTCATGCTTTTGGCTGGAGGCATGACAGGGGAAGTAGACTATTTCCCACTTTAGGACCAATGAATGTCACAAGGACACCCTTCTTGCGTTCCCTATATCTGTGTTCTTTGAACTATTGCTCATTAGGGGACTGAAGAACACTGGACCTGTGTGGGTTCGGTGCAGGGTTTATGTAACACCATAGAAAAAAGGAACCGAGTAAGGCATCTGTCTTGCAATGCCTCTTGCCATCCTCCTATCCTGGAAAGTCTTTGTGGTTTGTGCTTCCTCGTGATTGGTCACAGGACTAGGGATTCCTCACAGACATGTATAGCATGGCTAGGAAGTTGGACCTAATGACATTGAAGATACTTGCTATGTGCTGCTCACTATTTGCAGCTGGAAAAGCCTCCTGGTATCAAACTTCAGAATAAAGATGCTCTGCTTACTCAGTGTGGATGGAAAAGCCTCCTGATATCAAACTTTAGAATAAAGCTCCACCTTGTGGCCCGATGCATTTATTAAAGTGGCAGAATTTGAGCTCTGAAATCGGAAATGCTCCCTCAGCTGGCGGTAAAGAAGTCAGAACCTGAAAACAGGATCTCAGGAGGGCGATGAAACAGGAGCCCCAAGGAATCTTTCTGCTGTTCCTGAAGACTCTTAGATCAGCTGATGGTGCCATTCCCTTTCACAGAGTGAGTCCGGTTTGGGACATTAATGTACTATGCTCATCATACATCATAAGCATCAAATTTTTCCCAAACCAGAGGGTAACGGGCCTAGGAACCTCAGTTTATAAGTGATGAACCTGAGGCTGAGGTCATCAAATGGTCCTATCACATATAAGCCAGAGGTAGGTTTGGAAGTCCAGTGTTTCTAAAACAAAATCTCTATTCTTAACCGTGGCTCTGTTGACCCCAAGGTCAAGACCCTGTCAGCCATCCCTGCCCCGAAAACCAGAACTGTCTGCCCCCTCCCCCAACCAGAGCTGCTAGAATCCTGCTTAGTGCTTCCTGATAGGACTTGAAGTCACAGGTTCTTCAACATTGTACTGGCCAGGAAGGTTTCATACTTGGAACGGGGCTCTGCACTGGTACCCAGCACCTTCTCAGACAGTCTGAGGAAAGGGAATAATTCTGGTTTGTGGAAAAGTAAAGAGCACATGGACTATGATCATAAACCATTTCATAAGCAAACAAGGCAGAGAGGTGATATTTGACAAAAATTGGTTTCTCCAGTTGGGGTCATGTAGATCTGACAGGTCATGTGAACTAGGGACTAGGGCTTCTCTCCTGTCTCTAGGTTAAAGCAGTTATCCCTCCATGGGGGATGTGTTAGCAAGGTCCTTTTGTGCACCAGGGATACATCCTGGATCAACTGTCTGAGGTCCCTTAGACTGCTCAGTCCTTCTGGCTGAGACTCATATTCAGGGGGGCCTGAGTCAGTCCCATGCTGGCTTCCCAGCTATCAGTCTGGGGGCCGCTAGCTCCTCCTTATTCAGGTAAGTTGTCTCTATGTGTTTCTGCCGCCTGGTCTTGTCCTCTCTATCTGCATCTGGGTTCTAGTTCGATTCAGTGTTTATGTATGGGTGTTTGCTCCTGTTTCCAACAGGCATTAGATGAGGGCTCCATGTATAAGTTAGTTGTTGATCTCACTATACGGGAAGGGCATTTATGGTAGCCTTTCCACGGAGGCTCAAATTGTTAGTTGGCGGCAGTCTTGTAGTTCTTTAGACCTTTCTTTGTGTTCAATTTTATCTTCAAACCAATATTGGCTCCCTCTTTTATGTTCTCTCTCTCTCTCTCTCTCTCTCTCTCCCTCTCTCTCTCTCTCTCTCTCTCTCTCTCTTGTCTTCTATTCCTAACCGGGCTCAATCTTCCTGGTCACATGTGTTTTCCTTTCCTCCCCCTCATTTTCTCCTACTTCTCTCTCCATTTGCTGCCCCCCCCCCCCACTTCCCCTGTGCTCTGGGGGACTTGTCCCTTCCCGGTTCTGTGAGGGACTTTATATGAATCTCTTAGAATACACCTTGTATCCTAGTTCCTCTGGTGGTGATCCTTTGATCTAGGTCTAAAATCCATATATGAGTGAGTACATACTATGTTCCTTTTTTTGTGACTGGGTTACCTCATTCAGGATGGTTTCTTCAAGTGCCATCCACTTGCCTGCGAATTTCAAGATACCATTATTTTTTTCTGCAGAGTAGTATTCCATTGTGTAGATGCGGAATTGGGGTGGGAGGGGAGGGTGTTAGGGTGCATGTGAGAGGGCAGAGAGGGTGAAAGGGAGGGAGGGGGAACTGGGATCCACATGTAAAATAATAAATTTTAAAAAATGCTCTGACTCCAAAATTTAAGTTCAAGGACAAGTTACTGGGGAAAAGGATTTCTATTTTTGTTTCCACAGAAAATGAAAAGATGTGGATTCCTTCCTGACTAATGTGGTTTGATCAAGCCAGACCACCTGAAACAGAGTACCAGGTGATCCTACATTCAAAACAGCTGGACAAAGCAGCCTTGCAGACTACAGCCAGGATTTCTGCTTCTTCTTAGAATTCCCCATGACAGCGCCCCTTACCAGCAGGAAGTAGTTTGGAAAGAACGACACCCAAATTCCCAAATATTGTCTATAAATGTTTGTTTAAATTTAAATGGACTTGGTTATAAAAAGTAAATAAATAAATAAATAAATAAATAAATAAATAAATAAATAATTGGTTTCGCCAAGCCCTCACCTGTTTAGTTCTTCTCTCGTTTCCTTCCTGGGCTTTTCTTCCCAATTTCTTACTTTTTCTATCACTTTTTATTAGCACTGCGTGTGTGCGTGTGTGCGTGTGTGTGTGTGTGTGTGTGTGTGTGTGTGTGTGTGTGTGTATACAGGTTAGAGGTTTAACCATGACAGATTCTTCAACAAGCAATTATTTAATTATATAGGTTGCTTTAGGGGGAGGGTTGGATATTTGCCCAACTTACATGGAAGGTAAGTCATAGGAATAGGAGCAAATTCAAGGGGCAGCTTGTACTGGTCTTGTGACATTGTACAAAGCCTTGGGTAGATGAGTTTGCCTCTGGGACACCATTTCTTCATTGAAGGCTGGGGAATCCATTACAAGAAAGGTGACCCTGAAATAGGGCACAGTGCAACTGATGGAAAGGGTGACTCCCAGCCGTCTCTGTTCTGGAGAAAGTCTGTTCTGTTTAGACGTCTTCCCCTTTGCAAGCCTGAAGCCTGTAGTCTCATTTGGTAACATTTCTAGGAACGCTGATTTGCAGGATTTTGAACCTACTCTTTCTTTAAAAAAAAAAAAAAAAAAAAAAAAGGCGAATTCATGTAGTTCATATTTAGATGAGGCTGGGGGTAGGAAGTCCCCTTCTCGAGACCAGAAATTAATGTGAAATGCTTTTTTAAAGTGTAAGAAAAGAGGAAGCCACATGTGGATTACCTTCCCTTGCAGGACTGTGATAGAGCATCAAGCCCTTGCCTGTTTATTTCAAAGCTGGTCCTCTCTTCTTTCCTTCCTGGGCTTTTCTTCCCAATTTCTTACTTTGAATTTCAGTTTATTTTCTAGTATTTATTATTATTATTATTATTATTATTATTACGAATTGTTTGTGTGTAGTGTCATATGTGTGTATGTGTGCAGGTATACTTGCCTATGCATGTGTGTAGAGGCCAGGGAAAGAGAGAAGGTGTCTTTCTTTCTCAATCACTCTCCACTCTTCTATCTGTCTGTCTGTCTGTCTATCTATCTATCTATCTATCATCTATCTATCTGTTTAGTTTTGAGGCAGGTCTTTCACTGAGATGGAAGCTCACTGATTCAACTAGACTTGTTGGCAAAAAAAAGACCCCAAAGATCTGTGTGTCTTTGCTAGCCCCTCCCACATATGGCTGGGTTACAAATACCTGCCTCTGCTCAGCTTTTCACGTGGATCCTGTGAACCTGAACTCAGGTGTTCTTGTTTGAATGGCAATTCATCCCATGTAAAAAGAGCATCTCAATGAAGAAGAATTGGTTAAATTGGGTTGGCCTATGGATACATCTGTGGGGAATGTTCTTCATTAACTTAATTGGTGTAGGAAGAACAAGCCCACTGTGGATGACACCATTCCCTGGACAGGGGTTCTTGAACTATATAAGAGTGGAGAAACTGAGCTGAGCACAATCAAGCAAACAAGCAAGCACGCATGCATTCATTCAGTTTACTCTTGAGTGTGAGTTGTGACTAGCCATTTGAAATCCCTTGATTCCCCCCCTCCCCACATGATAGACTGTAACATGGAGTTAAACACCCTTTCTTTTTAGATCGCTCTTTGTTGGTTTTTTTCGTCACAGCAATAGAAATGAAACTCGAACGGAACCCAAGCCATATGTACCACTGTTTCTTCATTATTAAACTTTCAAGGAAGGACATTCCAGCTGGAAGGGAGATTGTGTTATGCCAGTGTATGATGGCACATCTGTTCCATGACAAGATCAGTTCATGTCAAAGACCTTTGTCGTACACAGGAAGTGGAAGCTTTCTCTACCCACTCAGCTCCTACTTAAGTGGCTAAAATAGTGACTGAAAGAGACTAAAATGTTTAGTCCCATGGGAAAGTAAGTGTCACAAACACAGTGACTTCTGGACCACAAGACTGAGACACACTTGCCAGAAAGCCACCAAACACCATGCAGAGTTCTTTTCTGTGCTGAGGAGTACAACCCTGAGATACCCAGCGTCACTGTGGAAGAAAAGAAAGCCATTACTCCCTAGGAGTATAGCAGATGAGGCTGTTGTTAAAACAGAGAGACATTCAACTCTTGAAAAAACGGAGATGGAGGGCTATTTTGATACCATCTGCTGAACGGCCATGAAATAGAGAATCACCTTTATAGCTACAAAGGCAAAATTAGAGCTTGTTGGTCCTTTTTCATTGTTATATAAAAATATCTAATCCTGGAGAGTTTACACAGAACACAGATTTATGTTGAGGCTGGAATTCCAAAGTCAGGCATTCCTGGTGTGTGTGTGATGGCAGGTGCCATCATGGTCGGAGTAAGTGTGAGACAGGAAGCCAGAGACTGGAAAGGACAGGTCTTGCTTGTTGATAATAAACAGCTCACATTTGTAGGAACTAACTAGAGTGCCATAATAACTTCCTTAATGTGAAGGCAGTTCTTAATTACTCTAAATAACAAAAGCCCGGAATTAGATATAGAGGGAAATGCTGAGAGGTCATAGAGAAGGAGCAAGCCAAAGCCACCTTTACCTCATTAGCTTCCTAGTAGAAAAAAGAGCAAGTTCCTGTTTCTTCCTGCTTATATCTGGTCTCCACCCAGCCTTCTCATTTCCTGTCTGTCTATACAAACCCCCAGACCTCTATGGTTAGCTAGTGGCTAGCTTTGTTACAAACTTTGTACAAGCAAGGGTGTCATCACACATTAATCACTTCTGAGGTCAGTGCTGCTGATGATCTAATCACTTCATACTACTTCCTCATCTTTTAAAGGTCTCTCTCTCTCTCTCATTTTTCCTTTTATTGAAAATAGATTCTTTTCTCACATAATACATCCTGATATGGTTCTGCTCCACATACTCCTCCCAGTTCCTCCTCACCTCCCCTTCCATCCAGATCCACTCTCTTTCTGTCTCTCATTAGAAATCAACAGGCTTCTAAGATAATAATAACAACAACAACAACAATAATAAATAAGATAAAACAAAAACTGTCATATTAGAATTGGGCAAAACCCAAGAAAGGCACAAGAAACAGAGACCCACTCTTTTGAACATTCAGGAATCCCATTAAAAATGCTAAACTGCAAACACACACACTCACTCTCTCTCTCTCTCACACACATGCGCGCACATGCACTTACATATGTGTATATATGACCTGCTGCAGACGCAATGCAGGCCCTGTGCATACTGGCTCAGTTTTTGCTCGTGTTAATTAAAAGGCCTTGTTTTCTTGGTGTCCTCCATTCCCTATGGCTCTTACACTCCTTCCCCTTCCTCTTCCTCTTAGTTCCCTGAGATCCAAGGGGAATGATTTGATGGAGACATCTTGTTTAGAGCTGAGTGTTCCTAAAGGTCTCTCATTTTCTTCATATTGTTTGGCCATGGGTCTCTGTATCATTCCCATCTGCTGCAGGAGACAGCTTCTCTGATGATGGCCGAGCAAGGCTCTGATCTACACAGGTAGCAGAATGTCATTAGGAGTCATTTTATTGCTTTTTTTTCTTTTTTAAGAACAGTAGTATTTGATTTTAGCCTTAGGTCCCTAGGCCATCTAGTATCTGGTTCTTGGTCACCCAAGCAGGGTTAGATGTGGGTCCTATTTTGAAGAGTGGGTCTAAGTCAAATCAGATATTGGTTGGTTACTCCGGCAAGATTTGCACCAGCTTTGCACTACAGGCAGGACACCATTGTCAATTCAAGGGTTTGTATTGGGGCTGTTCAAATTTCTCTTTTTGATGGCTTGCAGATTACATTCCTATACCAAAGATGACAGAATGTAGGGGTGAAGGCTCTATGTAGGTACCAACTCAACTTCTCTATGTTCACTGAGTTGTAAAGGTGCTGTCTTCAGCCAGGGGGCCTTGCAGTCTGTTTGTGGAGCCTATAGTGTTGGCAATAGCCTGGGTTGTTTGGAGGTGACTCTGGGACCCCCTTCAACCAACAATTCAATTAGATGTAACCCAATCTCAGTATTAGAAGCTTTACCTGGTGACAAGTAATATGTAGTTGGTACTCTCTCCCACTATTTGGTGATTTCTGTAAGATTGTCTTCATAGATATTTAGGTTCCCATACTACCCCTCAAATGGTCCTTAATTTTAGCCATCTTTCCTGCATTCTGTCCCTCATCCCCTCCTCACTTCCCTCAAATTGATCCTCCTGTTCTTGTCGCTCCTATCTATCTATAACTATTCTATTTCTCTTTCCTAATAAGATTCCCCCTTATACCAGCCCCTTATACTATACCTAATATCTGTGCTTCCACAAACTGTAGGTTGCTCATCATTAACTTAACAACTTAATATCCACATATAAGTAAATACAAACTGGATTTCTCTTTCTGGGACAGGGATATCTTACTCAGGGTGATTTTTTTTTCTAGTTCCTCCCATTTACCTGTAAATTCCATGATGTCATTTTTTAATGGTGCAGTAATATCTCATTTTGTAAATGTAACACATTTTCTTTATCTATTCTTCTGTTGAGAGACATCTAGGTTGTTTTCAATTTCTGTCTACTATAGATAGAGCAGCCATGAACATGTTTGAGCAAGTGTCTCTGTGATAGAATGAAGCATCTTTTGGGTATGTACCCAAAAGTGGTATAAGTGGACCTTGAGGCAGATAGATTCCCATCTTCCTAAGGAACTGCCACACTGATTTCTATAGTGGCTATATGTACAAGTTTTCACTCTCATTTTCAATTGATAATAAATTGGAAGGATTTAGCTATTTTCAGATGATCTCTTGGTAGTTGGTATAAAATCCAGGTTTTACAAGCTTGTTCATCATGCATAAATTGGCAGATGTTTTTCCAGGCTTAGTAAATTTTAAGCTTTAATTCATTGACTTGTGTCATTATTCTGGGTTCTGTTGTAAGTGTGGGCACAGAGTAGGCAAATGAGGCAAGTAGCACATTGCTAAGAATGCTTCGGTACTGTCTGGCCCATTCTGGCTGGCACACAAATGGCATTTCCCGTAGCAGTTCTCTATCTCTCTGGGGTATGGAACTATGGTAGGATGCCAGTTGTTTCTATATGTCTCAGGTTCTCCATCATAAAAACTCTGAAATCTATATTGGTCATGACCAGAAAAGCTGTGTGTCATAGGTCCTGCTGGTAGCTAGATATGGTAGAGTGACTAAGCTTTGGTGGGTGACTATAAACAAAGAGGAATATGTTTGGCTCCTGGGGTGTGTCTTTGAGGGGAAAGCTAGCCCTTCTCTTGAATCTTACCTACTTCCTGTAAGAACCCTAGCATGATGGCTTATGTTAGAAAAACCATCTTGGACCACAAGGTGAAACTGTTGAAATGGTTATAGCAAGATGATACAAGGAAGTCAGGTAGAGAAAGAAGAGAGAGAGAGAGAGAGAGAGAGAGAGAGAGAGAGAGAGAGAGAGAGAGAGAGTTGGTCAATAATTGAAGGGTGAAACATAATAGACATGAAACATAAAGGTAATGTGTATAGACAATGTTGATACAGTTGTTTAGAAGCAGAATTGAAAATCAAATTCATAAGTTTCATATTGGCAAATCTGTAAGCTTGTGTTGCAAAAGGTGACCAAAAAGGATGCTCTCCTTCAGCCAACTCAGCAGAAATGCAGTGAGAGCTGAGATGGCCCATCTGAAAGGCAAGCACATTTTTGTTTTCACTCTCTAAACATTGGATCTTATCACTCTCAATGACAAATAGTTATGATATGATTCTCACTTTTTTCCTCAATGGGATAAATTGTTGTTTGCTATTCATCCTGTACCTATGATATTCTTGAATGTATTGTATCAGAAAGCCTATATGAGTCCCAGGCTTGCCAGGTCTAGTAGTAGACAGACTTATACGTAATGAAGACCAAAGACTATCACCTCTGAACTTGAACTTCTTATAAGATGTGTGAAGTTGATGAAACTCTGGGCTTTTCCTTTGGTGTTAGAGGGGTTGAATTATTTTAAACATTGACATAAGTTCACACACACACACACACACACACACACACACACACACACACAGAGTAAAGGGAAAGATGAAATTGCCCTTAGTGTTTATCCTTCCTTTCTTTGTCAGTGGAAGAGCTAGGGACCCAACAACACTGATGTGTGTAATTAGGGGTGTTTTTAATAGGAAATAGTGGAACTGTATCTTATCTAGTCAAAAAAATTCTCATGTCTGGAATGTCAATGTGATGGCTGGCTTGGGGGACTGTTGTGTGCTGAGGATGCTGTAATGTTGTGTAGAAAGCACTAGGCACTCAGACTGCTGGAGCCATTGAGCCACCCTGGATCATTTGCATCCATATTAATGGTTGTGCAGACTTCCCAGAAGTTCAAAGCTACTTTTATTCTGAATTCCCAATCATTAGCTGAGAGGATATTTTCTCTGGACAATTCAAGATGTCCA
The DNA here is from genome assembly GCF_943737965.1 of Phodopus roborovskii. Taxonomy (NCBI): domain Eukaryota; kingdom Metazoa; phylum Chordata; class Mammalia; order Rodentia; family Cricetidae; genus Phodopus; species Phodopus roborovskii. The sequence goes on along the minus strand of NW_026126482.1, from coordinate 19,732,334 downwards.
TTCCTAAGCAGGAGCCTGTAGACATCATGGTGGGAGACACAGAGGCAGAAAGGCAAACTGTATTAAAGATATTTACAAGGGCAGAGATCTGTTTTCAGCTGATGAAACACATCACTGCTCATTTGTTTCCTTCCTTAAAGAAACCCAGTTTAGAATTGAAACCAGTTTCTTCTTTTCACAGGAGACAACTTTTTTGAAGTTGTCTCTAGTCATCCTTTTTTGAAGATTTCTATCGTGGTTTCCACTCTCTCTATTAAGTACTCTCTCTAGCAAGTTTTGCAAACTGCCCCCAGCAAACATGCCTAGTGCATATTAAACTTAGTATGCTGCAGAGATCAAAGGTGGGGTGGTAGAAATTTCTCCTGGAACAGCCACGCCATGCTGTTTGAAGAGGGTTGCACCTATCTTTATTGCTTTTCCATAAAAGGCTCGAGAGAAGGAAGTTAAACCACAACTGCATTAGGTAAATGACTGTGCATTAATGCAACTTCTCTGGAATGAGGAAGGAAAGGAAGACTCAGCTTTGAGAGAATTTCCTCAATAGCATAGTTGTCTTTGTTGCAAAGCAACAAGTAGGACCCAGGCAGTAGCCTGGCCAGAGTTTGCCCACCTAAATACCAAGCAAGCGCCTTTGGGAGGTGTGAGGTTCCTCCGGGTGTTGAAAGGATTGTTCAATAGAATATGCATTCTGTGACCAGTGCTGACCAAGCTGATGTCTAACTCAAAGAATGGGAATAGTCATAAAGATACAGAAAGCTATGGCTTAGCCCAAGCCTTTCTGTGAGTCCAGGGCCGACAGCTGTCTAGGGGCTTAAACTAGAAGGTGGTGTGTAAGACAATGAAGACTGTGCTCTTTGATTCCAATTCTTCTTTCTTCTTTTCTGCACAGTTTGGGCCAAGTGATTTTCTTCTCCATGCCTCAGTCACTACATCCATTTTAGCTCTCCATAAGTAGCTGTCACATGTGTGTTTGGTGAATGGTGACTCAGATTGCACACAGCATATGGTGTCTTCTCTGGATGGAATTGTCCTTCTTGCCCAGTCTTAATCACTGAGGGATCTTTCCTCCCAGACAAACTTCTGATACATTCTTGAGCACTCTACATACTTGCTTTATGAAGCGCTTGCAATCATTCATGTATAAATGTTCATGCCTTTGTTGAGGGGGCCGTGTGGTGGTTTAAGTGAGATTGCTTTTCATCTCCCCCATAGACTCATATGGTAGAATAGTTGGACCCTGGCTGGTGGAACTGCTTGGGAAGGGTTAGAAGGTGTGGCCCTGTTGGAGGAGGTGTGTCACTGGGAGCAGGCTTTAAGATTTCAAAAGACTAGCACATTCCCAGTGTCTCTTTACCTCCTACTTGTGGATAAAGACGTAAACTCTTTGCTGTTCTTGCCATATTGCCTTTGACCCACCATCGTGAACTCTAAACATTTGAAACCATAAGCTCCAAAGTGAACACTTTCTATTATAAGTTTCCTTGGTTATGGTGTTTTTTCACAGCAATAGAGAAGTGACTAAAACAGACTATGAACTCCCAGCAGAGCTATTAGACTTTGTGTCTATCATCTCTCTCCCTGTACTAGTGACCGCCTCAGAGAAGGCTCTCTGCAAGTATCTATCTGCTGTATGCATGCAGAAAGAAAGTGAAGATGACAAGAATTTTCTCATCTACTAGTTGTACCCTTGGTTCATTTATCTTTGTATGCCAAAGATTTAACACAGTAATTGGCTATCAACAGCAATTGTTACTGTTGTAACTGTTGATGCAATTGTTATGTGAATGTGTAAATTTTATTATAGATACTCATATTCAGTTCATTGAAATAAAACAATGACATTAGAATACAGATATCATAATGTCTGTATAAGAACTTTGTAGAATATAACCCAATTTCTAAAGAGAGAATTGTCTTCACAAAGATTAGGTTATACGCAAGAGGAGCTAAACATACATAGTTATCACAAGTTGACTAATAACTTGTATATGATTTAGTTTAAGTCAACAAAATCTTAAGAATAATATTAATTTATGAAACATAAGTTAAGACTTGAAAGGCAGTTCTCAAGAAATAATTTGAATTCAGAATTCATATAGTTCTTTAAAAATAATCAAGGATTAATTCTAAGCTATTGCTTATATAGGTTTTATTCACCACATTAGAAAGTAAAGCTAAAACAGCAAAATAATTCTTAAATGACAATGATATAGCCAATATAATCTAAATAAATTAACTTTTGTGAAATTTTCCTGATGGGTCTTTGGCCAATACATGTTTTTGCTATGCAATGGTTGATTGCCTAGAATTAAGAAAAATTCATTAGGCAAATCCTGAATCTTTTAAATATTGACTACAAAGTGGTGCTTAATATAATTTGTTAATGTCATTGATCTCAAAAGAAAAATATCTCTAATGTGTAGGATAGGCATGTTGCCAGATTTACATTAGTAAATACAATTTTCCAAACTTCTAAGTTTTAGTCAAAATTTCAAATTCTTAGCGACAATGTCTGCATTTTTCTTAAAGTGAAAAGCTTTTTTTGTTCGTTTTTGTTTTGTTCTATTTTTCGAGACAAGGTTTCTCTGTATTGCTTTGGAGCCTGTCCTGGAACTAGCTCTGTAGACCAGGCTGGCCTTGAACTCACAGAGATCTGCCTGCCTCTGCCTCTGACTCTTGAGTGCTGGAATGAAAGACACGTGCCACCAATGCCTGGATCCCTTTGTTGGTTTAAAGAAAGATATTGTGTAGTAGCCAATACCTCGTTCGTAACAATAGTTTGCAAGCAGATGTCTTTTAAGAAAAACTAGTGTTCCATAGAAAAACTGAATGATACCAGCTTGTGATTCGAAGCAGCTGTATGGATGAAAGAGTAAATGTGGGTGACTTACGCACACCTCCATGTACATAGTATGGATCCTACAGATGTATTATGATGCGTTCTTATTTCCTGAGGTTATAAGATTTTCTTTTTCTGCCAGGTTGTAGTGAGGAAGAAGGCAGTGACTACTGGTGCCACCCTTAGACGGTCCTTGCCTATTCACCCTAAACCCGTAACTGGGATGGTTCTACTCTTAGAATTATTGCACTAACCAAGACAGAGGGGGAAAAGCAAATAGCATCTGCTTACCAAAGAGGTGCTTTTACTTGTGTGCATTTGTATGCCAAGTGTGTGGGAGCCAATGGAGGTCAGAAGAGGGTGGTCACTTGATGTGGGTGCTTTGGGATAGAAGTTGGGCCCTCTGGAGGGTCAGTATGAGGGGAGCCTTCTCTCTAATCCCACATTTTATTTTAGGGGACAGTGAGGTAAAGGTAAAGCCTGAGGACCCAAGTTCAACGCCTGGGGCCCACACGGTAGAAGGAAAGAAATAATTTCCACAAGTTGTTCTCTGACCTCTATGTGTGTGCTATGGAACGCACACATATACACACAGAAAGAGATAGACATGCACACATATATACACACAATAAATAAAGAATTAAGTAAATGTAATAGAAAAATTAAAGGTTTTGATATCATGGACTTGCAATATGATATTGGCGAAATCCATGTGTCCACAGACTACACTCTGGGACTTGCTTTTATAGAGATGCTCATATTAATTAAAACAACTAACTGACATCACAGGAATGACAATTACAACCACAGGTCCCTTTGTTTAGGCATTGTCTATTATATATTCTATTCTATGGGAAATAAATAAACTAAGAGCAAATATTACAGAGGTCAGTTACAGCTAAGCTCTGAGACAGTACACTAAAAATAAATTAGCCAATAACTGTAAGTGGAAAAAAAATCTCAAAAACGAGTTTTTCTCATTGGATCAAACACACAAGCATACACACAGACACCTGCAAGTGGGAAAGAACTAATCAGGAACAGGGAGGGACTCTGAATGGGAAGGGATATGAAAGAGTAATGTGGATGAATATGATTTAAAAACATTGTATTCGTGTGTGAAAATGTAATGAGACCAACAATTATGTCGACTTAACACATGGTAATTAAAAATTTTAAAGTGTTTTATAAATATACTGTCCCTAGAAACATTCTATAATTCAAGAGTTGGTTGAAACTGCAAACCCTGAGTATAGAACACACTTTGAAGGTAGTTTTAGCAGCTGCCCCCAATAGAGTGTCATCGCATATTATTTTAAGATTAAGCTGTCTTTGTGGTCCCCATCCATAGGCCTTGACTCCACATCACAAGGGGAGGAAATGGAGAAGGAAGTGACTGGGGACACCCATACCACTCCCACAACTGCCTGGGAGTTGGTGGAAGACCTGGAAACTTCTCTTATGATCCTTCTACTCCATCACTTGGTCACTTGCCAGTCAGCCTCAGCAAACACATCCCATTTTAATGAAACAACAGATTCCGGAAAACCCTATAACTTCAGAAATTCCTAATGTGGAGTTTTCCAAGTGGCAGAAAACCCACAGGGACAGGGCGAGCACTATGAACCTTTCCAGCTTCCATTTCTACTGATAGGCGAGAGTTGATGGAAAGAAATTCTCTCAGCCCTGGCCGCATCACTTGCTAAATATAGAGTTGCAGATTACAGAAACACCCTTGGATGACAGAGCTTTCCGCCCCGGAGTTCTGGAGGCTTTCATTTTGAAAGTACAGAGCATTTCCCCCAGGGGAAACCTGGCCAAGGATTCTGAGGCCATTGGCCTGTGTAAACCAGTTGAGATTATCTTGAGAAATTCTGCAGAATGAGATGAAGCAGAGGAGGGTGTGCGTGATGATAGATACCCTGAGCCCCTTTTCCATTGAAGTAGAGGTCATTTTAAAAAGCCGTGGCTTGTTTGCTTAGTTTTAGGCCTACCGGAATTTTCCCTTCGTGTCACCATTGGGTAGCTGCCTTATGATCCTGTATTCATATGGATCACATTTGACCTCCCAAAAGTGGAAGAAAATCTTTAGAGAAACATGTCCTGTCATTTATGTACAGAGAAGAGCAAAATCTCCTTCCTACCTCTTACCCAATGGTTTTGCTCTTGAAAGTGTTCTTTTGGGCCATCCAGATGGCTCGGCAGGGAAAGACACATGGTGCCAAAGCCCAACAGCCTGAGTGTGAACCAGGAGAGCATCGCGGTGGGAGCAGATGATCGAGCCTGTCAGCATGTCCTCTGACCTTCAAGTGTACACACTGCGGCATGCGTGCCCTTCTTTCCACGCCCACAATTAAGAAAGACAAACATAAAACACGTGTTTATTTATTTATTTACTCTTCTTGTTATCCCCACCATTCCTTCTTTCCTTTAAATCTTGATTCAGAGAGGAAGGAGCATTTCTGGGTGGGGCCCCATGATCTAAGCCACCCGGTGGGCAGGGAGCTGTGTCCTCAGCCTCTCGCTCCCCTCCAGCACTCAAGGTCAGGGAGCGATATCCAGACCACACAGGGCTCAGATGCCATCACTCCTTAACATCTGAAAAAACTTGCTGGGTGGAAAGCCTTTCCTCAGACAACAGTAAGCCTAAGGAATTGCAGCATTACCCTCCTGTGCCAAGAATATCGATCTGTTCAAAAAAGTCCCTCTCCCAAAGGCTCTGGTGAGGCTACAGTAGCCCACACAAGCAGGCTACACTTGGAGTCCTGCTGCGTGGCACTAGTGCAGATGTCAAGGATTTAGGCTAGAATCAATTGTCCCTTCTTTTGAGTTTTCTCTGTGTCTTGATCATGTCCCTTCTGCCTTTATTGTTGCTGGTTTGGAAGTGTGACAACTTTGGGTTGAGAAATCTCGTGAGCTCTAGAGCAGGAAAGACAACTGAGCTTTGCCTCTCCAGTGCTAGGTACCTCCTTACACTGCCATCTACTAATCTATTCCAAGCCTTGAACATCATTTGTCTCAGCTGTCCATCTTACACTGTAGGGAATAGTTTTCTATAAACATGATTCAGACCCATGACTCTTTTACATCAGGTTAAATAACCTTCCAACTGGAGTGTATGAAGTTCGTTCTGATAAACTGATTTACTCACATTGAGTGTGAGGGCTAGGGATAGAACTGCAGCTGCGTGCAAAGGAGATGGAACAATCTAGAAGAGTGAAATGTAGCTACGATGTGATCAAGTATGAAGATAAACAGAGAATTTTAGGTTTAATTCTCGACTCCTGATTCTTGAATGATTGCTGCTATGTCTTCATCATTTGGACACAAGGTTAAAATGTATAAGTGGAGCAAAATTAATGACAGTCTTTCTTAAAAACGTTTATAAAACTCACCTGGAAAGCTTATTAAGCTACAAATCCTGGCTGGGCAGTGGTGGTGCATACCTTTTATCCCAGCACCCGGAAGGTAGAGGCAGGGGGATATCTGTGAGTTCTAGGCCAGCCTGATTTACATAGTGAGTTCTAAGACAGCTGTTACATAGAGAAACCCCATCTTGAAAAACAAAACAAACAAAAGATACAAATTCTGAGCTGAGCCAGTGAGTTTGGAAAGAGTACTGGATTCGGAATTTGTGATAGCTAATATTGGTACTCCTGGCCCATGGAGTACCTTACACACAGGAAGGGCTATTATAATCTATGTTGGGCTGAAATATGAGGTGTTTGGGGATGATGGACTTGTTTCATTTTATAGTTCCTTTCAAGGGCACAATTATTTAAAATGTTGCACTCTGAAAACCTCCATTATGAGGGATGCAAAATGGCCTGGTAGGCAAAGTGTTGATATAAATATGTGCCTAACAAATATGGATTAGTAGATCTCTAGAGCTACAAGGCAAAAGCCTTCCAGTGATAGAAAACAATAGAAAACCTCCCCTCCCCACCCCCACACACTTAGGGGATTGAGAATCTTGTACATCAGAAGCATAGCAGAGTTGATGCTGAAGGGAAAACATGGTTCACCTGAGCCTTGGTAAATATCCAATCGTGTGGCATGAACAACGGCTAAAGGATATATAAAGATTTCTTTCATCATTTTATGACCATATACCTTCCAGACTGTAAGAATGATATTGAAATGTTTGGCAAGAGCTGGGGAAGCTGGGACACTTATTTGCAAGGCTTGGTGAGCATATGGGTGTGCCACAGTTTGCTTCATTGAGATTTATGACGAGCAAATTCCTATGGCTGATTAGATGTTCCTGGCCCACCTGAGGTTGATTTTAGGCTTGTTTAGATCCTACCCAGCACTTCCAGACACTGCCACTGCCAGACCTAGCCTCACCTGTGGGTGAAACAAGGAAATTCCCAGGGTTGAGGGAAAGGTGAAACTTCAACGTGAAGCAATCTTTTGTACTTTCAAAGTAGATGGAAATATCCCTTACACATCCATGTTTGTGTCATTTCAGTAAGAGATACTCAATACAATTCATGACAACTTGGACTTTCAAAAAGGGGTGATTCCTGCCCAATGCTTACTGAACTGTGTCTCTCCAAAACCACGGAAAATAAATCAGACTCACGGTTCTGACTCTTGAAAACAATATGGCCACTCTTTGTTGTCAATGGCCTAAGTGCATAAACAATAGCACATTTTTTCTCTTATTTTGTTCTCTTTCTCTCTCTTCCTCTCTCTCCCTCTCTGGGTGTGTGCTCATGCACGTGTGTGTTCTCTTTCAGAACTTGTTATGTAGCTGGGCTAACCTTGAACTTGAGATTCTCTTTTTTTAGTCTTCTGAATGTTGCAGACACAGATGTTCAACATCACCCAAGTCTTTTCTTCTATTTTAAATTAGACTTGATGTTAAGATTGACAGTATTAGCACAACCTTCATTCCTCTCACTAGCTCACTCATTTTTTTCCCCTTTCTTCTTCTATCCCTCCCTCCCCCCTCTCCTTCCTTTCTTCTGTCAGGATCTCACTATGTAATCCTGGTTGATCTAGAACTCACTATGTAGAACAGACTGGCCTTGAAGTCATCTACACCGGCCTTTGTCTCCCCCAAGGACTGGAATTAAAGAAATGTGCTCCTAGCCTAGCCACAATTTATTTTAATTGTGCACAGGCACGTGTTTGTGTCACACACACACACACACACACACACACACACACACACACACACAGGAGAGCACACAAACACGGTGCAGGTGCCCAAAGTGATAAGAGGTATCAGATCCAAATCAGGTCGAATGAGCAGATGCAAAGCTCAGAGATCCTACAGGAGTAGCACCTGATATTAACCACTGAGCCATCTCCCCAGTCTCTCACTATGGCTAGAGTAAAGGGCTGAATATCTTCCAGACAGATTGACTTGGAACCAATCTATTTAGGATCAGCAGAGTAAGGATAAGCTCTTACCAAAATAATTCAGGATTCTGGCTTTCTTGTCATTATCAATGAGTAGGATGTTTTTTGAAATGAATCAAAGTTTGTTGCATTTGATAGGAGAAATGTTAGGTGAGGCTGAGTGCTAAAACGTTTCATGTTGCACAATCTATGAAAATTCCTGTTTATACAAATTATGTAACGCTTAATGAAGGGAAAATATTCCCCAAGTCCCAAATTTGGTAATGAGGAACATGCCTACTTGCCTAATGTCCCATATCTGACTTAGAAAAAACAATACAGATACATTTTCTTTTTTATTCAGCATTTGTGGTTGAATTAAAATTGGTCTTTGGGTTTCTTATGAATTACCACTAGTTTTTCTGCGCAGAAATCAATACAATATGGTTGTCAAGATGCAAATTGATGATTCTCTTACAGATAAAATATTGGAGAGAAATTTGCTTGTATTGGTTTACATGAATCTGTCAGCATACTGTTGAAAGAAAACTGACTGACATGTTTTTGATGACAAAGGGCTTATGGCCCCAATTAGTCAGAAAAGCAACTTAGTTTATTTCCATAATTATTAACTCTTAATGAGAACCTGCCATGTCCCAGACAACATCATATTAATTTAGTTATTATTTTCTTCAATTAAAAAATACAATAATTTTCTTGCAGTGAGCTTCCAAATAAAAGCATCACATAAGTAGATTAAGGCAACCACTCAAAAAGCTTCCCAACCTCAACTCTATACATCAGGACAGGAAAAGGATATTAGTCATGAAGGGGATAGAACATGGGGTTTCAAATTTGTCACAGCTTTCCCCTCTTTATGGTAGATAATTACAAAACAATGCAATGGACAGTGAAAATATATAACCCCAACTACACTCTATTATTTAGAGGCTTCCCTTTAGAGTAGTGGGTCCTGATCCTTTCACAGAAATTGCCTAAAACTATCGGAAAGCACAGATATTTACATACAACTCATAATAGTAGCAAAGTTACAGGTATGAAGTAGCAACTAAAATAATAACCCTAACATGAGGAGTTTTAGGAAAGGATCACAGAGTTAGGAAGGTTGAGAAGCCCTGCTTTATATAATAAAACTAAGTGTCCCTTCAAAGAGCTTTTTTTCAAATGACATTTCTGGGGAGAAAGAAGTTAGGACATGATGGCGTTTCCCTTCGTGGTAGGGAACTCAAGAGCTGCCTAGGCACAAGGTGTCTGTGCTTCTTGGCATATTTTTACAGACCAGCTGGAGGTTAGCCATATATTCATTGCCTATCATGTTATTCAAATGAATAACAAACTCCAACAAGTCTCTTCTGTTTAACGGAGGAAGCAAAGATTAACCCACGCCTACAGAGATGGAAAGGTTTGCATATATCTGTGTCTCCATCTTTCTTGTGTTGCAAGAACACAATGCCTGAAGTGGGGTGATTTATATAAAATCAGAAACTTATCTCTTCACAGTTGTGAAGGCTCATGTCCAAGCCGAAGCACTGACTTTTAGTGAGACCCGTCTTGTGACATCATCAGCAGGAAGGAATGTAAGGGTAGGAGGAGATAGAGGCTGAACTCAGTATTTGATAGGAACCCACCCTTGCACTGAGGACAAAAGCCACCTCTTAATGTTATTCCTATGGTAATTACATTTCTGACACTTGCCTATTGGGGGCACATCAACTCCACAGCCATTTGGTGGGGGTGGGGGGGGGAGGGTAATGCCTCTAAAGCCACTGCAAGTATAAAATAGAGGAATATTGAGCTGGGGAAGGTATAGGCTAGCAAAATGCTGTGCCTGGTGGGGGGGTCACACTTTTGAAGCCTCATCTAAGGCTAAACTGTTAGATGGAAATGATAAGGGCAGAGTGTGACATTGAAATTTTAAGATGTTAAAGATAAAATCGAAAGAAAAGGCCATTAAGAGGGTCACAAAGGCCGATAGGAGTGCCAAGGAGACAATACTCTGTGTTGAAAATGAGCACACCCTTCGCAGCTCTCATAGAAGGGTGCTTCATGTCCATCCATGCATACAGTTGGCACTGTCCTCTCAAGGTTCTGCATTTATGTCAGGCCATGTGGATACAAGTCCCAGTTGGCTTCTGTGGGTTTGCTTTCTGTTTCATTTGCTACTGGAGTCTGGCTGATACGCAACACTTTGTGATGTTTCTAGTGAACAAACACGACCAAAGGCTAGCCACAGGGAAGTAGAAAAAAGGACATAAAGACTGCTTTTAATTTCACACGCGGTTTGTTTTCTAGGTTTTTGTTGTTGATCCCGTTTTATGTTGTCAACACTTTTTTTGTTGTTGTTTCATACAAACTCCCCAGAGCTATGGTAAGTTAAATTTCATTTTTATTGCTTACCATGTGAAAACTTTCCAGTATAAGAAGGAAAAAGAGAATTATGGAGTAGGGCTCTGAGGTTTGCCAGCTCATCAAGGTACTGGAATAATAATCGGGTTTCATTCTAATGGTGGGAAGTATTCACGAAAAGGGTCAGGTATTCTACACGAAAGTTCCAGAACTTTCTAGTAAATCTCCAGGAGCGTACAGTGGCTGGTCTGATTCCCTTCAGTATTGGCAGTGTCAGCTATGGTGAAGACTAATGGTGAAATAGAAAAGGAGTGGGCTGGCTTTCATTTTGCCTGGCCTACCTATGCCTTTATCCTTGGCTGTCATCCAGCCCTCCTACCTTCAATCAGACACATGTTCTGCAAGACGCTGTGTATACAAAGATGGATAAAGGTGGCTTTGAGGGGCAAACAACTTCCAATTTCGAAGCTAGAGAGAAAAGCCCACCTTGCACCCAATAAGAAAAGGTCACCATCGAAAGAACTGAAAGAAAATTGACTCTTTCAGAATGTTCTTTCCAAACTCTACACATGGAAGACAATGGAGCTGGTCGCAGAAGGGGAAAGTTTATGATTGAACCACCCTCTGTGTGTCTTCTCTGCAGTGAAAACGAGAAATCACACTCTCATGGGTGCTTTTAGCAGAAAACATTTGTGCACATATTACATGTGAGTTCAGTTAGGCCATGCGCTTGTGTTAGAAACAAGAAACAGAAATATCTGCTAGATACTTTAATAATCAGTGAAATTAAAGTTAATTAAACAGCTCTAAAGGAGATGCTCTTTGTGGAATATATATTTTACAGGGGATTCAGAAGTGAAACGAGAGAAAATAAATGAAAGCCACACTACAAATCACACAACAGCAATGGTTTGGGCATAAATCCATTCATGGGTCCTAGAGGCAAAAATTGGAATGTGGATCTGAGAAGACAGAAGCAAATAGAGGAGGGCCCAGTTCCTGTATCTTTCAGAGAAGAGAGAGAAAGAAAATTGAGGGATAATTTCAGGCTCCGTGTGCACACACAACAGAGCACAGGATGGAAAACCAATTCCTTCTACAGAGTCAGCGTCAGCACAAGTAGCATTAACTAAGACAAAAAGAAGAATTGTTTCCCCCACTGAAGCCTATTCTACCATTCTTCTGACTCAGTTTCTGCTTTTGCCTTCCTAACTCAGAACTCTACCCCCAAACTCACACCTACAACTTGGACTTCTCTGCTGAGTCTCTGCTCTCTCTCATGCATACACATGACCCATTAGCTGTCACGTTTTGCCTTCTGTCTTCTAAGCACAGCTTCGTCTGCCACCTTCCTTCCAGGCTGACTGATGACGGCTGGTATAGGACACCATAGTTTCTCCCAACGTTCTACCACAGACTTTTAACTGCTCTCTCGGCTTTCTGTCTCATTTTCCATACAATTTATTTTCCGCAAGGGGATCAAAGTAATCTTTTGAGATTCCAATCTGTTGGCGTCACTGTTTACATTGCTGCAGATGTTGTCAAGTCTCAGGCATCCCATTGTCCAGCTCTTTCGCCCACCTTTTAGAGTGTGGCTGTCAGTGATCTCTCCAGGCTGGTATGGATCTTGTCACTTTTTATGTCTAGCCCTGGGAACATTTCATTTCCCAAATATGGCTCAGGCTCTTTCTCATCCCCAGGGCTAGCCCAGACTGTCTTCTTCTGCCTAGTGTCCACTCCTCCCTTCCTTTTTAAAAAATTATATATTTCTACAATTGTAGCAAAGTATTTGGATACCAATTTGTACAATTAATTTTTAAGGACTGCGACTTTGTTTCAAAGTTACAGAAGCAAATGCTCCTTTGAGCAAAATAACAACATAAAAGAAAAATAGAAGGGAGTTTTTTCTTTGCTATCAGATTTCTGACTAAAGCGAAACCCTTTACCATCCTAAAGTGTCAATTTCAATATACTTTTGAGTCCATTTAAAGATTATAAAGAATCTTTTACTCAGTTACAATGCCTGATCTTTCACAGGAAATTCTAAGTTTAATTTTCAAACACGGTACAATACAGTTAAATAGGGGTTTGAAGCTGAAGTATGTCAGTGGATCGTGAGTCGTCCTAGGGCATAATAAGTATTAGCAAGCAATTGGAGAGCTCAGAGCAATAATTATCTTCAAGAAATAATTAATCTTCTTTTAAGATTCACAATGCCAATGCACATGACTATAGAAAATTCAGTTAAATCAACTGATATTTCACTTTTTACATTTTGATCTTTACTGTTTTATCATCTGTCTCTCTCTTTCTCTGTGTGTGTACATGCACATGCATGTATGCATATGAGTGACATGAGTATGGGTGCCTGTGTAGAGCATCAGATATTTTACCCAATGAGTTAACATGCTGGCCTTAATTTTACTTTTAAATCTAATAAATTAGGGAAAAGGTACTCATTGTCTTGACTTAAAACACAAAGACAACTAAATAAATCAATAGTGGACAGAGGCCACAGAAAACTATGTGCTTCTTGCTCATTTTTTTTCCATGCACCTAAATTAAAAATAAAATAACAAGCAAAAGCATAAACATGAAAATAATAAAAATATGTGGTTTATATATACATGTATTATAAATTATTTACACATATATAATATATATTTGCGACTGACTATCATGCCAACCACCCTCCACTAATAGGAAACAAATCACATTAAAATCATTTTTTTCCATGTCTCCCTTTGCCTAGCCCCCTTTGCCTAGCCTGTTTCAACTCTAAGCTTGGTCATCTCTCCTACTGGCAAACCATTCTGACTCTGCCAAAGCTGGTTGAGCTGTTACTCTAAGCATCCCAAACCCTTAAGGCTTCTCTAACACATGTTTTCCACTTCACTGCAATACCACACTTCCTATTCAAAAGTCTGCCCAAGACAGAGTTCCTCTTCCTCCTCCTCCCCTTTTCCTTCTTCTTTTCAAGACAAGGTTTCTCTGTGTAGCCTTGTCTATGCAGACATTGGTAAACCAGGCTGGCCTCAAACTCAGTGATCTGCCTGCCTCTGCCTCTCAAGTGCTGGGATTAAAGGTGTGCACCACCACAGCAAGACCATATAACACTTCTTTAAAGAAAAAAAAAAGTTAAAGGACTAAAAAAGCCAATGGAACTCAATAAAAGTACTCAAGTAAAATAATTTTTAATTTTTTCCCCTTTTATTGAAAATAGATTTTTCCCTCACATAATAAATTCTAATTATGGTTTTATGGTTTCCTCCCTTTTATTCCTCCTACCTCCTCCCTACCTCCCCTCCCATCCAGATCCACCCTTTTTCTGTCCCCCATCAGAAAACAAGCAGTCTTCTAAGTATAACAATAAAACAAAATAAGATAAAACAAAAACTAACACACTGGAATTGGACAAAATAAACAGAAGGAAATGAGCCCAAGAGAAGGCACAAGAAACAGAGACACACTTGTTCTCACACTCAGGAATCCCATGCAAACACTAAACTGGAAACTATAACATATATGCAAAGGACCTATAGGATTAAAAGTGAGAAGAGTCCGTGGTGGTCATCTGTTTCTGGTGTAAGTGATTTCTCCCAAAATAAAGATCCACCAGCCTATATTGTGTCCTAGAATCTTATTTCCTATGAAATAGTTTTGTTTTAGCCTAAGTCCCTGGGCTAAAACCAAATATTCCTGGTCACCCAGGCAATGTTGAGTATGGCTTCCATCTCATTGAGTGGGCCTTTAGGCAAATCAGATATTGGCTGGTTACTCTCACAATGTTTGTGCCGTCATTGTACTAGTATATCTTGCAGGCAGGACAACATTACAGATCAAAAGGTTTGTGGCTGGGTTGGTGTTTACATTTCTCTTTTGGTTGCACACAGAGTACCTTTCTATACCAAAGACACTACAACATAGGGATGAAGGCTCTATGTAGGCACCTGCTCAACTTTTTCATGTTCAATGAGTTATGTAGGTGTTATCCTACACAATAGGGCCTTGCTGTCAGTTTGTGGAGAGCAACCTATAGTCTTGACAACAGCCCCGAGTTGTTTGGGAATTCCTCTGGGACACCCTTCAGTCAACAATTCAATTAGATGTAATCCAATTTCAATACTAGAAGTTTCATTTAGTGACAGTAAGTTTCTACTGTATTAGGTTTTCATAGTATCCCTCAAATGGCCCTTAATTTTAGCAGTCTCTTCCTGTGTTCCCTGCGTCACCTCCCTCTTCCCTCCCCATTTGAATCTCCTGTTCCGGTGTATTTTTTTTTTCATATAGAAAAAAGGTGATATTTCTTTGAAAGGAAATATGTGTACAATGTGTGTGAATCTGTGGCTAGTCAAGAGGGAGAGCTCACACTGAGAAATTTGGCAGGAGGAAAAGCAGTAGATATCAAGAATACTTAAACGTACACTTAGGATTTACAATGACTTTTAAAAATGACTAGTTTCCTGGATAAACATAAATGATCAAAAAGTGTCTTAATAATTAAGAAGGCTGAAAATTCCAGTAACTGGAAGAGTTTAAAGTTGTTCTCAAATTATTACCTCAAAGGAGACAAGCAATAGTAAGGAAGACAGCTTTATAGCTCTCATATTTCCCAGGAGCACATAATTTCTTCTAGAATATTTTTCCTTGAACCAGAACAAGACAACAAAAATTAAATTCATTTTCCTAAAATGAAATGGTTCTGCTTCAAACAGTTGAATAAATAAAATACAATTTTGGGGTTAAATTGAGTCCTCCTTGAACATAATTTGCAGAAGTCTCTTGTTAAAATTACAATAAAAATACAAATATCTTCATAAATTATACAGCGCATCTAATGGGAGCTGTCCTATATTCAAGAGCGACTTGAGGAGAGAAGTAACTTAGTGTACTAAATCAATGATATAATGAGAGTAAAGTCAGACAGCTCATAAAAACCACTTCGCTACCATCATGGGTCATAATTCTTAGAAAGCCAAGCTGCAAAGGACATTTGCTCAGGCTGCTAATGAGCATCTGGTTGCTGAAAAAGCAGAGAATCTCTGTTATTAAAGCCAGAAACTGGATCAGGACACAATGTCACCATTCTATGTGTAAGAGTGTCCCAAACATCAGCTTTTGCTTAGAGTTGACCAAAATTTGCTAGTAGGATCTGCTTTGATGTTGGTTGTGCAAGACTGAACAGACTAATACCATCTTCAGACAGACTGCTGGTGGCCTTGAGATTATGCCCAGTCAAAGATCACCATGATGGTTAATCAATGATGACTTATGGTTGTTGATATTTAAGCTCTGTGAAATCTTTGTTGTGTGTCTGAGTGCATGCTTATGTGTGGGTTTATATGTGTTTATAGATATGTGTACATTTTTTTTTGTGTGTGTGTGTGTGTGTGTGTGTGTGTGTGTGTGTGTGTGTGTGTGTAGTTCTAAGACCAATCTCGGATCTCTTCCTTAGGATGTATTCTACCTTGCTTTTTGTGACCAAGTCTCTCAGTAACCTGGAGCTTATCAATCTGGCCAGGCTGACTGGTTAGCAATCCCCAGGGGTCCATCTGTCTTTGTTTACCCAGCACTGAAATAAGTATGCACTACCATGCCCAGCTTTCTGGCATGGGTTCTGGGGATCAAACCTGGGTTTGTATGCTTGCATAGCAAGCTCCTTAATAGCTCCTTAATGACTGAGCTATCTCCCTAGTGAAATGTTTTATTTATTTTTGTAGGTTAAAATGACCTAATATCAGTGATTTCTTATGGCTTAGTATAACACAACTATTGAGTATGTATACTATCAACCATTCATAAATAACTTCTTTGGGGACAACATATCTGAAGAGACTGTCAGGAATGTGTCATAGAAAACCATGTTGCCACAGCTGTATGGTAAAGATAGACCTACACTCGTATTTGCTTTCTTTTATCCAGATGTTTAAGGACCAGGTTTCCCAACTCAATCTCAAAAAGCTTACAAGAAAATACAAAGTAGTTTAGCATCTGAAACCACAATCTTCCTTCCTACATACACTGATCCTCACAAAGAACCTTCAGGCCTCATTAAACAGAAATAGAAACAAACTCGGGATCTTATACTAGGGCCCAATTCCAGTGCCTCCAGTTCTGACTAGAGAAAGTGTGTGTGTTTTCAAGAGGTCAAGAATATGGATATGAAACCACTGACTTCCTTTTTGTGAGTTCCAGCATGGCTTAAGAGACTGGCTGCATTTTGGCTGAGTCTATGACATGGAAATATAAATCTTGAACTAACTAATCTCTATTTTAATGCCATCAAATGATAATATAATATAAAGACAGAACTATTATTCTTGGGTCCTGAATGGGAATTTATCATATCTAGTGAAGATGTATGGAAAGCCACAGAGAAATATCACCATTAGGAATTTCATGAAAGGGAAAAATATAAACTCACTTACAAGAACAATTTCACCACTTTAAATCACCTTGTTAGGAAATAAGAAAAAACAAACTAAAAGAAAAACAAGATTCTCAAATCCCATTTGATGTTACTGATGTGATATCTTAGCTTTAAGGCTTACAAAGATGTTGAAAGATGAGAGTCACCATCCCTGTGTCTTCAAAGGAACACTCTTACTAACAGCCCTGTTGGAATGAATGGTTGCTAAAGACAGGGGAGGGTTTTCAACACTCAAAAATCAAGGATTATTCCAACTTGTACAACCTATGAATCCTGGGAACAAAATTACACTCTGTGTATATATTACTAAATGACGTTTTCCTGAATTTAATTTTGCTATGTTTTAAGTCTGGGGGTGGAGCTCAGTGATAGAGCATGTGCATAGATAGTATCTGCAGGGCTTTTCAGAGTCTAGTAACCCCCAAACATCACTGGCATCATTAAAGGTATCTTGATGCTACAGTTTGGAGTGGGAATGTCTTCCGAAAGTCCAGGTATGAAAACTTGGTCCTTCGCCTGGGTCCCAATTGAGAAGTAGTGAGATAGTTTAAGAGGTGGGCCCTTGAAGAGGTTGCAGTTTCTTCCTCCTGATTTCTTGAGATGAGTATTTTTCTGTACCACATGCTCCCAGCATGATGTGCTGTCTCTCCACAGGCCCTGCTGACAGTGGCCTTCAAAACCATGCCAAATCGAACCTTTCTAGTTTTCAGGGTACTAATCCTGTGAGGTACATCATATATCCATGGAAAGATGAGCAACATGCTTGTGCATGTGTATTCTATAGTTTCTGTATTTGTCCTTGGGGCAAACAGAAGCTCCTGGAAATCCTTGTAAGTCTGACAGCTGGCTGGGTTTGCACTAAATTAGGTATGTTTTTCTTTTGCTTGTTTAGTAAGGGATTTGGAGGTATGAGTTAAAATCATGTATTATAACAAGAGAGGTACAAGGTTCCTCTAATGTTATTCTCTGGTCAGAGACAAGATGCCAGAGACTTTGGTGCTGGATTTTCGTGTTTAACCAAGGTGGGAAGCAGTTATTACATATGAAAGCAGAATGACAGAAGAAAATAACCCCTCAGTAGCACAGGTGTGCATTAACCTGACTGGGTAACCAATCCCCAACTTTTTCTTCAGAGAAACTAGTTTAGAACTTGCCCAAGAATGAATTACATGGACGAGTCTTAGGAATGTGAGTATTTCTCAGATGATTCCTGGTGAGAAGGCAGATCTATTCCCGATACAGAAGAAAAGCACACAGTTCAGTAACTGCCTGGGCATTGAAAATTGAAAAGCCAGAGACGATTCTGTTACACTGGAAAAGAACTTAAAAGAAATCATCTCTACATCCAAATATGGTATTTCTTATTGAGTCACTTTTGTTTTTGAATGTGAGATATGTAATAAATCAAAGGTCCAGTGCTGCTGAATGTCTTCAGTGAGTGCATTGTTCTAGTACTGCACACGACTTCTTTGAATGAGGCTATCTCAGCAAGCAGCATCAGCACCACTGACTTACCACATGTTCAGACTGAATTTAGATGAAAGGCTCTTCTTCTTTGGTTCAAGGAGGGGATGCTTGCGCCAGGCATCTCCACGTGCTTGCTCTGTCTTGATAGTACTAGCCCAAACATCTCAGCCCCTTCTGCCAATTTTTGAGAAATGGAACACCCACTTAATTCTACCAGTGTGTAGTGATCTAGTTAGTGATGGAAAATTTGTAGGGATTTCCAGTTCTCAACTACAATGGCCATTTTACAAATTAGATTACAGGTATTTTTACCGCTTAAATCATACAGTAGCTCCTCAACTTAACATGGGTGTCTTTTCTGTCTACTCATCAGTGATCAAAAGCATCATAAGTTGAAGATACAGTTAAGCCATCCTAGCTTAGTCACAGAGCAAGCTGTAGACTATGGCTGCTCTCTCTTGTGATAATGGGGACCATTTGGAGTTGTTGCTGCTTGACAAGGGCAATTAGGATTGGACCACATAGGTAGCCCTGTGGAAAGAGCCAATTTCCAGTTTCTACTTGGCAAGTACTGATTTTGTGTCTCTAAAACATCAAAACTACTGTAATTAAAACCATTGTGAGTTAAGGAATGTCTATAACAATAACCACAATTAGGAATTTAGGTTGTGTTTCTGCTGTTTATCCTATATTGATACTATATAGTGCTAAGATGGTTTTTATTTCATTTTTAACACTTGGCTTTTCAGTATTTCTCTGAAATGTGTAGTTAGCATTTTCATACTTAGTAGGGGTCTGAAAATATCAACTAAAATACTTTCTCTATATTAAATATTGAAATATAATTCCTGAAAGATAAGAGAAAAGATGTTACTATAGATGACATGAATTTAATGTTAGAAAACCGATGAGCAGGAAATGTCACATGGAAATCCAGACATAATAGGCTAAGTTCAAAATGGAGAATTGCAAAGGCAGCATCTGCATAGGTGGGTAAAGCTGCTCCAAGAAACCATAGACCATTACATGCTAAGAGGGAGCTACTTCCATGTGAATGGTTGAGCAGGGAGACCCCTAGGAGCCTCAAAACAAAAGAATAAGGGTCATTACTGCTATTATTAACTGTCCACCAGAACTCAGTAGTAAATTCCTACAGCTGAAGACATTACATGCTGTAGTCAGAAGACACAGAGAAGTCAAGATGGAACTGAGCCAGCATGAAGCTTCATCCCTTCTTGGTAGCCCTCAAAGTGCCAGGAAGTGCTCTGTAGGTTGCTGGGGGAGAAGAGTCATCAACAGTCTTACTCAGATGTGGACCCTGCATGTGGTACTACCCACCATCCAGATGCTCAGTTGTTGAAATGGAGTCTGTTACAGAGGTCACCAGCCACTTTCTGATTGAAGACCTGCTTTCTACAAAAGACAATTTAAGTCTGGTATATTCAATCAAAAGTCCATAACTAGAGAGATCATAGGCCCCTGGGGAAGTTACTGCTATAGATGGCTATGATGGGCTCATCAAATTAGCTTCTTCATAATTACATATATGCCCATAGATTAGTGTAACTGTTAGCTTTGGTTAGAAAAGCTTCCTTTGGGAGTCAGTGGTAACTGCAGAGACTCCTAATTGCTTAAAGTGATGAGCCTGGATGTTCACCCACACATAGGCACTCATACACCATCTCCAAGGCTCAGGGGAAAGTAGTAGAAGAGGAAGGAAAGACAATGTGAAGGCTAGAGGAAGGAGTTGAATATCATCTAGGCATGACATGGCCTTTGTCATGGTAGCTATGATTTCCTGCACAAAACCTACAGAAGGTGAGTGAGGCTAGCCAAAATCTCATAGGGGTGAGGGCTCACAAGAGTGCACTCTGCCTTGAGCAGACACACACACACACACACACACACACACACACACAGAGAGAGAGAGAGAGAGAGAGAGAGAGAGAGATACTGTAAGCAACCCAAAAATGAAATACATTATATCATCAACCAATAATCAGACAAGTTACCAGTAAGACAAATTAGCATGGTAAACACATACATTCTTCGCAATATTTGTAGCTTAATAAATTCCAAGTTACAATTCCAATGTAGTTTACTTTGAAGTTCACTTGAATTTTTTTTGAGAATAAGCCAGAGGGGCAAATGCAAATGTGTCCAAGAACTATTGGTGGGTTTTCTTGTATTTTTTTTTAAAAAAATTAAGTGATGGCAAGTAGATGGGTTTTTAAGCCATTATGGATATTATAATCATATTAAAAACATGATTTTACGGGGAAAAATACCAAAATGGATCTGAAACAAAATGGATAATCGGACAAAGGCTCTAATCTTGTGAGAAAGGCATGACACTTCCCATACATAAGGAAGATTGGCTTTCTAGGGAGACCAATAACATACAGAAGTCATTGAGTTAATATCTAAGAAGCGCTTATAAGACATAAGATACTGAAAGATATTTTAGTTTTTTAAATAAAATAAATCCAATCTTTAGAAACAAAGAAAATACTCATGGATGTCTAACTTATTTGGGAATTTCTTTATAAAACGTTTGATATACTTGGCTACAGTTGCTCAGCATTAGAGAGAAGATGCCAAGCAGACAGCCACCTGGGTGAAATGTTTCTTAGCAAATATGATGGTTAAATATAAAAATAAGCATCTCCTACAAATCACTAAGAAAAACAGCACTATCTGGAGACAAATGAACAGGATGGTGACAAGAGAAACATGGCATCAGAATATTCTGGCCCATCTATGAAAGCAATACTTACTCAAGATAATGCCAACTTTGGAAGGTTGCTAAAAGCCTATGGATTTTAAGGTAGTGCTAAGTTTTAGACTCGGGGTTACCACGCTCCCAGGTGAGAGTTCCTGATGAAATCCGCAGGCTTGTCTTCGCCCTGCTGCTTCCCACATTAATCTTCAGATCTCTGAGTAATACACTTCCACTTCTCGTGCTATTTAATGAGTTTATGCATTATACAGTTCTCCACACCAACAGAGCAGGTGAACACTTTCATTACACGCCCTCCTTCCCATCCTACTCAGGCAATTATATGACTTTTAAATCATTACATTATTATGACCGTGTAAATATTTTCCCCTGCATGGCCCAGTAATGTTTT
The DNA here is from genome assembly GCF_943737965.1 of Phodopus roborovskii. Classification (NCBI taxonomy): domain Eukaryota; kingdom Metazoa; phylum Chordata; class Mammalia; order Rodentia; family Cricetidae; genus Phodopus; species Phodopus roborovskii. The sequence goes on along the minus strand of NW_026126482.1, from coordinate 19,710,751 downwards.
ATGATTGTGTCTTTTATGGCATTTTGTCCTCTGTCTTTTTAGAATCTTGACTTGCTTTTATTTTTTTATAGCCACCATTGCTTTTATGATATTTAAAAAAAGACTTTATAGTGGTGGGTATCCGAGAAGCTCTGTCTTGGTCTTAGATTACTGTCCCACAATCCTAGCTCTTTCTTCTGGTCACACTGCTCATGTTGGTTGAAATGATTGTGTGGGCGTGGTGAGTCACTCAACATTCACACTCTGCAGGTGGAATGTGAATTGTTATAGTTGACCCACAAAGCGGGTTGTCATTGTATTTCCAAACCTGTGAACCCTCAAGGACTTTGACCCCGTGTTTTCCCTGCAGAAATGTTTTCTAAGAGTAATCAGGGATATTGTCTGAGATTGGTGTGTGAGTTCAGTCATTGTTAGTATGGTGCAAAAGAGGGGAAACAGCTTAGTTGTGAGCTCTTAATCTTCCCTGGAGAGTGGAGAGTCCTGACCTATAGTGGCTCCATTTAATGGCTTTCAACTTCAGCACAGTGTGAAAGCCATATGCTTTCAGTAGAAACAAACACATGGAATTTTATTGAATCATCTTCTGGGCCGACGATATGTAAGATGACCCTCTCTCAAGATGCTGGGCAGACAGTATCAACAGACCGCAGCTCTCAGAGGATCATGAGGCATATTAACCATCATTATAGTCTAATGCACACTACGTTCAGTCAATTACACGACACAGTAACACCATATCATAAAACATAAAAACTCTGTGTTTATTGGTTTTGCACACTGAGCACACTGGAAGTCAGCTAATCAGGCTATAGGTTACTTATAGTAAATACACTTTGACACAATACCTTCAATTTATGGTGGATTTCAGGGTGCATCTGCCTTGTTAATGGGGGGGTGTGATTAGCTATGGATTCCTAAAAGAACCATTAGCTCAGGGCTTTTTGAAATGTGCCTCTGGGAAACAAAACAGGAACAGTTATCTTTAAGCAGTGAAGACTGCAGTGTAATGACAGAAGTTCAAGGTTCTGAGGCATCATAAGCATGTCACACGCATGGAGAAGGCATGTGCAAGCATCAGCCTGCTTTCAAAGTGATGTGCAAACTGAAAGAAATGTTAAACATTTTCCATGTCAAGTTACCAAAGTGCTTACACTGGCCACTCTAGACTGCATTCAGGCCCCAGATGGGCCCCAGCGGACACCTATGAAGAAACAGGTATCAATAGCTGGAAAAGGTATGTGAAATCGACAAGGTTGGGAAGACAAGCTAAAAGTTCACACAGGGGCCAGAGGATGCTGCCCTAGTGTTAGGACAAAAAGTGAGGGGGTGTGTGGGAAACAAATAGACCCACCTTGAAGATTGCACAGATGTTATGTCATCAGGGGAAATCCAGGTTTCACCTGGGATGAGGCAGAGGAGAGGTGTATTTCAAAGACAAGATTCCTATTGGCTGATGCTTTGTGCAGCAGAACAGGGCTTCAGAGGCTGTGAGGAATGTCTAGGGTCAAGGGAGGGTCAAGATAGGAGGATGTGCCACGAAGTGGTCTGGTTGCTCTTACTGATCTCCACCAAAATAAAGCACTTGGACATCCAGGAATGAGACATTATGGAATTTAAGGATAGAGAGGAAGGAAAAGGGCAGAGCCAAAGGGATGGCAACAGCACACCCACACTTCAACTTTGGAATGAACTTGGGGCAATGACTCCTCAAACTATTGTTTCAACACTCATGGGTCCACCTAGTTGCCTTAGGCCTACCAAGATTTTTGTGGTTGATCTCATACGCATGTAATGTTGGGGAAAACCACTATGGCTAAATCATTTGAATGAATAGTTTCCAAGAGAATGTAGGGAGGACTGATGGATATAGGATCACTTATTGATTATGATAAAAACCAGGAAGATTTGAGAGAAGGTCTGATGTGCCTTTAAAGGACTAAATGCCTGATATTAGCTGGAGACATCTGGGATGTCTTCTGTGGCAGCACCTGGGGACTGCAAAATCCTAGCTGAGTGTTGACTTGGTGCTCAGGCTTGGATGGAGACAAAACTCTACAGAAATGGTTGTGAATCTGGGTAAAAAGAAGGATGAGTCAGTGAGGACCTACAGAGAAAATGGAAAGGATGCATGGTTTGGAAATAGAGATACAAAAGGCTCAATGTGTACCCAAGGATCTTTTCGTCTTTCATCTTTGTTCTCCTAGTCCTTCACTTGTTTATTTCTATCCTTGGGCATACTTCAACATGGCTGAGGTTGTGGGAGATAAAGATGCTCATATGTTCTTTCTTATTCCCGAGTAATTATGAGAAATGAATTACAGAATCATCTTTAGAGTAAAATATCTATTAACAGATGATCTCACATCTTACATTTATTTGCACTTTTAATATGTCTTTGGCCCAAATTTGGCCTCTATAGATAATAGTATGTGTAGTATGGTGAAGATGGTTTGGAGAGATTCACTCTTAAAAAAGCCCATGAACTTACTCTAGATTTCTGGGCCATTTATTTCTACAGCATACTTTGTGAATTTCACCATCTAACCATACTGTTTTTGGTAAATACAGGGAGAATGATTTGCCCAGCCTTAAAAAAATAATTGTGGCCGGGTGTTGGTGGTGCACGCCTTTAATCCCAGCACTCAGGAGGCAGAGACAGATAGATCTCTGTGAGTTCGAGGCCAGTCTGGTCTACAGAGCGAGTTCCAGGACAGGCTCCAAAACAATACAGAGAAATCCTGTCTTGGAATACCAAATAAATAAATAAATGAAATAAATCAATAAAAATAAAATAAAATAAAAATTTGTCTCAAACATATTGAAACACCTACCTAAGCAACCCTGAGGAAGTGAGATCTTGAGGAATTCAAAATAAACTAGTCAAAAAGATGCACGGATGTAAATTATTAATGGGGAACAAAATCACATTCAAAGCCTTGTTGTTGCCTCTGCCTTCATCCAGGATTCTGAACATTTACAAAACAGCCTCATTCTTCACCCCCAATGACATTGTCCAGCCCACCATGCTCTGTCTACAGGGAGACCTCCATCTTCTTGATAACCCTTTCTGAACTTCCATCACCACTTCTCACAGAAAAACCAGTCACGAACATAAATCAACTTGAATGTTATTGATACTTAGCCCGAAGTTAGACAAACACTGTGGGATCTTGGAAGGCAGGGTTGAGTAGATCATCCTGGACATCTTTCATGACTCTTATATTTTCAGACTCCTGTCATTTCCCCACTGTGTGTTTTCCTCTTCCAATTATACTTCATTTTAGTATAATTGTTATTCATTTCCTTTCCAGCTTCTAGCTAAGAGAGAAGAAATAAAGTTCTCAAAGATTGCCCTCATGGACTGACCTTGGTATTTGAGGCTCCACCATCATGATTTCTAAGCAGAATAGAAAGGAGAGAGCTGAAATAGGTTTAACTGGCCTTTGCTTTTGACAAAAGCTCCTGGGTAGTTTTTCCTTTTGAGCTTCATTAAAATGGTGTTAATAATGTTTCCATGAGGAAACCAATGTTATCTGCCAACAGAACTTGGATAGCTGTTTTATCCGTTACATTTAAGGGGTTCTAATGACTACAGAATGAAGAGTAATTGCTTACCTGAATTTCAAATGCATTTCAAACTCTAATAATAGTGTGGTTATTCTTATGTGTCTTGTGACTGGAGTCTTGTGGCTCTAGAGACAGAAGAAATCTAGACACCTGAGGCAGTTCATGAGGAGCAGGAGATGACAATTAGGACTTGGTGTTCAGAAAATACTTTAGGCTTGAAGTCACAGCTCCAATAAAAAGGAAAGTTTTAACTAAGTTTCCTTATCTCTCTGAGATTCTCTCTCTCTCTCTCTCTCTCTCTCTCTCTCTCTCTCTCGTGTATGTGTGTGTGTGTAAGAGAGAGAGAGAGAGAGAGAGAGAGAGAGAGAGAGAGAGAGAGAGATTTGGATAAGTGGATTTTAGGTTATAGCCCAGAAGGTTAAACTTTTTTAAATGATAGAAGCATACTATGCTACCCAATTTTTGTTGCTATATCAAAATAGCTATTGTAATTACCTTTTGAAGAGGGAAGGGTCATTTTGACTCATGGGTTCAGCCCAGGGTTAGGTAGATCCATTGCTTCTGAACTGCTGCTGAGATGGTCCATGATTGTTGGAAGCATGTTATGGAGGAAGTTACTCTTGATATAGAATTCAGGAAGGAAAAAAGAGGAGAAGGAGGATGGGAGGGAGGACAAGAGAGGGGGAGGAGGGAGTGAATGAGTGAGTGAGGGAGGGAAGAAGGGAGGGAGAGAGGGGGGAGAGAGAGGCAGGGTGTACAAGAGAGAGGGAAGGAGGGAGGGAGGGCATGTCCACAATTACTTGACTTTCTTCCACTTGTCCCCACCCTCTAACGTATCTCCACCTCTCAATATCACAAGTTGGACACCCAGCTTTTAACATATGAACCTTAAAAAAGCATCCCTTTTAAGCTAAAACTCATATATAATAAGGCTGACCAAATGGAAAGAAACAGAACTGAAGAGGTGGTGTTCTAAATAACGGCCTGGGAGAGTCCTCAAAGTTGGAAGAAGAGTTAAACCAGAGGAGATGAGCTGCAGGATAGAAGAAAGTAAAAGAAGAAGATGATCAAGGCAGTCTTCTCTGTGTATTCAGAGCTCTGAGCAACAGCGTCATTGTACCAGAACTTGGTATCCTGTGTGATTTCTTAACTGGGCCTTTCCTTATTGAACCATATTCTCAGCTTTGCTTATGCTGACTTTCTAGTTATTGAAAACGACACACCAGTGCTAAGAAGAGAAAAGAGAATAAAGGGTGACAGCACCTAGACTGATTACAACTTTAAACAACTCACAAAGAAGCATTGGCTGTGCAGTGGACTTGGGAAGGGGCTCCATAGATGTGAACAGCAACAGAGGTCAGGGTGTTAGGGCTGACTAGCTGGTAGGCAGCTTTTAGGCAGCTTTGAGCTAGACATGGAAGATGCCAAGCCAGGCTTGACATGTCAATAAGTTTTTGTGACTGAGTGGATGAAAATGCAAAGTCTGGGGCATTTTCTCAGTGGATAAAGCTATACAAGTGTGAGGACTGGAGTTCAAATATCAAGATCCCATGTAAATGTTGAATAAGCATGGTGGCTGCCTGTAATTCTAGTGCTTGCATGGTAGAGACAGGGGATTCCCCAGAACGAAATGACTAACTGTACTAGCTGTATCAAAGAGTCTGAATTCAGTAAGAGACCTTGCATTATTTAAAAAAAAATAAATAATAAAGTGGGGAATGATCTAGGTATAATGACAATATCAACCTTAAGCCTCTACACATAATCATATGTATGAATGCCCACACATATGCAAACATAAGTACAATTATGATTGTATATCATGAACATACATATCAAAATATGGAAAAAGAAAATACAAACCTACTGTTATGTGCTGAGCTGTGTCCCCCAACTTCCTAAGTTAAAGTATCAACCTTCTCTCTCCTTTATTGGGATATACACTTGAAGTAGGATTTTTAAGGAGGTGACTAAATTAAAACAGGTCACTAGGACAGGGCCTAACCTAGTGACTTGTGTCCTTAAAAGGACAGAAGATGCTGGCTAAGGAGATGCCTTAGTTAATACAGTGACAATGAGGAAGGACATGAGTTCAGATCCCCAACACCACCTAAAAATGAGGCACAGGGGTATGCATCTGGACCACAGCACTTTGGGTCAGGAGATATGGATGTATTCCTCATGATCATTGGGAAGTCCATCTCAAAAAATAAAGTAAAATGAAACAAACTGAAGAGTGATCAAAGAAGACACTAAGTCTGCATCTAGCTCCCACATACACATGCAGCAACACGGGTACCCATATGAACAGGTGCATACGCCACCACTCTCACACACATATATACAGAAAAAAGACACAGATTAGAGATACAGGACATGTACATGCAGAGAAAGATGCCCGATAGAAGGAAGTGCTGACCATCTGTAAGCCAAGGAAAGAGACCTTCGGAAAATAAAGAATGCAGTAGGAACCATTATCTTGGACTTCTTAAGTATGCTTCTGTTGTGTAAGACACTCAATCTGGGGCATTTTATCATGGCAACCCTAACAAAGAAATACGTTTGCGTTTTCATGGGCTTCATTATCCTTTCTGATGACAATGGTGTTTCAGTTGTCTATTCCCATGGTAACCACTCAGATCTTTTTTTAAGCACTAACTGACTAAGCTAGGAGGAGAGGAGGCCATGAACTGGGTAAATGGAGGGCATAAGTAGAAGGGAACAGAAACCAAAGACTCCATGAAAACTCCAGTTGGGGTGGTGCAAGGTTATCATGAAATGAGATTAAGGGAGTCCGCCCCTTCTTTTCCGTTGACTCAGAGACTGGTCACTGCTTGATGGAACTTTTCCCCAGAGAATCCACTAGTGTTGGATGAGGAGGCCAAACCTTGTTCACAATCTTCTTTCAGTGTTCCAGCTATAGACTGTGTATCGGGTGGGGTGGAGCCATGGGGTGAGGATGAGAGGCTGGAATCTGGGTGTTGACTATGGAAATAAGAGGAGCATGGGAAAAACTTGGGGAAGAGACAATCATTTGCTTCCTCCCGCATTCTCAATATGCAAAAGTGAGTTCAGAATAAATGTGAAGAAAGAAGAGAATTGGAAATTGTTGACTCATACTCTTCTGGAATGTGTGACAAGGAAGCTTTGAAAATAAGTAGAGGATATTCCCAAAGGTTTAAATCAAATACCTGCTACGGCCAAAGGGAATTAAAGGGATGGAGAAGGATGAGTGCAGGAGAGAAGAATGATACAATGGGAGCTGTAGCAAATGCCCTTGATTTATTCTGAGTAAATGGGTATCCAGAGAAGATGCAGCCCAACCTGCTAAGGATCTGCCATTCCAATACTGGATGCTAACAAGTAATGTGAAGGCTATACGGTATTCTAAGCACTAAGATATTGTAAGTGGTGCTCATGGGATTGAGGCATGGACAGGGTACCTTCCTGGTCCTGGGAGGGAAGACATACTCAAGGGAAGTAGAAAACAGGGCTAGAGTGGAATTATGTTTCATATACTAGAAGTATATGATTTGGGACATCATGGTTCATTCCTGAACTACAGGTAGGTCCTTATGTAGGGCACATCTCTCTCTCTCAGTTTAAAAGAAAAATATGAAACAGGGCTGGAGAAATGACTTATCAGTTATGAGCACTTGCTGCTCTTGCAGAAGACTTAGGTTCAATTCTCAGTACCCACATAGTAGCTTACAATTTCCTATAACTCCAGTTCCATGGAATCCAGTGCCTGCCCCTAGTATCTGTGGGGACCAATCACACCTGTATTGTACATATAAGCTGACAAATGCTTATACACATAAAAAGCCTGTTTTAAAAAAATATAAGTCAACAGGTGCATATTAGGAAACATCTAAATGATTTACTTATATTCAAGAACTATAGCAATACAAGTAATTTAAGGTACTAAATGGGAAGCATGGGCTTTTCTTTAAAGGATGTATTTAAATGCTAATGGGAGATGCAGCTATGGTTGCAGACAAGAGCTTTTTATTTTCAGTCTGCTGTTTACCAGCACATCTCCTCATGCTAACAATAACTCTGGGGTGTGCACAGTTTGAGTTAACATTCAACTCATCCAGTCTGGGCTGAACTTTAGTGGTTTCCTGTGGATCAGGGGGCACTCCTGTGTAATTCTGATTTGCAGTGGTAAGCATTCTTCCGATCAGCTCTATCAGAAAACTGAAACTGTAGAGAAAGTCTTTGAAAAGCAAAATAAAAGTAATCCCTGACTTTAAGGGGAAATATGAAGTGGTCATGTAGCCAAAGAGACATCTCTATCTGCTGCTTACCTACCTACCTATCACAAGTGTGCCTTCCCCACTCCGGGCAGCTTCAAATGCACACATACACACACACACACACACACACACACAGAGAGAGAGAGAGAGAGAGAGAGAGAGAGAGAGAGAGAGAGAGAGAGAGAGAGAGAGAGCGAGCAAGAGCTGCTTTTTGGAGTAGTTACTTGTTGCAATTTTATAGTGATTAATATGATTGGCCTTTTGTCTGGTATATTGGAAGAATGCACACCGCATGCCCTAAGTCTTACTGGGCCAACTAAAGCTGGACTTTGAGATACAACTAAAGCTGGACTTTGAGATACAGTCTTTAATGGATCTCACTCAGATTAATAACATTTGAAGGCATGTAGAGCAATGAGCAACTTCTAACCTTCAGTTGACCTTCAAATTAAATGCTCTTACTTTTCAGCAGAAATTGCAAGAGAGGGGCAGGCTATATGATTTAGTTGGTTAAATACTATCGAAATATCCCATGATGTATCAAAACACCTTTTAGGTATTGTTTTAGTTTAAGGTTACTATTGATGAAACACTATGGCCAAAAGCAACTTGGGGACAAAAGGGTTTATTTTGCTCACAATTCCATATAACAGTTCATCATCAAAAGCTGTGAGGGCAGGAACTCACACAGGGCAGGAACCTGGAGGCAGGAGCTGATGCAGAGACCATGGAGAATACTGCTTACTGGCTTGCTCCTCATGGCTTGCTCAGCCTGCTTTCTTATAGAACCCTGGACCACAGCCCAGGGATGACACCACCTACAATGGGCTGTGTCCTCCCCCATCAGTCACTAATTAGGAAAATACTCTACAAGTTGTTATAGCTCAATTTTATAAGGGTATTTTATCAATTGGGGCTCCCTCCTCTAAGATGACTCTAGCCTGTGTCAAGTTGACATAAAACTAGCCCACACAGGCTTATTTAATATATCGTAGGGAATCTTCAAGAAGGGTAAATAGCTCCACATTCTGATGAAAAAGTGACAATTTACTGTGCAAGCACTTATTTCATAATGACACAAGTTGTTTCTATTCCTCCCCGAATCGGAGCAGATGCCTGTGGGGACGGGGTTTTACTGCTCATGGCTATGCTGTATTGAGAACACTGTCTTTTCTATAAAGGCTGTTCATGAATATTTCCAGAATGACTGAAATCATATGCACTCCTGCTCTGAGCAAACTGTTTTAACATCTTTCTCACTCAATTTCCTTCTAGGTGGTCAGACATCCTATCCTGCCTGTTCCTGTGAAAATGGAGATTCAGAGGGGAGAATTTTCCAAAATGAAATTAGCAAATATTAATTAATCTGCCTGGATTTTAGGGTGTAGTTCTGTTCTTCTGTGGGAGAGAGAGAGAGAGAGCTCTTTTGGAAACCTCGCTGAATTCTTCTTTCTGCAGGCACCTAACCCCAAAGACCCGCTGCATGAATTTCTGGGATCTCACTGTTTGGGGATTTACTGAGACAGCATGTTCCATGGATGCCTTTGCCCCATGGCACCTTGTGTGGTACTATGGGGTTTCCCAAGGAATTCTTGCTTAAGATGGCCAACTCATAGGGTGATTTGTCACCTGCAGCCCCGCTACCTCCCTTCTATCCATGCTTCTTCCTGTCACACGAGCACACAGAAAACACTGTGCCGATGAGTCACCTTTGGCTCTGAAGCCTCTTCTCACCCAGAAGGCAGGACGAGGGTGAGATATAGTCTTGGCATGAATTCTTGAGGGAAGAAGCTTGGCCTGGTTATGTGTATTTTTGTTGTTACAAATTCCAGATTAAAGCATACATGTTTTGCTTGATGTAAGAGATCTGCAGTCTTTTGCTTTTTTCCTACTATGATAAAAATTTGTTTCCCCTACTCTTTGGAACTGACAATTTAGCACCACTCTGGACTTGACTAGTTTTTATGCATTTACAGACATACCGTATTTTCTAAATGCTTAATGTATCACTTAGTGTCTCCACTCTCAGGTAGACTAAAGGAATGTCAATTTTGGAAAAGTTATAGTGCCGATTTAATGGGTGGGCAGAGGACTTGACCCTGAGTCAGCCTTCTTTATTAGCTGCCTGGATTACTACAGTAAGGACTTTCAGAGAGGAGGCTAGCTGGAGTGTGTGCGTGTAAGAGCGTGTGCTCCTGAGTGCAAACACCCCAATGGAAAGGCAGAGCTCCAACATACAAGCAGTTGTGTTGTTCACACAAAGATGCTGCTCGTTTCCTGATCTTTCATCCAGCTGGCGTGCTTTAACATGGCTGTTTGTACAGGTATTGTGCTGAGAGCCTTATGCTTGCTGGGTGTCCAGTTTGCATTTTGAGTTGTTGTCCTGAGGACCTCCTCACAGCAAGTTGCTCTGCAGAACTAGGGAGGACAAAGATGAATAATGTACATTCCTCTGAACAAAGGAATTTACAGTCTAGAAGGTGAGGCGGTGAACAACGGGCGATCATAATCAGGCATAATTAGGTTGTGCAAGAAGTCTGTGCAGAGTTATTATGCAGGAGGATGTAGGAGGGGTGCCTACACATTGTCTTAGTCAAAGATGACATGGTTTAGCATAGGCAGCTGGACTAGGCCTGGTCACGACATAGATGGAAGGGTTTAGGGAGACTTCCTCAAATAAGTCAAACTGAATATTCCATTTTCAAACTCCGATGCACAAGTGTAGGGTCAACATCAGTCTAGTTAGAGAGAAAAACTTGTGGGCACTCCCTGAGGCAAGAGTGAGCTAGATAAGTTCAAGGACTCTGTTTACATACTTGAAGCTGAGCGGAGAGGCTATTAGAGAACATTTATTTGGATGGCTATGGAAAATGAATGAAGGGTTTAAAAGCAGGAAGAAATAGAATTCAATTTGTATTTTATAAATCTAAATGCATCAGCATTTTGAGTGTAAGCATATGGATACTTTTGCTTGCTTGGGAGCCTTCCTATTATTAAAATGGTGCTGAAGATGGGGTTTCAAGTAATTGGGCATTGGAATAACTTCTTTATTATTGCAAATGACTACTGTCTTTAAAACCACAGAATCCCCTATAGAAATGACTAATTAGTTATGGAGCTGGCTAACATAATTGTCAGTGAATAGTCTGTGAAGAAAGGCACACTGAAGGCAGGAAACCAGAGGGTTTTGTTTTGTTTTTCTGAATAATCCCATGAATGGAAATAAACCCAGAGAATGTTCTTAACAAACTGGGAAGGACTCGGAGGTAAGCTGAGAGGGAACATAGGTGTCAAAGATGGCTTATAGATTTCTGGTTTGGGCAACTTAGAGAAGAGTGTTCAAACAGCAACTAACGTGAATTGAGTAGTAGCTGTGTGCAACATTATGCCACATGGTTCAGGGATGAGTTCTTTAGTCCTTATAGCTATGGAACAATGTAAGAATTTCTCTTTTTATTTCTATTGTCAGAAAACAGAAATAAAGGATAAATTGCCCCCCCCAATTTGTACACTTAGGAAGAAGAAACAGATCTGGGTGCTTTACCATTAGTTTATAAAGGGTTTGAAGTACAAAGAAATGGATAGAATTTCCCAAGGCACATCTCCTTGGAGAAGGAAGTATGATGCCAAAGGCAAAACAGGGGAATCCCAGAACCTGGAATGGGCCTGTCTGGGAGAGAGGCTGAGCTAGCTGTCCTGGTAGGGCGGTGCCCTCAGAAGGGAAGAATGGAAGGTGCCAACCTCGGGTTAGGACTGTACCTGTATAGGAGGAGTTAGAGCTGGGGCATCAGAGCCTGGAGGTTCTGGAGCTAAAGGCTGTGCTCTTCCCACAGGCCCGCTGTGACAGAGGTGGCACTGGAATGACAAACCCATGTGTCTCCTTTAAACTTTCTGATTCTGGATACTCTCAAGGTGAGGAATAAGGTTGAGACTCTGCTGAGTTCAAATTTGGGTTGTCTTCTTATTTCAATACGGACCACACATCTAATTTCCCACCTCCATGGAATCTTTTACCGGAATATTCACAGATTTAGAAACTGCGTGCTTTAAATAGTAGATCCTCTTCCTCTCCACTAAGAACTCTTTGATCTAGGAGAGATGGGAGATCTGATTTAGCTCTGAAATAACCAATGCTCCAGCGAACCTAGGAACTTATGGTTCACGGAATTTGTGAGCAAGCTTTATTCTTTATAATGATGGCTACAAGAACCTTAGTGAGCATTTTCTTAGGGTTATGGTTCAGAAAATCACACCACGTTTTCAGAAATTTTGCTTCTGTCTGGCCATTCCATAGCTGGCTACTTCCTTTAAATTCTCTGCACAGGGGAAGTTGCGGTGTGGTGCTTGTCCTTACAACAGGGACAGGGACAGCACAAGGGGCTCCTTGGAGCTCTGTAACCCCTGATGACTGACCATTGTCTCTTCTTAAATTAGGTCACTCTTCTGTATGCCATTGTGATATCACATACTTCCTTTGTCTTTAAAAGAAGGAGGAGGAGAAGAAATGGAGTAGAATCTGCATTCAAAATGTTCCTCCCAAAGCCTGTGGGAGTCCTTTATGAACTGTATTACTCAGCTTGTATTTTTTGAAAAGTTACTACCTTGCACCTGATTTTTATGTTTTTATTTTCTTCCTCTCCCTGGCCCTGCTTACTGTTGAACTCCCTGTACAGTCATCAGGGAGCCATCACGGTTATAAAATCGACTTATATACTCCTTAGCAATTTGGGTCAGTTTTTATTTGGGTGTTTTCATGTTTGGCTGTCTCTCCACTAACTAAAGATCTAGGGAGATTAGGAATTCACCCCTGCAATCCCTGCTTGTATTTCAAGTTCATTGTTTTTTGTTCTGTTCTTTTGTTTTTGTTTTGTTTGTTTGTTTGCTTTTTTTGTTGTTGTTTTTTTTTTTTCACTCCCAACACACCAAGACTAGAGACTGAGAAGGAAGTTCCATTGATGCTTGGGGAAAGATGGGGAGGGGAGAAGATGGGCCTGTTCCAGAGACTAACCAGAGAATGTCATACACTAGCATGAGGGAAGGAACCAGGGCCAGCAGGGAGGGGATGAGCTCAGACTGAGGGGATGAAGAGAGGTCAGAGGTCAGGGTCAGAGTCCAGTAAGACAGATTTTCTAAATCTGGGTATTGTTTTTTCCACCATTTTCCTGGCTTTTTTTTCAAACCCACACCGATAGGAAAGTATCATTAGGAACGTAGGGACTGGATAGAAAAATTTGTCTAGCAAAATTAGATCAACTGATATGCTTTATTTTCCATATCCTTCATTGATATGCCTCTTCTCCACAGCCACAGGAAGAAACTCTACAATGGAGGCCAGTAGACAGCATGGATTCTTAGAAAGCAGATCGCAAAATGGCCCAGAGTCCTCCAGAAACACACTTGAGGGAGGATGTTCAAGAAGCATGAGAAGCTGAGCCCATGTCATAGTAAAGTGTGACTAGGTCCAGGGACACACAAAACCCTGGCCAATTTCCAGCACTGTATGATCTGGGTGTGGTAGTGTACACCTACATTCCAGCACTGAACAGCTAGAGGCAGGAGGCTCAGAAGTTCATGGTCATCCTGAGGCAGTCCAAGATACATGAGAACTTGTTTATAAATAAATAAATCAAGCGCAATCCAACAATTCTAATGAAAAACTATCAGCAACGTATAAAGCCATGTAGCTGCAGGGAGAACTCTTATTAGTGCGGTTTGTTTAAAGAAGGTGGGGGGGGGTGAGGTGGGCAGGGGTGTACCGCAAAGGGCGTGATTAATCAAGCACAGATGCTAAGGATGGCTTTAATCTGTAAACAAGTCATTCTGCAACTAAACAAGAGGAAAGAAAGCTAGTTGCTACAGTGAGTTTTTGAGGAAAAGTGGGATAATGAGAAGCATTTTAAAAAAATAGATTTCCTTTAAATTTTTCAAAAGCTGGATGCATTATCTGTGTGTTTGCATGGGGGTATGTGCATGTGCTTATGGATGATGCTGGAAGTTTATGGATGCCAGAGTCATTAGATCAGCCTTGGTGCTGTGGCAACTAAACTGAGGTCCTCTGCAAGGGCAGAAAGTGCGTTTAGGTGCTGAGCCAGCTCTCCAGTCCCCTCATTGGAGCACTTTAATCTCCTGATGTACATATGGCTGGTTTGATATCTGTATAGATATTTTCCAGTAGAAAAATCTAGATACTAATGAAGAAACAAGTACAGGCAACCAAATCTAGAGGGACCTATTTCTCTCAGCTGCTTTCTTCTTATAATTTATTAACTCCAGATATGTCTGATAGAGTAGGTTTTATTTAACTAAATTAGTCTATTTGTTTTCAGTCCTGGGCGTTATTAAACTCAGAACCTCATACATGTTAGGCATACCTCATGATCATGTTAAGTTTGTACAACATATAGCTAGATGTACAGTGGGCTACACTATCTATTGTTGTCAATGTGCACTCTGTAATGTTTGAATCGTGACCCAAAGCATCACAAAACAACACATGTCTCGGAATCTCACTTTCTGCATGGGATTTCCACTTTCATAGATTAAGTCTCATGTGCTCAGTCTGATCTGGGAAGTTTGACAAGCCTGGCCTTGGACCTGCCTCTTCCTGGCAGTCCAACCTTTCCTTTTTCCAGACACCAATGTTTTGGTCTGTGGCTTCAAGCTGAGGGTGTCTCTGCTGGGTCAATTTTGAAACCATGTTTTTTGTTTTGTTTTTTTTCCTTCAGCCAGCCACAGGAAGAATGTTAAGACAGCACGATTCTTTCTCCTCTGTCTTTGCAGCTCTTCCTCTACACAGTGCATTTGCCGGTATCTTGCACGTTCCTTGTTTTCTGTATCCTTGAAAGACCTTTGTGCGTCCCCTGCTCGAAATGTTCAAGTTGACACAGTAATCACTGATCTCTGCTATGCAGCCTCATAGGGCAGCTACTGTGGGTGAAGCATCAGCCCTGGAAGCATGAGGGCTCCTACTGAGGCACTGGAGGTGGAGACAGAATTCCCTGCAGCTGGTGGCTTAGTTCACCTGCTGTGCAATGGTAAGGTCTCAACCACAAAGACTGACAGGACACCAAAGGAATCCTGTGACCGCCACACACACAGAGTTTTGTTTGTTTGTTTGTTTGTTTTAAAGATGCGTAAAGCACCATCTTCCCTCATTTTATAATGGGAACAGGGAAAGGGCAGGGGAGTGGCTGTTTAAGGAGTGAACATTAGTTCCTGTTGTGTTGGGTGATCTATATTTGGACAATGTCCTTAGTAAGAGTTTCACTTTCCTCAGAATTGAGTGCTATCAAAATTGGACATTCTGTCTAAATTATAGATGGTTTACTTTCTCTGGCTAAGATCTATTTTTTGTTCTGACAGGATTTTCTATTTCCCTCAACCCCGCTTCTAAGTAACTGGGTGGTATCCTTGGTTCTATGGAGGCAGCTGCTCTTCCTTTGCAAAACCCCCCTTTAAGACCTTTGAGGATTTAGTGCTTACTGATATTTTTTCTTGGTATTTTATATCTAGGGTTTGAAACCAATAACATACCATCATTAAAGATATTAATAAGTATGGATCCCACTGGAAGAAACTAGAAAGGATAGTTGCAATTAGAACATGCTAGTCATTTATTTTCTGGCCAATCTTTGAGAATGAGAAGAAAACTGTGTCTATTCTGTGCCTGTACAGGATGCTAACCAGTCAAAAATGGAGGCTGGGGATTAGGGAGAGGGAGTGGCAAGACCTGAGTTCAAATCCCTAGTGCTCACCTAAAAGCTAGGCATGGCCCCATAGGCCTGCAACCCTAGCATTGGAAGCCTGACACATGTGGGTCCTGAAAGTTCCTTCCCTGGGCAGCCAGCCTAGCCCCAAAGGTCAGCTTATGGCTCAGTGAGAGACCCTGTTTCAAGGGCAAGAAAGCAGTGGGCAACAGAAGGGACCACTTGATGCCCTTCTATGTCCTTCGTGTTGGTGACCACTGCTACACACACATGCATGCCTTACACATTACACACATTCCCACACACCCCTCACACTGCAGGGGAACTGAGGGTTGGTTGGAAATCTGTGTGTTTGGGGACTTCTGCTTTTTGTCATATTTCATTATGTGTAAGTCATCATGAAGGGGTAAATAGTCTCTGAAAGGGGGGGTGAGAGAGAAGGGGAGGAGCCAAATGAAGCTGTTGGTACAGGGACCTGGCCATTAGTCCAAAAAGATAGTTTCATCTAGATAGCTTACAAAAATAGAGTGGATGTTGGGGGAGAAAGAACAGACAGAGGGGTGGGCAGATACAAGGCTGTACAAATATTTTATCTAGAAAACTGTTATCCCTCCCTGACTAATCTTGAAACAAGTTTAGGTGGGGGGCGGTCTAAATAAGTGACTGTGCTGTTATTAGATCCATTCCACTTTGACGTAGCATGCTCTGTCTCACACAGCATCGTTTTCCAACACACCAAGGTACCCTTCTCCTGACTCACATCCCAGGGAAGTAGAGAGCTGGGGAGGGGAGGGGTAGCCCATCTCCTCTTCCTCCTTCCTCTCTTCCATATCTTTTTTCTTTCTTTTTAAATGACCCTCCAATGGGATGTCCCTGAAGTTCACCAAAGGCCCCACATTCAGCCATAAACAAATAAATTCCCTTTAGGTTCTGCATTTTATCTCATTTGGCTCCCCCCCCATGTTGTTGTGAGGTGAAATGACAAACTAAGACCACACAAACATAATTGCATCATTTTTCACTCTGGCTCTTGCAAGTCCTGCATGGGGAAGGCATGGAATCAATGCCTTTTTGACTGACCTTGTTAAAAAAGAAAAACTGCATGTAGGGAAACATTTATAATCAGTTACTGTTAAATAATATTATGCTTCAAGATTCACAAAAAATAATAAATCATAAGGACATTAATTTCTAAGAAAGTTCTTGCAATTACCCCAAAAGTCTTTTTTTTTTTTTTCCCCTTTCGTTTCATTAGAAGAACAAATGGAAAAAAAGAGAAAATGCCAAATCAAACACAACCCTTAGTGTTAAATGCATTTTGGAGTCTGTGGAATTAAATCTGCATTTTAAAGTGAATCCAAATGTCTCTTTAAAGGCGTTTCTCACTCTTTAGCCCATTTCTTCTCTATAATGACAACCAGTACAGAACATTCTTTTTCTCTTCCTTTGCATATTTATATTTGAGTAAAAAGTAATTACTTGAAGGGAGAATTATTTATTTATTTATTTATTTACTAACTCACAGTTAAGGCTCAGAGCAACATTTGAACTGCCTGTTGGTAGGAATCATGTTGCAATTCTGAAATGTATCTCTCTCTCTCTCTCTCTCTCTCTCTCTCTCTCTCTTTCTCTCTAACTCTTTTCTGGTGAAGGGAAGAGAGAGAAGGGAATGCAGAATGTTGGAGAACTTTCCTAAAACCCTGCTATGATTGTCCCCCTGAAAAAATCTGACTCCAATAATGAGATTTGCAAAACATGGGAGTCATTTTAAATTATCATTTAAAAACACGAATAAAATCCAGAGTTTTGATTGGTGACAAGGTCTGCACTGAGAGCTGACAAGTTCTCGGAGCGGATGCTCTGGGAAGGAGGTCCTTATGAAACTGTGGCTTCTTTTTACCCACCAACTTTTGCTGGACCCCGTGATCAGTCTTGGCCCTGAGAATCACAGTGTGAAAGTGTACAGCAGAGACATCCTGTGTCCCCTTGGGACTTTATGGACACATTCACGATGGAAACCCCATTCCTGACCCATTACCACTGCATGCGCTTACTGAAACTGGAAACCCGGCAGTTAAAACTCCCTCCTTCTTCCCCACACCCTCCTCCTGACTCTTCCTTTGCTTTGGTGGTTCAGTATGTCTGTCCTTCTTTCTTGTTTTTTTCTTCCCTACCTCTTCATTTTTTTTTTTTTTAAAGACGGCATCTCACATAGCCCAAACTTATTATGCAGTTGATGACAGCTTTGAGCTTATGATCCTTCTGCCTTCGCCTCCCAGGTGTTGGATTACAGGTATGCCTCATCACTCCTGACTTCTTCTCTATTCCTGACTTATTGACTGTCCCTTGTCATAATCCTAAATTCTCTTGCTTGGAAAGTTCTCGGGGCTCTGTGTTACTTATGCCTGGCAGTTTTGTTTTGTTTTGTTTATTTGTGTTTAAACAACCCTCGTCAGTCTATTGACTCGTGAATACAAATAGATCTTTCTTTCCTTCTTGTTGGAACGTACAAAGAATCTAGAACTACCTTGATCTTCAAGTTGTGGATCAATATCATCTATGTCAATTAAATTAGAGAAACTGAATAAAAGAAGCCTTCTGATTTTCAACTTCTAACATGAAAAATGAATTCCAAGGGAATCAGTTTCTTGTTACTACCCTGGACTGTTTATGCACATTTTAGCGTGGTGCCAAGTGCTTTTATTATTTAAAAAAAATTCTTGAGAAAGATTGAAGATCTCAAGTTTATTTATTTATTTTTTTGGCCACTATAGATTAGATGTCAAATAAACATAAAGAAAAATGCACAGTCATTAATGGAATGACCATCTTAAAAATGGGTTTTAACCCAAGAATGGTAACATGGGGGAAGCCGAGAACTTCCTATGTAGATCAGGCTGGCCTTGAATTTTTAGAGATCTAACCTGCCTCTGCTCAAGACTACTGAGATAAAGATATTCACCCACTATGCTTGGCCAGATTCAGTTCTTTACCAGATATGTGAATGCACAAAAGTGGTCCCAGAACCTGGGGATGGAGGGGGAGATGGCAGTCAAAAGTTCAAGGTCATCCTGCACTGCATAGCCAGTTTGGGATAAGCCCTCTGAGTTACATGAGATCCCATCTAAAAATAAAATAAAAGACAGTCTGTTAGCAGCATGCCCTGTGTTGCTATAATACAGTAGTTGAGTATGTGCTGCAGCTATATAAGAAACAGAGTTTTATTTGTTTCATCGTCTTGAAAATTTGCAAGGCCAAGATCATGTCAACGACATCTATCAGGTTTCTGAGGAAGGTCCAGTGCTGCTTCTCTTTACAGTGGAGTGTGGAAGGACAGTAGGCTGCCAAGGAAGGGGCTGTATGATGGCGGAAGCCTTGCTGTACAACATCTTTTTCTCTGGAGAAAGGCCTAATCTCCACAAGTAGCCTGGCCACCTACAAAGACCCCCATTTCCTGTCACCACAAATGGAACTAACTATCCTGATGTTTCCAGAAAAGACAAACTGCATCCCATCTGCATCACACCCCCTTCAGAAACATGGAGGAAAACTTGCTGGAAATACCCTACACCTTCCACTTAACCAAGTAAGGCTTCTCCCGCCCACGTAAGTAGTTTTCTTGTCGTCCTCTGTACCAAAGTCCCTTTAGTTCTAAGTGGTATGCAAGAGATAAAAGATTAGCCTGAAGACACTGGCTGTCATCCTCTTCTGTGACATGTGTAATATCTGCCATGTTCCCATTCACATCCACAGGTCTGTGTGTGCCTGAGTGCACGTGGGGGCCAACACTGGTATTGGATGTGTAAGTTTGAGAAGGATAAGAAAAGAAAGGAGCCCAAGGACAACGATGTTGCTGGAGTTTCTTGTACTGCCAGGCCAGGTACTGCTACCCCAGAGAACACCTGACACATTCTGTCTACCTGGTCTCTACATGGTGTCTCTCACGGTCTCTCTCTGCCTGCCTTTCCCAGAATTCTCCTCATCTCCTAGTCCTGCCTGTCTTCCTGCCAAACAGTGTATTATTCATCAACCAATAAAAGAAACATATATACAGAAGGACATCCCCCATCACAACTACCAAATCCTGCTGTAAAAAGCCACTAAACTAGGGGATCTGTTAGCTGGGGACATGTTAAGCGTGAATCTTTTTGTTTTTCTCATTTCTGCTAGAACAGCTGTTCCTTGGAGGTACACTCTTGTGAGTGTTTTTGATGAAAGATATTTAGTATTTGTCTTGAAAACAGAATCAGAGAGAGGGAACAAATTTAATCCTTAATGACCTGTGTGATGTCACATTGGATGGAACAGCAATCATTAAGCGTGATGAGCATGCCACTGTTGGTATCATGGGGCATGGCTTATGGATGAGTATTTTTTCCCCTAAAACCATAATGAACAGATCATAATTGAATATTCCCTATGTCTTAAATCATATCCATTACTAAGGACAACAGTGTGATAAAATATTCTTGGCTAGGAAGATGGATCAATGGGTAAAGTGCTTGGATCTTTAAGCCTCAGGACCTGAATTCAGATTTCCCAAGATTCATGTGGGGTCAGGCTTAGAAGCGTGGGTCTGAAACCTTAGTTCTGAAGGCCAGAGACAGGTATGTCCCAGGACCCTGCTGGCCAATCTGCCTAGTCAAAAGGGTGAGATCCAGGTTCAGTGAAAGACCTGTATCAACAAATAAATAAATAATGTGGAGAGCAATAAAGACGCCAGATAACACCTCTAACCTCTACCTAGACTTACCAATGTGTGCACACACACCCGCACACATGCGCACATGCGCGTTCGTGGGCGTGCACGCACACGCACACACACACACACACACACACACACACACACACACACACCAGAGGACATAAACACACACTTTCCTAAAATTATTCAAGTTAAAAAACATTTTGTTAAAAACGAAGTATCAAGAAAATGTACATGTCACACAAATATGGCAAAAAAGAAAACAAGAAAGAAACCGTGAAAGAGGTTTCCTGTTGACTGACCTTCAGAAATACTAAGTTGGAGAATTTCACACAAATCTTTTAAACTAAATGTAAATCATAATCATACGTTGTACTTTTTTTTTTTTTAATGCATTGGATGAGTTGATTCAGGCCATCCATTTCCTTTGGGATGTTAGCCATTAGTTTGTGTTTTTGTTTTTAAGGGTGAAAGAAAGCTAGAAAGTTTACCCATTTCCTGGAACCATGTGCATGCAGTGTGGAGTGTGCACAATGATTGCCTTCCCATGTATAGCGCATTTCATAAAAGCATTGTCTATAGGGGAGTCATCAGCATAGGATAAAGCAGGTTCAGGGTCTGCATAGCCTCATCTTGCCCACAATAAGCTAATTTCCATTCGTTGTCAAGCAACTGCTCAGCTATTTTCTTCCCTGAACAAAATGCAACATCTCACACCAAATTTATTGGCTTGGCAGAGTTGCAAGTTTTATTACGCAAAAGTTGAGAAAGACCAAAGCCGAAGAACGCTAAAAACAATGCACTCTGCTACTGTGTAGTTTCTTTATTTGGGGCTCAGGGTGTTTTATTTATAGCTATCTATTAATATGCAGCCAAAGATACAGAAAGAAAAACATAAAAACAGCTTTATCAAGCAGTTTCCCGAATTCAAGGGTAACATCTCCAGCAGGAACAATAAGGCCAACAAGGAGCTCTTTCTTGTATGGGAGGGGAAAACCATCTTCCTTGCCTCTTTTCTCCCTCCTCGAGGGTGGTGGGCTGCAAGGAGCATTTCCCGGGAGTGTTTTGAAGAGTGGAATGGGCTCAGGGAAGGCACCCCCATAGTTATAAAACTCTTCCATGTCTATTCCTTCCTTGAGGTCTTTAGCCTCCTTAATAGTAATATCTTAAGTGGAGGTGGGCGGGACCATCTAGCTTGTCAAACTGGTTTGATTGGACTGTCCTCCCCTCCCCTTGGTACTTGGCAAAATTTTATCTGGGAAGCTGCCTAGAGTAGCCTGAAGCTCCCCTCTCTGGCCTTGAATGGGGAGTCCCACTTCCTTCCATGGGAAGAAACAAGGGGCTGCTGGAAGGGACAGAGATGGAGAGCTGGGTAGAGAGGTAGAGTCCACACTTTGTCCCAAGCACACATAAAAGAGACATAGGTGCACATGCCTAGGGAATTCAGGATGAAACCTAAGAGGCCCCCCAGGCCTGATATATTGCTTTTATTTACAGTTTGCTTTCAGGGAGCTTTAGAAGAGGAGGATCAGAGTGGACGGCTGTCCAAGCTTACATTTCTACTTTGAGTATATGTACAGGGAAGTATTGGATAGAAGATTGGAGGGTGGGCAGTAAGGAAGACACCTGGACTCTCCCCACCTGCTTCCTTTCTCCTCTTGATGCTGGGGCCCTAGCACCTGCAGGGGTTTCTGCACTGAAGGATGGTCCAGGCTAGACACTGGAGGGTACCCGCTGAGAAATGGGTTGGGCATTTCTGGGATGGAGCTGAGGGCAGGTTGGTCTTGACAATTGCCAGTGTTTGGCCAGATTTTTCGGGAGGCTAGAAAAGGTGTGAGTGGGTGGGGGGCACTTGGAAGGGGTGTTGAGAAAGTGCACACTTCCCAGCTTACCTGTCCCCTGTGGGTGGGAAGCTTGGACTTAGGAAGGTGACATCAGCTCGCTTCTCCTCCAGGTCTCCAGAGGAGCTGGAGTGGGCATAGCTGGCTTCCTGTTGGAGCCCAGTCTTAGGGGTAGCTGTCACCTCCTGGATACCCTGGGGGTTGGGCTGAGGTAAGTGAGCAGAGGTAGGGGCCTGGCAGTGGCCCTGGGCCTCAGGTGTAGGTGTGGGAGGGTTCCTGGTTCCTGTTTCTCCAGCTCTTAGTACAGTGCCTCATAAGGGACAGAGTTCATTAGGACTGTCTCCCCTGCTGAGGTTTTCAGGAAGGTCAGGGAGCCTAAGTATGTCCATGTCTACAGCTTGGGTAGTGCTATTAAATCTGGCTTCTGATTGCAGAGGTGGAGAAATTGTTGCATTCGATCTCGCTGTGTGGGTCTAGTATTAGAAACGAGTCTATATCAGCATTTACTCCCAGGGAAAACTGGAGTCACACAAGATGAGATGGAGGAGGGCCTTTCTGCTGGCATCCCTAGGGCTTGGTGCCATCCTCGCCGTCCTCTTTAATCGTTATAGGGAAACCACTCTGAGTGCATCCTGTGTGTTGTTTCAGGCTTAAGGACATTCTGGGGTCCTACCTATCCTCACCTGAAAAGTGAAGATTATTGAGAAAGCCTACACATTTTCTGTTTGCTTTGCTGTATTCATTAAGGCATGTTGTCACCTGTACCTTAACAACCCGTGGGCACCTGGGGGAAGGGAGTATTTCATCGTAAAATAGACAGGAAACTGTTTGGAAAATGTAAACACCTTATTAAATGGTGAGGTATGATCTGATCCACTTATTTAGCACAGGCAGGTCCTCCCTCCCCATATCACCCTGAGCTTCCAAAACATGCACACAACACTCAAAATGAAGAAGCAAAGGGGAACAGGGCCGATTCTGGAAAGCCGTGGAAGGGAATAATGGAATGCCTTGCACTCACCCCTCGTTCGTGTGTGAGGCTCCCTTCTCTGCCCTTGCTTCTGCCCAGCCACAGCTTGTTTCCAATTAATTAGAAGCCAAGGCTTTAATTGTTTTAGCCTAAAACCCAAGCCCCTGCAGCTCTTCATCGCCCTCTGGTGTTTGTTTCCTGCCATTTCCGAAGATCCGTCCTGATAGTCCAGCACTTGCCAGGGAGAGCAGGGAGAGGCTAGGTACAAGAAATATTTAATGTGGGGTGTGAGGTGTGGGGTAGAGGGGGCACTTCTAATCTGTGATACCAGGAAAATAAGGATGCCCCTGACATCATCGTTGTTGTTTTTTAAAATTATATTATTATTTAATTTTCCTTACTTGCTAACACCCCGTGGAATCTTTCTCTCCTAAGATACAAAGAATTTGAGAGAAAAAAAAAGAATTAGAGAGAGAGGAGAGGAAAAGAGAGAGAGAGAGAGAGAGAGAGAGAGAGAGAGAGAGAGAGAGAGGGAGAGAGAGAGAGAGAGAGAGAGAGAGAGAGAGACTTGGGGAAGGGGCTTGGAAAAGTAGGCTAATCTTCCAAAATAATCTGACCCTCCAGTACCAGGGAGTGAAGAGCAAAGAGGGCGAGCGTCCCCTTGTTTATCCGGGCTAAAAATCAGAAAGACATAAAAGGAAAATGAAGTGAACAATGACCACCACTCCCCCACCCCCACCCCGCGCTCACAATACAATCTATTTAATTGTACTTCATACTTTTCATTCCAATGGAGTGACTTTTCTCCTGGAGAACCTCTTGATTCTTGAACTCTGGGGCTGGCAGCCTGCAAAGGGGAAGCGGGCTGCCGCTCAGTGCAGGTTTTGCAGAGGTCTCTGTCTGTGGGTGTTTTCTTTTGCTTAGCCCTGCCCCTGGATTGTCAGACGGCGGGCGTCTGCCTCTGAAGTTAGCCGTGATTTCCTCTAGAGCCTGGCCTTATCTCCGGCTGCACGTTGCCTGTGGGTGACTAATCACACAATAACATTGTCTAGGGCTGGAATAAAGTCGGAGCTGTTTACCCCCACTCTATAGGGGTTCAATATAAAAAGCCGTCCGAGAGCCCTCAGAGCCAGACGCGTTCCTGCACCGGCTCTGCGAGCCCGACCCAGTCTGCGCTGCCTTCTGCGCGCACCGCCTCCTTGGCTGCCCGCGACGCTTTTGCTCCGGTGAAAGGGCCACTTGCCGAGGACCTCGCCGAGATCTCAAACAGCAGAGGCGATCCGAGCGACCAGACACCGTCCTCCTCGTTTTGCATTGGGGAAGAGTTTTTTCCCCCTTCTTTTCTTCTTCTTCTTCTTCTTCTTTTTTAAAATCCCTTTGCAGAATGGATTATTTTCCCGTGATCTTCTCTCTGCTGTTTGTGGCTTTCCAAGGAACTCCAGAAACAGGTAGGCACCACTTGCGAATCTTTCTGCTCCATCGCAGCGCTGTTCTCGCTTGTTTTTCACTCCCCTTTTATTTTTTCTTACTGCAGCTCGAACAGCAAGTGCCTTGCAATCACTTCTGTGTCCCAGTGAAGAAATAAAATACAACCGACTACAATAGAATATCCCATAGCTCCAGAATAGCGCTGTAGCAATATTACAGAGTAGCTACAACCTAGGCAAAGATTTATTTGAAATACGTGTGTGTAGAGTTACACGGTGCATTTAGGAGCTTATTCTAACGCTGTCTTGATAGTGTGTTAATGTGTAAAATATTTAAACACTCCAGCTTAAAGCCAAGGAATTTTATTCAGGTCATGCAAGCACAATTTGAGCAGTGAAGTCACCTGCCGATCAACCGTGTGCTGAGTAACCCCGCAGGCGGTTTCAGGGCGAAGCACATGTTTTCTTTAAAATTTGTCACTATTGACTTAAGGTTTCATTTGGCAGATTTTTGGCATCCTCAAACAGTGTGAGCTCTATTTTCAGTTGTATTCACCTGTCCTGGGAGGGGAGCTGGGATCATTCCTGCCTGCTTAAGGAATCAGATAGTATGGGGTGCATCTGCTTGCTTCACCTCCCACCCTATTTTCTTAGGGTCAGTGCACTTTTTTTTTTTTTTTTTTTTTTTTTGTCTTTTCATGACCCTAACCAAAGAGAAAGGATGTCAAAGGGGATGAAAACCCTGGAATGTGCCTGATTGTTTGAAATGAACAAAATTAGGCAGATAAGCTGCAGGGCTAAATTTTCATTGGAAAGAGACGATGCTGTATTGAGCCAGAGGGAGGTGTCATGTCCCATTCAAGCCATGCTGCTCTAAAATTCTGAGTTCTGAACCCACAGAGCACTTCTCTAGGTCCCCAAACTGTAGCTTCGCTATCTTCCTTGGCAATTTGTCTCCCATGGGTAGTGACCCCTGCGAAGTTAATTCCTCTTCTGTGTCTAGTTATTTTCTGAATGTTCTTGCTTCCTACCTAATGTCAAAGGCATCCACAGGTTATCTAGACCACTCTGTGCCCCTACACAAACTGGGAAGTAGTAGGTACTCCTAAAGGAAAGGTTATCCTGAGTAGGGAAGTGGCCCCAAAGCTGGGAATAGGACACATGCCAACTTAACTCCTGTGAGAGTTATGCTATCCTAAGTCTCAGGCTTGGGCTCTCCCAA
Organism: Phodopus roborovskii; assembly: GCF_943737965.1. Taxonomy (NCBI): domain Eukaryota; kingdom Metazoa; phylum Chordata; class Mammalia; order Rodentia; family Cricetidae; genus Phodopus; species Phodopus roborovskii. Next base: position 19,685,054 of record NW_026126482.1, on the reverse strand, counting down.
GATTCCACCAGACAGTGTGTGTGTGTGTGTGTGTGTGTGTGTGTGTGTGTGTGTGTGTGTGTGTGTGTGTAATCTCCCCGCAGGTGGATAAGCCAGCCAGGGAACGGGCGAAGTCCCATTAAGCATGGAGAACAAAGAAAGCCCTTTCCTTCTGTTTGTGTTTCTGGCTAAAGGCAGTTGTATGCCTTGTCTGCTTCTATTTGCGCTGCTAGATCTGGCCTGAATACTATGATGCAGGTGCTCTGGATATCTGAGGAGAGACCCGTATCAACCCTCTGTTTCTCTTCACAGCCGTCTTGGGTGCAGAGCTCAGTACCCGAGCTGAGAATGAAGGGGACAGACCTACTCCCAGCACATCCTGGAGACCCCGTAGGTCCAAGCGTTGTTCCTGTTCTTCCTTGATGGACAAAGAGTGTGTCTACTTCTGCCACTTGGACATCATCTGGGTCAATACTCCCGAGTAAGTCTCTAGAGGGCATTGTAACTCTAGGCATCCTTTGACTGCTCCAAGGAGCTCCAGACTTTAGCATTGCTGGAGACAAAAAAGTGCTTCCCAAGGAGAATGATGCTGAGATACCCCAGCTTAGTGTTAGCCATCTAGGAGAGTGTCTTCTGAGGTGCTAGGAGCCAGATGGAAGGGACTGAGGACAAGCAGGAAGGTGTTGTTCATCACAAGGCAAGAAAGAAATAGAGGGACTTAGCAGGAGGCTCTCACTTGGGTTTTAGGGCCCAATTAGTCCATGTCTTGTGTAGGCTAGTCCACCCTTTACTTCTCCCAGGGGCATATCGCCATCCAGAGGAGAGATGGGGTGTTGTAATAGAGAGTGAGGATGCTTTTGTTTTACTTACGGAAAAACTAAGACATGGACTGTTGAAGTCCAGTGCGAAGAAATGAGCCGCTAGCAGGGGAAGAGCAGGGTCCTGAACTTTCAGCTTCTCTCCTTGTCTTAGGAAACTGCATTTCAAGGCAGAGATCAGAGCATTAGCTGTAGGTTTCCCCTCTACCTTCTGAGTGAACCAAGGCTATTTCACCCTCGGCCCCCAACACTAGTCCACTCATCAGAAGCAATCATAAGAGAACAAACACATTTATTCTGTCTACAATGGCTGGCCAAATTCCAAACCAAACCATACCCAAACCGCTGTGGACCTAATCTTTAGCAGTGGTTCTACCACGAAGAGGGCTACATTCCTTGGGATGAGAACTGAGATGGATACATGCAAGTTATTGGGTAGCATTTTGGCGCTAAGTCCTTCATCCTCGTGAGATTTTACCAAACTTGAGGAGCATTGTTCCAGTGTGCCTCGCTCCACCAGGCAGCATGTCTGGCGTTACCATCACACACTACTGAAGTAGAAAATCTTGTGATATGCTTTTGCTTCAGCCCCTCAATTTCCCTCCCTCCACCCATATCGCACACTAGAAAAGGAAGAAAACACAAAGCAGAAGCCCAAACAGAGGTGTTGTAATTTGGAGGAAAACTGTGTCTAGAAGAAACAGAATATTGTTAAGTATTGAGATAGGATTTAATTGAATTAGAGGGAAAAAAAGCATGTGTTCTCCCACTTGGGGACATACACTGAGGGCCACTGATGGGCAAACATGCCAAGCAGCCTCCATACTTTCCTATCATGAGCTGTCCCAGTGCTGAGTTGGATGTGTCATTAAAATAAAGACTATTAATTGAGCTACTATCTTTTCCTTCTCTCTTTCTATAATAGGCGTGTTGTTCCATATGGACTGGGGAGTCCTTCCAGGTCCAAGCGTTCCCTAAAGGATTTACTTTCCACCAAGGCCACAGACCATGGGGACAGATGTCAGTGTGCTCATCAAAAAGACAAGAAGTGTTGGGATTTCTGCCAAGCAGGAAAAGAACTCAGGTGAGTGGAAGCCCCTCAACCTGTCATTGAGTTGTGCAGCCCACCACCAGCCTTCTTCCTATGAGACTGTCATTTCACTTTAGAGACTGAACAGAGGCCAGGAGAGTCAAGGTGAACTTTAACATGCCCATGCTAAGAATGCTTTCTCTGTGTGTCTCGACAGAGTCCAAAACACTGTGCAGAAAGGATTAGAAGACTTCAAGAAAAGAAAAGCCTGTTCCAAGCTGGGAAAGAAGTGCATCTATCAGCAGCTGGTGGAAGGAAGAAAAATAAGAAGGTAAGGGGCTTACGATGCCCACTGGCGCTCCCTGGCCCTTCCTAGTGGGAGAAAGGCTTCCGTACAGGACTGAATTGTCATGGTCTGTGGACTTAAAAGGGCAAAGAGCTCCTCAAATACTTGGGCCTTGAGTGCAGACACCTGCCCACTGTGTCCTAGCACACACTGGCCTATAGATGGACTGTCCACACTGAGAGGCAGCTTTGGTATTTGAGCATATCCAGGCTTTTCTACTCTGGTTCTTTTATTTTCTGCTTGTCTCAAGAAGCTAAAAATGGGTCAAGGAAAAGACGTTTAAAATATTTACATATGTTTTTCAAAAAGTAGCAGTTAATTATTCAAATGGCCAAAGGGAAATGAAGCCATTAGGTAAGGTTGGTGAGATTTAGAACATGCTGTTTTTCAGGGTTATTTCATTACTGTTGTTTAAATATGGAAACTTGAGGGGCCATGTCGCCTCTCTTCTTTTTTGTGACACAGGAGAGAGCTGCATTAGGCCGCCCCACAGGGGGGTGGGTACAAGAAACCTTTTTCATGTTCCTTCCAGAGTCTAAACTTTTGAAACTGAGAAGATGGGAGTGTTAAGGGACCCTTGTTCAGACTTGTCACATGCTCCTATCTCTAAAAGCTTGTCCATGAAATCCAGGGGCAAAGTGTTCTGAGGCCAAAGTGTTCTGATTCCAGTGTGGCAGTGGGCAGGGACTACAGAGCTGGTTATTGCTCCTACTGGACAGCCACAGTTGGCTCCCTTCACACCTGCCTCCTTGGGTTCACTCTCTGAGTTACCTTAAGACCAGTACCACTTTGTTACTCTGACATCAGCTACTAAATTGATGCTACAGTCCTTCATCTGTTCTTTCTCATACACACACACACACACACACACACACACACACACACACACACACACAATTAAACTATACATATTTTAAACTGTCATCAACTATTCACTTAGGTCTATCTGTTTCCCTTAATCTTCTCTCTATCATCCTGTTAACTTCCATTTCTTATGTGATTTAGAAGGGGCCAATGTGCCACTTCTCCACAGAAGCAGAGGTTGAAGCTATTTAAACACAGTATTTAGTGCCAGGTGCCTTTTAGGCATGCTCATAGGAGATCTCTGTGCAGTACCGAGCATAAATCACGGGGTTGATTCACAGTAGCCATAGATACTGCTTGTGGATTTATCAAAGAGCAACACACTGTCACACCTTATAAAAGGCTGGGAACTAGAATTGATGTGCTTGTGCCAAATTCTAAATTTAGATGTTTCTTTAGCCAAGGAATGATTTTTTTCTATCTCTGTGTGTGGTTAAGTAACATTTATTTTCTCTTTTTTTAATAGGTTGGAGGCCATCTCCAATAGCATCAAGACATCTTTTCGTGTTGCAAAGTTGAAAGCTGATCTCTATAGAGACCAGAGGTTGACACACAACCGAGCACACTGACTACGGAGCTCCCCTGTGTTTTGGAAGTCATCAAGACCCTAGAGCAAACCCATGGTCAACATTGCACTCTCCATGCTGGCTGGGTTTTCAGCAAGAACATCCATCCTGCTTCTACAATTTCTTGTTTCAGACTGGCAAAGGACCAGCATCTTTGTTGCAAACATTCCAAGAAAGAGGTTGAGATGTTCCCTAACCTGTCTTCATTTGCTTCTGCTAGTAGTGACTGCTTTTCACTCCTTCTCGCTGTTTGGGAATGCCAGCGGACCTCTTGGAGAGCAGAGACATGATGACATTCTAGGGTGGCATCGTCCAGAGAGGAAGGAGATTCCACCCCAGGGTGGAGTTTCTGCAGAAAGTCCTTAGGGGGTGTTTGTGTCTGACTCAGGCGCCTGGCACATTTCAGGGAGAAACTCCAAAGTCCATGCAAAAATTTTCTGAGGAATGCACAAATTGAAAACATACTTAAAGGACAAACACTTGAGTTAAAAAAAAAAGAAAGAAAGAAAAAGAAAGGATAAAGACTCTTTTTTAAGTTGTAAAATGCAAAACTCAAAGCAACTGTTACTACTGTACATTAAGATGTGTTTCATGAATATGAGTCTACCTCACCTTACTGCACTGTCATATACAGTCCCCACCATTAATTATTGCCTCCCTATGCTCTCTCCTCTCCTGCCGCCAGGTTCCACATCCCCTATACTGAATCCTCGTCTCACAGAAGTCTAGTCCAATGTGTCAGTCAGTGGTAGATGAAACCATGCTAATCTGCTATCCCTGATCTATGAGAAAAAGGATGACGGACTCCTGCCCTTGTCCTTGACCTTGGGAGATACAATGAATGGCATAGAGTTGTTTGGGAATGATCTTGAAAGCTGGTTGTGCTATATAGCAGCAAAAGTTTGTTCCTGTATGTAACTGGCTAATGGAAAAGGTTAGATTGAATTTTATGTACTTATTTTTTTATAGATATTTATATTCAAACAATTTATTCCTTATATTTACCATGTTGAATATATGTCTGGGCAGGCCATATTGGTCTATGTATTTTTTTAAAAATGTATTTCTGAATGAAATTGAGAACATGCTTTGTTTTGCCTGTCAAGGTAATGATTTTAGAAAAATAAATATTTTCCCTACTGTACCTTATCTGTGAATTATTTCTGAAAACCCTGAGAAATGAAAATGCTGAAGGGAAATGGTTAAAGCTGGCTTTCTAGGAAGGTTGAAATTAGACAGGAAGTAGGATGTTAGCTTGATTTAAAAAGGAAACCTAATATGTTTCTTAAAAATTGCTTTTTATGGATATTTGTCCTTGCAAGGTCACATAGTAAGAAGGAAATCATTATAAAGAAGATATTTGATAGTTACTAACATATGCATTTATACATAAAAATATTTTTGGACTGTGTTAAGGAACACAAAATAAAAGCTTTAAGCCTCATCTTCCCATGGAGTACAGCCTCTGCTTCTCCTTTACCTGAAGCTATCCCCAGGGAGCTCGTCCATTAACCTTACTTCTCCCACCATTAGGCGGCATCAATTTAAGCTGACGGTGTGGTGAGAGGTGCTTTCTCCATAGTACCAGGCTGGAGGAAGTGATGGAAAGATGATCCTACAACAGATGCACCTTTACACAGCTCCTACCCCCAAGCTGCTATGAGAGCAAGGCCTGCTTGCTCCATGGAGGCCGCCGGTGGTGTCTTTTATTTGCCCAGAGTATTTTGTTTATCGAGGAACACTGAGAACTGTTGCTTCTTCCAAGCTCAGAACTGGACCAGTGCCCCAGAAGTAGAGACACCAGGAGCTTATTTTAAGACACTACCCCCCCACACACACTTTCCCTTCTCTGTCTTTGCCAACTACTGGCAGAAACAGTGTTGTAAATGGTCGTGTCAGCAAAGACTCAGGAGCTTGATGGGCTTCTAAAATCTTCGCCACCATTCTCTGATAGAGACTGAAGAACTCCCAGCATTTCACAAACATTAGCTCTCAGTGATTCCTGTCATCCTAACGGTGACACGATAGGAAGATGTCAAACGACTGTCTTCCGGCCTGCATGGCCAACACCTTGGGCAGTTGACTGCAATTCTTTTTCATCCCCAATTAAATTATGAGCATTTTAAGCACAGTGTCGGATATATGGGAGAAGTGTGCGTAGAGCTATTTTACTTTACCTAATGAATTGCTTGTTACTGTGTCACTGTGGGGGGGGCACTCCTAAAGTCCCAGCTACTTCCACAAGGTACTTGGCCTGAACTTGGCTATAATTTCATATTGAGCAAACTATTCAACCGCCAGGAGCTCCCTCAACCACTCAATGAGAAAGAGTGTGTGTGTGTGTGTGGGAGGGTTCTTTCCCCCTATCTTTTAAAAATAGTTTAAAGAAAGGTCAAAGATGAAGATGCTGAGGTGGTACCAAGAAAATGAAGGCCAGAGCTTAGAGAACACAAGTCCAGTGCATGTAAGAGGTAGCTGGGATGGGAGAAACCGCTGAATAAAACAGGTCAGAGAAGGCCGCAACTGGAGTGATGGAGTTGTCATTTTTAATATGTCCTTTTGCTGTATGATCACAGCTTCAGCAATGGCAAGAAAGGTAGGAAGCAGCCCCTCTCTGGGATGCAGATTAGCAGCAAACAAGTTGGGAAGTTGGCAGGCCACTCACACTCTTCAGGCACACAGAAGAAATTTGGGGCTTAGCACTATTTAAAATCCATGTAAGCCTGAGAGCTGCCCTAACAGGATGGTCAGTCACGCTTCCTCCTGGTGTTCCAGAAAAAAAGCTTGCTTTCTGGCAGTGCGCTCAGGACAGATTTCTCTCTTCACTTTTAAGGACCCAGCAGGGCTTTAATCTCAGGACTCCGAAGGAGAGCAGAGCCTGGGCAGGAAGTGGTGACCTTTGGCAGAGACTGGGAGAGAGGCTCCTACTAATGAGTACTTCCTTTTCCCCAGGGGTTGGCTTCTTTGGTGATGAAAACCATTGGTTTTAATTCCACCTGTGTTTCTCCAGAGTGCACTGGTGCGGGGGGAATTGTATTCAGCTACAGATCCCTCAGAGAGAGAGAGAGAGAGAGAGAGAGAGAGTTGCTAACATCACATTGGAGCCTTTTTTTTTTTTCTTTGAAAGAAAAGAAAGCAGAGACCCAGAGGAGGAAGCGAACTGAAATCACACAGCAGTAAAGGCATTTCCAAAGCTCACAGGCCTGAGCACCAGAGTGGGCCATATCAACCAGAGGCCCCTGGAGGTCACTGGGAAGAGACACCCAAGGAAAACTTAGAAGGCGGCCCGAGGGGGGGGGGTAGTAAAGAAGAGTCTCCAGCCTCTCAGCTGGACCTAGGGCTCCCTAGTGGAGCATTTTCCTAGCTGCCACAGGCCCTGGACTGAATTTCTGGCTCTAGAAGGAAGGAAACCTGTGCCAGGAGATGGGGTGGGGTGGGGAGGATATTGAAGAAGGCTGTAAGTTTTATTACATCATTAAATGAGTAGCTAGAGAAACTCTCAATTATCACTTTTAGATTTATTTATCAAATAAATCTCATAGTGAGCGAAAGGGAATTCTTTTAGCAAGCTGGCATCCACTCTACAACACAAGGCAGTGTTTATCTTCTTCCTGTGTCGAAAGTCTTGAAAATGCTATTTTTAAGAACAAATACTCAACATGTACAACAACTTGCTCTCAGTGGAATTCACTCCAGCAAATGCAGTTCCTGGGTTCCTAGTCTGGGGTTCTGGAGGGTGCATTGCAAGGGACACTCCATGGCTTTGTAGATTTCACAGCCTCTTAAATCTTTGTAGAGAACTTGGCTTCCCAGAGCATTCTCCATTCCCTCCACCTGTAAGTCCCTTCCCACCATAATCCTTCCAGGAAGCTGGGACCATTATACTAACCCTTTGACAGCTAAGGAGACACACATATTGAACTGAACATGAGGTTGACGTATCCAAGGATGTGAGACAAACAGCAATAGTGGATCTCAGGAAATGTATGCATATATATATATATATATATATATATATATATATGCATGTATATGTTTTTTTTCATAGTCCTAAAGCAGGGAGAAAGTGAGGTTATGTCAGGTTTGTGAGTGTGCTGTAAGTGGGATTAGTTACCTGGACTTACACACCTGGATCTTTCCTTCAGGGTACTTCCATCATATGGTACTTTGTCTGCTATCTCTTCCTCATCGTTTCAAAGCATAGTGGGCGGAACATTTTCTGTAATAGCCAATATCCACCTCCAACTCTGGTGTCACAGAGGGCTTTACCAAATACTGTCGTTTATGAAGCCAACACATGGAAGAGATCACCACCATGTCACTTCAAATGCTAGGCAACAATGAGGCAGAGAGATAGGACTGGCACATCTGGATAAAGCAAAGAGACGGGATCAGACCATGTGGCTACTGAGTGATGGGAAGATGTATTCCAACTGTGACAGAATGCTGACATCTCCAGACACAGTCCTTCAGGAATCTGAAAGTACTTTTGCTACCTTAGAATGTCCTGTTTTCTGTTATCCTGTTTTCACATTCTGAGGAAGGCTAGGGCCCCTCTGTTCAAATTGCTATGAAAGTGTTCAGAGGTGTTATTTACAGCTACCACTGGCATTCTGTTAGGACAAACTGCAGGGCAGGTCCCAAGTGAACTCCAACTGGACTGGGTATGAAGTCTATTGCTGCGGGATTGTGAGGAGAGCATGTGGTCCAGGGAAAGAGTTGGTCTCTACATGAAATGTCTAGAATGCTTACTTCTGTGACTATTGATCAGCCAGCATGAAACAATTTCAACATTTCACAAGCTGTGGTAGTCAGCTATGCCCCTGTGTGTGCCATTGTTGTTTCCAGCATCGCTGAGTGGCATGCCACTGTCTTAGTATTCACAGGTGTCAGAGGCCCTTCAGCTTCATAACTGCCCCTCTCACTGTGCATGCTACCCTTGCTCATATTCTGGGATCTTTTGATAGAAGTGGAAATGTTGTGAGAGTCATCAGAAGAAGGAACCTCAGCTGAGGAAACACCTCCATGAGACCCAGCTGTAAGGCATTTTCTCATAGTGATCAACTAGGGAGGGCCCAGCCCATGGTGGGTGGTGCCTTCCCTGGGCTGCTGGTCCTGGGGGTTCTATAAGAAGGTAGGCTGTGCAAGCCATGAGAAGCAAACCAATAAGCAGCTCTCCTTCATGGCCTCTGCATCAGCTCCTGCTTCCAGGTTCCTGCCCTGTTAGTGTCCCTGTCCTGATTTCCTTTGGTGATGAACAGCAATGCTGAAGTATAAGCCAAGTAAACGCTTTCCTCTCCAACTTACTATTTGGTCATGATTTCTCATTATAACAATAGAAATGCTAACTAAGACAGACTGAGTTTATAGTTGTGCAAACTCAAAGCAGAGACTGAGTTTATGGTTGTGCAAACTCAAAGCAGAATGTAGATAGAAGCTTGCTAAGAGCCTGGTTCTGCTTTAGGAAGAACATCTGGGAAGGCTGGTGCCTAGGAAGGTTGAGTCTTTCCTTCTGAGGTCAACTCTGGGCCATGAAAGTATGGGGAGGCAATTCATCATTTAAGTAGGGGGCATTTGATGAATATTTGGCAGTGCTCTTAGTTCTTTGAAAGCATGGGCTGTGATGAGCAACAGAGGCACGCGGTCATTGTAAAGCAGGAAAACTCTTGAAGCATGTCCGAGTTTCAGAGCCACCTTGGTCTCTTGGAGATGTTCTGGATCTTGGCCCAACTCTAGAACCTTTATCTGAGAATCGGGCTGACATGTGGGCCTTCCTTGGTGCTACAGTCTATAATATGCCAACCAACAGATGCCTACTCAATGGATTATATAACTTTCAGGTTTTGATAAAGTGGGGGAGGGAGATGACATTCTTCCAGCTAGATGTGATTAGACTATAGAAAGTTTAGGAGAGTAGTATATGAAGCTCTCTTTAGAAAGTTTGTGTGACACAAATTCTCTAATTGTTTATTCCCCGTGGTAGCCTGCCTGACTCAGTAGGGAGCTCTTCTGTTCCAACCTGTCCTACAAGAACCATAAGAGAAGGGCTGGAATAAAAAGAAAGATTTGAAAATGGTAGAACTTCAACATTGGGCATACTGAGTTTAAAATTTGTGATCATGGGTATCTTCAATCATATCCTACATCAGAGAGAAGAGTATAATAAACTCAATGTACCATCTTGCAGCTTTAATAAGTGTCAAGCTATGATTGATGTCATTTCCTCTACCTACATTCTACCCTCCCTTCCTAGGTTTCTTTGAAGCTAATCCCAGCTATCATTATATCATATGTAAATTGTTCAGCATAGATATAATGACTATGATATACTTTACTCAACCCACTAAAATTTTGAAACAGTCAACTGGATGTGTGTGTGTTACTTAGAAAGGATAGGAAATGTCTCCAAGCCCATGGAATTTGTAATAATGTTCAAGGCAAATACATACCATAGATAACACTTTTGCAGTATCTACTGCATGACAGATGCTCTCTGGAGAGCTTTGCAAGTATCAGTTCACATCTGGAAATACTCTGTAAAGCAGCTAATTTTATTTGTATTATTTTATTGGTGAGGAAACTCCTTGAGTCTAAACTTTTTGAAATTAAGTGCCAATTTATCTAATACAAGGCAACTAGTATTCAAGTAATTTACTCACTAAGTTTTTTTAATTCATTAAAAAAAACACATAATTATAAAAGCTACTTTGGGGTAAAGAACTCCTCTATAGAAAAAGTAAAAGTGACAGGTTAGGGGAAGGTGGTTTCATGGGAAAAGAGGGTGAGAAATGTTCCTTAGATCCATGAACTAAGCAAGAGCCCATGCAAGTGTTTGGATTGGAAGCTCAATCAGAGGTTTGGAGGCTTCTAAACCAAGCACTTTGTCTATAGATAACTTGATGAGAAGAAGGACGGTATTATTATTATTATCATCATCATCAAACTATTGACCCATAAGGAAGGATAATAGCACTCTGGGTCACTAAATGGTGACATACTAGAATTCATAAAGGCTCGTTAATGCATCAGCACTGGAACCCTAAAGAAATTAACTGAAACTAGCAACAGAAACACTGGCCTTTGGAAGTGCTGCTGGCTTTTCTTTTAAATTGTCTTGCTAAAAACCAGAAAGAATAATTATTTAATTCTAGTGAAATATCTTAAATCAGCACAACAGCAATAGAGAAATCCAGAACACTATTGGATAGATTGAAATTTTGGGAAATGTTTTTCAAAATCAAAAGAAAGCTGTTCCAATAGAGTTTAATTAAATTTAACTAGAGTTTAAGTTGATTTATACCCAGTACTATAAAATATGCAGTGAAAGTCTGTTCTTAATCAGAACTAAAATTATTGTATACTCAAAGCCTTCACCATGGTCACAAATGTCTCAACAGATCAAGAATTCCCATGTAATTTATAGGAATGAACTGGTTAATTTACGTGTCAGCTTTTGGGCTAAGATCAAATCAGCAGTAAGTAAGACTTTGGTCTCTGGTTCCGTCCCCAAGGAATTATTCACTTTGCACTAATTAATGGCTACTGAGTGAGTGCCCTGTTGGGTGAAAGACAATGTTTATTGGACAATTAGGGAGATACTTTTATTTAGACCGTTACAACAAGAATATTGTTTGTTAATGAAGACTGTCTCATGAAGAGATAGGGGAACCTGGAATTTTATAAAGGTAGGCCACCTATGGTGGCTACCTATGAGTTTATAGGAATCCTGATGAAAGAGAGATGTGGCCTTCTCCATTCATCATGAGAATACAGAGTGAAATGGTGAGAGCAGGCTGGTCCTCTATGGCTCACCATTTTTCAGAACATGTTTCTTGAGAAACATGGTGCTCAGATAAAATTCAATCCTTTTTTTTTTTGTTAAATATGAGTGTCATTCCACCCAGAAACATCCCAGAATGCTCATCCATCTCCTGAGTGGGGTGAAGAAAGGTCTCAGAATAGGTTCTCAAAGAGCTTGGTGTTGTTCCTGCTAAACCAGTTGTACCAACAGCATGATGGTGATGTTGGCAAAATTCTGTTTCAGAGCTTGGTAGCTAGGTCACTTTAAAAGAAGGATGCTTTCATGAGAAGGGAGCCATTACTATAAAGGCATATTCAAAAACAGAGTTGGGAGTCAAAACACCGAGGGTAAGCAGATTCTAAGGGGTCCCTGTGTTATCAGCTTTGGAGCCAAATCCTGGGTCTTGGAAACCCCAACAAGCTTGGTTCTGAACCATTCCCCAACCTACCACTTAAAGAGACCCAGAAGAGCAAGGATAGGGGGATGATAATTTCTTTGATGTAGGCACACTGGGAAAAGGAACAAATAAAGACATTGGATGGCCCTCAAGTTTCAGAGTATTTAGAATGAGTTTTTGTTTAACAGAAGGCAAGAAAGAGATTTGCATAATTAAGCAGCCATGGTTGAGGCATAGCCCTGCCATTATTGAGTCATTACCATCTTTACTCAGTCTGTTCTCTAGTCAATCCAGATAACTTGTCAGAACTACATGGAATCTCTTCCTGGGAGGCAACTCTCCCCATTGGCTGGTGCCAGGGCTTTAACCTTTTCCTCCCCAGTTTGGGATTCCTGGGGTGGGGGATTTTAATTCTTTAGGGGCCATCTTTTCTTTAGGGGCACAAGTGTCTGTCTTTAAAATATCTTCTTTCTTGACAGAATGGTTACATGCTGAGAAACCCCCTTTTTTGTTGGTGCTGCAGAAACTTCCAGCCTGGAGCTCCCAGGCTGGATCATTAGCACCTTTGGAGACTATGCATAAGGCTTCTTGCTGAACCTTTGCAAGGAGATTCAAGGTAGGCTATAACTGCACGTCCTTGAAGAGAGAGGCAATTGAACCTTCATAGGGCTGAAACTTGTCATGCTTTTTCAGGAAAACTAAATGACCAATATGAGGTTACATATGATCTGGAGTTCCCATAGCAATCTGGGAACTAGGTCAAGTGGCAGAAAGAAAAATTGGAAATGCCAGTTTGAAGGATTAAGGTTAGACCTTGGAAGGAGCTAGAAGGATTGAAAGCCAGATAAAGGATTGGCAACTGGGGAATGCAAAAAGATCTAGTTCAGTCCACAGATAGGTACCAAAACTGGTTTGTCCATAGCTGGAGAGCAAGTCAATTAAAATTTCAGTAGACAAAACAGAGTCTGTATATTTATCAGCCATTTTAAAAGAGATATAGAGTCCTGGAAAAAAAAAAAAAAAAAAAAAAAAAAAGCAGCAGACAGGACCTTAACTGGACAGCCTGAAAGAGTGTGTGATCTGATGATTGGCTTCTGTTAAGACACAATTTCTGTGGCAATCCACTTGCAATGAAAAATATTGTTTTGAGGCTAGTATTAGTCTTATTAGAAAATGAGAGTAGTGTCATCTTTCACAGACATATTTGATTATGTATGGCAAGACTGATAATTTCCCAGGCAGACTCCTTGAGTTTGCTGTACAGAAATTCTCATAAGGAGTTTCAGACTGGATTTAAAAACTATGGATTTTTAAGATAGGAAGACAAGTTGGAAGCCCACTGCTAGATTACACCTGTAGTATCTACAAGTTTAGAAAACACCAAAAACCACTCTATCTCCCTAATATTATATGATTCTGAGCCTGCCAAGAAGTGACCCCAAGAACTGACACATATTTGGGTATGAGGCTGAGGGTCTCAGCTAGAAATCAGACCTGTTTGCCAGTGAGGGCCTTCAAAGGTCCCCTCCCTAAAGCTAACCTGACATCTTTCGAAGTTTCTGGTTCTGAGTCAGTAAATACTCTCATGTATGACATTGCAGGGAAGTCCTTAGTTACATAACCACAGTTTTCAATTAGGTCATGGCAACAATAAACTTATTCAAATAATTACATTGCTATGAGAATTTAAAAAAATACTTGAACAAGGCTTCTCCAAATCCAGAAGTTAGGCAGAGAGAGGATTATGTTACTTATGAATATCTCATTTCAGTTATTAAAGGCAAAGTATAACTTGCTTGGACTTACAGTTGCTTAAGAGGGAAAATAAATGGTTCCCTTATAGACCTAGAACATCAGATATTAGGGTGGTCACATTCCAAACAAAACCCACAATTCTCTTCTTCCGACTCTTGCTCCACTCAGTCTTTAGTTAGCAGCCTTGTGTGTCCACCTACTCCTCAGGCAGAGGTCTGAAAATGTTGACTCTACTGATATATTCTGTTTCTAACTGATACCATCAGAAGCCCTGACCCAGAATATCTGTCATCTCTCTCTCTCTCTGGAAGGGCTATGAAGGGATTTTTCTACCTTTAAGCCCAAGAGGCCTTGCCCAGCAGGTGATTCCCAACACTTACCTCAGATGCATCAGAGAAAAATAAAAATGATCTGGATGGCAAAAGGTGTGACCCAGCCATTGTTAATTTATTACTGGTGAGAGTAAGTTGACAGCTCAATATAAGAATAATGCAGCGACAAGAAAAGCCGGTTGTTCCTGAGGCATACAAAACAAGGCAATAAAGTCAATCCAAAACATTTTTTTTTGTACAGAACAGTCCTAGACCTAGTAATTTCTATTTTCAAGGAAGAGTTTATATTTTTAATTTAGGAAAGTACACAAGAATTATTTTTATTGGGTAAAAAAAAAAATCTCTTTTGAAAATTTTGTGATTTTGGTTCCCTTGCTTGAAGGACCTGTTGGCCACTGTAGAAATGATTTGTAGATAAGACATCACTTATTAATCACCTCTGATGATGGAGGGGAGATCAAAGAGTCCATTCTGGAAAGAGGACAAAGCATGCTGGTCATTCTTGAGAAGACTTTGCCGAGGTTAGAAGGCCACAAATAGTTTGGACGAAGGTTTCTAATAAGGATTTTAATTTCATGTGCTATGATTTCTCACACCATTTTCTCTTCAAGGTAAAATAATAACAGCTGTAATTGGCTGCCACTTACAGAGAGAGCAATGCGCATGAAGGCGTTGAACATTTTGCTCTGGCATTCATTCCATGCCCCCTCCAGTTTGGATCAAGCTGGCGAAACTGATGTTTATTGCCCACTGCATGCCATGATTGGAAGACTATAAATAAAATTCTCAATTCCAAAAAGAAAAATTCTCAGGGGACTGGAGAGATGGCTCAGTGCATAAGAGGCATGCCACTCTCGAAGAAGAGCTGGGTGTGGTTCCAAGCACCCACATGGCAGCACATGTCTGTAACTCCAGGTCCAGGGAATCTGACATCCTCTTCTGGTCTCTGACACATGTGGTGCACATAACAAATCCTTTGCTGGTGAATTCGTGGGGAAAGGAAAAGAAACCCATGCAAGGTTTGCTATTATATCTCAGAGTTCAAAATGTATGACCACTGAACTTGACAAATGCCAACTGAGATAGAAGAGGAATTGAATTAGGAGTGTTGGTATTGTTTGAGTACAGGCATCATCCAGGACTCTTGCAACCTGTCTCGTAGCTAAGGGAGAACTACTGTATTCTATCTAACAGAAGAAAGGCAGAACTAACACTGTGATGAATACTTGTGCACCATGGACAGTAGCCACATTGAAAATTCTCTAGGGACTATTCAGATAGCCTACATTTTTGGAAAGTTTTATGAATTTTATCCATATGCATTTTTTCCTAAGGAAAGTTGAGTAAATCTTCCAATTCTCTAAGGCTCCTGGAAAAGTTCAGAAATAGTTTTAGGTACAAAAGATGTAATTAAGATGTGATCTTAGAGGCTGATGAGATGGTTCAGCAAGTAAAAGCACTTGACACTTAAGTCTGAAGACCCGAGTTCAATCCCCAGAATCCATGGTGGAAGGAGAGAGCTGACTTCCATACATGTATGCACTTCCATACATACTGCACACATGCACACACATGCGCATGCACATACACAGTGATGATGATGATGATAATAATAATGTAAAATGTTTCATCTCAAGAAGGAAAAAGTCAAAAGTTATCAGTTGATGAGTTCATGATGGGTGTACCTATGATGAGGCCCTGTCTCATGTCTCTTGCTAGGATGTGAGCATACAGTGAGGGGGTAGCATCTATGAATCATTGAGCAGGCCCCTCATCAGAAACTGGTCCATCATCTTCCTCTTGGACTTCCAGCCTCCAGGATGGTGAGAAATGCACATCTGTTATTTCCAAGTGACCCAGCTTATAGTAGTTTTCCTTACATCAGTACCAGTGGACAAAGACACAATAAACTCAGTACAAACCACAGCATGTTGTTCTGGTAAGGCACAGGAACATTCTTATCTTGGCAGATTGCACAAAAGATAAGGAATAGCCTTTTATAAATGTTTGTTAGCAGAACACCAGTCATCCAGGGGTAGTGGACACCATTTATTCAACATAGAAAAAACCAAAGCAATGCCTATTCAGTACATGAACCTGTATATATTTAGGAAGCCTATGTCCATGTACAATAGAAATCTGCACTTAATATTTAATGCTGATGACATAGACTTGAAGATTTTGATTAAGTCAAAATTATTAAAATTATTAAACTAGTTGATTGACAAAATTGAACCCGAAGTGTGTGAATTTGAATGCTGAAATTATTCCCGAAATGTTTTCTATAAGAATGTCTGTTAGTGGACACATGTTTGTAATCATAGATTGAGGGGATATTTCAAATTTTTTTCTAGTCAGCCCGAGCCATCTTGTCTTGAGAAAAACAAATAAACAAACAAAACAATATCTCCCCACCTTCCAAAGTATTAGAGGTCAAGAGTTCTGAATTTCTGGCAATTTACAGGGTAGTCAATTTATGTAAGCGACTGATAATCATATAACCAATTATAATTTGGTTCATTAAGGAAAGTATCAAACAATAAAAGACAACTGAGTTTCTAGATTATCTCTCTATAAAAACATATGAAGGCATTTACAAAGGAAATTCATGATTTAATGCTAAAAATTGTGGTCATTTGTATAGTGTAAACCAAGAAAAACAAAACTCTCCCATTTAGAAATTAACTTCTGGTTTGATGACACCACAGGATAGTTCTTGTCTCTAGAATATGGATAGAGATAAAGACTCAGCAAGAGAAATGGCTTGTGAAAGTCACAATGGTTCCATCCAATTCATGTGCACTTGAAGGCATTAAAATTAATTCTTAACTGATTTGAGCTCAAAATAGGTAAAAAAGAAGAGACCTAGGTCAAGTTCTCTGCAAATTTACCCACTAAAGACCATCATTTGCTTATAAAGCCTGTCAAATAGCAAGACCCTGAACTTAAAGGAAGACATGGCCAGGAGCTAAGTTATCACAAGAGCCAGAGTCAAATCTGTGTGTGACTGATGGACTAAAGTCCCAAGGAATGGAGCTGACTAGTCATTGGCCCCATACCTGTAGTCAGGAACACAAAGAGGAGAGTCAAGCTATCCAAGTCTTTGTGATCAGTGGAGAGAACTCTTGTTTATAATGAGAATGGACTCAGAAACCACACAGCTAATACAGGAACGCTAGACAGAGATGGCCAGGTAGGTAAAGTTCTGGTCACTGTGCTGTGTTCAGACACACCTGGGTTCAGTTATAGATCTGTCACCACTGTGAATTTTGGAAGATAATTTTCTTCCTGGGTCTTTGTTTATTCAACCATAACACGTGGACAGTAACACCTACCACATTGTATGATCATAAAGATGAATATTCCATATAAACTCCTGATATGGGTGGGTTCCTTGCATCACAGAAGCCCATCCCCCAGAACCTACACCTACTCCCTGTTTTACCTTTGCCTTCCATCTCCTCCTTCTGTCTGCATTATTACTGTAGGGCACCAGTCCTAAAATTTTGGGTGCAACAGGATCACATAGAAAGATCGCCAAATTGAAGAGTTCCAGGTCACAAGTTCCAGAAATTAAGATCCAGCAGTGATGGAACCCAGACCCACTCTTTTTCAGCAAGCATTCACATGGCTCCAACACTCGTGTCTATTATGCTGAAAAGACACTAATGTCAGCTCATTTTCATTGTGGCTGTACATTTTCTTGAAGTTCTGGTTTTGGTTTAATGCTTCCTTCGTGGGTTTTTTGTTGTCTTGCTTTTCATAATTCTGCTGGTGAAATCTTGTTTCTCCTGCAAGATTCTTTTCAAACGTTTCCTCTTGTGCAAGGGAGGACTCTTTGCACTCCTCAAGGCCAAGGACTTTGTGCCTGCACCCTGGCATGCTTAGTTGCCTGAGTCCTTGCTTGACAGTGTACTCTTTTACAAGATGGACTGGGTTATATTTCTCTGTCCTCCACAGCCAGAATACATGCTTTAAATATGTCTGTTAGCTGAACTGACAATTCCTACACCATATTGAGAGGAGAATGCTATGTTTGGAATCTCCTGTCCTTGGCATTGAACTCATCTAGGGATCTGAACTGAGAGTCTCAGAAAGCTGAAGACAGAAGAAGGGAGCGAGGTTTGTCAAGCTACAGGATGAAAAGGACTTTTGTGGTACACATGTCTGGTAACAGAGTGGGCATCTTTCTGAATGACCAGTCAGAAATAAAGGGTACTAACATACTCCCTGTTAGAAGCTGGGGGAAGGGCCAGTTAACTCAGAGCTCCCCCATCATTCCTCTTGTAGCCAGAAGCTAGGAGAGTTGTTCCACTTTTGTTAAAGTACATGGTGCTCTTGAGTAGAATTAAAAATATTCCTTCCCAGCAACATCTTATCTTTACTCTCAATGTGGACACAGTAATACCCACCCACCAACTCTGTTTTCCACTTTCTGCAGATTTATTTAGCTATAGTCAACCACAGTCTGAAAATGTTAAACAAAAAAATCACAGAAACAGATTATTCTTTTAAGTAACTTTTAAGTTGTGTGCTGCTCTGTATATAATAAAATCTCATCCAGCTTTATTTAAAGTAGTCCCACTATGTACACTCGCCTCTTGTTATTTATTTAGTAGTTGCCTTGGTTATGCTGGTATACTAATGCTTGTGTTCAAGAAATGCTTTTATTTTCTTTTTACTAAAAAAAAATATTAGTCATGAAATGGAATAATGATGTGAGCAATTTGTCTATGCCAAAGAGAAGCTGAAAGGGGAAAACTCATATGTGGAGATTAAGTTGTGAAAAAATGGAAAAGAAATTATACTTGTTTTGCTTTGAGCTTCAAACTGCAAAACTTATAGACACAGCTTGAGATCAATGCCTAAGTAAGATGGAGAACACATTAAACTATAGGTGTCTTCATTATCTACAACCCCAGGCTTTCTCCACTAGTCTTGGAATCTCTCTCCCATCCATAAGGAGGGAAGACTAACCTGTGCTATTAGGGATGATGGATGACAGTCTGTCACACTCTATGTCCAGCCACCTGACAGTCACTCACAGTCAGCAGGAGCGATCAGCTGGCATTCTGAAATCAGATAAAGAAGGACACACCATTGTACCTTGAAGACAATGGCTTTTCACTTTCTGCAGATTCATTTAGCCATAGTGTTGGGAATCAGCAGTCTACTGACCCCGCCCCTGATGATGGGCGGGATGTTCATGGCCATGTCATCACTATGTCAGGCTTTACCTGGCTGCTCAAGCTTTACCTGGCTGCTAGAGGACTCAGTTACGCATGCGCAAGTCCCCTTTTTAAAGCAAGCGCACCAAGCACCCCTCTCTCTTGCCCCCTCTCTCTTGCTCTTTCTTTCTGGCTTTCTCTCTCTCTGTTCTTTCTGTTTTTCTCTTTCTTTTCTCTCTCTCCCCTGCTTTTGGTTGGACACCAGCTACCCCCTTTCTCTCCCTTCCCTCAATAAACTCCATGTAGGTGCTGAGTCTCATGTTTGTGTTTCATAGGCATTAGTTGTATCAAAAGTACAACACATAGTCTAAAAATGCTAAACAGAAAACCACAGAACATGTTACCTCAAATTAAGCTTTTGGGTAGTGCAGGACAGTGGTAGCACACGACTTTAATCCCAGCACTCAGGAGGCAGAGGCAGGCAGATCTCTGTGAGTTCAAGGCCAGTTTGGTCCATGATAGCCAGAGCTACACAGAGAAACCCTGTCTCAAAAAAAAAAAAAAAAAAAAAAAATGATTTTGTGTAGTAACTGTTCTCTGCTTACAGAAAAACAAAAGGAACCATGTTTGGGGTGGCGGGTGGCTCTCAATGAGTGAAATGATCATTTACTCCTTGAATCAAAATCAGAGAAATTCAACACGAGAAACTGACTGGAAGATAGCCAAGGGAATTCTGATTTCCTACTACCTGGTTTAGGTGCTGAGAACATGGGTGTGAACACGGGGGTTTCGTTGGTTTATATATCATGATATATGATCTCTTCTGTGCACGCGTTCGGTTTCAAGGAAGGTCACCTCTAGCCTCACACATAAAGGAGGTGTTGATTTGTTTTAAAACTAAGTAAATACTGAGGAAGAAGAATTTGAAGGGTTGCCAGGATATTGCTGTGCCTCAGGGAGCTGTGTGTGTTGGTCAGGCCAGGGCCTCGGAAGTTCATGTTCACTCTGAGTTTACTTCACTGCCCATGCCCTTGCTTTTCTCCTCTGGTAAAGGCCTTGCAAGGCCTTTTCTTAAGCAAGGCTCACTCTTCATCTTTGTTGAATGCCAGAAGCTCTCTCCAGCAGCACAGCCTTGCCTTAGATTTGTTTCCTCATACGAGTTGCCTGGCTTTGTCAAGTCTTGACGCCATCCCGGAGCTGGTACAATGAGCCAAGTGACTTCATCTCTCATGGCACACCTTGAAGACATTTCTTGGGCATGAGCCAACTTACTGCTCACAGCCCAAGAGACATTTTTTTCCCACGAGCTAACTTACCTCCCTCACTTGTACCAAGAACTTCCTCTATGGGAAAGGAGACATCAAAGACTATGGAGCATTGTACCTATGCTTGATGAGGGGAGAGAAAAGCTGTCCCCACTCCTCGCCCCACCCACGCCACTCTGGTGTGTCAACTCTCATTGCTTACTAATGCTTGGGTTTCACTCCAAGCTCTCTTTGCTTGCTCATGCTCTTGAACAAGAATATCCAGGAAAAGAAAGTATCAGGGAAGGCTGACCTACATGTAAACAATTCTTTGTGTTTGCTCACTGCCTCAAGCAGCTGATGGAGTATCACCATTGGAACTGTAGACAAAAGGAGACTCTGCAAAGGGATGCTTCTTCCACGAGAAACCTGACAGGAATGATGACCTAAGCATCAGTTGCCGACACATGCGTGTTGACTGGTATGTGACTTTACAAGCAAGCAGAACATGTGTTTCAGTTGATGAATCCCACTGGACCTTCTACTCCATCTGTTCTGTGACTCTAACCCAGGGTCTGATGAATGAGTGTGGCATCCTTACTAATTACTTTAACCCAGGCTCTGATGAATGAGTGGCATCCTTACTAACTAATCCAGGGTCTGATGGATGAGTGGCATCCTTACTAACTATTGTAACCCAGGGTCTGATGAATGAATGGCATCCTTACTAACTAACCCAGGGTCTGATGAATGAGTGGCATCCTTACTAACTACTGTAACCCAGGGTCTGATGGATGAGTGGCATCCTTACTAACTAACTGAAGGCTTGTGCTGCCATGCACAGGAAGTGGGTGAGAGCCGTCCTTTGATCAAATGACAAAGGTTCCAACCAGCGTTTGTTAGGATGTCTCTGCTTTCCTTTCTTCCACTGGCTGTTTTTCATAAGCAGGCCTTTATAAATTATTTAATAAAAGAACATTTTATAAGATAAAATAATTTGTGTGCAATAAAATACCTTAAACCCTTCTAGTTTGATGAGATTTGACAATTATATACCATATTATATATGTGTGTATACATACATAAAAATATGTTTGTACATATATAATACATGTATGAGTGTGTTTGACATTTAGATCATTTTTTACTTCCTAATAAGATGTATACTAGCTAAAGCTTTGATAAACAACTTCTTACTAGTAAAAACATTTATGCAGATCTTACGCAGCTCTGTTCTGTTTTGTTTTTTTTAGGACACAGTCTTAAAAGGTAGGGTTGGGCTTAACCTTGAACTTATGATCTGGCTGCCTCACTTTCTTTTTTTAAAGGTAAGACTATCATGCTGTTTGCTATATATCCCAGGATGGTCTCAAACTTGTGATCTTCCTGCTTCCAGTGGCCAAGTGCTGGAACTGTGAGTGTGCACCACCATGCTTCACTTTCCTTAGAGTTTTCTTTTTCTTTAAAAAACTTTAAAGACTTATTTATTTATTTTACATGAATGAGTGTTTTCTTTGCATGTATGTATGTGTGCCATGTGTGTGCCTTGTGCCCACAGAGGTCAGAGAAAGGCATTGGATCCCCTGGGACTGGAGTTCAAGTTGTTTGTGAGCCACCATGTAGATGCTGAGAATTGAGTTCCAGTCCTCTGCAAGAGCAATGGTGTTTTTTTATTTTTAGTCATTTCTTCTTATTTTACATATGTATCCCAGTTCCCTCTCCCTCTGTTCCTCCCACCCCCTCCTAACCCCCCACTCCCATCCCATTCCATACCCACTCCACAGGAAGGGTGAGGCCTTCCAGGAGGGATCATCAAAATCTATCAAGTCATTTGAAGTAGGGACTAGGCCCTACCTCCTGTCTTTAGGCTAAGGGAGTATCCCTCCATGGGGAATGTGCTCCCAAAGTCCTTTTGTGCACTAGGGATACATCCTGGTTCCACTGTCAGAGGTCCCATAGAGGTTCCCAGGCCTTCTAGCTGAGACCCAAGTTCAGGGGGTCTGAGTCTGTCCAATGCTGGTTTCCAAGAGCTCCCCCTTGTTCAGGTCAGATGTCTCCGTGGGTTTCTGTAGTCTTGTCTTGACTCCTAGAATCTAGTTGCAGAGAGGGAGGAGTGATGAGCAATGGTGTTTTTGACAGCTGGGCTAACTCTCCAGGATCTCCATGGAGTAACTTTTCTATAAGAAGTATTCTTTAAAATTAAGGTTGGTGTCTATATTAAGAAGCTTTATGCTTTTAACTGAATACTTTATAAAAGTTGTAGATCCTCTACAATATTGCCAAATAAAAAATGCAAAATGTGGATGATCTGATTTTACCTCTGGTGATGGAAGAAAGGGATTCAATGTTACTACTTTGAAAGATGACCAATACTTTGAGCAAGGTTTTTCTCCTGTTTCTAATTTTCTGACAGTTGAATCTCATGGACGACTGGCTGCATCTGTTGTCATGGCCTCTCCTTATTTCCTTAGTATGGGAATTATATTGACTTATTTTCATATGTCACAGCAATCTTAACTGTCTAGTTCTTTCCATAACTTGAAGTTTGTATATTTATGATGTGATTTACTAATATTCCATTGAAGATAAAAGGGAGGTATGGTAAAGGCTCTTTTGGAAGATATTAACATTCAGACCACTTTAGAGTCTAGTTGTTCACTGTTTTTCGTGTATTTCTTAATCTCACATTAAATTTAAATTTCAGGCACTGTGCATGTAAAAAAAGAACCAGAAAGAGATTGAGACAAGTATTATGTATATACACACAAAAAATAATTCTTATTTTCTGTCAAACTATTTGTTGAGAGATTTGGCCAGCAAAGCCAGAAGATGAGATGGTTCTTTGTTTAGCCCTGACAATATACCCCAGGCTACAGTGTAAGTACCAGGGTGTATTCCAGATGCCCTGCTAAGTTCATAGACTCAGGAGTACTGTTTCTCAGTACTTCAGGAGAGGCTGTATCCCCATTCCTCCTCTAAGGCCTATGACCACTTTCCAGTGGTTGCTGTACATCGTTTCAGCTCCCAGCACCCATACTGGGTAGCTCACAAGCTCTGAAACCCACTTTCAGGAAATCTGGTGTTCTTTTATGGCCTCTGTGAGCACACATGTGATGCACACAGAAGATGCAGACCTACACTCAAGCACACAAATAATCACAGAAAAATAAATCAATAAAAATAAGGTAGTTATTCAAAAAGTCGTGGCTGGCACTGCTAAATACTAGGAATATTATGCTGATTTGTGAGAAGGCATTGTATATAGTTGCAGTTTCTAGTTTTGGGAAAGTGATGTCATACAAAGGTTAACACACAAAGTTTGTGGAAATACCTTTTGGTCAATCCAAGGAGAGCTTGCATTTGGGGCATGTGTGTGAGACTAGCTGAGCAACTTGAAATGACCCTAATCCAGATGAATTTCTTTCATTGTGTATGGAGGGAGTTCATATTGCCACCTGCTATGTGACAGATCTCCTTATACCCTTTCCCTGAGCACCCTTAGACTTAGCAAAGGTGCATTGGAAATGTGTGCCCCAGGAGTTAATATAATTATCTTCTGTTTTCCAAAGGTAATGAATTTAAGTGTCTCCTCACTTCTTGTGAGAGATATTTTCAAAACTATCCATTCATTTTTACAACAGTTACAATGGTCCTTATTAGAAGGCACCACTTAGGACCCAATAAATATACTTTGTCTTACTCACAAGCTTTGTCTTTGAAGGAACTTTCCCAGGTCATGGTAAACAGGAATTTGTGTATCTCCTGTCCATACATGTAGATAGATATTCGTTATCATGGATCTTCTGAAAGTGT
This sequence comes from Phodopus roborovskii, assembly GCF_943737965.1. Lineage (NCBI taxonomy): Eukaryota > Metazoa > Chordata > Mammalia > Rodentia > Cricetidae > Phodopus > Phodopus roborovskii. Next base: position 19,660,941 of record NW_026126482.1, on the reverse strand, counting down.
AGCTTCAAATACAAATACACTTTAAAGCTGGGAAGGAAAAAAGAGAGTCCAGTCTTCCTTAGTCTTGATTTAAAAACACCACTCACTTTTTACTTTAGCAACTCTCAGTGGATATGCTTGAGTTTTGAGGACTTTTTCCACTGAATCCACAATGAGAAGATCCCTCATATATTCAAATTAAACAATTTAAACAAACAACTCCTATTAATATTTGTGGACATACAGACACATGAAGTTCCAGAAACTTTAATTTTTTTCTCACAATGTCTTTCAGTTTCACACGTAATAAAAACGTACAAATGACTCAAAAATGATTTCTTTTACTTAAATCATCTTTCTAGGCTGGGTGGTAGTAGTGGCTCACACCTTTAATCCCAGCACTTGGTAGGTAAAGGCAGGAAGATCTCTCTGAATTCAATGCTAACCTAGTCTACAGAGAAAGTTCTAGGACAACCAGGGTTACAGGGAGAAAGCTTGTCTTGAAAAACTTTTCAAAGAAAAGCAAAAGCAAAATTAATCTCTTTAGGTTATTTTTAGTTAATAAAATGTAAGATTTTTATTAATTCTTTGAGAATTCTTTTACATCCAAACAATGAAATTTGGTCATTTTCATCTTCTACTCCTATCCCAACCCCTCCCAAATCCATCCCCAATTCTACTACCCTCTGCCAACTTCATGTCTACTCTTTTGTTTTGTAAATAACGCACTGATTCCAATGTATTCCAAATATTCATGGGTGTGAGGCACCTGCTAAAGCAAGACCGATCTTCCAGAGATCACACCCTTAAAGGAAACTGAGTCTCCCTCCCCCAGAGACATTCAGCTCCTTAGCGGGGGATAGGGCCTCATAATTCACTTCCCCCTTATGTTCTGGAATAGTGACTGGCTTGGTCTTCTGAAGGCCTTGTATAGGCAGCCACAACTGCTGTGAGTTTCTGAGTGCCGCTGTGGCCTCGTCATACCCGGAAGACACTGCTTCATTCTGGTCCTTTTTGACCTGTGGCCTCTCAGAGACTTTTCCACGTTCTCTTTCAAAATGGTCCCTGGGACTGGGGTGGGAAGGAGGTGGTATGATACAGAATGACATAGTTGTTTCATTTGAGGCCGAGAACTTCACAGACATGTATTGTGCTCTCCTAACTTATTATTCCCCTTAGTTTTTCATTTGTTGCCAACCCACGCGCTGTCGGGGAGATTTAATGACTATTCAATTCCACCACAATTTTGAACATTTTGGAGGGCAGCTAAGCACGGAGAGAGGTGTTTCCATCCAATACATGCTGGTCTTGAACTCTGCCCAGCTCTATCTGCTATGAGTGAGGATCCCTTGGTGACCATGTAAGTCAAAAAGGGAAACAACTCCTAGTGAAGTCAGACTGCATCAGAAGGAAGGAATACAGTGCAGAGTGACTCTTCTCATGCTCAAGGACTAGGCATGCCTCAGCTATGACTCATGGGCATGGCATTGCTCAGATTAACTGAGGAGGCCCTGGGCTGTATTTCCTTTCCACAGGGCCTTTATTCAGCAGAAAGCCCCCTCCTCCAGAGGGATGTGCGAGTCTAAATATAGAAGATACAATCTCTGTGTCAAAAGGCCAGATCTTTATATATATCATGGTCTACCTACTGTCATAGACCATGGGTGTCTGACTTCCCTTTTATTGTCCTTTCTTCATAATGTCTAGAATTAGGAATATTGACTTCTTTAACGGAGAATGAAACTCAAATTGATCTGTCTTCTATTAAAAATTCTATTTTCCCCAAAGTTATAGTCTTTGCTCTTTAGCAACATATGGGTGTCTCTCTTCTGAGCTATTAATATGAAACTACCATGAGCATAATGTTAACAGATATAAGCTGAGAGCATCAGGTGATTAATTGGGACTTCAACTTTCTCCTTTGCTTGTCCATCAAGGTTTTAGTGAAGACAAATAGAGTAGGAGCCCTCCCCCACAAGCTAGATGGTAACCCTCATCACATCATCACTCTGGAGGTGGCTCTGTCTTCTGCCTTTTCAGTTTGTATTCTCCTTGGGGGCAAATTATCCCAAGAGAGTTTGTCTATCACTGTCTGGGTGGTAGGAGCCCTGCCAGCTCACAGTGGGAGACTCACAGGCGTGGTGGGACCTTGTCAACATCCTGAGGGTGCTCAAGCAAGAGCTTACTCATTAAGTCTTTGTTTCAGGATCCAAGCATCTCATTAGGACTTTTCAAATGGAATTACAAGTACTTCTCTTTTAAGTGCCTTAAAAAAAAAAAAAAGGAATAGGAATGGGGTGACAATATGACGATTTGAAATGTATTGTAGCTGCTGAGACCTAGGAGAGACTACTACAAACTTTCAGCAGGAACTGTTACTAGATCCCAGGATGTTAAAAGTACAGGATGAGATCTCAATCCCAGTCTATCCCGAAGCACATTAAGACACCATTTCTGTACAGTGAGCAAGATGAAGTCAGCCTGGAAGAAACACTCCTAGGCTGATTGATTAAGTCACCAAAAGTTAGCTATGCTCCCTGTTTCAGGATAGACTGTTTGCATGACTGTTCAGTAGATTGGAAAGGCATAGTTGACCCAGTGTTAGCCCACATGCAACTCATAGCCACTTAGGTGGCCTCCTAAGAGTCTTTGTTTTAATTTTATTTTTTATATACATATATCAACAAAATAGATTCTAGTGTTTGGTATTGCACATAGATCAGGCTAGATGCCAGAGAGCAAGTAGATAGGCATTGTCTTTCTTGAATCCCACTGTTGCCTGGTGGTTGTCTCATCTCCAATTACAGATCACAAAGAGACATAGCTGAGGAGATGGTGGAAGCACATTCCATGAGAGAAATCCAAAGTAGTTACTTCCCTATGGTGCGCCATAATTAGATGCTGTAGACTGGTGGGAACTACTGAAGAAAGCCATTCATTCATGGTCTTCTCAGTGAGATCAGACTATCCCTAGGGAAAGTGCCTCTTCTGGAGTGGCACCAAGAGCAGCATGTCCCAGGTGTTGAGAGGAGTGTGGCAAACTCATCCCCATCCCAGAGACGTTTCTGTGGCCTGTGGTACTCTGCTATTTCTGCTCAGAGAACGCTTCACAGACACTCAGCAAGCTGCGTACTGTCCATCAAAAGTGTGTCTTACATTATTGTCTTATCGAGGATCTATTGAGATTTACTCTGCTCTGAAACCAGAGCTTCCAGTTTGCCTGTGGTACAAAGTTAATACAAGCAAACCAACAAATCAACCAAGTAACCAAACAAAAACTCATCAGTCCGAAGTCTATGAGATGTATTTCATTACAAAATACAGCTATGAAGATTTTTGTTCATTTTGTCAATTCCATCAATATTTGTTAGATGATGGAGTCTAGGCTAAGGATGAAAGCTAAGTGAGATTGTCTTGTGAGAAATGTAACTACACCAAAGGATGACAACAGCATGGAAAGGTGATGGGAGATGCCATTATGTATATATGTTTCTCATACTGGTTAATTATTTTAAAAATGCTTTGACTCCAAAATTTAAGTTCAAGGACAAGTTACTGGGGAAAAGGATTTCTATTTTTGTTTCCACAGAAAATGAAAAGCTGTGGATTCCTTCCAGAGTAATGTGGTTTGACCAAGCCAGACCGCCTGAAACAGAGTACCAGGTGATCCTACATTCAAAACAGCTAAACAAAGCAGCCTTGCAGACTACAGCCAAGATTTCTGTCTCTTCTAGGATTCCCCCATGACAGCGCCCCCTATCAGCAGGAAGTAGTTTGGACTGAATGATGTCCAAATTCCCAAATATTGTTTATAAATGTTTGTTTTCATTTAAATGGACTTGGTTATAAATGGGTAATGATCACAGCCAATTCTTTTTAAAGGTAAAAAGGGGATTATGGTATAGATATGAATACTTTGTTTTGGAATGGATTTTCATTTATTGATACAATTTAAGGTCAATTTTGTGATATGTATATTTCTCTTCTTGTTTAGGTATTGTGTTTATATAGCTCATTTAGAAATGTAATGTATAATGTAGTACATACAGATTATAGATAATTACCTATGATAGTCAAAGCTTAGAGTTAAGTTAGTTAGGTTTTCAAGATACACAGAGATGTATTTGAGATAGATAGGCATTCTTCAAACCTTTCAAGGACCTAAAGAATATGGCATTTAAAATGGCTTAGGGTTTTTCTTGGCAGTGAGACATAATTGCTCCTGGCAACACCACCTGCGTCAGGAAGGAAGATGGACATTAAAGAAACACATTATGGAGTTTGCCTCCAATATGGCAAGACTAGCCATTTGGACAGGATACTTCTCTTGTCTGGACTGTTTGACTTTATGCTGTATAAACTGGACATGCAGGACCCACAGGAAAGTGACTGCTGATTCAAGATGGACATTGCTACAGAGTTCCTGTTTCATGGAAGAGTCTGCCAGACAGTCTACAGGACACAGAGAAAAGTGACTGACAAACTGCCAATACAAGAAGACAGTTTAAAGTTTCCTGCTTTGCTAAAGAGTCTGCCAGACACACTATGGCCTATGGGCTAAAGATGGAAGATTACAAAAGAACTTCGAGTGACCAGGCAGTGAGTTGTCTCTGTCATTTCTAGAGTTTATATATTATCCTTCTGTGGTCTTTGATGGAGTTGAAGACAGATAGTTATGGTTATAGTTTTCCTTAGTTAAGCTTAAAGATAAGTTACACATAGGACTTTAGACTCACAAATATAAGATAGATGATAGAATAGTTTCTTTTAATCTTACTAAGTGTTAATGAACTAAATATTGTTAACTGTGATTCTTATTTGATAACTGTTATGTTATATATTTTGCTATGTTAAGGTTAAAACCCTTCTTTTTATTTAGACAGAAAAGAGGAGATGATGGGAGATACCATTATGTATATATGTTTCTCATACTGGTTAATAATAAAGCACTGTTGGCCAATAGGAAAGGAAGGTAGGAGGGACTAGGAGACAAGGAGGAAATAGGAAGTAGTAAGGGGAGCCAAGATGGAGAGTCTGGAGAAAGCAGTATGCCGGCCGGCTCCCCGGTAAGAGAAATACATAGATCAGCAGAAATGGGTTAATAATTAAGGCAGAGCTAGCCAATAAGAAACAAGTAACCGGGCCAACAGTATAATATCTAATACAGAGTCTCTGTGTGTTATTTGGGGCTGGCGCGGCAGCAGGACAAGACCAGCGGTGGCTGGAGGAAAAACCATACTTCTTACAGAAAGGAGCTACAGAAAGAGGAAATGAAGTGTTGGTATGGTAAGATGTAGAAAATTTCAGTGAGTGGAATTGTGCATGTATATGCATGCTTGCACACACACACACACACGTATTGTCAATAATTGTATGCACTTATGGGGGTATAGTGTAATAGACTCCCTTCTCCTGCAGATAGCATTTCATGCTGCCCAAGCTGGCTTGATCTCTTAATTCTCCTGCTGTCACCTCCATAATGCTGAGATTACAAATGTGTGTCACCATGCCTAGTTTGCTGTGATAGTCCAATACACGAAATGGTTTATCACAGTTGATTGGTACATTATGTCCTTTTCTGTTACTGTGATAAAATACCAGGACCAAAAGGACCTTATAGAAGAAATTTTATTCTGATAGTTTCAAAGAGAGATTCCATAATGGCTGGGATAGCATAGTATGGTAGCAAGAGCAGGAAGTTGGCTGATCTTACCCATACACAGGAGGGAGTCAGGGGGAGGGGGACAAGACTAATTCACATTCCAGCTCTTTATTATTTATTTGTATTTAAGATCCTTCTATTCCTTTCCTAGTTTTTCATAAAATAAGTTAACAGTTTACAACAGAAAGCTTTTTAGCTGTTGTTCTTATTTACCACTTAATAGCAATTGATGGTCATTTAGCATGTAACAGATGATGGTTTTTAAATATGATTAGAATTATCAACACGTGTTAATGCTATAAAGCAGTGGGACTCTGTGATGGCCCACATACACATAGATTATGTCCATTTGTGTTTGTTTGACCTCTTTCCTACTGTCCCGCATCTTTCTCTTCCTCTCCTCCACACCCTTCTCGGTTCCTAGTAATCCTTCTAATGTCACTTCATCTTTATTCTTATTTTTTATTGTCTAGCTGTTTGCTTCTAACACAAGAATTTATTTATGGCAAAATCTGAGAAATGAACGTTCTGACTTGTGAGGAAGAAGGCATACACACTCTTAAGGAACAAAGGGTGCTTTCTACATTGTCTCAGAGGTGAGAGCAGATCTGCCAACAGACAAGTTACTCTATTTTCCAAATACTGGAGGCATTTGCTCATGTTTGGGGTTGTAAGAGCCATGGCAAAGATGGATAACTTCGCATAGTAGCGAAAAGAGCAGTCCGAAATGTGGGCTCGCGGCGGGGGTGGGGTGGGGTGGGGGTGGGGGTGGGTTGAAAATGTGAGAAGAGGACCATGTACAAAACAGGTGCTGAGGAGACAGAAAAAAAAAAGAGCCAAATTATGCTGTCAGTGAGCTTGCCGTAGTGTTTGTGTTAGTGCCTCATCCTCAGCCCTCACACAGAAATCTGCAGTGAGGCACTCGGTGATGGATGTAGCTTTTGTGTGTGCTTTGGGGTAATGTGAGCTTCCATCTGGGTAGGGTGGGGAGTGAGCCAAGCAGTCTGCCTGGCTGGATGTATCCCCTGTGATAGCCACTGCCCCCTCTACTGGGCTATAGACATGGACATCTGCTGCTCTCTGAGGTTTCACCCTGGCTCTCCAATCAGCTCTTCACTAAGTAGTTTAAATGGCACTTCCTAAGCTTCCTAAGTTAAACTGGTCCTGGTGGTGATGATGCCTGCTCTTCTTCTGAAGAAGCCAGAAGATGACAAGTCAAGGCCAGCCTAGGCAACTTAAGGAGAGCCCATTTCTGCCATAAAAAGACGGTTGAAGACATAGATTATTCACAGAGAATTTGGGGAGCATTCATGAGGTCCTAGGTTGTGCGTGCATGGAGGCGAGTAACTTAAATCTGCTTAAAACTCTTCCATAGCATTCAATTTGACTAAGACTAAATTTACTTTCCTAACCACAGATGAGTCCCAGTGTGGTGAGTCCCTGGTTCTGCTGCTTTCTTTCCTTATGAGCTGTACACACTGTTCTCCTCTTCGCTGTTGTCTAAACAGCAGGAGCCCTCATTCATGCCAGACAACTGGGCGTGCTTGGCTGAGATCATCATGCCCACCTAACTGGCCTTTTATTCCTTGCAAGTCTGTGTCACATGGCATCATTTAGGGATGGCAACATGTTTACTCCCCTTTCTGAAGAAGCTTTCCTCTCCTTTCGTCCTTCACCTAGACCTGGCCCCCATCCATTCCTAGAGTTTGTATGTTCATTCATTTTCTGCTTGCCTCTATTAGAATGTGAATCCCAGAGGCATTATCAGTTGTAGTGCATTATAGTACTAAAGCCTAGAAGATACCCTGACATAAGGCAGGAAATTGATACATACAGTTATAGAGAGAGAGATCAAAGACTAAAATGCCAGATTTATAAGTGAAAAACCTAGCCAACCACCAAGCTTCCTTTTGTAGATTCCTATCAATAATGATAGGGAGTTGTTTGCAAACAATATTGCTCATTTTCTTTTATCTTTGACATGCAAAATATAAATACCTAATCAGTGACACACTTTATTAAACAAACCTTTCAGAGGAAGGCAGAGGGGAGAGCATGGGTTGGGCTCCTCCTCTGGGATGCATAATTAGATGCTGTACAGTGGGATTACTAGTCACTGAAGCCTGGGGAAGGCAACTTGGGCAAGTGTGTGTGTGTGTGTGTGTGTGTGTGTGTGTGTGTTTGCATGCATACAAAATGCTTACCTGTGCTTCTATGCTACAATTCCCAGGCACATTTACAGGTACTTAAGAACTCTTTAGGGTTGAACATTATAGAACAAAGTTTAGTTACAAAATTCAGGGTGTGGGGGGGTAGAGAATAAAGAACCCTAAGAGGAGGCTAGATGTTGGTGGCACACGCTTTTAATCCCAGCACTCGGGAGGCAGAGGCAGAGGCAGGCATATCTCTGAGAGTTTGAGGCTACCCTGGTCTACAGAGCTAGTTCCAGAACAAGCACCAAAGCAATACAGAGAAACCCTGTATTGAAAAACAAAACAAACAAACACTAAGAGGAAAACAGAAAATGGTTGCAGAGATGGATTCTGGACTAATACAACATATACATAGTTATATATGTACATAAGTATATACATATGCACAGACACACATATGCTATTTGCATGTGTGTGAGTGCATGAGCATGCAAGTTCAGCTGCCAAGTCAAATATCAGCAGAGACCTATTTTTCACCACGCATTTTATGCCCTAGTTACCTTTTTCTTGTTCTTCTCACATGTATCCCCAACTATGAAGAGAAACCAGAGCACTTGCTCAGAGCCTTTGCTTGCTTCAATGACTACTTAAATCCCAGAAGACAAACAAACAAACAAACCCAAACCAGTGATATTCCAGACAATGACTATGACAAAATGGCTACTATTTGCTGAGGGCCTCAGATCAAGAAACTCAATAGGGAATATACTGTTCTACACAAGAGGAAACATTCAATTAATCTAGAACTTTCTACAGCTCATAAACACCACTCCGTGTGTGTGTGTGTGTGTGTGTTTTCTTTCATAGAAACCTATGTAGTGCCTTGTGTAGAGGTGCTACTTCCTCTAGATGAGTGATGAATTGAAGGAGAGTAGAAAAATAACCAGGAACAAATTCTAGTTGTCTTTGACAATGGAATAACACAAGATGTGGTGCTGTGATAAATCCCTGAGATGTTAGAATGGGAGAAGACAGACAAGACAGCAACCAGAGTGACCAAGGCATCCTGATTCCTGTTTTAAAATGCCAGTGTCCTGAGGTTGAAAGTAAATTTGTAGATTTTGGAAATTGCTTTTTTAGGGAATAAGGCTCTGGTATTAGGCATATATAAGAAAATGTCTCCATTCTTGAACTCAGTTGACAGTTGACAAAAACAAGATGGCAGAGACTATGTCAGCTCAAGGGGGTTCCTCAAGGGAGGAAGCAAACATTTGCTATAAAACCAACGGTGGAATAAATCAAGAGAAAGCAGAAAAATAAGGGGCGAAGACTACAGATGAGCTCTCAAAGGAATTTCAATTCCTCCATCAGCTTTGCTTGCAGGGATCTTGTAGAACAGCTCTCTTTATGACTTGTATTCCATTTTCCTCTATTTTCTTACTATGAAGGTAGAGTGGTGGGTAGCCATGCACTGGGGGCTCAGATGGTTCCCAGAGGCTGTGTAATAGGTTTGGTTTCTAACTGGGGTGAAGAGAGTCTGTTTTTCAGTATTCTGTGGGTGGTTCTATGTGCCCCAGTAATAGATGACCACAGAGGCTACTAAATCATCCATGAAAGATTCCTCAGGTAAACAGCCCACAGTGCAAGAGCTGCCCTGGTTTGCAGAGTTAAGAAGTCAAAACAAACATCGGCAAGGCCCACAGATGTGGGTCACTGGGATAAAAGGAAAGCAGCAGTCTTCGGTGACTGGCTTGTGTTATCTCTTTTCAGCCTGTGCTCTTGGCGTTGGCTACCAGGAGGCCTGGAGGCCAGTGGAGGTCCCCCCCAGCAAGAGCAATACACCATGCACTCATCTCTTGTTTGCATTCCTGGTCTGACTTGTTCTTCCATTCATACCTCTGCTCCTCCTGATTTCCTCTGTAACTCTAGAAGCTGAGTCCCAAGGGAGTTGAGATCAGGTCTCACATCTTAGGTGAACAAGCTGACAACTGCCTTTGCTCTTACATTACTTCTAATGTAAAAGAAGTGCTTTTTGCTGATATAGCTGATAAGAGCTTGCTAGGCTAGCATGAATAACGCAGAAAGCCGTAGCATCTGAGACCCAATGCTTTCACGTACTTAGCCTTATCGCTCCTGGTAGAAACGCCTATTTATTTATCTTCCACTCAGCAGTGAGCTCCTTGAGGCCATGTATCCCAGCACCAGCACTGTTCTTGGCAAATATTAGGAGCTCAACAACTGTTTGTAAAGTAAATTGAATGTGATTATCTAGATTCCCATGAGATCATCCCATGAAATTGTATGCTTAGGCAGCTCCTCTGGAACATTCTAGAAGGGCAAGAGAGAAGCCCCCCCCCCCATGCCCCTAGGATAGGGACTATATATTCAACTCGGTATCCTGGAGTACCATGTTTGTTTAAGGAATGAATGAAGGTCTGTCATCATCATGAAAGGCTGGGGAGAGTCTTGTGCCATCCTTAGCTTGGCAGGTACTAAGAACATCAATACCAGGATTTGTTAGATGTTTCTAGAAGTGTAAGAATGGAAACACTTTCTACTTCCCATGGTGAATTTCAGAATGACTGACAAGATCTAAATGGCTCAAGAGGTGGCTAACAGGACCAAGGACAATGCCCGATGAATCTGGACGCAGAAATAACAAGGCACATAGGTATGTCTTAAGCAATAACATTTTATTTTGATTACAGGCAAACCATCTAGGACACCCCTGACCAAATGATGATTCTATAGAAACAGGAAATAAACCCAACTAAAAAATAACATGAAAGACTAAATCAAGACTAAATTGGGTTGGGGATGTAACTCAGCGGTTCCAGGAGTGTTCAGTGTGTATGAGTTCTAAGGCCCAATCTTTAGTCTCTCTCTCTCTCTCTCTCTCTCTCTCTCTCTCTCTCTCTCTCTCTCTCTCTCACACACACACACACACACACACACAAACACACACACACACACACACACACACACACACACACACACGGGGAACCCAAGTCTTATAAATGTATGTCACCTGAGAGTCTACTTTTCTTAGACTCTTGATAAAAGAATCCAATCTTCATTTGCATGTTAAGTATGACAGCTAACGACACAAAAGAATTAACAGGAAGTAAAAAAAAGAATCTGCTTTTTTCCTGACCTCTTATCTTAGATGGGATATCATCTCTAACCACAAAAGCAGAAAGCCAATTAGAAAATGAGCATGTTGATGATTTTCTGTTTAGAAGACAAATTGTTTTATTTCCTGATGGGAAATATATGTTTCTCATACTGGTTAATGAATAAAGCACTGTTGGCCAATAGGAAAGGAAGGTAGGAGGGACTAGGAGACAAGGAGGAAAGAGGAAGGAGGAAGAAGGAGGCAAGATGGAGAGTCAGGAGAAGGCAGAACCGCCAGCTGCCTCTCGCTGGTAAGACCATGTGGAAATACATAGAAATGGGTTAATACTTAAGACAGAGCTAGCTGATAAGAAACTAGTACCTGGCCAACAGAATTATATCAAATACAGAGCCTCTGTGTGTTAATTGGGGCTGGCGTGGCGGCGGGACAAGACCGGGCGGTGGGAGGAAAAACTGTACCCCTTACAGTTTCCTTCTTGAGCCTTTACTGTATTATGACATGTATGACTTTTGAAATCAAGAATAAACTAAAACAAGGTTTTAACAGTTAAACCAAAGTAGAACAAAATGGTATGTGTTCATTTCATAATATCTTACATTATCACGTCACAAAATTACTGAGGTCTCAATACACCCCCTGGTTGTTAAATGCCCACCCTGACTTCATAAAGATGGACACAGAGGACTAAGCAAGGCCAGGAAAAACTACTGTGCAACTTGTTTTTGATTATGAGTTTCCAAGAAGGACCTTTATTCCTAAGTAAACCCCATCCTCAAATTTGCCAAGGTTTAGTTACAGATGATACACACAGAAGAATGAGTGCATTTCAATCTTTCCATTTTGTTCTCTGTACCTAGATTTTCATCTGTACATCTTTTCCTACTAACTAGCCCCATTCATTCCCTAAGAATCAACTCAGAAGTGATTGGGAAGCCTTTTTTAACACCCCCTATTAGAGAGATGCTCCCCTCTGTGCAGAGCCTTGGAGTAACAACATTACTCTGTGTCTGTCAGCTCAGTGCGGGCCCTGACTCAAACCAAGACCTCTTGTAGACAGAGATCACATTTAACTCATGGCAATTCTTTTTACCACCAACATCTTATGGGATACCTGAAACAGAATACGAATGACTTGTTTTATGAATAAATACATCAATGGACAACACTGTGAATGATGCAATAAAAAGCTGGTTAAATTTGTCCTGAAAGATGCTTGGGTTTGGGAAGACAGATTACCAAAGTCTCTTAGCAATCTTGTCTCAGCTGCAATCATCTCTTTTTTATATTACATTTGCTTTCTGTTGCTAAACTTTCAGGCATGGGGACCTAACAAAGCTAAGCTAAGATGTGTGGGATTCATCAAAATGCCTCAAGAAGGAACATTAAGGGCCCACAGCCTTCAAATCCTACTTTTTAAAAATAATACTTCTTGAGTCATATACTCAGAACTACCTAGAAGTAAACTTGAGTGGCTTCACGTGTTTGTCTGAATTGACATGTTTTTATGACCATTATAATGTAACTTTTCTCTCCTAACTGTGTGTTAGGTTTTCAGTGAGCCACTTACTCAGCTATAGAAGGGGCATCAGGGGGCAAGGCCTGCCTGAATTGTCCTTGGTCAGCCAGAGGTTCAGGGGTAACTAATGGGGGTTGCACTGTGTCTAACACTGTTGTCTCCTTCAACCTTCATCACAACTCTGCAATGTGACTCTTACTATTTTAATTTTGCTATTACCATTTTCAGGCAATGCGAGAAAGCCTGAGAGTCATAAACCCATTTTCAAGGCTCACCAGTGTAGCCATGTTTCTGCAGTTTCCACTGCCCTAAGGGAGAGAGACAGCTCTTATCTTGAGAGAGAGAGAGAGAGAGAGAGAGAGAGAGAGAGAGAGAGAGAGAGAGAGAGAGAGACCCTCAATGAACCAACAAGGTCAGTAGTGGGCTTTTATAAGAGCCCTTCAAGTTTCTTCAAAACCCTCTATTCAGTGAACACACAAATCCTCAGACCCTTCAGGGTTCCCAAGGGAAGCCTGAGCTTCTCAAGGGTCATTCAGGCCGACTCCTGTTGGCTCACTTGTCAAAGGTTGAGAGGGCAAGCACAGTGAAGAAAGGTCCCACAGGTTACCTGCCATGAGCAGGGGATGTGCAGCTGTCCTGAGGACAGTGTGTGTGTGTGTGTGTGTGTGTGTGTAGCCCAGAAATTTAACATGTGCAAAGTCAATACTTGTGGTCTCAAAATTCCTCCTTTGTTTATTCCTCCCCTTGGATCTGAGCTGAAATGAGAGGCCCAGCCTAGATTTATGCCCTAGGAGGTCCTGGCTGGTAGAGTGACCTCTTACCTGGCAGCCATCAGGGCCAAAGCTTGCCTAAAGGCTGACACAATGTCACATGCCTGCTGACAAACGAATAAATAAAGGAGGAGTCGGGGCTAGTAGCCATAACCAAAGAACAAACTGAGAAGCAGCAGGAAGCTGCCAAATCATTGAGAGGCACTGTGCCTTTACACAGCCTTGCCTCCTAACCACAGGGGAATCTAGAAACAGTCCTGGAATACAGCAGGTAACTGAATTAATTCCACCTGCTTAATGCCAAGGCCAGAATGGTGCATCCAAACAGTGCAGAGGAAGGCAAGCTTGGTCCTATCCTTGCTCCATTGCCTCAGTGCTGATAAGGCTGTGTCCTTGTCACCTCCAGAGGGAGGTTTGGCCTCCTAATAGGTGGAGAGCAGAAGCCCTCCGGCACCACTGGAGTGGCCAAGCTTGCTTCTTCCGTGCGGGTCCGTTTCTTAGATTTCCCCCCTTTCCATTAGAATTGAATTACTCCATCAAAATGAGGCCTCAAGGAGGACCCTGCAGACACCAGTTATCAATTCTGGGTGCCTACTAATAATTCACTCATGTATCTCCTGGTTTGTGTCAAATAGATTGGTGGTCGAATCAACCCCACGGGGCATCAGAGAATCACAATATAAACTGTAGTAAGGAACATTTGTTGGAGGCTTGCAACAGGCCAAGACTTTGGCTAAATTTTTATGTGTTGCTATTGCAATATCTTAACAGATCTTTTGTTAATTTCTCTTATTTTGTTATTTTACATGTAAGGCTATTTTGCCTGAATATGTGCCTGGGTACCACCCATGTACCAGGCCAGAAGTGGGCATCTCCTGGAACTGTTATATTACAGACAGTTATGAACTGCCATGTGGATGGTGGGATTTGAACCTGAGTCCTCTGGGAAAGCAGCCTGTGCCCTTAACCTCTGATCAATCTCTGGATGAATCCTCACAGTTTCTTTGGAAGGTGGAGAAGGAGGCTGGAGCTAAGGGGTAAAAAAATCATTTCCAAACCCATTTCTTCCAGCTCGTTTTGCTAGAATCTTCATTTAAGTATACCACTCTCTCAATCTAGCAGAGGTATCCCAGAAGCTGGATGACTGCCTAAGGTCACACAGAGTCCCCAGCCACGTAGCTGCAATCTGCTGACGCATGTGACGCAGATAGAATTCTGCTATCTAAGCAGAGAAGACATGCGCGTACTAGACACATCTAAGGATCATAACCAGAGTCTGGAACTTTGCCCTTCTTCCACACTCATCATAGAACTTTCCAAACCGTTCATGATTTGCAAAGCTGATGATGTCGACAGAGCCCCAACCTCCATTCCTTCACGCAGGCACTTCCTCATGCTTCAGAAGACAGTAAACAAGGTGTGGGGCTTTTTTCTTCTACCTCTGCCCTCAGCCCTATTCTACTAAAAAAAGCCTGCCTTGGCTTGACTTCCACCTGCCTTACAATTGGTCCTCCTGGCTGTTTAGATGTGAAGTGGAGAAGGGGGGGATAAAGATAGATTAGGATCCTGGATAGCAGCCTGTGAATAACAACAGGAAGGCAAAAAATGGTGAATTTCAGTTTCTGAGTAATGGTAAAAAGACAATGATGATTGCAGTGACCAAAGTTTGGATGGGGGAGGTCCTGTGAATATTGGAGCAAGTCAGGGATGGGTCACATGCAGCTCTGAATTTTACGACTTGACTTTCCTTTTGCAAGCATTTTTTGAACACCTATTTTGTCTAAGAATATAAAGATAAACAAGGAAAGAACTCTACTATTAAAAATCTTATAGTTGGGTGGTGGAAAAAAACAAAGTATACTATGGAACAGGTGTCTGTCTTTCTACCTGAAATGATTGCTGGACCTTTGGCCACACTGGCTGTGTGCCAGATGCACTTGCATCCAATAGGAAGCAAAACAGAGGAAAACATTTTCGAGGTTCCTGGTTTGGGAGGGGTTAGACTGCAACCACCACCATGACAACAAAATGATAGGAGTGATCCCATGAGCAAGGCCTCTAAGCCTGTATTTTACAGATAAGAAAAATAAAGCCCAAAGATGGAAGTGACTTGTCCAGGCTCCTGGGCCAGCAGGGCCCCCAGGACCAGTGTGCATGACCTTTTCTGTTCCTCTCATATAAATGCAAAGCAAACCACACATGAAATAAAACACTAAACTCTGGATTTCATTTTCCTGTCTATCAATCATTGGACATCATCATGAACTCTATAGTTTGCTTTATCCTTCCTTTGACTCCCTTTGTGTCAGAATTCACGAAGACATTTTCTTAAATATCCCGTACTCCACACTCCCAAATTCTGGCTTTAATATTCTAGAATAAGCCCAGGCCTCTGAAGTTTTCATGAACCCCCATGACATTTAAGTGCATTTCTCTTCTCTCAGTCAAGGCTGATGTGGTGCCTACAGCATTTATTTCACCCAGTAGCCGATTATGTCATTTATTTATTGTTTGGGCTTCTTGATCAAAGTGCCAGCTCTAGAAAAGCCAGACAACATTGTATTTTCATGTTTTAGTTTTTCAAAATCACTGAACAGTGAAAATAGACTGAGAGAGAGCATTTGGGAACCTTCTGGGGTAACAAGAATATTAGGGGCACAGGCTTGTGCAGTTTTGTCAAGCCTCACTGAATTTTAACACCATAATCTGTGTGCTTTGTGTGATCCAAGCCTACTTGAAGAAATTAAAATTAAAAAGAAAAAAGAGAGAAACCACTAACTCTGAATTTCCCCATGAGAGCAGAAAGACATTCAGCATATCCCAGAAGACCTTCTTCGGAGAGAGTGGTGGTCTGAATGACACTATTTCCAGTACACTCATATATTTGGATGCTTGAAGTCCAGTTGGTGGCACTGTGTGGAGAGGTGGTGTGGCCTTGCGTGAAGGTGTCACTGGGCTTTGAGTTGTTAGTCTCTTTACTTACTTGCTGTCCTCTCCCTCTGCCGTGTGTCTGGGGTTAAGGGTATGATCTCAGTGCCTCTGAAGCCTCCTGCTGCTGAGCCTACCTTATGGACTCTCTCTGGAACCGTGAGCACAAATACTCTTCCTTTCGTAAGTTGCTTTTGTTCATGGTATTTCAACACAGCAACCAAAAAGCTCCTAATTTAAAGGAGTACTGTCGGAAGCCTTTGACAGTCCTCTACCAGGGCCAGGGGAAGTGGTTTAGCCTGTAGATTCCCTGCCACACAGCGTGAGGATCTTAATTCAGATCCCTAGTATATTTGTGTTTTAAAAAAAAAAAGTGCACATCCTAAGCTGGTCATAGGCGCACAAGCGGCTGAAGTCAACCCTGGAGGAAAAGGGATGGCAGTTGTAGCTGGAGAACATGAGAGGTTTCGGAAAGGAACAGGCCAGAATTCTACCCACTGTTGAGACGTCTGGACTTTGTCCTGAAATAAACCATAATTTTTAAAATCAGCAGTGACAAGCTTTGCAATTCACTTCCCTTGTTTTTATTTATTTATTTTTAACCCAAGGACATACACTGTAGTTTTTGCCACCCAGTCTCCACTTCAGGGAGCAGATGGCCCCAGTGTGGGGGTTGATACCCTGGAATGCCTCCTCCTGGAATGCCCTGGAATACATCCTCCATGCCTCCTCCCCTGGCAATGAGGAAGCCAGAGGCTCTCAGTGAGCCTCCATTTATTCAAATGTCACCTAAACGTGTGAATCCCTTTTTTCCATATTTATACCTGGGGCTCTTCCTGGTAGCTTCAGCTGTCAACTTGAAATGGCCTAGAGTTATCTGTGAGTCTCAGTAGAGGGCTTGCCTAGATGAAGTTGGTCTTGGGGATTGAGGGGAGAGGGTGCAGCACATTGTGGGCAGCACTCTCTAGGCAGGTGGTCCTTGGCTGTAGAAGAAAGCCAGCTAAGCAAGAGGCTGTGAGGCAGCCAGAGAATGAGGCAGTAACAACATTCCTCCATGGTTTTTATCTCCAGGTTCCTGCCTTGAGTTTCTGTCCCAATTTCCTTTAACCCATCCAACTTAAATGGTCATAATATCAAAACAGTGGTGCGTCAGAGTGTAATTACAGTTTTCTGGAAATTTCTTTTGTAATTAGCAAGAAACAAAGTATTTCTGTGCTTTCAAATTCCACTGAGTTAGGAGATCTATTTGATGTGACATTATGGCTAATCACACCAATGTTTTTCTGGACTTTTCTACTCTTCAAATACCAACCTACCTCTGTCATATATAGTGTTGTGTGTGGGTGATGCATCTCTGCCATATTTTGTACCAGGAGAACCCTATTTTATACCAGTTTCCAATGAGTTTGAAACTGAAGGCTGTCTCTGGACATTTGGCCAATAATCCTTGTCTGTCCGGACCATCCTGGCAATGGCTGTGTGTTTGTGCATTAGTTACCCAGGAATGGCTGTGTTTCTGCATTACCTACCCATCAGTGATTATTAAACTGTTCCAAATTGTCATCTATCCATTAGCATCATTGGGTGGCTGTTTGCCACATTTGGTTGGTCTCAGCTTTGCAAATGTGAAGTGTTAAGTGTATGAAAGGGAGAGGGGAGACTGTTGTGTGCATCCAGCTGACCTGGCATGCAAAGCTCAGGGGCCTGTGGATCAATCGGCTGGTGATTTCTTTCCTCATTGCCTTTAACTTACTTCCCTATGCTCTCTTCAGGCTGGTGTTTTCCCCAGCCTCCTGTTGCTTACTGGAGCTAGGTATCTGCCTTTTGATTATATTAACTAATTATTAACTTCAAAGGGTGGATGATTGTTTCATGGTAATAGCACTGCAGGGGGCTTTGAGATGCCTCAGTTTGATAGGCCCTTTGGACACTATTCCTTTCAGGGTTCCCAGCAACTCAGGACTTCAGGTGGCCCCCTACTGAGACTGATTTTTCTGAGGAGGAAACTAAACATCTTGCAGCAGAGGGCATTGAGAGCATCCAGTCCTGTCTTGCTTCCTGATCTAACACCAGAAATGTCATGCAGCCAAAATCTTTAGGCCACAGGGTTCAGGGTTCAAGATAGTTTGGACCACTTCACTGGGCTGCCCGAGGCACCTTGCAACATGTTGTACAACCTGCTTATTGTGAGAAACTTAGAAGAACATTCTAGAAAGGTGTCCAATGCAGTCAGCTGAAACTGCATTGAGTGTCCTTGTGGACTGTGAGAGGGGAAAGAGGCTATAAGATAAAAGGTAGAGAGACTCTAGAGAGATGGTTCAGGGGTTAGGAGTGTTTGCTTACAGGTAATGTGGATCTCAGTAACCATATAACATGCTGGATATCCCTAGGAGTTCCTGTAACTAGTTCTGGTTGAAGAGGAGAGAGGAGGATTGCTGGAATTTGCTTAATCATGAGCCTCCCCCCCACCCCCACCCCCGATTCAGTGAGAAATGCTTCCTCAATGGAATAGACAGACAAGACTGGAGGAGACCATCCCATGTTCTCTGCTGGTCTCTGCATGTGTGCACAGGCACAAGCAAGCAAACCTGCATGCTTATGTGCTTGCATTCACACTCACATGTGCATTTACAGAAACAGGCTAACCCCCCCCACACACACACATACACACACACACACACACTAAAAATCAATTCTTTTAAAACTATAATGTTTTTATTAATTTTTTCAGATTCTCATACATGAATACAATTTTTGACCATATTCACTTTCCACTCTTCCCTTAGATGCCTCCAAGAATTATTTCCAACTCTATCTTTGTGTTCTTTCTTGCATTTATTTATTTATTAATAAAGTCCAGTTTATAGAACCACATACTTAATGGATTTCAGACTACCCCTGGAGCTTGGTTAACCTTCCAGGAGCCACACCCTTAAAGAGAACTAAGTCTCCTTTTCCCAGAACCCATCAACTCTACAGAGCTCATCAGCTAGAGGGTGGGGACTTCTAAACCTTCCCTTTTCTGTGCTGGAATGTTGCTGGTTTGATATTATACAGGTCTTGTGCTGGCAACCACAGCTGCTATATGTTCATGACAGCTTTGGGCCTGACATTTCCTGTAGACACTGTTCTGCTCTTGTCCTTGTCCATCTCTGTCTCTCACAATTCTGGAAACCTATCTTCTGAAATGGTGCTTGAGCACTGCAGGGAGGGAGTGTGATGTGGATGTCAGATGTCTCATTGGTGACTAAGCACTCCATCTATATCGGGGCCACAATTTAGGCATATCTTGCCACACCAGTTGTTAGTGCAGCTCACAAGGCTCATAGCTGGTAAGAATTTTGATGACTTAAATTATGTAGTCTTTAAAAAGAAATTACATGGGGTGGGGAGGTATAGTGATAGTGAGAGAGTCATCCCCACACAGTGCATTGAAGGTCTGGGCTCTTGGCTAGAAAGTTCTTGGGTGTACATGTCACTCTGGGTTTAAAACAAATGCTACTGTCCAGCAATGCTCTGTTTAAAATCTCTAAATGTTCTATGTTCATAGAAACATAACTCTTCAGAATTTTAAGATATTTCATGAAGTTGAACCACCAAAAGATGGCCTGGGTCCCATATTTTGTCCATCTGTTTGCCCTCTTGTCTATCTCTCTGTCCCTACTTAATTTAAAGCAAAGCTTGTTCATAAGCACAGAGCCTACAGCAATTCTTAGTGTGCTAAGAAGGCTGATATGTGGCCTCTCCCTATAAATGCAGACACAGCTCTTATCCTTATTAAGGAGAGACATTTTAAGTGGAAGTGTTGAGGAGGGTGGAGCAAACATCTGTGAGCACCTATGATCCATGCTGTGCATATAATCCATGATTGTCTTTGGAACAACTCTACAGGAACAAGACTTACTCGTTTCTCCAAACAGGGAGCCAGAGTAATCTCTCTATGCAGACATTTCAGTCCAACTAACTTCCAGACTTCATGGTAAGTCTCTGGGCTCATCAGGGCCCCGGATTATGTGGTGGTATCTCAGGGACACTACCAGGAAGAGGAAGCAGAATAGGGGAGGCTGAACGACTTTGCCCCAGCTCTGGGCAGAGCTGTGCTATTTGTACTCATTTTCAACCTAACTCCGAAATTTCAAAATCCAAATGGCTGTAAACTCCAAAACTTTTTGAATGATGAGGTGATGCCCCAAGTGAAAAATTCCTAAATATGAAATTTTGTTTCATTCACAAAACTATTAAAGATAATTGTTTGAAATGAACTTAAGGTTATGTGTGTAAGGCATACATAGACAGAGAAGTTCTTGTTTCAACTTAACTCACATCCCCAAGACAGCTTACCATATATATGTAAACATTGCAATTGTGGAAATAAGTACTTCTGGTCACAAGAATTTTGGATAAAGTATAATCAGTCTATATTGGATTGTCTGGTCACCCTTGGCTATATAGTGAGTTCCAGGCCAGCCTGAACTGTATGAGATCCTGTCTCCAAAAACAGCAAGAAGAAACACGTTTGTATAAGCAGAGCTTGCCCCTTAATTCAGTCAGTAATTAGTGATGGGACTATTTCAGACATCCAGGTGATGTGGGAACAAGTAGAGGGACAATGGTCTTTAAGATTCTCTGAAGTGGATGGTCTTGTTTCCGAAGCTCCTCTATAGGTAACTGATGGCCCTGAGAGTTTCTGTCTGTAAGGACTGCTCTTTGTACCAGTGTGTTTGCACCTTCAGCTCTCTCCTCCTGGAATGCTATTTCCCAGCGCCCTTGCCACCCCCAGGCTGAGTTATCTGTCCCCACCTGTGTGGTCTCCTTGGGCACCCCTCCATCACAGTGTGCCATCACACTGCACTAATTGTTGATTTACATGTCCCACCCACTCTCGGTTCTGTGTCTTTTTATCTTTACACCCTCAAAGCATAACAGAGTGCCTAGCTCATACCGGAGGCATCATAAATATTTGCTACATGAGTCAATGCAAGAATATGTGGCTGTGGAAAAGGCTGGCTTTCGATGTAGGGCAGGATTGGGAGCTGGAACCATACTGCATTCAGTTGTAAGAAGTGGGATTGGAACGCATGAACTTGTGCACATAGCAAGGTCAGGGAACTTCTTGAATTCCCACGTAAATTTTGAGTATGATGGATTGAAGAATAAAACCCTAATTAGCCCTTCTGGTAAGTAAAGTGCAATCCAGAACATTCTTCATCATCATGCCTTATGGACTAACATGCCCAGCATTATTGTCTGACATGCTTGCGAAACACTGAATCTGACTGTGGTTTGGTCTTTTTTTTTTTTTTTTTCTTTTTTCTTTTTTTCATTTTCATGTCCATTAAGTTCCAGTTATAGAAGTTATAGAAGTAGCTTTAGGAAACTTTTCCCTGCTGTACAGGGAGCCCCAAAGAACAATAAGCTTGCCCAGAGCGTGGGAAGACTTTATAACTCTGAGTACAGAGGGTTTCCGGCAGACGAATGCCATGAAAATACATAGAATGTCATGAATATGAAAGCAAGAATGCTTTTCTGTTGTAGCTTCAAGCTTAGGGGATGTAGTGCTGCCTTAGCTTAAATAATGGGTTTGCAGAGGAGGAAACAAAGATAGGTGCCTGGGAACCAAGAGTTGCCAGTGTCTGTGTTTGCTCTGGCATGAAGGGACACACGCAAGACTTTTGTTGTTGTTCCTCAGAGATACTCGGTTGTCACTTTGCATGACCCAGACTTTAAGCATCTTCCATACTCTGGGCTAACACAGTGGTCATGGTTCCTATTTTGTCCATTTATTTTTCCATATTACCCATTTCTACAGTGGTGTTGAACTGTTCCCATGAGCCTGTTTGCTTATTACTTCACGTTTCTTATAAAGAGTATTATGAACCTAAGATTGATTTCCAGGCCATTCTTTTCATTGTCATGGAAACATTGCATGGGCTATCTAAGATCACAAGCAGAATGCCCATGTGAATTATGTTTCTTTCTATGCTTAATTGATTAGGACGTAACAAAAAGAAAATGTTGGAAACAGAAGCAGCTATGGCAGGACTGCCCTGGTTCCTTTTCTTGAAGTACTGATTAAATACCCAACAAGAAGCAGCTAATGCAAGGACATGTTTATTTGTGCTCACACTTTGAGGGTTCTATCCATCATGGTCAGTAAGGCATGGAGATAGATGGGGTGGACACTTGACCGTGGCAAGAGGAGCATGTGAGGTTGCTTGCTTACATCTGGGAGCACCAGAAAGTAGAGACAGGCTAGGATGTGACTCAGCTATAAATCCCTTTTCACTAACAGATTTCATTCAGCTAGCCTTCAACTTAAAAATTTACATAAATGCTCTAAATAGCACCAAGCAGAAGGACATTAGCAGGTCTGACATTGATGTGAATGTTCTGATCATTAATACAAAAGCCCTCACTCATCTCATGTCCTGGTCATCAGTGCAGATGCTTTATGGAGATGCCCTAATCTCATGCTTGGATCATCTACTGGATGTCCTAATCTTTTGCACAGATATTCAATGGGATGCTGTAACCTCATGCACAAATCATCTACTTGGATGCTCTAATTCATGCACAGGTCATCTTCTGGATGCTATCTGTAATCTCATGTCTGTCATCTGGATTTGGCAGCATGTATTTGGTCAAGATAGAACAAATTTCAAGATGAATACAGATCTTAAAAGTGAGTTCTGCAAGAGAAAGAGACACTGCTATAATTGGGTAATTGGATCAGGAGTACCCTCACAGGCTTACCTTCTAGTGGGCACTATTGGTGGATGGTAGAAGCCTTAGCTGGTTAGGTATCATGAAGAGCTTTCTAGTCACTAGGTGGAAATCCCAGGAAGGGATTTCAGGGCTCTAGACCCTTTTGTTATGTTCTTGTTTTCCATATTTCATGAGGTTTAGCCTCCCCCTGCTATCTGTTCTTCAGTGATGTACTGACTTGCCCAAAATGCAGACACCAAAGCCAATTGATTGTGAGTAAATAAGCCCAAATAAATCCCTTTCTCTTTGTAGTTGATTATATTCTGTATATGGTTACAATAACAGGAAGCTTACAGAGGTACAGGACAACTATGTAACGTAGGAGCCAAGTCCCATTTTTTTTTCTTTCATAGTATCTCCTATGATATTTCCACTTCAGTGTTTTGACTTTTAATTTAAGAGCCACCATTGGATTTCTTGTGGTGTAGATTCTATTTTTGACCAATTTCCATAATATTGTAAACAGATTTGCTTATGTAGCATCCAAGGTTTGATTTACATAAGACAAAATATGCCTGATAGCGATACTTCCTCAAGTTTCAGGGTTTCATATTTTGAGTGTAAAATGTAAAATTCCTATTGTGAACTTGGCTTGTTTTCAGTGCAGCTGTTTAATGTTCCACACAGAAGCATGTGCCTGCTTTTGATGTCATCGCCACAAAGCTACAATTCTTAACTCTATCGCTTCAAAACAATACACCCCAAGAATAAACAAAATGTTATGCCCCCAAGAGAGTGTGGCATTCAGAAGGTAGGAATGGTGAGGGAATCTTCTTCCTTAACATCTTCAGAGAGCTCACAAATATAGCACATTAGGAGTCCAGCTGTCCTTTGATCCTAGAACTTCTCACAGGTACCAAAATCTGTGTTTGTCAAAGTCCATTTTATAAATGGCATATGTAGGCATTCTTCATACTACACAGTTAAAATCTTGCCTGGGTTACTAATAATGCCTAACACAGCGAACTGCTGCTGTGCTTGATTGGTAAGAGAATTAGTAATAGGAGAAAGAGTCTGTGTGTTTGGTACAGATGCAACTGTTATACGTCTGTACTAGTTGTGCTTCTTATTGCTGTGACCAAACATCTGGCAAAGCACAGTGTAAGGGAGAGAAGGTTTATTTTGCCTCATGGCTCGAGGGCACAGTCTACCATGGTGGGGAAGGGCAGGGCTACAAGAGCAGCTATTGGCTGTGTCAGTAGGGTCATATGGCTCACATCTAGCAGACCAGTGAGCAAACAGCACAGAAAGTAGAGTCGGGACACAAACCTTAAGGTTTCTCCCCAGTGACCCAGTCGGTCTAACTAGGCTGTCTTCTTAAAGATTCCTCCTTAATCTCCCCCAACAGTGCTACCACGTGCAGACTAAGTGTTAAAACATGGACCTATGATGGACATTTCACATTCAAACCCGTTTTTGCCATTGGCTGAGTCTATGCATAAGGAATGCTCTAAGACAGAGAGCTGATTGTGCTGAGTTTTATTTAAACACGGGATGGGGCAACACAGCTGCATGCACTTCTCACTCTGCAATGGGCTTACTTTAGGCTTCATCTCCAGTGCCTTTGGCTTTTTCCCCCCTCTGGAAGATGACGGACTGTGTGCTTTAGTGGCATAAACTACCTGAACAATTCCCTGCAGACATTCTTGTTGTGGAGAGCCCCACTGATTCTGTGTTCCCCTCTTTGCTGCTGGGAGAACACTATGTTCCCCCAGGAGCTTGGCAAGACCTCACGCAGCTGTAGTATTTTCACACGGTCCACTGCTTAGCTACCCGAGAAGAAGGGATTACCCTCCCACATTCTCTACTTAAGGGTGCTTTTGGACCTTGCTCCAGACCTGCTCTTCTTCTGCCTCTTGCAATGCTTACTATTTGATAATTTGCGGGAGCAGGACCACTGGTGGCAGACCCAGGCACCTCACCCTGAAGAACGTGTTCTGGTTTTGCTTAGTCTACGGACGCATCTGTAAATGATATATAAATAGAGTTATTAATCACCTGGCACCTTTTAGCCATCATCTTCTGTCTACGTTCTGGTGTTGTTATATCAGATGTGCTGTTGGGGGAGTTTCTAGGGGTTTATTATTTTTGTTGGCGCCATACCAGGCATGGTCAAATGTTTGCAGACAAGGTCTCAGTCAAACTTTAAAACTAAGAGGGCTCCTTTAACATGGCCAGAAAGCAGAGTGGCCCCACCAGTTTTTCCAGATGCATCTTAATTGTCCTCTTTGTGTATCTCCTGGAGGGCATAGGTACAAATACATTAAATGTATCTAGAAGATCACCAGTGAGGGTAACATAGTTTCAGACTTGGCCTTACTAATTCAAGCTCTCTCTTGGGGAAGGAAATACAATGGTATTATCGACCCTTTCCTTTTTCATGCTTCAGTCATTCCACATGCACAAGTAGTAGACATTCATATTGGAAATTAACCTGTGTACACTAAAGAGAACAGCAAGTTCATTACACCCTCAGTCTCAGGCAGGCTCTGTGGTTAAGCGTGCTTGCTACCAAGCTTAACCATAGGAGTTCCATCCTTGGGACCCACAGTGGATGGACAAAACTAACTTGAGCAAGGTATTCTCTGACCAGATGGATGAACCCCCTCCACCCTCAAACAAACATGCACTCACTCACTCACTCACTCACACAAATAAATAACAGAAAACAAAACAAAACCCAAAACAAACAAGCCTTCCGTTCCTACTAAAGTTGTCACCTGCCCCCAGCTTCCCATTTGTGGGATCAATATCAGCATCCTTGGGGGATCTGACCCTCTGGCACCTTTAATCTTCTTTTGCTCATGGTCATTGCTACTGGGCACCTAGGATCATATTCACATCTGGATCAAGGTCTCAAATTAGTTCACTCACACCCAGCCTTCTCCTCTGCCCTCCTCACAGCTACCAGAACAAATTTGTGTGACAGCTTTTGGAAGTGTGACAAAATGTCAATCTATTCCCTAGGATTACCACAGATTGCCTTTGTCCCCCTTTCTCCCTTTCCTCCTTTAACTGTTCCCAACATGAACTCCCAGGCACACTGGGCGGGTGCTTCTCAAATGGCTTCATAAATGTCCATGGATGCTCCCATCTTCACTCTTGCATCTCTTGAAGATTTGAATTGACTGTGCAGGAAATGACCCTGGAGCCAGGACTTTCCCCCATTATCTCTGACTTTGCTTGTCTTGGCCCCTGTAAGATTTTAAACTGCTGACGTTTTAAACACCATTAAATAACTTCATATTCAATGTTTTGTTTCATCATTGTTTAATGAGTGGGACATTGATGTCAACTTCGCTACCACCAAGGCTCAGGGAACGTTGTAGAAAAGGAGGTGCTAAGAACATAGCAGCCGGAGGAAGGGAACAAGGATTGTGGGGTGTTGTCTTCTGGACGTGACATGCCTGTTGACATCACGAGCTCACAGGAGCTGTGGTTATTTGCATAAGATCAGCAAATATCCCAACATAAAAGGGTAGATGATTTCCAGGTCCACCCCTTAGCAAGGAGCTATGGGCAGCTGATTGTTGCAAGGTGATGGAGAATCATTCTTTTTGGAGGCAAAGCCACTGGTATGTTTCTCATGCTCCAGTAGATGACTCCACCCCTATGCATATATGAACCCTGACTAGACCTAGTGATTATAAAATATAATAACTTACAAATAAGACATGATGCCAAGAGAGTGCAAATTGCAGGGCACGTGGAAGGGGTTGGAGGTGGGAAATGAATGTAGATATAATCACATTCCATTGTTCATATGTGTGAAATTTTCAAAAAAAAGTTAAAGTACTTGAACATTTGAAATATACCACAAGGAAATATCCCTTCTCTGTTTATGTGATTAGATACGTCTTGAAGTCAGAGAATTTCTGTTTTATTGTTTTTATACCCCCACATGTCTTCTGTTGAGCATTCATTCAACAAATGTTCAGGAGCACAAAAGCACTACAGGACCATTAATGAAGACAGACCTGGCCTTTGTTCTGGGAACCAGCACTGGGTAGACTTGTAGACATAGTATCCTGCGACACCAAGTATACAGTTAGAATCCTTGTGGAAAGTTAAACACCTGCCCCCCCAAATGGTCAAGGAAAGCTCTTGTGGCAGGCTCACAGCTGACAGTCAAAAGAAATGCTTCATGACCTAATAACAGTGAACATGGGAGAATTGTATCCAACAACCATGCAATGCCACAGTGCACCTCAAAATAGCAAGAGGGGCATTCAGGGTAAGTTACTGGCTAGATGTATTGACTTCTATTGTCTTTCTGGAGTTACTATATATCCAGATCTAGATTGTAGCTATACACCCATGTACATATGCAAAAATTCATCAAGGCACATCATTCTGTACCTTTTGTAGCAGGCTTTTTCTTTGGGCTGCCAGTACACACACACACACACACACACACACACACACACACACACACACACACAGACACTACCACCACTACCACCACTACCACCAACAACAATGAATAAAGACATTGAGACTTCTTATTAATTACAAAAGCTCAGTGTTGGCTTGGCTTGTTCATAACTAGTTTTTAATAACTTAAATTAAGCCATGTTTTTTAATCTGCATTTTTATGTGCTTGGCTACTTTCACTTCATGCTGCCTCTTCTGCACCTGGCTGTTGACTCCCCCTTTCTTCTTCTCTGTCCACAAGTTCAACCTATACCTCCTGCCTAGCTACTAGCCGTTTAGCTTTTCATTAAAGCAATCACAGTGACACATCTTCACACAGTGTAAAGGAATATTCTGCAAGAACATTTTAAAAGATTTGTCCTTTTTATTTTATGTGCATGAGCATTCTGCTCACATAGCTGTTCATGTATCATGTATATGCTTGGTGGCTGAAAAGAGTTAGATTTCCCTAAAATAGTTACAGACAGTAGGAACCACTAAGTGGGTTCTGTGGATCAAAGTAGGTTACTCTGCAAGAAGCAATGCTCTTAACTACTGAGCCATCTCTCCAGTCCCAATGTGTTGTTTTGTTTTTTTATTGAAGAAGAAAAATGATAATATAAAACTATAGGCTCTATAAATGGTTCATCCAGTAAAATGCTTATCGTGCCATAATGAGGACTTGATCTCAGATCTTCAATACCCATTTGAAAATCCAGCACAGTTCCAGGCAGGAAACCATTTATTTATTATATTACGTCTGTAATGTGAGCATGAAACCATGTGAATAGATTCTTGTCTCCTCCTGGGCATGTGCCTGAACCTCGGGATGAGTAATTAGTTCTTAGAATGCTGAAGAGTTGGTGCAAAGCCTGAAGACCAATATACTCTGGCTGAGCCCTAGAGCCAGCAGGAGCATTTACACAAACACAAACCCACACCACACCAACACCCACACAGCATTGCAAGAGTACCTACCTTCTGAGATCCTGATTCCATGTGGCTGTGTGGAAGTCACGTGTTCATCTATTTTTTTAAAGCATGCAGACTATTTTTAACACAGTGAAATTCAGACTGTCTGGTGAGTATCTCCCCACTATTAAAGTTAAAGGAACGAGGTTTAATGGTGCAGTGTTACTTCCTTATGGTAGTGTTCCTGAGTACTCATCTCAGACACCTGTCAAGGATCCAGTCTACCCAGGTCCAAGAGGAGCTGTAGTTCAGAGTCAGGGAGAAGCTAATGCTCAGGGCTCAGAATCAAATTCAAATGCTTTGATTCAGAACCTGTAGTTAGTTCCACTCTAGCCCTTCCAAATTCAGGCATCACTATTAACAATAGCTTTTGAGATGTCCACAGCAATAGTTTTGATCTAAATCCCAAGCCCTTAGAGCAATCCCATTAATGAGATCTTGGCACAGAATATAAGACAGCAACACATGGGCTGCCTAGCTCATGACTCCCTCTCTATGGCAGCCACTCAAAAGTCTATATGAAAATACTAAAGAAATTGACACAATCTCTGTTGTTGTTGTTGTTTTAAACATTTGTTTATTTCATGTGTATGTGTGTTTATCTGCATGGTTTATGTGCTCCATATGCATGCAGGAGACTGAGGAGGTCAGAAGAGGACACATGGTGTCCTGGAGCTGGATTTATATGCCTCACTGTGTGTGTTCCCTAGATGCACAGAGATATACTATGCATAGATGGGTAATCTTCAAACATTTCAAAGACCTACAGAATATGGCATTTAAATGTTTCAATAATTTATAATTCTGTTGATATGAGACAGGATTGCTCTTGACAGCACCAGTTTACTCCCAGGAGAATGATGGGCACCGAAGACACCCCATATGGAGATTGTTTTCTTCTTAGCATAACTGACCTATTGGACAAAGAACTGCCCTTGCTTCAATTGCTGACTATAAGAACAGTGTCCAATCTGGACAAACAGGATACAAGGAAAAATGACTGCTGAACCTTGCCAAGACAGGGTAGGACAGTCTTTTGAACTTTTCTGCTACTGAAAATGGTCTTTCAGGCATTCTAGGCCTATAGTCAAAGTTGGTTACCCCAATGTTGTGGAAGACTTTAGATAACTGTCCAGGTAGCCAGCTGTTTCTGTCATTTCTTTCTTATAGTTCCTGCTTACTCAGGTGATATTATTTTCCTTCTCAGGTCTTTGATGGGGTTGAAAAATAGATAGTCACAGCTACTATCCTCTCATACTAGTACAAGACTTAGACTCTTTAGGATAGGATAGCTATTGGAATAATCTCTGTTATTTGACAATTATCTATATAGCTTGAACATTTAGTATGTGTTTCTTGCTTGATATTTTTGTTGGTTGTAGTTCCATTTTTGTGTGTTATTACCCTGTCTTTCTCCTGAACAATACTTGATAATTGTTCTCATCATACATAGTTTTGTATTAGGTTTGGAACTTTCTTATTTAGACAAAAGGGGGAAGTGTTGTGGGAATTCATTCTGCCAATAGCTTTGGGGTACTGGAACTTGATGTTTTAAAAGGGAGGAGATAGAGGCCACACACTGTCTTGGGTTGTGAAGACTGGGTCAGGCAGCATGAGGTGGCATGTGTTGGCCTCCAGCTTCCTTGGTCCAGCTCCATGAGTCTGTTTCTCTGTGTGTGTGTGCACACACACGTGTATGTGTTTCGCACATCATGTATGTTCTTAAGAATTGGATCCAGAATCCACCACATTGTGCTGGCTGTTTTATGCCAATTTGACACAAGCTCCAGTTACTTGGGAAGAAGGACTCTGAACTGAGAAAATTTTCCCAGCAGATGGGCTTGTGGGGAACACATTTTCTTGGTTAGTGGTCAATGTGGGAGGGCCCAGCTCACTGTGGTGGTGTCACCTCTGGACTGATGGCAACATAAATTCTAAAGGAAAGCAGCCTGGGGAGCCATGAACAGAAAGCCAATTCTCCTCCATGACCTCTGACTCAGGTCCAGACTCAAGGTCCCTGCCTTGCTTGAGCTCCTTCCCTGACTTCCCTTCATGATGGACTACAAGCTATAAGCTGAAATAAACTTGTTCATTCCTAAGTTGCTTTTGACTGTGGTGTTTATCACAGTCTGTGGTGTTTATCAGCCTAGATACACTTGCTGGGCAAGCATTCTGTCTCTGAGCTACATTCTCCAGTCCTCTTTATATTTTATTTCTACATTGTCCTGTTTAGCCTTAACTCATGCTATGATCTAGACATACCTTAAACTGCAGTTTTTCTGCTTTGGGCTTAGAGCCTGTTTTCCTAGGAGCTAATTCCCATGCTCTGGTAATCTGTTAAAGGGTTACCCTTAAAACACCCCAGCTTTACTTTGTAAAAGGCACCATTTTCCTTCTTGGCGGAAAGGTCCTGCGTCCTTGCATGTGCTTGACTTCTAAGACCAACTAGTGGAATAAATGTTGCTCTCATCTTCCTCTATTTCAATTTTTACTCAGTGACTAGATTCGAACTCTTTTTGCACGATGCTAGGGCCATTCTAATATATTAACCTCTGTTGATCCCATTGTCTGTAGATGCTTATTGAAAAGTGTATTTCGACAGCACCCCCATGTTGTTTTTGTACATTGCCATATTGTGTATTTCATGTAACATGTTTTCGGTTGAATGGTGTATTAGTTAATTTTCTCATTGTTGTGATAAAATACCTGACAAAAGAAACTTAAGAGTGGAAAGATTCATCTTGCCCACAGAAGTTGGTAGGTATGGAACATGAGGGGAGGCATGTAGGCAGGGTTTTGAGGCAGTTACTCACATTGCATCCATAGTTAGATGCCAGAGACATGAATGATGCTGCTCATATATTCTCTTTTTATACTTTTTATTCAGTTTGGTACCCAGGCTTATGGAATGGTGCTATCCACATCATTTTCCTTAGTCAAAGCTCTCTGGAAACATGCTCTCAGACATGCCCAGACATTTGTCCCTTATATGATTTCAAATCCTATCAAGTTGACAGGATTAACCATCACAGAGGCTAGGGAGATGACTCTGTCACTGAAGTGCTTGCCATGCAAGCACAATAACCCACATTTGGATGCTCAGACTCCCCATAAAAAGATGTTCTATAGCACAGTAGCACATCCCCCAACTCTTTCTTTGGGGAAGCAGAGGCAGAAGGATCTCTGGGGTTTGCTGCAGTTAATATACCCAAATTGATGAGCTCCAGGTTTTGTGATAGATTGTCTCTAAACAGAAAGTAGAGAGTATTAAAGAAGACATCAGACATTGACCGTCATAACTCGATGTATGGACATCTGTATACATAAACAAGAGCACGTAGTTGCAGGTACCTTCCCATATATACCATATTAACCATCAGATTAGTACAAATTTCAAAGCCTTAGATCAAATGCTTATGTGTTAGACACTGAAAAATATCTACTCCTTCATTCAATGAATATAATTGTACACTACATAATAACATTTCAAATAATCACAATCACATATACAAAGTGACCCCATAAGGGTAAAATGGAGATGAAAAATGGCTATTGTCTAATGGTACCCTGGCCATTACAATGCGTAGCTAAACACATTTCTGTATTATGTCAGTGTAAACAAACCTGTGTGGCCAGTCATATAAAGTTTAGTACTTTACGATGTTACATGTTACGATGTTCAGAGTACAATACTTCATAATGATAGATAAGTGTTTACTGCTTTATGTATCTACAGTACTGTATTTGTATCATTGTTTTAGAGCACCCATTAAAACAAAGTTTACTTTGAAACAATAGGCTATGAAAGTTTTCCAATGGGAGGGTTAAGGTGGAACACCAAGCTGGATACTGGGAAGTGAGGAATTTATTGGAAAAGTGGTTAATGCTGTGGACAGACACAACATTATGCTTGGGAGGGATCCTCACCAGAGTTCAGGGTCCCAGCATCAAGACAGACATCAGAGTGAGAGCTCTGAAGAGTGGTTAGTCCTCATGGCAGAAGTGATGGATCTGCTTGTACCTTTCTGAGTATTGGGGAATGAGGGTCTCTGATTCCTAGGCAGAGAAGGAGGAGGGGAACAGGTAATTTCCTCCTTGGCTGAGAGATTCTAGCACTTGGAAGTCTGTTAACTAGGGACTCAGATAAAGTCTAAGCAGCAAACTGCTCAGTATCTGTGAAATAGGGAGAGCTATTGCAAAGTATTTGGGGCTGAGAAGCAACTGGGTTCTTGCAGCTGCAGCCCTGGCAATAGCTTCTTGTGTTCTGTGTTTGCTGAGTCGCTTTATGGCATTATCTTCAGCTTCTGCTTGCTTTTTATTTTGTGTTACTTTGTTGACTACACCATATTTACGTGTGTGTGTGTGTGTGTGTGTGTGTGTGTGTGTGTGTGTGTATGCCACATAGCCTAAAAGTGTAGTAGGCTGTACTGTGTAGTTTGTATCAGTGGGATCTGAGATTTGCATGATGAGGAAATCACCTGCCAGACTTATCTGGATGCATGTCCATCATTAAATGATACCTGACATACTAAAAAGGGACTGCTCTGTCAAGGCCCATGAACTACTGGAATATGCATGCAAATGGAATGCAAGTGGGAGGCCCTTTACTGAGTAAGTCAACATAAGGAGGAGGAGAAAACATGTGTTCAGGCCATAGTACTGGAGTGAAGAAGCACATGCAGTTTTCATTGGGTTGAATATAAGGTTGCTTCTCACAGCTCTACATAAAAGTTCTTGTGTTAGCTGAGGACTTTTCAAAAGAAACAGAGAATCTTGGGGGTCACAGAAAGAACACCTGAGATCAGCTATGGGGAGGAGAGTTTGTAGGAAGCTTGGTGTCTGAGAATGAAGTTGTGCAACATGTCACCAGCCTTTGCCAGCCATTGACCATGCTCCTTGCTGTCAGACACATAAGCAGCACAGGGCCACCACTGAGTGCCCAATTGAAAACAGTAGAAAACTCATGTGATGTGTGCTAAAATCAAATGTTGTCAGTCCTATGGAACAAGATGTAAATCTTGGAGAATTTGTGCTAGTGGAGCCCCCATAGATACCATGCAACCGCATCCCAATGACACTTTGTTCACAAAAGCAGTTAGAAGACTAGAGTCTGTAGTAGGCTACAGTATGCTAACCCATTTTTAATGAAATTCTGTGACATTTTTCTTTCACCATAAGAAACCTAGATATCAGAGCAGGGACTAATGGGTCAACATGACTTCCATCCTTTGGTTTATTTATTTATAGCATTTTAAAAGACTGCTCAGAGACTCACAACCAATTACCCTAAATGAATACATAATAAGTATTTATTGAAAGGCTATTTAATGTCAGGTTTTGTTCCAGCTACAATTAATAAAATCAAACAAAGTCTTTGTCCAAATGGAGCTGGTATTCTAGCAAAGACATTTAATAAAAAGAAAGAAGAAAATACATAGA
This sequence comes from Phodopus roborovskii, assembly GCF_943737965.1. Lineage (NCBI taxonomy): Eukaryota > Metazoa > Chordata > Mammalia > Rodentia > Cricetidae > Phodopus > Phodopus roborovskii. Next base: position 19,627,208 of record NW_026126482.1, on the reverse strand, counting down.
CAAGATAGATGATGATAGTATAAAGAAATAAAGCCAGGAAGGGAAGAGTGAAGGTTGCTCTAGATGGCAACAAGGAGGAGGAATTTTTTTCTTTTTCCTTTTTTCTTTTTTGAGACAGAGTTCTCTGTAGCTTTGGAGCCTGTCCTGGAACTAGCTCTGTGTACTAGAAGAGCTGCAAACTCATAGAGATCTGCCTGTCTCTGCCTCCCGAGTCCTGGGATTCAAGGCGTGTGCCACCAATGCCCGGTTAGAAAATGCATTTTAAGTGGGATGTGTCCGAAAAAAGGATCACTTGGAAGGTAAAATCTGAATCCAAGGATTATATGAAGATAAGATGACTGTTGGTCTTGGATGACAACTTGGCTAAATTAAGAGACAACTATGGCTAGTAAAACACTTTTCTAGGTTTGTGGGGTGTTTGCAAAGAGTACTGACATCTGGAGCAATGAGGGGTGGAGGGAGACACATCCTGAATGCAGGTGGTAACTTTCAATGAGTAGGTGGCACAGATGGAAATGGGAGGTTGGTGGGAGGCAGCCTGTGTGCCTGGAAGACCCTTCTTCTTCTTCTGCGTGTGTGCAGCCATTGATCACCACTGCGGACAATACACCCCAGATTCTTTCACCTTTCAATTTAGGCTTGGCAACAGTGATTCTACCAGAATTTCCCAGGCTTTCCACACCTGATTAGGACTGCTGATTAGCTTTCTAGACTAGGAATCTGGCTCTCCATTCTGCCTATCACTGGGTTACCCAGACCTCCACTGAATATAGAAAGTAAACTACTGAGCCAATACTTTTGAAGGGAAAGCCCACTCTTAAATGCAAAAGTGCAGAGACTTGTGGGACTGCAGCTGAGGGAGGGAGGGAGGAGGAAAAGTAAAACAAGAATTCAAAGAGGTGAGAGGTGTGGTTCTCTGGAGCCTATGAGCTCTTGAGTAACTGTGGCTATGAGCCGTGAATGGCGTGAGAATCCATGAGATGGTTTTGAGCAGAGGAGGTCACTTAAGACCCTCACCATGGGTGCCGTATTAATACAGCAGTGAAGGAAATGACAGGAACATGAACAGAACTGTGGAGATCTATGAAGAAGACTCTTGTATTTTAGTGGCCTTGCAGAACGGTGACAAAATACTTGACATAAACCATGTAAAAGGATGAACTCTTAACTTGGGTTCATGGTTTCTGAGGTGTTAGTCAACCATGGTAAGAACACACTCAAGTCAGCTATTTCTTCCAACTAGTCCCTACCTTTTATCAGCACTTAGCAATGCCACCATAATTCAAATGTATCCAGGCAATTATTCATTTATTATGTCAGCACACTAAGGGTCTAATTCTTTCTGGGAAAATTCTGGAAGATACAGAGGTATATGTTACTACTAAGTGTTTTTCAATATAAGCAAGTCCACCCTTGTATTCACCCTGCTTGCACCTGTTGCACTGACCACGCCCATTGGGGGTGGGGACAGGTGCGGACTTGACCTGGGAGAACTAGGTCTGGGGTCAGTGACCCTGGAGCTCTCTTTTGCTTCCTGGTCAGAAACAAATAGCATTCTGAGGCATGCAACTTTGGGACAGGAACCTGCTGGAAGTCATCTTTCTCTGTTGTAAGTTATTTCTCTCTAAATAAACGTCTATTCAGCCCGTTTGCCCTGATTCTTATTTTTTCACGATACACTGTCAAGTTTAATTATTTAATTTTCAAGCTTAAGATGTCACAGTCAGGGGTCAGAACAGTTACAGGAGCCAGGGAAGTCTGAGTCTTGATTATATGAGGTGTTAAGACTCTATTGATGAAGATACCATGTACTCAAGTCATAGAACATGCTGGTACTTACCTGACATGATGGTTATGGACTTACTCTCTGAAACTGTAAGCCTCAATAAAGTACTTCTTCTATAAATTTCTCCCACATGAAATCCATTATACAAATAAATAAATAAGCAGATAAATAAATAATAAAAGATATATAAAAAAAGAAACAGGTGGCAGTTTTTAAAATGTCATTTAAATCAAGGAGTTTCCTTTTCCTTCCTTTTCTGTGATCTGAGATGTCTGCTATTAGCTCAGCCTGAAAATTGTATTTTTGGACTTCCTCATTTAACAAAATGGTGACATTGCTATTTTTAAACTCTTTGCTGTGGCAGAGGACCAGAACTTCTCTGTGCCCTGACAATTGCTGCTTTTCCAGAGCTGAACTGGTTAAGCCGGAAGAGGAGCTTAGTTTTGTTTCCTTCTACCGCCCCCCTTTCCTCTTACCTCAGAGGATTTTGCTTTCAGCTTTGCATTTAGGTTTCTGTGTGTAACAATGGAGGAGAGACTTCCAAGTTCTTGGTAATCATTAACCTCTTCAAGGCGGGCATAACCTTCTGCCTCCTAACAAAGACCTCACGGGAGACATTCTGGGAAGAGCATTCATCTAGGGCAGGCAAGTCCAAAGCTAAAGGAAGGTGTCTGTGATGTCAGAAGAGGAGGCACATATGTGGCCTCTATGGACCCACTATCTATGGGAGGCAAAGTAACCTCAGAGGAGTGGAGAAGCAGCCTTCAAAAGAAGCCTGGCAGACAGCTCTGGTAGCATTCTTATGTTCTTTCCCGGCCTTATCAGCCAGCTGAGATTTATTTCACTCTCCCTTTTCTTAGTGCACAGAATATGCCTAGACATTTGCACATGTGTGTACCTGCAAGGTGGACCGCCAAGTCTGGACTCAGATAATACTGCTTATCATTTTTAATGTGATAATACTAAATCTTTGAAGTTGTATTTGTCTGTGTTTTCAGACTTGGCTGCTGCTGCTGCTGGTGTGTGTGTGTGTGTGTGTGTGTGTGTGTGTGTGTGTGTGTGTGTTTGCCTTTGTATGCATCAGTTTACTTGGAGCTGCCATAACAAAATAACATAGGCTGGATTGAATCACCATCTGTATTTTATCACAAACTTCCCAGAATTTACAAATTTATTTTCTTGCTACTGGGGAGGAAAAAGAAAAACAAACAAACAAACAAACAAACAAACAAAAAAAACCCAAAAAAACAAAAAAAGAAAAAGAAAAGAAAAAAAGAAAATCTACAACAAGGCCTTAATCAGGGTTATTTTCTCTTACAGCTTCTCTCTGTGGCTTGGGGATGGTCCTCTTCTTGCTGTGTTCTCATGGGGACAGTAGGACTGTATCCTACTCTCTTCTTGGTGACACCAGTCATAAGGGGATATGGCCCATCCAGAAGACCTTATTGCACTTCAATTTCCTTCTTTAACGGCCTATTTTGAAATGTAGTCACATTCTGGGGTACTGGGAATTAGGGATATGATATGGATTGTGGAAGGACACAAATCAATGTGAGAGGGGAGGATGCACACACATACTACTGTATACAGTCTATATGATGTCTATAAAAATAAAGTATACTGTATCCTATCAGTTTGACATGGAAATACTTGCAAATTCTCTCTCTCTCTCTCTCTCTCTCTCTCTCTCTCTCTCTCTCCCTCTCTCTCTCTCTCTGTACTAGGGAGTTTCTAGAGATGTTTAACTGACCAGGAAAGACACAGCCCAGATGTGGGTAGTGGCATCCTTATGGGCAGTGGTCCTGGCCTGGGTGGAAAGGAGAAAGTGAGTTGAGCACCAGCATCTTTCCTCTTCTGCTTTCTGATGGTGGACATGGCATGAGCATCTGCCTCATGTTCCTGACACCATACCTTCCCATGGTGATGGACTGCATCCCTTCCCTCCCTAAATAATGATGCCCCAAATAAGCCCTTCCTCTTTACATTGATAGATTTTTATCAAACACTTTGTCATAACAAGAGAAAGGCAGCTAACACATTTAAGAAAAGAAAAAAAAAACCTTGTCACCTACTTTATATACTTTATAGAAATACCTAGCCCCTTATTGTAGAGAATAGTTGTATCCTGTCTTTCTACACTGTCATCTTTTCACCAAGCACACACAGTAACTGTACACTTCACGTCCTCTTCTCGGCCACAGCTTTTCTGTTTGGACCAGCTGGTCTCTGCAAAATATCCATCAGGACAGGCTCCCCTGATCGTCTAACCTGTCTGTTTCTGTCCAGTAGGATAGTAATGGAGGCATTTTTGCCCCTGGAAGATTGCAACCCCATAGCCTGATAGTCTGTACAGGAAGATCTCCCGGGTGGGGGTTGTGGAGGGTGAGTGAACTCCCCGGTTTTGTTTCCTGGATACCCTTCAGCAGAAGGCAGGAAAGGTAACCATAGCTGGGGGCTCTAACTGGATGGACTTCTGTTTAGGCTGAGGAAGTAGGAACCCAGCCAAAGACCAGGAAAAGCCAATGCCTCTGGTTAAAGATAAACTGGAAAGGCATTTTAAGAGCTAGCTGCTGGCCCACTGGGAACAATAGATAAGTTAAAGGCCTGGGGAGTAAGCCAAATTCATCCCTGACTAATTTTGTTTGGAAACTATAAATGACATAGAAATTGTGGTGTACTTGAAAAGATGTATTAAAGGCAATCTTGACTCTCCCCTTGCTCCTGCCTCAAAATGGACAGAGTTTATCTTTCACATTTATCCACTCGTTACTTTCATGTTTATCCACTCTTTACTACCTGTGTTGACCTCTTCACATGTCAGGCATAGTTCAGTCAATTTTAGGAAGTCTTATGTAGGTATTAGTGTATCTAGGTCCTTGCTACTTAAATAGGGAACACCAGCTGCATCACCCAGGAGTGGCAGCAAACATTGCACCCCCAGGTCAACCCTGACTTACAGAATCATAACTCGCCTATACTTTTGTTTTAATTTACATTTTTTTTTGAGGCAGCGTCTCATGTATCCTTGAATTCTCTATGAGGATGACCTTGAGCTTTTCATCATCTGCCTCTACTTCCAAAGCCACTTTTCTGTGGTGCTGGTTTTTCAAGTCTGTCTTCCCACATGGTAGGCAAGCACTCAATCAACTGAGCTAAATCTCCAGCCTTCACAGTCTGCATTTTGATAAGATATCCTTGAAGCCTATTCATATTAAGTTTATCACTCAGCGGCTCTAAAGCTCTGCTATTGCATCAGCAGCTCTTCTGACAGGTGCAAACCATGTAAGAAGAAAGTAGAATATGTTCACTCTGCATTGTGTACGAGCAGAACCTGTTTGTCAGATTAGGAAGGAAGAGCATAGGCTTTCATCCTGTTCATAGTGAGTGTTCAGGGTTATTATTTGCCTTGTTATACCCATGTGGGCTGTGCCTTTGCGAGTCAGTCACTAGACTTTCTGTGACTCATTTTTGTCTTCTATAAAAAAAAAAAAAAAAAATCAAAACAGTAGCCAGGTGTAGTGGTGCATGCATACATTCCCAGGACCTGGGAGGCAGGGAGGAGGATCAGGAGTTCAAGGTTGTCCTCTGTTACATAGTGAATATTAAGCCAGACCAAGATACTGAAGACTCTGTCTCAAAAAACAAAACTAATAAATCAAAACAAAACCAACAACAATGTGTTCATCCCAGTGAGATTTAAATTAATTAACTCTTGTGAAAAATAGATATTGTAGACAGCATGAGCTTAATAAACTTAAGAATAAGTACCCAGCAGGACTTGCCTAAATATTTATGAGAAATAAGCTGAGAAATATGAATTTTTCTTTAATTCATTGTCTACTTTTTCCCTTCTCATTTTGTACTGTCTTTCTTAGTGTTCTTTATTTACTGTTGAAAACAAACAAACAAACCCACCCCCCAAAACAGCTTCCACCTTTACCCTCATAACACTATATAATACCATGTTCGGTATTTAATAGGTCCTTAGTGTGGTAGAATGATGTGTTTATATATACACTTGCTTGAACACTTAAAAGTCATTTGACCCGTGAAGGCTTTTACACAGCAAGGACATTGCTTAGGTAGGGTTTCCATTGCTATGAAGAGATACCACGACCATGGCAACCCTTACAAAGGGTTAACTGGGCCTGGCTTACAGTTTCAGAGGTTTAGTTCATTATCGTGTTAGGACATGAGGGCATACATGGTGCTAGATAAGGAGCTAAGAGTTCTACATCTTGATCTGAAGGCAACAGAATTGAAGACTGGGTCACAAGGCCTAGCCTAAATATATATGACATAAATGCCTACATACCCCCAAAATGACACACTCCTCCAATGAGGCCACAGCTCCTAACAGTGTTACTCCTTATGGGGATCATTTTCTTTCAAGCTACCACAGACATGGGAGCTCCTATTTTAGTGGAGTTAGGCCAACAGTAAATGTTGAGATATTCATAGGGAGGATGTGTGATATAGTGGAGAAAATACAACATGGAAAGGGGGAAAGCAGATGGCAGACTAACCTCAATATTTAATGAATGGTGTTTGGGGAAAGCTTCTAGGGAATAGTTGAGAAGATATAATTAGGCAAGGAAGTGAGGACTTGTACAGTGAGCTTGAGTGTGAACAAGCGAGAGTTTTTGAGGCAATCATGTACAAATATACTGGGCCCATATCTTGTCTAGTGTGTAGGAAATATTGAAAAGGCCAGTGTGGCTGGAACAGAGTGGACAAGTGAGAAATAGGGCCACAGTGGTATAGGATTAGATTATTAGGCAATGACGGTGGGGGCCTTGTTACTTTTGGAAGTCTAGTATTGCAGGCTTTTACACTTTGAATGGATGTGTAGTTTAACTGTAACCATTTAATGGAGAGATATGGGTGCAGATAACAAAGCCTGGAGGCAGAGTTGCATGTGATGAAAATAAAAGTTGATGACACCTGAAGAAAGGATAGAGGTCTAAGTGCTAGGAACATCTTAGGGTCATTCAGGGTCTATATTAAAGATTGTGTCTGGGAAATTGATTGAATAATTGGAAGTTGTGGGGTTGAGACACAAGAGAAGAGGTAGGTAAGGTTCTAATTTTGTTGGATTAAACAATTACAAAAGTCAAGCTGCTGTTTAATGATATTAGGGGAAGGAATGAATGTAAAAGGCAAACAAGGCACCTGAATTTGAACACACTAAGTTCACTTTGCTCAGCTGAAGTCAAGGTGGAGATTGAAGAGAGAGGCAGAGGTAGCAGGTTTATGTTCAGAGATGTTTACAGCCACATAATTGGATTGGATTATTAGGTAATGGGGGTGGGCAGAGAAAGGACATCTGGGCATAGGATAAACTTGAAGAGCAAGTAGCAAAGTCAGTGGGAAATCCTCCACAAGGTTGGAGACGACCCAAGTGCTCTGGAAGCTGAAAGAAGAAAGTGCTTCAGTGCTTTTGGGTGGTTTGAACAAGATGACACTGGGAAATTACTATTAGGTGTAATTAATCCAAGAGAAATCTTTTGTGTCTTTTATAAGAATTATTAATTTGGAAGGGAGATCAGTCTTGGGTCAAAAAAGTAATAGAAGAAGGAGACATAATAAGAATAAATATTTGGAAAGTTCTTTGAGAAATTTTCTCTCCAAAATTAAAAAAAAAAAAAAAAAGGAATTAGGTAACTATAGAGGCAAATGGGAAGCCATAAAGGACTGACCTAATGTGGAATATCATAGAGGACTTGTATATGGGGGAGGGAGGGGGAAGTAATACAACAGTTCGTGAAGACACGGTGGTTCAAGGAAGAGAATTCATTCCCCTGGTGAGGACAAGAGATATTGGCCTTACTGCCTGCCTATATGCTATGGCTAGTGCTGGTTATGGTTCATCACTGACAGCTTACCTATAGTCAGAGGAGAAGAGAGTAGACTCCTGTACATAGGTACCAGTTATTGTGTGGATGTGATGATAAGCTAATGGGTACTTTTTCTCTTAAATACTATTTCAAAAATATAAAATAGAAAACAAGATGCCATATTAAAATGCATCAAGAGGAGAGGATGAGCATTTAAGGAGAAAAAAAGGTAATTATTAGCTGTTGTGAATAGTGCTGTAGTAAAAAGGGACATGCAGGGATCTCTGTGTCATGTTGACTTGGAGTCCTTTGAATAAACTGCCAGAAATGCTGTGATATAGCTGTGTCTCATGGTTGGTTTCTTTTGAGGAACCTCCATTCTGCTTCTATGGTAGCTGGCCTAGTTCTCATTCCCATCAGCAGTGTCGAAGGTTCCCTTTGTTAGAGCCTCCCCTCCTCATCCTTTGGGCCCATGTAATTCTCTGACTGTATAGATTGGAGTACTAGCATTTTCATGATCCCTAAAATGTGGCAACATTATTGAGAACTTTTCCATGAGAATGCACAGCCTCCAATTAGAAAGCTATTTATTCCGATGAATTGGCCTTTTAATGGAACCTCCCTCCCATAGTTACTATTGCTATTTACAGGGCTTACGTTGTAGCCTTTGTGTTTGGATATGGCTTATTATATTAATAAGAAACCAAACCTTTTGTTTTCCTCAGAAGGCCCAGGAAGCCCATAAAAGGTTTATGTGTGCCAAATTCTTGTCCTTTCCTCTACAATCAATTTGCATTCTTATTCAACCTCATGACTTTTCAGAACTTGAACAGGGGGCTAAGCAGAGAGGAAATGTGCCAGCCATATCCTCTTGAAAATCTTTTGCAACCTCCTGTGGTGGATGCTGGAGTTGTTTGCTGTTTCTCAGTTCTCCCCAGGCCACTGTTGGTCAACGGGAAGATGACTGCACTCCCCACTCACTAATAGTCCTTGGCCTTGGGTTGTGGTTGTGCTATGTACGCGTCATTGGCTGCATATTTCTCACCAGGCACAGGTGAAGGAAATACCCGGGGGCTTCCCCACAGATCTGTGCTGAGTGTGGCTTCCACTCCATCACACCCTGTACTTTTTCACACTTCCCCTCCCTCAAGTCTTCCCTGTTAATGCCAAGCAGGGACACTGTGTTCCAAGCTCATTAGTCAAGAATGTGACCAGACAGCCCCTGAAGAGGGTTTTCTCTGGCATGGTCTCTTTCCAACCATGCAAGGAAATCTGAAATCCAGCCTTTCTTTCCATGAAGCCCACTTGGGACTACGGGTTTTTTCCCCCCCACTTGGGGGCTAGGCACTAGGTAGATGAACCCTTAGGACTCCAGGGAACTTACAAAATGTTGTTATTAGTTGTCTTGATGACAGGGGAATTGGGTCTCTGGAGCAATTTTCCCTGATTTCATTTCTTCAGATGGTTTGGAACCAGGACTCAGCCAGCTGGAGACAGTAACCCTTCTAGTGCAGCAAGATGGAGGAAGGGAACTACTGTAGAAAGCTTAGGGAAAGCTAACCGTCAGGGCTTCTCATAGATACTGAGCACCTGCGCTGGGCCAGGGGTGTTATACTCCACACACAGGAGCCTCGCACCTTAATGTGTTCTAGAACTTCCTGGCTCTAGAAACCCTAAGCTAGAGCTGCAGTCTATACCACACACACCTTGGGGACAGGGACAAAGGCATGGGAACTTTCCAAACATCCCCAGGTGATTGCAGTGTGTAGTCAAGGAGCCACCCCTGTGCTTTTTGACCCTGTTTGTCAAAGTTAAATGAGTTGCACCTGGGGATCTTGTTAAAATGCAGATTTTGACCCTGTGGATATGAGGTTGGGCCAGACTTCTTCCTTTCGAAAATGTTCCCAAGAAATGGTACTACACTTCTGCATGCTGGACTTAGACTTACAGGCAACCCAGCTCCTTTATTCTTTCTGTGGGGCTTTCATGCTTCTCTCTGCTTGGAAGCCTTCTCTATTCTTTAGGTTTCTCCCAACTATACCACACAATTGCTACCTTCTTTCTCTGTTGGGCAAGGGCCAAGAACTAGCTCAGATGATAGAATATCTTGCACAAAGCCCTAAATTCAAGCCCCATTACTCAATAAACCAAACATAATGTGTCAAGTTGAATGAGAATGCCCTCCCCCATATGTTCAAATAGTTGACTAGTTAGTCACCAGTTAGTTGAACTGTTTGGGAAGGATTCAGAGGTATGGCCTTGCCCATGCCAGAACAGTCTCTTGCTCTGTCTGTCTGTCTGTCTGTCTGTCTCTGTCTCTCCCTCTCCCTCTCTCTCTCTCTCTCTCTCTCTCTCTCTCTCTCTCTCTCTCTCTCTCTCTCCTGGCTGTCTACATATAGATTACGATGAAACTCTTAGCTATCTCTCTAGCACTATGCCCACCTGCATGCCTCCATGCACTCCACCATGATGGTTATGGACTCAGTCTCTGAAAGTGTACGAAAGCGCCAAATTAAGTGCTTTCTTCTCTAAGTTGTATAGGCTATGATGTCTCTCCATAGCAATAGGGACACATGGTGACACATCCCTGTAATCCCAGGATCTAGAGGTGGTGATGGGAAGACCAGGTCACTCTTGCACACATAAAATTCTCTCTCTCTCTCTCTCTCTCTCTCTCTCTTTCTCTCTCTCTCTCTCTCTCACACACACACACACACAAAACCACACAGCAGTAGCACCAGAAGCCAGGAACTACATGTATGCTCTCCCATGGAAGTTTGTAATGTCTGACTCAGAGCAAAAATTTCATAGGCCCTTGTTAAATGAAGCACAATGGGAGGATCTGGGCCAAGTTTGATCTTTGAAAAAAATTTTTACTCATAGGCAAGATAAGAAAGTGATAGAAAGAAATAGCTTGAGTGGGGGGAACTGGAGAGATGGCTTGTGGGTAAGAGTTGCTTACACAAGCATGAAAGCCTGAGACCTGATCCCAAGACCCTCAAAAAAGCCCAATGTGACTTTGTGTGTGTCTGTACCCTCAGTGTCGTGTGGGGTAGAGACAAGATAATCACAGGGGCTTTCCATTCACAAGCCTCCATCCAGGTTTAGTCAGAAACCTTGTTTCAAGGGAATAGGGCAAAGAGTGATGCAGCAGGGCACCTGAAGTCTTTCTCTAGCATCCATGAACATGTCCACATGTATGAATCTACCACATAGACATGTGTGCATACACCAGGTATATGTGCATATACCACATACACATATACATTACCCCCGTACACTAGGTTCAATCACATTTCAACTGGTCCTGCCCCTGCAATTATCTCTGAGAAGTATGGTATAGCCAAAGAAACTCATACCCCTTTCTAAGGGCAAGACTTGGAGAATAATAGGAAGATCTGTGGATTTGCTTAGAAAAGTCACCTGCTCTGATGGTCACATGGGTCATCAGTGTCTCAGAATTATGTCTTCAGGTCCTTGAATCTCACGATGATAGCAAAGCAGAATAAAAATCTACAGGGAACTTCCACAAAGGGCATGGCCATGCTGATCTTCAAGCTGCTTCCTCACTGACTGAAGACCATACCACAGGCCTTAATTCACCAATGCAGTCTCTTATCCTTCAACAGACCCCAGGGTTCAGATAGCAAGCCTATGAAGCACCTTGCTGAACTCCTCATTTTAAGTTTAAATCATGAAAACATGTACTGTTAAAGACTGTGATGATTTCTGTAGATGGTACCTAGGGCAGAGATATTGCCAGATTTTGTGTAACTTGGTAAAAGATGGCCAGAAATCTAATGACAGTGGCTTAGCAGGAGTAAGACACATTTTTATCGTGTGTGTGTGTGTGTGTGTGTGTGTGTGTGTGTGTGTGTGTGCAGTATGTGCAAGAATGTATGTGGTACTAGGACTTGATCTTACAACCTCACATCTTCCATTTTGTTTATTTCCAGGAGGCCGAGGCAGGAGGATTATGAGCTCCAGGCTGGCAGAGATCAAGTCCAGTCTGGGCAATGTAATAAGATCCTAATCTCAAAAACAAAAATAAAAGGGGGCTGGGGGCACAACTAAGTGGTAGAACACCCATCTAGTATGTGCATCCTGAGTGTAATTCCTAGGTGTAGACCCCACTACCACACACACACACACACACACACACACACACACACACACACACACACGAGAGAGAGAGAGAGAGAGAGAGAGAGAGAGAGAGAGAGAGATGGAGGGAGGGAGGGAGGGAGAGAGAGAAGGAGGGAGGGAGGAAGAGAGAGAGGTCTATGCTTAATGCTTAAAGACACCTGTTGCAGAAGCTAAGTGTCTTCCCAGTCCCAGCTAGCAGATGACTATTTGGGCAAAGGCAGAGTAGGACTTAACATCTGCTTCCTGCCAATGATTGTTTTGTTTTGACTAAAGGAGAACAGGTCTTTCCCTCTAAGCATTTCTAGACACAATGGCAAAGTCGTCAGCAAAGCAACCAGTGTGCAATGAGTGTGCTGTGTTGAAGTGTCAAGGGAGTGATCATTCTCTCGTGTCCTGCCTCTTTCTGAAAAGATAGGACTCTGTGAGTGGCTGAATGCCTGGTTGACAGATGGATGAAGGAAGGGAAGCTGGGTCTAAACTTATGAGTGTTAGAAACAATGGTTTAGATTCCAAGCAAAAGCAAGAATGCTAATCCCAAACTTTCTGATGTCTATGCTCAGGTACCCAGGAAGCTGTAGTGGAGGAGTTCCTTCGTTGACTTTGCTCAGAAGGCTCACTCAATAAAGTTCTTACCACACAAACATGAGGCCTCGAGTTTGCATCTCTGGCACTAATGTAAAAAGCTAGGTATGGCAGTATATATCTGGTATCTTAATTCTGGGGAGCCAGAGACAAGAAGATCCTAAGGGCTTGTTGGCTACACAGTACAGCCACTTGCCAAGTCCCAGGTTCAGTGAGATACTCTCCTTTGAAGGAGAGGTAAGAAGACACCTAGTGTTGGCCTCTGACTTTCACATGAATAGAACACAAGGCTATTCTTGCTTCCCTCATTTCTCAGAGATCAGAGTTTTCCATCCTAAACAGAGTATGCAGGTGTGCAGCAACCCTCTGCAAGAAAGCCTGAGAAGGCCCCCAAGGTGGTACCCAGGCTGAGAGCCTGTGATTTCCACAGTTTCTCAAATCAGCCTCTTTGGCTTTATCAACATTGCGAGCTACAGTGTCCTATTCAAACTCCTGCTGATCAAGGATTACCTGTGTTTCCACCACCGACTCCATCTCCTTCCTCTCTTCGGATCAGAACTGAGTGGGCAAAGAATGAACTGTGGAGCTTGCCCTGGCACTCATTTCTTCTTTCTGTGTTTTCCTTAGAGATTACTAATATCTTCACTCCACGGTGAGGTCTTCTCTCAGTTCCATGCCTTAGAAATGGGACCAAGAGATGGAACAGATGGGCTGTCTCCTATAGCTTCCTTTCCCACATGTGGATCAGATAAAGTAAAGCTGTGGCACTCAGTGTCACCAAATCCGGAGATGACATGTGTCCTGTCCCTAGACACTACCCAAGGCCTCTGGCCTCTTCCTTGTTTATTGTTTTTTACTAGGAAAAAGGAGTCTTCAACTTACTCACCCCAGCATACACGGCCTGAGGGCATTCTCAGAAGTATGGAGATGGCCAACAGTAACAGTCATTTCTTCAAATTGAAAACTAAATAAATACTCAGAGAAAACACAAAAGTTAATCACTTTTAGAATGTATGTGTCTAAAATAGGCTTATAATTCTGATATACACTATTTAGAAAAACTTAAAAGGACCATCATACATAATAAATGTTTTATAGCCAGTCTAGGAAGAAGTAGCTGTACTGTTGAGCCAACTGTGAATTAGGGTGTCCTGGGCCCACTCTGTCCCCCCAGCTTCCTGGCCTGCAGTTGCTCCCCACCCATTAGCTACCAGTCAATCTTTCTTATCTGTAGTGTTATTAAAAAGATGGGTTCAATGATGTCATATTTTATCCATTTGGGGGGGGGGTCTCTGTGAAACTTGATAAATTTCGCAACTTGGCCAGACCTTGCTGCTGTGGACCTACAATCCCAACAGTTCCAGAGGCTGAGAGGGGAACTTGTGATCCTCCTGCCTCAGCTCTGTCTAGTGGAAGCAGAGCCAGTGGTAGATGCCCTGCTTAAGCAGACTGACTAAGCGATTGACAAGCATCTAGAGTTGAGAGGAAGTTGAGGTTTGTCTCATGGTTTAATACATTCCCCTTCACTAGACCTCTTTTCAGATAAGGTTGTGGGTCTTTCCACCACTGCCAGCCACAACCCTCAAGATTCCATTACCCCTCCATCTCCTCTTCTCCCCTCCCTCCTTATTGGGACAGGGCTTCATGTAGCCGAGGCTAGCTTTGAACTAGCTATATAGTCAAGAATGGCCTTGAGTTTCCAATCTTCCAATTTCCTGTTTTTACCTATCGACTGCTAAGATCAAAGGCATGGACTCCACATCTAGTTTATTTTCTTGGCGCTAACTCTGCTTTTTCTTTTTCTTTTTTCTTTCTTTCTTTCTTTTTTTTTTTTTTTTTTTTTTTTTTTTTGCAAATGAAGTAAATTGCTTTGTGGTGATGGTGGTGATATATTGTTTATAATTTAATGAAGCTTGCCTGGGCATCAGAGCTCAAATCAGCCATATTAGCGGTAGAAGCTGGGCAGTGATGGCACACACCTTTAATCCCAGGACTCAGGGGACAGAGGATCTCTGTGTCCAAGATACATGGGATACATGAGAGTGAATCAGTCTAGAAGAGTAACAGAACTCACGCCTTTAATCCCAGCACTAGAGAAGTGTATTAGGAAGAAGCACAGGGTCTCATGGGAGATTCAGTTTCCAGTCACAGGGGAGACAGGATCTCCATTTGAGTCTTGACAGAGATAAGAGCTACTGAGTGGCTGCTTTGCTTTTCTGATCTTCAGCTTGAACTCCAATATCTGCCTCTGGGTTTGTATTATTCATGCTCTACAAACTGAGCCCCACGCCCAGATTTGGTTAGTTCTTACAATTTTGCAATTTAATGGTACTTGTGTCAGTTGACTTTATCTCTGTCCCATGCCAATGGTTTGTTTTGTTCTAACAAGGACCTTTCCCTCTGAGTGTTTCTGAACTTGACATACAGCCCATTTGTTGCTCTGTGGAGGCATGTGCTTGTAGGCAGGGGCTTTGGCCCTTTATCTTCATCCCGGTCTGGGCTGAGGAGCAGTACAAATGTTCAATCTTGCTTTCTTTCTTAGTGTTGTACAGCATTAGCACTTGGCTGTAGTGTTTTGTAACTTTCACAGATGGGGTAAGATTAAGGTCCAATTCCATTCTTTTGTATATTGATATCCAGTTTTCCAGACACAATTGTTGAGGAAACAATTTTCCTCTCCTGAGTGATACTAGCATCCTCGTGAAAAACCATTGGACTTTTCATGATGCACATGACTTTTAATCCCACTGGCCTGAGTTCATGTGCCTTTATTTCCACCATCACAGCATCTTAGTGTTGTAACTTCATAGTAAAATCAATAGAATATGCAGTATTTAACTGGATTATTTTGAAATAATATTTTGGCTGCTCAGAGTCCCTTAAGATTACATATGAAATTTCAGGAAGGATTTTCTTATACTTCTGCAGAAATTAAATCGAGATTTTTTTTTTTGATAGCTATTGTATTGACTCTGTAGATGGCTCTCAAGAGTATGGACAACTCAAATGAAGTGTCAAATGAAGTCTTCAAATGCTAGAGTGCAGGATGTTTTTGCATCTTTTAATTAAGAAAATAGTTACGTTCATTTTCATTTATGTGTGTGTTTGGGTTTTTTTTTTTTTTTGTGTGTGTGTGTGGATACCCACAGAAGACAGAAGAAGATATCAGATCCCCAGGAACTGGAGCTACAGGATGTTGTGAGCCACCTGACATGGGTGCTGGGAACCAAATTTGGGTCCTGTGGAAGAGCAGGAAGAACTCAGAACCACCGAGCAATCCCTGAAGTTCCATTTGTATCTTTAGTTCAAAAACTATTTGTTTACATTTATTTGTTTGTTTAGGTATTTGCTATATGCACCCATGTATGTTTTTAGTGCTATTGTAAACACAATTATTCTTCAATCTTGTTGTTAATGTTTATTTATTGTGTATATGTATTAATTAATTACATAGATGGGGGAATGCTGAAAGTCAGGGATATCAAATGACTTATACCCATAGAGGTAGCATGGATATCACCTAATTGTGAAATCAGGCTCCAAACCTCAAAGACAAGGCCTTCATCTACTTTCTGCTGTTGCTGTAACTGTGGAGCAGCCCCTAAGGTGGTAGAATGGTGAATTTTGACAAATTCGTGGTGGGAAATTCAGGATTATTGTAGTTTCTGCCCACATCTCCCTGTCCCTTTTTGCATTTTTTCCAAGTTTCTTCATCCATGTTCATTATGAGAGGAAGATGAATTCTTCACTCTTCAGAGCTTGGATGCTCCAAATAACTGATTATTTTCAAAGCATGCCCTTTCCTTCCTAGAGAATGGTGCCTATTAAATAACACCTATTTTGTCCCCCCTTCCTGCCCCCCCTCTCACTTTATTTCCAATTTCCTAGAGTCATTTCCACAAATAATTGAAAACTGGCTTGCAGACATAGCAGTAAACATTTTAAACAAAGCTTTGTGATAGTATTATGATAGTAGCGCCGACCTTTTCTTTATGATGAACATGTCTGGACTGTACAGAGATCCCTTTGTATATGCAGCCTCAATAAGCCAATGGTCTGAACAGAGACTTTGTTTGTCTCTGGCAGAAGAGCAGCAGCCTGCTTTGGGAGCATGACAAGACTTTAATAATCTCTCGAGAGCTGGGTTATCAGAATCTTTGAAAGGGACGTGGAAACGCCTTAAATGTGTTACCTCTTTTGTTTTTTCCCAATGACTCAACGGAGAAAAATGTTTGTTCCAGGTATGGTGGTATAAAACAGCCATTCTAGGGTTTAGAAGGCTGAGATTGTGAGTTTGAGATCATTCTAGTTTTAATAATACTTACACACACACACACACACACACACAGAGAGAGAGAGAGAAAGTTAATATTTTCCATATTAAAACAAATTTCAACATTCTCCTTATGTAAATAATTGAAAATAATTAAAGAAAAAAAAATCAACTCTCCCTCCCCAGTTAATGACTTAATGTCAGAATTCTACTGATTATTTCTTTTAATTATTCTCTTTTAAATATTCTAGATCCATTCCTTCACTGGTCCCACTGTACTGTAGTCTTCTGTCAGCAATGGCAGGGACAGAGACACAGGTGAGCACTTTGTCACAGTAGCAATACAAGTACCTAAGACAGGTTGCTGCCACAGGTCATGTTAATGTGTGGAATTTCTTCTGTGAAGGACTATAGCTTTGATTAGTATGAGTTATATGTTAGGATTTTCTTGTTGTTGTTTCATTTGTTTTTTTGAGACAGGGTTTCTCTGTGTAGCCTTGGCTGTCCTGGAACTCCATCAGTAGACCAAGCTGGCCTTGAACTCACAGAGATCTTCTTATCTCTGCCTCCCACGTGCTGGGAGTTGTACACCACCACAGCCTAGCAATATATCAATTTTTACATTGTTGTTCTGACTTTGATTATTATGGTTCTCAGACATTTTTTTATGTATGTGAATGTTTTATATTTTCTTATTAAATATAGGCTTTGATTTATACCATGGTGTGTCTCATCCTCTGTAAATATGTGTTCACATACATATATTTTTATTTCTTCTAGAATTTTATTGTGTTATTTTATATATATATATGCATATATATATATATTTATACACAAACCAAAATTTATTTTACTATAACATATAAAAGGCATAGAAACGGTTAATTGTTTCAGGTCTTTTAAAGTTACCCTAGCACTATTTATTAGTGGTTCATTTTGAAATGCTCACTTGATCATACATACATTAAGTGTGGATATCTCTATGGGTTTATTTCTGGACATTCTATTATAGTCTGCTCATTTGTCTATTGGTGTAGCTGTCCTCAATGATTTAATGCTTGTCATGACGAATCTTGATTCCAGCATTCTGATGTACTGGTTTAATGTCTGTTTAAAACATATGACAAATGATGAATCAGAACGTGTAGCAGTGAGAAAGCTACAAGCTAGTGAGTCCAAAGTAAACCATGAAATGTCTATAAAATTGAATTAGCCAGCGTTTCTGCTTCCCAGCTGAATATAGTGGGTTTCGGTAGGCTAATACATTCACTGAAATACTAATTTGGATAAGTCACAGAAGCTTCTGGTTTCTAAAAGTATGCATCAGTTATTTTCCTCCTTGCTGCAGTAAGCTACCTGGAGAAAGCAGCCTAGGGAGGGAAGGGTCTATTTTGGTCCACGGGTTGAGGGTACAGATCATCACAGCTGGGAGAGCATGGCAGCGAGCACGGCTCCAGCTGTAGCGGTAGGAGTGGGAGCGGCTGGTCACACTGTCCACTGTGAGAAAGAAAGAAAGGGATGGGTACCAGTGCCTCACTTGACTTTTGGTGGGTCTTGCCTCCTCAGTTAAGACTCTTTGGGAGCACCCTTGAAGGCATGCCCAGAGGAGTGTCCCATAGGTGACCATATATGATGTCAATCAAGATTAATGATCACAGGTACTCAGGAATCACAGAAACTAGACTCAGGGTACTAGTATGATGAACGTATTTCCGAGGGCAAGTGATAATGTCTAGACAGTTTTGTTTTTCTCTCTCAGGGCATTTGTTGATTCAGGGCAAAGCCATAGGATTAGGCTTAACCAAGCAAAGAGCATCCATTAAGGAAAAGAAAAACACAGTCAAGGCGATTATGCGGAGCTTGTATGACAAAATGGAAACTCATAGGGCCATCAGCAAACCCTTGGGTTTCCATGTGGGATGCTTTCTGGGTTCTGGCGTTATATGGAACACAGGTGAACAAAGACAGAAGATGCTACAGGGCAAAGTCAATTCTCCCATAGTCTTGTACTAGGAAGAAAGCCAGTACCAACCTTATTACCACAAAGCCAAACTGCTCTGTGGTTTCATGGAGGAAAGGAGGGGGGCGTCAGGGGGAAGGAAGCATCAAGCAGAGTGGCTATGGATTCTTAGTTCACCTTGTGGAGAAAAAAATAGAATAAACTTCAAAGTGACAGTGGCAGATGACAACAGAGAAAGAAGAAATGCTGCAGCTGTAGACCCTCGGATGACTGGCATTCTCAGGTAAGAGCAAGATGATGGTTATTGTATTTGAGACATCAGAGAGGGAAGGACAAAATGGAGGCAAGTGTGCATGATTTTAATAAGATAGACAAGCCCAGAAAAAGGAGCTGGGTGAATATATTATAACTGAAACATGTATCAATCTCAAACAAGATTACCTCAAAAGAATTATATATAATTCAAAGTCATAGAATTGCTACATCATTTGGTAAGAGGGGAAGGCAATTTCTTTAATTTCTTTTCCTTTTTAACATCTATCGGTTTATTTTTAATTTACTTATTTGCACGACTGGGAACTGAATGTGGGGCTTGACTCATGCCAGGCTTGTTGCCTTTAAAGAAACAAGAAACAACACTGGAAACTCACCTCATCAAGTACAAAAGGCAGAAAGCAGTTGAACATCACTCTTTAAAGCTTGAAGGAAAGCAATGATAAACCTAGGATTCTATGCCCAGCAAAAACATCATTAAACGAGACGGTGAGGGTTGCCTGGATGGCTCAGAGTAAAGGTGGTTGGCCCTGAGCTGGACCACCTGGGTTTGATTCTCTCTATCCATATGGTAGGAGCTGAGAACTAACTTCCGCAAGTTGTCTTTTGACTTCCATACCAGTGTTGTGGCACAGGTACACACGCATACTCATGTACACATATGTACACATATATATGTACATATTTACATACGCAGACACACAAACACACATGCATATACATACCACACACGCACATATACACACATATACATCAATATACACATATACATACACTCACATATATGTTAAATTAATAAATGTAAAAAAGAATGAGAGTAAAATGCATGTTTTAGACAAAAACGGTGAGTGAATTTGTCAAAAACAGGCCACACTAAGGAACTCTGAGCCAATTCCTCAGGCCTGAAGAAAGTGATTCCAGATGGAAACATGGACGCACTGGAGGAAATAAGGAATAATACAATGGGAAAATATATGGAAATGTAAATAAATGCTGACTGCACAAAACAATAATGTGAGTGTCTGTTGGAGTTTAAATTAGACACAGGGATAGGAATGCATGACTATGACGATGTAACTGACTTAGAAAACAGGATCTGAACATTTCAAACAGTATCAGAGAGAAGGAAGAGCAATGATTGAATCAAGGCTCTCAAACTTCCTAATGCTGTGACCCTCTAATACAGTTCCTCATGTTGGTGACCCCCATCACTAAAATTATTTCGTTATTTCTTCAAAACTGTAATTTTGCTACTTTATGAATCATAATGGAAATAGCTGATATGCAGGGTATCTGATATCTGTTGATACCCGATAACTGCTGCAGCCTAAGATGTAAAGAAGCTTATTGTGACCCCCCAAAGGGAAAAGTAAGGTAACTTAGAAATCATTAAGTGAACAGAGGAAAATGTGGAATAATAAGGGACACTTCAGAAGGACATAGGTAGAGAGAAAGGGGCATCATTGGGAAAGAATTAAAAAGATGATTACATGTAAGTTCAAAGCTACCCATAATTTTGTAAAATGTACATGTAGTAAACACCCCAGAGGTGAATGACATTAATAGAAGCAAATACGTACTATCAGATATAATTTTAAATATAAAACTGTAAAAAAAAATCCTGTGACAAGGACACAAAATCAATCTCCTGTTGAACATGCACACAATGGTCCTATATGAGATATGAACAAGGGAGATGCAGTAACCCTGGAGAACTACACTGTTGGGATATCACATGTCCACGTGACAGAAGAGGGGTAATTATCATTACACATGCAGGGGATGTGTCCTCTTCTACTTATTATGAAGCTAATAAACACTGACCGGTAGTGTGTGTTTCAGGGAGCAATCAGGCTTGGTTTATTCAGAGTGACCACAAACTGAGAGGTTACTGTGTTACCTGTGTTGAGATCACATTTGTTTTTTAATCCAAAGGATAAAAGGAGCAGATGCTGAAGGACAAAAGTAGAGAGGCGACTATTTTATTGCCTATCAAATCTATCTTCCCATCTTACTCTGGATCCAAAAAGGCTCCCTTTCATGGACAGGGGTAATATACAAGTTCTCCTCCTGCTCTATTGCTGGTTTGGCCAGCAGGAGGCATCAGCAAGAGTGAAGGAGGGCTTTGTTCCTTCCCAATGTCCACTGAGGAGTGGTGGCTTCCAGTCACTGCCCCTTGACATCTCCTTTAGGCCTACTAACAACAACAGTCTCTTGTTCTTGTACTTGGTAGTGAACATCCCAGGTAGTTTTCCTAAACTCATCACACAGCTTTCTGGAGAAACCGAGGAAAGTGTACTTCATTCCAAAGCCACCCATGCTTTGCTTTAGCATGTCAAATACTATCATGTTTACATGTTCTTTTACTTTTATAGTGTCTCATAGTTTCCACAAATACCCTGCCATGTTATCTAATTCTTGCAATCTGTCTGTGACAGAGGATCGGTGAAACTGTGACTTCCAGGGCTGGAGAGAAGGCCTAGTGGGCACGACTGGGTGGCTGCTAACCTAGTTCTGGGGATCCAAGTCCTGAGATTGTGCTAGCCAGCCAGCCTAGCCAAAGCAGGTCAGCGAGACCCTTTCTCAAGGCAGTAAGGCAAAGGGTGGTGGAAGACACTGGATGTCCTGGGTCTGCCTCCAAACAAGCACACATATACCCCACAAACACTCAAGTACTTGCAACTTGCAACACACACACACACACACACACACACACACACACACACACACACACACACACACACCTTGCCACATAAGACACCATAATTAAACGGCAGGGTTTGAACTTAAGCGTTGTGACCCTAATTCTCAAGATCTTATTTCCACACTTTGGTATCTACCTGGTGGTCTCCACATTGTCACTGTAAATATTGACTTTGGATTGGCTTTTTAAATGAGGACTATTAATATACAGTTCAATTCTGAACTATCGTGACTTCTTAAAGAAATATATATGGCAAACTTTAGAAGTCATCCCTCATACATGTTGGGATGGCTGTCACCATCACTGCTACCATTCCTAGCACCATTGTCATCAGCAACACTGAAAGATAACAAATACTGGGGAGGGTGTAGAGAAATGGGGATCCTTAGACACTATGGATGACAAGTAGCACTAAAATAAAGATATTGCTATGGAAATTAATGGCAATTCCCCAAAAAACTAAAATTAAAATTATTACATTGTCTAGCAATTCTACCTCCCATTATTTGTTCAAAATAATTAAAATAATGATCTCAGATGTTCAAACTCCAGGTTCATGGTAGCATTAGATACCGTATCCAAGATTAAAAAAAAAAAAAAAACAACCTAAAGGCTCATGAACAAATGGGTGAATGAACAAAACATCTACACACACACACACACACACACACACACACACACACACACACACACACGGAATAGTATTTATTTCTGCTAGATACAAAAGCATGGATGAACCAGCCACAGAAAAGACAAGCACTGCTGATCATAGTTATATATGAAAAACCTAAAATAATCAAACATAAAAGCAGAGAGTAGAACAATTGTCCTAAGGTCTAGAGGTGGAGAGTTGCTTTTCACAGTATAAATTCATGATACAAGATGCTTAAATTCTTGCAATCCTCACTACAAAAATGAGTCTACACTTACTGATATTGTATTGTGTGTCTAAAATTAAGAATTTAAACTATTTCATGAAGCAGTATTCAATCTGAGAAAGGGGGACTCCTGTAATTTGTGACAACATGAATGAATTTGGTGATTATTGTGCTAAATAGAGTAAGTTAAATACTGAAAGGCAAACACCACATGGCCTTACTTTTATGTAGAATCTCACCAAGTTAAAGGCATACATATAAAGTGATGGCTACTGCAGGATGGACAGGAATTTGTGGGTCCTTTCAGGTAGGTAGAAGGAACAAATATTCAGATCTGTCACCCAGCAGGGAGACCTCAGTTAGAAATAATGTATCAGAAATCTCAAAAGAACTTAAAAAATGCATTTCAAATACTTAGCCATAAAAGTCAAGATAAGTAAGATAATAGCTACATTAATTTATTTGATTTGATCATGCCACACATGGAATTGTCACATTGTGTGCTATTAGTAACTATGGTTTGTCAATCAAAAATAAAGTAAGTACAAATAAGTGGACAGACGGCACAAGTGGACATGGGTTGCTGCTGAGAGGAACTCCATGACTGTTGATACCACTGATTTGCAAAGGGAGCATCTAATGCGGCAGTGTGGACTTCAGCTCCAACCTGACCAAAGGGATGAGGTCACACTGTTGGGCCATAGCTGGTGTTCCTTAGCAGGCCCTGGAGTAGGACCCACACCTCTGCCTGCTGCATCGCCTTTCCAAATTGTAAAGCTGACATCATTGTTTCCTTTTTCCATACCAGCCTGTCTTGTACTTTGTCTTGCTGCCATCAGTAGTTCCCCTGTGTGTTTTGGATAGAACTCTGTAAAAGGATGAGTTTAGTACCTTGCCTCCTTTGCTCTTGGACACTTTTCTTTTTTAAACTTGAAGTTCTGAGTATTTTTAATTCTGCTTAGATGGGCTTGAAACTTCAAAGGAGCCATTTGGATTGTTCTCAAATGTAGACAGCAACAGGATCCACCTAGGACATGGGGAATCCAGCGTTGAAATGTCCAGGCCCCTTTCTTTCTCTCTGAGGGGGTCTTTCATGGCTGCTTCCCCTCCCTCCAGTGAGAACACACAAAGAGGTCCTCATGTGAAGCAGACCCGGCCTTCTAAACATCTGGACTGTGTCCACAGTCTGCCTGCACAGTGTCTGCAAGAGGACCCATGTGGCCCATCCTCGAAGTACATGTGGCAGAGAGCTGTTCCTTGGGTGAAGCGCTGAGTCGCCGGTGAGACTACCTCAGGATGGCATCAATCCATCTCGCTAGTGGAGGCATGTCCATGAAATCCGGGATTCCTCCTCCTGCTGCAAACCAGGCTGTGAGCCGGAGATGCCACCTGGCTCTTCCTGGGAGATGACAGTTCCAATTGCAATGAAACATCAACCCAGCCTCCCTCTCCTTTTTTGTCTCCAGCTTCCTTGTGGGTGTGCCCAGCTTGGTAGCCAAACTGCAAGTCTCAATGATGTCATCTTCCTGGCAGGCAGTGTCACCCTCTGGTCCCCTCCTCTTACCTGTTTATTCAGGTCACAGTCACATTTTAGGTGCCAAGGTAAAATAACCAGCATAATCTCAAGAAAAAAAATGCCATGGCAGAGTTTCACTCTCTACTCACCTGCTGCAAACACTGTTGATTTTTAACGAGGGTTTTATTTGTGAATAACAGGAAGCTGCATGTGAACTCAGCACACTACTGTAGATCACGTATATAGTCAAGAAGTTGGGGTCAGCATTTAAAAGGAAACAAGGAGAAGTTTCATGGAAACTGTTTTGAAACAACCATTGTTGACAATGGAATTAGAGATGGCTCATCAGCAAACATTATTATACAGTATTTTCCTGTAATACAGAAGTTCTAAGGAATTCACTTGTTAGAGGCATTGGGTCTTTTCATCATGGTCTACTGGCTCCATTTTGTTTGACATAAAGTAACTCTGTTATGGTACCTGCAACTTTCAAAAGAATCCCTGCATTACAAGGGTGCATTTTCTTGAGAGCTTGGTTGCCAAGGTTAGAATTCTAATGCTGTCCATTTTTTTAAGGTGACTGTGGTAGGTACCCAAGTGTTTTGGTAGGAATGGATTGAGTTATTTCTTCTGGAGATGTTAGCAGACATACATAAGCTAATAAGTCTGGTCTTTGCATAACCATTGCATTTGTAAGGCACTATGGGCACTGTAGCCATGGGATTATATTCCCAGTGGGATGAGGTTGTGTTGAGTATTTTAACTTTTCTGTATCTATTTGTTCTTTGTAGGATAACTTTAAACAGTTGTTAATCTCAGAAGATTAATGATCTTAAAAAAAAAGAGGGGGATTTGGCTCAGTGGAGTCTTATTGTCTTCAGTTCCCACAGAATAACTTAGCCATTACACTAAGACCTCCTGCTTGCTTAAGCTTTTATAAGTAGCCTCTGCCTTCATAGGTAAACATTTGGTTTCGGTGGAGATTGCACCATTACATATGATCATTGTGTGTTGAGAGGATGGCTTTCTATGACCCCGCTGCCCACTTCTACATCTGTAGCCAAAGGAAACAAAATCAACACATCAAAAAGATCCCTGCATGCCCATGCTTACTGCAACCCTAGTCATAATAGTGAAGCTATGGAAACGACCTAGCCCCTAACAAAGGATGAGCAGTTAGGGAAAAACACCACATGAAAGTATGTAGAAGGAACAACTGTTATCATCTGCAGCAAAATGGATGGAACTTGGAGACATTGTGTTAAGTGAAATGGGCCACGGAAAGGTTTTTGTCTTTGATTTTTCTTTCTTCAGAATATAAAAATCTTAAGCACTTACTGAGTAGCTGAGATCAGTTGCTGGCTTGTCAGAGAGGGAGAGTTAGTTATCTTCAAGGGTGTGGCTCTCTGTAGGTCAACCATGACTTAGTGAAAGCCCCCGCCCAGGAGCATAGGGATGGCAAATTAGACTTGAAGTATTATTAAATAACAAAAAAGAGGATACAAAGTTAGGGTGGTAGAGATGTGGGGTGATAGCATTGTGGGGGTGGTAGAAATGGGGGTGGTAGAGATATAGGGGTGGTAGATATGAGGGGTGGTAGAGATGGGGTGGTGAAGATGTGGGGTAGATCTTAGAGGATTTAAGAGGAGAAGCTGGTAGGAGTTTAATCAAAATATACTATATGCAATTCTCAAAGAACTAAAAAATATTTATGTTCAAAACCTATGCATCCAATCTCAAGTGACCTTTAATTTTTCTTATCTTTTTTATGAAGTTGCCTACCTCTCACATCGGTTAATAAAACCCTCCTTTGGAAATGAGGATGTTTCTGAGGTAAACCTCAATAGTACAGTGTGCCTCGTATATTTGTTAAGAAGAGCAGGACTTCATGGCCTACAGTAGACAGGTAGGCACCAATAGCCTGTTTAGTGAGTGTTTGTCTCTAAAATTCAGCAAACCGAAATTTTTACTTTTCAAATGGCATACTTACAACTGAATGTGACTTTTCTATAAGCCCTTCCCTCAGTTCCTTTATAGACCCCTACCCTGACCTAAGAGTCACACAGGCCTCTGATTTTACTGTGTCTCCATGTTATTAGGAAAGGAGACAGATAGCAGGAATTGTGGCTCTGTGGATAAACTAGGCACATTCCTCTTTTTTTAAAGTATTTTGTTTGTTTGTTTGTTTGTTTAATTTTGGTTTTTACAGGGTTTCTCAGTGTAGCCTTAGCTGTCTTGGATACAGAGATGCACCTGCCTCTGCCTCCCGAGTGCTAGAATTAAAGGTGTGTACCATCTCCATCCTGCTTAACTAGGAGCATTCTTGATGTGCCTCTTTTAAATTTACTTTGCCAAAGAGCATAGGAAATTTGTATTTTTATTTGAGCCCATGTGGAAATAGAAAGCCTGCTAGATTACTGGGGTGTTAGGAATGGCCAGTACCTCCTAATTTCATGCTTTTCACCAGAGGACTGGCTCTCTGGGAGAGCATCACAACCGTTTCCGCTCTAATGAGCTAAAAAAATAAATGAGAGTGTTCGGAACCAAAGCACAAATGCATATCAGCCACAGGCACAGAGATGTGAAGTAACCTCTCTAACTTCTCAGGGGTCAGACTGAAAACTGCAGGGAGATGAAGGATAGTGAAAAATCTTTTAGGTTTCTGTCTGCTTGCTTGTGTGCCATTCCTTCATCTGGAGACCACAGCTATTGCTCTTAGGCTAGTTGTTACTTGCCAATTATTTGAGAGCAAGGAAGATTGCAACACAAATAATAAAAACCCAGAGTCTGATAGTGGGGTTCAAGCTACAGCGCCATCTCTGTAGTGCCCCCTTCCAACTTTTTGAAGCAGTCTCATATAACCCAAACTGGTCTCTAACTGCTGATGTAGCTGAGAGTGACCTCGTCCTGAGGACCCAGGTTTTGTTCCTAGCAAACACATATACTGTCTGCAACTCTAGTTCCAGAGAATCCATCCCTTCTTCTGGCCTCTATGGTCACTGAATGAATGTGGTGTATGTACATATATACAGACAAACACTCATACACATGAAATAAAAATGATATTTTTTAAAAAAGAGACTTTACTTATATATTAAATTTATCTATATATTTATCCTCTAGGATAACCACAGACACTTCTCTGAAAAATAGTCATATTCTGGAAGTTTCCTAAACCAAAACAGGTGAAGGTGCATTGTGGTCACATTGAAAACAACAACCACAAAAGCCAGAAGTCTGTGGCTGCCACTGGGATATCGCTAGGAGCCCTACGCTCCTTAGAAGGCTTTCCTGGTAAATGTTTTCATGGCTGCCCCCTCAGGATGGTGTCTGCTTCCTGTTCATGTCTGGCTCTTCTGAGAAGTTTCCTCTGTGATCCTAACTGAGCCACCATCCCCTCTCACCTTCCATTCTGCTGCCGATTTACATCCTCGCTGCTTTTCTCTTCCGTTCCATTGCTACTCCACCAACTTGCTTTGAGGTCCTGCTTCTAATTACCTATTTCCCATTTGTATATGCTCCCAAGTTCTGTAGCCCCCAGGCTTGTTCCTCTTTGGGCACCATGGAGTGCATTGCTGTGCTGTGTCCTAGATTTGTGTTGAAAACCCAAACCAAGCTCAGACACGGCTGCTTATCCCTCTCATGCCATGAGAAGTGAGGTCACGGGGTCCTGGTCCAGAAACTTTGCAGTGCTACATGTGTGAGTTCAGCATGTCTTGTCACAATGCCATTTGGCCCTCCAAAGATAAGCACAAACATGCTGGATATCTTGGTGGTCACATGATTTAGGCCCTGTGACATTTACTTCCTTTTTCTCATGTGTTTTCAGCTTCTGCCACATCTTCATAACTCTCTAAAAGCCCTTCTTTCACTTACTCAATTCCCTACCAATGTTATCCTCATTTTTATTTTTTAATGATACTATTATTGCTTTCTCTCACACAGCCCTCTACAATCATGCCAGATGAAGTCATCTATATCCCTTTCACGAATTCATCAGCTCTCTGCCTCTTGACGTTCTTTGATCCCATCAAGAGCACTCCAAGTTGAGATGCTCCACACACGTTTGGAGAGTAACACGATCTGATCCTTTGTCAGTAGAGCAAGGAAATATTGAGCTTCTATTTATGTTTGTTTTCTCATCAAAAGGGAAGAATAGGACTTCATTCTGTGTCTTAACATGACTGCCCTTGATATGAATAACAGTGCTGTGTCACACATGGTCTGTGAGGGATCCTGCAGGAAGAGAGTGCCAGAGTGTGGTTACTGGCATTGGGGCACAGACTTCCACTCATGCTTTCCTGGTGAAATGGGCTGCAAATTATATTGTCTGGAAATACATTAAATCTCACAAAACATTTAAGGTGGCATGCAGAAGGAGCTAGGAAAGGATCACTGGTTAAGGTAATACTAATAATTCTGATAGAAGGTGTAAGTAGTAAGGTTTTCCCTCCCGCCGCTGGTATTGTCCCGCCGCCATGCCAGCCCCAATTAACACACCGAGACTCTGTATTTGATATAATGTTGCTGGTCAGTTACTTGTTTCTTATCGGCTAGCTCTGTCTTAAGTATTAGCCCATTTCTGTTAATTTATGTATTTCCACATGGTCTTATCTTACCGGAGAGCTGGCTGGTGTCCTGCTCTCTCCAGACTCTCCATCTTCCTCCTTCCTCCTTCCTCTTTCCTCCTTGTCTCCTAGTCCCTCCTCTCTTGCTTTCCTATTGGCCAACAGTGCTTTATTCATTAACCAGTATGAGAAACATATTTACAGAATGACATCTCCCATCAAGAAGGAAAGGGAAATAATGGAACTGACTCTTTAGAAATGTGGGTCAAAACAAAGGATATTTACTAAAAAATGAGAGATTCAAAATCATTAAGAGTTCAAAAAAGAATTGAAAATTATGAAGAAACTACTTGACATATGCTTTAAAGCTATTGCATTATGAAGGGTTTTAGTGAGTTTCACTTTTATTCTATTATTTTACATTTTTATTTTTTTAGGAAACTTTATATGGATCATGAACATAAAAATATATATAGCAGGAACTGTACATACTGAATAGAAAAATCAATCTTTTACTCCAGAGGCATTATGGGATAATGCAGAAACTCCAGAGACATCATGCGATAACTGAGAGCAACATCTGAATGACTCCTCTGAGGAAGGAAAGCATGGTGGACAGTGAAAAGATGCCATCAAGAGCAGTGAGCCTTGGGAGGCATCTTCCTTACAGAATAATCTGTCCATTTGGAGGGAGGGAAGAACTGAGGGAGGGGCTAAAGGTTATATTTTGTTAATAACAAATGAAATATTTAAAAAAAAATCTATTTTACATATGAATCCCAGTTCACTCTCCCTCCTGTCCTCCTACTTGCCCCAACATCTCACGCTCATCTCTCAAAGAGGATGAGGCCTCCCATGGGAAATCAACAAAGTCTGTCACATCATTAGGGGCAGGACCAAGGCACTTCTAGGGCCTTGGCTGTGTCTAGACTGAGTAAGGTATCCCTTAGGGAATGGGTTCCAAAAAGCCAGTTCATGCACTAGGAATAAATACTGGTTCTCCTGCCAACAGTCCGATAAACTGCCCAAGTCTCCTAACTGTTACCCACATTCAGGGCCTAGTTGAGACTTGTGCATGTTCCCCAGCTGTTAGTCTGTAGTCAGTGAACTCCCATTTGCTTCGGTCAGCTGTTTCTGTGGGTTTCTCCATCAGGATCTTGACCCCTTTGCTCATCTCTACAACTGGACTCCAGGAGTTCAGCTCAGTGCTTAGCTGTGGATCTCTGAATCTACTTCCATCAGTTACTGGATGAAGGCTCTAAAAGGTAGTCAACAATCTGATTATTGGGGAAAATTAAATACTTTTACTAACATCACAAAAAATTTTCACACGAAGTAGAATTAATATAACATCTTTTTTTTCTATTACAGTGAAACTCTATATGTCATATGCTGTGTTGTTCATGGTCAGTGAGGGTTCTAACAGAAGGGCCTGGTGAAGGTCATGGAGAAAAGAATTTCAGAGGACGAAGTGGGGGCTATGTTATGTCTTCTGCTCTGGGAATACTCTCATACTCTCTTAGATAGGTCTGTCTTCAGGAGAGAGGCTTGGCACCAATTATCAACTGAACACACAACTTCCAGGTCATTCTTGGAATAACATTTATCTAGACCAATTTGAAATGAAATAACACACACACACACACACACACACACACACACACACACACACTGAATCAAATAATTACTTTCCTTTTGCCCTAAGAAGAGTCTTTAAAGACTCAGATTTTTCAGTGGCAATTAAGGTTATCAATGACTACTGAGAACCTGGGAACACTTTCGATTGCTTGTGATTTTTAACAGGCAGACGCACACACACTATATTTTGATAGCTTTATTGATTTGGAAGAAATTCCAACTTTGTACAACATCATGTGTGTATTGAGTTTTAGGAGATATATCCTGGCCTTCTTGACATTGATGTAAGCTATCTCTACGTTGCAGATTAGTAGACAAATGTAACATGTTTTGCTGGTGATAATAATCAGTTATTCTGTTTTCAATCCCATAATTTGAAAAAACCCTTCTTATTCACATTAAAACCCTGGTGTGGAATATCTAGGTCAAATTCATTTTCCTCCATTGTGTTTTCACAGACTATACTCATCAGATGTTTTACAGTTAAATGGCTGAATCAAACAATAAGTGAAGAAATAAAATAGATATCAAAGACACGACCTGTTTTTCAGTGACACTGAAGTGAACATAACAACATGAGCAGAGATAGAAAGATGTAGAAAAGCTGGTTCAGGGAAGTTCAAATGAAGTTCAGCAGTGGTGAGTCTTGGTGATAGAAGTTCAATATGACCCATGTGTTAAAAATGAGTAGGAGTTCAAAACTGGACAGACGCTAAGTTATGTCCAGTGGGGCAATTACAGGAGTCAAGCCATATAGGTGAAGGTGTGTTAGCTGAGTTCTTGGGAAAGCAAAGAAATAATTCCACCTATGCAAAGAAAGCAAAGGGTAGAACTGAGAATTAATAGTGGGTTTCCTTCAAAGAGCCTCCAGGCAATAGCATCTGCAGCCTTTCTTTAATGCAGCCATTGTTTGATTCCTGTACCTGGGGACAGAAATGTGTGTTCAATTTGAAGGACAAGGTCTGGGTCCAATCAAGTGAGTGGAGACAGAATCAGTTGCCGTACCCCCATTCATACACACATGTTGGCATACCAATCACTCCACTTTATGCATGTATGTGGATGTATGTCCTTAACTTGTATCTCTAGCATCTTGCCTGGAATTTGTAAGTATTAGTGACTGAATGGATTTCCTGATTTGACAGTTCAACACTGCCTGTAGGAAAAAACCTAAATGCATTTCTTTAGCATTTCAAGATCTCCCTGTCCAGTTGTCATCTGTGTTTCTAGCTACCCACCCGTCTTTTAGGGCTGAAACTCTCCCAGGCAGATTGGCCCTCAGACAGCCTGAGTTGGCCATTTCCTTCATTCCTAGTGTCTTTACAGGGATCTTGACCCAGAAATCTTGGGACTGAACATAAGGGGAGACAGTCAGATAGTTTCTGCTTCTACATTGGCACTGGCTGGTTTGTGGTATCTTTGGAAAGGATCGTACACTTGCAAAGGCGACCTCTGAGTGCCAGTCTAGACTCTGACTATCTAAGCAAGTCTGTTCAGCTTTTCTTATGAAAACTTCCCAAGGAAGTTACCTCACTACCCTGCTCCCAAGGTCTCCCAGCTTCAGAGGGTTTGAGGACAGAAGCTCTGCGGTCATAGTCTGGGTCAAGACTGCCAATCTGACAGCTGTCTGGGAATATGCTGCTGGCCCGAGGCCATGTGAGTCAGCTCTCAGAAGCCCAGGTAGTCAAAGCAAAACACCCACAACATATACATTCACTGCAGGTCAGAGCAAGGAGAGAATCAGGGACCCAGGGAGGGTAGTCGTAGGTATTGAGAAGGCAAGTACCCCAAGGCCTAGGCATGGAAAATACTAAGGGATAAAAAAAAGTGAAAGCTATCTAGAATCAAGAAGTAGGTAGATTATGTGATCCTTGATGTGAACTTCAGCTTGAAAAAAAAAAAAAAAAGACACCTAAGTTCAGCAGTAGTTATCCTGAAACATTAAAAGTGGGTGAAGGACTTGAACTTAACACAGTTACATACAGGGGATTTCAGTGAAGTGAGGAAGCTATACCCTTTCATGAACCTCTCCTGAAGTCATGCATCTCTTGTTCACATGTCTAAGCTGTCGGTCATTAATGCCAAGTCCTGGCATGTTCAGAGGCTTCTGTGGTGGTTGATCTCTAAGTACAGGACAAACACTGTCTGTCCAGAGTCAGTATGGCTGAAGACATCAGTGTGTGTCGGGGGAATGATCCTCTTTGGAGAAGCAAAACTCTTAATCTAGCCTCTCAGATTAGATATCTTCAAGTTACTTTAAACACAAGGTGAATTCCTACTGAGGGCTAACATTCCTCTTCAAACTCAAACATTAGAATACTATGCTCACACTGTTGAAACAGCATGTGTCCTTACTTTATAACCTATGATTCTCAGTGTTTCCAAGAAATTAAATGGTTATCTGTTTATTCTTACCACTTTCATAAAAAGAGGTAAAGTATTTCTGTGAGTGGTCTTCATTCATTTTAACACTCACTAAAAAGCTAGAGACATTAGTTTTGGTATATGTTTCAATGGTGAGAAAGACAATACCAGAGTTAAGGAATATGATAACTTTCTGTTTTTTTTTGTTTTGTTTTGTTTAAAAAAAAAAAACTTGATTAGAGCCTATTTCCCATGCTTCACTGTGGCCTTCCTCTTTATCTTCCGGTCCCAGGCACTTCGGGAGCCGTCGGATACCGTTCAGACATGGCCAAGTCCAAGAACCACACCACACACAACTAGTCCCGGAAATGGCACAGAAATGGCATCAAGAAACCCGATCACAAAGATACGAATTAATTAAGGGGATTGACCCTAAGTTCCTGAGGAACATGCACTTTACCATGAAACACAACAAGAAAGGCCTGAAGAACATGCAGGCAAACAGCGTGAAGGCACTGAGTGCATGCGCAGAGGCCATCAAAGCTCTTGTGAAGCCCAAGGTGGTAAAACCCAAGTTGCGAAAGTGTCCCGGCTGCAAACTCAGCCTTCTGGATTTCATCGCTCACCCCAAGCTTGGGAATAAGATTAGAAACTACATGCCCAAGGGTCGTAGGCTCTGCCAACCAAAGCCCAAGGTTCAAACCAAGGCAGAGGCCTCAGCTCCATCTAAGGCCCAGGCTGCAGCTCCAGCTCAGGCTCCCAAGGGCGCCAAGACCCCATAGAAAAGGTTTCTGCCACTGTGAAGACAGATGGACTGGTGTGACACATCTACTCACTATCTGCAGATGACCTGTGCCCTATGCTGTTTTTACAAATAAAATTGAGGCAAGAAAAAAGAAAAACTTGATTAGAAAATGCTCTACATGTCTCATTATAGAGCCCATAGGAAATGTTAATAATTGTCTTTCCTGGAGGCTTTCCAGTGACCAGTCTATGGAGACTTTTCATGTGAAATATCCATAAATGCATGTCATAAAAATGCAGCAAATCTGGAATTATGGCAGAATCCAAAGCAAAAACAACAAAGTGAAAAACTTGCTCTCTCTAACCATGAAATATAATTCATAATAAGTCTGAATGCCATGCCATCAATTATTCCACAAATAGAGAGATTTCTGAGACATTATAGGTCTTTACAGTATGTGGCTTTTTCCTTCTCCAGGGCATAAAGAGACCCCGAGACCTTTCTGTACTAAGTCTCCCAGGTACATCTTCGTGACAGATAGACTGTGAGTCTTCTATACATGAACTTGGAGGTCAGTGAAGTGCACTAAGAGAACAAGAAGACAAATTATTTATGAGGTTGCCCTACATCAGCCCACTATAGGATCACCAGAAGTCTCTAAGGTGAGGAGGCAAGTGATGTTCTGGGCTGGAGGGAGCCCTTTTCTTTCTCTTGGTATGTTGGAATAGCATGCAGAGTCTGTCATGCAAATCTGCTGGTTCCTGCCTTTCATGCTATACATTATCCACAGTTCTCAGGTAGAGAATCCAAACACTGATAGCATGAAGAAGGACTGAACTCTGGGACCAACCACAGCCAATTCATCTCACTTCCAACTATCCAGTGGTCTTTCAGGACTGAAACTCTACCCAGCAGATTGGCTCCCAGACAGCCCGAGAAGGGCATTTCTTTCATTCCTAGTGTCTTTACAGAGATCCTGACCCAGAAATCCATCTCTATAGGTAAGGGTTTAAGAAAACACAAACGTGTGTGTGTGTGTGTGTGTGTGTGTGTGTGTGTGTGTGTGTGTGTGTGTTTTGAGGGGAACCTAGAAGTTTAAAAAAATATGTTTGAACTCTGGGGAACTCAGAAAGAGTGTTTGGAGCACAATTCAGACAACCAGCTCTGTTCTTGCTGGGAAGTTGTGTTGAGAAAAGCAAATGCATTCATATCTGATAAACCAGCACACTGATAATGCCTAATTCCATACAGCTTTCTAAAGCTCCATGGGGAGGAGGCACTGATTAGTCATTGCTGCAAGGGGACAAGGAGATGGCATTTACTGTAACTGTTGCACAGTGGGATATTTTTAGGTTTGATCAGTTTCACAAGAACTGTACCCAATCCCTTGCCTTGAAAAATTAAGACATATTTTCTTGTCCCCAAACTGGAGAAGAGCGGTTGATTATAATCAGCTTTGAACATCCGCGTTCTGATTAAAGGGAAGAGCAGTTTGAATGGTCCGAGGAGAATTTCCCTAAGTTCTAGGTGTTCTGAGAGAATAGTGCAGTAGCTGCCCCTCCTAAGTGATATTTCTCATTATGTACATATACATGCACGTGTGCACGAACGTGCGCATACACACACACACACACACACACACACACACACACACACACACACCATTTGTTCTTCTGGCAATCACCTTCAATTATTTAGTAACCCAGTAGCATTTGATGGAAAATGGAATAAATAGAGACCAGCATGGGGCTCTGATAGGTATAGTCCTCTGGCTACTAGAGTAGTATTTCCCTGTGATTGCTCCAACTAGACTTTACACTCACATTTATTTGCCTCTTAAACTTTTTTTTTGTGGCTTTAAAAAGGGCATATATAAATAGAAGGAGAATCCAGGAGGGAAATTTCTGATTCTTATGTGGAAAAATAAATATTTGTTGGTAGCTAGGTAGTGGTGATGCACACTTTTAATCTCAGCACTAAGGAATCAGGGGCAGGCAGAGTTCTGAGTTTGAATCCAGCCTGCTTACCAGGGTAAATTCTAGGACAGCCAGAGTTACACAGAAAAACCCTGCCTCTAAAAAACAAAAACAAACAAACAAACAAATAAAAAGATCTGTTTATATCAGAGACCTTAGAAGATGCACAGAAAACAGATACATGAGTGTTCTGTATGTATTCTCTCATGCATGTATACAGTGCACTTGTGAACATGTATGTATTTATTGGGGGCCAGAGGACAACCTCAGCATCTTTCTCTTTTGTTTCTTTGAGACAGGGTCTCTTTCATTGGCCTGGGACTTTGCCAACTATGTTAGATTTGCTAGCCAGTAAGCACCAGGGATCCACCTACCCCCATCTCCATCTCTCCTTCTTTTCAATTACTAGCAAACAGTATCATGTTCATTCAAGGTTATACATGAATTCCTCAGTTTTAACTCCAGTCATTGTGCTTGTAAGTTTTACTTACTGAGTCATGCCCTAGCCGTGAAATTATTTTCTTTTTTCAAGTACACCTACTACTCTAAATTCAAGCTCATTCATTCATTCATTTACAAGAAACAGCAACAACCAAGGTGATGGATATATTACATAATGCTCAGTGGGATGAACTTTGTTGTTTTCATCATGACATAGCATGTGGTCATTTGAAGAGTAGGAAGAAGTAAACAAGATAATTGGCCAATACTCCAGAGGGCTAGCAAATGGGAGTAGGGCACTTAGCACCTATGGAAGATAAACCTGGGATATTAAGCTGTTTTCCTTTGCCTGCCATTCAACTCATCTCCACTGAAATGTCCTCTTGCCATTGTTTCACAGCAATCAATTACCATTCCTTACATTTCCTTTTGGAAAACTCTCTGCTATCATTTGTTATATACAGATTTAAGAGTATACTGATTTACCCACTTTTCTCCACAGAGACTAAGTGAATGAGTCTTTCTACAGCATGACTAAGATTTGATTTTTTTTTCTCCTGGTGCAGGCCTTGCCTTGTTTCTTACTCACTGTTCTCTGTTGCTAGTTCAGATGGATCTTAGAGTCCCAGGGAATGCCCACATTGGGACATGAAAATGCCTCATTTTTTTTTTTTTTTTTTTTTTTTGTAGATACTCCAAATAGGACTGTGGGACTAGTACTTTCCAGAACCTCAGATCCCTTCACTCTTAAATAGTAGATTCAGATTAAGTGACCGCTATAGACTTCTACATCAAACAGCTCCTTTGCACTTGACATGAGCCCTTTGCATCATTTCTGAGAAATTAGTGATTGAAACCAATAGTATGTTTGCATCATTAGAGGGCAGACTTCCCTTGAAGGAAGGATAAAGGTTTGAGAAATTAACATATTTGATATGAAGCAGTAGATTCTGCTGCTGGTAGGTGAACTCTAAGGAATGGAAGGAGAGGTAAAAAGTGGTGAAGAGGATAGGGAACTTCTCACTAGTTCCCAAGCAAAGGTTCTCTATCAATCAAATCCATCAGCTATAGGAGAGGATGCTGAACTATAGATCCCACGAGTGCTCATATGATATGATTGGCTTCCTGAATTGCAAGTAGTAACATAAAGTGGAACAAAGTAGACTAGGAATCTGAGCGTATTCCAAATAGTAAGAAGAAATTTTGCTTCTTAAATTTTGGTTTATGTGTGTATGTATTTATATTGATCACAATGTGAAATTAATCTCTAGCTATAGTAGAGGCCTGACACTGATGGGAGATGCGATTCTGTAAATATGTGTCTCATACTGGTTAATGAATAAAGCACTGTTGGCCAATAGGAAAGGAAGATAGGAGGGACTAGGAGACAAGGAGGAAATAGGAAGTAGGGAGGAGGAGTCGGGATGGAGAGTCTGGAGAAAGCAGTATGCCGGCTGGCTCCCCGGTAAGAGAAAAACATAGATCAGCAGAAATGGGTTAATACTTAAGACAGAGCTAGCCAATAAGAAACAAGTACCTGGCCAACAGAATGATATCTAATACAGAGTCTCAGTGTGCATTATTTGGGACTGGCGTGGCGGCAGGGCAAGACTGGCGGCGGGCAGAAAAAAACGTACTCCTTACAAGACACCTTGGAAAGTATAGGACTAAAGAATCTGCTCAAAGATTGCATTTGAACCCTTATTGTAGGAATGGAGAAGCTGAGGAAGAACCCTTCAACAATAGATCTGAGGATGAAGCAGTAAGGACCTCATGGCCCTTTCATCGCAGACAGCAGCAGCATCTGCCTGGTAACTTGATAATTCTCCTTTCTTATAAGTCCTGTTAGATTAGTTACCATTCTCATTATGGTCATCATACAAGAAGCAGTTCAGGGGAAGAAGGGTGTGTCTTGGTTTTGAGAACATGATCTACCATGGCAGCAGGAAGAGCTGGAGTATGCTTGTTCACCTCTCCACAGACCAAGAAGCAGAGATAGGCCAGGGACAGGGCTGGATTATGAGCCTCAAGAACCATCCTTGCCTAGAGACCCATTTCTCCAGCTGGCACCCACTTCTCAAAGGTTCTGCAAGCTGGTGTTGAAAAGACCACCAACTGAAGACCAACTGTTCAAGCACACAGGGAACATTTAACAAACCCAACATTGGCTTTGAAGTCAGGAGATTAGTAGTCAGCTCCCAACCCTACTATTCCCCCTTCTTTTTGGCCTGTTGCTCCATCTTTAAAAGTAAGATAATGTGCCTTGAACACATTCATTTTAACAACTAAGACAGCCAGTACTATAAAATGTTTAGTTCAGTCTTTGTAGGACACTCTCAGTAACTAAGTGGTAGGTAGCTCTTGTGGTGGGAAAAATATTCAACAGGTTTTTATTTTCCTTTTTCTGTTCCAGCTAACAAAAAGAGCCCAAGTGCAAAACAAACCACATGACAGCTGGTAATGCATGACAGACATTATCTCTGAATAAGTTGCACTCAGGAGAAACTGCTGTTTTGTGAGGAGAATAATAAATTACCACAGAGAGCAAACAAGAAAAGTTTTTTCACCTCCAAAAGCTGCCTCTTCATTCTGCCGAGGAGGCTGGATCATTTCTGGGCCATTCTCCAGATGGACAGAAAACTGAAGAACATGATGTTTCTCCTCAGGGTGAGTAAGTGAGCTGCTGACTTGGATAAAGTTCCTGTTCCAGATGCAGCTCTGCTCCTCACGTTGTTTCGGGTCACAATCCTGAGGGCTGGTGTGAAGTGTCTGCTTTTCCTGTAGTAGCTTCCAGTCTCATGTTGGGGGAAGAAGAGTAGGCTGTGCAGTTGTTACTTGTGAATAGCAGCAACTGGAGGTTATAAAAGTCATGTGATTTTCATGAATATGGAATGTCTTTCTTGAAGGATCATTTGCACCTTTGCCCATGGTCAACAATTTCAGGGAACTTGGACTCTGGACTTTTTAGGGATTGAGGCCAATATCCAGGAATATAATGTGCTACCTGTTGTTAGACTGTCTAAACCAGATTTGTGTCATGCAATCTTTTAATTAAAGATAGATACTGAATCTGGGGAGATGGCTTAGCCAAGAGAAACTCACAGCACAAGGACAATATTTTGATACCCAGAATCCACATTAAAATGTTGGACATGGTGGTGTAGAGACAGGCAGATCTGTAACACCATAAATAAAAGACCCAGGGACAGACATTGGGATTCAAGCTTCAAGCTAAAGATCAGAGAAGCAAAGCAGCCAAGTCAGTAGACCTCACCTCTCCCAAGCTGAAATGACAAGCCTGTCTGTACCTTCATAGTGCTGGGATTAAAGGCGTGTGATTCCAAGTGCTGGGATCAAAGGTGTGAGCTCTATTACTCTTCACTTTTGTGTAAGCCAGGTGGCCTTAAATCCAGAAAGATCCATTTGCCTTTCTCCTGAGTTCTGGGATTAAAGGTGTGTGCCATCACTGCCTGGCTTTGTGGCTAGCTCATATGGATACTGGTATTAAAGGTGTATATCACCATTGCCTGATCTCTGTGGCTTTTGGCTAGCTTTGCATTCTAAATCCTTAGGCAAGCTTTAATAAATCATAAATAATATATCACCACACTGATCCCTGAACTATTTGGGCCAGGAAATCTAACTGAGCTTCAGATTCACAGTCTTTAGGTGGAGAGTGAATGAGGAAGGCATCACTTTTGGAGTCTACACGCACATGGATGTGTACACATGTGCACATGCCCATTCCCAGGCTAACAAGTATATCCTCCCCCATTCCCACACATAGGGGAGGACAGGACACAGAGACAGAAAAAGAGGAGGCAGAGATCATGTAGATATAGGACAAGTCCTTAATTTTATAGGTGGGATAACAAAGCCCGGGGGCATAAGGCCATCTGACTACTTTTGTCACATGGTTAGTGTGTGGCTTTGGACTTGACCTAAGATAACCCAATACCCAAGTCAGGGCAAGTCCAACTCAATTTAGAAAGTCCCATCAGTGAATGTAAAGTAAGGGCAACCCGAAACAGTTCAAAACCATGACAGGATGATTGACAATCCCTTTCACAAAACAGGCAAGACAATACTCACTGAGCTTAGCATCTCCATAGGGATGACTTACCAGAAGAGGGAGAAACTGTGCTGGCTGCCCTGAAACATCCTATTTCTTCCTTTTTGAAGCACAGAAAGAATAGATTTCAAAAGGACACTGGATCTGCAAATGATCATGACTTTCGATTCAACAATTCCACTCCAAGAACTTAGTCATGCTGCAAAAATCTCAGCAAAAGGAAAGATTTACTTGCCAGGATGACATGACATTTCTGTGCCCAAGGGAATTATTTAAATAGGTTCTGATATATTAATATCATGGTTTATATTATTTTGCAGTCATAAAAATAGTCTTGTAAGAAAATGATGCCTCATAACCTGAGGTAGTGTTCCTGACAGAGTGCTGAGGATAGGCATCTTACAGAACCGTGTGCTCACACTCAGACTGATTTTTCACTAAGGTTCTATGCTTATACCTACATACACTACAAAAAGTACGGAAGCTCTGACATGTCAAAAATGAGTCATTTTTATCTTTGGGGTTTGCTAGATTTCCCAACCTTTTTTGTATAGACAGACGATATTTATTTGTTTATTTAGAAACAGGAGCTCACTATGCAGCCATGGCTGTCCTGGAACTTGCTTTGTAGACTAGGCAGACCTCAAATTCAGAGAGTGTGGCCTTGAAGTCTGCCTCTGGAATACTGGGATTAAAGGTGTGTGTCACCATTCCCAGGTATTTTTAATTTCATTGAAATATATCTTACTTTTATTTGTGTGTGTGTGTGTGTGTGTGTGTGTGTGTGTGTGTGTGTGCACTCACAGCTGTAGGTATTGGTGTCAGTAGAGGCCAGAAGAAGGTGTCAGGTTCCCTGGAGTGGGAGTTACACTTATTTATGGACTTTATGAGACTGAAAACAAAAATCCTTGTTTCTTTAAAGAGAAGCAACTGCTCTTAAAGTGCGAGCATCTCTCAACCCCAAGGCATTTTTGTAACAAGACTAAAAACATCATTTCTAGAAAGATCTTTTTCCTTCAATGTGACTCTTTAATTGCCCTGGTGCCCGAGGGTGTTGGGGAGAGTTCTGGGCATTTGGTAGTGATAACAACAGTGGGGACAGGTTGAAGACACACCTGAAGTTCCATTATGTTCTTAAGGTTTACTATAAGTATAAATAAGGCCAATGTTTTGTTTCTTAATGACTTCTTCATTTATTTTCTCTTTATTTTTATAATTGGGTAAATTTCCATCTGGTAGACAGACTACATTTTCATTATCTTCTGTATTTGTTCTCAAACGTGTTTAGAACAAGTCCTAGTTAGCAAAGCTCTATGGACTTACACAGTATCTCTCATCTGGAGTCTGTGTTTTCTGAGAACCACTCACACTGTAGTCCCAGGCTAACCCATTCAGTCACTTGGAGCGGAAAAGATTTCTGTTTCACTCTTTGAGGAGTTGAGCAGTCAGTCTTTAATCCATTAACTCCCCCAGTGTTCCTGAGACGTCTATCAGAGGGGAGACATCCCTGGCTACATCTGAATAAGTCTGTAAAAGCCCAGGCAGCTTTTCTCCAGTTTCTCTGTGCTCTTTTCTGTTTTCACACTCTCACTTCTGCTGAATGAGCTCAGCAGCAAGTTCAGTTAGGAAGGGCTGGGGTGAGTCTGGTTTGGACATACACATGCCACTAGCACCCAGATTCATATGCATTCTACAGGCCAGGAAATAGCAACACCTGGATGAGACTCAGATGTCAAAAACATATGTTTACACATGATTTACCTGTGTTATATAGAAACTATCAACCCCAGCTTCCCTCTGATGCATGTTTATAGCCTGAGACTCCTCCTCTACAGAGACCTCCCACGGAGACCAGCTAACCCGCCTTCTTATACTGAATGTAATAATGTTCAGTTTCCAGGCAGAGCAGTGGGTATCCTCTATCAGAGTGAGCAAGCACAGCCTACCCAGTCCCAGATTTTCTATACGAATGTCTGTCATTTCTGAAGTCTGGTTTCCATGACCAAGCCATACAGGATGTGGTAAGATTCCAGAAGCAGAGACATTCCAGAGGAAGAATCATGAATAGCTGAGTCTAAAGGTAAGAACTAAGAGCCGAGGTTCTGGTAAAAAAAAAAAAAAAAAAAAGAAAGCATCATAATGCCTTTTTTAGTATCTCTGTTCTCTTGGTCCTTAAGTTCTGTCTCCTAAAATGGAGACAAGAGTCATCAGCACCGGAAGTCATCCCTAAGTGCAGCCTATGTTCTTTCCTTCTCCAGATCCAGTGGAAATCTGTTGTCACAGCCCTAGACATAATCTACTGAAGTGGGCTCTTCCTCATGGAAGTATGCTAGGCTTCAATAACTTGGGACCAGCTTGGTCATCTTTGTCTCTTGGGAGCCCAATCCCTGGTATGTTGAAGAAGTATTGTTTGAGTAGAGCTGTAAAATTTCTTCCAATAAAACAGAACAGAAAAGAACCTATCTGATTGATTAAAAGTCCTCAAATTGAAAGCCACCTGTAATGCTCTTTCTCTTGGCCATCAGGTAAATGAAAACCTTCATATATGAAAATTGAGAGAAGCCCTAGTCCCTACTTCACATGACCTGTCAGACCTACATGACCCCAACTGGATGGCTACACTTATATCTACACTTATACTGTCAATTTATTTTTTATCTGGAAAATTAGTTCAAAGGTTTGAGGTCCTTCCTTCCTCCCTCCCTTTCTTCCTTCCTTCCTTCCTTTCTTTCTTTCTTTTGGTCAGTTTTAGACATTTAACTAGCAACTCCTGCACACATGTTAGTCAAGTGTCAACCTCTGAACTATGTCTCCAAACCAAGATGTTAGTTTTTAAATTCTAACCATCTGAGTCAAGTGTTACCTATAGTGCCTGGCTGATTGTAACAAGTGAACCCTGTGACACAACTAATAAAAACACAGAGACAGATATTGGGGTTCAAGCTTGAAGCTGAAGATCAAAGAAGCTCTTACCTGTACCTCAGCCTAAAAGGTCTGTCCTCTCCTCAATATGGCTGTAGTTTGTGCCCAATCCAGGGTCACAGAGGAAACCTCCACTGTTCTGGGATTTGGATCTGAAATGTCTCTCAAATGCCTGTATGTTCAAGTCTTGGTCACTAGCCTGGGCTCATACTGGGGAGTGGTAGAACCATTAGGATGTTGGGCCTCATGGGAAGAAGTTAGGTGACTAGGGGACACCTTGAAAGATGATATTGCGACCCAGAAATTTCTTGTTTCTTTCTTTTCAGATGCCATAAAATAAGCAAACTCCATCTGCCACCTTCCCTGAGGCACCCTGTGGCTCCAGGCTCAAAGTGACAAGATCAAGAAACCCTAGACTGAATCTTGGAACTCATGAGTCCAAAATAAACCTCTCTCTCTTTTAAGTTGGTTATCTCAACTAGTTTGTCACAGTGGCTGAAAGCTGTCTGAAACAAAGAAGGAAAGTTATAATACCAGAGTACCTTTTGGTTTCTCTGTGGCTTAACATAGGAGGACAAAGTTTGAAGTTGAAAGACAGGTCAGTACCTCTTAAAACCTCCCACAAGCACCTCCAGTTTCTAACAGAAGAAGAGCTTCAGGGAAGTTCAATCCTTAACTCCTAAACAAAATGGGTAGGTCACAGAGAGATCAAAACCAAAGTTCAAAGCCTAGTGTGCTGATGATGTACAAACAATACTCCTAGCACTGTGGATGCAGGAGGATCATGACTTTAAAGCCAGTTACTGGAGCCTGCCTCAAAAGAAAAAAATAATAATTCTAACTTGATTCTTAAGAACTTTTCTTTTTATTTAAAATAGATTTTTCCTCATATAATATATATGGATTATAGTTTTTCCTCTTTTTACTCCTCCCAATTCCTCCCCAACTCCCCTCCCACCTGGGTCCACTTCTTTTATGTCTCTCCTTAGGAAACAAACAGGCTTCTGAGGGTTAAAAATAACATAAAACAGAACAAAAGCCAACACATTAAAATAGGACAAAACAATCAAACAGAAGGAAAAGAGCCCAAGAAAAGTCATAAGAAACAGATATAGACACAGAGACCCACTCATTTACACACCCAGGAATCCCATAAACGCACCAGACTGGAAAGCCAAAACACATGCAAAGGGCCTGTGAATTCCTAGTTTGAGAGTTCTTAATCCTTCCAAGTTTCCATCCTTCCACATTCAATTTTTCTGATAAATTGTTTTGAAGTGTTACTGGTTGAACCTTTTTCCTGAGAAAAAGGTCTTGGAATCCCAAACAGTGACAGCAACAGCATACTTCTCAGTGTGGTCCATTGCCCTCATTTCAGATGGTTTGCCTTGAAGAAGAAAGAGGAGTCCCTCTTCATCCTGTCCTGCTGGGTACCCTCCACTGGCCATTGCATTCCTGAATTCTTCTGATTGATGCTTGGCAGCCTCTGTTCTGCTGAGAATGGCCTGTGAGAAATGGACTGCTGGTGGGACTGCTGGCCATTGTTAGGGAGACAATATAAGGATGTTTGATAAGCATCTCAGGACCGATTTTTCTCCAGCTGAAGCACATGGGCAGCACCATTTTCCAGATTTGCATTCTACCTGTGGCTCCACAGAGCATGGAGACAAGACTCCTAGCCAAGAGGAGACATTGTCTGCTCACTGCAGAGACTGGAAACAGAGACTGCTGGGGAGGCTGTCTTAGAGCCAGCTGATGCTCACACTATTGCCTGGCAACTGTCAATCCCAGAATGTGCAAAGGACTATTGGACTTTCTGAGTGCTCCTGATGGGCTGAGGAGCTTGTGAAAAGGTGCAATGCAGCTGTGTTCACAAGAGTAGATTTAAGCAACTGCTTGAAATATAGGAAATACAGGTTAAATACAGATTTCTTACCTGTG
The DNA here is from genome assembly GCF_943737965.1 of Phodopus roborovskii. Classification (NCBI taxonomy): domain Eukaryota; kingdom Metazoa; phylum Chordata; class Mammalia; order Rodentia; family Cricetidae; genus Phodopus; species Phodopus roborovskii. The sequence goes on along the minus strand of NW_026126482.1, from coordinate 19,582,586 downwards.
TGCCTGTAAGAGTTCTTTTCCTGATTGTATTTATGTACACCACATGCATGCCTGGTGCCTATGGAGGTCAGAAAGTAGCAAGCATCGGATCTCTTGGTAATGGAATTATGGATAGTTGTGAGCTACTATATGGGTTCTGGGAATTGAATCTGGTCCCTCTGCAAGAGAAAAGAAGTGTTCTTAACCCTCACCCTCAAATCTTATCTCCAACCTCTAGACTTTTTTTTATATATAAAATATAGACTGGAAATGATGTTCAGCTTTATGGAAAAGTCACACAAATAATATGGGACACTGATGTAACACCCATCTTTCTCAAAGTAGAAAGTTTCAACTAAAGCTTAATGTTTATTTTCAAGAACATTTTAGAAGGATATATTTGTGTGGCTTGGGAATCAATTACCCTAGATGGCTTTGAAACACCAAGTGTAGGAGCTAATTATTCTATGGGTTCTGTGAATTAGAACATGCCTTTACACTTAGCAGACAATTCAGTTGAAGATGTTTCGATTTGTACACCAGTGTGTGGGAATATCTGTCAGCTGAAACAGAGCGGTCCAATCAACTGCAGTTACATGTGTACCGTGTAAAGTAAAAAACATTTTCAACATCAAGAAGCCAAGACGATGCTTAGCTAAATAAGTTGTGAAAGAGCCAAGTCACAAGTAGAGAGAAAAGTTAGTGTCTGAAAATTGGAGGACTGCAGTTGGTTTGGAAGTTCAGAAGCAGGAGGCAAAATTCTGTATGGTGATTTCTAAAAGGCATCATAAAGAGGTGGATGGCTGTTGATAAAGCGCTAATCATAAGGGTGAATTCAGATCCTCTGCACCCATACAAAAGGCAGATGTTGTGGTGTGTGCTTATAAGCCCAGAGCTGGAGTTCAAAGACAGGGTACAAGATGGGGATGAGGGAGTGGGGGTATTTCCTGGTGCTGGTTGTCCAGCTGATATAGACAAATCGATGAGCTTCAAGTTCAAGGAGAGATCCTGTATTTAAAAATAAAAGTATAAAAGCATTTGAGGAAGACACTCTGGTCTCCACATGGATGGGCACACACACACACACACACACTTCCATGAGGGTGGAAAAAAGAAATAAAATTCAAGATTCTTTGAACACAAGTCTATCATGTATGTGTTGATGCTGCTTCACTTTATTCTGTATTTCCAAGCTGATCCAAAGTCCATCTAGTAGTTGCTTTTTTTTTTTTTTTTTTTTTTTTTGCTTTTGTTCCCTTTCAGATAATCACCTTAAGAAGCAGACATGTCATCAATGTGAAAGCAGTTAGAATTGCAAAAGATAAAACTCGGAGGGCAGAGGGGCTTCCTTAGAACTGTCCTCTCTAAAGATCTTGATTGACATTTTAATTTCATCCATTGAGTTGAAGAGTAATGCACACCTTTAATCACAGTATTCAGGGTAGCTGAGTTTGAGGGTATCCTGGTCTATAGAGTGAGTTCCAGGACAGCCAGGATTCACAAAACAACCTTGTCTCAAAAAGGAAAAAAAAAAAAAAAGAAAAGAAAAATAAGCATTTTCAACATGTTAGTTACCAAAATAAGAAGGAACAGCAGGGGGCAAATTAATGTCTCAGAAACCCCAGGTCAGAATATCAAAGGGACCATGATTTCGACATGTCACAACTGTTGGGGATAGCTAGTGTAAGCCTTCCAATACAACAAAGAAATAGGCAAAAATCTCAGGGATTTGACTGAATCTCATAACATGTGGTGACATAAGCCTCCCCACTTTCTGCCTGCCATATGTGTCATGTTCTCTATTAGCATAAAATTCCAGTGACCCTTAAATAATCCAGACCTGATGACATCATGGTTCTGTTAAAATTAAACAAATGAATGCAATTCTATTTGTTCTCTTGAACATCTCTTGGACAAGATGGAATAGCTCTCTGTCTTGAAAGGACAGTACATTGTGTAGAAGTAGATTTTTAGTATACACTGGTTTCATGTTGGACTACAGGTTTTGCTTGACCTGTTCATTCTTTTCAACATTTGAGCAGAATTGACTGATGTGTTTGCATTTTCTGATCATTTCCCTCCAGAGTAACCAGGTTATTTTTATGCATGTGTGCATGTGCATGGCTGTATCTATGTTTGTGGTGGGGGGAATGTAAGGTGTACGGTTTCCTGCCCGCCACCTGCTCTTGTTCCGCCACCAAGCCAGCCCCAAATAACACACTGAGACTCTGTATTTGATACAATACTGTTGGCCCGGTTACTTGTTTCTTATCGGCTAGCTCTGCCTTAATTATTAACCCATTTCTGCTGATCTATGTATTTCTCTTACCGGGGAGCCGGCGGCATACTGCTTTCTTCAGACTCTCCATCTTGACTCCTCCTTACTCCTTCCTATTTCCTCCTTGTCTCCTAGTCCCTCCTATCTTCCTTTCCTATTGGCCAACAGTGCTTTATTATTAACCAGTATGAGAAACATACAGAATGACCTCTCCTATCATCTCCTCTTTTCTGTCTAAATAAAAAGAAGGGGTTTAACCTTAACATAGCAAAATATATAACACAACAGTTATCCAATAAGAATCACAATTAACAATATTTAGTCCATTAACATTTAGCAACATTTAAGAAACTATTCCATCATCTATTCCATCTTTGTGGGTCTAAAGTAACTTATCTTTAATACTAAGGAAAACTATAACTATAACTGTCTTCAACTCCTTCAAAGACCACAGAAGGATAGTATATAAGCTCTAGAAATGACAGAGACAACTCACTGCCTGGTCACCCAAAGTTCTTTTGTAATCTTCCATCTTCAGCCCATAGGCCATAGTGTGTCTGGCAGACTCTTCAGTAAAGCAGAAAACTTTAAACTGTCTTCTTTATTGGCAGTTTATCAGTCACTTTTCTCTGTGTCCTGCATACTGTCTCGCAGACTCTTCCATGAAGCAGGAACTCTGTAGCAATGTCCATCGTGAATCAGCAATCACTTTTCTGTGGGCCCTGCATGTCCAGTTTATATAGCACAAAGTCAAACAGTCCAGACAAGAGCAGTATTTTGTCCAAATGGCTAGTCTTGCCATATTGGAAGTAAACTCCATAATGAGTTTCTTCAATGTCCATCTTCATCTTCCTTTCTGACGCAGGTGGTGTTGCCAGGAACAATTATGTCTCATTGTCAAGAAAAACCCTAAACCATTTTAAATGCCATATTCTGTAGGTCTTTGAAAGATTTGAAGAATTCCTATCTATCTTAAATACATCTCTGTGTATCTTGAAAACCCTAACTAAACTCTAAGCTTTGACTATCATAGGTAATTATCTATAATCTGTACTACATTATACATTACATTTCTAAATGAGCTATACAAACAAGAGGAGAAATATACATATGACAAAATTGACCTTAAATTGTATCAATAAATGAAAATCCATTCCAAAACAAAGTATTCATATCTATACCATAATCCCCTTTTTACCTTTAAAAAGAATTGGCTGTGATCATTACCCATTTATAACCAAGTCCATTTAAATGAAAACAAACATTTATAAACAATATTTGGGAATTTGGGCGTCGTTCTTTCCAAACTACTTCCTGCTGACAGGGGGCGCTGTCATGGGGGAATCCTAAGAAATCCTGGTTGTAGTCTTGGAGGCTGCTTTGAATGTTGAATGTTGGATCACCAGCGACTCTGTTTCAGGGGGCCTGGCATGATCAAACCACATTAGTCTGTAAGGAATCCACAGCTTTTCATTTTCTGTGGAAACAAAAATAGAAATCCTTTTCCCCAGTAACTTGTCCTTGAACTTAAATGTTGGAGTCAAAGCATTTTTAAAATATATAAATTGAATTAATTCAGCAGCATTTCCTTTATCAGTTGTTATTTTCTCAGCAGTCAAACAATGCAGAGACAACACTATAGCATACAGTAACCAGATTCTCTCTGAGCTTTTCATCTTTACGTGGCTTTATTATTACTCTGTTTATTTTACTTTTATTTTTTATTTCTTGACATAGGGTTTCACTGTGTAACTCTTATCTGTCCTGGAATTTGCTCTGCATACCAGGTTTACTTTGAAATCACAGAGATCTGCTTGCCTCTGTCTCCTGAGTGCTGGGATTAAAGGCGTGTGCTACAACACCCAGTTCCTCTTTGTCTATTTAAAACCATTTTATTTTTCTCTCCCAAGCCTATGTATTTTTTTTTTTAAAACACACTGTAAACTTTTAGCACCTTTTCTTAATGTGAATCTGTCTCTACTGTAAATCTTTATCTTTTTCTGGCCATGAGTCTTTATCTGTTAAACAACAACATTGTTAAGATGAAAGTCTTTGTTTCTGCCGCGGTTTACCAAAGATGGTGGCGGGTACTTTTAGCGCCAGCACGGAAAGCTGTGCTCACCGCCTTGGTCTGCGCTGCCACCCAGAAAGCATGCTGCCGGCTTGGAGATGTGGTCACTGCCATTGCCATCTCTCATACACCAAAAAATTGTTAGTAGAGTTATTTAAAACCTGTGTGGTTTTTTGTCACTTAAGCTGAGTCAGGAATCTTCCCTTAAAGGAGCCGCGGGAATATCTGCTTGTCTCTAGCAAAGCAGAGTTTAACTGAGAAAAATGCTGCTACCAAGAAACCTTGCTTATCTCTGTTCTTTTGTTTCTAAAACCCATTTTTAACCTTTTGTTAAATTTTAAGTGGAAGTTCTTACTAGCCACGTGGGCGCCATTTGTAAGGTGTACGGTTTCCTGCCCGCCACCTGCTCTTGTTCCGCCACCAAGCCAGCCCCAAATAACACACTGAGACTCTGTATTTGATACAATACTGTTGGCCCGGTTACTTGTTTCTTATCGGCTAGCTCTGCCTTAATTATTAACCCATTTCTGCTGATCTATGTATTTCTCTTACCGGGGAGCCGGCGGCATACTGCTTTCTTCAGACTCTCCATCTTGACTCCTCCTTACTCCTTCCTATTTCCTCCTTGTCTCCTAGTCCCTCCTATCTTCCTTTCCTATTGGCCAACAGTGCTTTATTATTAACCAGTATGAGAAACATACAGAATGACCTCTCCTATCAGGGGAATGCATGTGTGACATGAGTGTATATGCTCATGTGTGTGGGTACATGTGAACATGGATATTAGTTCATATGTATATTCACATATTTTGACTGAGGACAGCCTTGGGAGTTGTCCTCAGGAACAGTTGCTATGTGTTTTCGGAGACAGGTTCTTCTTGGGTTTGAATTCACCAATTTGACCGGGTGGGCCAATAGGTCAGCCCCAGGAATACACCTGCCTCTGCTTCTTACCACCAGGATTACAGGCAAGCCCCACCATACCTGGATGTATGTAGCTACTGGGGATTGAACTCTTTACCAGCTGAATTGTCTTTTAAGTTTGATGATTTTCTTATTCTGATTCATTTTAATTTTGATGAGGTAGAGGAAGTAAAAGAAGTACATACAAAGCACACAATTTCATCTATTTGGGGGAAATTAGACTTTACAGAAGAGCACATACAGACTTCATGTACTTGTATATAAGAAGTGAGTTTTGGCTCAGAAAAACAAATCAATAACTTTCCAGGTTGCTGGAGAAAGAAGGGTTCTATAAAGGACCTAAACTCTTCAGTAATACCTGACTTTTTACAGTCATTAAGACTCAGACTACACAACAGAGTTGGCATCATCTGGGTGGGAAGGGCTGAGGAGAATGTCAGAGCTGACCTTACCTTGAGACAAATTGGAGGCTGTAGACATTGGAAGGAGGCCATTCCATTCACAGGCCAGTAAATGACAAGTCTGTAAGCAGACACAGGAGCTGAGACACAAAAGCCCTTCCTGGCCAGAGCAGAGGTGGTCTCTGGGTAGTATAGACTTGATAATTAGGGTGGGCAGGGAACAGTGGGCTCTGAGGCTAACTACAACATGCAGATTACCTCTGATCGTCCAAGCCACCTTTCTGAAGAGCACTTGGTTTGCAGTACTACTGAGAAACAAAGCACTTGTTTCTCCCAACTATAATATAAAATTAGGAAATAAAACTATGTCCACATAAGGGGTGTTGAACTTTGTTTTGTTGTTAAGTGTTACATTTTCTCATGCTTCAGTGATTGTTTTCTACCTTAAATCGGAAAGACATCAAGAGCAAAAGATGCTATCAATCGTTTGACATTTAACAACTCACTACCCCCATATTTTTGTTTTCAAAGGCACGTGTGTGCTCAGGGCCCCACTTTGGGTTGCATAGATCATAGATCAGGCGTGGCAGCTGTTCAGAATCATGATCAAGGATACAGAGAACAAGTGAGGCTAACTGGAAATTCTTTCCAGCCTGTAAGGCACCTATTACAAGAACATTATCTGGGAAAGTTATGTTCTGTGCATTTTCACATTCTGTTCCTAAGAAAATGAGGAGATGATGATAATTAATAATAGCACAAACCTTAAGTCAAGGTCATATTTACATATACATATATATGTAAACACATATAAATGTAAATGTGTGTGTGTGTGTGTGTGTGTGTGTGTGTGTGTGTGCATTTGCTACAGTTGGGGTCTGGAGTATTTATTAAAGGCTTCATGTGTTAATGATCTGGTCCCAGCTCTGTGTTGTTGGGAGATGAGTGATGACTCATCTTTATTATCAACCTGACTGGATTTGAAATCACTCAGGACACCCACTCTGTGGGTAGCACCACTGGATTGGGTGCCAGACTGAAGAAAAGGGAAAAAGGGGGAAAGCTGAGTGTGAGCTGTCATTTCTGCTTCCTGACTCCAATGCCTCTTGACCAGCCACTTCCTACAGGTGCCATGTTTCCCCTGCCACAATTGCCTCCAACCTCTCAAAGAGTGTACTGAAATAGACTGTTACGAACAGGTTTTCCTGCCGGCCTGGTCCCTCAGCTGTGCCAGCACCAAATAATACACAGAAATAAAGCTGTTAGCCTGTTACTAGCATTTCTTATTGGCTATCTCTGTCTTAAATATTAACCCATTTCTATTAATCTAAGTATTTCCATGTGGTCTCATCTTACTGGAGAGAGGGCCTGGACCTCTGTTCTTTCAAGTCTCTACATGCTGACTCCTCCCTACTACTTTCTCAAATCCTCCTTGTCTCCTACTCCCGCCTATCTTGCTTTCCTATTGGCCAACAGTGCTATATTCATTAACCAATACAAGAAACATATTTACAGAATAACATCTCTCATCAATAGACCCTTTCTCAAAGTTTACTGTGCTTGTATTTAGTAACAGCAAAAGTCAAGCCTTTATTACAAAATAAGTATTTATTTCCATAGTAGAGTGGATGATTTATGGATCACTAATCCTCTCTTCACTTATATACACTCTAGACTGATTTTAGACAATTTGAAAAAAAAAAAAAAACAACAGTACTTATTCTTTGTTTTTCTGATGCTGTGTTTTCTGCTGTTCATGATCGGTCGTGTGTGATACATTTTTCTCAGCAGTAACCACTTTGGATTCTCAGTTCATTTGAGGTTATACTTTTCCTCCTTTCCCTTAGAAGAAACCCAACGGGCATAACAGGCAGCTTTCTAAACTGAAATACAGGACACATTTAACCACTGCTTCTACACAATGTACTGTCCTTTCAAGACAGAGAGCTCTTCCATCTTGGCCAAGAGATGTTCAAGAGAACAAATAGAATTGCATTCATTTGTTTAATTAATTAATTAATTATTAATTTATTTATGCTTTGAGTAACCCTGTACTAGTAAACTAGTAGGGTAGAAGTGTCCACAGTTAAGAAGGTCTCTTTTATAACAATAATCAGTGTTTCCAAGAAGTCCAGCATGTGATTTGGATGCTGGCAAGAGCCTGAGGACCACTGATCTAAAACTACTGCTTTCCTGTTGTTCTAGGTCCATTTGGGGGTCCCTCATCCTTTTTCCACAGAAAGATCAGGCTAAGTAGGACCATTACTCTGCTGAGCTGAAAGCATGGGTGGGAAACAAGACTAGGACAAGAAACACCTGCCTGGAGAGCAATGGGACAGCCCATGTTCTCGCCTCACTGTAGCAGGACCTCAGGCCTAAAGACAGCTCAAATATCTGTTTTCTAAAGGCACTGCCATCAGTTCCTTCTCTCTTAATGAACTTCCAGACTTCCTACAATTACTGTTTGAGGATTTCATGCCAAATACATTGTGTTTTGATCATATTTTTTTTAACCCACTGAATCTACTTCCTGCTTCCAGTGTGTGCAAGGGTGCAGGGCCATTCATTGGGACGTGACTAGCTAGGGCATCAGGGGCAGTGTGCTTAGGAAACCAACTCTCCCTCCCTTCCCCAGAAACCATCAGTTGCCATTAGCTCCCCAGCTAGGGGATGGCACTTTGTAGAAGACCACTGTGCATTGGTGTCTTCTGCTCATTGTGGGGACTTCTGCACACATGAAGTCACAGCAGTGTGACTGCATGTGTGAGACAAGCATGATACCAAACCAGCTAAAATTCTAGCATGGTGAGGGAGGAGATCCTAAACTTCAGGATTTTAATTGGAACTAAAAATACAGTTATATAGATAAAAACATAAATCCTTTTAAAATATTGCCCTGCCTGGACAGCAGAGATGGCTCATGGGGTGAGAGTATATACTGCTCTTTCAGAGGACCTGAACATGATTCCCAGCACCTGAGTTGGGAACCACTTGTAATTCCAGCTCCTTGGGGAAATTTAACTGCTCTGGCCTCAAAGGTACCTATATACTTGTGATCATACACCCCATCCTGCCACCAAAGCAATTAAAAGGATTTAAAACAAAGTTTGATCTGTCAATCCTTTCAGATGCTAATCTCACCCAGTTGTCAATCACATGGTTTTCTCTTTGCCAAAGGAACAACAGAACTTAAAACCTTAACTTTCTTCATGCAGGCTCTGGTTTGCTCAGAGCATCTTTGACAAAGTTGATACAGTCTGAATATTTGTTATTCAAATCAAATTACACTTCACTTCCCATTAATCAAAGGTATAATCAAAGGTAAGTTAGTGTAAAAGGTATTTAGTATAATTAATATCCAGGAGCATGAATGCTCACACATGTGGGATGAACATGGAGAGCATACCTACTGGTTTCATTTCTTCTTCATTGACTTGTCTTTAATTTATTGTCTTCAGTATGACTCATTCACTTTGCTTGTTTTGAGCTATAAGAATGGAATACAGCCCTATTTCTGCTTTCAAGGAACATGTAATCTAAGGAGGATAATGAAATAGTGAACAAAACAAGAAGGCTCTTTAGAAGAGTATATTTGGACTCTAACAAAAAGCATGACAGTTCCTAATGGGCTTAAAGAACCACTGAGACAATAGAAGACTCATGCTTCAAGTTCAATAATATATAATCTTCCTGCAAAAGTATAATCAGACAAGTGAGAATTACCAAAATTTCATATATGTGTGTGTGTGTGTGCATTGTCCTCTCTTACTCCCTCACACTCATATCCAACCCCCCTCTTTATTTCTAATAAGTTCCCCTCCCAATTCCATGTCTTTTTTGTATGTATGACAAATCATGTTTAATTAGTTTAACATGTTTACCTGAGTAAAGGCAGCTTATCAGTGGCTACACACCAGAGGATTATGACTCTCCCTCCTCCAACAACTATTAGCTACCTGAAGCTCCTTGGGGAGGGGTGGGCCTCATAAACCTGTCCTCACCCAGAACAAAATATCAATTGGCCAAGTCTTGAGCAAGTAACCACAGATGCTTTTTTGTGAAACAGGGATGTCATACCCTGTCATACCCCAGTCTTCCAGCTCTTGAATTGTCTCTGCCTCCTCTTCCACAAAGTGTTCCCTGAGATCTGGAGAGGGTGACCGAAGTGTCCTTTCAGGGTTGGGTGCTCAGTGGCACTTTTTCTCATTACTTTGACCCATTATGCATTACTGCCTTCACTTCCATTCCCTTCGATGAGCTCCATTGACCAAGGATGAAAACATGACTAACTTACAGTACTGTGAAGGCTAGTCTTGGTTTTCAACTTGAACACATCTGGAACTAACAACAAAAACAAAACAAAACAAAAACAAAAACAAACAAACAAACAAAAATACCCCAAAACAAAACAAAAACCAAATGGCTGGGCACAGCTGTGAGGGATTTTTCTTAATTAAATCTTTTGAAGCAGGAAGGCCTACTTTTAACCCTGATCTTTGAGGTGAGAAGATCCACCTTTATTCCAGACCTTCTAAGGTAGGAGGATCTGCCTTTAATTTGGGCCACACCCTCTACTGTCAGCCTATATAAAGGACATAGAAGATGATAGCTTGCTCTCTCTTTGCTTGCTTGCCTGCTCTTGCTCTCACTAGCAAATACGTTGCTTCACTGGCATTTGAGCCCAGCTTCTTCAGGATTCTTACGTATACCAAAGGCCAGCTGAGACATCCCACCTCATAGAGAGAACAATCACCAAATTTTTGGATCTTCCATTGGTAGACATCCATTTTTAGACTAGTTGGATCATAGCCTGTAAATAATTCTAATAAATCACCTTTATAGCTGTCATCTGTCTAATTTATCTAGATGTAGATATACTTATTCTATAAATTCTGTTTCTCTAGAGCAGCAGTTCTCAACCTGTGGGTCATGACCCCCCATAAGGGTCAAATCTAAGATATCTTGCATATCAGATATTTACATTACAATTCATGAGTAGCAAAATTACAGTTATAAAGTAGAATGAAATAATTTTATGATTGTGGGTCACCACACATGAGGAACTGTAATAAGGATTGCAGCATTAGGAAGGTTGAGAATCACTGTTCTAGAGAACACTGACTAGTAAAGATATCAACAAAAGCATTTAGAGCGTAGTTTGACACCATGCCCATTTGGAAAAATATTAGTAATAGATTTTCCACTATGGTCTGTGGCCTTCCTAGCTATTGGATTTAAAATAGGTTTATAGTTTCAGGGATAATTCCTTTCCAATGGAGTGGGCTTCAAACACAGTCAGAAATCATAATAGTTATGCCCCTGTTGCAATAGTTGAAATTATAGCATGTAGAATCCACAGTTGGGTGAGATCATTGGTGATGATTCCTCTCTAGTCGCAGTGACTTTTTGTAGCCTGTTCTGCTAAACAACACAACACAAAGTAAAACACAAATTTCTAATTGTTATTCTATGGTATTGTTAGCATTTAAGGCAAGTTGGGAGTGGCAGGGAATGAGACATGATGGCAGTGAGGTGGGACATGAGGATCTTGGGTGCTCTGAAGTTCTTATATAAGGACTTCCCTTTGAGTGCCTGGGAGATGGGTCTCTGTTACCTAAAGTGGGAACATGGAGGCTAAGCAACCTCCAAAGCACAATGGAAGGTGAATATTAACAACTCTCTTAATATCTAACTAAAAGAGTCTATGAAGTTCAGAAGGGCATCCTTTACCTATTTAGTATATCATTAATATGCAGAATACATGAGCACCATATTCAGCAAAGGAATGCAACAAATATTGCTTGATTATTTTGGCAGCTATTACCTCAAACAGATTTAATGAGACCATTTATTTGAAAGCCTCTGTGTGAACCATGCTGTCTAAAGAAAAAAGTTTTCTAACATTTATTGGGGTCAGTGTCTCACAAAAATTTTTCTTATTGACATTCAGCTTAGGTTTTCTTTCTTGCTATTTGAAAAAGAAATATATGAGATTTTAACTTTGTACACAATGAACTAAACACTCACACCATAGCAACCAAAAATAACACCTGCTTTGATAGGGCCATTACAATAGCCCCAAGAATCCGATCACAAATTTTGATCATTGCAAACCCCGACACAGCTGGACCCATTGGATGATGAGAAATTTCAGGTATTCTTCTTTCTAGCGGAAAACTTTAGGGTTACAAAGATGATAGAGAAATTCACAAGTAACCATGGAGAAGGAACAGAAAGACTAGCAAATGTCTGTTAACCTCTCATGTTTCAATTTTATTTTATTTTTAGGACCTTTTGCATTGTGGAGCTTTCGCGTGTGTGTGTGTGTGTGTGTGTGTGTGTGTGTGTGTGTGTGCGCGCGCGCGCGCGCGTGCGCGTGTGTGCATGCATGTTTGTATGTGCATTAGTACAGGTTCCTGGGAAGCCTGGAGCTAAAGGTTCAGAAAATTGTGAGCTGACTGACATTGGGAGTCAGTCTAGTGTTCGTACTTGCTGGGTCATCTCTCAATGCCCCCTGTTCTTGTCCCTACTCATGTAATTGAAAAAGTGAAAAATGAAGGTATAGAGATTTCCTTGGCTTCCAAATGAAGTAGATGTTTGGTCACCACATTCTTACAAGATGCAGTGAGGGTTCAAAGGCTAATGAGAAAAAATGCTAAGAATCTAAAGTAAGACACATTGAAGACAACAGTATTAGCCTAGTCACCCTACTGGCATGCATGCTTAGGAAGTTTTGGATGGATTTGATAGCTAGGTTATCTCTCACACAAGGACAGAACAAATATTCTAGACCAATAGGACATCAGTGAACCAATATCTTTGAGTATAGCTCATATCATATATTTACTCTGATTATGGGTCACATTACATGTGCTCCCACTAATATGTTGAAGGATTAAATCTATGCTTTCAGAATGAGATTTTGTCTGGGAATAGGATCATTACTGATGGCATTAGTTGGGATGAGGTTGTGCTGGAGTAGATTGGGTTCTTCATTCAACATGACAGATGTTCTTGTAAGACTATACACTGTGAAGACAAAGATAAGGAAAGAATGATATGAAGAGATAGGGGTCAGCATGATGTTGTGCAATCCAGCAAATGGCTGAGTCTACCAGAAGCCATCCAGAGTAAGGCATAGCATTCTCTCAGAAACACATGAAAACATGTCTTGCTGCACAATTGGGTTTTGAACTCCAGTATTCAGAACTTTAAGATAATAGATTTTGCTGTTTTCAAATATCTCATCATGGGTGCTTGTCATAAGAGCTCTAGTAACTACTATATCTCTGACTCCTAACTATAAATTTGAATATAAAACTAATTCCTCAACCAAACTAACCAGTCACCACTCTTAATATTTTGGTTCTACTGTCTTTCAAAAATTTTATAATCATTAAATTTTTTTCTAGATATTTTACTTTAGGGGCACATAATCTTTTGCTTTGCAGACATAATAGTCATTTATTTCCTGACTTCTTTATTACATACTTAACTTTAAATTATTTTATCCTTTTATTTTGACTTCTAAATTCATTTGTACAGAAAATATTCATGTGTAAGTATTTATTTACATATTTGACTACCATTTAAGGATAAATATGAAGAAATGGAATCACTGGTTCATGGGGCATGACTTTATTTTTATTTTTGTCATGATGTAGTAGTTACTTATTTCACTTCTGTGGCCAAAATACCTGACAAAATCAAGGGAGGGGGTTTTAATTTGGCTTATACTTCCATGTGATATAATCCATACGGCAAGGGAGGTATAATGGTAGGGATAGCAGGCAGCTGGACACGCTGTATCCACAGGAAGAGAGTGATGAATGCTGGGACCAGCTAGAGAATCCCTCACAGGCACACTCTGAGCTAATTTCCATGGCGAGTCTAGATCCTATCAAGTTAACAACTAATATTAATCTTTAGGCACAATGTTTTGTTTTTAATTTCTAGTGTATGTTAGTGAATTCTTTCCTTTAAATATGGGAACTTATTACTTGTATCTATCATACAAGAACAGGGCCATTTCAGAGTTGTATGCAGAGTAGATCTTATAAAGTTTGAACACATACACACACACAAACTAAAGGAGTTGATTTGCATGGCAGTATGATTATGGTAGTTATGTCACCATCTACGAATATAGCAAAATATGTTTTATACTTCATACATTACATCTTGTATTTGTCAATTACACTTTCATAAAGCTGGGTCTATTATCTACTAACTTGGCTTGTAAGGATTTATTAATATGATTTACATTATTTTGAATACTGGGGTATAAGTGGCCTCTTTCAAATGGTTATAGTAAATTTATTGTGCTTATCATTACATTTATTTTTATTATTATTATTTTCTTGCTTTTAACTTTTTATTATTTCATGAAATCATGCCTTCCTTTTATATGAAGCATATCCACATTTTTGTTGCCCTCATTTGTAATAGGATTCTAAAAAGCCATGCTTCCTGCTGGGATGCACTATGAGGCAGTTATGCTGTAATCACTCACATCACATACCAAATAGGCTTTTAGGGATGGAAACAACTTTTGCAGTATCTTGTGAAGCTGAAGCCAAAACATTTCCATGTACCCTCGGTTGTTCATAGTTGCACAGTGTCAAGCTTTTGCTCTCATTGATACAGTAGTCCTGACCTTTATCTTTTTCTCTCTCTGAGTAGTTTTTAAAACTTGAGTCAAGGAAGATCAAAGTAACTTGGAGACATCAGCATGTATGAAATGCAGTAGACAAGGAGGAGCTTTGCAACCAAGAATATCCAGGACCAAATCCTGACCATGTGTTTTGTTAAGTGGGCACATCATTTTCTCCTGAAAAGTGGGGGGCTCATGAAGGTATCTCCTAGATCATTGTAAATATTAAATGAAACAGCAGACATCTATTGCTGTGCTCCACATCAGGTCTGCTTGCTTCAAAATAACCAACATTGAATATGTCACACAATTCAGGAGGTAAGAGGTTACTAGCTAGAGGGTTGGAGTTCTATATCTCTCAGGAAGGTGCGGTCAGCCAGCTCCCTGGAGCTGTGGACATCCCAAGTCCCACTAGGCTTGGAGGATCTACTTCCAATGACCATCCAAGTGTTGGGTAAGTCACCACTGACTATAGTCAGGAGGTTTAAATTTCTTGTCACATGAGTTTCTCTCATGGGCTATTTGAATGTCATACCAACATAACACCTGGCCTCTGGATGACCTAGGAAAACAAGTAAGAGGGAGTCTCAGGTCATAATTTCTTCCACCGTCTAATTCTTAGAAGTGAGTCAGTAATTGTGACCTAGAATTAGTTTCACCTTTTGAAGAAAGGAGTGGCAAGGCATTTGTGGACTTACTATCAAATTAACTGTGTGACATACATAGTGGAGGAACCTTACAGAAAGAATTCAAGGGTGCTGATGGTAACTCACTATCCTCACCCTAGTGCTGTGATTAATGGGCTGCACCTTAGACTGTAGAGCTGCTTTTGGGGAACATGTGGATGTGGTCAAATCGAGGAGTTAGGAGAAAGAAGAGCTAGAGAAAAAAGAACTGGAAATGTCATAACCCTGTAGCTTAAAGCCCTAACTTGCAAGTGGGGCTACTCCCGGGTGATGGAGACATAAGGAACAAGTGCCCTTGAAGGCAGGTCACTGACATGTCAAAGATGAAGTGCTCTTTTACTTGGAAATACATGATAAAATCAAGGGACTTGAAAGAATCATAGGTAGGTTGAAATGAGTTATTTTTAGGATCTGGGCGATGGCTCTGTGAGCATCTTCCATGCAAGCAGCAGGACCCAAAATCAAACTGCCAGAACCCATATAAAGCTGGGCATGGTGGCTCACATCTGTAACCTGAGTGCACCTGCAGTGAGACAGGAGGAGAGGCAGGAGAATATCTGGAAGCTCATGGACCAGCTAACCTGGTACACATAGCAGTGAGCAAGAAAAAAGAGAAACATCAAACAAGGAAGAGGGTGAGGAAAAGCACAAGGGATGTCCTCTGGCCTCCACATGCATGCCATGGCCTGTGCATACACATATTCACATGAACACACACACACACACACACACACACACACACACACACACAACTAAAACTATTTTTCAAAGTTAGGATAAGAACATAGGAGCAATCAATTTATGACAGTTATAATGTTGAAAAATCAATCCTAATGTGAATACACTGATCATTGCAAGAAGGAAGATTTGATGCATAGGTGCAGGAAAATCATCCCTTTGTGGAAAAACTAAACTGGCCACACCTTTTATTGCTTAACAAGATGATAAATTCCAGATAGATGTGATAAGTGCTGTAATAAAGTTAAAAAAATTTTTGAAGAAAATGAGATATGTATTTACTTGCTGTCTAGGCTGGAGGGAAGTTCTAAGTGTAAAAGAACTGTCGAAGGAACAGAAGCCAGTAGATGGATATAAGTAACTGTATACTTTTGTATAATGCATTAAAAATTTTAAGACAAACCACAAATACTGATGGATGGCATTCACCATGTACCAACAATGTGCCAGGCATCATACTTGGAGCTTTACTGTAATTGCCCTTAATCCTCTCAAGAAACCACCAAGGGCACCAGCATTAGTACCTCCACTTAGCAAATGAGGATACAGATTGCAAAAGATTACATCAGTCCTTTACAACCCTGGTCATACATTGAATCACACAGGCAGCTTTTAAAAGACCCACACCTAGGCCCCATCCCACAGGTGTTTAAACAGAGCTTATGGGAATGGCATCTAGGCATTCTGTGCTTTCTCTCCAGTCACACAGCTAGTAACTACAGAGCCAGAGCAGAGACTTTCTGCCTCTCAAACATCGGGACTTTTCCTCATTGTGTGTAGAATATGTTCTCTAGTTGTTTAGGTTAGAGTTGCAAAAACCTAAATGAAGGCTTAACTTGATCCAGAAGAGGATTCTGGTATGGGCATCTATTCACCAACCCACTTGTAATTAACACTCTATAATTTGTGTTTTGAGACAACAGTTGAAAAACCTGAGGACTAAAATGGATGGTGCTCCTAGAATTCCTTTAGCTCTGGGCACCAAGAGAAGCCACAAAAACTGTGGCATAATTAGGGAAAAGAGCATTTTGATAGCCTAATTGCTCTGAAACAAATGGCGATGTTAAGACAATACCGAAGGTTTTTGGAAGAATCTGCTTTCTTTGATTTGATATTGTTAAGTTGCAATCGCCTTTGTAATTTCTTCCCAATCACACAATTCTTAACAATCTAGATGAGGACTGTATAGTGTATCCTAAAGTACACAATGAAATAGCCGAATATTAATTCCCACATATAGACTTCATGAGTGTGTAATTACAATAATCACCTACCATCTCTGAAGCTAGATGTCCACAGCTATTAAATGAATGTGACATTATTTATGCTACAGAAGAAGCCACTTGAAACCCCACTGGCTTATTGAGACCTTTCATTTCACTGTGTAGTTCTGGCTCAAGATTCCTTTATTTGGGATCTGGCCACCTCACAGATTGTTTGACATTGGCAAATCTGCTTTTGAGATTCAAACCTATGAATGGTAGAATGGTACTATATATTGGTAGGAAGCCTCAGT
The DNA here is from genome assembly GCF_943737965.1 of Phodopus roborovskii. Lineage (NCBI taxonomy): Eukaryota > Metazoa > Chordata > Mammalia > Rodentia > Cricetidae > Phodopus > Phodopus roborovskii. The sequence goes on along the minus strand of NW_026126482.1, from coordinate 19,565,340 downwards.
GTCTCTCCACAGAGGCCTCTGTAGGGGTGCTTAAAAATCCATAGGAGATGCTATCAGTCAGAGCAAGTGATGCAAGAGACCAAGGCAGAAGTTGCTAGGCATTTTGTGCCTAAACTTGATGGGACACACTATCATTTCTACAGTGTTCCATGGGACACACAGATTAGATTCATTCAGAGTAGGAGAGAACACACTCACAGCAGAAAGCAAGAGTCATTGGGGCCATTTCAGAATTGGCTGTCACACATATCTACTTTATACAGTGTGTGTGTGTGTGTGTGTGTGTGTGTGCGCGCGCACGTGTATGTATGTGAGGTGTGTGTGTGTATCAATGCAACACACACACCACACTTGTATAATTATCACTTCTTCCTGATCATGACAGAATGTCTTACATGAACAATTTAAAATGAATAAAGACTCATTTTAGCACACAGTTTCAAAAGGCCTGGCCATGCTTTCTTTGCCCCGTGTACTTGCGCAAGAGCATCAGGGCATTGAGAATGTGTGATGAAGGAGCCTCTTCACAGTATTGCAGACAGGAAGCAAAGGGTGCGTTATGAAGAGACCAAGGACAAGACATCCCCAAAGATCCAGTCCCAGTGAACTCTTTTTTTCTGCCAAACCCCATTTCCTAATGCACATTTCTAGAAACTCCCAAAAATACCACCATCAGCTTGGAACCAAGCATTTAACATGAAAGCTCATAGAGGACATCTTATATTCAAACCATAGTATATATAAGCAGTCATGTGCCTTATTACAGGTTTAAGTTCACAGGACACAATGAATTATTTCTATGTTATATCAGGATATCATAGTCTTCTTACTTATTCTATGATATCTACGTGGTCATTCCTTAAGATTAATTTCTCAGAAACTATCCACCATTAAATTATGTATAACTGCACACATCTCTATATGTATATGTATATGCATGTATATCATATATAATAAAGGTAATATATATGCATGTTATATACATCTCAAATTATGACAAAGCTTAGCTACATAATAAAGTTAGACTTTTTATGGATGGTTTTGTACATTAGAGTAAGTAGTTTAAGAATACACCCAAGTGTTTTTAACAAGCAGGTGGTTTTAAGCACCACAGTTTTATTCCAATACATTCATTATGACAATTTGCTCAGGAGCTCTAGTTGGGAGCTTATCAGCCTTCATGACACAGTAGATTTATCCTCAGAACTTTCAAAACATCCAGCTGCCCAGGCTACATCACAGACAACTTACATCACAATCTCTGGAGCAAGCAACCCAGATATCTGTATTCTTTTCTTAAGCTTCCAAGGCAGTGCTAAGGCACAGTCCAGTTTGAAAAGCGACAGCTCCAATAGTTTAATTTAGATGATTGCATTAAAATTCCCTCATTTCCTCAATGTTCTGAGTGCCAGTTCGGCATTTAGATCCTGGAGACCTAAATTTACTTGTTGAAAATAAAGAGAAGACCTTTGACTCACCCTAATGTGCTGGGAATGCTGAAGATGGGTAGGAATGCACAGCATGGCGCCAGTTGTTGTCCGTCTGTGCTGTGTCTGGTGAATTTGAAGCCCCAGCATGTCAGCCAGGCTCCTCTGGCCAGATCTTGCCTTCATGCAAGAGTAGAAACCTTCTAGGCATGTGATCATTGGGCCAGGGAAATGTCACCCATCGCCAGAGAAGAAGCAGCTTTCCATGCAGCTAGATTGAATGACACATGAAAGCAATTTAACCAAAGTGGCTGGAAAGGTGTTAGGTACATGATGGGATGCCAGTTCTGGAAATGGAGGTTGTAACCTGGTCATAGTCCTAGGCAGAGATCATGCTTCAACTCAAGAATGTGGAGCCATTCTTTTGTGCCTGTGTCTGCTTTTGTAAGTAAACAGCAGGCCCCTCTAGAGAACAATCATCAGGGGTTACCAGGATGGGAAGCAATGGGGAGCAAATGGCAGCTGTCTTCAGGCCAGGAAACTAATAGGTGAGTGACAACTTCAGTAAACCAAGTCATGCAACTAGACACAGAAAAACTGTGGTGTGCTGGAAGCCTCTCAACCCTTTTTGCAAATATTTGGAATTGAGGGAAGCTCCTAAAGGGCTTTGTCCATAGCTTTCCCTCCAGGATGAAACCTATGTTTGTTTTAAGTAAAGCTTAATCCATGTGTTTCTGATTCCTTTAAACATAACTCATCAACATTTCCTTTTGGAAAAACAAGCATCTACTTACCATCTAAGATGCCTTGGCTTTTGGCCTTTTAAGACATTTTCTTCTTCATTAGATGAGGTCCAAATAGCACATTTACTCAGCCAAGCGCCCACACATCTCTTTCAAATTGAGAATTTTGACCATTGCATAGAAATTAATTTTTCTAATTTACCAAAGAAGTGATTTCCTGGTTTCTTTTGAACCCCAAACCCTTTTTGTAAAATTGAATTTGAAACGCTTAATGAACTCTGAATATAGGTTTGTCAACCCATAGATTCCCACTTTATCCACTAAGCAGCTTGCTAATGCTTCCATAGCATAGTTTTTGTAACTTTTTAGAACAATTTATGCTTGTATTGCCTACTAATAAAAGGGAAATGGATGGAGTATGTGATAACTTCATAATCCAACACCCCAAAGTAGTCTTCCAAGCACAAGAACTATGATGTTAGTCTTTAAACAACTTGTAATAAATGCAGAATTCAATTTGGAGAATTAAGATGAAAAGATGAATATGAAAATAGAATTTCTGGACCAAGAGACTTAGTGTCTTTGAGGTCCTCAGTAACTCTGTTTTCAGACATTGTTTAAGAAAATGAGTCAGACATCTCCATTTCTTTATACAGGGGAGAAGATGAATATGAAAATAGAATTTCTGGACCAAGAGACTTAGTGTCTTTGAGGTCCTCAGTAACTCTGTTTTCAGACATTGTTTAAGAAAATGCAGACATCTCCATTTCTCTATACAGGAGCCTAACATGGGATGCAAAGAGAACTGAATTGGCTATGTCCACCAGGGAGGACTACAGCTCTGATGACAGCATGCAAAATCACCAACAAAATACAATAACATGTCAGCCATATTGATATGTTCAGTATCATAAGCATTGGTGCTTAAAATATCTTTGTTTTTCCTTACAAAAAATGTTAAATTCTAGATACCTTGCCAAGGTCATCAGAATGAGTAAGAAAATAAATCTCAAGATGATTGTAATGAACTGCCTTGGAGAAGCTAAAATAGAAATTCTTTTCAGAGGCCATGGCTGATACCTAACATGATCTTCAGATGAGTGGTCAATCCGAGGCCTTTTGTTGTCAATTGTTAGTTGGTGTTATGGAGACAGTGAAGTCATGGGTTTTGCCCTTGAAAAATTTATAATAAGGGTAGTTTATAAAATGCCACTGCCAGAGACAAAACTGAACATCAGGGAATTCATAACATCAAGGGATTCATCGACTCCAAGGACAAATGTCCAAGTGATTCAGGACTTGGGGATGTAAGAAGACAAATATGATCACAGAGTAACCATAGCTGGCAGCCGCCATGTTCTAACTACCAGGATACCAGTAGATAACAGGTAGGATTTTTCACATGTAGTATGTTTTTGAGTCAAAATCTTTCAGTTTTATATAAATAATCTAAGTTTAACATTTCAAGAGAAGACCAGACAGAATTGAGGCAGAGAACAAAACACTCCTAATAGCTGTTGGTAGTCATATGGGTGTATTCTCTATAACCAGGTTGAGTCTGGATCCATTATATAATCTATCACACTGACCTGAGTTTTCAAGGAAATGTTATAAAGACCATTTCTAAAAATGATACTAAGGGGAATGGGGGAAGCTTGAAATGTGGACTTCGGTTACAAGAATTGTTACTGTAGACATGCTTACTACTGGAATTCCATTTTGCATGACAAGACTTTACATGACTTAAACCTGAGCAGTGAGCAATGTTCTGCTAACAACATGACTTCTCTAGCCTTTGCACATCTCCCCAGCACATTTAGGAAAGATATCAGCCACATCTTAAAGGAGAGTACTTAGTCATTATGGGTCACCAGCAATCACTTTTCACTGTTGGGGCAAGGTATCATATTGTCAAACCATCTTATGATGTATCTCATCAAAGGTGTGGATGTTATCAATATAAAGATATTGTGTTGAGTTTGGGGGTTTGCATTTATTTATTTATTTATTTATTCTATTGATCAACAAATACTTATTTGGTGTTTACTAGAGAGAAAGCACCAATCTTTTTAGAGTGAATAAATTGGTAGGACAGTTTGTGAGGCCTAATTCAACTAAACTATTTAGTGTCTTTTTAATGAAATATGTGTTAAAATAATAAACTATTTTAAGACCTTGAACCATGTCAATGTTTTAAAAATAATTGTAGCTAGCTCTAGAATCTTTCTATTACTATATTTCCTTCCAGATATTAAAAATCAATACTGCTATATAATCAGAGGTATATCACAATTACTATAACATGAGTTTGAAGAGGTCTTAATAATAAAAGCCCAGAGTCATATATTAGGGGATGAAAGCTGAAAGACCAGAGAAGCAGAGCAGCCAGCCAGCCACTAGAGCTCTTACTTCTACAAAATTCTGAGACTAAAAAGAGAGTGAGATCTTGTCCACCTATATTCCTCTCTCTGCCCAACCATCTCACTTCCTGTCTGTCTGTATAGACCTCCAGAGCTTTGTGGTTAGCTAGTGGCTAGCTCTGTCTTCTAATTGTTAGGCAAGCTTTATTTGTTAGAGTATAAACAAGTATCACTAAATTTTACCTTTTTTCATCTAAAAAAGGTTCTAACTAATATAAGATAAAACTATATATAATAAGTGCAATAACTATTATGTGTGTATGTGTGTGTGCACACATGCGCAATAAACACATCAACAATACCTAGTACATTAACAATAGAAAAATTTCAGAGAAAATACTCCATATCTATCCTATCTTGGAGAGTCCAAACAGCTGTACCTAATTCTCTTTCTATCTTAACTTGCATTATCAACACTATCTTTTTATGTCTCTCAACCTTATACACTTTACATTTCTTTAGTGAATTTCTTTTCTGAATCTGTTAAGAAGGAAAACTATAACTACAAAATCTTCAACTGCATCAGAGACCTGAGAAGGAAATAATATTACTTGAGTAAGCAGGAAATACAAACAAGCAACTTCCAAAAAAAGAAAATGTAAGAAATGACAGAAATATCTGGTTGCCAGGACAGTTACCCAAGGTTCCTCTTGGTGGATGTTGGGGCATCCATCTTTGGCCTACAGGCCTAACATATCTGACAGACTTTTCTGTGAAATAGGATACTCTGCAGGGCTGTCATACTTTGTCTTGGCAATGTTTGGCAATCTTTTCTTTTGTGTCCTGCTTCTCTAGATTGGATACCATACTGTCAGCAGTAGAGGCAAGAGCACTTTCTTGTTAAGTGGTTAACCTTTGTCACAAAGAAAGTAAACTCCTCATGGAGTTTCTTTCATGCCCATCATCTTACCTGAAGTAGATTGGTATTGCCAGGAGCAAAAATGTCTCATTGTCATAAAAAAAGAAAAGAACCTATGTTATTAAAACATCTTAAATGGCATATTTCGCACATCTCTAAAGTGTCTGAGGATGACCTATCTACCTTAAATATATCTCTTTTTTGCCTTGAAGACATACTTAACATGACTACAAGTTTGATTATAATAGATGACTAATTACTAACCATTTCCTTATAATCCTAAATAGTTAGTAATAATAACTTTCAAGGAATATTTACATTATTAAATGAATTGCACAGGCAAAATACTTTGAAGATTAGAAATGCATGTACAGTGTAATCTAACAAAAATAATCTCAACTTTGTATCAACATAAAAGAAATCTAAGCCATTATAAAATATTTAAAACTAGTAGTTGCTTTTTATATTTAAAAGTAGACTCAATAATATAGCTTTTCATCCCCCTTTTTTCTTTTCAGAGTATATTCAATAATATACCCTTACGTCCTATCATATCTATATCCCCCCTTTTTTTTCAAAACAAGAACTCTGAATCTATCTCCTTTGTTCTTTGATTGCCCTGGGCAGGAAATGACTGAACTGAATTTGGCATGGGGGCCTTCAAGAAGCCCCTCAATGCATTGCCCAATGGCAAAATATTACCTTGACTGCCCCTTGTTGACCTACATTCATTTGTCCAATACCTGTCTTTGCCACACTTTCTTCACAATCCAAAAGGGAGAAGCATTCTGTTTGAATTATGCTGAGGAAAAAACATTTCTAGAAATGCCTGCCTACAATCTCTTTTAAGATACTTTGTTTGCCACAATTAAAGCACTTCACATTTCAATATTTTTCAAGCCTCTAGAAATCACCTCTCCTATCATCATGGTTATTAGATTCAATACTGATTGTATCTTGGGTCTATTCCTCCAAAGGTATTAATCTTGGTTTAGTGGCCTAATTACCCCTTTTCACTGTGCTTTAGCATTTTTGAAAGCTAGGAATTTAACTATTATTTGTCTAGCTTCTAAATCCGTTATCATTCTATTTCCTGCTGAAGTCAGTCTTTGTAAGAAATATATGACAGCTTCCTTTGGGCCCTGTATAACTTTAGTAAACCACTCATTTTCTTTCCTATGTCTTCAATTATGGTCAAGCATTCAAAGTTTCTGTGTGGCATAAATTCAGGATGTGGTCATCATATAGAGATTGCCTTTGTACATCAGCATAATCTCCCTCTCCAAGAAGTTGGTCTTGGGAACTTTCCATACCTCTAGCCCTACTTCATTGTTCAATGGTCTTAACCTTGTCTTTTCAACAGGTCATCCATTATAATTTAGGAACAGGCTCTAAAAGTGTTTTAACCAAGTCTCTCCCATCTCTAGGGATAATTCTACTGCAAGTTGACCATGAGTTTAACATCTGCTTCACAAAAAGGTGAATGCATGCCATATGAGACTCCTTAAATCTAACATTTCCATGGGAATCCATTTAACACTTTCACAGCCTTGGGGATATCTGTCACTTGGCAGCTCCTGTAACGTAACTGGATAAACTGAAGTCAGTTATTTGAAAACCTTAGGCTGTTCCTCTCTAACCTTATAATGCAACACCAAAATTGGTACTCTGTTAAATTCCTCTGTCAGGGCCTGAATATCTCTATGATTTGTTTTATTAAGTTTTTATTAAGTTTATTAAGTTGTTTATTAAGTTGTATCTTAGCGCTCATATTAACCAACTTTTTTCAGTGATACAAAAATGATAAAACTGATGTTTATAATTGACATACATATGTTCCATCTAAATTATTCTCTCATTTAATTGTTTCATTAACAGACTGTCTAGGGTATTATCATACAGAGATCCAAATCCCTCCATTGTAATAGTGTGGGAAAATTTCTCTCTTTTTAAAACTAATTCCCACTTTTATGAATTCCCAATTCTTTCACCAAATCTGCTGAAGAAGGTGCTGGAACTTAAAGCTTCACAGCATGTCTGATCAGAGAAAACAGGTGGAGTACAACCTAGCTGAGGACAGCTGTAGCTACTAGCACGTAGTCATGAGCTGATAGTGGCAGCCCAACGAGAGGGGTCTAGGGAAAGCCCACAAGCCACTGTGTATGTGTGTGGGGGGGTGTGTGGGGGGGAGCCAGCTGTCTGATAAAGGAACACAGGATTGTGCAGAAGAAGCATGTGTGGTAGGAGCTGCCTGAAGGCACAGCCAGCTGGTCTAGGGCAGGGCGGGTAAGTACTGTGGTATTTGGAGCCCAGGTGATATTGGAGTTTGGGTGGCAACTAGAGATTGCTTTAGAGAGGCTAAACAGGAAAATCCCAAACTTGTTCAGTGGCTTGTGGAAAAAAAAAAAAAAGAAAAGAAAAGAAAACCTAGCCAGGTGGTGACTCTGATGGGAACCCTGAGTGCAGCTCTAGCCTGTGCTGGTGGCTGCAAAGCCAAAGGCAAGTGGCTTTTTCGTGAATTTGTGTCTTTAAGTTGGACACCAAAATGTTCCAATAGGTCTTAATAATAAAATCCCAGAGTCAGATATTAGGGGGTGAAAGCTGAAAGACCAGAGAAGCAGAGTAAAAAGCCACTAGAGCTCTAACCTGTATAAAATCCTCAGACTAAAAAGAAACTGATTTCCTGTCTCCTCCCTCCTATATACCTCTCTCTGCCCAGCCATCTCACTTCCTGTCTCTCTGTACAGACCTCCAGACCTCTATGGTTAACTCCACCCCTTGATCTTCAGGCAAACTTTATTTGTAGAGCACAAAAAAAGATATTACTACAAAGTACCGTTGTAGCTTAACATTTAACAATGAAGCCATATTTGACCCAGATAAAATGAACCAACTTACAGTCTAAAAAGCAAGGTTCTGCTTCTAGCATCCCACCAGGGATCTAGGTGAGTATCCTGATGCCAGTGAGCTTTCACTTAAAGTACAGTAACCTCTTGTCTCCCAGAAAGCTGTGGCTCATCCTCCACTTTTACTCTTGTCCTTGACTGACTCTGGTATAAAATTTGAGTGCCACATGCGGTAGTACATATCTGTCATCCCAGCTCCTTAACAGGCTAAAGCCTTGAGTTTGAGATCTTATTTCTTTGTTAAAGTGGGCTTTTTATCTATCCAACCTTGCAGCTAGGAGTGATCAGGGCATGCAGCAAGCCTATCTAAATAAAAATGGGAGGCATAAAATGGTATGGAAGTGAACATCTAAAGAAGAGAGTGAAGAATTCTGGGAGACATCTACTTCTTGATAAAAAGAGAAAGTCACAGCTGTGTCACTTCTGAGTCCCATTTCCTCCTAATGCCTTCCTTGAATGTAACTGTGAAATCTAAATCACGACAATCATGATGGCAGTGTTGTGACTGTGCAGTGACAGGGAAAAGTCCAATATGCTATGAAGAAGTGAATGAAGCCAGGAAGATATTATAGATTAATTGAGTTGAGTGGTAACGACTGAGTCTCAGCATCCCCATATGACAGGGTACCCTAACTATCCTCTTGTTATTTGGGCATCTTAGTATTGCAGAAACAGCATCTGTTTTGTTATTTAAGCTCTTGTCTCCCAGGAATTCTTTCTCCTTTCAGTCTGCTATGTGGAGAACATCTCTTCTTCAATTCATTGTGAAGATTTTATACAAGAATAACAACAAATGCATATTTAACATAATTGATTTCACATTCTGCTTTGCATATGAAGTACCTTGGGCTCAGAAAGGGTTAAATGACAGAGCAAATTTATCCCTGCCTTCCAACTTTAAGTCTTATGATCATGCTTTAGGCCCTGCTTCCCTTTGAAGCATCTAGAAGATGCCAAAGTTCTTAAAATAACTAAGAAACATCTGCCTAATCCTTTCAAGTGTTACATTTTCAAAAGTTTCATCGAGTTTGATTCTTCAAGTAACCTAGAGAGGTTAGCATTCATATTTTTGAGTTACACAATTTCCCTCCACTTCTTCCTAACCACGGCTGCCACTTGGCTCAGCAACGCTGCCATGATGGATTGCCAGTCCTCACTTAACTGTTCTTTTTTGACGGATCTTAAGCTCTTTCTTTGCCTCATGTTTCTATCTTTATTCATCTCTACTCATCTCTCATAAAATCCCATTTTAATCCAGGAGAATACATGGCCACAGCCACAGAACAGACATTGGCTTGGCTGAGTTCACGGAGCTCTGAAGATCTCACTGGAGAGGTTGTCTGCATTGCCAAGTTCACTCATTAAAGAAAAAATAAAATGCTTATAGTATTAGGCATCAAATGTGATTAGAGCCAGTCTAGGCCAACAAAACTTTTACAGAAGTGGCGCCTGAGATTCTGGGTTAAGTGCAGCAGCCTGCTTGTTTCCTTACCAAATATGCTTACTAAACTGCTTCGCCTCGTTTGTACTAAGTCAATAACATCTTCCCATCCCCCCTGTGTGTGTGTGTGTGTGTGTGTGTGTGTGTGTGTGTGTGTGTGTGTGTGCCCCAGTCTACTAGAACTTGTACATTCAGTTTAGGTATGGAGTTAAGAGTTTAAGTGGATTCTACAAATGTGGAGCGTCTAAGAAATACAAAAATCTCAGGCTTGGGCCCAGACTTACTCAACAGAAGTCTGACTTTGAATAAAATCCCTGATGGTGTGATTGTGGACATAGTAAGCTCTGAAAGGAGCTACCTACCAGGCCATTGTAATCTCATGAGTGCCTGCAATCTGCAACACACAGTTTAGTGATGGAGAATGCATCTTGTCCCTCTCTTCTGGACATTGCCTATGACTTCCAAGAAACTTCCCAAACACACTGTCCCTCATCCTTCTTCTTTTTAAAATTACCAGACAGAAGTATAAATGAGCCTATTAACACTTGACTTCTAGTGAAGAGGTTTATAGTCTTCATTCTCTTCAGTTAAATTTGGTTACAAAGTCATACCAGAATTACTGAGACTTCTAGTCCTTTCCTACCGCTCCAGTTTGGAAAGTCAATCAATTAAATTTTGAGGAAGTATGTAATACATTATCTGTAACAGACTACTGTGCGCAAAAAAAAAAAAAAAAAAAAAAAAAAAAAAAAGGAATCATCAGAATGTTTTGATCAGATTTTCTAGTATTATTATTTGTATTTTAGGGTCCATACTTATGTCTTGGTGGAGTGGATGTAGAGAGAAATATGAGTGGTAGGAAATTCTCTTCTAATAATTCTTTCTTACAACATTTTATACACACATGTATTGTTGAGACTGCTGAGCTTAAGATTCGCATTAACTCTCCTATGTTAAAAGTTTATGTGCAGGTAGAGACTGTTGAGCTGAACTGTGTATGCTCTTCAGCACAGGAAATAGTCTTCATGTTCTCTCAGCATATAAAACAGAACTTTTCAAACAGCAGATCCCAAGTTCATGTTTTTAATTTAAAATACCGAATAAAAAGAACCCCTGCCATGCTTCTTGGTTAAATGGATAACATGAAGTCATGAATATCTCTTGTCCTCTCCACAGAAGTGTGCACAAATCTCTGCATTGCTGGGTCTCTAGAGGCCATATTGAATCTCACCATACCATCCCCAGCACTGTGTTTGTAGTCTGGCACTGATCAGTTTGAAGCATGTGACGTTTGGTTGTCCCATATACAAATTAGCATTGCTTCCTCTTCAGTGGGAACATTTAAAATAAATTTAGAAAAAACTAAGGTCCAGCAAAAGTCACACTATGAATAATACATAAAGTATTTAAAAATAATCCCCAGGAACTGCCTACTCTTTCCTCCTCTGCCAACTTTGACTTGGGTCTGTATGGATTTGATTAGTATAAAATGGGATGCATTCATGGAGCTCTAACCTTGCCTCATTATTTATTTCAAAGTTCAGACTATAGAGATTGTGACATAATATAGTAATCCTATTATAATATTTATGTGGCCTCAACTAACTTGAGCTTTCTGTCCAAACACATTACAGAAACTGCCCTTCCTGAATTGTTGTAGAATATTATTTTAAGGTATGTGATTTTTGTTTATGCTGCATTTGTTTAACTCTGTGAAGCTGTGTTACTGTGCCTGTCTAAAACACCTGGTGTTTCTAATAAAGACCTGAACAGCCAGTAGCGAGGTAGGAGCAAGGATAGGCAGAGTTGGCAGGCAGAGAGGATAAATAGAAGGAAGAAAACAAGGAGAAGCAATGAGAAAATAAGGAGAGGAGACCGTCTGGAGCCACCCAGCCAGCCATGGAGTAAGAATAAAAGTAAGAAGTACAGAAGACAGAGATAACAGCCCAAAGGAAAGGGTAGAAGGGTTAATTTAAGGTAAGAAAAACTGGCTAGAAACAAGACAAACTAAGGCCAGACATTCATAAGTGATGATGAGCCTCCATATGTAAGCTGGGTAGCAAGGCCCCTCAAAAAGCCAAAAGATTAAAAACATCATACATCTACATTCAACAGTTGCTGAAATGCCAATGGTAACCTGAACCCATTCTCTGCATGGTCTTTGTTGGGGAAAAGTTGGTCTTGACATCCCTTGAAGATTTATTCTTGAGTGAGTTTCAGGGGACGAAGATTCCAGGATTATGTGAGGGAGTTTTGATTCATAGACTAAAAAACTTGAGCAGAAAAGGATCCAGCCCTTGCATGTTAGACCTTCCTAATTAGATTGACCAATGACAAATTCCTGGTACTAATAACTCCATCACAGGCTCGCACCTGATCAGGAGGTCCACAGCTTAGCCCTTTGCTTACTAGTTGTGGATGTGGAGAGGTTAACACTGATGTTCAATAACTCCACAAAACTGTTATTCATGCTAATCCTTGAAATACTAAAAGCCTACTCATCAAGCACTATCTCCATTTGCAGAACATTTGGTTGAGCCCCATTCTTGGACCAAATACATTGCCAAAGAACAGATTGAACGTTTTTCTTAGGATGATATTGCCTCATGGTGGTGTGCCTTCAAGTGGTCAGTGTTTTGATGGGAGCCACTAACTTTTTAAGGACAAATGCACGCACATGGTTGTAGGCAGTGTGTTAATGCTATTATATCTATTTTGAGGAAAGTATTTTAGTAAGACAATAATGGCGGTTACTTAGCCACATGCTGAAATAGGCATATAATGTTTTAAAAACTGATTTTAAAATGTCGCAGACTCATCATGATTACCTGTCTCCTTGTGAATAGATTATCATTGCTTGTGATGCTAGATATGTTTACTCTTTCAATAGTGGAGATTTCAAATGAATGTAGACTTGTAAAAACAATCACTAAGATGTATACCAATTGGGCTGGTTGGTTTCTGGCGACATGAGACACAATTAGATACACCTGGGAAGAGAGAGTCTCTATGGAGGAAATGTCCATCACCTTGACCTGTGGACAAGTCTGTTGAGGCATTCTCTTGATTGCTAATTGCTGTAAGCGGGCATAGCCCAGTGTGCATAGTGCCACATTCAGGCAGGTGGGTCTTGCTATGTAGAAAGCATTCCTTTGTGGTTTACACTTCAAGCTCCTGTTTTGGCTTCCCTCAGTGTAAACACAATGAACCTTTCTCCTGCAAGTTGCTTTGAACAGCATTTTACTACAGCAGCAGACAGCAAACTTGATCACTAAGGATAGGAACACCATTTTTTTCTAGGTTATATAGCAATTTTACAATTTTTTAAAAATTAAGTTTATGAAACAGAGTACAAGCTGATCCTACATTCCAAACAGCTGGACAAAACAGCCCTACAGACTACAGCTAGGATATCTGAATCTTCTTCGAATCCCCCAAGACAGCGCCCCTTACCAGCAGGAAGTAGTTTGGAAAGAACGACGCCCAAATTCCCAAATATTGTGTATAAATGTTTGTTTTCATTTAATTGGACTTTGTTATATAAAATTAAATAAAAAATACTCTATAAAAAAAAAATTAAGTTTATGTACCTTTAATTATGGTATTTTCCTTTTTATTTGGCAGGATTATTAACTCTTGGTTAAGGCTATTTTCCTTGAACCAAACGGTTCAGTTCTTTGAGGCACTGGCTGCCAAACCGGAGGACTTGAGATGATTCCCAATTTGCTGTAGAATTGAATATTCACATTAGAGGAGAAGAAGGATCTTGTCCAGTTGACTTATTTATGTGTGTGCACTCACACACATGGAGGTCAGAGAACAGCTCATGGCAGTTGGTACTCTCCTCCCACCATGTGGTCCCCAAGACTGAACTGAGCAATCACACTGGCCCCAGTTGTTACTGGTTGTTTTTTGATTTAAAGACCTGTATCTTTTAGAATGCTCAGGGAATATCTTTAATATCAGTTTTCATTTAGCCATTCCATCATTTATTTGTTTCTATCCAAATTTCTGTTATCCTGTCTATTTTTTTCCTGAATAACTTTAACATCTTGTGGTCTGGACTGGTTGAAAATTGATATTCACCTTTTGCGAGACTTAAAAGTGTACCTTATTTTAAAATGTATTGTCACAGAGTGAAGAAACCCATATTAACAGTCTTGTTTTGCCTTTCCAGTATTTAAAGCCACCACTGCACAGATTTATGACTTAGGTGTTTCTAGCCAGAAGACTTTGGTGATTCTGTGCTCTGTCTATAATACTTCCTCCCAACCCCATCCCGAATACGTTTATATCTGCTCCTTATTTCAGAGTTTTGAAGCTGGTAGATGTAAGTGTATGTGTATATGTGTCAATGCTTCATATTTATTCCTGGGATTCTTTGATGTGTTTCTCATTGTCTTTTCTTATTTTTTAGGGATTTTTCCTCCATAGTGGTCTCAGGATATGTGTACATTCTACTCTGTTGGAGGACTTTTTTTTCCCCTTTGGAAGTTGGAGCATCTTAATTGTACCCTTCCCTCATTTCTGATCCCCCTAAAGATGATATTGTCTAAAATGGTGATTTGTTCCTGAAGGGTCCAGGAGAAATACATTATGTATTTAACTTTGATCTTTCTTGTCAAAAGTGGAAAAAAGAGAAAGTCTTTATCCAAGTAAGAAATTTCCAATTAGTGTCAAGCATGAAACTTTTGAAGTTAGGAAGGGGCTGAAGTTTTACCTACTTTTAAGCTACAAAAATGGCCTGCACCCATTTCAAAGATGTCCGTCAAAGACACAAGAGCCCTGGAGCAGACAGACATGCAGAGATTGAAACTCATGGCAGTAGGAATGCTTAGAGAATCAACATTTTTTTTTTTTTTGTGATTGTTTCTGCCGTACAAGAAGTAAGCCAAGTAACATATATGTGCAGTGGATTAGATCAAAAGGCACCCCTATGCTTAGGGAAACCAAATATTTCATAACAGACTAGTACATCTTTCTTCTGGAGTAGAGGAAGACACTGTTTCTTTTGACTTGGATGTAGATAATCTTGAACAAAGGCATAGTCATTGCACTTGAGACAGAACGAACCCAAGGCAATCACACAAACACACAAAGGGGGAAAAAACTGGCTCTTAATGAAAACAAGATCACATGTGTTAATCCTGCGTGTGTGTGTGTGTGTGTGTGTGTGTGTGTGTGATTTTGTGATGTATACTATGGACCTGCCCTGTATTAGCAAATGTGCCAGGTACTAGAGCTCTTATAGTGGACAAAGCACAAGCATATTTCTGTCACATGATAATAGAATCACTGGAAGTTTTCAGAGATTGATCAATCTGTGTATAGTTCAGATAACTCATAATACACAAGTACATTTGTATCGTTTAGCTATTATAATTCCTTCTCTAATCCAGTAGGCATTTTAATGTTAGAATGAACTGACTAGAAATGTGTTATATTGTGTTTCTCTGAACATCTGTGTTTCCACTGGGCATGAAACCCTCAAGGACTTTAAGAATGCTTGACAAGTGCTCTACTACTCAACTCCCTCATGCTATA